>NC_085055.1:19828703-21131203 GCF_963662255.1 Cinclus cinclus
GCCAGATTGTTACTAAACTGAAATTGTGAAATACCGTTTTTTGAAATCAGCTTTCATTAATATTTAGTGGGACTGTGTTAATTTACATGAGCTGGCAAGGTGTCCTCTGCAGTCAGTCCCTCTGGTTCCTCCAGCATTAATGCTCCAAAATTCTCTTGCACTGAAGGAATATAAAATTGATCCATAGCTGCAAAGCCTAGAGGAGGTAATTAGATCACTAACTTCATTATTTCATTCATTGCATCTGACTTGCTTTTACTGGCAGCCCCAAGCTGCTGTTCCTCTTCAGTACCATAAAAAGCTTTGATTTATCTTTCAGCAGACTTGGAGATGTGAAGGTCAATATTTCTTCAAGTTGATTGATTTGAAATTGTTTATTCAGACTGTGGATCTATTCTGCTACTTGATTGACTTCATTTAGGCTTCTTATTTATGTAGCATTGTTTACCTGGCATATTCTTCAAATTATGCTCTGTGGTAGTTCTTAAAACAGACTCATCGGAGTTCATTTCTGTGAGAGTCTCTTGAAAACTGTTGCAGGCTTTGGAAAATCTTTGTACTGACCCTGTATTTGTATCATACATCAGCTGCCATTTGCAGGAAACTTTGAATTTTTACTCAGTTCTCATAAGACCAGAAGCAATTTCATAATAAGAAAGAAAGGTTGAGTCTTATTTTTGTAATGTACCTGTATGGATTTGTTGACTGGCCCAGAGATGTGGTGCACGTATGTGGCTGTGTCTATGTATGTAAGTGTGTGCATGTGTGTGTAGGTGTGTCCTACCAGCAGGGAGTGGAGGAGGGCTGTTGGTGTTACTGGAGTCATTTGGAGGTTTTATCTGTGCAGTTGAGCTTGTTGCCAAGAGAGCCTTTTCCTTGTGTGTATGCCTTGAAGTTGGTGAATCCCAAAAGCATGGATCTGCTGCCCCTGGGCAGACTGCAGGACGTGTCCTGTAGGTCCTGTGCCTCCCCAAAATGCTGAATTTATCATGTGTTTCATAGACAGCGTGAAAGTGTATGAAAAAAGTGCACATTTCCATATGGTAAATCCATGCTCCCCACTGCATCTGACGGTAAAATCCTCTGGAAGCAGATGGAGCACTGGAGCAGCTCATGCAATCTATTGCTGCCTTCTTTTCCTAGGTGTTTTGTGGAATTAGGCAGGGAGACTTGTGGGGATGAATTCTGGAGGATGGAAACTGCTTTGTAGCTACCTCCCTTCTGAAAAGGCCACCTGGTCCTTCCCTCCTGTCACCACATGTGCCTTCAAGGTGTTAATGGTCTGTGCTTGGGACAGGTGACAGCAAGGGGCAAGAACAGGAGGTCTCTGGGCAAGATGATTAGATGTGGGTCATTTCCCTGAGTTTGCTTTTGGATTATTTATGAAAAGAGGGTTTGCTGTAACCTGGGGCTTGTTGGTTAGAAATCCTCATTTTTAATAGGAATTCTTCTCTCTATGCATATTTATGCAAAATAATTCAGTTTCTGGCAAAGTTTGCATGTTTCACCATTTGCTGCACTGCTGCCTGTGGTTTGATTCTTTTTTTGCTTGTATTCAATCTTGTTTCCTAGTATTTGGATTTCTACTGTTTTGTCTTGGTTCACTTGATACTTGTCTCTCTTTTGGGTCTGATGTGTGTAATTTTTATTTATTAATTTAGTGTTTTCAGTTTTTATAGTTCTTTTCTGTTACATGAAAAGCCAACAGTTTGATTAAGTTCCAACTGTTGTAGCATATGTAGTCTGGCTTCATTATCTCCTGTTGCCTTAAACTGTAATCTAACTAAATTAGGCAGCCAGCACGCCAAATGTGCATGAGGGGCTGAGTGTGTGGCTCTGTGGGTGTTATTTTGGGGCACTGATTTTTAGGGCTTAGTGAATGCTGTTGGTGTGGCTCTGTGCTAATGCTGGCAGTTCAGGTGCCTGTATGTGACTTGTCAGTGGGGGCTCTCTTGGGGTAAACACAAACCTCGTGCAACAGGAGCTCTCTCAGCTCTCCGCACGCATCTGTTCAGAGCAAGGAGTTACACTGACAGCTCCCTGAACACTGACTCTGTGTGTGTGTGTGTGTGTGTCACACACAGTGGTGAGTGCCAAGGCACTGAGGAACCTGTGCTTGCCAGCTTAGATCAAATGAACCCTACCCACAAATTCAGATGTTACTTACAGCTTTGTCAGTTCTCTGGGAGGTCAAGACAGTCTGTGCCTGCTATGCCTCTTGAGAACCTTTGCTCTGATTTTTCTGCTTTTCTTATCTACTGCTGCCACTGAAGACTGCATTGCCTCAAGTCTGGTCCCCAAGTCTGGAGATGAGCCACTTTATTTTTCTGTAAATTGCACAATGATTCCGGGTTGAAAGTGCAAGTGCCACACACTGGTAGGACAGAGTGGGCCCCCAGTGCCCATGGACCCAGTGTGTCCCACACAATTATTTTTGTATGAGAGACAAAAAATAGAAGAAGAGGAGCTGTACTGATGCTTCAGTTTGAGATAGTGCTGCAAAAACAATTTGAATAATTGTATAAAAGAAGCAGAAGCAAAATGTAAAGGTGTCCCTTCGTATTTCTTCCCTTGGCTCCCCCCTTTTTTAATTCCAAAAGGGTTCACTGGCAGTGTTGATAGCACAGTGCATGAGGAGCTGCAGTGGTATGGCTGAAGGGGCAGTGTGTTGTAGCAACAAACAGGAGTAAAACTGAACGTGGGAGGGAATTTCTTGGGCCAGCCTTACTTCCATGGAGAGTGTTTTCTGTGAAACTTGCCTGTGGATAATGAACAGATGCTGGGAAACTAGTTGTTAACACTCAGGAAAAGCAGCTGAGATTTCCCAGGCTCAAAGGAAAAATATAATAGACTTCAGAAACTATCAAGAGACGTGTGACAAGAGTGGGCAAGGATAAAGATACAGAATTATTTCTGGGTGAGCCACATGATGCAGAGCATGATTATTCTGCCTGGAAAGAGATGACCAGATGGAAGCATGGAAAATGCAAACAGGGGCTTGGGGTTTGTTCTTTCTTGTTTCTTAAGAATTGGGTTGCATGAAATGGATCTAACAATTGGCAAGTTTAAAACACAATTATTCTTTTATTTTGCAGTGAATAACTAACCTTTGCACACTTCTGCAAGATGATGGAGATATAAAGCTGGTTTAGACAGACATATCTATGAGAGAAGAAATTAGCTGCAATCTTAAGAGTCAGGGACAGTAACTCAGAAATATCAGTGTATTCTTGCCCTTTTCATATCCTTTTCCCTACAGGTATAAGCCCTGTTGGGCAGGTGAACTTGTCGTCTGACCCAGCACAGCTGCTGTTTTCTTTAGTGTAAAAAATAGCTCTGGCAATTTCATGTTGTTCTGATATCTACAGTAATAGATCTGTTCAAACAAATCTTGTAAATTGGTAGTACACCAACAGCCTGATCATTAAGCTGTGTCAATATTTGGTGTAGTAAATACTTTTTGCATTCGGCTACACTTGGTTTGTGTGCCCTGGAGAATTTTGCTGATTGATTGATTGATTTAAAGGATTGATACTTCCAGGAACAGGTCTGAATTCATGATGAAATAACAGTGACATAACATTCTAGATAACTGGTTTTGTGCTGCTGCTTCCTCAACTTGTGTGAAGCATATTAGAGGCCAAGACTTGCTTTCTAATTTCTTCTAAGTAACAGATAGACCCCTTTTTGAGATTGATTCTCCTGCGGGCTGGGGTGTGGTGTGCATGTGTGTGTGTGTGTTGGGAGGCAAAACCTGTGAAAACTGAGTTTCCTGGCAAATTGGATGTTTAGAGATTCATGCTGTTTGTTGGATAACATGATAGCACTACTAGTGTGCTCCTGGCTCAAGGGTGAGTGTAGTGATGTGTGTTAAATACGGCTCCGTTCAGAGTTCTGTGTGTCTCTGGTACATACACAACTGGTTTGCTGCATCCTTTTCCTCACATACCTGCCCTGGGCCCACTGGTAGTCTTGGGAGTTTGTACTTGGATAAACTGGAAACTGTAGAGGGATTTTTCAAGATCCTTCCTTACAGCTACTAAGAAAAAGGCAGATTCTTCTAAGAGAACAAATTGTTTGGATTTTTTTGTCTTTTGTATTGATTCCTTTTCAGCATGGTAGAAGCCGGTTGTGTGGGCATAGTGGGGTGTTTGTATGTGTGTGTGATTTTTTAAACTTAATTTTACAGAAATTCATTGTAGACCTGAACCATCTAGAATAAATTAATCTGTTGGCAAGGTGTGCTCTGATAACATAAACTTTTCCTAATTATTGCTGTTGCATGTATTGAACAGAAATGTTTGTCTTCTTCCTCATAAAATAAGTAAAGCATAATATCTGATTACATTAAATATACACAATTCTTTACCTATAGTGTTTATGTAGCTGAGGAGCTTGGAATGTCAGAGATGATAAAAATATCTCCTGGTTAACTGTAGTTCTGAGGGCAGTTAAAAACTGACTGAGTTTCCTATCCTGTGATCCAGGTAGCTTACAAACACCCTAAGTCCAACTTCTGTGTATTATTTTATTTACTATGTGTTCCTCATTATATTTTGTTTTTCTGAACTAGTTACAGTGTTCCTGAGTGACTGATGTACTACTTTGGCCTTTATAAATACTGAGTTACTCACTATGCAATATAAAATCAGCATTTATCTCAAAGTATTTCTACTCATCAGTTTTTTGGGATTATATGTTGGTCATTCTGAATGGAGTAACAGTGTTTGTTTTTTTCAACACAATTTTAATACTAAAAGCACTCTAAGTAGCTTTGAGGAATTACAGTAATTTCAAATTGAACTTGTGTTTATACAATACAATACCAGAAAATGGTACATACAGTTCTGCTCTCTAACAATATTTGTTCTGTTTCCACCTTGAGAGAAAGTGCATAGATTTCTGAATTTGTTCATATGTATAATTACGCAAAATAAATGCTCAATTATAAAATTATATTCTGAAACTAATAAGTAATTTGCCTTTAATAAAACACTCTTTATGAGTCTCTGATAAGTATTCTTTTTTTCTTGACAGTCTGTGGTGGACGACTGGATTGAATCATATAAACAAGACAGGGACATAGCACTTCTGGATTTAATCAACTTCTTTATCCAGTGTTCAGGATGTCGAGGTACAGAACATGGGAAACAAGTTGTATAGAATAAATCTGACCTACAAATGTGTGTTAATGCAAATGCTGGTAAAGATGGGGAAGACACTTGGATTGGTGTTCCTTGTGTGCATGGTTTGTACAGAAATATTGTCTGCATTCCAGAATAACTTGATTTAAAGTTTGTTTGTCAAGGGCTACCCTCTCTCTTTCTCACTTTTCTGTCATCATGCTAAAGTGTACAAATCCTCACAGAGAAGTTCTACTCGTCAGCAGCAGGAGACAAAAGATCTGGCACTCCAGGTAGGCGTATCTTTCTTTCCCCTTTCTGTTTCTTCCCAATTTTTAATTGCAAAAATTAGTAGGTAACTATACCTTAACTTTGATGATTTTTTTCTTTCTTTTTAGGATTTTTTTTTGACTGAAGAGGAAGGAGTCAGGTTCAGTTCACTTCGATTAGCAAGAAAGATTTCTTGTGGATGAAGCTCCAGTGTTATTTGTTCCTCTGTGGTACTTCATCACATCAGCAGCGAGTGTCCTGCCTTTTATACCTTACTTAAGCAATCTCCATTAGCAGACATGTAGCAGTCAGCCATTCTAGCATTCTTTTGCCACACTGTGCCTTCTAATGAATTTTTCATGTGTTGTCTTTTTTCAGTTAACTTAGCCTTGAAAGGAGACAGTTCCCCTCTCTCTTTAGTGCCCAGAACCAAACTGTTTACTGTTTTCTGGTGCTTCCTGGAATTTACTTTGAATAGAGTTGAGAACAACCCACATTTCAGAAATTCTTTCTCTTCATTTCGTATCTGTTGTGGGAATACACCTTTAGGCATCAAATGGTCTGGGTAGAAGTCCCTTTTCTTCCTTCTTAAGTATAAGATGAAGTCTTGAGTAGTTAAAAGCAACAGAGTAAAGAAATAGGAACCATCAGCAGCTTCAGCAACCCTTTTTCATAGCTGAAGGAAATAAACTTATTTTGTGGGTGACAGGAAAGACTGAAGCTCTGGGAGCATTCTGTGAAAGGGCTGAAGGTTAGGGCTTAGGTTACCAGTGTCAGTGTCTGCGCTGTTCACACAGAACCCCTGAAACATTTTTCAATTGTGTTTGGCAGCTTATGTGGAAGTAGTTGTATTCTGTGTGCTTTTCTCTCTTTTTTTAACTTTCTCCTGAAGGTGTATATGAAAAAAAAGCAACCTGACAAGCTTATTTGTAAGAATTTAGGCAGCATTAAACCAAAGGCATCCTTGGCCATATGTTTATATTCTTGTTGATGCAAGCATTTGGTGAAGGCATGTCATAAAAATCTTCATTCTCCTGCTGCTCTCTAATTTATTCTCCCTTTCTTTCTCTTCATTAGAGAAAGCAACACAGTGATAAGATTCCTATTTTTTAAGCCACTTGTTGGTGAGTGATGCAGGCTGAATGCCCACTGTCAGCCATATGCTGCTGGAGCAAGTGTTTCCCAGAAAAGCTTTCTGTTACTGGCTGGGAGGCAGCAGCACTGCAAGTGCCTGATGTCATTGACTTACTTGGCTTTACTTTGAATGGTGGCTTTTCATTTTCATTGCTCTGCTCTGTATCCCAGGGCTATCTCTGCTGAGCTTCTTTCAGTGCCTTCTGGTCCTTAACAGCAATGGTAGGAGAAAGGAAGCAAAAATTACTTTTTCCCAAGTCTGTAGCATGTTTGGGAGATTTATTTCTGTGCTGGAATTTTTGCAGTGGCTGTAGTAACAGTTATAGAATAGGGTTTAAATCCTGGCAAACAGTGGAGTTCTTTTCAGTTTCCAGTAATATGCTTGTTTTCTAGAATAAATAAAGCTTATCAGAAGAGAATATTTTATTGCTAGTCCACTTAGGGTAAAGTACATACCAAGCTGTCCTTAATGGAAATGAGAAACAGGGGGTTGTTCTGTATTTTGTGAGGAAGACCAAGATTCTTTTTCATGGGAATATCATATATTATGACATCTTTATTGCCCTTTAGAGACTTCATTGACATTCTTGCTTATTTATGTTTCTGATAAATAACCACCTTGTGAATCTCAATGACTGCTTTATCTTCCTTAATTTTCTTCTTATCAGTTTGCTCCACTAACATTGTCTTGGATTCTCCAGCCTCCTTTCCCAAAGTTGGATCTAAGTGCTGACTGATAGATATATCTAAGTTTGTGATCCTTAACTGAAGGGAGGAGGACAACTAACTTGGGACAAAGTTTCTCAGGAAATTGTGATGCTAGATTTATAAATCTACTGTTTCAGTAGTGCTTAGAATCACTAGATATCTAAATATGTGTAAAGTACATTTAGCTTGATGTGTCTTTCAAGTGTTTTGAGCAGGTGGAAGAGTGTGTGTCCATTTAGTGATTTTAATTAGAAATCCAGGCACCAAACTTTTATTTAGCAACATTATTGACCCTGAAAAAATACCCTTCTGTTCAGAGAAACATTGATTTTTCTCTATTTATCCCATTCCCTTGCGCAGCACAGATCTTGAATGACCTTCTTGGCATCTTCCAGCTTTGCTTGTAGGTGTTGCTGAAATGAGAAGTGATCTCTTGTGAACATGAGTAAGCAGGAGTATTATGTAAATTGTTAATGCTAACAGTTGTTAAATTAGTGTCTTTTGCAGGTGAATGTCAAAGATCTGTGCAATTTAAAATTCAATAAATACACACCAAATATTCAAACATGTCTGTCCTTTGTCAACTCTTCTGAGTATCTATTTAATGTATATCCATTAAAAACATAGGAGATTAGGTTTTAGTGTGACTCTAGTAATCTCTCTGTGTTTTAGATTGCTATTTGGTGAAAATGAGAAGTTTCTCGTATTGAACTGTCAAAACATCTCAGTTCAATGAGCAGATTTGCATGGGAGTTGGTCACTTGCCATGTCATCTTTCCTCTAGTTTGCCTGCTCAATCTGTGCATATGTTGCCTTTGCAAGTTTTGATTACAAAGAAGTGAAATGGTTATGTAAAGAATTTTTCTTTATCTTGCTTCTTTTTTTCCTTTGAGAATACAGAAAAGTCCCTGCCTTTCATAGCTTGTCTGTGTAGTCTTTTCCATCATGTTATGCTGAATTTCTCTGGCAGAAAAATGGTTAACAAGGACTAATACTTTCACCGATTCACTTTTTGTTTCTGACCCTTTTAAAATGTGTTGCTGCTTCCCTTAGAGGGAGTGTCTTGTATCAGATAGTACCTTAGAAAGGTGAAAAGGTAAGTGATAAAATACTACTTCTTTATGGAAAAACAGCAAAAATGCTGTTTGTCCTTGAAAATAAAACAGGAATGTCTGTTGGTAGTAGGTGTTCATTTTCCATTTGATATACAGTCTGTAAAGCAGGTGGTATTGTATTTGCTTTCTTTTTTCTAAGTCAGGAGCAAAATTTCAGAGTTTTCATTGTTAGGTAACAGGCAACCTTTTGACATTATTGTATGATTATTGTAATTATAAAGCCCTTTTTTTCAGTGAAGTGCCACTGGACTGGGGGTGGGTGTGTATCCACACTACTGAAATTTCCATCTCCTTTGTTGTTCTTTGGTCGGCAGCATTGTGGATTCAGGCACCCTCCTCCCTTGCAGAAATGTTGCAGATGGATGTTCAGAGTTTTCTGGGAGTTTTTGTGAGCTCTCTTCCATTGCTTTCTTCTTTGTAAGAACGTATTTTTTCTTTTCCCCCTTTTTTCTCTTCTTCTTTTTAATATTTATGTAAAGCACAGCATTGAGTGCTGAGCTCTCTGAGCTGGTTGCAAGCAAACTGAAATGTCTAATCAGCAATATGTATTTGAGGTCCCAGAAGGATTGTAACTGTGTCAGTGTGATGCTGCATCAGGGCTAATTAGCTCTGCCTCTCAGACTGAGTAATTAGCTCAGGTACCCTGCTCTGCTGCTATGACAACCAGGCTGTTTCCATTTCTGGAGCTCCCTGGCTTTAGAGCTGACTTGGGTATCTGCATGGCTTGTCAGCTCATGCCTTCTGTTATTGATAGAAAACAAACAGAAAGCTCCTCCAGCACTCTGACCTTTCTACATTTTAAAGGCAGAGAGCCATGCTTGTGGAATAAATATATTTTTTTTTCCTAACCAGAAGCAATTAGTGGTTGAAACAGCCTCTTGAGCTGTGAAGGAAAACCAGCAACTGAGACCATGGGAGAAAATAGGCTTTCTTTTCCAGGGGAAAAGGGTCTCACATAACTGAAGAGGAAACTACTTGACTGCTTTCAAGTGTACAGTGAAATTTTTCCCTTTCCTTCTTTCTCATCCACTTCCTTCCCTCTCATTTGTTTTCTGATGGATAAGCCAGAAACTGTAAATTTTAAAGCAGGTTTTCGGAAGTGGTCATTGATGAGCAAAAATTCCAGTTGTCATGTGATGGCCTGGATTGCTGGTGCTGCTTAAGGCTGGTGTTTTTCTCAGTTGTGAGTAAGCAGAGATCTGTCTGTGAGTCTTTCCCCAGGGCTTAAAGCCAGACTCCTTTGTGGAAGTTTTCCTGTGAATCAAACATTTGGGGTTCCACACTCTCTTCCCACTTCATCCTTGAGTGCCTGGTTGTTCTCATCTATTCTAGATCATTTGTCAAATTCTGATTGAATGGTGCAAGCTGAGCCAATAAATGCAGGAGTTCTGAGTTAGCTTGCTTATTTTGGCTTTTGTTAATGTTATATGAGCTTAATTAAGAGCAGACTTAAGATTTCTGTTTTGCCAAAGGAAATTTAAGGCTAAAACTAGGAAAAAGCAGCATAGAGTGGCCATTATATGGTCTGGCAAAATCAGTGATCAAGCAAGTGCTTGCTTTGCTGTTGGAAAGAATTCCAGAAAGCAAATTTGCCAGGAAATAGTGTTACTTACTCTGTTTAATAATATTTTAATAGAGGGTATAACCTGGTAATTAGAGAAATGGTCTAAAAAAATTAGTGTCCATGGTTTTATTTTTGATCTATGGAATCGTCGTCCTGTGCAGGTGAACGTTATGGACCACAAAGAAGACACTGGTAAATCTAATTCCCTGCATGTGGGCCTTTTGCAAGGAACTGCAGAGAGTGAGAAATATTGCTGACTTTGGCTTGTGTAAAAAATCTTTACCTCTTCAGTCATTCAGTTATTATTAAGAAGTTGGTATCATAAATATTTTGTATTGTTACCAAATTAGAAAATGCTTCAATTGATTGCACTGGAGCTTGTATTTTTATTAAGTGTATAAAGTCTGCTTTCTCAATTTCTTCAACAAAATCCCTTTTCAGTGTGTGAATATAGGGGAGAATGTTGCAAAGTAAGAACTAATATGCATTTTGAAAAATTGTGTAGGATTTAAGTCATAGCAAGGTCAAGGATTTCTGAAATATTTTCTATGCATAGTATAATGAAATAAATGCACCCT
The DNA here is from genome assembly GCF_963662255.1 of Cinclus cinclus. NCBI lineage: Eukaryota > Metazoa > Chordata > Aves > Passeriformes > Cinclidae > Cinclus > Cinclus cinclus. The sequence continues at coordinate 19,839,196 of NC_085055.1, forward strand.
AATAACTATAAAGCAGTTACAAAAATGCAGGTAACCCCATTCAGAAATGGGAAGATAAGACTAAGATGGAAATGGCTTAATCTTAATTTCATGTGTGGTGTAGATAAACAAGAACTGAACTTTGTACTTTTTGTTTCTGAGCCTTGAGATAATTCTTACAGTGTGTTTATCTTGAAGTGAAAGTTTACAAAGTTCAAACTGAAAATAAGATGAAAATTGTTTGGGTGGAAGGTAAATCAGATTACCAGACATACATTAAATATTTCATTAGTTCTTTCAGTGAATTTAGGTAGGGTTAAGAAGTTCATATCAGACACTTGACAATTAATATGGTTATATCAAAATAAATTTTTTGTGAAGAATTACAAATAGTTAATATCTGTTGAAATTTTGGAAATTAAAGCTTTGGTTTTGTTGTGTGTGTAGTTTTAAATCAAAAAGGATTTTACTATTTCTTCCTCTTTGTTACTGAATGTATTTGTACTTGTCATCTCATGTACCCTTCCTTCATTACTATTTCCTCTTCTTTAGCTCTTCAAAGATTCTTTGGCTGTAAGGAAAGTAATTACAACTTCTTTTTTGAATTCTGCATGTTACTGTTTTCTGGGGATGAGAAGGGTTGAAAAATTTAAAAAAAATAATCCCATCTGAAAGAGTAAAAAAGTGTTGAAGTAGTTCAATACGTTTTATAGTCACTTGTGAACTAATGGCATCTCTTTCCCAAAAGATGTATGCTGCTACTTTGAGAAACAAGTGGGAAAAAGCCATAGGAATTAACTTTCAGTTCAGGCGACATGAAGGAAGGGCACGCTGCTTTGTGGTTTGAAAATCTGAATGAAATACCTGCTGTGCTGAGTTCTGACTGCAATCCAAGGTTTCCCTCTGTGAATTGGTAACAGGAGCAACAGAAATTTAAACCAAACATATTTTCTTTATTAATTGCTACTTGAATATATCAAACTATTCACATTTCACATACAACAGCACACCAAAAAAGCAGCTGGCTTAAAATCAGCTATTAACTAGTTTATGGGTATGAATTAATATAAATTTCAAATAATTTAAAATAAATTTATTGAATTAATTGACAGAACTCATGGTGATAGAATATTTTAGAGAAAATCTGTAATGTGTAAGGAAAGACAAATTAGCTTTGTAATTAATTCTGCGCTGCTAGTTCTGTATAATAAGTTCAAATCTCTGCTGAAAATGAAAGCACTCCTTGTAAGCTTGGAACAAAGTCTGTGTTCTGCCCCTGTGCACTACCAAGTAAACTCAGAGCTTGTAAAATTATTTTTGGCACTGCTCATTGGAGAAGAATTGCAAGGAGTTCAAATAGTATCGCCTGTTTTCCACTATGTTAATTTAATTATATGTATGTTGATCTGGAAAATAGCACTACTCACATAACTACAGAGGTAAAACTTGAGGAGTCTCTCACACCATGCTTTTAATGCTATAGCTTTTCAATGGATGAGCAGTAAATAGCTCTTGGTGTTAATAATTCCAAATAGTTGCTGCCTTACTAGCCAGATCTGTGCCATTTCCTCTTTATTTATGTTTTTTTTTTTCCTCTAGTATACTAATTTGTTTCGGAAGGAACACCCTCTATTCTAAGCATATGAGTAAAAGTCTTAGTCTGATTTAGTATTATTCTCAGACTTGTGAACAAATTATGTCAGTGTATGAGTTTGCTAGCCATGTGTGAGATACATTGCTGGATTTACTGTAGATGACAGGTGCTTCCTGGGAAGACAAAAACTAAGTATAAAAAAGCAACCAAATACCACTAGATCTTAGATGTTTTCTGACTGGATTACAAATTGGAAAAGTACTCATGTCACTGGCCTTTCCAAAGATGCAAATTCTGCTGAAGGTTTAGTCAGACTTTTTGAAGATCAAGGGCAGGAATTAAATTGGAAAAAATTATATTTCTCTAAGCAAACACTGTAATTACAGTTCTCTCTCCTTTGCATTAATGAATCCATAGACTTACTTGATTAAGTGCAGGGCTGATACACTGCAGTAATTATTTCTGAAGAGAAGGAAGTGGGGATGATAGGAAAGGGTCTGTATCCTAATGATGAAGTGGTATTCTCTGGCACAAAGAAAGTGGTTAAACCAAATCCAATATTCTGTTAATCTGTAGGCATTCAGTAGTAGCTGGATATATGGGGGGGAAAAAAAAAAGGCTTGGGTTTCAAAGAAGAGATACCCTAAACTGAAAGAAGTGGACTCTGAAGAAGATCCAGTCCTGCTTACATTCCACCACTGCCTACTTCTTTCCTTATTTATATCAGTCTGATCAGATTGCCTCAGTCATCTTTAACCTGAACCATGACGAGCTGAGCCTTACAATTGTTCATGTCCTTTTAACTGAAAGTTACTGCATTTTCTGGCACTGCCAGTGTCAAAGTCATTACAGGGCAGAATGATGTAAATACCCTTTACCTTGTCTTTTCCTTATTTGCATGGAGCAGGAAGTGTGGTGGAATGTTTTTGGGCGCCTGCAAGGGTAGGAAGGGGAGTTGTACAAAAGTGCTCCTGCACCCTGCAGGAGCAGCCAGGAGTTCCCTGGCTATCAGCAGAGCTGAGCCCAGTTCTTGGGTGACTGTCACCAGCTCAGACACAGGTGTAGAGTTTTGCATTTCTTTCTGGTAATGCCAGTAGCTTAAATTCCAGCTTTCAACTGCTGGTGTTGGCCCTCTACCTGCAGCACTGGCCCTGGGTGTGAAGGGATGATGCTTAAAGCACCTCTGGCTGATGAGAGCCCTTTCCCTTAGGAGCAGTCACTGGCCTTTAATAGGCACCATCCCATGTGGGAATTGGCTTCTACAAAGTCATTACATCATTTTTTGGAAAACCTTTACTGTAGTTTGTCAGATTCACCACAATCTCTTTTATTTCATCATTATTGAAGTAAATGTTCTGGATAACTTAAAAGTTCTGTCAGGAAAAGGGGCCTAGAAATACTTTCAGGAACTTCTGAGAGTGAAAACAAACTGTATATATTTAGTCAAATAGATATAGATGTAGTGGAATTTCAGTTTGTGGTGACATAAATAATGGCAGTTTTCTGTACTGTTGACTCAAACATTCATGCCCCCCACTTTGTTTTTCAGATCACTTTAATTAGCCTTTCAAAGTGACTTTTTTTCATTGATGAAGAGGAGGCAGATGTATTTCAAGAAAACAACATCTTTTAAGGTTAACCAAGTATTGTTGTTATTCCTGTATTCTCACAGCCTGCCTTGTAAGCTGCTAGGGTTTTTTTTTTTTTATGGTGGTGAAGACTGATTAAATGCAAAATTTAAGACATCAGGTGAGTCTGTTTCCACAGATCTCCATAAAACCAGAAGTACTTTCTCACAATTAGGGCTGGACTTAAGAGTTTTTCTTTCCAAAGTTTTGAACCAAAAGAAATAGAGAATCTCACCAGCTAGAGCATATGTGTTTCCCATGGAAGTCCTGCTGTAGGCAGTGGCTGTGTGTACCACAGTGCCTTTTTAGGGAGCTCCTCTGGTGCCGAAGATATTGCTCACATGACATGTTTGAAGGGATGTCAGCTGGAGTCCTGAAAGTACTCCTTTCAAATTTGTTTGACAACCAAAAAAGGCATGGAATCCCATGCCATCGTCACTGCAACTGTAAACTGGCCTCTGCTCTTGGGAGCTTTGTCACTTTTGGAGTCTGGAAGGGTTGCTGAATGTCAGTAGTCAAGTTGCTCAGTGACCTTTCTGCTCTTAACTCCATGTCTTGTAACACGGATTTTGTATTTTATGTGTCTTAGTTTTACTTACTGTTTAGAACCAGCTGTAGATTCTCACTTCTTGTTCCCTATCATTAGGACATATAGCAGATATCATTAAAATTCTGCTTTTAGTGACTTTGAAGACAGTTTACTTCTGATCTGCAGTGAGGGATTGTTTTAAAGCTGTGGCCTACCAAAAATCTTAAATTATTTTTTGCAGTTCATAGAACTGTAAAATGGGTTGGGTGGGAAGGGACCTTAAAGCTCATTTTGTGCCAGATTGAGCTACTATTTCTTCTCAAGATTTGTTAATTAAGGTAATTTTCTTTTTTACACTCTTTCCCCCCCCCACCCCCCACCCCTCCCCCCACTTTCCCCTGAAGACACCAGGCTTGTGGGGCTGGAACCAAATAGTGAAGGTTTGTTGATGATGCAGAAATGCAGAAAGTTCCCTTACTGGTGTCATATGCTTATTCTGAAATAATAAGAATTTTTGTTAAGAATAAAGAAACAGCTTATTCTGCTGTTTCACTCTTGAATGTATTTGTTGTCAACTTTTAACTAAACCCATGGATTAAAGTTTAATTTCTGATGTTTGCATTTGGAGTTGCTTACCCTTGCATCAAACAGATAGTTCTTTTTTTTTCTCCTTTTTGTGGTGTGTGAGTACACTTGAACTGTAAAGATTTTTTTGATATTTTCTCTGTCCTGTGTTCAGCTCCACTTGCAGTACTTACAGGAGAAAGTGGCAAACAGGAAAGGTTCCAGCCCAGACCCATTAATAGAAGCATTTACAAACCGTTATGTCTAATAGCAGTGATGGATATTCTCACTCTCAAATTTTAATATTCAGCCCTTTTTTTCCTTCTGGTTTCCATGGTAGCCTGTAACAGCAGGATTATTCTTCGGTTATGTGCTGTGTATAGAGCTCTGAGCTGGCTACTTCTTTGGGAAGAGCAGGCAGCTTTTGGGGAAAGAGAGCAGTCCTGAGCCTGGGAAGTGCTCCCTTCTGCCTGAGCTGAGCAAAGCTTGCTGTTCCTTCTGGCTGGAAACAGGGAGAGACATTATACTGTGATGAAAAATGCATTTAACTCTTAGGGGAGTTGGAAACTTTGATCTCGTGCAAACAGTTTAAGGTGGTAGGGACTGTGAAAATGGGCAGTCCTCCCTGCATTTCTTTCTTACTCTTGTCAGCCTTTAGTAACAGCAACAGAGCATTAAATGTCACAGAATCCCAGCATGGTTTGGGCTGGAAGGGACCTTAAAGCTCCTATTGTTCCACCTCCTGTCATGGCCAGGGACACCTTCTGCTATCCCAGACTGCTCCAAGCCCTGTCCAGCCTGGCCTTAAACACTTCCAGGAATGGGGCAGCCACAGCTGCTCTGGGCACCCTGTGCCAGGGCCTCACCTCTCTCACAGGGCAGAATTCTTCCCAATATCCCATCAATCCCTGCTCTCTGGCAGTGGGAAGTCATTCTTCATTGTCCCATCACTCCAGGTCTTTGTCCAGAGTCCCTCTCCAGCTCTCTTAGAGCTCCTTTGCGCACTGGAAGGTGCTACAAGGTCTTCCTAGAGACGTATAAAATTAATTACATGTATGAAGTCTCACTTGTAGGGAAAATGCAAGGAGGAGAAGGAAAAAAACTGAAACATCTGTAACAGTGGAATGAAGGATGAAAGGTAAACTTGTGCCTTTAAATGCAGCAAGGTATAAGGGAAAAGGAAGAAATTATAGATTCTGAAAACTGCAAGAAAGGAATGTGTTCTTTTGAGGACACATCTCCACAGAGGAGCTTAGGAAGCAGAAGAAAAGAGAGGCAGGTGGGCAGGTATACATCCCAGTGGTTTTGCTTTGCTTCAACAGCCAAAACAGAAGTTTTCTCTTATCACCTGATGAACACACCTGGGGGGACTGCTTTAAGCTACTGCAGAGTGAAGGAGTCAGAATATAGCACTGAACAGGGCCAGAAATTACAATGTAACTCCATTTTTGAATATTTTCCTCAAGCCGGTGATCCATAGTGTAACACCCCTTGGTGTTTATGTTGTGAGCTTCAAGGACATCATGGGGGAAGGACAAGAGAGCAATTAAGAGTCTATGTTGACAGGAATGAGAATGTAGTTATGCCCAAAAAAACTGTATAGAGAACTCAGCTGTCTGGTTAAACTTAAAAATGTGAGTATTTTACAGGAAAGTCACCCTGATATTAAGGCTTCTAGGCATTTTAAACTTAAAGTGAGGGAGAGGGAGCACTGAAAAGTCCTAGAAGGAAAATTTGGTGGAAGTGCTGAAAGCTGGGAGAAAAAACACTGTTTGTTACAAAATACTGAGAAAATTAAATGTCCTTTACAAACTAAAACACTTGATGAAGATTCTGTTAAAATACTTTGTTTTATAGTATTACTCTGCATTTTCCCACTTGAAAGATTTTTTTTTCCCCAAGCTGTAAGACACAACCAGAAGAGTTACAGGGTTGATTAACCTGGTCTGGTGGAAGGTGTTCCTGTCCGTGGCAGGGCCTTGGAACGAGATGAGCTTTAGGGGCCCTTCAACCCAAACCATTCTGTGAGTCAGCTGGCTGCTTTATTCGGTGTCTTGCATCAGTCAGGAATTACATGACAATACATGGTGTGTTTACACAGCCATTTTTAATTTGCACAAAATACACCATTTCAACGAATTCTGGTAGTTAAATTTGTAAGGTGGAGGATCCAAAGCAATGTAAGAGGAGTTATTTAAGGTGTTTCTCTGATTAAACATGCTTTACTTGCAGTGGTCCTCTGTGTGTTTTTCTTCTTTCCTTTTTCCTTAGCAGCTCTTGATTAATTTTCCCCCTTGAGTCCACTATCTTTATGTTAATTAATAGGCTTTTCATTCCCTCTTGTATTTCATTTGCCATTTATGACTATTTGTCTTTCAGCACTCTTTTTGGGGCCTGCTGCTTTATTACTTATGTAAAGTTTTGGGTTTCTAGTATTAATAGTTTATACAGGTAAATATTTTTTATATTTTGCTCTCAAATACTCCTTAGTGAATCTTAGACACAGACTGTTGAGAAACACACTGTATATTGACCTTTCCTAGTTTTCTGCTCCCATTTCCACATTTCCGTTTATATTTGTCCTGTCAACACTTGCTGTGATCTGTGTGTGTTCCAGCAGTTTATCTTCTCTCATTTCTGAGGTGACAGTTCCCTCTTGCATTGTATTTTTAGAAGCATATCCAGACTTTTATGGATTTTGGCTCTAATATATGCTCTCTCATTCTCTTACCCATGCCAAAACATGTTGAGCAATTATTCATTGTGTTATTTTAACTTCAGTTTTGATATGATGCTTCCTCTTATTTTTCTATAGTAGCCAAGTTCTAATCAAAAATTTAAAAATGAAAGTTTTCCATAAGGGCGTTTTTATCAACAGGGTTTCTTCTAGTTATCTTTGTAAATCCCTTTTAACTAAAGATCCTGTCTCTGCTCCGGAAATGGCAAATCCAGGAGCAGAGTCATTAACATCATAATCTTTTGAGGCAGCAGATAGAGAATCTGTGCCACTCCCAGAGGGCAGTTTTTTCAGGTAACATGTGACATGTTTAAACCATTGCTGTTACTGGTTTCCTTCCCCTCCTCAAATTGCTTAAAGACTAAGCTCAGAGTGCCTAGGCTTCCTTAAGTGCATGGAATGGAAACTTGAAGTCCTTGATTTTTTTCTGAGAGTTACATATTTGCGTTAAGGAAAAAGCAGGACTGGAGCCTAAGCCCTCTTCCTTATGTTCTCTGGTAAGGAAGGGCCTTTTCCTGCTTTGCCCTTTGTTCTTATGTTTTGGGTTTTACACACCCAAAGAATGGTATCACACTCATAGTACCTGGAGTTACAGTTGTTTCTGTGCTGCTCTTTTGTATATTCATCCATGAGACTGCTAGGGGGATACCTGGAAAACGGGAAATATGCAGCTAGGGACCATCTTGGAGCTAGTTTAAATTGTCCAGACTCCTACAGAAACCTCAGCAGTAAAAGCAAAAGCAGTCTGCAGCATCCTTATCAGCCCTGTGTAAGAACCCCCCCCTTCTCACACTTCTTCCCAGGTTCATTGTCTGCAGCAGAGCTGCACACATCAGAGAGACGACAGTGTCATCTCCACTTCTGTTCCCTTCCCAGATCCTTCTGGTGTCTGTGCTAATGAAGCCACACACAACAGCAAATAGCCTTCAGAGGTTGGTGACTCACCAAAGCTGACACACAGAGACTAAGTCAGGGTTACACACAGCATCTAAAGTTTAGCACTTCTTAATTTCTGCTTTAATTTCTAAGCACCAAGAGAAGGAGTTTTTTGCATGTAATTTCTCAAATTATTTGTGTTTCCTTACAGAAAATAGTTCTATACATGTGTTCAGATAGTCAGAAGGTGAAAAGGGCCTTTGGAATGGGCTAACAGCTAAGAGAAAAGGAGTTGTTTTCCAAGAAAAGCAGGAAATTACGTGAAAAGGGAGAATTCCTCTCATCTTGCTTACTTCTAAATGAGGAAAGATAAATGCGTTGCTTTGTACCAGCTCAGCTAATTTTTTCATTCTTTTCACAGATCATTGTCAGTAAATGCTTTGGTCTTTAATATATTCTACATAAGTGATTTCATGAGAAGCAGAAGTAATGAAGAGGGTTTTCTAATGTATCTGTGTTGAACTTCCCTGAATTATACAAAAGCAGGTGAATGTGCTCGTGGAGTGCAGGGTGCACTGCATTGAGAGACAATATTGTGGATGCTGAGTAACTCCAAAAAAGATGGGGAGACACACTGCTGGGCAGGAGCTGGTTGTGCTGCAGGTGAAGCTGTTCTTGAAGAAGCAGCAGCATTCCCAGTGTGTGTCCCTGTCTGTCTCCAGCTCAGTGAGAGGCTGAGATTAACAGAGATTGGGGTCATGGTTCACACTCATCCCCAATGACCTCACTGGCTTCTGTTCATTGACCTGCTTTTGTAAAATTCATTGGGACACTTTATATCCAAGACCAGTCAGGTCTGGTTAAACAAAAAGCTCAGAATTTATTAATCAGCAGAATTACAGACAGAAATGCACCCAAGTCTCATTTCCTTCTTTCAGGTTAATAAAAGAGGTATAGAAATGTTGCAGGCTTTCACTTCAAGAGGGAAATCAAATGTTTTGGTTATAAGTTGTTTCCATGATGTTTCTGTATTTCCAGTCTCACTTTTTGGAGGACACCAGGTTTCCTCAAATTGACAGATAAAGTTCTTCACCTTTCTGCAGCAGTTCTGCAGTGCTTACAAAGCCTCTGTTTTACTGTTGTTTAATGTGTTGGCTTTTTTCCACCAGTCAGCCCTGGCCTTGTGGCTCTCTGAATGGTGCTGTTGAACACTGAAAAGCAGGTATTGGCTCTGGGAAACCTGGAGCTCAGCAGTCTCTTTGGTGTGCCATTGCTAATAAGGTTTGGCACTGTATAGATACCAAATGCAGACACCCCTGTAGTCCTGATCCTTCCCTTCCACGGCTGGAGCAGCAGACAGTTACAGGAAAATGCAGAGGCCCTGAACTGAGGGTATTTCTTCAGTGCTGTGCCTGGGAAACTCCAATTCAAGTAACAGCAGCTTCCATGAGGGAAGTGAAAAAGGGCATATCCCAAGGGACAAGAGGCAGGTGAGCAAGGAGCAGAGTATGATGGTCCATCAGCAGCTGCAAGGGACTTGTGTTCGGCTTGCTGAGCTCTGTCAGATCTTTGGCAGCTCCCAGGTGTGGTACAAAAGGTCTGACCTCTTGTTGCTCTCTTTTTTTCCCCTATTAGTTTTCTTTTTAGATACTATACTATGTTTTGTGGACTCTAGAGCCTGTCACATCAATTGAAAATCTCCAGATAATTACTTCTCTTTTTGTATTTTTTAGGACTTGCCTTTCGTCTTCCCAACTTTACTACTTCTGAGAAACACTGAGAAATACAGGTAGAAATAAGAGTAACAGATGGCTGAGGAAAGGATCAAAACTCCATCAGGGAAAGCAGAAAGACTGAGGGAAAGAGGATAGACATGGCTATCTAATCCTCCTGTGATCATCTTTTGCCTCCTGACTTTCTGGAAAGTGGAGGTACCACGTTTTTTGGCATTTTGTTTTATGAACTGGAGAGATGTTGACACTGAGTAACAAGAGGATTGTTTCTCTGATGAAGAAAATACCTTTTAGCAAAAAACATGTGAAGGTGTGTTGCAATGCTGACAGTATGTGTGTGGGTTACTGCTGAGCTCTGGGAGCCTGCCGATGTGACAGGCACATCCATAGAAAGTGGAAGAAAGAGTGGACACTGAAGTAAATGTTTTTGGTTTCGGTCAAAGTGAGCTTGAAGTTCTTTGGAGCATGAAATGTGGGTAAGTGTGGTTGTGATATGGTTAAAGAGTCAGCCTGGATTTCCGGGATGCCTTCTGGGGAGCTCTCACTCTACTGAGCGAGGAGAAACTGGGCAGCAGCAACTGCTCGGTTTTGAAAGGTTGAAGGAAGATCTTGCTGCTTCCTTCAGTTGTTGAAGGACTAGAGAGAAGGGGATTGCAGACTCTTCATGCAGTTCTGTGGCAGGTAACAGACAGAAGTTGAAATGTGGGGAATTCTAGTTTGACAGAATGGAAAGCATTTCTGCCATGAGGGGGTTAGACACTTGGAGGCAGAAAACTTCCCTTTGTAGGTGAACCCAGTGTGGGTTCATACCTGGAGATATTCAGACTCACTTGATCTGGCTGGGATCTCTGCTTTGGGAAGTGTTTGGACTAGTGACAGTCAGGAATCCTGCCACCTGAAATTATTCTACAATTCTAGACTTCTAAGGAAGGTAAGAAGCTGTGAATTTGTCCTTTTGTGGACAGCTTTTGGTAAAAATCACAGGAAATAGAACAGGGATAAATAATCTGTGTTAAAATAGTAGTTATATACTTACTGCTTTTAAAATTGGTGGATGAAACCTTTTAGCTATCCAGAAGAATGTGTAATAAAGAATCTGTAGTATATGAAGCCTATTCCAGTATGATGAAACAGAAATCCTTTTTTTTTTTTGAGAAGTACTCCGTATTTTAAAAACTGCTCTGGGGTTTATTGTAGAAAGTACAGTAGTGATAGAAAGCAATTGCTCTCCCTTGAAATGAGTTGATCAGACAGATTGGATGTTTTCAAGGCCTTTGTTATTACATTGTCCCCCACCTGAGCTTGTGTTATAACAAGAGGCATCTGGTGCCAAGCCTCAGCTCACTCAGCAGGTACTTGTGGCCAGTGGGAAACTCCCAAGAGCCCAGGAGTGGGGCTTTCCCCCAGATACAGGGCACAGGTAGGATGCCTGTTGTTAGCAATGGGAATACTGTTTCCTCTCCATTGGTGGCTACAGAAATGCTTACACAGCAGGAATGTGCTCATCTTTGGATTGTCAGGCTCTTGTCCTGTCACCTGACCCCACTGAGAAGTGTCTAGCACCGCTGTCTTTGCCCCTTCAGATCAGGTGTTTATGCACACATACAGGTTCCTCTGTGAGGAGGGGAGAACTTGTGCTCACACTGGGCCCCTCATTTCAGAGGAAAGTTTTGGGGGTGGCCTGTTCACAGGGCAGGTGAGTGGGGGAGAGCAGATGTGAAAACAGCCTGTGACAAAGGCGCTCAGAAAGAGATAGACCTAAATGGACTTAGTGCAAATATTTACATTGTTGTATCTTGCACTTAACTTGGAGCTCAGCCTCCACACTACCTATGTTTATATTGCTGGACTTGAGTCACTTCTGACAGCAGGCAGCCAAGTGCTGCTTCCACACTTTTCCTGATAAGCTGTAGTTACTCACATTCTGCTCTTGGAGCCTGCTGTCATTGTGAATAATCTGAAAATACAACCTCTGTGCTTGGCAGTGCTCAGAGAGGCAAAGTTAAGAATTAGAAATAAAGGGCAAATACGTGTACATATATTAGACACAAAAAAATCTCTCTCAAACTTACATTGCACCTGGACCTTCAATGTTGAATATAGTTATAACCATCCGACTTCCTAAAGGATACACAAATTTAGAGAGAAAAATCCAAGCAATGTGGAAAAGGATGGCAAATAGAAGAATAGTTTGTCATGCATTGCAAAAAGATCCTGGTTTATCAAATAAAATGATCAAAGCAGCAGTTTTAGAAATAGAGTGAGATATTTTCTGAGGGAGCGGGGGCTAAACTGCAAGTTGCATTGATGCAGAGTTCTGTGGAGATGGAAAGTACATAAGACGATGGATCGATCCACTATCGGCTGTTAAATCAAATAATCACAGTATGCTTTAACGTTGTTACAGCTCAGGTAAACTCTGAACTACTCCGACATGTGAGATTCATGTGATGCTGTCTTGTGCTTGCATTCTGCCTAACACCCGACGCTGATTGCTGAGCACTGGAGTCCCAAGGTTGTTTCATTGCATCTACCAGGAATGTTGTTAACGAATGTCTGCTTACAGCACATGTGCAGGAAGCACAGCATGAGCAGTGCTCACAGAAATGAACCTTGGAACCAGCCCTGAGGGAACAGGAGGGAAGTTTCAGCAGAGCATTTCTTGGATGTGTGCTTTTACCTCTCTCCTCAAGTGTGAGTGTCCTCTGTGGCCACAGACTCCTCATTCAGCCAGGGTGACCTGGGGCAGTGCAGGACATGATGTGGCTGCGGGGCAACTGTGGAGCTGCAATAGCTGTAAGACATTGCCAGGAGCAAACTGCTGCCTTTGGGGCACCAAAGGCTCCTCAGCTTTTCACTCATGTTCATATCACTGACTGCTGTTCAAAGTTACCTGGCAAAAAGGTTGGTGCCGTATGAGAATTGCTACTTTAAGTCATCAAAGCATGAAAACATCTATATTTTGAAATAATTCAGTAAAAATACTAGATTGCAAGTTTAGCATCCTTGGTTAGTAATTATGTGGCTTCATGTAAATTGTCTCTGTGAGCATGCAAAGCAGCTTACACTCGGAAGTGCAAATGCTATGGAGCCATTTCAAGCCAGCCTTATCTGCCTTAAATCCAGAGCAAGGGAGTTTCCTTTATCAAAATTTTAAGACAAGCACATGAAGTGTATGTTTCTGATGCACTAAATTATGTAGGCTGCTTCTTTTTCTGCTAGCAGTCTGGGGAGTCGGCATGCTTACTTGCTGAAGAGCATTTTACCAATTTCTGCCTGTGACATCCTTTGGCAGTGTTGGCTGGCAGCTGTCAGTCTAGCTGTTCAGAATAATTGTGTGACCAGCAAACTATCTGCTCCATTTTTATCCTTTCTTTCAAAGCATTTCTATCTGCTAAGGAACATATTTTATCAACATCTTTACATAGAAAGATCTATTGGTAAGTTCATTCTGTTCTGAAAACTGACTGTTTTTGCTGTCTCTGTTTTCCTTGTTTTAATCTGAAGACTTTTCTTGCATATGATTATTGCACATCAGCTCCTTTAAGAAAATGAGGGAGATCATTGTAGGATTTTGAAAATGTCTCTGTGTTGCATAAATGTATGACTTTTAGCTGGTTATTGATGCCTCATGGAGCTCCAGGGGGGTTGTGAAGAATTACTTGACAGAAATAACATCAGCCCTTGAACAGAGACACCAGATCTTGTAGTACAACACCTCCCAGTCTGACACAGCAGTTATATTTAATGCTGTGTAGTTCTTTGAATCACTCCTGAATTCTTTACTTTTTCCCTTTTTATCTTCTGACACTCAACATAGTTCAAGCAAGTAACAGATTCTCACACATAATTGCAGTTTCAGAATTTCATAGGATCTGTTTCCTTAAAAGTAGGGATGAAGTTTCTATCTCTTTATACTTTAAGAATATGTACTTTTTCTTTTCAGCAAGGGTAAATAACTGGATTGTCAGTGGCATACATCGTTCTCTTCTTTGCAAAAATCTCTGATTATCTTCAATGTATTTCTTTCCATACTTGTAATGAAGGAATCAGTGCCATCACTGTTATCTTCTGGAACAAATAGCATTTTGGATTTTAAAAGAGATTAGCAGTTCTAATCATATGAAATGTTAGTTATGTATATAAAGTTATCAACTCCTTAATCTCATTCAGAACATTGAACTTCTAAGTGTAATACAGAATTGCTCTTAAAATGAAACAATTGTCATTGAGTATCAGAAATAGCAAGGATTTGATACTAAATTCCACTGTATTGTACAGTGACCCCTATATTAGTAAAAAAATTTAATAAATCCTCCAAGATTTACTGATAACTTTTAATGATGCTCCTTATAGATATTGACAGTATTAACATTACTGATTGTTTTAAGCACAGACTCATGGAATTGTTTAGACTGGAAAATCCTCTGACACTACTGAGTTCAACCCTTCCCCAGCACTGCCAAGGCCATCACTATCCCATGTCCCCAAGTACCACATCCACATGGCTTTTAAATCCCTGCAGTGATGGGGGCTCTACCACTGCCATGTCAGCCTGTGCCAGGGCTCAACAGCCCCTTCTGGTGAAGAAATTGTCCCTAATAGCCAACCTAATCCTCCTCTGGCACAGCTTGAGGCAATTTTATCTAGTCCTGTTGCTCGTTACTTGGGAGAAGTGACTGACCCCCAGCTGGCTACCACCTCCCTTCAGGCAGAGAGTCAGAAGGTGTTCCCTGCACCTTCTTACTGAGTATGCCCTCAATCCCCTCATCCAGATCGTGGCTGAAGATACTAAACAGGACTGCCACAAGCATGGGTCCTGGGGACACCACTTGTGTGTGACCGACCACCACCTGGGCTCCATTCCCCACTGCTTTCTGGGCCCACTATCCAGCTGGTTTTTTACCCCTGAAAGCTCTGCCTATCCAAGCCATGAACAGCCCATTTCTGTAGGAGAAGGCTGTGGGAAATGGTCAGAGGCTTTACTGAAGTCCAGCTAGACACCTCTGTGGTCTTTCCCTCATCCACTAAGCAGGTCATAGAAGGTCAGGTTGGTCAAGCAGGACCTACCTTTCATAAACCCATACTGGCTAGGCCTGGTCCCTAAAGTGAAAACTTCTTGTAAACTCTGAGATTATATTGAGATTTTCATACTGGACAAGATGTCTTCTAGGCTAAATCTGGTGTGAAAGGACAGCACAAGCAATTAAGATAATTTCTAAATGGCAATAGGAACAGAGTGTTTCCTTCCTTATATCTGAGTTATATAAACCAGAATAGTAACAGATTTCTGGGCCTGGTGTAATGAAGGAGGTAAAATTTTTGTTGTGGTCCCTTGGAATGTCCTGTTCTCTCCCAGTGGCAGTGTCTGTTGGATGTACATGCCATCATGGGCACAGAGTGGGGTCTGTAGGTGGCAGTCAGGCACTGGGAGCAGAAAGCACTAAAGAGCCACAAGGACAGTGAGAGGACACTAACAAAGTTTCCTCATTCCACAGTCAAGATTTCCTTTCAGGTTTTCCCAGCTTCAGCAGCACCTTGCAGTAAAGCCAGCAGTGCTAATGTAGTTCTCTGTAATGACTTTCCTGGTCTTCATTCAATTGCAAAGAATAGCATGGGAGGATTTTTAGAAAAATCAAGATCTGAAAATACTGGAAAAGGAGTTTTCCACTAAATCCTGTCCTGTGTAATGTTTACATTTCTTCTGAAATCCAGAATAACATTCTTGAAAATGTGTAGGTGACAGAAGGGGAGAGAAGCCAGGAGTTTCTGCTGGAGACATATCCTATGAGCCATCAAAACAAGACCAGAAGCTTCA
The DNA here is from genome assembly GCF_963662255.1 of Cinclus cinclus. Taxonomy (NCBI): domain Eukaryota; kingdom Metazoa; phylum Chordata; class Aves; order Passeriformes; family Cinclidae; genus Cinclus; species Cinclus cinclus. The sequence goes on from NC_085055.1 coordinate 19,854,654, forward strand.
CTGCTGTTTATACTTGGTGTATAGAGTTGCATGATGTACAGTAGGTTGGGAGAGGGACTCGAACTAGTGAGATGCTATCAAGTAGAACAGAACTAGGTAAAGATTGTTCAGTGAATTCTTACAATGTGGTGCTGACAAGTTTTTGATACAGAAAATGAAGAACACAAATGGAAAATAATTTTTTCTAGAGGAAATTCTCATCACTGAGATGGAAATCTAATGAAAAATAATTGTGATAATGATAATGGTAGTAATAATAGTACTAGTTCTGTGAGAGCAGAATGAAGAACAAAACAGTAGTGGTCTTCAAAAGAGGAAGAGAAAAGTAGATATAAAATTTCTGCGTGGGAAACACAACCAAGGCAAAAAAATTAAGAGTTAAATTAAGATCCTGTTCCAAGATGTCTGTTTGAGACTCAACTGTAACCTAAAGCAAGGAGGAATAGAAATTAAAGAATTAATGACTTGTTTAATTAGTGTGCTGTGCAACGGTCTGAAAGTCATAATGGAATTTGAAAAAGCAAATAACTAAAGGTAAAGATACAAGGATTCAGGAGCATGATGATAAAAATCAGAGCAATTCATCACATCTGTAAAAAATGAAGAATAACAGAATTCTCTTCCAGTAGGTAGTTGATAAGCAGAAGGTCAATCAGAGAATTGGACTGCAGCAAGAGAGTGGACTTTTCATGGCTGTACTATGATAAGGCTTTCACATTGCAAAGAGACTTCCCAGAACACATTCAAACATATTTTTGGTTTTGTTGTAGGAGGATAGACTTATGTGAACCATTAGAATTCTTTTTAACAGTTATCTGTAATTCTCTGTTTGATTTAATTGCACAAGACAGTATTTATTTTTCCACTGGGATTCGTGCTGATACATGCAGTAAGAGTTCACTGACAAAAGCTGCTCTAAGGATGAATTGGCAGCGTGCCTTATAGGAAGCCTCTATCTTTTGAATATTGTTTCTCTGGCAGCAGAAGTTGGGCAATGTAGAGTCTATGCAGCAGGAAGAATTGGGGAATAAATCAATAAAAGGATCTTCTATTCCTACATGTGCAGAAATTCACCCAAATATTTAGACTGACATCTTTCTCAAGTCTTGACCTCTGGTCTGGGCAAAGAGTTTCAGTTTTCAGGGACAGAAATCAATAGAAAGTCAGGAGCCCTGGTGGGATTTAGGAGTCTCAGCATCTATTTGGATATGCTTCAACTGCCCCAGTACTGCTTCTCTTTAAATTAATGATTAACGTCTATTGATTCCAATGAGGTAAGAGCTACTTCAGTGTTCTTACGTGATGTGAGCAAGCTACAGAAAATGAACTTTTCTACTGGCCTGAGTAATTTTTGAGTAGATTCAGGCAGCCATCTTCTGGAAACAGTCAGTGGAAGTACTACAGCAGAGTACCCTGGCCCAGGCTGAGCACTGAGAAATCATATGCTCCTGATGGTTTGACTTCAGTCGTTATCATCTGTCACACAGAATTTGTCAGTACCACTTCTCAGACGATTGAAAACTGCACTTAAGGACATTATAGAAGTGGATTATTTCTTATGATCTAAATTATAAGTGGGGCAAAAGGTATAGGAGTTGCATGTTGAATGATATCAAGGGAGATAAATACTGCCCATCCAGAAGTTCTATAATCACCATCCATCCTCACAAATGTTTCATTAAACTTCCCCTCTCCTGGCAATATTAGTTAGGTTCAGCTGCTCTGGCCCCCATTATTGACTTTGAGCTGATGCAAAAGAGCACATTGTGTTTTCATGTACTTTCCTGGGCAAATATCCTTGTCTTCTTCTCAATGCCTCTATAAATCTTTCTCCTGTTTTTCCAGTTTATGAGTTTGAGAGATCAGTCTAATCAGTTACCATGAATTTAAGGTACCACAGTTAATCCTCTTTGGCAGGAGACTCTGGGCTTATTTTATATACATTCACCTCAATCTGGAGCTGCAATTTTCCCACTGCTTTTCTTGCAGCTTGCTCGGTGTGGGCAGGTAGTCCAAAGGAGAAGGGATGAAATTGTCTGTGTAACTTTGGTGAATAAAGGTCCCAGTGATGAAAACTGACCATAGTGTAAGTAGTATCCTTCATAGTATATCGTTTATTGCCATCACCAGTTTAGATTTCAGAAGTAAATGACTGTGGGCTGCTACAGGTGTTGTTTCTCTCGTCCAACTTTTCTTTTCCTGTAGAAATCCCAGAGCTGCCATGTGCAGGAGGCCATTGGAGTGTGGCACTTGGTGTGATGGTGTTCCCTGATTGCCAGCAGTGGTCAGTGCCAATATCTCCTGTTTGCAGCAGGAGAGGCAGTCATGGGACCACCCACATCCCAAGGGTAACCCTCTCTAACTCCTGGTAGTAAAGGCTGGTTGTTGCTCAGACTCGAGGGCTAACGCATCCTATAAAACTCTTGAAGAAATTGATTGTTTCTTTGCTTTTACAGGGCTTACTAACAAAACTGGTTATTCTTCTCACTCTAAATACATGTTTTCAAGGTGCTGAGTCCATGGTGTTGTATCTCCCAGAATTATCTTACCTGGTTTTGTGTACTCAGTTTAGGGGTTTTTTAAGGTGTATTCATCCAGTTTTGTAAAGGCCCCTTTAGTCTCTCTTCTCTTTACTTCTCTCGTTGAAATTAAGTTTTTTTCTCTGTGTGGGCTTTTTCTTTTCACTTATAAAGGCTACGTTGGGTGCTGTGATTACTGACAAATTATACGGATACCTGCTTTAGCTGAAAGTTAAACTGGAATTTGGTCATTATGGAAATATATGTCAGTGAGAAGATTTTTTAAAACACAATGTATGTGAATAGATTTTAACTGAGAATTTAGTCCTGAAGTAAAATAGGCTTCTCAGTTTTTAATGGATTAAGACAATTTCAGTTCTCTTCACTAAATACAGAGTGAGAGGTTCATGGCAGAAGTAAAACTCAGCTTAGAAAAGGACATGAAGCCACTTGAGTAAGGTAAAGACTTCAGGGATGCATGCCACTCCTTCAGTTGTACTTTATGGACAATCTGTTCCATTTTAAGGATTCACCTGAAAATGGGAACGTTTTGCTTTTCACTAATCATAAAAACTATGAGTTTGAATAATGGTCAACAGACCATTGCAGTGCTGAAATGTTCTGGTCACACCATGAAATCTGAGCAAAGCCATCGTGGCATACTTAAGAGTGTTAAATGAGTTTGCCAGAAAAACGAATGAGGCTGTGCTGTGGTTTGGTGGTGGAGAGGTGGTGGAAGGAAAAGCAGTCAGGCCAGAGCCATTGCCTACTGCCAGATAAGCAGAAACACTCCTTGTGCTTTCCATGACTTCTGTAAACTGGGTCCTGAAAGGTGGGGGAAAGAATGGCACAGGACAGTGGGTAAATGCTGTTCTCTACTCCCAGCATTTGCTGATGCTCCTGTGGCAGTGTGGAGCTCTTGCCCACCCTGGCAGCCCTGGGAGATGGCAGGAGTGTGTCTCATGGTGTGCGCACCCTCCCTCCTGGTCCCAAAGAACTGCACCATTGTTTATTGGAAGGTGTTGGAGGATCTCCCCAGCCTCACCTGTGACACTTTTTCATGGGGATCAGTGACACTCTCTGAGTGCCAGGGAGAGATGGTGCTCTCTCAGTTCTGCTTATGCAAGGTGAACGAGGCTGGCCATGACTGCAGGGAAACTGAGGCTATGGCAGGTTATTAGAAGATGCCATAAATAGATAAGAACAAAATTAGAATTGGGGCTATGAACCAATCAAACAGCAAAGATCAGTAGATTACTCCTTGACTGAGGGTTATGCTGCCAGTGAGAAGAGCGGCCGATACCAGCATGCCGTGAGAGAAAGGGGCGTTCCTGCAGCAGAGGGGGTTTGCTTCATTTAGCCAAAATTAAACTTTGAGGATTGAGGGAAAGATTAAACTGTATCTGCATGCACAGATGATTTCCAAGCTGAGAAAACACATTTTCAGCTATCACATGGTGGTATTCTCTTGGGTTCGTGGTTTCATGTTGATAGATTGCATTAGTAATTGTTTGTTAATGATATGGAAATTACCATGCACAAATTTAAATTGCCGTTGTCAGAACTGAGGTTGACAGTATTACCCAGTATGAAACAGATAACAAATATTATTTCATGAAGAAGGAAAAGCTATTCAGGAAATCAATATTTCATTTGTTTTGTAAAACTGTACCCATAATAACAGTGAGACTTGGTGTGCTCTGTGCTTTCATGTTTTGAAATGCATGTATTTCTGATGCTCTTTTTTTAAAGGAATAAAATACCCGAATTAAAACATTTGTGTAACATTTAGTATGTTTAAATTATCTTTATTTATCCTTTGTAGAGTAACTAATACTGTTAACTGTTAAGCTGCTTCTATTATGGTTTGAATTTTTGAAGCCATGCAGTGGATCATTAATCCAGTGGAACTTTTTACAGAAGCTGAGAGACTTACTCTTTGTAATGTTAATGATGTTGGGATGGATTTTGTAGCTCTGCAGTTTGCTTTATTTTTCTGAATTTCCTCCATTAACAAAAGAAGATTGTGAAGTGATGAAGAGAAGATCATGCAGCAGCAGCAGCGAAATAATCTCTGTGTTGCCCTGGGTTATATGGTTAGATATTCAGTGTCTAGTTGCAGAGGCAATAATATGTCAAAATACTTTATTTGTACACTGATTGAATTTTGATTAAGACACAAGAGTCTTCATTTATAGCTATTGTCTTGTTCTATTTTCAATTTTGGTAACTTTGTTTGATTTACAATGAAAAATTGATCCTATCAACTCCAGTGTTCAGGTAGCAAGGGAGAGTGGAAAATCCACATGGAAGAATAACAGAGATACAGTTGTTGCTTCTGGTGCTGAGCTGGCTCACATCTTGGCTGAGCCCTTTGGAGCCTTTGGGTTTGGGAAACGTGCCTCAGTAAATAAACCATGCTGGTCCTGAGCTGAGCAGTGTGAAAACTCCAGTGGGTGCATAGAGAACATGGGTGTCTGTTATCCAGAGCATTCAGCATGGGAAGTGCAGAACCACCCGGAGCGGCCCTGGAACTGAAAGATTGTGCTCATTGCATTTTGCACACAAAATTGAAAGCCTTGGGCAGCTGCACACATGACATGAGTCCTCCATGGCTGTCACTGCTTCATCACACTTGGTTTGGCTGCAAAGAGTGAAAGGATGGAAAATGATACTAATTTTTCATTTGAAAGCACATTACAGAACAGATGAGTGCTCTTTCCCTTCTTCGTGAGACAGCCTCTTGCAAAGTATTCCTGTTACTTTTGCACTCTGCATACTCTTTTATATATATCACTGAGCTTTTGTTTAGCAGCAGAAAAACACTGATATTTTGATGTAGCAAAACCATGTTGTGTTAATTTCTTTTGTTTTTTCATTACATTACAGGTACAGTAAGAATTGAAATGTTCAGGAACATGCAAAATGCAGAAATCATAAGGAAAATGACGGAAGAATTTGATGAGGTAGAGTATACAAACAGTTCTTGGAAGCATTATGAAATATATTACCATATACTTCTAGTTTAGATTAAAAATGCCGTGGGCCAGTGGGTAAATAATGTCTCAGTATGGGGAACTACACTGACAAGCAAAGCAGTGACTTCAGCTGTTGGATGTGGAGTAACAGAGCAGAGAGAGTTTCATCAGAGCAGGCAGGAAGAGGAATTGGAGAACTCTCATCCCTCTGAGAGTGATGGTGGCGTTCTGGGTGCTGAACTTGAGCTCTTGGGAGTGTCGTACAACGAAGAGCTCCAGGTTTCTGACACATCAGATTCATGAGACAGCGTTACAGCATTCTGCTCTGTTTTCTCTGTGTAAATTAATGTTTTGTGTATTCTAAATTGCAATTTAAACAATTAGGAACTCAAAATGAAAATTACCTTTTTTGTTTGGTTGTTTTTTTTTGAATTTTGGAACAGTGATACAGAAAGAAATACTCTTTCAAAAGATCTGAACATTTTGTTTGAAACAAGTAAATTACAATTCAGACTGGTATCTTCTGTCAAAATAAACATGTTCCTAATGGTGAATGCTTTTTAGCTTTGAGATTTTTGAACTGTGTTTTCTTTGATTTTTGATGCATAAAAAGCTGAATATTCTGAGTATTCATTTTGTTTAGTGAGGAAAACTAAAGCTGGAGCAAGAATTTCTGTAGAACAGCAGTGTCTCTGGCCAGTTCTAAATGAAATGTCAAGACTGGTTCAGAAAGTTAAGCAGGAAAACAATAAATACAAGAAATTATCTTTTTCAGGATGTACTTATACACAATTTCCGTCTTTGCCGTGGCCTTGAAGAACAAAATGCTTCAGTAAATGCCTGGCTACAGCAATAGGAGTGCTCCTCGTGCTAGGTGACTGTGCCATAGTTGATGAAGAAAGTATTTTTCAAAAAAACCTTTTTAAAAGCTGTCAAAGTCTTTTTCTCATATGAGGAAAATACCTCTTCATATGAATGTACTTGAAAGCAACATCTTTCAGAGTTACATAGTCTTTCTTTCTCCATTACCTAAAACTTTTCAGAACTTCTATAGTTCTAAAAAAAGTTTCAGTTCTAGCTTCTGCCTTAACATTTGAATGGATTTTTGAGAAGGTTTGTGGGGCTTAGTACAAAAACATGAAACTGTTAGTCCTAGGCAACCCAATGAATATTTTGAAATCTGGAATAAACTGTTGGCATTTCACCTGTAACTGTAAGCTCCCCCAGTACCCCAGAAATCCCAAATTGTCCCACTGTGCCATGAGTGCTGCAGGAATCAGGTGGCTGCCGGCCTGAATTTTGCATTTATGGTAGGGATTGAAGTATTGATTTTCTTTGTCATGAATGGAAAAATTTAAATGACGGATATAATGTTTGGGATAGGGAATTCCATGGACATCTGTTGGCTGCACTGTTTGGTTGCTTGGGAGTACAGGTGTTTTGTAGGTGAATTCTCTCATCATTCTTGTGCTGGAGTTGGCAGGTGAATAGAGACTTGGTTTACTTTGAATTTTCTAAGCACTGGGCCATCAAGTATTGTGTCAGTGTCACCAATGTATCACTTTTTCGTGGTATTCAGCAATAAAAGGTCCATGAAGTGACTTCATTGTAAGTTTATTCTTCCCATTTCAGCCAGATGAGGTGTTCATGGTACAGTCTTCATAGGGTTTTCAAAAGAGTTGTCTGATATGTACTAGTAGGTTAAAAATGCAGAGATGAGTAGTTACACACAAATTATGAGGATCAGTTCCAAAAGATTGTATACATGCACACCTTGAGAAAGCATATGTTATGTACCAAAGTTCACATGCAGAGATCCATCAAGTTATTTTGGTGTGGTTGAAATGGATGTGGTTTGGTTAAACGTGATGGCTAAAGGATTTTGTGTAGGGGAATGTTGTTTAGGAAGTTTAGGTTCAAGGTGCTTGATTGCAGATCCTCTGTGCTGACGTTGCTTACTTTGCATGTTTCAGTCTGGGTGATAAGTCCTGAGGAGGAAAGTGTTTGTTCCTCACAAAACCACAGAATAAATGTGTACAATGGATGTAACTTTGATACTACTGACTTCTTATCCTGGCTGAGAGATTCAGGATGGAGCATTCCTGCCTTGATGTTTTGGATACTCTGGAACTGGCTTACAAATTAAGTGGTCAGGGAGATTTATACTCAGGCTTTTTCACTAAGGGGAAAAAAACATTTTCTGATTGTGGGGGGACAGTGTCCCTGTAATGCACTATATACAGTAAACGTAATAAGAGCAGACCTGGAGAGGTGTTAAATGAACATGCCTCATCCAATCTTGTAACAATTTTTTGAAGATGAAGTGTATGAATCTGTAGTAAAATTTCCATTGCTGCTATCAGAAGGAAGGTTTTGCCACTAGATAAAGTCTGCATTTACAAGATAAAACAGTGTTTGCTTTCTGATAAGGAAACTGTAAGCTTGAGTAAACCATACTCAATTGTAAACTTGAGCAAAGCAAAGTTTGGGGGGAGGGGCAGCCAGCTGATTAGAATATTAACTTGAAGTAGGGATGGAAAATGACACAAACTGTCAATCACACGAGCCTTTCTTTAGGTTTTGACCTTAAATACTTTGAAATATTCCTGTCTCATCCTTTGCTCCCACTTCCTAACCGAGGATTCAAGGAATGCTTGATACTTATTTTGGACTATACAGAGCCAATACTGCAGGTGGAAAACCGTTACAGTGATGTACTGTGATGTCTTTACAAAAGTGGTTTCTTGCCAATGATCCTCCCTGCTTATTGAAGAGTAATGTGTTGTTTTTTTTGTTATTTTCCATTGGCTTGAAGGAACAAGATGATGTTTAGTTTAGAACCGTAGACTACAATGGCTACTACCAACATTAAAATACATTAAATGAGGAGACATTTAATACTTGATCTTCTTCTTCTGTTGTTCTGCAGGACAGTGGTGATTATCCCCTGACCATGCCTGGGCCTCAGTGGAAGAAGTTCCGCTCCAACTTCTGCGAGTTCATCGGGGTGCTGATCCGGCAATGCCAGTACAGCATCATCTACGACGAGTACATGATGGACACGGTGATCTCGCTGCTCACCGGCCTCTCCGACTCGCAGGTCCGCGCCTTCCGGCACACCAGCACCCTGGCTGGTGAGTGAGCTGCCCTGCAGGGTTCTCTCTGAGCGTGCTACTGCTTGTCCCCTGCGACTAGGACTTGTAGTTTGGATTGAGGTGGACCCTGACCAGCCTTAAAACTGTGGAAAGCTTCATCAAATCCAAGTACCACATATGGTACAACTATACTTAAAATAGTCCTTTTTATTTGGAAAGTAGGGTGCTGAGGCACTTAGGGATTCCTGTCATCCCCAGGGCCTCCAGTGAGTCCTGAGAATCAGAAGTGGCATGCTTATGTCTTGTGTTTTGTTGTTAATTATTCACTTGTTGCACAGAATGTTGGAGTAATTTTATATTTTACAGTATAAATTTACTCTAAGGAAATATTGGGACAACTGTACCATCAAAGAGTTTCCGTTCACCAGAAAAAATAATCTGTGCCTTAACTCTGGAGAAGCATAAGGTTTTGGATTACTGGGCCATGATTATAGGGCTCCCTATCTTCTGCCTGCAGCCACACCACCTTTCAGTGCAGCTGCCTCACCTAAGGAAAGCCCTGGGTGTGTAATTAGATGGAAATGGGCTTTCCTTATGTATTTCATCACACCTAGACGAGATGTCTCCTCTAAGAGGGATGAATTGCTCTCTACAAGGAACAATTTTTCTCAATTACAAAGCACTACCAGGGTGGCTGGTTTGAGTATAGGTGTCTACAGCTGGTCATGTCAGGTAGTTAGAAATTCATCTTATTGCAAGGTTCATAGATTATGCCAGATGTTTGAAACTCTTACAGCAGACATTTGTCATAATCTGAATGTTTCTGTGTCCAGTATTTATTACTATTTGGTCTTTCCACAGCCTCATATGCATTTTTTTTCAGTTTCAAGTATATCGATATCCAGTATTAAACAAATGCAGTCAGAATTTATTTAAAATTTTATCTCTTGTTATGAATCCAAGCAAGAGGCAGATTTCCAATGATACTGAAAAAACAACTCCAGATTTGAGTTGATTTTGATTTTAAAACTGAAACCCAAACCCTTCAACTCACAGTGACTGAACTGCTTTGGAAACACATTCTGTTGTGTTCTTCACCATACTTAGCAATGGGATGGTAAAACCGTGAATTATGCAGGCTTAAAGCTTCCAGCTTTGGAGTTTCCTCTTCAAATTCAGTATTCCAAGGTGAGCACTGTTTGAGCCTAGATAAGATGCTGGAGATCTGTGCCTGTTATTTAAACTACATTCCCTTCCATCTGATGCTATCTACAGTGCTGGGTGGTTTTGATTTGCTCTTTGCTCAGACTGTGGTTGATTGGTTCATAGGGAAGAGTTCATGGAGTGAGGTCTGCATTCTGGTCCCTGGGATTGATTGGTCCATCCTTGCGTGGGCAGATGTTTGGAAAGCATGAAGGGCTTGATTAAAGGGCTTATTACAGTCATTTCCCAAGACCCATGCTCTGTAGAAGAAAGAGTTTCCACTGTTTTGAATGGATTCTGTAGCTAGAAACTTGCAGCAAGAATAAGCTGATTCTAAAGCTGAGGTTCATCACAACTGACTGCAGTTATATCAGCCAGTGCTGACTTCTTGCATTAATGACACATTTATATAACATTGCATCATGGATGGGAGCTGCCAAACATCTTAGCATTTACCAGTGACAATCAATTTATTTATTTATTTATTTATTTATTTATTTCCTTGTTGTGACAAGCTTGAGGCTGTGCTTTGATTCTACAAATTTCCTTCAAGCTGTTTTTAGCACATTTAATTGTGTTGTAGTCCCAAAGAGCAGAGGTCAGCATGATGCTATGGAGCTCAAGTCTTGATAATGTTTTAGAAAATCTACTTGTAGACTGGCATTTCTTCTTGAAGGAGTGTTTGTAGGTCCTTGTTTTCAGTTTTCGTCTGTGCTAGTCAGTTGGAATGAGAGATGATTCACTGTAGGAAGAAGAACCTGTAGGTTATCAGTTCTGAGCTACAGCGGTGTAAATCAATCCAGGTAGCTTCACTTCTCCATTTATGTGGTTGCTTTTCTAGCTTGAAGCAATGCTGCATATTTAGAGGAGCATCCAGAGAGGATGTGATAGTTTGTTGCATTATTTTGCTGTACTTTCAATATTGTAAAATGTATTGTACTGTGTAACCACACAGAAAAGGGGTTATTTAAGGGTTAAAAGACCCTTATTAATGTTTTTTTGTAAAAATAAATTTTAGCACCAAAAAGCAGACAAAAACAATATCATATCCAGTGAAAATAAAAATTGCATCTTTATATGGCTGGAGAGCTGACTTTAGAGCAGTGTCAGACCTGCATTCAGAGATGCTGTGCTGTGGTCCCTTGTGAACTGAGCAATCCTCAGCAGCCATTGGTTAAGGTCACCTTTAGTATGGAGCCATCTCTTCTGGCACTCCTCTGTGCAGAAATGTCTGTAACTCCCCAGCAGCTGCCTTCATGGTGCCCTGATGCTGCAGGCTCACTGCAGGCTCCCTGGTGCCCTCAGTGTCCTCCCTGACTGGAGAATACAGAAAGGAGCACTGCCTGCAGCTCACTGTGGGGTACAGACTCTGCTTTCTGACCATGGGCCAATGACCTGGGTATTGCCTGGGTGGAAGTGCCTTTCCAGATGGCTGTGCCAGGGTCAAGAGACTTTTTGCTGTGAGTATGGATCTGCTGAGGAAATACTTTCTGAGCTCTGACTACAGGTAAAGAGTCATAATCTGTCTTGTGCCTTTGCAGCTATGAAGCTTATGACTGCTCTTGTGAATGTTGCCTTAAACCTGAGCATTCATCAGGACAATACACAGAGGCAGTATGAAGCTGAGAGAAACAAAATGATTGGCAAAAGAGCTAATGAAAGATTGGAGCTGCTACTTCAGAAAAGAAAAGAGGCAAGTGAAAAGACAATTTTTTTCCTGGTTTATGTACATTCTCTCCTACAGAAAGCCCAGGGTGGATTGTGACTTGAGTACCACAGTGAGCAAGAGTTTAGCTCTGCAGTGGTGTTTGTGTGATCTCAAGCAGACTACTTAAATCCTGTACTGCCACATTCAGTTGAGTTTGTGGTGCTGTTCTGCACTGGAAGGAGAATTCTCTGCTCAGGCTTCAATGTATGACCAGGTAGGAAGAGTCCCAGACTGTAAACAGACACTGTTCCGATGATGCAGAAAGATTCTGACAAGAGGATCACACGTTCCCTCCCTGCACTGCCCTGTTTTCCCTTGATCACGACAGTTATTCCACAGTGTCTCATTAGTATTTCTTTTTTAGCTGCTTTCAGGAAACACTGGAATTGAGGCTGTAGCACCTGTTCTCAGGGAGAAGGAGCTAGGGAGACATTAAATTTGCCTTTAGTAAGTACCAGTCTGTCATTAGGTGAGAAAAACCATTAGATGGTTGCTGTAATCAACCCTAAATAAAGTATATCACAGGAAATTTCACTTTTAGAGGTGTGCTTAAATTTAAAGATGATAAGTAGAAAATTAATACACATACACCCAAACAATCATAATGTATGAAAAGATGCCAAGTAAAACTCATAAGAGAAATTTAAAAATCAAAGTTTGTATGGCTTGGATTTAAATTTATTATTCTTAATATATTAATTCTTAATTTTCTCCACCACTGTTTTACTCTGTGGCAAATAAGGATGTCTGCGTGTTTTGCCTGTGTGCACCTTGAATTCCTTTAGGTGTAACTTCAATTCAGAATTATTTGACTTTGTAGTCTTTGTCTGGGGATAATTACAATCTCCTGTTTTTATTTTACCCCTATGATCTGTAGCACAACTTTATTTGGTTTTCATAATTCTTGAAAAGAATGCATTAAGGTACAATGCAAGAAGAATCTCTCCTGCCCAAACTGCGAGAGAAATAAATTAAATATTAAATTGAATGTGAGTTCTAAAGCATTTTGAAAAGCAAAATAGCTGGAACGGAGATTGTATTCCACATTTGTTGATTGTTGCTTTGAATTTGCAGAGGGCAAAGGCACTGATTGCACTGATTTCCTTGGGCTGGTGGCTCTGTGGCTGGGGACTCTGTGCCCATTTCCCCCCGCTGTTCTTTCAGGGCTGCAGGACATCCTCTCTCTGGGGAGCTGTAGCAAGGATGCCCAGGCTGCACAGGGCTGGGGAACCCTGACAGGAGAAGGAGCATTTCTTAGTCCTTACCTTTGGCTCTGTGTTCAGGGGCTCTCACCTCACTGCTCATGACAGCTGAGCAAAGCATTGCCTAGGAACAGCCAGATCAAGTGTGTCCATGGGGTTAAGCACACCAGAGGCACCTGGGCAGAAGAGATCCATGAGGATTAGATGACTTAATGCTCTGTGTAAGAATTCCTGACATAATATGTAAGTATAGTCCCAGTGTTTAAATACACTGAATTGACAGTGGCGTTCCGTGCTGACACATCCTCAGTTGATTCTTGGATGAAGTGCCATCCTAACAACCCCTCCTGAGCACATAAAATGTGCATGTATTGGTCTTCATGAGCTGATAGAGGGAGAGTTCCCCAACTGAGTGTGCCAAGCTAGTCTGAAGCAGAGGAGGTGGAGCACTTGCTGCAGTGTTCCATTCTCATGCCATCATCTACAGGCCTGGTGAGAGTGCCATGCATGGAGCTCTGTCTTATCAATGAAATTTTCAGCTCAAGTGGATAATTTATGTAGCAATATACCACAAAGCAGAGAAAGTTGTTAGTGTCTGCTAGTAGTAATTGAAATTTTGTGCTTGTCATACATGTCTTTTTAAGCTTCCAAACCTGCTTGCAGAGTCAACAAGAGAATGTTTCCCTCATTTTTTACCTCTGTTTAAGAGAGGGAGTGTTGAATCATTTTTGCATTTGAAAGAGCAGCAGTCCCAGGACACAGATGCTCTCTCAAGATGCTTGAAGTTAAGCACTCAGATTCGAATGCATAGTTTAAAAAACTTGAAAGTGTAGAAAGCAATTAGAGTTTCATTACTGAATCTAAAATACATTTCAGAATTGTATCCTTTAAATGTTAGTACACAGAGGCAAAAGGGATCTCACATGGACCTACTGAATCTCTGATTCTGCTTCCACACCAGCTGTGCCCCAGCACCTGGATACCTGTACCAGATGATAATTTACCATGTTTATAGTGCACTGTAAATTCTGTGCAGAAGAAGAGGGAGGAAGCCATCCATGCTGTCCCTTCATTTGTGCTGCTCCAGCCTCTACTATGCTGCTTCACTTTGCACTCAGAAAGATGTCAAAGGACACTTTTTTCAGAATCTCAACTTTCTCCTGGCTGAGAAAGTCCATGTTCTCCTAGCTGTCTTCTGTGGTGTGGTTTTATATGAAGAAATAATTCCCTGAGTTCTCTGTGAGTTTCCTCTTCCAGGGCCCTGGTAGTTTTTCAGAAAGCCTCCTGAGGCTTCTCGGTTCATTCCTACCCTCATTTACTGCACAGCCTATCCTAGGCTGTCTATACTCCCATGTTGCAGTGGATGTTTCCCTGCCTGTAGCCTGTGGAGTCATCCAGCTGAGGAGTGATTAGGAACTCACAGTCCCCTTTGGGTTATGAATTCTCAAACAAGCATTTAGTCTGTGCATATTTGGGTTGAGCTGGTGCTGCAAATAGTGCTTTTCCCAGAGGCCATGTCTAAATATGCTTGGCTCATGTATGCAGAACTGGTGTGGACCCAGCTCTTCCCGTTGTACATAATCCCTTTTACTGTGAAATTAGTTTCTTTGGCAGGCTTTTGACAATTTAGTCAAGAGCCCTCAATGCCTTGGGTTTCTCCAAATGCAAAATGGAGACAGCATCTCCTTACACTTCAGTGAACTGGGAGGCTTCACTCCCTGAGTTCTGAAGCTACTTCAGTTCATACTTGGAAGATGGAGTAGAAATATTTGGCTGAAAAATAGAAGCCCTTAGGTGAAAGTGTTTCAGAGCTCATGCCATGCAGGAGGTCAAACCAGCTGATCCCAATTTTGCCTCTGGCTTTAAAACCTTTTATCTGTTAAATATATACATCCATAATTATACAGGTTTAATTATTTTATTCATATGTGCACTCTACTAGCAAGGCTCTGTTGTGGTTTTCCTACTCTGAGAATGTGGGCAAATTTACATTCCCATCACTGTGATGGTGTGCTTGGACCGTAATGAGCACCTTGATGGAAGAACGATGGCTGCTCCAAAAGCTGATTGGCTAAAATTGTTGTAATCTTATTAACAAAACTGCATTTAGGTGTAATTAAGTTATACTTAGTGTAACACAAGATCTGACAGTATGAGAATACTGTAATTAATTCCAAGTTGTGTTAACATATTAATTGACACAAGGTAAGCTTCCATGGTACTTGCAAAACATGCTCATATTGCCCAGGAAATGAAAAGATTTTTAAGGAAAGGCTCTTACTTATAAAAGCATGCTCATAACACCTTTTCATTTGGAATTGGGTTTGGTTTCTTGCAGGCTAAGGCTGGATGTTAGGTGTGCTTCAGTCCTGGAAATCTTCCTGCTTCTGAAACCCAATTATTGTGGGTGCTGAAGTTCAGGCAACTGACAGTCTTTTACTGAAAATTGAGAACATCTTCAGCTCCTTTCCTTAAATAGAACATTAATTTTTTCAAAACTAATGTGTAACCAGCTTTGTTTCTGCAGCTGTCATTCACTCAGCTCTGTTTCCCTGTGAACACAACACTGCTGAAATTATGGCACACATTGTCTCTACTTGTCTCATCTACTCATCTCATAGCAAAAGTTGATGATTACTTCAAAGAACTAATTTGAGAGACTAAATTGATGTTTGTAGTGAATGTTAATTTTCTTCCATTGAGACATTGCCTATATAAATGTAAATATTTGTACGTATATGCACACAATATAGGCATGTGCTGGAAAAGCAGAAATGGTGAATTTACTCAAGTGCTATTCCAAGGTCTTCAAAGGTTTTCCAATAGGGAATTGTAGAATACCAAATCATAATAAGCAATGATCTTTTATTTATTTTGTGTTTTGTTTTTCACAGCTACAAGAAAACCAAGATGAAATCGAAAATATGATGAACTCTATTTTTAAGGGTATATTTGTTCATAGATACCGGTAAGAAAATGCATGTTCCAGTAGGCTCTGCTAACAAAGTGTGGTCATAAGGAAAGTCAAGGGCAGTTTCTGGGTTGATTTTCTCCTGATGTAATATTATAGATTCTTCAAGATCACTGTCACAAACACTTGAAGTTATGGAAGAATATATAAATTGTAACCTCTGTAATTACTCAATAGAGCCATCCACACAACTTTATTTTGATCAGTAGACAGCTTTAAAGGGTTGTGGGAGACATGGGCTTTGAATCTTTGCATTTTGAAAAGTTGTCCATTTGGGAGCACAAAAATGACATATCTTAAGAATAATCAAATAATTACTCCATATCGTATGATAGCAGTTGTCCTCCAGCCTGCACTTCCTCTTGTATGTCTTGGGTATAAACAGAAAATTTGGAATATGGTTTACCAGAGCCTATTAAAATAGATTTAGGGTTCTTGTGTGTCACAAGATGCCTCAGAGCATTTGCATCACCTTGGTGCAACCAGTTCTTTAAATGTTAATTGACTTGCTGAAATCAAAAGATCAAATTCAAGGGTACTAAACTATGCAATTAACCTTTCAGCTTTCAGTTCTGCTTTCAAGGTTTATAATTTATGGAATCTTTTAGGAAAATGGCAGGAAAAATGGGGGTATGAGAAGAGGTTTAGAAGGTGAAAAGAAACCCATAGTTCAGCTGGACAGAGGGATGATGATAATGTGGAGAAAAGCACACAGGAAACCAGGAGGGTGCTCGTGCTAACAAATGTGTGAGTGTGAGCAGCACACTGGGGTCGGAGAGTGTCTCCACAGTACGTGAGCATGGAAAGAAAGTTCAGGGTTTATGGTCAGGGAGCCTTGAGCTGCTTGGCAGCAGGAGGATGGGTTTGCAGAGCCAGCAGGTAAATGAGTGTGCTAGATCAGTGTAGCACTCACACCATTTTTTTAGGAGAGCAGCTTTCATGGCTTAGTAAAAAAAGCTGAAGAAATTAAATTATAAGAGTGTTTCCATTTTCATTCCTTCAGAACTTAGTGTTTTATATCAAACAAAACGTTGCTTTAAAATATCCTCTTAGTAGTTCATACTCTTTTGTGGGGTTGGAAAAAGAGTCAGTCTTTTGGTGGTCTGCTTTCTGGTGCTTTTGCTTTATCTTTTGAAATCGTCCTTTTGTAAAAAAGTTCCTTTTCATGCCTCCTGCCACCACTAGGAAATACCTGATTTTGCTGATGTTACTGTAAAAAAGGAGAGGCCAAATAAATAAATTCTATCCATACCCTGGAAAAAGATGCCCATGTTGGCCCTGTTAGACCAATGGGGAATTGACTGAAATCAGACAGGTGGTGGCACCACTTGTGCTATTGTTCAGAGGGGTCAGGAGGAACCTGTTCCCACCCTGCCCCTGGAGCCACCTGTGTGAGCACAGCCATCCCTGATCTGTTGGGGAGCACCAAAGAGTCTCTTACAACATACACCAAACTATGAGTAATGGTGCACCACAGAGAGCACAGAGTGAGACTCCTGCACTCACAGCGGGATAAGAAAATAGAGGGGGAAATGTCTGTGTGAAACCCAGCTAAGTGACAGCAAAGCCCGGGGCAGATAAAATGTAAAGGATTTTGAACTATCTGCTTTCATAACTGCTTAATGTCTTGAACCTTCCTTCTCTCAAATAATTCCAATTATTTATGAACTTCACATGGTTGTACAGGCCTTAGACTATGCACAAGTGGTGATGATTTGGAAAAAATGTTATTTTAATTACTCCCAGAGAATAAGTCCCACCCTTCAACATGATTCTCATTCAGCCACAGTGATTCATGCTTAGTGACCTTTGTAGCTTAAAAAAACAGGTCCTTGACCTAAACAAAACCCCTGAAACTGTTTCATTCAAAATGTGTCTTCCAACAAGTGTTGCAATGAGGTTACATCTTCTTTCTGTAGATTGGCTCCCAATTTACTGGGAGATTTCAGTGTTCACTTCTTTCATCAAGAAAAAAAATATATATTTGCAGAAGTAGCTAAATGGTTTTCTAAGTATAATGATAGCCTAGTGTAAACAGCAGATTTGGTCAAAAACTGAGACATTCTTAATAAGCATGCAGGAAATGTACCCCCCTCACTGCATGCTGCCTTTTGTCCTTCCTCAGCTATTTGTTCTCACTAAGTTTCTGTGGCTTTATGATATATTTGGTTGTCCAGTGATTTTTTTATCCTTTTTTTTTTAAACCTTAAAAAGGGATTTTAATTTTTTTTTTTTTGGCTGAAGTCAAAAACTGAAAATTGCTTGTAGGGTACATGTGTATAAAAAAAGGATTCTTCATTTCAGTTGTATCTCATATCAGAGATAACTGAATCTGAGATAATTGCCACATTGCTGCTCAGATATAAAGAGTATTTATAAAATGTTCATCTCTCTGAAAGAGGTTTGGCTCTTTCCCTGCTAGGACTTAGCACTGTGTGTCCAGTCACATTCCCCTTTTAGAGGGTAAGATTGAGAGATCTTGGATTTCAGTCCTACTTCCTAGTATCTTTTTTGTTTTGAGTGCTTAAAGACATTTTCCTCCATGTGTGACTTGCCAGCAAAACAAAACTGTTGCAGTTTTAACTTATGGCAGACCAGAATGGGAATTGTCACACTGATGGACACAGTGGGTTTGAGAATTTATGCAGGGCACGAGTCTGTCCTGAGGTAATGTTTTGTCAGTACTGGCAAAAAAGGTAAACCTTACCAAATCTAGATGGCATTGCCATTTTTATGGAGAAGATGCTTCTCTCTCCTTCCAAGGTGTTCCTTTGCCTACTACAGAGTAAATAGGATTGTGGTGACAAGTTACATGGGAATTCCACTGTGGGAAACAAGACGTGGCAAAAAGGGAGAAGGGGTTATTGGATGGCAGTTTGGTGAGGAAGCACAAACCACTCAGTACAGGGAAATAAAACCTAAACGAAACCAGAGAAAAATCCTTCTCCCTGCAGCCTAAATGTGTTATCCAAAGGAGGTAAAACGTACTTCTCAGGTGACAAGGAAATGCATTATGGCTTGAGGTATGTTTGAAAAAACAGACAGAAATTACTGGTGTCATAGGCATAAGAAAAGAGAAGGGAAAAATTTTCATAATTTAATTTGAGTGAGTTTGACCTTTCTCTGAAGTTTAAAAGCACACACTGTTCCCTTCCCTGCAGAGCTGTGCCTCATACTTCATATAAGCAAGGATGTTAGGACAGGAACCCTTTGAGAAACACTGGGGTCAGAAATACGTAAAGCTACATCTCAGAATCCACATCATGCTTTCAGACAATAAATTCCTTGGTCTGGCAGGAGCATTGGATAATCAGCCTGGTAACATGTTATTGGAATAGATACTTAAATAGCCACTGTATGCAGAAGCATTTAGGAATGGGAGTGCTGTCTGCCAGCCCCTCCCATGAGTGGGACATGCAGTGAGCATTCCCCAGAGCTTTTGGAAGTTGGCTCTGAACTCGTTTTTCTTACCCTTCTTTTATGGGGTCCTATATCCGCTCCAGAGATGAGAGTCGTAGAAAAAAAAGTACAAAAGACATTTTTGTCCAGTTCTCATTATAATTACATCTTCAGAATGTTTCTAAACTGACAGGCAGCCCAAGAGATGGGCCCAGTTCTGTTCAAGTGGCAGTGGTGTGATCCTGTGCAGCTGCTCCATTTCCTGTCCCTTGGGTGTTTGAGCTTCCATCCCACAGAAAGCCTAAGGCAGTGACTCACCCTTGGTTCTGTCCTTATTAGGTTTTCCTATAGACTAACTCTCAGCCCAACCCATCGACTGAGATATCTATATTTTTCTGTTCACACTGGTTTGCCTGTTGAGTAATACCACTGTCTTCTGATGGTTCTCTGCAGTTCTGGCTGTCTCAGAGCAAGGTGTGAGAAGCAGCATCTCCAGTGGTTAGATTGGGCAAGCAGGTGCAGTGAGAATAGTCAGGCTCCTATAGGATCTTCCAAGAAGCCTTGAAGCAGTTCCTGCTCTGCTGGTCATCTCCAGGTCATGCCTTGGTCTGGCTCAGCACTGGCAGTGCTGTGGGATGTGAGCATCCAGGGTGATCCTGGCACATCAGCCAGGTTTGCTTAGAGGGCTTTCAGTTTAGTCCTTGTTAGCTTCATGAGTTTGTGATTAAACAGACTGAAAGAACCTGTGAGTTGGAGCTGAAGCTGACAACCACTCCTGAAACCCTGAGGAGTACACTGCTCTGCACCTGACATTTCCCAAATATCCATCAGAGACTGTGCCTCAGGTCCTGAATACTTCTGGCCTTAATCACAATTCTTGTGTGTACTTTGGCATGAAAGGTACACTGGAATGGCACTTGGCATGGCACTGGTAAAATCTGTTTCCTGACACTGCTGTAGTTTGTGCTGAGGTTTATGGGTCTGCCTTGTCAAGCCAAAATTTCAAAAGGACATGCAGAATTTCTTACCTGAACCCCTTTTGTCAAATCTTTTCAAATTTGCATTTTGCATCATGGAGGATCTCTTTACCCAGAGTAGGAACTTAGGCTGTGAATGCTGTGAATATTTTCCCCTTGTATACCTTGCTTTGCAGTTTGTGCTGAAAAGAGAGTTAAATGTATTTCATGTCTGTGATCTGTAGATGCCACGTTAGTTTTCATCTCTGTGCTGGACTAGATTCTGTTTCTTTCTAGAAGCATTTGGCAAGCAGTAAAAGCTTACATCACTTATTTATAATTATGATAATTAATAATGCATTCATTATTCCAGAAACACTTCCAGTGCAGGTATAATTAGTATTTTTATGTTCTTGTGTCATCCAGAAATAACATGCATTTTCAAAAAGCTAAATAATTCTTAGTGACTCTGACCAGAAGCTAAAATGTATTTAACTGTATAAAAATTAGAAGAAAATAATTGCAGTTTAATGACAAGCAATTACCACATTGATAGCAAAGGTACAAGGATTTTTTTGGCTGTCTTGTGTTTGATACAGCATTGTATGGGCATGGAGTCCATGTTAGTGATTCCTGCAGGAACACAAGTGATTCTGCTGGGTGATAGTTACCTGGAAGTTGATGTGGACTGGGAAGTGGTGTCTCACAAGTTCCCCGGCTTGTCCAGTAGCTTTAGTCTGTTTGCTGGTCTCACATGCCTTATCCATTATTCTGTCTAATTTTCAATTATACTGGAGATGTTAAATTCTTCTTATTATAAATATCTAAATTAGTTTAAGAACTTTCTTTTCCTTCCTTCTTTCCTTCCTTCCCTCCCTCCTTCCCTCCCTCCCTCCCTCCTTATTAGCAGCTTGGAGTGAGTGCCCGTAGTGCTGAGGGATCCCTGAGAAGGCTTTTGAATCAAGAAGCAGTTTTTCACTGTCTGCCTAGGGAAGTTTTAATGCACTCTTAGAGAAAACATGATTTTTCCTGCTTTTTGGCTGGCTGTGCTGCATGATTAAATAGTTGTTGACATTTAGGTTCTTTTTGGGATTGCTATTAAATCCTTCCAAACTCCTTAACAGTTAGTAAATTTATAAGGTGGTGAAATAACCTACTTGGATGTGAGGAGTCAGGCTGTCATCCCCTAGTAAGAATGTCTTCCTCACTACTTTGTGTTGCTGCAGATGTGGCTCCTCCTTTCTTCTTGATTTATATTTATTAGTCTTTCAAGTTTTTCAGTAAGTCTTGTATTCTTCCACCCACCTATATTTTGCTTATATGCTTAGTTTAAAAGTAACTCCATATAAGAGAATTGCTAGTCTAGTTCAGTGTGAAGCAATGTACAATTAAACACACACATATGCATATATATATATATATATATATAGTCATAGTTTTAACTAAAACTTGTCTTCATTATGGCTGCCTTTCTTATAAGGAATGCAGTTTTTAACCCTTGAGTGTGGTATTTAGCACATTGGTCCTTACACTACTTAAAACCTGTTTGAGAAATCCCTGGTAGGAGCAACTTGTTTGATGCCCTACCCTGATCCTAATGCAGCTTGTTTCCATTATGGATTGCCCCTTACCTTGGTTCTGAGGTTACAGAGCCTTCAGGAAGTTGACAGACCAGATTTACTGATGCTGTTGGGAAGTTGTTAAAATTAATGTTTCTCACAGGCAAAGAGAGACAATGGCAGTGGTTTGGTGGCATTCACACAGGTGTTCCACTCATGTTATTGCATTACAGGGTGTTTGTGCTTTTCTGCTGTTACAGCAGTACAGTTTCCTCCCTATGAGTTGAATTCAAAGGCCAGGATTTGCCTGGAGAAGTCCCCGTGGCCATGTGTGATGCTGGGCTTGGGTCATAGTCCCTGTGGGAGCCATGGATTCCAGCTCAGGGGCTGCAAGGTCAGGGACAGGACAAAGGCACAGCAGCAGGTGGGCCAGCCTGCAGGAGGGATGTATATAAGGGATGTATATACTTTCAGTATGGAGTCACCAGAGTTTGCTGCACTGGGTTAAGGCTATGAACCTGTGCACTGTCTTGACCAGAATAGTGAGTGAATTTTTATTTCTGTTTTGTAAAATTGATGACTTTCAGATAAATGCAGTTTCTTATTTTTGCAATTTTTCTCATGCTTGAAGCTTGGAATTTTTTCTTTCATGAATTAAATTTCATTTTGGGGCTCTGTTGGTCTGGTTCAGAATTAAACAAGGCTCTCAATTACAAGCAAGTTCCAGTGTTTGCAAAGCACTAGACATTCCCTTCTTCTATGCAGTGACTCTTTGTGTTCTTCTTGTATTAGAGCTGAAATTTGGAACTGTGAGGCAGTGCCAGCTGGAGTGGCACAAGTGATTTCTCATGGTAACAGATGTCCCAGAGATGGAAATACTGAAGGGACAGATGGCCCCCATCCCTTTTCCCGTTGTTTCATTATTAGTAAAGATGCCTGTTCCATATCAGGCAGGCAGAAAAGTGCCAATCAGATGGAAAGCATTTCTATCCTAGTTTCCTTAGGTGACCTCTCCAATTTCCTGCTACCCCTCCTCACTAAGCAGCTGATAAGTCTGCCTGAGATACGTCTTTGCTTCTTCCATGACTTGCTACAGTCAGAATGTAGGATAAAAGCAAGAAAATGGGAAGAAACCAATGCTGAAGTGCAAAGTTCTCATGGGGTTTGTTGTAGGGGTGTTGTAGGGGGTATGAAGTGAAATCTCTTGCTGTAGCAAATTCCATTGTGCTCCTCTGGCAGATGCCTTTGGCTAAACCAAATAGCTTCTCCCACCTTGCAAAGGTTCTGCACCTCGAGCTGGAGACAGGGCTGCAAAGCAAATGTCAGTGATGCTGTTTCAGAAATGATTGCCCAGAGGAGGTTTGTAGCCTGGGTTCATAATTCTCTTTGAAAAGAGAGGTTAAAGATGGAGTAATAGACTGAGAAACAAACTAGGGTGAGAATTTATGTAGAGGTAATGTAAGAGCATATATAAACACTGAAATTATTAGATCAGTGAGTTCAAGGATGTAGAGGAACAGAAAATCAGTGAATGGAAGTAAGAACAGTGACAGGCCTCACATGAAGTTCATGACAAGTACAAGCAAAATATTACAGCTATAGCAATGGGAATGAGAATTATATGTGTCTGTAATTTGGCTAATCCTTGTTCTTTTCTTTTTCTATATTAGTGATGCTATTGCTGAGATTAGAGCTGTCTGTATTGAAGAAATTGGTGTCTGGATGAAAATGTACAGTGATGCCTTCCTGAATGATAGTTATTTAAAATATGTTGGTTGGACACTACATGACAGGGTGAGTATTGTGTATTCCCACACACAGCAGAGAGCACTGGAGGCAGCTGCTGCTGTGCTGCCCAGCACAGCATCATCCTTGGCTTACAAAGAGATTGTTCTGCTTCCTCACCTGGTATCTTTCAATCAGGTCACTTCCAGGTATTGGTTTAAATTAGGAGGCAGTACTGCCAGTCTGCTTGGTGTGTTTGCTTTTCATGTGTTCAGTCTCTGATGAATTCTCTTAATAGAAATTCTTCCATGGGGCTTTTCTGTTGATTACAACTGAAAGAGAACTCTCCTCAGAGCACCCCTGAGAACCTCTGTGTCTGAAGCAGAATGGAAAAGGGAATTCTGTGTCTTCCATTTACATTGCCCAAAGGTTAGAGGAAAAAAGGAGATCTCTGGGTCCTGAGTAGACACCACTGATTCCACAACCAATGGAGTTCTCATAAGTTCACTCTCCCTTCTTTGAAGAATCTTTTCAAGATTCTCATTAGCTTTTTCTTCAGAAAATTGTTGAAACACCAGATGGAAGGAAAAGAGGTGCTTTTCTGGCTCAGCACAGTTCTTAGTACTGATGGTGTCCACCCAGTTCCTGCAACAAGAGGAGCCCATTCTGGGTCCTGACAGAGGACTTTGCCCTTCTGCCTGGGGGGTTTTGTACACCAGGCAGCAGTGGGACTGGCTGTGCTCCCACTCCCACAAAACCACTGAATATCTTGTTTTACTCTAAACTCCCTTGCTAACACTATCCAAGGAACACAGAGGAGACTTACAGTGCTGTTGAAATGCTCATCAAATTCCAGCATCCTGATTCAGACTATTCTCCTTTTCCAGGAGCATTGCTGGAAAGAAATTTTAAGTCTCCAAGTTAATTCTGATTACTTGCATAACTGATAGTTAACAGCTAATTCATATTACTTTTTTCAGTGACTTCAAACATCATCTTAATATTTAGGCTCTGACTTGGTCACTCTTGTTCTGAATTCTGAACAACATGAGTTATGCAGATGTTGGCTTTCACTAAAGATAGAAGTCAGCTGCTGCTGCTGGTTCTTTTAACTACAGCTGCCAGGAATCTGCATCTTGCCTTCATTTGGATGAACAGTTCACTTGTTAAGAGTATCCTCTAGACATGGGATTTCTTTCCAAACCTGTAGTTTTCAAACTTTTTCCTTTACAAATTTTCCCCAAACTTTTACATTAGATCTCATTGAACAAAATTTGATCAGGAGGAAGATCCTGCTTACTGCTCCCATCAGCCATGACCACTGTCTGCCTCAGAGCCACTGCACTGTTTCTCAGTGAATGCTGGACATGGAAACACAGCCATGGCAGTGTCTGGAAGGACAGAGCTGCTGCTCTTTGTCCCTTGTTGGTGACATTGCTGTGCCTCACAAGCTGCCATGCTCCAGGAGAATAAATACATCATTGTTCAAGTTAGCAAACCAGTGGGGAGGTCAGCTCAGGTTGGAGGATCAGGATTTAAGGTGTGTGGAGGGCTTTGTTTTGTTAGGACTTGTAATTTAAATAACTTATCCCTTGAATAATTGCAGTGGGTTTTTGGGAGCATATTCTAAACCTTGTAGAACATTTCCACAAAGTAGCATCTCTGGAATGTAGTGGGCTTGCACTTCACAGCTCTCAGCCCCCTCCTAGTGTCCTTTGAAGTCCATTTCTCACATCCACTCCCTTTACCCATATGTGGAATCTCACACTCTCATCTGTCAGATCCAGCAATTTCTCATGTCATGTGCAGTATTTTCTCACATCCTCTTCAGTTAGTTTAACCTCAGACCAGGGTCTAGTCATCTGCCTGTAGCCTTAACACATATTTATACCTCAGCTTTTTAAAAACGAAGGTGCTCTTTCATATCAGACAAGTTTTGAATTACAGTGTTAGGGTAAAAAACTGGACCATTTGGACCAGACACAGCAGAATTCTATCAGAGTGCTCTCTCTGCTTTGTAAGACTTTTTTTCTTGCAGGCCACAGAAGTGCCTTGGGGTTCTAAGTCTTTAAATCACTAATGTGTTTAATGTCCCAGTCCACTTGATAGGTGGTGGGGTTTTACTGATGTTGTGGATGTGTCATCTACAAAGTGAGACAGACTGTAGGCAGAAGGGGCAAGAGTCTGGCACAGGTGTCAAAGGATGAATGGGAGAGAATGGTGAGAAAGAGACATTTTGGGAGGCACAAAAAGGAGGGTGGAGGTGCAGTAGGAAGAACATGTTGGAGAAAGATGGAGTAAGAGCCAACTGAAAATGCAAAGTAGAAGAGCCCTTAACAGCATGGTTTTCATTGGCACTGCCTGAAAAAACTGCCAGCTGGTGCCCAAGTTTCTTGATTCCGTTTTGCTTTGATCAGGAGATAATTTTTGCTATAATCGGTATTTAAGAAATGAAGGCTGAGATAATAGCCATAAGCTATTTCCACTTCACATGAACAGCAGTCACCCCAAAATCACCCCAACTTCCCTGGAAGTTTGCTGCTGCAAAAAGGAGACAGCTGTACAGGAGATTCCTGAGCAGTTTCATATTCCACTTCAGAAGACATACAAATTAAACCACAGGGAAGAACAGTTCTTACACTTCTTTGTAGTAGCTCCAGTGTTGTCTTTCAGAGGTAGAATATAGAAGTTTAGTTCTGTTGCTTGGAAAACCCTCATATTTTGTATGTTAATCATATCTCCCAGATTTCAAACAATTTCTGTAGGGATTTTGGCTATTTATAGATTCTCATTTGAATGTTGCTTTCAAGTTTTGCCTTGCTCTGCTTTTAAGCATCTTTTTTATTCCTGTGTATCCAGAAGCATAAATTAAAAGTGTATAAACTATGATAAAACTGCATTAAAAACCCCTCCTGAAAATAAAAATGTTAAATTAGACTGTTCGGTCTTAATTTTCACCTACTTCATTGATGTGTGGAACTGTTTTGAAACCATAATTGTCTCTAGATTCCTGGGCAGTCATGATCCTTAAAACCAATTCCTAACACATAAGAAAATGCTTTTTCATTCTTTGCATTCTTCTTACTTTGCTTATTGTTTATTTCTGTGGAAAGGATCAACTCGGGGTCCTCTGGAACAGATGTTCCTCTTGTGCTTTACCTCCTAATGCAATAATGAATTAATTAGCTAAATAAGTTAATCTCTTTGTTTACTAAGTCTCTTGCTGGCCTTTCTGTCCATCCCCATTTGCAGCTTTTACGCTGGCATAAGTTTCTTAAGCATCACCCTAACCTGAGCATTCCCATCCAATTATTTTCTTGCTAGAAGGTGTTGGAGGTGTTCAAAGCTCCTGTGAGCTACATGATTCTCACAGTTATGAAGAACCATCTCATGTGTGGCATGTTTAGGGTCCGTGGGACATAGCTGCTCCTCCAGTCTGGACTGGAGTGCATCCACACCTTCACCCTGCCCTTCTTTGCTTCCTGTCCATCTCACTGCCCTTTAGGCTTCCCAGGGTGTTCCTACTACTCATCTTCATGGACTTTGTTTTAAAACCTTCTTACCAGGATTAACAAGTTTATTTGCAGGAGCTCTTCACTCTCCAAAAAGGTGAATTTCATCCTTGACCAACAGTTTAAAAAACAGACTCAGAGAGGGCCCTCCTTCATCATTCTTCTGCCAGAGGGGCAGTAATTTCCAGGATTTGTGTCTCCTGGTCCTGCTCCCAGCCAGAGGGACCAGGTGTAACACAACCTTTCTCTGCCTCGCCTGCTCCTGCAGTCCCTTCTCCTCAGATCTGGTCCAGGACACTTCAGGCCACAATTTTCTGGCAGGGCATGCAAGGAGCCCATGCTCAGGGTGTGGTTCCTGCCTGCCTGGTTCCATTTGCTGGCTTAAGCTTTACTGAGAGCCCAGTACAGGGCCTGGACTGAGCTCTGGGACCATCAGTCCGTGGAGTCTGGGGAAGTCTCCAAGGGCCTTGGGCTCTATGGGCACAAACAGTCTGAGCCTGTTCTGCACAGGTCTCAGGTCCTGTTGTGGTTGAGTTTTACATTTGGCTGTTGGTTCACAGGTGGGACAGGCTCCAGTGCAGCTGTAACTAAAGCTGCTGCCTTACAGTGTCAGAGCTAACCTGGTCCTGATCCTCTCTGGGGCTCCGTAGGCTGACGTCGCCAGAGTTTCATGTCCTGTGAGTGGTGATGACTCCAGACATCCTGGGCATTATAAGCACCAGACAACAGAGGAGGACACTATTTCTGGTACTGCCACACAGGTGTTATTAAAAAAGAATGTCAAGCATAATTTCTCTGGGCATTTTTTAGCAGCTGATCACATCCACATAATTTTTCTTCAAGAAATTTCTTTTCTGTACCTTGAAAGATGTTGTGTTAGATCCCTTTAAAGGTAGCTTACATCTCATTGACTTTCTTTGCAGTGGTAGTCAAAAAGATGCCCTAGAAGACAGTATGATTGCTCAGAAGCTCCTCATGGATATAGAGAGACGATTTCTCAGGAACAGTTGTTCTTCATGGAAGTTCTGAAAATCCAACTTCTGTGCTTTTTTAATCTTCTATTTCAAATTTTGAAAAAGGTGTGAAGGAAGGAAAAAAAACTTTAAAATTTGGATTTATATCCTCTGTTTTTATGTCAGTCTATGAATGTTCTTTCAGGTTTTTTAGTGTGAGCACTTTTTAAGTACAAACTGGATTCTGGAATAGACAGTTTCAGAAATGAAGTCCTCTGGGTATGGAGTTTTATTTATGAAGTTCAATAGTTCAATTCTTAGCAGCTTAAGGCCTTAGATTTGGCACTGTCTTCACTTTCATAAAAGTAAATTGGCATTGCAGTGAACTCTACAGATCATATTTGAGTAGATTTGTGTTTGTAACCTTTTAGCTATCCACAGATATTTTTCAGCAAGAATCCATAGTTCATCAAGATGGTGCATTGAGTTGTCCACCTGCAGCACAGCAGATCCAGTCCCTCTCTTCATCAGCTGTTCCTTGTAGGACACAAGCCTTGATCCACAGGCCCTGTCCTGTGACACCCACATTTCCTGCTGCAGCCCACCAGACCAAAGCAATCCTCAGATGAAGAACAGTTGGGAATGAGCTGCTGCCACCAGCACAGCTCAGACACAGGGACAAAAGCCACCCTTCTTCCCACGGGCTCCTCAGGCTGCGGCTCAGATATGTTGTTCCTGTGCAGCAACCTGCTCCCCACTGGAGGATCTCTCACACCTTTTGCATCCTTCAGCCTGTGCTGTCCCGTTGTGAGAGATGGAATGTAAAACACTGGGGATAAGAAATGTGTGTGCCCTATGTCCTGCTGTCAGAGGTAGCTGAGTTGCTGAGCCCATGGCCAGTCACTGTGAGCCCCTGTGTGCTGATTGTGAGCACAGGCTCTCAGTCCTGAGGTGCCTGTGGGCTCCTTCTGAAGACGAACAGCCACACTGCCTGCACCAACCACCTGGACAGCCTACATCTTTAGTTTGGATTTGCTTCCTACATTCTTTATCTTTTTGTGGAGTCACTTGAAAGGGAAGCACTAATATAGATATAAGTGATGGCACATTAACTTTTTCTATATGCAAACAGAAAGAAATTTAACATTGTAGGTGACTGAATGTGGGGTTTGTTTTTTAGCTAAATTGCAAATTGGCTTTGGTCATCTGCATGCAATGTTAAATGTACATTAAGCAAATTACAGTATAATGTTCTTTAATATTCGTGTGCATTTGGTTAAAGTACTCTGACAGCTAATCTCAATGTTTTTTTCTTTAGCAAGGTGAAGTGAGGTTGAAGTGTTTGAAAGCTCTTCAGAGTCTGTATACCAACAGAGAGTTGTTTCCCAAACTGGAGCTGTTCACTAATAGATTCAAGGTAAGAGGAAATAAGTTTTTGGAAGGAGGACAGAAAGTAAAAGTGTCATCATCCTGTTGTGGTCTTTGAGTCACATCTATTAAGAATAAAGTCATTAGTTTGTGACAAGGCTTGTAACTGCACTACTAAAACTGTGTTACTGAATGTTGAAATTAAGCCAAATACATTTCACAGGGTTTATCTTGGAAGATTTGTCAGACTTAACCAGGATGAATATTTGTCTGTATGTATTATTTATAGCTTATATATTATCCTTATTCAATCTGCCTGTACTTACTTAAATTTTAGATTTATTGAATTTAAAGGATGTATACCTACACAATCGAAAATATAGCTGAAAGTAGCAGCCTGTAATGAAAGTTTTGTTTGTTACACAGCATTTTTAGCTCAATATGTGCTTGTGTTTTGAGGGAGATTCACTTGGATGTGCATCCCAGTCCTCTACACAGTGAACTGGCCTTGCTGCAGAACAGGAGTTCACATTGTGATTCCAAACCCCTTGAGCCAGATTGGCCCTTCAGGAGAGAACTGCTGGGGGGATATTTCACAGGGTTTTTATTAGCACAAACTGTTTCCTTAATATCTGGATAAGAATGTGGCTGTTCATTCACTTTGTGGTCTGACTGCTTTATTGTACAAATGAGCTGTCTGGAGAGATGGCTGTGGAAACACTCCCTGCTCTTGTTTGGATGCCAGGTGAGGAGAGTGTCAGCTGCTACCTCTCCCCATGGCTTTTGTGTTCTGCAGAATACATTACTGTGGGAAGGGCTACCCCGAAAGAAAAACCCATTAATCTCATTTAAATCTTTATTAGAATGCTGATGAAAAAATTTGTTTAGGAAAGAAACAGAGCTGACTGGTTTATTTTAACTTAAATTATTATTATAATACTGATTAAAAATTCTGTTTAGAAAAGTGGAGATTTAAATATTTATAAATACTGTGGACAAGACTTAAACTTCTCCCTGTAGATTTTATGCTGCTTCACCATTTCACAATTAACTTCCCCAGTTTGATCTAGAAAGCAAAAAGAAAAAGAAAATTTGTCAATTTGTCCTATTTTCCTTGTATGTAAACAATTTATTAAAACATGATAATGAGCCTTTTACCACATTCACTTGAGATGCAGAAAAAAGATGTTTAACCCGCAGTAAAGCCTAGATATTAAGGAAGGCTTTTTTCAAAATTATAATTATATAATAGAACACACTCTTTATTAACAGTCTTCTTCATTTAAGGTAACAGTCTTAAAGGGCAGATTAAATAAGTATCTGGCAGAAATTAACTAAGTGTAGTTGACTAAAGTAGGAGATAAAACTGGATCATTTTGTGAGACCACTTAAAGATCTGCATTCTTCTGATTTTATAAAGCCAGTTTCTGGGATTGTTGCAGTAAAGACAAAATTTCCTCTCATAGGAGGGAAACTGGCAAACAGGTTCAGGCCTCAAACTTCTTCTCTAATAACTCCATAAGTCTGGTTTGCTTTATTCTCACAAGATTATCAGAAAAATGGACCCTCCAACTGCTGATTTTCTTCTTCCCTCTGTGCAGATTTAGATTTGTTTGTATTTGCTGCTTCTATAATTCCATTTATTTTTAAATAATTGTTACTCACTCCAGAAAACTACAGGGACATAAAACCTCCAAATACATCCTGCTTTTCAGAGCACAGACAATTCTCTCAAAGGAAGCTAGGTTAGCCTGTGCATTGCTGCTGGGCTTGGGATGGCACAAGGGATTTTGATTTCTGTCAAAGAAGTTCAGAGGGAAGGGAGCCTTGTTAGGAATTCATCTTTCTTCTGTCCCATAAAGGCTGGTTTTACTACAGAAATCTGTATCATTATGAAATAAATAAGAGGAAAAGGTGTGCTCAAAGTCTTTGTGAGCCTAGAGAACAGATTTGTATAACCTAATGATTAATCACTTTCAGTTTCTGCCACATCAAGAGAATAAAAAGCTGACATGGCCCAAATGCTTGCACTTGGATTTACAGCTGTGCTGTCAGGGATATGGCCTTTGGCACCAGGATGGAGCAAAGTTCCAAATTAATGCTTTTTGAATCTCTGATCCATCAGCTAAATGTCTTGCTGCCACAGACTCTACCACCACCTCTTTGAGAAATAATTGACCTAACTGCCATTTTCAGTTCCATGGCTGCTTATTTATATTTCTTCATCAGAATTTAATGGACCTGCACAGTTCAGCTGGTGTTCAGTTCAATCCATTCAAACTGAAAGAAATCTCTCCAGAGGTCTTCTTGCTGTTTAAAGAATAAATTAATTTGATCCAGAGTGCCTTGTGCTGGAGTGTTAATATTTCACCTCCTTCCAGAGAGCTGTGACAAGGATGTGATCATGTCCCTTTTTCAAAGAAAAATGCCTGTTCTTTCCAGCATTTGTGTTTCTAAGAGTAGGTGATATGCTGGAAAATCAGTCCATCAAAACAAAAATTTGTCCATCAAAGAGAAGACTTGTTTTCCATCAAGAAGTTGTGTCTGATACAGACATTAACTGACCCCATATGGAAAAGCAATGAATTAACTCCTCTGCAGTCAGTGCCAGAGTCCCTCATCCCTCACCCTGTGCTGTCTCCACAGCCTGGGAGCAGAGGGAGAGATTGGCTCTTCAGTCTGCCTTGTTCACAGCCTAATATAGAATGGAAAACTGATCTTCAGGGGCACAGGATTACTATTTCAGCTTAAACATCCAGGCCTGTGCCCTGTTCTGCTGCTGTTCTGTGGTACAGGGCATCTCTAAAGGCAGATGGAGCAGATGGGGGGTTGGAACTTCCTCAGCCACACAAGTTACACCTTCAGAGGCACTGGGTGTGTGGGTTTTGCTGGGAAGGCTCTTGGGGCCTGGCTGGCAGGTGCCACCACACAGAGGTGCTGGCCCCAGAGAAGAAAATGACACATCTGTGCTGTTCATTTTAAGCCTGATATTTTTGGGGAAAATTGAGAGAACAGTCTTCTAGGATAAGGAAAGTTGGTTGTCAGTTGGTTTCAAAGTCCCAGAGGACTCCAGATTCATAGAGTACCTCCTGCTCTGTGGACAGGAGAGAGGATTCCTTCCCTTCCAGGTTTTTTTCAGAGATGCAGGAGGAGTTTTACACCTCTGTGCTCACTCATGTGCAGCTAGTTCCCCTCCCTGAGGTATCCTGGGTTGTAAGATAAACTGAGGGAATACATGAAATTCCACTGAGACATTTAAGATCAATATCTCTGGCTGTTCTTTCTCTTGGTGCTGTTATTGCTGTTCCTTGACCAGGACCTTAGGAAAAGCTGATAGCAGATTTTTTTGTCTTGTTCATAACAGAGGGTCCTGTGTGGAATGTTGTTTCTTTGGGTCTCTTAATGGACTTCTCACAGTCCTTAAAACTGTTTAGATCTACATGAATGGTATCAAATTCCCCAAGAACTTAATAGTGATTGATAGAGGCTCTTTCAGTCACAGTGCCAGAAGTGTCTCTGCAGACCTGTTTTTGTTGGGAAATAACACTTGAGACAGCCGTGACGCATTTATTAAGTACTGATCTGAAATTTCTGTGTCGAAATAAACATCAGTTGTTTGATGTTCCCTTTCAGCCCTTAAATGCATGGAAAGGTAGAGAAGAAAGGTGAAACCCTTTCTTTTGCCGTGGTTTGTTCTGGTGACTTTCACTGTTGTTGCCTTGCATTTCCCTTGTTTCTTTTCCAGACCCTGATTTCCATTTTTTCATATCCCAAAATTTCATAGAGTACCTAGTCCTTCCTGAAGCAGGTTAAGCCAGTGAAATCAAGTTTTATTTTCAGATGGTCTGATTTCTCTTCAGTAACTTGCTCAGTCAAGCAAAGAGCACTGAGACATATTGCATTTTTATGGCTGGATGGAAATTCTCCCCAGATAGAAAGGACAACATACACCAGTCACAGCTATTTTTGCCAGTAAGAAAACTCAGCCTAAGGAGAAGGAAACCCTTAACAGACTTCTCATAACTACACCATCCTTAAAACTTAGAAAATCATTAGATTTGACAGGAGAATTATGTGCTTGTCTGCACTAGAAATAGTATGGGAAAACACAAAATCAAACCATGGAATTCCCCACTTTCTTGGGGAAGCTTTGTAAGTGTAATTCTTGAGATCTGCTTCAGACCTTGAGATGTAGAGAGGAAGAAGGTCACAACTTTACAAGCAACCTGCAGATGCATTAATTCAGGTGTGCTTTTTCCTCACAATATTTCCAATTTATGCAGTGTTCCTTCCTATGAAATTATTTGGTTTCAGAGGAATGAAGTGGGGCACTGCCTCCCTTTTTGGTAAACACACAAGCGTAAGGATTGTTGAAGCACTTGTTCCTGTGGTTCCACTGTGCATACAACACACAGCTAAGGGGTACATTAAAAGGTTGGGTAATATTGGGGAACTCTCATTTTCAGCATGCTGTTGGAGCATCTTTCTCCCCAAAAGCCTTTATTTTGTACTCTCTAGAATTTTCCATCTGCTGGCTGTACTGTGTTTGTCCCCTGTGACTGACCTAGGGTTGCCTTGCAGGACCGCATTGTGTCCATGACCCTGGACAAGGAGTACGATGTCGCTGTGGAAGCCATTCGATTGGTCACGCTCATCCTCCAGTGAGTGCTGTTCCAAGCCCCTCCATTCCCTTGGAAAATTACCTAAACCACTAACCTTTGAGTAACTTGAGTGCTGTGCTTGTGTATTGAAGTGAATGTGTTGCTTCACATTTAGTATGAAGTTGAACGGAACGTATAATATGGCCATGAAGCTAAAGTAAGATATTTCATTTCATGGAAATATAGGATGAAACATGTAAAAATGTATGGATGTTTTGGAGCCATTAGTGCAGCCATTGTGTGGGAGAATGCCAAAGGCCGTTTCTACCTTTTGCCAAGGGCAGAACAACTGTCCTCCCAAAACCCTGTCTGCGTGTTACGCTCACTAGAACAACTCCAGCAGTAACACAGACCCAGTGTAGGGAGAGTTCATTGATTTCCTGACACAGCTGAAAAGAGCCACATGGTAGGACACCTGCTGCCAGGCTTTTCCATGTGGGCATGCTGTGGCTCCCCTGAGGTAAGGATCACCTCACACATCATCCCACATGCTGATGTGGAACCAGCCCATCCCCAGCAGCCTCCTTAGTGTGCACCTGGAGGGCACTGCTGGGCTTTTATAACATATTGATTAAAAGCTGTACTGAAGGACGTCTGGTTTATAAGCAGATGCACTGAATTTTTCCTTCATATTTTATATCCCATGGCTCTACTTTGGAGAAGGTTTTTGGACAGGCAGAATTTGGATGAAAGATTGCACTAGCCTTTCCTTAGTAAAGAAGTCTAGACTTCAGCTTTTTATTTATGGGTTACTCTGTTTTAAAGAGATTAGCCTTGTAATACTGGCAAGAAATGAAATCTTGCATCTAGTGTTATATTTTGAAAGTAAATAAAACAAATGTGATCTGAAATTACATGTAGAGCACATCTCTTCCCTGCATTATTACCAATTTTTGGGAGCACAAAAAGTTTTAAGGTCAAAAATTACCCAGTGCACAGTTGTTTTGTCTGTTCCTGCTTTCTTTTTGGCTGCCCCTTGAAAGCACAGGCAATGCTAAATGCACCATAAGTGTCTTGAAGAGCACAGGGCAATATCCTGGCAGGTAGAAACTCCAAAAAGGTGTCTGGAGCAATCCTGATGGGGAATGTCCAATTAAAATTATGTCTAGTGTGAAGCCAAATGATTTAGAGTCCTGATATGTAAATGGTTCTGATGGATGCCAACTAAACAAGGGTGGCAGTAATATCCTGATTGTGACAGTGCTGGTATGTCGTCTATCATTTTTGCTAACATTCTGGGACAGGGTGCCCAGGGGAGTGTTCAGAAGTGGGTGCAGTGCTTGGGGATATGGATTAGTGGTGAACACAGAGGGCCTGGGTTAATGGTTCCACCCAGTGAGGGCTTTCCCAACCTAAAGGATTCTGTGATTCCAGGATTTTAGTTTATGATGTTTGATGAGTGTTTGACACCTTGCAGTATGTGCACTGAAGTTTGTGTGATGGTCTAAGGAATAAGCAGGGGAGGGTTTGTATGCAGTGATTCTGATCTTTTCATAATATTACTTTCTGTATTGATACAACTGGGAGAAGGAAGTCAGAGAAACTTCCAGTCTTAGAGGCCCTTTAAATACCTCTGTATTTTGAAGTTGAACCAAAGATCCTGGAAGTCATTGTTCAGCCATGTAGGATTTTGTGGAAAATAAACCAACCTTGCAGCTGTCCCTGGAGCTGTTGGGGGTGAGGGGATGGAAGTGAAACCTCTGCTGTAGTTGAGGTTTTATTGTGACTCTTTCAGTGGGAGCGAAGAGGCTCTGTCCAATGAAGACTGTGAGAATGTTTATCACCTGGTGTACTCAGCACACCGGCCTGTGGCAGTAGCAGCTGGGGAATTCCTCCACAAAAAGTAAGTCATCAGTTGCCCTAGAATAAGACCAGATTTGTGAATGCTTCCTAGAGAGGTAACATCTAAAAGCAAGGAAGCAGTGCAGTGAAATATTGCAATTCAGCAAATCAGGTATTTAATTTAAACCAGAGACTTTATTCTCTTCTTTAAACAAGATCTTAGGACTTGAAGAAACTGAATATACATTTTTCTTGCTCTGCACTTCAGGTAACATTTCCTAACTCCTTGAGGGTTAAATATACAAAGGCTACACAAACATCTGAAGTTGCTGCAAGTCCTGCAGCGCTTGCTGAATTCCTGTGATCTACCTAATACATCAGCAGTCATAATTAATAACAAGTTTTAAGCCAGTTTCTTTCTCTGTTTTGAACTTGGGAGGTTTTTATGTAGCAGTAATTATAAAAATTGTTTCTAAACTCACTGCTTTCCCCTGAAAATACACTGTATTATGGTTACATCTCTCATGTCCTCACTGTGCCAAAGGACATGAGCCAACTTTTCCATGGATGTGAGTCACACCACCTTGGTAACTGTGACCAGGCATTGCCATATCATAGGAGTTAACCTCTTCTTTTTATTGTTTGCAGTTAAAAATCTTTCAGCAGGGATTTGATTTATTTTTTCCCTCATGGGTTGTGACATTAGAGTTTTTTATTACATATATAGAGCATTTATATTAGAACCCAGGTTATCTAATTTTTTCATGCCAAGATACAGATAAGAAAAAATACACAAAAATACCAGTCTTTCTTTGCCAGTGCTCTAATTTTCTATGGTTTATTTGGGATTTACTCAACATTGTAATTGTGAACTTTCATTGGTGGATTTTTGGAATTCCAGCTTTTGTGATCAAGCACAAGGAATTCAAGGAATATATTAAAGGAATATATGTGCAGATCTCTTATTACCAATAACATTGTACTAGTTCTTGAAAAGGGTGAGGTTCTCATTAAAAATATACACTAAAATGCCTTTTTTAATCAATATGTGACAAAATACTTTTGAAAAATGCCTCAAAGGAAAATAAGGACATATCTGCACCTTAGTGTAAATTCTGTAAATGTGTCTCAAGGCTAACAGCATGGAGACAAGATTTGTCCCATTCTTAACTAATTTTGTCTTGGTTTCTGCAAAGCATATCTCCCATTAAATAAGTTAGAATCTATTTCAGGCACTTGAGGTGTGATTTATCTCACCTAATTTAATACATTTCACTATCACTTTCTCTGTGATAATCATCAGACATGCTCTCTGTGCTTAGCAAAGGAAAGCAAATAGTACAGAGGATAATAAAGGATCACCAGATACAGAGGATCACTGGCTCAACCCTGAGGTGCAGGCTGTAAGGTATCTCAGCACCTGCAGAAGTGCTTATTGCTTATCTGTTAAGATAAGCAGGGGGGATAAGTTTTTAACTAGAGTACAACATTTGTGTGTAACTTACCCTTCTCTTCAGTGAATCACAGCAGTGAAATCAGAATTCTGTGTTTCATATAACAGTAATACTGGCACATCTGAGCTCTCTTGGAAAATCTGAGCATCGGGAGGAGTTTGGGATGGGCCATGCATCAAGGGAACTCGGTGCAGACTGCATCACTTCCATGTAAAACCCCAAATAATGAGTAGGAGCTGGTTTTATCTTTGATGCTGCTCCTGGTGCCTGAAGTTGGCTGTTTGATGGATGTCAGGTTTGTTTGTACCACGTCCCAGCCAGAGTGATTCAACCTTAGCTCTTACACTGGTGCAGTAGGTGCTGCCTCCACTGTAAGACTGGATAAGTGATAAATGCAAAACTATATGAGTGATGCAAATACTTAAAACTGTGCAAAACCTTCAATATAAGAGGGTTTTTGAGAACTTTTTCCTGTTTGAAATTCTTCCAGCCTTGGAACTCAAAAGACTGAAGATAAATTCATCTCTTCAGAGAGGCAGAGGTTGTGCCCTCTTTCCATTGAAAGAAATAGCTTGAGATACTTGCACTGTTTTATGAACAAATTTCCTATATCAAGAATGAATGTTCATCATATTCTTGCAGAAATTAGAATTGTTGTGATAGCCATGAGCTCCTTCTGCTTATTTTCAGGCTGTTCAGCAGACATGATCCTCAAGCTGAAGAAGCTCTAGCAAAGAGGAGGGGGCGAAATAGCCCAAATGGAAACCTTATTAGAATGTTGGTTCTTTTCTTTCTTGAAAGTGAGGTAAAAAAAGTCATTTTTAACCTTTAAATGTTTAATAAAACCTGAACTTAAGTAGTGATTTATCAACATACAGTAATAAATTGTCTTTCTTTTCCATTTTTTTTTTTATATTTTCAGAAATACCATAAGCCTTTTTCCCTGTCTGTCCATTTCCTGTCAATTAAGGAAATTGATCTGAAATTCTTCATGGTTAATTTATCTTGTGCATGTCCCCACTGTACTCACATTGCATTGCTGGTGCTGTGGTGGCTGCCAGGGTTCATTGCTGCACAAAAATGTAAATGGTTCTTTGCTTACATAACCATGCAAGGAGAATACCTCTGGAGTTTAACTCTTTGTGGAGTTAAATAATTTGAATCATAACAGAATAAAAATTGCATAATATCTCCAATTCTGATTAGAATCACAGGTGAACTCAGAGTGTGAAAGACCTGAGGGTCCTTAGCTCAGAGCAGAGTCAGCTGTGATATGAGATGAGGTCTTTCAGGGCTTTATGCAGATGCATCTTGGAAACTGGAGGAAGCATAGATGTGTAACGTGCAGTGTTTGGTGAACACATCCAGGGTAGGATTGTGCCCATGATTTATAGAGGCAGTATCTATGGGAAATTGTATGGTACATGTAGTAACAGTAATACAGATGGGGAATGGCAGTGGAGGGAGAAGATACTGGCAGGTACAGGATATTCTTAAGATAGGGGGAAAGGTTCAAAATTATACATTTGATTTGATAATAAGGAGACTGAAAGAAAAGAATGATGGAAGTGTTTCTCTAGAGAAGGGAGGGTAGTATATTTTGGGTAAAAAGCAAAAGTAAAGCTATTACAATTGGTTATTTTAATTGTTATGAAGCCTTGAACAAGAGACTCGACTGTGAGAATGAAAAGAAACATTTAGAGTTGCTGAGAAGGCAGGACAAAATTTTGGTACTGTGTTCTTGCTTTTTAGCAACACCTCATAAACGTACAAATTAATCTGGATGAAATGTCACTACCTGTGTGAGCCTTCTGTCTGCCACCTGAGTGGATTTTTAGTTCCAGCTTCTTTAAAATTTAGATTGTAAAGTTCATTGTGTTTTACAGTGCAGACACCTTAGATGTGAGTGTGTGATTGGAGTTACTGTGCACTGACCTTGCCTGTCCTCCTGAGGAGAAAAGAAGCTCTGCTTCACTCCCCAAAGCCAAGAGCAGCCAAATGCCTCCCATGCTGCTCCC
The DNA here is from genome assembly GCF_963662255.1 of Cinclus cinclus. Classification (NCBI taxonomy): domain Eukaryota; kingdom Metazoa; phylum Chordata; class Aves; order Passeriformes; family Cinclidae; genus Cinclus; species Cinclus cinclus. The sequence goes on from NC_085055.1 coordinate 19,893,717, forward strand.
CGAGGGTCACTTCTCTCCCAGGGCCAGTTTTTTCTATTGTTTTTGAGAGAGTTGTTAGGAACAAGTAGGATATACTGAGTCCAATTTTAGTAAAGAGTTAGAGAACTGAAAGTTTGTACGTGGGTGGGACGAGTTCACACAGCAGCCTGAGAGTGCATTCAAGGGAGTGAACCTTGCCCAGCAGCAGTAACTCTGTGACATTTTGCCCAAAGCTGTCAGAAGCAGAGGAGGGGAATGTACTGACACCTCCTTCTCTGCACTCTGAGATGTTTTCCTGCTAAGGAATCAGTCCCTGCAAACACAAACTGCATGTTGTGCCCGTTATTTGTTGGTAGCAGTTAAAGATCAATTTAAAATACAGAAGCCTAGGGATTATTTTTCTAACTTTACAACAGTTGTATTGATTCACATAAAACATTTTTTGCAGTTGAAGTTAGTGTTAAATCTGTACCCCCTGAAATCACCAGAGTTTTCGCTCCTTTTTTCTGAGCACACAGCAGCATGTATGAAAACCAATTGCTTGTTCAAAACAAATACATTACAACTCTCCTGCCTCACCATCTCTCCTTTTTGTAATGCAGTTGAGAAAGTGAGGGAAGGTAAGTTTACAGCTTTTGGGTCTAAACTCTGGGAAATATTCTTCACAAACAAAAGCAGCTTTGTGCAAAAGAAGCTCAGTTTGGTTTTATTTAATTTCTGTTAAAACATAACCCTATTACACTGGTGTCATTCAGTTGGGAGAAAACCTTCCTGAATTAGTTTCAAACTGGATATTCTTTCCAACTACCATAAGATACGTGCCCGGGACACTCTCTGTGGCCACATTGATTGTGAAAGTTGAAGAACTGGTGCTTACACCAAGAGCTGTACTGATCACTGCTTTGGATTTTCTAGTTGCATGAACATGCAGCCTATTTAGTGGACAGCTTGTGGGAGAGCTCTCAAGAACTGCTGAAAGACTGGGAATGTATGACAGAATTGCTCTTGGAGGAGCCAGTCCAAGGAGAAGAAGGTATTAGCTTAACCCTGTGCTTCCTTGATAGTGCACAGTATTGTTAATTATTTCTTTAATACCTCTGCCACCCATAGTGAAACATCTTTTTATGTTGTGGAAAGCATATTTGAGGATTTTGGGTTAATCTACTTTTAATGTACTTTCCTTCAAAAGTAGCAATTTGTATTTTATTTGTACTCTGGAGGTTTCGGGAGTTTGTTGTTGTTGTTGTTTTTGTTGTTTTTGTTTGTTTGTTTGTTTGTTTGTTTGTTTTTTGGGGGTTTGGATTTTTGGGGTTTTTTTTGTCAAGTCTGCTGTTCTCTAGTTCCCTGATATTAAAGGCTAAGACTTGATTTTGTCTGAATGTTTAAATAACTGTTTCAATAATGAATAAATAAACTAAACTATAACTAAAAATAAACTCAACAAAATGACTAAAATACTAAAACTAAAATACCAAATAACTAAAAATAAAATAGCTTAAATAGCTAATAGAATTTTGAATAAACAAGCACTTCAAGTGATGCTAGTTAAATATGGAGCTTTTCCAGGCGGTGTGAACACAGTGAATTCTCAAGAGAAAAAACAAAGGGGGTTCTTTCACCATTAGTTTCAAATTTTCTTTTGCTAATAATAGACCTGGGTGCACAGAACAGCCAGGGAGGCTGGGGGCACAGTGTCCCTAGGGTTAATGAGTATCATTCAAGATCCTTTATAATTCCTCAGGATTCTCCTGCTTCAGGACTTTTGTAAGGTTTAGATGTTTGAAAAATCAATGTTCCTGGCAAGGTGTCATGTCCCTACTTCAAAAGCTGACCTTTTGGTATTCACCTGCTACAGTGGGGGTATTTACTGGGTAATTTTCTTAGGAGATGAGGCACTTTGCTTCCTTGATTCTGCTTTGCCTGCTGGGGTTTGATCCTCCAGATGTGAGCAGGAGCACTTGCCAAAGAGCAGAGAATTTATGAGGAAGTGACAGTGATTGTCATATCATCTGTCACTCATTGTCCTCTATGACTCTCCCTTATTTTGTAGATCTTCCTTGTGTTCCCCTTCACTGATCCTTTTCTCCAGCCTACATTTCTCTGGGCTTCTTTCACTTCACCCTGTCCATTTTGAGATGCTGTGAATAGCAAATCAAAGAGGAGGCAGGAAAGCCTCCCTAAATGCGACCGAGTACCTTGTGTGTGGTGTTCTGTGGTGTTCCCCCGTTGCTGTGTGCTCCCCTGCTGTCCCACACGTGTCCCCGTTGTGCTGCCTGCCCCCAGTGATGCCCTGTTGTCCCCGCAGCGATGTCGGACCGGCAGGAGAGCGCTCTGATCGAGCTCATGGTGTGCACCATCAGACAGGCTGCCGAGGCACATCCCCCCGTGGGCAGGGGCACCGGCAAGAGGGTGAGTGGGGCTGCAGCTGCCCAGCTGTCCCAGAGCGTGGAGGATGCTCGTAACACCACATCTGGACACTCCTGCGGGAGAGTTTTTACTGTGGTGTTTGCTGTTTTGTCTGAACACTTCTAAGAAAAATATTAGAAATTCTGTTTCTGGACGTGCTTGTTTTCTCTTTCTTTGATTTTGGGGTTTGCGTTGCCAAGTTAAGTGATATAAATTTTCAGCATAAAAGTATTTTTTATTATATTTTTTGATTTTTTTTTATCATATTCCTGCCCTATATTTGTAATGAACCCATATCATCAGCCCCTAATGTTAAAACTGTATTAGTGTGGGAAGTGTAGGAGCAGAGCAGACTACCTCTGACTGTCTTCCATAAAAACTAATGTGTTGCTAATATGGACATAAAATTTGCTGAAAAGTCAATAGGATCTTCATCATGAGGGTGTTTAAGCACTGGAACAGGTTCTGGGACATGGTGCCCTTTCTGTGCTTGGTTGTTTTTAAGACCTGGCTGGACAAAGTCCTGATCCTCCCAGTGTGACTCCTGGGCTGGCTCTATTTTGAGCAGGAGGGGTGGGACTAGGACCAGTCTGAATGTGTCCGTGGTTTTAGGCATCCATCCTCTTAGTGCCCTAAAAATCTCAGAACTTTACGTTCTGGCCAAATTGCTTCTTTAGTTTATTTTGTAGGGACTGTTTGAGCACCAGTGGAAAGCCACTGTTAAGGCTGGACATGGAGTTTTAAACACTTCATTATAAGTCACAGGGTCAGGGTAATAACAGGTTTTCAGCTCTCTTCTCCATAAATAGTGTCCATGTTCCAAGGAAGTCTCATCTTCTTAAACATATTCCCCTGATTTTTGGTAGACCCCATCTTAGGATAGACAAAAATGGAATAAACCCATATGAACATGTTACTTCTTTTAGCATCCATTCTAAATAATCATAACTAGTTTGTTAAAGCCACTGATTTAATAAAAATGAAATCTGGAGTCTTGTCATTTTCTATTGCTAAAATAATGCAGTTACTTAACTTCTGAATTTTTTATGTGCCAAAGCAGATTAGTCTAATGTCCAGAAACAGCATCGCAGAAAAAGCTTCAAGAAACCATCAATTTAAATGTGCTTTTACGTACCTTAACTTATAAAGCATATTCTTAGGAATTCCTAATTTATGAAAACATTTCAGGGTTAAGGAGGGAATCCATGAAAGCACTTACTGAAATTTCCTCAAGTACGTCTTATCTTTTGCTATGAAAACTGTATTGTAAGCATAATTTATTTTGTCTCAAGCTCAAACCTTTCTAGCAGTCAAAGTGACTTTTAAAGAAAAAAAAATTGTGTAGGTGTTTTCTGTTTGGAGCACCAAACCATCAGTATTAACTTTTTGGGTATTTTCTCTTTCTTAAGAGATCTACAGCTCAATTCTCTGAAGTTCAACAAATTGCTTAGTCTTAAGTTTCCAATGTCTGTACTCAGAGCTAAAGAAAACAGATCAGTAAAAGACATTCCACATTCTGAAGGATGATCAAAGGAGCCTGGAAGTCATGCTGGGGATCCAGATCAATTCCCACTGCCAGGGAACAGCAGTATTTGGTCCCCAGAACACAACTGGGCTGTCAGGCTTGGGATTCTGACCTGGGTTTGCACTGCCCTGAGCTTGGCTGGTGCTGCTCTGGTGGGTGTGCAGGGGCTGAGGCTGCTCTGGGGCCATCCCTGCCCCATGCACTGTGCAAGTGCTGTCCTGTCCTGGTCACTGATCCATTCCCCCCCACTTCCACAGCTGTTTTGGGTTCCTGCTGGCACAGTTCCTGGCATCCAAGCACATGCCTTGTGTCCAGCTGCTCCTCCTCCCTGGCACAGCCATGTAGGGGTGATGCTTAGCTTTTGCTTCTTCTCACTTAGACTATGAGTTGTGGGATGGTAACTGCAGGGATCTCTGCCTTGTCACTGGAGATTTGTCCTTTCTCATGATTCCATCAACTTCTTTGAGTTGAAAGGGGAGCAGATTTCTAATTAAGCGCTCACCTTCTTCTGAAATAGTTTCTCCTCTGACTTAAGCTTGTAACCCTTACTGTGCAGTCTGGCTGATTTGCTATATGTGAATAATTAGCTAATTTCAGTATTGTATTATCATTACTTGTTTTCAAAAGTATTATTTTCTTTCCTGAAGCCAGGAAGCCAGATGTAGGCTTTGATGAAGCATGCTGCTTTGGTTATTGTCTCTGTGGTCACTGTTTCAAGAAGTGTTCTGACAGCATTAGTGCTTCAGTACCTTGCTGTGAGCTTGGATGTATGTTCTCACCGAGAATTCCATTCCAGTTCAGAGAGGAGGCCATGAATCTGCTAATGAAAAGCATTGTTGCAGTGTGGTTTGGCTTTGGTTTTCTTAATTATACTTCAGTTTGCCCTGAGGTCTTATATTAATGCTTGGTTTAATGTGTGAAAGCCAGAGTTGAGTACAGTTGGAAGCAATAACAGAACTTCCAATGACTTGGGTTATATTTGAATTTCAATTCTAAAAAGGTGTTGATGTGTGGAGACAACGTCATGCTGGGTGATATGGTATTTTTCTTTTCAATCACAGCTTCTTAGGACACACAGTCCTCCCACTTAAATCACTCGTCAGCCCAAATGCGTTCTGAGTTTTTTATTTCCTCTTGTTTTGATTTATTAAAAAGACACTTGCATGGGTTTTTGTTTGTAATGTAATGTTTAGAAAAGTTAATGAATGCTATATGCAGAAAATGTATTTACTGTAGTTATGCTTGATTACTTCCAGGTCTTGACAGCAAAAGAAAGAAAAACTCAAATAGATGACAGAAATAAATTGACGGAGCATTTCATTATTGCACTTCCCATGCTGCTATCAAAGGTACAGTGTTGTTTTCAACAGTTTTGTATTCAACAAAATAAATCTTTCACTGGGATTTACAACTGTCTTTAAACTTTCTCATTCTGTAGTGCAGGAGTTTATTTTTACTTCCTTTTTGTTTGTTTTGTTGCCATGATGTTCCAGTATTCCGCTGATGCCGAGAAGGTTGCAAACCTCCTGCAAATTCCTCAGTACTTTGACCTGGAAATCTACAGCACGGGCAGAATGGAAAAGGTATTGTGCCTTGGGCAGGAAGTGTGGTTGCTCCCAGCTGTGACCACTGTTCAGCCCCAGTGTTGTGGGCCTTTGTTTGGCACATGAGCAATGCAGCCTTGGTTGGGTGTTCTGGCAGTGGCTTTGCTTAGTGTTGTTGTCCCATTGAAGGGAAAGCTGAAGTTATTTTCTGCTCTGCAGCATCTGGATGCCTTACTGAAGCAGATTAAGTTTGTTGTGGAAAAGCATGTGGAATCAGATGTTCTGGAAGCCTGCAGCAAAACCTACAGCATCCTCTGCAGTGAGGAATACACCATCCAGAACAGAGTTGACATTGCCCACAGCCAACTTATTGACGAATTTGTGGATCGATTTAACCATTCAGTCGAGGATCTACTGCAGGAGGTTTGTTTTCTTAAGGTTATTAAAGATAACTGCCTAAAATATGCTAGGATAGGCTACAGAAAAATAATCCTAGCAAGCCATGAAATTATCCATCTGAAGATGTAATGCAGCAGCAGCTATTTCATAATTATTTTGAGCTACTTCTCCCTGTGGAAAGTCCCTTACAGTAGCCATTAAGCCTTCAAATCATTGATGGTGTAAAAGAAGACTATGGGACAATCCTGCTTCTGGAAATTTAGTTGAGTATTAAAACAGTCCATATAAGGAATTAAGTGAATGAATGGGTGAAAGATGATGAAAATTGCAGAGGAAGTTGTGTTTACATTAATGTTTGTAGTGATTCCAGTAGTGCCAGATGTATATGCAGGCAGCAAAATCAAGATTGAATTAGGTTTTGAATGGAAGAGAGGATTTAAGAAAATACGGCGTATTAGAAGAGCCCTGGAAAGAGTAAAAGCTATAGGTCTGAAACCTGGAAGTATTTGTGATTTGGTTGTAAGAATTTATTCTTCACAATGCATAAGACAGAATACATTAAATAAGAATAGAAAGTTTTTCTTTCTTTGTAGCAATTTAACTTTATGTAGCATTACTTAAGTTGTTGTAATTTTTGTGCCTTTTAAACATAACATGAGAGTTGCTCAGACCTTTTTCTTAACTTATAGTCATGCACTGCACTGTGGCAGATATATTTAATTTTTGATGTACATTTAGAGAAAGTTAAGCTAAGTCCCTGATTTAGAATAGCATATTAAAGGAAATACGATTTTTTTCTGTAACATGCCACATGCAGGCACACTGTAAATGTGCCTTGTCACATTGCAGAGTAAATAAAAATATTTGTATACCTGCAGAAATGTGCGTGAGTGAAAAGGCAACACATGCAGGAAACCTTCCACAATCAAGAGGAGATGGGGCACCAATGTGCATTCTTCCATAAAATGCATGGAGCTTGGTCTCTACCTGTCTGCCATTTTTTGTGTACTTTCTCATAAGTTTCTGATCAGAACCTGGCAAAACAGTCCAGAATTTGTGCTCCATTTCTGCTCACCTGTGTGAGGCAAGGGAATCCTTCCAGCTAGTGCCACATTACACCTTAGCCTGAGCTTTTGAAGTTCCTCACCTCTAGCCAACAGGACAAAAACCCGACTTGTGCAGCAAAAAGGGCCAAGGCTGGACTGCCACACAAGAGTCCAGCCTCAGAGCCTGCCAAGCCGTGCACATGTGATGGATGCCCAGCTACTGAGCACTGCTAATACTGGCCTTGTAGAGGCCTCTGCCTTCCTGGGCCTGCCCCAAAGGTCCCTCTGGCCTCGCCCTCTTACCCAAGGGGAGTCTGAGGAGAGCACTGAGGTGCTGGGATTTATAAATGCCTTCCCATGAGGCTTCTCAGGAGCAGTGGACGAGGAGAGAAAAAGATTTTTCCTGCAGTTTTCCCTAATTTTGTTTTTTCTTTAGGAGTGCTCTATGATGCTGTTGAATCAGTAAGCCAGTACCTGCTTATTCCCACTCCTTTTCCTTTCAGTCTCTTTGCCAGTGGCTTCCCTTTGTGCTCCAGTGCAGAAAGCCCTAAAGGATGCCCTGGGGCTGCTGGGAGAGCAAGGACTGGGCTCCTGAGGGGCTGTGGGCCAGGGACACCGGGCTCCTCTGCAGGTCCCCTTCACAGCACAGAGAGGCGAGTGATGGCCCCTGCTCTGGTGCATGTTCACTCCCAGGAGAGCAGGGCTGAGGCTTTCAGAGAAACACTGTCTGAAAGGCATCTGAGCAATGAATTAAGAGGCTTAGGTCTCTAAGGACAAGCAAGTGCATAGGTCAGACATGGGACACAGGGATCTGGAGACAGAACCAAGACAAAAGTAGGAGAAGACAAGAACAGAGAACAGCAGTAGCGAGGATTTAAAATTATGGCCTTTTGATACTCCTTTTTAAGTGATGTTTGTTTGAATAATTAATTTTAGTGAGTATATTTCATCATTTTAAAGACATTTTAAATGTAAAAAATTGCATAGTGATACCCAAGCAAGTTATCCCACTGCTCTATGGCTTCTCACTGGGCTGATAATGAGAGAAACATTGATTGACAGTTGCATCTGAAGGCAGGAAGATGTTTTAATTGTTGGGCTTTTAGATGGAAAAGAAATTATCAAAATGAAATGGAGAAGACGAATTGTTGCAAGTGGGTTTCTTACTCTAGAAAATTGCTGGAAAAATTAGGGTGGGAAATACCTTCTTTTCACTTGATTCACTAAGGGAATTTGCAGTTTAGTTTGCAGAAAATTCTAAGATTGTGTTGTAGCATGTTCTTCAGCTAGTGATTAAAGCTGGTGATTCAGTCCTTTTTGTAAAATAAGATAGAACTCAGATTTTGATCTTGGGAATGATTTCTACTGCTAGAGGATATGGGTTTGGATAGTAACACAGTGATAATGCTGAATATTGTCAGATGATCTTGCTTATTTTTTAGTGCTGTGCAGTATTACTTAAATACAATGGAATCTACATAAAAATCACTGGAAGATTTGGAGAGAGTTTGGATATCAGTATAAACCCCTAAGAAGCTGCTCCTGCCTTTGCAGAAATGTACTGGGCTGAATTGCTGGGCTCTGCTCATGGATTGCCTTTCCTTTGCAGGGAGAAGAAGCTGATGATGATGACATATACAATGTGCTCTCCACACTGAAGAGGTTGACATCTTTTCACAAGTAGGTGGTGTCTTCCCTCACAAATTCGTGATGTTAATTTTGTCCTTTCAGCAAGTATCAGCATTGTCAGGTGTGTGGAAATGAGAAAACACCTGGCCTGAAATCTGAAGTGGAGATGGAGGAATGACTGGTGGTGTTTGTCAGTAGAACTGTTTGGATTGATCTGGATCCTTGCTCAGTTCATGCCATGACCTTTGCAGATGGGATTTGCAAGTGGCAGCCCCTCCCTTGCACGCAGTGCTCTTATACCCATGAGTAAGTTACTACAGGTCCTGCTCCCCTGCGTGGCACAGAGCGCAAGGGACACTTCTCTGCCACAAACCTGTACTTTGGGCCTCAGAGTAGGAGAGCCTGGAGGAAGCTGTTTCTCAATTACATGGAGCTATTTCTCCTCAAAATTACAGAATTAATTAGTAGCAGCAATAATAATAATAATAATAATAATAATAATAATAGTTTATGATGAGAGCCTGGAAGATGCATTTTCTGCCTGCAGTTGAATTGTTGGCCGAATTTCCCTGTGTGGATTGCACAGAATCTCCCTCACCAGGCACGAAACAGCTTTTCAGGTTCCTGCTGCCATCAGACCTACAGGCATCCTCAGCAGGTGCAGAGCAACCTGGAGAACTCACTGGAACTGTGAATTGTGGAGCACAGCACAAAGAGCCTGATCTTCCCTCTAACTGCAGGAAACATTTGCTCCTGGTCCACATGAGAGAAAGTTTCATGTGCAGCTGGCAGAGAGCCACAAATAATTTCTTCCCTATCACAGTGTGGGAGAGGACCTTCCTTCTGCCAACTCTTTTATAGAACATGGGGTTTTTTTACAACTTTGTGATTACTTTTCTCTCTCTGTGCTTAGACTTCACTTTTTCTGAGTCCTGCATTGGATCACTGTCTGAAATGGTTCTGCCATCTCTACTCTTTGTTGCCCTTCAAGGAGAATCCCACAAAGATCATTTACTTGTTGCTAATTTCCATAGTGCAGCAAGCTGGCAGCTGCAAGTTAAATTTGCAGTCTCCCTGGTAACACACTGGAGCCACATCTGCCTTTCCTGAGGGGGCTTGGAGAAAACTCTACTTCACATCCAGGGGAGAAGCACAAATCTTAAGGCTTTCCTGAGTGGCTCCTGTATGTATTTTTTCCTTCAGGGTTCCAGGTCTCTAGAGTTAATTCAGACCATAAAGAAGCTTTGTGGAATAGCACACAAATCAGGGTCAGGGACATCTACTTTTACCTTCAAAAAACCAGGAAAGAGCAAAGGATCAGAGCTGAAGAGCTGAAAAAGAGCTAATCACTCCTCAGCTGATTGGTTATTTACAACTGCAGTTCAGTAGGAATTCCTAATATCTGCTTGCATGTAAGGAAGTAATTGCTGTCGTGAACATCACATGTGGTGTGATCTCTGTGATAGGAAACAATTACACCATGTGAGCCAGAATTTCTGCTGAACCTTCAGCTGTGTGAGTGTGCTGTCCCAAAGCACAGTGGCTGTGCTCTGACTCTGTTGTCACCTGGGCATCAAAAGAAACTAAATCAGGAGAGCTCCTGAACAAGCACTGATGAGATGGTTGCTGGGACTTTGGGAAGAAACAAGTCCCTGTCTTCTTCCAGTGAGAGAAACTCCAATGCATTTTCTCCATGCTTTTTTTCCACTTGGTAATTGCTGCTACTTCACACTTCAAGAAAAAGCAAGGTGGAAAATTGGAATATGGTAAGGCATTATGAGAAAAGCCTTCTAGACCAAAGGTTTCTATACTGGGATTTCCCAAGCCTGAGCTAATCCTCTTTCTGAGAGGGCCATGACAGCAAAGGGCTTACAGCACACTTTTTGATTCATCAAAACAAGGCTATCATACCATACAAATTCAAATTTATATCAATACAAATTAAATTCATCTTTACAAACTTTTCTTCCACGTTTTCAGAATACAATAATAAATTTTCTTGAGGTCTTCTGAGTAGATCCCCTGGAGTATCCACTTGGGCTATTTTTTGCCAGAATCTCACAGATACTCGTAACATTTAAGTACATGGAGGCAATTGTTTCTATGTTGGCCCTGTTGTAATTCAATTGAACTTTCAAACATCAGTGCTGTAGCAGTTTGTACGCTACAAAATCTCAGCATCTTTTATTTACCAGTAAATCAAATGCAAGACACATCCCAAGCATTACCTCTGTTCCCCTGGATGTGTCTGTTGGTTCAGCCTTACATGGAGGACCTTGTTTGACATTTTAGAAACCAGGAGCATTGCTATTACTGTCCAGTAGTCCTCAGATATGATACAACATTTGCTTCCTTCCACCTCCACTGACTCCACAAACCTACAGGAACTAATCATAACTCTCAGATAAAAACAGTGTGTACCAGGGTCAGTGTGATCAGTCAGGACACTTCCTAGACAGCTAAATTTATGAACACATTATCGTATCATCTCTTCCTCTTAAAGAAACTCCTTGCTTAATATTTTTTTCCAGTAGTTAGCCAGTGCATCCATCAGACTGAGATACTCAGAAGTTTTTTGTATCCAGAAGTAGAAATGATGATAAATGAAATCTCATTAGAGAAATTAGACTGTATCAGTTGCACAGCTGCTCAAAGCCCAAGGCACAGCTTCCCTCTCTTTGTGCATCTTGAAGAACTGAAGCATTTTGGTGGAAAGGCCACTTCTTGAAAAAGAAACTTTTCTAAGCTGTTTTATGCCACACCTTGAGGAACACTGTGAAACTGGTACCTTTACCTCACCTGCCTCTTGTCTGGCAGAAATGTGCCCCAGCAGACAGGGCTGTCCATAAGAATTAAAATAAACCTTGGATTAAATACTACGATTTATTTTCTGTGATCCATGAAGAGTCTGACATGGAAGGAGGTAAGGGAAAATTCTCTGTTGTGTGAATTTTCTTCCTGGGAGCCTTTCTGTCAGTCTGAACTGTGTGGTGTCCAAGATGCCTTTATAACTATGGTTTTGATGGTTAAGTAGCTCAAAAGAGATAAAGAGGTACCAGAATATGCCTAAATGCAGTGTGGAGGCTCTGCTCTAAGAAAGTTTCAACTGAAAAACTGTGTGTAACTTGTACATAGTTAGAATTTTTCAGCTCTGGAAGCTGAAAATTCCTTCCTGAGCTCAGCTGTAAGGCCAAGCTGAGGGCAGGGAGCTGAGTGTCCCCAGCTGTGGGGACATGGCCCCTGTGGTGGCTGCCTGACAAGGAATTTCTGAACTGAAGAGGCAGGAATGAGGCAATTTTTCCTTTCATATTATCTGTAGGATAATTTGTTTGAGTATCTGCCTCTGCACACCAAGGAAACTTTACTGATTTAATTACAGTGGTGTAATTAAGGAGGTACCACTCTGCATCGCTGGCAACCTGTGGTTTATGGAAGCAGCTCTCTGGCAGCCTCTAATTTATCTATGGGACATTTTATTTTGGTACCTCAAAGACCATCTAAGTCCATGAAATATTTTTACTTTTTTTATTTTTAGTTCCAGCATTTTATTTAAGTTTTCCTGTTCTTCTATTCATGGATTTGAACTGGAAGTTAAGGTGCACCTTGGCTTTAATGGCACAGCCCTGGAGTGCACAGTGCACTCTGATGGTTGTGTTTTCTGTGAAGCTCTTACCACTGACATCTTCCAGGGCTAACATGCTCCAGCATGGGAGGTGTTTCATGGCAGGGCTTCCAACAGGACCTGGGTATTCCCAGTCCTGAGTTTAGCATCTGTCCCTTTTGGATCTAGAGTTATTCCTTCTAGCTGAGCAGGGCAATTAATGATTTAACCCAGGGCAGGCACAGTGGTGGGAGGAGTGAGCTTGGCTGGGTGATCCATGTGCTGGGATGAGTTAGATGCTAGGGGCTCCTGCATCCAATTGAGACTCCCAATTCAGTCTCAGTATCTCTTCTTGTAGGTGAGTATTTCAGTCAGCAAGTTTCTGATTATTCTGAGCTGGCTTGCTCTTTTATAGGCGTATTATAAAATGTTTCAAATTATCTCATTTTATTTCCACTGCAGAAAAATGTTTTAAACTTAAATTTACTTGCTGAGAGAGTATTTTGTCTTTCAGGCAACCTGAAACCTTTTTAGCTTATTCTGTATTTCTCATTTCTCTATTAAAAAGCTGTTTCATGAGCTGTTGAGGTCTGTAAGGCTGTAGAGTATTTGTTCCTAATGTCATTTTCATTTCTCTCACTGATGAAATCAGGTTGGTGCAACTGAAATGTGGAACAGTGAGTGGGATGGTGGCTACCATCTCTATCTCATGTCCATGTGTTACTGTATCATCTCACTTCACATACTCAGGATATTTAATATCTAGTGGTAATGAGACAGTGGGAAAATATACAACTTTATTTTGCTTAAAGCCATTTTTATTCAGTAGATATTGATAGGGTTTGACTGTATTTTCTGTTGCAGTGCCAGGGATGGGTTTTCTGGATTTCTGTCATTGTTTCCAAAAGAAGAAAGACAACTTAGAGAGAGAAGCAGCAGCTACACTTAAGTAGCTTTTATAGGTGTATGGTATGAGAGAGTTCATCTCCTCCCTACAAAAATCCAGTGTAGTAAAACATTTTCCTGGATTATCAGAAAGCCTGACTTGTGCTTTTAGCATGGAGTGAGCTGTTGTGCAGCTGCTTGGTCAGCTGTAGAAACCACCAAAGCTCTCTGGGCTGGGGGTTCTGAGGAACACAATTAATCCCTCTTTATTTCCTCTCGTTCCAGTGCTCATGATCTCACCAAATGGGATCTGTTCAGTAACTGCTACAGATTGCTGAGAACTGGAATTGAACATGGAGCTATGCCAGAACAGGTACCCTTAACAACACCTGCACTGCATCACTTGGGTGTCTGAGGTTCTAAAGAGTCTGCCTGTACAGAAATTCAAAAGTTCAATGCACTTCAGTGATGTAAGAAAAACAGAGTTTGGTATGAAATTTGTAGTGGAGTCAAGGGCTGTCTAAGAGGTGAAAAACCTTGGATTCTGTGATTTTTGAACTCCTTCCTTCACCTTTCTCATCTGTAAAGTTGGGAATAGCTAATGTTCCTGACTCTGAAAAGCAGCGCATCAATCCTGATGTTTATATTGAAACCCAACGTTGTAAGCCTTGGCTGCAATTAGAATTATCACAAATGGCTATTGTGCATTGAAGGTAAGATGGCAGCTTATGAAAACCAGGAAAGTGTAACATCCTAGAGGTGTTCTTTTAGTGAACACATCTTGGGCTTTGTTCCCTCAGAGTTCAGTTTTTGTTTCTCATGGATGAGCACAGGAACCATCTCATATTCTCCCATGATTTCTGTTTAAACTGCAGAATTCCTCTTTCAGCATTTAAGCACATTTTAAGTTTTGATTTGGTTTCAGTTAGAAGCCAATTGTGAATTGTAACTCAGCTTCATTTTAAAAAAATAAATTCTCATGAAATTCGGAATAAGAATTTTGTAGAAAGGACCCTGAGAGGAGGCATTGTCACACTGTGTGACAATGAAAAGTCCTCTCTCTGCAGTTGCTGCTTCATGCTGGAGTTGTGCTACCTGGAGGGAAGGACATTGCTGGCAGATAAAACCTGTCCATGCAGCTGCCAGCCATCCTCAGTTTCTGGGTCTGATTGTGTGTGTGGCTCTCTAAATGCCTCTATAAGATCTTAGGGGAAAGGTCCTGAAATCTGAATTCTTCTCAGTATTTCTTCCTGCAGGCCACCCCAAGGAGTTTGGCACTTGTAGCACCTAATCTGGATTTGAACTGTTCAAGAGAGACCATGGATGCTTTTCTGGGCACCATGGTGGCCTGGTCTTCTCCATGGGACAAGTTGTATTTTCGCCCTTTTTTTTAGCAATTGGGCTACATGTTCATTTGACAGTGGAACAGATTTCCAGGCTGTTCAATAGTGAAGCCAGGTTTAGAGATATTTAAACAGATGCTCTTGATCTGAGAGATGTAGGTGTTGGGTTGTACTTCTGTCACTCTGTGGCATCCCCTCTTGCTGTACCCCACTACAAAGTTTTCTGGTGTTCCTCAGCATTTATACAGTATTTTTTCATCTCTAGTACGCTGATTTCTTATTGCACCTAACCAACCAAGGAAAAACATGATTCCCTGGAAAGTAAAAGGAGCCGAGAGCTGCTCGTGTCTTTTCACCACAACATGCATGATAGATTTTCCATGCACTTCCTGCTGTGCCTGCTGTGAGCAGCGTGCTGAGATTCTGTGTGTTCTTGTGTTACAGATTGTTGTCCAGGCACTGCAGTGTTCCCACTACTCTATTCTCTGGCAGCTGGTGAAAATCACTGAGGGCTCCCCTTCCAAAGTAAGTGGCCATTTGATCATACAGATTTTACTGACAGAACACAACTTACCTAGAAAGGTGTTACACCTGATTTCTGTGTAACTTCGATTCTTCCCATCAGTTGTTGTCATTTATAATGCATAAAATTTTCATGTTCAGATTTCTTCCATATTTCAGGATCTACTTAACATCATGCCTATGTCTAAGCAATGCAAATAGTCTTTATCAGGATTTTATAGCAGCTGATTATTATATTTTTATTGCTGAGTATAATTAACACACTACTGTGAGTACTGCAGTTTGCATGGCTGATAAGGAATGTTGACATGAACAGTTGTGAGCAATACCGTTGTTCTGTAGACCACAGATAGCTTAATCTTGATGTGTAGTTACCTTGCTTATTCTCACATTACACCCTTTATGTTGCAGTAGTGTCAAAGGCAGGGCACTGGCAGTAATGTTTGCTAATAAAAAACAAATGCATACAAAGTATGATGCAGTCAGGACAAGGTGATGTGTGACTTTTCCAGGACCTTCCCTAGCTCTTTTCTCAGTGAGAAGCCAGCATCCTGTTTTTCAGAGCTTTTTCAAAAGTAATGAATCAAATTAAATTATGAAAATTGAATTAATAATTGTATTTCCCCATTAGCATCAAAAAGGAAAAGATGTTATACTGAGGTGCCACTCAAACAAGCATTTTATGCATAAGAAAGTGATAAAAATACACAGTAAATACTCTGAGTTGTTTTGAATACTGACATTAACATTTAAAAATAGCTACTAGAAGAAAAGGAATAATTGTTATTCTTTATTCTGGCTTTTGTTCACATTTCCCCCTCTCAGCCTCTTTCTCATTAGCATGCTGGTAGTGTACAATACTGCATCTTGGAACTCAGAAAATTGAAACCATCCCATTTGTTTTAAATGTACACAGAATGTGGTCACAGGAAAGCATCTCAAGTCTTCTACTGGCAGCACTGTTCTCAGGGGGGAATGTCCCTGTGACAGGAGAGGCTGAGTTGCTGAGAGGAAATGCAGGAGGCTGTGCATTGCTGCAGCCTCAGTGCATGAACACGGTGCTGGCACCAATCTCATTGCAGCCCCCCCCTGGGGAGGAGAGTTGGGCTGCTGTGGAACCGAGTGCTCAGCACCTGGGCACTGTCTGCAACACCTTTATTCACTCTTCCCCACCTGCTCTGGGGTGCTGCCTGGTGCTGGGCTTCTCACCCACTCCTGACAATCCAGCAGCCATGTCCTCCTGCCTGCTGGGCTCAGCCTTGCATTGCCCTGGGAGCATATGCACAGACATAAATGAGCATTTGAAAAATTCTCATCACCTGTCACTGTGTTTTGCCAATTTTTTTGAACAAAGTACAATAAATTGCTGCAGTATAGCACAGGTGGTACAGGGATAGCTGTCAGCATTGCTGGAAAAAAGCTTCATGTTTTCTTGTGTCTCAATTACAGCAAAATAAATGTGCTTAACCATAACCTCCAGCTGGGGATTAACATACAGCCTCTCTCTGCATGGAGTGTGGTATAAATTTTGCATTTTGTTGCCCAAGCATTCTTGTGACTGCTAGTACAATATGACCATGATGGCCCAGTTCAACTGAAAGAGAAAAAGACCTTTCTTTATTTCAGTGGCTGAGATTTTCTTACAGACAAGCTTAGTGTAACTGTATAGCTTTGCCTACTTTTTCAAAACAGGATGCATTTGTATGAGATGTTGTTTTATGAGGTGATTGCAGAATAGCTTTGATCTCTCCTATATTTCTAATCCTGCTGTGATTCATAACATAGTTACAACATAACATAGTTCATAGGAGTAGAAAGGAAAAGAGGTCCGAAGGACCACTCCAGAATGGTCTTGACAAATAAAAGTCACTTTGGCTTTGTCCCATAAAAATCATAATTACATTCACCTAGAGAACTCTTAGCAATTCATTGTTTGGGTTTCTACCCCAGCCTCTACAAAATAATGAGATTTGTGCATGCTTAGTTCCAGGGAAGCCCTGCATTAGTGCCTTGCAGCTTGTCAGAGTGGCAGTAGCCTCACCAGAGGGTAGAGAGACCACAGACCTGCTGAGGCTGGAGCATTTTGCTATCAAACTTTCCACTCTAGTTTGTTCACTGTGAAAATAGATCTGATCTGCACTGTATCTGGCATTTCATCCATTGGGATGATTCATCCATGGCTGGTTTATAAGTCATTATTTAGGCTTGGTAATTGGTAGACATTAAAGGGCATCACTCATAAGGTGTAGGCAAAGGCATTAACACAAGCATCTCAGAATGAAAAGCAGTGTATTTCATGAGTATTTCTGTAGTATTCAGGCTTTTACAGGAACAGCAGTTTCTGCCACAGCAGTTTAATATGTAGGTCCATGCAGGTTTCTAGGGTTATTTTGCTGTATCTATAATGATCTCAGGGCAGAGAGGGATGATGGTGTGTAGCCTCATGTGGCATCTTCAGTATACCAATGGGTATAGCTTAAAAGTAGAGAGGCTTTTGGACTCTGTGTTTGAGATAAAAGCAGAAGATTACAAAGCAAAAGACAAGCTGAAAGCAGTTACTGGGTTTCTATTTAGATATAAATCAGGTAAACTCTAACAGGGAAGAAAAAGGTCATTGGTACCTATAGAGGAGGGGTGAGAGCAGGGAAAGGAGAGACAGTAAGAAAGGAGGAGAATTAGTGGGGAAGGAAGGAAGGAAGGTAAAAGATGAAAATGGAGAGAAGAGTATTTATAATGTCATAAAACTAATCTTAAGTCCTTGTTATTCTGTATCCCATAGATTTATGAATTTTTGTTCCCAGGCTCTTGTTTCAAAGATAATTTGTAAGCTTTCCCTTGAACAACCAGGCTGAGAGATCAGCAGTGGAGGGATTGATTTGTAAGAAATGTTCATCTGCTGCCAGCTGGGTCATTTGTGTGACTTCATGCTGGCAGTAGTAGCTGCTCTGTTTCACCTCTTGAGGTCCCATTGGGATAGTCAATGCACAGGATAAAGTATATGAACATTTTGGAGTTGTGAGTACGGAAATAAAAGATGGAAACAACTACCAGCATCTTGGCAAGTTTTACATTTGTTGTTCACATGTGCTTTGCATCTTTTATTGCAGGGAGTTTGCAGGTAGGATGGGGAATTCAGGGATTTGAAGGTTTCCTTCAAAGTGAATTCTTTGGCTACAGTTCAGACTTGCTCGGTAATATTTGTATCTTGTATTGATTCTGTGGTGGAGTTGTATTTGACCATAGGCACACACTGGGAACGGAGTTGTTTTGGAACTAAGGGTTTTTTTGGTCTGGTGTTCAGATGGCTCTTCAAAAACACAACTCTGTCCTGAGAGAACTGCCCTTGTTTGGGAACTGTCCTGGGAATTATGTCCAGGGCACATTAATTGCTGTATGAGGGATACCTCATATTACAGCTCTTGAGCATGTTCTGGATTATGGCTCCCTACCTGATCCAGGTGTTTTGGACTGGAGCCTCCATGTGTGTGGCAGGGAAAAGCTCAACTCTTGTGGTTTAAATCTAATAGGATCAAGTCATCTAATTGATTTATTAACAGCACATAATTGACCTGCAGCCAGTGCAACACACTTCCAGGATAACTATCAGCACTACAGAATATTGGACACTTCTATAATATTAATGAACTCCTACAAATTCCAAACTTGCCCTTCAGCTGGTCACAGGTTACTGAAGTCCCCTCCCCAAGGTACACACACAGAGCTTTTATTTCTCCAGGCTGTTAGCAGGGGGTGCCTGCAGGTTGCCTCTCAATGTTCAATATCATTTGTAAATAGAGCCAAAGGGAACATCTTTGATAAGTTTCTATCAGCATAAAAATTTATCAAAGACATTTTAGCAGAAGGGTGATAATGATTATTTGAATTATTGAGAAAGTCCATTCCTCTACCCAATAACAAAGATTTCACCAGTTAAATACAGCAGAGAGTTGGGGCAGAGTTATTTTGAAACCCTTCTTCAAGCTAGCCTTTGGAAAGAAGGATGTCATGTGGAGTCATCTTGGTGTCAGAAACTGAAAGGAAAAATCGATTACTGGAAAGGAAGGTGCAGCAGTTAAAAATGAAATGTGTAAGCCTTGAAATATCCACAGTGTGATGTTTTAACCTTTGGTCTATCTGTCCATATCCAGCAGAGGCTGATGTTGTGAGGACTGTTTGTACAAACTGGTGCTCTTAACTAGCACTGTACTGGGGGGGAGAAAACTTACCCTCCATAGCTTGTGGGAGCAGCCTGTTGTAGCCTGGGGGAAAACTCCTCAGGTGGAAAGGGGTTTGAGGGTAGTTCCAAAGGAAACTGGTAATTTCTCCCCTGGAGTTCTCTGATGTGTCAGTCTGGGGGACCGAGTAGTCCTGAGGCAGGAGGCTTGGGGATCAGCACACACACACTTATTTCTACCTGGATTTCTTCAGCCATGTCTCAGGTACCCAGGACATTGTGCACTGTGTATGTATGTACTGAAAAGGAAACATTTGCAGAAAAATAGAGTCCTCAAACTTAGAACAGTAAAAATAATGCACAACTAAAGCAAACATTGAGAGGCAAGACAGAGGTCAGCCAGTTGGTGGGTAAGCAACAGCCAGAGAACAGTGTGGTGACTTAGTGACTTTTTGTATTTATATGGGCATGATGACAGAAGGCACAAAAAGCTGAAGGGAAGAAACAAGTCACAAGGTGCAAAAGGTTGGAATGTTTTCCACAGTCAGGTTGGAAGCTGAGGGTTCTTCAACACTGTGAAGTTGAAATTAATACTGCAAATAATAAGTACTTTAGAGGAAAAGCAGTTGAGCACATAGGGAGAAGAGGGTGAAGTTTGGGAGATGAACATAGCAAAAGCACAGTACTTTAAAATTACTTCAGTGGAAAAAACAAGCTTTAATTTAAAGCTAGAAAGTACCTGAGGAGTTGTAGGCACAGGTCTTTTGAGCACCCTAGTTTAGGTTTGGGTGGTGGCACAGACTTGGAAATCAAATTATTTTTTCTTCCCATTTTCTCTGTTGAAAAAAATCCCCACTCTACAGTAGTCTGGGGATTTCTCCAAGCTCAGAAGAGTTCCAGACGGCTCCATTGCACTGTTCAGTTGGGTTTTCTCCTGCTGTCTTTTCAATATGAATCTCTATCACACAATGCTGTCAGGACAGAGGGTAATAAATACTGTGTACCTGCCTGTTAGTCACTTTGACGGAAAGAGAAATGGGAGACACACTCATTCCCTTTTTAACCTTTATGTAGGTTTTTTTCCTGGATTTTAGTTTCTCTGTTGAATTCATGAACATCTCAATGGAAGGTAATTGCAATAGAAAGTAGAAGGCATGAAAGTGATTGCAATCCCAATGCTTAAAGGGATAAATCAGGTGATAATGTAACAGTGAACTGGTAAGTCTGGCATCAGTCCTAGGTAGAATCTTGGAGTGAGAGATAGAAAGCACAGTTGGTACAAGGCTGAAGCACTGACAGCTAAGATTGGAAGAAACACTTCATTTTCTTGTTGACAAGATTGCATTTTTGACTGAGAAGAAAACCAGTTGAAACATCAGTGTCTCTAAGACATTAATACCACATTGCATTTCAGGTGCATGTTTGGATTTAATGTAAGTCATATTCAATGGCTGAAAACTGATCCATGTATTAAAGAAAAATTGTAGGTGAGCTATCCTTGCACAATGGAATAGTTCCTGATGCATTCTGGGAGAGATTTGTCCTCTCTTAAAAAAAGGGTCATTTTTATCAGTCTTCTGGGAAGGCCCTGAAAATGGGGATGATATAGATCAATTGGTGAACATAACACAATTTTAAATTTTTAAAAAGAGGCATCTTAATGCTGCCAAATGGAAGACTTATATCCAGGAATAAAGAGGGGTGATCAATGGCAAGTTGTGTGTTAGAATAGAGCAGAGCTCCTTACAGATTCTGTAATGCAGTGACACCATGGCTGCATCATCAGAGAAAAGCTGACCAGGAATAGGAGAGTGAGGGAGTGCACAGACCTTTAATGTCCATATCAGCAATTCCCACTAGCTCCATTGGAAGTGATGAGGAGTTCAGAGCTTTGGGAACACTCGGGGTGCTTGGGCACACTGGCAGTCCTGTCCTGTGCTGTGAACCAGCACAGGGAGAACATATGGACCACAAAAAGGCTCTGCAGTAAACACAATAATGAGAGCTCATGGCAGGAAGCATTAGAAAAGCTAAAACTAGAACTGAGACACATAGACTGAACTGCCAGCATCAGTAAAACATTTCAGCCAGGAAAACATTGCATGTGCATTATATAGGGTCTTCACATTTGCTTGGAGGTTGTTCTGCAGGATGTTCTCTATTCCACGTGGAAGCTGAGAAGTCTGTCCTGGGGGAAGGTCTGCAGAGCATGGGCCAGCCATCCTGCTGTGGATTCATCTCATTTCATTTAATTTGGGGTTCTTATTGTCTTCTCAGTGATTGGTTTAACATCACTGTAAAACCGAGGGGCTTTTTCTGTGTGTGTTCTCTTTGAATAGATTATTTCTTTCACAGATTTTTGTTGAATGTATGAAACCATCACCATTTCTTTATTTTGCTTCCACTGAGAAACCTCTTACTAAGTTTCGTATACTTTCTTTTTTAATGTTTATTCCAGGAGGACTTGTTGGTATTGAGGAAAACTGTGAAATCCTTCCTGGCTGTCTGCCAGCAGTGTCTATCGAATGTCAACACTCCAGTCAAAGAACAGGTAAAGGAAGTGTCTGTCATGCTCTTAGAAAAGTGTGAGTGTTAAATTGCTGTAAAACTCAAGACAACACTACATCAAACTCCAAGTAAAATCATCTGTGCTCCTGTCTAAATAAACCTGAACAAACAGCCCAGAAGAGCAGCTCTACTAACAGAACTTCCAAAGCACAGCTCATGACAAATTAACTTTGGATTAACAGTAAGGAAGGATTACCTGGATGCTCAGGCTCATTTCCAGCCCTCATGACTTCAGGCATCCAACTCAGTCACCTCAGATGAAAGACTCTTCCTGCAGACCCTGGATTAAAAGATGGAAATAGGCACTTTTGGAGGGTGACAGAGACCTCAAATGGGCTGAATCTTTTTGGATTTTCTTCCATTAAATCAAAGGGTTTGTTGAAATAATTAAGTCTATCTCTGCAGGACACAGTAGCTAGTTTGTTAGCTGAGGTTATGTAAATATACACTGATTTATGTCAATGACATTTTATTTATCTACAAATGGCATTTCTATCAGACCTCCCCAGATTTTGCAAAGAGTATAACTAATAACTGGCCTGTGTTTTGTGCCTGTGGTATTTAAAAGATAATACTTCTTAAAAGACACTTTAATTTCTTTGAAAAATAGCTCTGCTTGGCATTTACTCTCTGTTCTTCAGGCTGATAAATACAAACATTAAATGCTCAGAGATGTCAGTAGTTTATGTATTTCTAAAAGACTTGTGTGTCATTGGCTTCCAGCAGATTTTACTTTAGTAATTGTTTTTTTAATATTCAGAGTAGTTACTCTCGGCATATTATATTAATATTACATAATGTGAAAATATCTTCTAGCTCCATGCAAATATCTCCCTTCCAGCTTGAGCTGGACCTGCTGTTCTTCCTGCCTCAGCCAATGGCAAATGTTCCTTCTCATGCCCGCAGAGGGTTTGTTCTTGAGGTGTATTAACATGGGTTTGTTCTCTTCTTACCATTGGCCACAATGGTTTTTTCATTGATAATTTAAACTTTCTTTAGAAGCTTCTTTGCAGTTCCCAGTTGTGGGGAAGTTTTCCAGCCATAGCCAGACAAACCCAAGCCCAAGAAGCCCAGTGAGAGCAAGTGTCCCAGGCAGAGTAGGCTGGACTGGAGACTCCAGGGACCCCTTCCAGCCAACTCTTCTATGATTTGCTTTTGTTTTCCTCCTTAAAAAGTGTATTTCTGTGAGTGCAGGAGTGCTACTTTTGTTTTACTGGATTTTTTTTTTTATAATTACGTGCAAAATGTAGTCTCCCTACAATACTTGATCCTTACTCCAGACATTCTTTCCAGACAAAGTTGATGTCCCTATCAAAGGAAGGAAAAACATATGAAGTATTTAGAGAAACAAGACTGAAACATTTCAACTTTTCCATGAGTGTTTGAGGGAAATAAGTATCCTGTTACTGAGCCCACTGCTGCCTTTATATTGTACAGAACTCAGCACCAGCAGTGCATTACTCATCTGTTCTTTTTTAGAGGTCTGCATTAGGAAGAGCTTCAGTTCTATTGAGTATCAAGGGAGTTTAGAGCAGGTGAGATCATCAGTGGAAGGAATCACAGCCTTTTGGATCAAGGGGAGAAAAATCTCAAATAGCAACATCTGTTCCTAAGGTCTCAACAGAACATAATTCACAATGATTTGCATCTGTTCTTGCTTGGTGTAGCTCGTTCAGATTTTATAACATACTCCCAGAAATAAGGAAGCCACTTGGAAGGTCAGCATTTACAGATTTTATTTTGGAAATTTGTAAAGTTTTCAGAACCTGAGGTTAAAAATAGAGAAGCTATTAATAAAAAGGCCTGTGAAAGGTGCTGAATGTGATCAAATGCAGACAGCTGACTGTGAGAAGCCAGCAAAAGCCATTTGGGGGCAACACAGTGTCACTGTCATGCAGGAATGAGCCCTTGGAAGAAAGGTAGTGACAGCTGCCTTCTTTCCTGTCTCAGGTAGTGAGGCTGTAATGGTAATGAGCATAAATCATGGACAATTCTTCCCAGGTTGGCTTTTGTCTGGATTTGAAAGCTGTGCAGACAAACCTGGTTCTTTTTTTGCAAGAGCTGTTGATGAAATTCTGCAAGAATTTCCTTGCTGTGGCTGTCTGTATTTTTGGGGTCTGACAATGACTCAGCATGAATTTCCCTCAATGTTCATGTTTTCAGTTGTTTGATTTTTTTTGACTGTTTATCAAAAGAGGTGTGTTCTCTGTGCTACAAATTTGACTGCAGGCCAGAGGTAGCTTTAGAGTTCTTTTCATAGAGAAGTAATGGAAGTTTAATATGGGTCATCTGGGACATGGAGAAGGTAATAACCACAGTTCCTGACCTAGGAAGCAAAGGCACAACATTCCAAATTAGAGGAAACCATTATGGAATACTTTTCACAGCACATAAACAACTACACCTGAGAACAGTTTAAGAAGCTGTTAAATAATAGCAGAGGATATCTGGAAATTAGATCAATGGTATTTTATGTTCTCCTTACTTGACTTTTCACTGCATTCATTCTCTTTTGCCTTTCAGGCTTTCATGCTGCTCTGTGATCTCCTGATGATTTTTAGTCACCAGCTGATGACAGGAGGTCGAGAAGGGCTCCAGCCTTTGGTGTTCAATCCAGACTCAGGCCTCCAGTCAGAACTTCTCAGTTTTGTGATGGATCATGTGTTTATTGACCAAGATGATGAAAATCAGAGCATGGGTATGTTTAGCTTCTTTTCATAACAAACACAGAAGAAAGAAAAGAGAATTTTCTGATTGGTTTGTTCATATGTTTTCAGGAGTACTCTTACTTTATTTTTGGAAGGTGTCTGCTCTGAAGTTTCTTATATAAGTTGTGGAATATGCTTTTATTATGTAATAACTATATTTAAGATCTTATCTGTGTAGTTTATTTTTCATTCACAGAGTGAAGTCTTTCATAGGGGCTTAATACTTATGTCATTGCCATTCAATGTTAATGCTTCTTAAAACTGGATTTTACTTCCTGTTGTTCACAGCCATTGATTTCACATCTGAAAATCCAAGGCATGCAGAAGTACTGGTGCTTCTGATTTTTCTTTTGTTAAATATTTATGGCTTAGTCCTGTTAATGGAGCCTCTCTGAATGTCCTGCATTTGAGAAGTTAAGCAAGAGCACTCAGCAGGTGTTCACTGTGGCCTTTCACAAGGTATAGGAAATAAATGACTCAGTTCCATGAGGATTATATTCAGGTTCTCCTCAGGACTATGGAGAGCAGCCTTGGTCAGTGGTGTGTCATGTTCCTAAACTTCCCTGGAAGTTTTGAAGTAGGTGGGACTCAACACTTACCATGTTTCATTTTAGCTTTTTCTCCAACAATCGTTCTTGCTTAATGTTCAAGAAATGGTTTTTTTTTTCTTTTTTTTTTTTTTTCTAAAAGCTCCCCTTTGATAACATTGTTTTAAAACTTAAGTTGCTTACATACATTCTGCTATTGATGATGTTTTCAGAGGGAGATGAAGAAGATGAAGCCAACAAAATAGAAGCTTTACATAAGAGAAGAAACCTTCTGGCTGCCTTTAGCAAGCTGATAATTTATGACATTGTGGACATGCATGCAGCAGCAGATATCTTCAAACACTATATGAAGGTACAGGCCGTGCATCCTCCTGTCCTGACTGAGGCCAGTCTGCAGTGTTAGGGCTTCTCCTGCCATCCCTGCCAGGACTGTAGTTACAGCCCAGACACTCCTGAAAGCTTTTTCAGCTTTATTTGATCCTGTGTAGTACTTTTTCCTTTCTAAGTGACACCTGGCACTGAGCAGCAGTAAGCACTGACCTCACCCTCTTTGTAACCCATGTGCTTTATTTAAGGCAGCACTGAAAGCTGATCCTGAGGTGCTGAGAATTTCCAGAGAGGCTCCACTCTACAGAGTATTTCTTCCCCTGTTCCTCAGATTCATCTCTAGAATCCCCAATAAGTTACCTGTTGATGTCGTGTTCCACTGTCAGTCTCCCAGGCTTGGTGCTTGCCATGAGGCAGGAGGGTTCTTGTGAGGGGAGCTTGGTTTAAACAGGACAGCAGGAAATAAAGCTCTGTGTGGTTGTGCTGGAAGTGGGTAACAGAGTATCTTCTCAACTTTCCCTGCTTCCACAGAGCTTTGAGGTCCAGTAAAGGTCAGAAGGACCTCAGCTCCTGCTGCCCCAGTACATGGGAGTTTACCTGCCAGAACAGGCACATCAGCAGCCCTGCCAATGACCCCTCAGGTCCTGTCCCACCTGTCCCTGCAGGGGGTTGCTCATCACAGAGGTGACAATCCAGGGGGAAGAACTGGAGGACAGAGCAGGTCCTTTACTCTAGACACCGTTTGAGATGTTGATGTGAAACATAAAGGGTTTTAACTTGAAATTCTCCTCCTGTTCGTCAGGCACACACAGCACAATAAAATTCCCAGGATATACTGTAGCCATCATTCAGGGTTAGTCTTGCTTAGGGATTGTTTGCCAAAGTGGGAGTTTGAAACTGAAGCTGTCACCATCCAGGTGAGTTCCCTACCTGCTGCTCCAGGCTGGGCTTTTCCTCTCCCCACACCCTCCTTCTCTTAAAACTGGGGGAGAGGGAGAGAAATGTAATTTAAATTACTACCAAGGAAGGCAAAAACAGTATTCTAGAGGGAATGAAAATAAGTGACTACAAATGCAGAAATATCAATGGATCTGAAAGAATACTGTTGGGAAAAAAAATATATTCTCAGCTTAGAATTTGTAATGATAAGACAGCTTTTCTATCCAGATGGGGCAGCACCATAGGCTGTGGCTTTCAGCAACCATTCTGTTAACATAAAGAGAAACAGCACTCCATGCTGACTCATTCCTTACTCTATTTTCTGGCTTTAGTGAATTCCTTTCCCCTCAGAGTACAAGGAGCACACACCTCTGTGCTGGTGTCTGTTCACACCTGCTTCTTAAGGGGGTGTTGGATCAATGTCATGTTGCTGCTTGGAATTGGCAGACATGGGTCACCTTCATCTGGTGCTTAGTTTGAGGCAGGAAGTGCTCTTTTCTTTTGTTTTCAGCATATTTATTACAAAATATAATAAATACAGAAGTTCCCTACCTTATCACAGGGTTCAGTTTAAATTTTGATACTGAAACATTGTCCCCCATTCACCAAAATCTGGATTTGAGCAACTGCTGCCTTTTCAAAACAAGAATTACAAGTAATCTTTCTATTGGGAAAACTGTAAAAAATTGTATAAGAGATTTGATTTAAAGGTTTGTTTGTTTGTGTTTGTTTTCACATTTTTTCTTAGTACTACAATGACTATGGAGATATCATTAAGGAAACCCTGAGCAAAACCAGGCAAATTGATAAAATCCAGTGTGCAAAGACACTCATTCTCAGTTTGCAACAGGTAAGAGCATTGATTTTTTTGTTAGCAATGCCTCACTGCAAAAATCCATGGCTAGGATTTCCTCTGATGCACTTTACAGGGAAGGTGAAATGCTGTGCTTCCTTAGGACATTTTCTTCATTTTCCTGCTCCCCAGTTCAGGCTGTCACTGCTCCTTGTCCCAGTAATCTCTGTCTGCATAGACCCACACTGGCAATGTTTGGGCAGATCAAAATGGGAGGGAGGGAGAGAAGAGCCTTGGAGCAGTTTGGTCCAAGCCAATTCATGGCATTTATTTCTTGATCCCGAGTCAACAAGAAGAACTGGGATGGCTTTTTCTTCTTAGCATTTGCTGAAATAATGCATCTTCCTTATACTTTGTCTAAATTCTGATGATTTTTTCAAATTTCAAGGTAATTAAGTCTTCCAATACTGTTAGACATGTTTTTTTCCTGGAAAAATTTGCTTTACATCAACCGTAAATTACTGCCTGGTGATGAAATCTGTCAGCCAACAGCACAAAGTGCACTAAATACCACTTAGGCCCTTGAAGTACCAGCTATAGCCCTTGCACAGAGAAATTGCTTCTACTAATTAGATGCTCTCAAATGAGCTGGACTTCCCAAAATTCCTTCCTAAGGCATTTCCTGTAGCAATCTGGAAGCTGGGATAGATCTGTGCAAGCCTAAGAAAAACAGATGTACTTCCAGAAGAATCAGGGAGTGTCAAAGCAGCCCCTGTCTGTAGAACTTGGAGAAGAGGAAGCAGGTGCCACAGATCAGTCAGGCTGACAAATCTCAGTGAAAAAAGGAATGAGAGGAGCTCTTTGCAAGTGCCTCGTGATAGGTAGCAGCCAGTGTGGATTTGTCAAGGAGGAATCCTGTCAAATTAAGCTGCTGTCATTAGTTACATGGTAACAGAGCTTGTGGAGATGAGAGAAACAGTCGCTGTAATGCAGCCTGATTTAATATTGTCACTGGGACTGTCTGCCAGGATACTCTCAGCAACCAGTGAGACATGGGGTGTAAATGGCAGTGCCAGGAGAGGTGGAACTGGCTGGAAAAGCAGTACTGTGCTGGAAGGGCCTTAGAGGCAGCAGTGCTGGGCAAACAAATACTGAGGCTACAGTGGAAGAGTTGCAGTTTTGATCCCCAGATTCAAAGCACCACCTGATCTGATGGGTGATGGAGGTGCTTAAGAGAACAGCACAAGAATGCAAGACCTTCTTGATGAGTTGGGAGAATGATAGATGGAATTCAGGGAAGATGGGTGCAGAATTCCACCAAAATAACTCCACACAAGTACAAGATGGGGGACAGCTGGCAAACAGCAGCGGGACAGAAGAAATTCTGGCACGTGATGGGGACTCTGTTACGTCTCAGTGCAAAAAGTCATCGCAAAGGCCACTCTCAGATGGAGCAGGTTTAGAACCCAAGTCTTTCTCAATAAAGTGTTCCCCAGCTCACAGATGTCAACCTCTGAACTCTCTCTGCAGCTGTTCAATGAGCTTGTTCAGGAGCAAGGTCCCAACCTGGACAGGACATCTGCCCACGTAAGTGGCATTAAGGAGCTGGCCCGGCGGTTTGCCCTCACTTTTGGCTTGGATCAGATCAAGACAAGAGAGGCTGTGGCCACACTACACAAGTGAGTGAGTGGTGGTAAATAAACTAGATTTTTATACTACTTCTGATTCAAACTGTTGTTCGGCATTTCCTTTCTAAAGGTAAATAAGGTACATAATCTCAACAAGCCATGGAATACTTATGGGGTTTTTTCCACTTTAAGTGGAGGGATCTACATGTATGTAGGTAGAAAGGAAACAAATTAGCTGCTACCTGATTATTTCTTGGAGCTTATTGACATGGCTGTGTTTGTTTATCTCAAGTGGGTTGTGTCTAACAATTGAGGATGGTTCTTTGTTCCACACCACTGTGGATTCTGGAGGAACCAGTGGCTTTTATAAAAAGATACTCCAAAAATATTTTGGCAAGCTTTTAAATTGGAATTAAATTTTTTATGCACCTGCTGCATAGAAAAGTGTGGAAAGGTTCTGCTAAATTTAAATTATGACTTTGCCATGACATAAAAAAGTTCAAATGCTAAGGTTTTCTGTCTCAGAGACTCAGTCCTTGAGACCAAGATCAGAACAGCTCGGTCAGGATGCACCAGATACTGTTCTCAGCCAGGCAGGAGTCAGGGGACACTCTACCTTGCTGGGTGAGGGAAGGGAGGGTTGTCTTTAGTCACAGATGACAGCACAGCTGACTGTGTCCTTGCTCTGGGGACTCAGTTCTCTGCTCTGGCTGCAGAGGTTGGCCCCTCGTTGATCTGACACGTTCCGTGGAGCTCCTGCCCCTGGGCTGTACCTGCCCTGTTCCCACACTGGGCAAGGAGCCTCTTACAGGCACTGGCCACGTGCTTATCTGAGGGGGCCTCACAAATCCACAGGGAACTCTGCATTCCCCTTTGTCCAAAAGCAGCTGTTTGCTAGTAATGGGGGTTTACCTTGTGATGGGATCTGAGGATGCAGTTTCATCACAGCTCAGATTTGGGGCAACTTACTTGGGTTTTGGAGGGTTTTTCTTTTGCTTTTTTGGGGGAGGGGGTTGGTTTTTTATTGCAAATGTCTGAATATGTTCGTATTTTTGTGCTGTAGAGATGGCATAGAGTTTGCCTTCAAATACCAGAATCAGAAAGGACAAGACTATCCACCTCCTAATCTTGCTTTCCTGGAGGTGCTTAGTGAATTTTCTTCTAAGCTCCTGCGGCAGGACAAAAAGACTGTGTAAGTAAAGCTGTTTTCTTCCCTGTGTTCTGTTAATCCCTGCAGTATGGGTTTCAAACCTCTCCTTTGAGGTTTCTACAATCTAACCAGGGCTGCAGAAAGTCGCCATGAGGCATTTCATGTACACACTTACTCATCCTTTTATGTTTTAAAGTAATAAAAATAAAGGGGAAAAGAAAAATCAGACCCACTAATGAGGTGAGTTTGAGACCTCCCAAAACAATGTCGTTTAAAATTTCTCATGGGGTATTGAAAAAAAAAGTCCTTTTTTAGGCTAGAAGAAAAGAAATTAAACATTAGCAGTGCAGTGAATTTAACAGGCTGTCACCACTGCAGTAACAGCTGTTTCTGTCGTATAGTTACATAAATTGTAAACCTATATTTGTTGTTTCTTTTAATATATTGGAAGAGGACTCCAGTCACACATCAGCCAAGTACTATGTACCCAGTGTGGAACTGAATTCACTGAAAAACTTTATGGCTAGTTTAAAAGTGCAGTTGCCAGATCTGCTGATTTATGTTTATAGGTGTCTTTCCAGTCAATTCTGTGACCACACTGAGTGTTAGTCAGAAAGATCAACTGGAATGACCTCTGACTGACTCTTTCTTGTCAGACCTTGCTGTGAAGTTTTGACAGATGTTTTTCTGTGAAGACTTTTTTTTTAAAGCACTTTCCTGTTAGGGTTAACAGCTATGAACATTACAGCTTTATCTGTGCAGTAAGAAATAACTGTATAATTCTTAATGTGCACACACTTGAACCGATTTCACTTTTTCATTGTATCAATAATTTCTCAATTCAGCAAACACTGAAGGAGGGTTAAGCTAGGGAATGGGATGACCAGTTAGGCTGTCTTGGCACTTCATTTGTGCATCTGCTCTTCAGTGTTCTATCCTGCAATCTTGTCAGCCTCTATCATGTTCTTCAGGACAGGACTTAAGGATAAAAAGATTTTATGGCTTGTCTTCCTAGCTGAACTGTAGATTCTCCTGCATGGTGGTCTCAGTGCCACTGGCCTGTTTCCTGTTGAACTTAGTGAAGTTTAGCCTTTCACTAGAGTAATCCTTTCCACAAGTTTTTAGTTGACACTGAAATTTACATCATGCTGTCCCTGACAGCTTCTTTTAACCTGTTAAGCCTTTGAGTGAAATTCAGTTCCTTGGGACAGTTTGTTCCTTCATCTTCCATGTTGCCATTTAAATTCTTTCTCAAAGGTTCCCCTGCCCACATACACAACTAGTGACTGCTCCTGCAGGACTGTAAGGATTGCTGTGATGGAATATCTATACCTGAGCTATTGACCTCAGCTGAATCTGATGATCATGAAAAGAAATAGGTCCCTTAGGGCCTGATTTGATCTGTGCCAGACTGCTGTGTTGGGATGAGTTCAGCCCTGCCCCAGACCTCACGGGCTGTGGTGACCACGAGAAGGGTCTGCACAACTTGCTGACATGTAAGAAAGGATTCTGTGGAGGTGACTCCACTCCTGCCCAGAGTGCTCCACTGACAGAACAGGACTGGGATGCTGGGTTTGCCCTTTTCTGTAGCTCCTCCAATCCATAGGGACCTCTCCCCTGCCACAGGGACTGCCTGTGTGCAGGAAGGTCCATGACCACCATCTGCTGGAGAATTCCCATGTTTGGGATCACTTCTCCTTCCCTGCTCAGAGGCCCTCTCCAAACTCAGCAATGGACTCTTGTCTGCAGCCAGAAGTGCTCTGGAGCCCTCACAGTCTCAGGAACACGAGGCTGCCTGGCTGCCCAGGTTCTCCAGCTTGGCTTCCCTGCCTCAACCCTCAAATCATCCACCCAAAGAGCCTGCAGGTGTCAGGGTGTTGCTCCAGAACACCCTTCCTGGCAGGGTCCAGCACATGCTGCTGTTCCACAGGGCTTCTGCTTCCTTCTGCTGGGCTGCTGGCTTTTTTTCTCTGGGGCTAGAAAAGGGAGAAGCTTCCAGTTTGGGAGTGAAGCAGCAACACTGATTTAATTTCATTTTCCTAGCCTGTTAATCTGGCTACTCATTTTATGAGGAACCTTCAGAACTGGTGATAGCCATTTATGGATTTATTCAAATCTATGGATTTCACATAAAGTTGTTCATGTAAGGTGCCAGACTCATACAGCTGAAGAAAAAAAGTTTTTACTAACACTCTCTTACAAACCCATTAAGGCAGATAAAGGCAGGGAAATCCTGAGGAACTAATGTAGGACAGAACAGAGGAGATTGTCCTTGGAGGCACTTATTTCCATTTATTTCTCTCAAAGACACAGTTGGCTTCAACTGGATACTGACTAGTCAGTGTCAGGTGAGGTAGAGCCTTGGCATGGTGTTCTCACTTATGGAAATTCAGAGTTGGTAAGAACTGCCAGTGTGAAGCTCCCCCAAGATGCTCAGCAGAAGATGTCCCAAGTTTGGTATCTGGGCAGCAAAGAACTCCCAAGTTGTGTCATTTTCCTCCTTCACAATTTGGCCATAAACATGCAATCTGGTTCTATAAATACAAACTGGAGGTAGAAAAACTTCTTCCTTTCCAAGACTCTTCTACAGGTTGAATCTCTAAAGCCATGAAACACTCAAGTGGCATGGTTGGGTACCACAAAATAGAGATTACACAAAGAATTTCCCATTACTGCCAGGTTTGGGAGTTAATATACACATGAAAAAGGGAAGGAAGGAGTCATTGACGATGTTCAATAAAACAGTAGACAGGAACCTGCTGTTTCTTGAACAAAGTTATGCCATTCATTGAATCAAAAAACTCATGTGATTGTTATTCTCACATGAGCAGTGTGGCTCCTAGGCCTGTTCTGGAACTGAGCTGTGTAACAGCTCTGGGCTGCCATGAGCTAACAGAGGAAACCCCTGCCTTTCCATGTGGAATGTGTGGAGCTGATTCCCACTGCTGGCAACCTGGCAAGATGGTATTAAAGGAAATTGTGACTGAGGGGTGCAGGAAGTGATGCTGAAGTACCTGAGTTCTCTTATCAAACTTAAGAATGTTTGGGTCTGCAGCCTGAAAATCACTAGAATCACATTTATGTAGATTTGCATGTTCGTTTTAGAGATCATTTCTAATTCCAAAAATAAATAATCAATAGAAAAAGAAAACAGTTCCTATGCCCTCCAGACCAGGAGGGACTTGTTGGTTCCTTCTTTCAGTTAACACGTGTGCACTTGGCTTCTCATGGCAGTGGACCAGGACTTCAAATTCTGTATGGAAAAATAAAAGCCTGCATTTGATTAGCCCATTTCTCTTGTCCCAGGATGCCAAAGGACATCCTGCATCCTTGCAGCAATGGCTCTGATGCTGCCTGGCTGCTGACATAGTGGCCATATCCAGGTGTCTGTGGGGAGATTGCTGCACCTCTGTACCCCCTGTCTTTCCTTTCCAGGCACACCTACTTGGAGAAGTTCCTGACGGAGCAGATGATGGAGAGAAGAGAGGACGTTTGGCTGCCGCTGATCTCGTACCGGAACTCGCTGGTGACGGGCGGCGAGGACGACAGGATGTCAGTGAACAGCGGCAGCAGCAGCAGCAAGGCCTCCTCCGTGAGGAACAAGAAGGGCCGACCCCCCCTGCACAAAAAGAGAGTGGAAGGTCAGAGAGGGCACAGGGCTTTGGCATTCCAGACATGCAGGAGAGCGGGGTTTGCCAGTTCATGCAGAAATACGTGATACGTTCTGGATGTGGCAGAACCAAGGCATCTCTTCTGCAGGTTCTGTCAGGCCTGGCGTGTCTTTAGGGGAAATACCACCACAGCCCCCTGTTCTTGTTTGTCTTGACCAGAATTGGCAATCAGAACAGTTAAAAGCTGTTTCTCTGGTGGAGGAGGTGTTTGTGAAGTTACCTGCTCCTTCTCACTCCTGGACTGCTGGGTTTCTGCCTGTGGTTCCCTCTAGGAGTTAATTCTCAGGGATATGGAGCAGGTTCCAGGCAGAAATTCTGATAACAGATCTGTGTTGTTGCAGGGCCACTGGGGAACACTAAAAAGACACCATTTTTGTTTTTGTCTGCATTTACTCTTTCTGAGATCTTAGACATGTTCATCAGGAATCTAGCTGTGATAGCAAATCTCTTACAAGGCTCCATCTGTTCCTGGTCGGTCTGTGTGATGTAGTGATTTTGTGAATACTAATTTGCTGATCCACTATATACAGTAGATGTAAGTGGGATCTTAAACTTCAGGGGTTTTTCCAAGGTCAGTATCTATGACAGTAACCCCTCAGTAAGTAATCTAGTGCCCATTTGCCTGAATATACGGCAATTTCCCAAAATATTCCTCAAAAGGTTGCCCATTCAGCCTGATCCTTTCTCTACTGCAGCTTGTGTTGAGCAGTCCCTGCACCAAGTCCTTTGGTTTCCCACAGCCAGCCTCGAGTGTAGGTACATAAAATACTGACTCCTTTCTTCAGGTACTGTTTTTCTTCTTTCAGGATGCCAAGATTTTCACAGAATTCAGCTACTGAGGTTTTCTTCTTTCCTCTTGTTGCCCTTTTCATTCTATTCCACTGTATTTTACCTATATATATATATTTTATTTTTTTTACCCTGGGAGGTGTAGTAGCATCTTTGCCTCCCAGTAAGGCAAATCTCAGGCTTGAGATGTAGTCTTTAGGCTTTGCTTACCTCATGCTCTTTTGTGTCACCCTCTTTCAGTGATCAGTAGAAGGGAGAATTGATTTCCAACACTTTCCATTTAAGAATCTCCTTTTTTATTTTTTTCTTAATTCTCCACACTAAAGGATCTAGAACAGGAGAAAGATCGCTGCAGAAATTACTGTGGCATCAAGGAACCATATCCAGTCCCCTCTAGTTCCTCTCTCACCTGAATCCAGCACAGACTGCCTTGGAGAACATTCCCTGTTGCTTCTGAGAGGAGATGTGCTCTGTGGCATTTCTTCACGATGCCTTAAGGAAATCAATAGGTTTTAAAAAAAATAGTCCCTAACATAAAAATGATTCAAAGGTAGATTTGAGAATAAATAGGCACCTTTTTGACAACATTTATGCCTAAAAAGTAGGAAAAGGCAACAGAAGAATGAACAGATCCAGGGAGACCCCCATCTACTTTTCTCACCACACATTTCCTGTTAGTAAAACTTCGATCTTGTCATCTCTCTTGTCATCTCTTTCACTCCAGCAACTGAATTTTTTTCTGTGTGTCTCTGGCTGCACGCTTCCTGCTCTAACCCATTCTCAAGTCCTTCCCTCCTCTCTGCTTTGCTCCTTTCCCAATATAAGCACAGGATCCCAGCTAGACCTTCAGTCATCTTTATCTCATTTTTATCACTGAATGAAGTGTCCCCTCCCTGCTCCATTCCAGTGGTTCTGACAATTCTAAAGATGATTTTGGGGTTTGAACTCCACCTTGTCTTAGTGTTTAACTATATCTTGGTTGCTGTAGGTGCATGAGATTACCAGTCTCCAATTATAAACTCAGGAAATGGGAATTACTTTGGTTTTTTATGTTCAAGATACCCAGCAGCTGAGGCTGTGCTGCAGCATGACTTTGTTTGCAATGGGGTTTGTGTGTGTTCCCTTTAAATTATTGTTATTGCTGGGAAGAGAGGGTGATAATACTTAAAAGGACAGAATCCAAAATTAGAACTGAAAATCTTACCATTCCAAGCATTTATCCAGGTGATCCCTTAGTGCACACTTGTTTGAATGCTGCCCTGCATGTGGTCAGAAATTAGCAGTGATTTCAGTGTTCTCTCTCCAGATGAGAGCCTGGAAGGCTCCTGGCTGAACAGGAATGAGAACATCCATACTCCAGGGACACTGCAGACACCTCAGCTCACCTCCACTGTCCTGAGAGAGAACACCAGACAAATAGGAGAGCAGATCCAGGAGCACGAGTCGGAGCAGGGATCTGAACAGGATTTTTTACACAAGTAAGTGTTGGAATTTCAGCATCAAATACAGTCAGCCAGGCAAAGGAATTGCTTGTGGTTTATAGTGATACTCTTAGCCTGTTGCTCCAGAAATGCAGTGTTGATTTGCAAAACCACCTGGAAATGCCTTGACTACAGCTCAGCAGTACTTGGATTATCTTCAGGTCCCAGAAAAATACGTTGTAATGAAGTAATAGTAGAAATTTCTTATGTTAAAACTATCTCATAGCGTAGCCATGCAGTTCTGGTTCAGTCCTCCTAGGGTGCTTGTGTCCCACACTGCGTGTAACTGTTTCTTTGGAAGACCTGTACATACTCTATTTTCTTTCCCCCTGCCTGATATCAGAGTTAAGGTTCTCCAGACACCCTGACTGGTATTTTCTACAATTTCATCTACTGAGCTAGTAATTCCTGACTTGGGGTAATTGCCCTAAATTATATATTGCTTTTGTCCCTTTTGCTCCCATTTCATCACCTCCATTTAGAGGGAAAACACTGGTTATTTTGTGTCAGTGGTTGTGTGGCTGTGGGTGTTGCCAGCAGGTGCTGCCAGGATGCAGCAGGTGAGCATGGCTGGTTGTGGGTCACGGGCCAGTGACCCTGGCTGGACACAGCAGCACAGCCCAGGCAGAGCCCAGGTCACATCTTCCAGAGCATCTTTCCTCCTTCGTCCCACAGCTAGGAAGGCTGCTCATGGCTCCTGCTTGCCTTTCTGAGGTCAAGGATTTACCTCTCATCTCCTGCCTCCCCAGATGTGGGCATAACTTCCAGGTGATGAAGAAGATGTTGAGACTTTCTGTTTCTCCTGAAGAATTTTCTACTCTGCAGTAATACCAGACTAAACTTACAACTTCCTTTCCATCCCTCTCTGATCTCACCCTGGCCCAGCTGAGTCTCTTTGTGATCATTCCATTACTCTGGAAGTGGGACAGCTTCCCAGTGCTGAGGTTTCCTCTCAAGCCTGATAAGCAGCCAGCCTTAAGCTCTGCAAGACCCTTCTGTGTTCCTGGGGGAGCTGAGAAGGCTCTTGCCCAGCACCTGAGCCCCCTTTTCCTCTGTCTCAGGCTGTGCTGTGAGCACAGAACTGTGAGCCTAGGCCAAGAGCACCTCTCTCCTCTGCTCCTTTGCAAGAGCAGCATTCCATGTGGGAGTTCCCAGTGTGAACTGACAGTGGGGAATGGGAGTCCTTCCTGTTCAGCCCTGCTTGGCTGTCACATTTCCTCCAGGTCAGCTTAGGAGAGCTAACACTTGCCACAACTACAGAGCTGCTTGAACTGAGGGGTTAATCAAGTTTAGGTTTTGTTTGAGGCTGTTTTTCCATGGGTTATCCCAGTTTATACAGTCAGTCTTATTAATACAAGGGTGCATAGTACAATAATAAAACCTGGTGCTGCTCCAGAAGAGCTGCACAGAGTTTGCTGCTGTTTCCTTGTGCTGCACCACACAAATTGAAGCAGAGGCATTGCTGGTTGGTGGCATCAGCAGTGCAGCCTGGAAGGTATTTGCATGTGGGTGAGGTACTGACCCTTAAGTTGATCAGGGTATTTCTGTAAAAACCATTTGCTTTTCATGTTGTATGACATTTTTGTCAGTTACTAATTTGGATCCATTCTTGCTCATATTTTGCCTCATCTGACACAGTGAAGTGCTATTTAATAATAACAAACTTTAGAGGTGCTTTCGCTCCAGGTGCCTGCCCCTAATGAAGGAGCAGTGTCAGTGTTTCCATATCTGCTTTTATTGCAACAGTTAATTGATTTTTTTGTGCACATACAGTGAGAAGAGACAGACTGTGGAGTGGAACCCAGAAGATGGATGGGATTTAATTACCCTAATGTGAAGCATGGCCAGACACAAAACTTGGAGATAGAAACTGTCCCAAAATAGGCAGCTCAGAACTGTTACTGCTGTCAGTCCTAACTTACTCCCTGTGTGTCAGTCCCCAGATGCAGATCTCGTGGCTGGGCCAGCAGAAGCTGGAGGATCTCAATCGAAAGGACAGGACAGGAATGAACTACATGAAAG
Source organism: Cinclus cinclus (assembly GCF_963662255.1). Taxonomy (NCBI): domain Eukaryota; kingdom Metazoa; phylum Chordata; class Aves; order Passeriformes; family Cinclidae; genus Cinclus; species Cinclus cinclus. The sequence continues at coordinate 19,931,394 of NC_085055.1, forward strand.
GCAGAAGTGGCGTAAGGCACGCAGTGTAAGTGCTCACAGCCTGCTGCCCTCAGCAGAATCACGTGCAGGACACCACAGTGATGGAAATGTTACCTTTCCTGCTGGTTGCCAGCCGTTTCTGTGCTATTCCACCCTTGTGGTGAAGGCAGAGGGACAGTTTGTAATGCTGGAATGGATCTGTCCATGGCCAGACACCAGTGATAGAGTGCAGTTCCCCATTTCTCTGTCCCAGCCTTCAGCTGTTTCTGTGTCAGAGGGGCTCCATGATTTTTGTGCTGTGGAATTCCCTGTGAGCTCTGCCCACCGGCCTGTTCCTCTGTCTGCACTCTCCGTCCGTTTTTGCCAAGGTGTCCCCCTGTGCAGTAATGGAGGGAACACACGTGGCACACCACATGATCTGCGCTGATTCCACCGAGTCCTTCGGCACAAGGGTGGAATCTTCACAGCCTTTGGAGCTGGGTTTGAAGGCACTGCTGGAGTCCCAGGGCTCTGCCAGTGGTCCTGGCAAACAGTGTCACTCCTCCTTGGTAAAAGGGCAGGCCAACACAAGAGGAGTTACTGCCCTGTTCTTGTTGGGCACAACTTTAGTTACTGGTCGTGGTGCTTGGGACTTGCTGCTTTTAGCCTGGGCCGGGGCTTGGGGGAGGGGAGTTTATGTGCAATTTACCTCCTGTTGATATTCCAGAGAGCCTGTTGACTTTACCCTCAGCATCAGGGTTTGAGTGAAGACATTAAATGATAGGATTTGAGCATTCTTTTTAATTACAAAGATCAGGGCCGGGAAGTTTTTCTGCCTGGAAATGACTCTCTCTTTATTTCATCAGACGAGGTCTAATGGAAGATGATGCTGAGCCCATCTTTGAAGATGTAATGATGTCCTCACGAGGCCAGCTAGAGGACATGAATGAAGAATTTGAGGACACAATGGTCATTGATTTGGTCAGTAAATCTTATCAATGGCAAGTTTAAAACAGTTGAAAGCTAATTTAAAAGGAATTTTAGAAGTGCAAGCAAAAATTTCCAAAATTTTGAGCCTCGCCTCCGGTTATCTGAATGCTAGAGTGGAAATGATGTGAGCACCTCCCAGAGCCTCCAGCTGCAGGCTCAAGCCCAGTGGGTTTGTTCCACAGCACTTCCACAGAAGTGCTCCTTCTCCCCAAGATTGTGCTCTTGGGCAGCTGCAGGCAGCAGCACCATCACACACCTTGTCAGCCCACAAGGATCAGGTTATGAGTTACAGGCTGTGCTGACATGGCTCTTTATGCAGCCACGATGTGTCAGACTGGCACAGCCAAGGGGTCCCCTCTTTCACTTTCCTGCTTAGTTTGGTTTTGAGGAGGTACATCCTTACTCAAGGTCTCAATAGGTCACAGCCAGAGTCCTGCTGGCACAGCAGAAGGGAGCACAGGCACGGGTGCGTGGCTGGGACTTCCTTAAATAGGAATTGCTCCTAAACTGGTCCCATCATCAATGGCAGTCTCAGTCCCTTCCAGTACTGCACTGAGTGCTGGGAGAAGTTCCTTGCAGCACTTACACCCTTACCTGGCTTCCCCTCTGGAATGACTGCTTCCTGGTAAAATGGGATAAAGAAGCAGTTTGCTTTACACACCTCACCACATTTATGCCTTTCTGTTTCTCCTTTCCCATCCAAACAACAAGCCCTAGGTTATATTAGACTGGGCTACAGGGTCTTGGAAAGGCTGCTTCATGCTGAGGTTATTGCCAGCTCTCATGTGATTACCAAGGCAAGGAAAGGAAGGAATTTATCAAGCCAGTGAGGCTCATATTTACTCTTGTGCTCCTGGAGCCTCAGTAATATTTCAGTATCTTCAGCACCCTTTTTGTTGGTAAATCCATTTTTGACTATGGCAGAGCTCAAGTTTCACTATGAACTTAAAGAAGAAAGACATTTAAGAGGGAGTTTCTGTGCAGTCTGGCCTACAGTCCCAATACAGAAACACCCTTAAGCCAGCAAGAACCTTGGGCAAGCCCTTGACTGTGAACACAGAGTTAGAATCAGAATCCATCAGATTTACCCCATTTTTTCAGTAACAAAGAACTGAGGGAGTGCTGTCCTGTGTCGGGGCCCACCTTTGCCCCAGAGGTTTTGTGGCGCTGGGAGGGAAGGTGAGGGGCAGGCACAGGTGGCCCTGTGGCCAGCAGGGCTCCCTGTGCCCTGCGCTGTTCCAACCCCCGTGTGTTGCAGCCGCCGTCACGGAACCGGCGCGAGCGCGCGGAGCTGCGGCCGGACTTCTTCGACTCGGCGGCGATCATCGAGGACGATTCAGTAAGGCCTGGCTCGTTGTGCTCGCCTTGAGCTCTGTTCTTGTCCCACTCTGTATAACCTCTGTCTTTTCCCCCTTTTCCAGGGATTTGGCATGCCCATGTTCTGAAGTCTGGCGAAGACCTTTTACAAACTTGGAACTCTATTGTTTAGAGCTAGAGGCCTATATACTGTGATAGCTTGTATGAAAACCACATTTTTGATGTGATACGGTTTGATTTTTAACCAAATGATTGAGGTCAACCCCTTGGTGTAGTGACGGAGAGAAGAGGAGCTTCTTAATGACTCACGGGAATGTTGGCCAATCCAGTCACCTCAGAAGGGCTGACCTAAAAAATCATTTGTATCCCTGTTCTTGACTGTCCTAATACGGATTTTTTTTTTTTTTCTGGATGAGGAGAAAGTTTTAAATTGTTAAGACAGCTGTCAAAATAAACACTGTTCTACATATGTTTTCTGAAAACAACATTGAGTGAAAACAGAACTTTTTAACTTTATTTTTCTGCTGTACAATTTAAAACAGTTTTAACATTTGCCTTTTTATGTTTTCAAAGCTAGCCATTTTTATTAAACCTATGCCTATCAGCCACTGACTAGCAAGGCTGCTGTAAGCAGATCGTTCTGGCTACGGAAAAGTGTTTTGGAACACACTGGATTTGATTAACATTATGGTACGCTTATGTCCTCTCATAGGCATGGAGAAAAACACTCTCAGCGAAGAGGTTAGAATTCTAATGACGTGCATCTCTGCCAAAAAATTTCAGATTCTGATATGATAAACCCAGATTTTATACTCTTGAGAAGATTTATTTTTATTTATAATGGGACATAAAGTAAGAGATGTCCATGAAGCCACTTTTCCAACAGATGCTGTGTAACATTCATTTTATATAGCACATGGGGACACAAAAACAGTAAATTTTCTATTGGTACTTGCTCTGTGCATTTTTAGCAACTTATACCAGCAAATAAAGTATTCTCAGTAAAACACACAAACGGTTCTCAAGTAATCACTTTGCTGTTTTTACTACCTACTTCAAGCCTGCCACCACAAGGTACATAAACAGCAACTTTCCTATTTAAAAAAAAAAAAATAGTTCAAGGGTGGGGGAAAGGATCACTTTAGCATACTAAAAGTAATTTTAACTGTACCATAAAACAGAGTCTACTTTCCATGCCGTAAATACCCTTTTCCGCTATTTTTGTAAATTAATTTTGCCAGTTAGAAGTACTGTATGTGCTGCATAGAAATTTGTGCTTAGATGGTGAAGTTCTTAAGCTTACAATGGAATACAGCTACATTTTCAGTGTTAACTGTGCATATTGAGAGTAATTCTTTGGAAAAGAAATATGATTTTTCAAAAAAGCTAAAAATATGAAAAAAAATTCCAAAAAAACCCCAGAACATTCTCAGCTAATTCATTGTACTAAGATATTTTTCAATGTCTTCAATAATTTGGAATTTCATTTTGCTTCAATTTTACGACTCGATGTAGTAGCTGCTCCTTACCCAGCCTGGCCTGGCACCAGCAGTGCTAGCCCTCCACAGCTCCAGATCTCCAACAATTGGCCCCAAAACATTCATCTTTCTGCACTCAGTAACAGTTGAGATACAAAGCAGACAGACCCACTTGGAGCACAGCAGTTTCAGAGGTGCTTTAGTTTTAGCAACTGCAGCATAATCACGGAGCTTTTTTCTGTTTCAGTCTTACTAGACACCAGCCCAACCCCCCAGTGCCCAGCGTGGGCAGGGAAAGAGCCCAAATTCACCCAGCCCAGCACCTCACCCAGCTGAGCTTGGCTCTCACAACACGTGCAGTTCTCAGACACGGTTGCCAAAAATGTTTGACCAGGTAATTCAGCCATTCCTTAGTGTGGGGTTGGGGATATATTGATCCCAAGAAGTAGCTGGAACTTTATAAACCCTGTTACCTCCCTCTGTGCACCCCACGGCCTGGGAGCAGGAATGGCTGCAGGACCTGTCCCAGGATCACTCTGTGAGCATGGTGGCACAACACGCTGCCCAGTTTGAGTCAGAGTCTCAGACAAACCTTGTGCTTCACAGTCCTCTGTGTGGAAAACTGATTCCTAATTTAACATTGTAGAATACTGTATAACAAACATTTATTATCATGGTACCTGCAATGGGTCTCCAGTTCAGTTTGCAGTCAATAGGTTTTTGTATTATGAGTGTCTCCTTGATTGGTATTGCTAGTAATTCTGTAAATTGTACATTTACAATATGAGGTTTTTTTTTTCCTTTTGTACAATTTAAAACTGATGCTTCACCTTTCATTTAATAAACTATTCAAAATCATGAGTATGATGAGCACCCTCTTCACTATAGTTTTCTTTTAAGTGCTTGTTTGCACCATCACATTTTGTCATCCCATTTAGTAGTAGGAATTCAAGGAATTATTAAAGGCAAAACTGACAGGTAGCTCTCATGTAGTCCAGGCTTCACAACCAGACCTGTACCCCACTTCCCCTACCCACTCAGCCTCAAGAGTGATGGAAACCCTCTCTGGGCTTCTTTCTCCCCTCCACCGTGGTGTGGTTTGGTTGTGGGGGGCTGAGGGGTGGTTAATGTAAGAGTGGTGTAAATCTGGGAAGGCCCCACACCAGGTGCAAGAGCTGCACTGCTAAAACTTACAACTACTTGAACTGCCACAAGGTTTGAGAAGAATTTCTCTCTTCTGCCCTGTACGTCTGAAGTGACCTGGAGTCTGTGGGAAGAAAGTGCCATGGGAAGGCTTGAAAGCTCTTGCAGGCAGCTGGGCTAAATGAAGTTTCACAGATTCCTGAAACAAAATGTCCACGTTACTCCCACGTCTCAGGGAGCAAGGTGCTATTTTTGTCCAACCCATGAATGGTTTCATCTCTGTAGTGTAAAGAAAACTGATTGATTTATCACCTGGCCCCCTTCCTAAGGAAAAAACACTGGAGTCAGGAAGAGGAGCAAGATGCAGCAGCTGAGGCACAGGGATGATTCAAAGTCTCAACTACTCCCAAGACAGAGCCTGGTAGCTCAGTCTCCAACTGTTTGTAAGTTACAGCCAACTCCTCCTGCACTGAGGAATACTGTAAGTAACTTGCCTTGCTAAGTTCAAGGGCTGCGCTTTGTTGAAGGAATTTTATTTTGTACCTCTTGGTTTTTTTTAGGTGACTGGACTTCAAGGAATTTCTCAGAAGCATGGCCAGAGCAGCTTTCGAGCCTGTTTCCAGCACTGGTAGAGCAACTGCCTGTTTGGAAGTGGAGAGGATCTAAAAGCCCAATTCTTGTGCTGGCAAGGGACAGAAGAGAGGATGGAGTCTGTAGCAATACTGAGGTTAGGAAACAACTAACAAAGCTCTTCTTTCCTCTTTGTGACAAGTGGGTTTCTCATGGAGTGTCTCCTTCTGACTCTGGGCAGGCTGAAGAAGCTGTGTATATATCCCTTCACCTATCACAGCTTCTGCCTCTAAACCAGCTTTAGCTTTGGAAAAATCTTGGACGCTATAAACCCTGAGAGATTGCTCACAGTTAATTAAGAACTCACACTATGGCCATGACACCCAACACAGTAACATTTCCATTTACCTTCCCCTGTTGCTGCAGCCAGCTCTGTTCCCTGGGACAGCACCAAGAGCCTTTTCCTGCTGAGGCACAGAGATGTAGGGTTGTGCAATTCCCCTGAATGGTCTGCAGCCTGAAGTGCTGCCTCCCGTGCATCCAAAAAACTGGGGAGCTGGCACTCCCACTTGAAATGCTCCTTTTGTATTGTGCTTTTAGATGATGTTTAGCTGTTTCTTTCTCCCCTAGGCAGAGGCTCCAAGCTCCACAGCACTACTCACTGCATGTTCCTGGAAAGAGAAGCTACCTGGGACATGGCCGTTCTACCTCTCTCCTCCTTCAGGCTTGTGGCTGGGGAGCAAGCAGCAGCAGCTTGCAGGGGAGGCTCTGTCACACAACAAATGTGAGTTACTCAGAGCAGTCAGGTTACTGCAGCCCCTCCTGTGCCTGGCAGCTGGTGCAGCAGCAGTACATGTGACCCTGGCTGTTCCTCACTGCCTTGGGGCTGGAGGGAAGTTGCAGCTTCTACTGAACAGGTGAGCACAGGCCCAGGGCTGATCAGAGGAACACCTCCTGCAGTGGTTCCTGGCCAGGCAGGCAAATAATCCCAGAGAAAGGAGGCTGGAAGGGGCCTCTGGAGGTCTCTGTTCCATCCTCTGCTGAGGGAGGGGGGTTTGCATGTCCCACCAAAACTGCCCTTTTTTTTTTTACTGTCCTTACCAGGGGCTGGCTGTGCCTCCCCTGTGCCACTCACCTCTGTCCTGGGCATCTGAGACCCAGCTGCTGCAGCCAGCAGGGAAAAGCCACCACAGGCCAGACTAACACAACAACTGAGTCCAGGACCAGCAGGGCCTGGTCTCCAGGGCACTGGAACCCAAGCTCACAATTTCCTCTCAGAGTCAGTGGTGCAGGAAGTGGAGCCACACTCCAAGGTCTGTGACAGATGGAATACCCTTGAACCCCACAGGGGTCCAATTTCCCAGCAGTGGGAGGTGGCGCAGCCCCGCCTGAGCCACCTCCAGGGCCTATGGAATGAGAGAGCCAAGGGAATGTTTGACCTTGAGCAATTAGTAAGGGCTCACCTGCTGCAACAAGTAGGGCAGGGTGTGTTGAATATTAGCTACCAAGAAAGGGTGAGCTAGTCAGACCCCCAAATTCAATATATACTATGATTTATTGATGATTATTGGCAAAATCAAAATGAAAATAACTATTTTTATTGCCAAGCAGACCTCCATTAACCAGAGGGTTAACCAGAAATTTGTGTTCAGGATGTCTCCCAGCATGGGCAGCCCCTGCTCACCCTCACAGTGGGATGTTGGCATGTTTCTTCCAAGGACTGGACTGGGATTTACTGGCCAGTACGTCAAGGTCATGGCAGATGCGTGTGCGGGTGGTTGAAGGCTGGATAATGTCATCAACAAACCCTGCAAAAGATTTAAAAAAAAGAAGAAACAACCTCAACCTGATCAACCATGAAGTGTTTGCCTCCCAGCCTTCTGTATCTAGGCTAACCTGTAAGTTAGCAAAATGAAAACTATGGTTGGAATAAGTAAGTTCACAAGTTATAAATTAACTAAATTAAAAACAGCCTGAGAAGGAAACATTTGAGTCAGTCTTTAAATTTTGAATATACCTTGCCTTTTAGAGCACAATTACTGCTCCAAAACTGGAAGAAAAAACAATGGAAAAACTTCCTCCTGAGAGTTCTGGAGAACATAACTGAACTGGGCTCTACTCTTTCTTCTGCTTTGCATCTAGGACTGCATAAAGAACTGTCAAAGCACCTGTGTTATAAAAGGAAAAAGCTGAATTTTGAGACACTTTCTACTATCTACACCACTGAAGATGCACTTTGCAGAAGAGTCCCCACTTTTTACCAGGCTTTTTGCAGCTGAAGATGTGTCATGTGTCCAGATGTTGTCCCCATGCACAGGCTGTGGTTAAGCATCACCTTTCTATCTCAGACACAAGTATCTTACCTAAATAATTTACTTGTTAGCAAAAGGTTTACTCAATAGCATAACTTTATCTCCATGCAATGGCAAACCAAATGGGACACACTATGGGAGACAACCGTACCTCTCATGGCAGCAGGGAAGGGGTTTGCAAACTTATCCACGTACTCCTCCTCTGCATTCGCCTCCTTTCCTCTGAAGATGATCTGCACAGCACCCTGGCAACAGAAGGGCTCAGGTCAGTGACAGTCCCTCAGCCCTCTGCCCTGCTAGCCTTGCCCACCTCACAGCCATGCCCTTCACATGAAGGCCTGGGAGCACCCCCCCTGCCTGCAGCACCAGGATAGCCCAAGGTGCTGGTGTGGCACTGCTGCTGCTGGCAGGGCACTGCTGCACCGCACTGGGAAGGGCCTGGACTCACCTTGGCTCCCATCACGGCCACCTCGGCTGTGGGCCAGGCGTAGTTCACATCTCCTCGTAAGTGCTTGGAGCTCATCACGTCATAGGCACCCCCATAGGCCTGTAACACAAACCAGGGCATCCACGCCAGGAATGGCCTTGCAGCAGCAACAGCTTGCACTGCTTCTGCAGCTTTTTTAGTCCAGAGACAAGCAGCTGGGGCTGGATTTTGCCTGAAGGAGAGCATGAGGAACTCCATTTTGTGGCAGCAATCTCCTAGGACTGGATACCACTTCTACTAGAGCCCCAAAAGAGCAAGGAAGGGGACTGCTGGTGGTAAACAAGCCCTTTCTGCAAGGCAGGCAGGGAGGGCTCAGTGTGTATCCAGACCAGCAGGCCTCGACCTGCACCCTGCACATGCACACAAACCACCCAGGCAGTGTGCTTCTGGAATTTCCTGGCCAGGGAATGCAGCACTCAGGCTCTGCAGTGCTCCACTCTGGAACTGGAAATGCTCCAGACAGCAGTGATGAACAGATACTGCAGGACTGCAGAGCAAACTGCAGTGCAGTCCCTGTCAGGACAGTACTGAACAGTGCAGCAAGGCTGCAAGATTGACAAGTACTGCACAGAAATACTCAGAACAATCAGAGAAGGCAAAGGAACAGAAAGTTCTTTTTGGGTTTTGCCATGATAAGCCAAAAGTGTATCAGAAAAATGAGCAGGAGGGGCAGAACTGTAGGGAGAAGGCTAAGACTGTAAGGTGCCAGTCCCAGGGCTTATGGCAGTAGGGTGTCAGGTACCTTAGGGAAAAAGGAAGATGAGGTAGAGCATAGCAGAAGTCTGAGGAGGGAAAGAAGCCACATGAGTGTTCAACTTGCAGACACAGCAGAAGACAGATGCAGCCAGTCCTGGGTTTGCAGAGGGAGGCTCAGGAGGCAAGACAGGAGAAAGCAGAATTGCTGCAAACAGATGGCATGTCCTTGGTGAGACAGGCTGGGTGACATGGGACAAGTACATGAGTGAAGGCATTCCAGAGAGAAAGCAGGGAGCAGAAACTGGAAGGAGGAGTGCATAGACAAGAGGAAGGAAGGAACTCGGGTAGTGGTCTGGGAATAAAAGAAGTGGCCTCTTGTAATGTTACACAAAGAGGTGTTAGCAAATGGGACAAACAGAGATGCGACAATTATAGAAGGCACCACTGGGACAGACAAAATTTCCACTAGTGGAAAGAGGAACTCTGGAAGACCTCCATGGAATTTGCCAGCTTACTTTTCTGGTGATGACAGTGATCTTCGGCACAGTTGCCTCTGCAAAGGCAAACAGCAGCTTGGCACCATGACGTATAATCCCACCGTACTCCTGAGCCGTGCCTGCAAAGGACAAGGAATTGCTTCACTCCAGGGAATTCACACAACCCCAACATCTGTCACCAGCAGCAAACCTGACCACCACCACAGCCATGTTAATACCGTGGAGAAGATCATGTCAGGCAGTGTTCTCTGCAAGATACTGAGAAACTCAAAAATCAGAGCAGCAGCTATGGAAGTCAGTATGGAAGGTCATAAAAGCAAAGATCAGCAGATGGGACCTTCCCAGGAACAAAATACAGTTAGAGCGTTTTCAAGACTCCAGATGTGACCAACAGTAGGGAACAGCCTAGAGTCACTTCTGCAGAAACCTCACCTTCCAAGCCCCCTTTTTTCTAGGCCAGAAGCACAGAAAGCAACTTGGCTACTTGACCATACTGAGGACCTATCCTAGGTTTAGCCCTAGGTCTGAGTGACAGGGCTTTAACACCTCCTCTAGGGAGCAGGTGCAGCAGGTGGACAAGGCTGGTTCTGCTGCAGCAGAGCCTGAAGAGCAACACGTGCCAGGATCAGCTGAGGGACTGCAGCAGATGCTAGTGGAACATCCTCAGGTGGTCCTGGCTGCCACTGCTCCCTGCCCAGAGCCTGCCGTGCCAGCTCTCCCCTCATCCTGTCCCAAGGGCTGGGGGACAGCACTGGACTGCCTCCCCTGGCCAAGCACAGCCTGTGCAGGGCTCCTCCAGCCACCACCCAGCCCAGAGATCAAGCAACATCGAAATACACAGCTCAGCATTTACTGGGATGTGGAGCCTCAGTATAATACAGCAATCAGTGTAATTTCACACCACTTAAAACAAGGGCAGCATCTCCAGAGAATGCAGATTTCTTCCTTGCACAGGTCACAGTCACAGCTTTTGGCAGTAGGACAGAGCTTTGTAGAGCATGTTATCCCCAAGCCTGGCCCTGGCAAATTGGCCATCCAGTGTCTCTACCAGGCTGCAGGAGACTGCAGTATTACCTGACTGTGTGATGTGTCTCTCTCCTCAGGTAACTCCAACAAAGCTTTCTGACTCCTGAACATACTCGTTCGTTAGGCACTCTTTCATTTTCCCATAATTTTTTGTACATTTCACTATCCTTTTGTGAGGACTACTGTAGTTAGAATACAGAGTTTCTCTCCCAAAAAATGGGATTTTAAAACCTGGTTTAAGTCTACTGCAGCAAAAGTCTTCTCAGAGTTCTGAAAATGCATTTTTAACAACACGACAACCATGCACCGTGCTGAACTCTAAGGGCAAGGCATACCTGGCAGAAACCCAGGGACATCCACAAAGGTGATCAGGGGGATGTTGAAGGCATCACAGAACCGAACAAACCGGGCTCCTTTCACAGAAGAATTTATGTCTAAGCACCCTGAGGTTAAGAACACAGAAAAAGGTGTTAGCAGCTCCAGAGATCTGCAGTAATTCAAGGCAACTCAAAATCACACTAAAACAAAGTTAAAGCTTATCTGTAGATAATGTGGAGATTATCTGTCATGAAGCTTTCCTGATTCAGAACTAAAATCACATAACAAGCTACACTCATTTCATTTTTTCTGACCCCTCTGTGTTAAAGACTTTCTATCCCAAAACATAACAGTTTAATTACAAACACGTAATTTAAAATATTTTTTCTGTCACTTTCTCTTCATTAGTATTTTTCAGATCAGTCATACTGAAAGGCCACAGAGTTCTCCATTAAAAAACCCCAAACATTAAACAATCCAGTAATATTTTGAGAAAGATCAGCATTTCTGGCAGACACACTGCAAAGTGTTTCTGTTCTATTTCAGTGCCATTTACAATTATAGTATGCACAACTATATTAAAACACATTTTGTATCAAAGCCTCTATATGAAACATTAAAAAGAGCTGTTAAAATTTAAAATACTAAATGATGATTGAATTTATATTAAAACCTTCTGTCTAGTATCTCGATAGTTGTATCTTGTAGAGATGAAACACCATAATGGGTCATCTGATTTTCCCAAACAAATAGATACAAGAATTAAAAACAAGGAGTAAACCAGAACATTCCAACTAGGGAAGGTCCCTCAGAAATTACTAAGTAAGGAGAGAAAGCAAAATCCCTGGACAGTTAAGAAAGGCGATCTTAGCTAGAGCTGCACATTGTACCTTCAGATCCAAACTATGTGAGGACAAGAGCTCCACACTTGTGCATCTGAAGGCTTTGCACTGTTCAGCTACAGTGAGATAACAAAGTCCAACCTACAGGTGAGTGTTAGGGATTTTACTGCCATGGAAGGAAGCATGCGGTTTCCATGCCATGATTAACCCAGTTAATTGCAGGCTGCTGCCAAATGAGTGGTGCTCCTCTCTCCCTTCCCCCCCACCCCGCCCCAGATGCAGCTGCTGCTGCTCCTCTCGGGCTGGATGCAGCAGATACAATTACTGGGAAGCAAGATCACCTTGTTGAGCCACTGAAGAAATGATCTGCAGTTCGTTTCACAGCTCACAGCTGCATTACAGTGAGGTTCAAGACAAAGCAAGTGGTGGTAAAACACAGAACGAGCAGCTCTGACCTAACACAGCATGCGGAGAAAGAGACACAGGCAAGGCACTGTTAAGAGTCTCACGCTGGACTCTAACCTGAGGCTACTTTGGGCTGGTTGCCCACAATCCCAACGGTCCGTCCGTTCATCCTGGCAAATCCAACCACGATGTTCCTCGCATAGGTCGGCATGATCTCGAAGAATTCCCTCTCATCCACAATCTGCAAAGGGGAGAGGCAGGCAGAGCCCATGTGAGGCCAGATACAAGTGCATAAATACACAGGCAAACACAAATTCAAGTTACCTTAGTACTGCAACTTTTAAAACAGTTCAGAACTTGCAGAATTTTGATGAAAAGAGAGGGAGAGAAACCTTTTAATCTTTGCAGCCTTCATTGCAAGAATTAACTAGTCCTTGGAAAACTACCCAAACTGTCAGTTAAGTGTTCCATCAGGGAACACCCTTATGACTGAAAGGAGACTTTCTTCCTGGCTTAGAACAAAATGCAAATCCCACGTTAAGAACTTCTTCCTCACATCTTAATTAGCAGCACTTACAGACCGATTTCCAGTAACAAAGTAATACTTCCTGGAGCTCCCATGACATGTTTGATGTAATCTCTCTTTGAAAGCTCAGGGCCCTTTCTTGGAGCTGCCAGCACAGCCCTGCTGCCCCAAGGTCAGTGCTGGGTGTGCCCCAGGGAATGCAGGGAATACAATGCCCAGCCAGCATCCACCTGGAACCTCACACCCGTGTGGCTGCACTTCCCTCGGGCTGGAGTTCAGTGTGTGCCCTGCCAAGGGCCAGCACTGGTGCATGAGGCACGATCAGAACTCACACAGGAGCTGCAGGAGATCAGAATTATCCATGGAGCAGTAGCGACACCTACACATGGCTACCCGGGCTTCCAGCAGGATTTGCCAGTTCCATCTGTTTATGGCAGCTGTTCCCATACACACTGCAGTGTGCCAGTCATTTCATTAGCCTCAGTCTTAAAAAAGTTGTGAAGAATGTAAGCAGCATAAAAGTGGTGCTATTTCTTTCCTTAATACTTCCCAAAATCTGTGGGAGGGCTTGGGGGTTTTCTCCTAATTCACCTAATTTTTATTACATGCCACCTTTTAACTTTCATTACACACAGTGCTGAAATTCACAGTGGAAGAATCCAGAGATTAAAAATACCCTGAGCTTGCTTTCACCACTAAAATGTGTCTAAATGCAGCCAGTTACAAACTGTGTAATTTGAGAAAAATAGACATTTTCTGGTACTGCTCATGTACATAATTCTTAGCATAAATAGGGAAGGGTAAATCTCTGCATTCTGAGTACTTTATTACTTGTATACAGAAGTGCTAGAAGCCAAGACAGAAGCACCAATGTGCAGGGAGGGGCCAAGCAACACAACTCAAGGGGGTTCTGACCACAGAAAGAACTGAATTGCAGCATCTTTCATCTGTATAGTTGTGTATACAGCACCAGATGTATCCTGAAAACAAATCTTGGGATTCTGCTAAAGTCTTTTTTTTCCCCTGCAGTTTTTGTTGCCCATTCAGAGATACTCCACAGGTAGAAATAGTCACTTACAAAGACTGAAATAAATATCTATCTCTTCAGTGTCATTCTACTGGTTTCTGTCAATTTTTTTGACCCAGAATGTAATAAATGTGTCTTTAATCTGAACACCGTCAGACTTACGGAGTGTATGATATCCAGCATGTCATAGGCTTTGGTTGACTCACTTGGGACAATGGTGTCCAGCTCTGGAACCGGACGGTCACTGTGGAGAGCAAGGAAGTGTGAGCGACATTTAAAGACCAAATGAACACCAAGACCAAAAACTCGGGTAAACACTTCCACCTCTCAGGAACTTCAGAAACCTCCTCAAATATAGGGAAAAGAACGGGTTCTCTTCATTTCGGGCAGCCTGAGCAGCCTCCTCCTGAAGGAGACCCCTTTTCCAAGGCACCTGTTCTTGGGAAGCCGTGAGCGGCAGGGCCCGGCGGGGCTGTGGGGACACGGCCGGGAAGCAGCCGGGCTGCAGGGGGCACTGCCGGCTCGCGGGACACACGGTGTGGGGACACCGGGGCTTGTGGCAGGACCGCTCAGCAGGTCAGGAGCGGCAGCAGCAGAGCCCGGTCCCTACAGATGGCCAGGCAGAGCCCTTCTCCCGGCGCGGCCCGACGCTCCCTGTCACACACCAGGATCTCGGGAACAGCACGCTCACCCCGCCCTGCCCACACTGTCACCCGGGGCTTTCAACGCACCGAGCAGGAGGAAGCCCTTCCCGCGCTCATTTCCCCATGCCCAAACAAGCAGAGAGTGGGGAAAAGATACGGGGAAAACATATGCACACTGTGTCTTCCCTTCACTGGCTGAGTTTAAAGACTCTTTCCTGATTCTCCACTAAGAGTGACACATTTTCACGTGGAGTTTCCCTGTAACAGAGACCCTGCCCAGCCATCAGCAGTGCCACGATCAGTTCCCCAGCTTTGATCCCATTACCCTCATTAGGGACCCACTCAGCAGTGGCACCACTGGGTCTGAGGATTCAGTGCAGAGGTGCCAGTTTCTGTGAGTCACCACTGAGAAGGTTTCAGGGTGTGTACTATTTGTGCTATTCCATAAAAATACCAATCTCTGTTTGTTACAAATGGTGCTTCTATGGAGCTCTTACTGAATTAATATTTTAACAAAGCCATTATTTAGTCCATTTTGAATAAGACAATGCAAGGCTCAAGACACAATATAGAACTGAAGAAAGTTATGTGCAGTTTGACAAAATCAGACAGAAGTTAGGAGTGCAGCCCCACAGCTGTCTCTGTGCTCCCTCAGACACTCGGGATGAGGGAGGCACAGCCCCTTGCAGGGAAGAGACACAGCTATTTATAGAACCAAGCTGACAGCAGCACTTCAAGTGCTTTTTCCATACGAATACAAATACTGCATACAAACACTTGCATAAAATTATATAACGGAACCTTAATCTGAAGTCAAACTTGTTTTAATATACTAAACCCCAAGATAAAAACGATTCTAAACTTTCTTGTCCATAAAGTAGATATGGATGTGCTCGAAGCTCTGTCCTGCAACCTTTGGTACCCCAAAGTATGGAAGTGGAAAAATGAAATTACTGGTCCCATAAATTCACAATGCTGAAGGAAATTCTAACTGCATTAAAATAGCCATCAGCAAAATGAAGACATTAGCCAGGATACAGGTTTGAAAATCTCCTCCAACTTCTACAGACAGAGCACATCTGGAGCTTGCTGCTGCACTCACTGGGCTTAAGAGATGCTTCTTACAGATGCCAGTTAGTGGGACAGAACTGCTGCTCATTGTAAAAGCCTGTGACAGCTAGAGACACCCTCACCAGATGGACACTGGGTTTCATTCAATGCAGAAGTGAAACTGCACTTAGTTACCAGGAGTTGGCAACAACCTTCTCCAGAAGTTTATAGAGACACAGGAAGAGGTAAAATCCCACCATGCCATACAGCAAATGTAATGCATCAGACATCTCCCAAAGGCAGGGGACATTCACCAGGAACAACTGGGCACTGCAGGAAACTTGTAAATCCTTGGAACCCAGGCCACTGACAACAAACACTCACCAACATGAGCTTCAGCACCCAAGGCTGGAATTTTCCAACAGCAAAAAGAACTTACCTAACTAGAGGGGAAAACCAACCAAACAACCCCCAACAGCCCCACAACTTCACAATGAAAGCACGAGTAGGTTACATTTGATTTGCATCATTTGTGGCAATTTTTTTGGTGTGAAAACAATGCAATAAGAAAGCAATTACTCTAGAGGAATGAACAGGGACTGAAGCAGCTCTAAGGATCAAACACATCAATCCCAAGCAAAAGAAACCTATTAAGATGTCAATATGTCCAGATGAAGTAATACCAATATGTGCATTAAGACCATAAATGAGAGAACTATTGGAGATGCCACTATAAAACCAGACAAATTTAACGAACAGTCACATGTACAAAGGCTACTAAACTGAAGTTCTTAGTACAAATTGCATTTATTATATCTTATGTCCTGTAAAAGATTAGTTCTTTTTTTCTTAAGTGAGACAAATCTCTTACAGCTCAGTAGCTACAACCTGACACATCTCACAAATAAACTGCCTGTTATAAAGTACATTGATTTTAAAAATGGACTGTTGCTTCTATGGTGAAATTAAAATACCAAAGTCAAGTCTGTAGAAAGCAATTATCCCAGTAAAACTTGTTGAATGCTTATAAAGATCATGATAACCTTAAAGATAATCCCCTAACTCAGCAAATAATCCAAGAGATTTGCTTTGGTTTTGTCACTATCAAACCAGAGCAGCTGAGAACAGAACAGAACCAGACGAGCACAGTTTAATGAACTCCTAAAGATCAACACCTACCTCAAAAAAATTTAGGACTAGTAATTAATTGACCTGTCTGGCCATTCTCTAAAAGAAATGCCAAATTTATTTTTTAAAATGTGAAAAATGTATCTCAGGGACCAGTGCAGGGATTTGTAAAATCCATCCAAAAGCACCTCCCCAAACAGTTACACAGACACTGAAAAGCAGTGAGGGATAAAGACAAAACAGCCTTCCAGACCCACATGTTAAAATCATCACACGTGAAGAGCCTCAAGACACATCACGCACATGTGAGGAGCTGAAAGGAACGTATTCAGGCACCATTCCCATGCAGGAGAGTGCAAGAGCCTCTTGAGGGTTCCCTAGGGAAAGGGCTGAACTTGAGTGCAACTGGAGCTTGGGTCAAAATGCTTTTACTCCACTGACATTCTCTGCCTTCCAGTCCTAGCAGGGCTCTCTGTTCAGTGTCTCTCCGGCTGTCTCTCAGCCCCTGGAAAAATTCCCTGATAAAAGTCCAGGCAGTTGCCACTTTTCCCCTCTTGAAATGGCTCAAGTCCTTTCTGTGTTATGTTGCCAACTCCACAATGAGCCTGAGACATGCACATAACACACAAAGCTTTCTGCCTCCTTGTTGCCTGCCCATCTCTACCTCTTATGAGCAGAACTCATCCAACAGACACAGCTGACAGAACAGGGCAAAGTTCTCCCCACTGCCACTCCCTGTGCTACTTCCAACCTCTCTCATTTGTTCCAAGGGCCTGGGTAGCTCACCTGGACAGAGATTGCTTTTCCCCATGTTCTGCACACAGCTGGACAACAGCCCTTTCAGAAAACAGAATTAAACCTAACAGCGAACACACACATGTTGGAACACTTCCCGTATTCACATACCAGAATGCAGAATTATCTGCCAAGATCCCAGGCACAGAACACCCATGTCTCTGTGCCCTGTAAACCAGAGAAGCCATGAAATGCAGTGCTCAGAGAGCAGCGAGATCAGCCAGGCTCCCCTTACCTGGGATCATGGCACTCACAGACTGGAGCTGGATCCCGGTTGCTCAGGGGTAAATAATTAAAGAACTCTCGCAGGTTCAGCAGAGCATCGATGTCATTCTCAAAGGCTCTGTGTGCAACTCCTGCACAGACACAGTAAAGCAGGGATGGAAATCACTGTGCAAGCTTTACTTTCCAAATATATACCAATAAAGATAGAAACAAGCAACAGCAAGACTCTTTAAACTTATTAACAAACAGAGCTTTAAGCCACCAAATCTGACCAGCTAAAAATATCTAGAAAACATGTGCTGTATCAACTTCCTCCAGAACAGGTCTGGATTGTTGACCTCATATTTAAAATAATGTGAAGTGGTTTATCAGCTGGCACAGCCCTAGCTGGGCTCGAGCCTTCTGGAATTCTGTTCAGGTTACTGTGCTGCACCCAATGTTGGACTACAAGTGCTTTTTATAAAAGGGCTGGATCTGGGCAGCATCTGTGTGTGTGGTTTTGGTTCATCATCAGCTCAGCTCACACATCATGTGAGATCCCACAGTCAATTGAGTCTTGAGAAGATTCATGACTCACAGACACTTTCGCAGAGAGGAAAAAAGGGAAGAAGTGCTTCAGCTCACACTGCCACTTGGTTTATAGTTAAGCAGTTCAATCAACTAGTGAGCAAATAAGGGACTGCTGAGACTCTTTCAACCCATGCAAATGTCTGGATAACAAACAAAGAAACCCCACCCCGGCTGACTTTGCTAAACCCTGCCCCCTGACAGTCTTCCCACTTCTACCATCATTTGTGGTTTTGCCACTTTCTGTTCCAAATCCCAGAACTCTCCCACATTCCTACTTTCCCTCTTTTGTGTTCTGTTACTAAACAGCAGCTGCAGGAGAGCTTACACAGAGTCAGATCCTGTGCTCAGGCAGAGTTTTGTCCCTTAGACTCATCGCATTGGCCAATGGGCTGTTTAGCCAGAAAGACTCTCATTTAGTTTGAGCAAAATTAGCATGTTCAGTAAAGCCCCCAGCTCTCACCAGACACTGCAGTGTGTGTCTTTGCACCCCCGAGCTGCTCCTGGGTGACATCTTCATTGGTGACAGACTTCACCACGTCAGGCCCGGTGATGAACAGGTAGGATGTGTCCTGGGGGAAGGGGAAAAGCAGAAACAGTGAATGCCAGAGCCAAACTGCAAAAGCACCTAAGGAACAGTCACAGCCTCCAGAGACTTCCCCCAAAATAAGAAGAGAGGGACGAATTTCTTAAAAAGGCTGCATTGCATTAAAAATCCACTGAAAATATAACTATCCACAAATTATTTGGGAATGCTTTTCTCAGCTTTTCATGAAAATAAAAATCCAAAGCAGGAGATCATCTTGGAAAATACCCATTCCCATGTGGTCACTTAGTGTGTGATCAATGTCACCACAGCAGCTCAGGACACACCCGTACCTTCACCATGAATGTGAAATCAGTTAAGGCAGGAGAATACACGGCTCCACCAGCACAAGGACCCATGATGAGGGAGATTTGGGGAATGACACCAGAACACAAAACATTTCTCTGAAATAGGAAAAAAAAAATATCTGGTTTTACCAAAGAAGTGTCTTCAAATCTGTGTCTAGATTCTACAAGAATTCACCATCACAAACAGGACTGTTTTATTTACTGGTAGACAAATATCTGGAGAGAATCTCTTGATTCAAATTGAACCAAAATGAGTTTGTTATTTCTGTTTTTCTCCTTCGTGTTCCCTTACAGTTGATTCCCTACACCATGCAAGCACTGCAAAGAAGATAACATGAGCCACTTCAACAGATGCTGCTGGGGTAAAAACTGCACTGAGCCTGGAGTTAGGAGTGGATATCCCTGACATTTGAATGTGTAGGTACACTGTGCTCAGAAGTAGAAGTAAGCTTACTGACCAGCTAGGGGAGGGATTATTTTAAAATCAGGCTTCTGCACCAGCTTGAGTTTTACACAAAGGTGAATGGCTGCCATCCAACATGGATGGTGTGCTGTCCAAAAATCCACTTACACTGCTTGTTGCTCAACTGATTTCTGTAACTGTTCTTCCCAGACTGCACCACCCCAAAACCTGTCAGCATCTGACTGACTGAAAGGACAGTGTTCTGTGCACACAACTTGATGCAAAGTATTTTAGCAGGCATACAAAAGAATGTCATTTCTGGTAAAAAAATGAGCAGCAGTGCACCTAGGGGAAAAATTCTTGCATTAACCACAAAAATCCTCTAGAAAAATAAAACTTTCACCAGTGCAATCAACAAGAGACATCTCCAGCCAGTAAGGCTAACACTGATCTGCACACTTCTTTGAATAGAAACCTCTCTGGCTTGCGTGCCTGCCTTCCCCACTGCCCTGAAACTCTATTTTCTTTTCTGCCCTATTTCCCATCTTGATAGAACAGGCACTTCACTGCTTCTGATAGGAGCTTTCCAAGTTTCCTTTCAGTGCACAGTGCTTAATTTACTTAAAGTCCCTCTTTCTCCAGTGGAAATCCTTCACCTTTTACAAACCCTATTGAAAGTAACTGCTGTGTGAAATTGATGACATATCTGTATTTCAGAAGAGACACAGGGAAGCTGATAGTGCATCACGACCAAAAAATCCACTGAACTATGGTGTACCCACCTGTCTTAAACTGATAAATGCTCAGAGAAATTACATCCCAACACAGACAATTGAAAAATTGTTGTAAACCAAGAAGTTAAGTAGTTGCTTGGGGTTTTCTTCCCATTAAGCAAATTGCCTGTTCTTTCATTCTCACTACGCACTGGATTACAGAGCCTTACAGAGCTCAGCATCATCCTTGTTAAAGACACCAGTACATTTGCTCAAAGCCAAGAAAAGAATAAAGGTCTGAGTTTAACACACAGTTTTATCCATTGGCTAAAACAAAACAATAACCTTAACAATTACTTACACAAACACCCACTTGCATGTTTTGCCCACCTTTGTGGGTGCCAAGCTCCCTGTCCATCCAGCAGCCTACTCACCAAAAATATGTCTGCATAGCCTGCCAAGGACTCCACTCCCTCCTGGATACGGGCTCCTCCAGAGTCATTCAGCCCAATCACAGGTGCTCCAACCATGGCAGCTTGATCCATGATCTAGTGATAAACACAAACTCCTCAGTACTGACCCAGCTAAGCTTAATCCCCCAAAAATATCTGCTTTCCCAGCTGTGCATCGCCACACTCAGCACTGGATTTGGATAACACAGTGTCAGTGACACGGTCATAAAAGAGGGACAATTTCTCCCTGCTCATAAGGGCCTCAACCGCATCTCAAACACCCCCTCACATATGTCTCACCTACCCTTCAAAGTTTGTTGCAGTGGTGGCTGTGGAATCTCTCTGAGCTGTATATTCTAATGCTTGATTACCTCTTCCCTCCAGAAATTTAAACATTACATTTATCTTGATACACTGCAGTAAGGGAGAGCAATTAGCTGTTCTTGGCCTGTACTTCTGTGAACGTTCAATTACCTCAAATTTCCCTTCAGTCTTCATACTCCTCTTCATGTTTCTAGGCTAAGCAACCATCAAGTCAGTCCCACATCCTCTTTTCTAGTGCTCTGATCATTTTGGTTACTTGCCTCAAGATCATACACAATACTACAACAGAGCCTTAAGTAGGAGGACTGAATTCCTTACATTCCTTGCACAAAATATTCCTGATTATTGAATTCCAGTAAAATGTTTGCCATTTTCGTAACACTACAGCACTGGCACATTATGTTAAGACCTGTTTTGACATCAAGATCAGCTTTAGTTCCTAAATAATTTTTGTAAAACATCAGTTAATACCCAGTTTGAATTTTGAAGCTGCTTTTCCCTGCCCCTTCAATCATTGCTATAAAATTATCCCAGACAATCTTTAACTTGCTAAGTGATTTACAATTCCAGTCCCATCTTTCAGAGTGTTTGTAGCATCAACCTTGAATTTTATTTTGCCTAGAAACACAGAAACCACACGTGGTGCCACTCAGGTCAGCGATATCTCAGGAGACCCAAAACTCCAGCCTGAACAGGAGTAGTTGTTAAGTATCTCTGTACAGTCCTAGAATTCACTGACACATTCTGCTGTTTTCCAGGGACCTACATGTGGACTTTCTTTCCCAAGGCTCTTCCAAATTCTTCCTAAACACACGTCTAAGACTGAGTCCCAAAGCAACTGATGCCCCCAGAGCCTTCCAGCTTTAGAGCCAACTAAGAACAGCACCAACCAGGAAGGACCCACATTTTTTCTAGTTCTGTGATCAGACCCTGCTGCCTTAGAAAGATGAAAGAAAACCCACCAGAAAACATCCAATCGTTCCAGTGCCATTCCATCCCTCCATCCCATTTGTGGTGCCATTCCACCACAAAGCTCCAGTGTGAAAGAGTAATTCAAATCCTTCCCAATATCAAGACCTTGCAAAACCAAATAGTTGTTATCTAGCCCAAAGTCTTCATGTTTTCTCTAGGATAATCTGAATAATCTCTTTAATCTTGGCTTGTCTTATTGCCAGAATCTCTGGTGTGCTTCCTTCCCACACGCTCCTGAGGAGCCTGTGCCAAAGAGTAGTTATTTCCACAGCATGGAAGGCCTAGTGCACCAAAAATCTTGTTTCTGATTCCAGGACAAGAAAACTCCGGAAGATTTCCAAGTTCACACCACTCAACACTCATGCATGAAAGAGTTCTTGTCTCCCCAGTCCTGGGATTCAAAAACTCTTCTAGCAAGACAAGCAGACAAACAGGAATAAATAGCCACAAGTGTCTGATAAGAGAAACACTCAGGGTCAAGATGACCTCTAAGTTGTAAGACTGTTTCTCTTCAGGCTGTTTACTTATTACATTTGCTTTTTTTTTTTAATATTACACACTTTCACACTGTTTAGAGAAAAAAGTTTCTCTAAATTCATTCCTCATTTCTCCAGTGGACAATGAGTAGTAAATTTATATTTGTACTTGGCAAGTCTCTCTACCTTTGCAGTAGAGTAGAAGACATAACTTAATGCAACAAAGTGTGCATTACCTGGAAAAGCTGGTTCACACTCAAAAAGTTTCCAGAAGCACCACTCTCAGGCATGGCACACACCAGAGCCCACTAAAGTCAGTCACCAAGCATCTTCTCCAAAGTCATTATCACAACAGACTGAAAAAAGGATGCTGATGATTTTATTTGTTTTCTCTTGTGCCATATTACCTTGCAGATCTTCTGGGCATGAGCTCCAGATAAACTGCCTCCAAATACAGTAAAATCCTGAAGGTAAAGCAAATTTTCAGATTAGGGAAAGGATAATTTCAGTAAAATGTTGTCAGTTATTGCCAATAAACAATCCAATCCTACAGTGCTCTGTATTTGGTATGCTGCTTCAAAGTAACTGATTCTCTCAGCACAGCCTGCAGATCACCCCAGCTCAACACAAGCCTCCTTTACAAGGAGGAAATACAAACCTGGACACACGTCACCATTCCAGTCTCATGAGTTATGTCCAGGAGTTATTATTCTTCCAGGGGTGCTGTAGGAACTATGTCAGGCAAAAGGCCCAAGCAGACAGATCTCTAACAAGCCCTGGGACTGATCCAGAAAAAGAGGATATTGATACCTACTGGCATAAACAGAGCCCAGAGCCAGCTCCTGGGGAGCTTCTCTGCTGCATTCCCACTTAGTCTTACTGCCAAAGAAGCCCCAAAAACTGTGTGGACAGAGTCAGCAGGGCTATGACTAACAGTTGAACAGAAAAGGTTGGTTATCTCAGGAGGAAGCTTAATTTGGAGGGAAGAAGGTCTTTAAATACATAAAGGGAGGGGTGTATCATGAAGGGGCACTCTTAAATTCTACAAACACAAAATGAGCCCCCTACTTGTGTTCTAAAACCAATGTTTGTGTTTGGTTCCTCTCCACATGTCCAGGTCCATGTAACATTGTCTCTCCTTGGAAGGAGCACATCCAAGACAAAAAAGGCAGAGGGTAGCCTTGCTCCAAGGAAACACAGCAACAGTCACTTTGGCCACGAAAGCAAAGGGAACAAAGGTACTTTGTGGCCCAGAACAGAGCAACACTTACTCATGATCTGAAAGAAAGCCTTTCTTGCACAGTGAGTGACCAAGATAAGTCTCTACCTAAGATGTTTCCTCTGAAATACTTTTATTTTAATATAAAATATATATATCTATAAACATAGAAAGTATATTTTATCTATTTATATGCTATAACAAGCTTTTTTGCTTATTTTTGTCTGAAGGTGCTCTGCTTCCTCCCACAGGTACATTGCTACATGGCCACAGTGAACTATTGTGAACTTATTTCAAAGGCTAAGTTCACACTATTTAAAAACAAGTAAAACTTTACCTGACTGAAAACATAAGCTAGTCTCCCATTAATCCGTCCACGGCCAGTCACCACGCTGTCACCAGGATACTGCAATAAAAACAGATAAATTAACTGAAAAATAACAGATAGGAAAAAAATCAAAGCAACAATGATGTCCACTAAAACTTCCACAAACTTCTACTAAGACAAAGCAAAGACTGATTTCCTGGGAGATCTCCTCTTCCATGTTTGCAGTGGGGGCTCCACAAAGATTTTCCTCAGCTGTGAAAAGGAAAACTAGAAGTAATACATAATGAAGATGTGATATTAGAGTAAAGATCAGTGAACTTAGCAATTTCCCTTCAAATTTAAACCCGGAAATTAAGGCAAATGGAATTTGGCATTAATTTGGCATAATGGAAATAAGGCATCTGGAATTAAGGCAAATCATGCCCTCAGAGATAGGATGTACCTTTTTTCAGGTCTAGCTGATATTTTTGAAAGAATGAACATAGTGCACAAACCTCTGAGGTGTTGATACAGGATAAAAAACAAACCTGGACAGGTCCAAAAATATAATTGCAGTCACCTCAAATGCTTGAATTTGACATGTCCCATTTTCCACCCTGTAAATAAGGGAAGAAAGAACTGGCCAAGGAAATGGAGCCTGTGAGTCTTAAAATGTGCTTCATCTACATTATATCACTTTCTAGTAAAGAAAATATATAGAAGTCTTTCAAGACAACAGTGGAAAAGGAACTTTACTGGGCTGCCAGTAAAAAAAGGTAATTTCAGGCACTGAAGTACTTTTTGTGGTTTGGTACTAAAAAAGAAAAAAAAAGGAAATAAGAAGAAGGGAAGTGTGTGATGCAGGGCCCACTCTAAGGGCCATTTATGTCCAGGTGCTTTGTTGTCAGGAAGGTCACAGGTGTGACCTTTTCTCAGGCTCCACAGCACTGCTCTCAGCCCCTGGCATACACAGCAGCAGCACATACCTGTACTTCAGCCACTGTCAACGTGCAGGTGACTCCCAAAAAGGCCCAGCAGCCTGGATGTGAGCACAAGTCCTACCCTACCCTCAAAAAGTTCCAGGGACACTAAGAAATGCAATGCTAAACTAATAATCCAGCTCAGTGGCCACAGTTAGGTCATCTGTTGTGAAACTGTGCACTGTAAACACAATCTGCAGCTCACTGAAGGGTGAATTCTGAAGCACAAGGGAAAAAATAACTCTCCTGTGATACCCAGGACTCTGCTGCCCCTCCTATTTTCAGAAACAGCAATTTGTTATCAACAGTGTGGGATGCAGCATGGAGTAACGAGAAGCAACACGGCAGTTATTTGAGTTTGCTGGGGAACAGGGCAGAAAAAAACAGGAAAAAACATGATTGCTCTGCTATTCTAGGAGGTGAGCAGGTCTAACACAACATCTTGTTTGACACAACAAACAAATCCTTCACCTTTGCCGTTCCCAGTGCCCCTGCTGGAACCATGCTTCCCCCTCCCTTAGCCACAGGCTGCAATCCTACAACCTGAAGGACTGCAACCCAATGAACTGGTTTAAGAACTGCACTAACAGATGCTATAGTCACTGTGTGCAGCACAGGGCACACACAGAGCAGCTCTTCACCCTACACCACAAGCCACAGCAAACAGCCTTTGGCTACAGGAAGATTCACAGTTAACAGGAACATCAGCACCAACCACTGACATCCCAGCAGCTCACTGGTCCCTTCCACCAAACCACAACTGAACACTTTTCCCAGGTAGCACATTATCAGGCATCAGTGTTATGATGAGAGATTTTGGGGAGCCACGGATTTTCCCAGTGTGTGTTTAACTCCCTGTACCATGTTGGTTTAGGACACATGGCCAGGAAGTGCCTCAGCAAGAAGGATGCAACTGACTAACAGCAGGACAAATGCTGGGACTTCCAAACATCCAGATCAGATTGTAAGGCCTTAAAGGATTTTATGACTGTAGTTTGGCAGGCATAAATACAGATCTGAGTTGTTTCATCTAGTAACTCTAATCCTGCCTGAAGGGAAGCAGAAGTATCTACCCTGATTTGTTCCTCATATCTGATCTGACTGACAAAATTGCACCAACAAAGCTCTGCAGCCTCCTCTACTGTTTAAAATGCAAATCTAAGACAATTTCAGGAAGGTATTTGGTCCAAACAGAAGACATTATAAAAAATGCATCAAGTTTAGACAACAGAAAACACTGTAAGCTGTTAAATGGAAACTGAGAGTGATTAGGGCAAATTTACAAAATAAAATTATACATAAAAAAAACCAAATAGAAATCACATGTGAACAGAAGAGCCCAGTTTCAACCAGTGGACTGGCTGCACAGCAGAGGACACTGAAACAAGAGTTTTATGACATAAAACTACCTTATTCTTACTGGAGTCCATCCCAAAGTCAGTACACCTGTGTTCCACAAACATGTCATATTCATCAAAACTGTCGGGGTCCAGCAGCAGCAGAATTCGTTCCCTTGCTGTCAGTTTTCCCTGAAACAGAGGAAACAACAATTAACAGTCATCAGGTGGTTCTGGCTGTTTGCTGACCCCCAGCAGGTGCAGTTTAATCAAGCAAAACCTCACTTAATCTGCTATACTGCTCCATTAAGCAACTGCAGGCCCCCAAAGCTGGAAATAGCCTGTGTAGTGATTATCCTCCTCAAAAACAAACATAATGCAAGCCAGACTCTGAAAAGAAGGCTGACTGTTGGAGCAGCACTACCACAGGAGAAAGGAAACAATCTCAGAGACTTTCCAATGGGACAAAAATGCATCACAGCTATTTTTGCCTACACATATAAAAGCTGCCATTAAGGCCTTTTTTCTATTCTTTACCTTCCACAGCTAGACCAGTCCTCCCCAACAGCACAGGGTTCAATTCACTGCACTTAAATATTATTTGACTACAGTAAATAAGAGGGAAGAAGAAGTGTGACAGCATGCAGGGATCTTCGGACAAAATCCTTGTTCTTTTTCTTGCTGGACAGTTATGGGCAAAAGTAGGGTAAGGGTCAAGAACAGAATCAATTGGCCAGATATGCATGTCCCTTGCCCAGTGTTATATAGTAAAAAATTACTGTAAAGTTCTTTATATCTTAACCTACTAAACAAATCTGTTATTTCCAACCATGGTAAGCATCTGTCTGCAAAGGGCAGGGCACCTGGGTTGTCTCCTTTAGGGGATGATGTGGCTCACACCAGCATGACATTGTAACACAGCTCAGCTTCTACAAAACATCTGACCAGTACACCAAAAAGCTCATGAAAAGCAGCAAATGCAGAAAAGCCTAAGGCAAGACATAGTTTTAGTTTCTATAAAACATAAGCTGTTCCAGGCCTTTGACATGCAGAAGTGCTTGTATATTGGTTGTGTCAGTATCCTGAATGTAACTCAGTGGGACTGAACTCTCTCCAGGTGCTGTATCTCCAGGTGCTGTATAACTGGGGAGGGGCACTGCGGATGGGCAGACTGATCACTGAGGAAGCCCTCATAGGAATAATCATTGCCACCTCCTTAAAACCTACAAGCCACCGTGCTACTACCAGGGCCTTGCACCACACGGAAAAGGTATCCCAGCAAGAGCAATAAACAGAACCAGGAAACCTCTGCTGTAACCCCCCAATCAGCACTGCCCACATTCTGAACGACAGAAGCAGGAGACTAAAAATCCACCTGTTGTCATCCCTCCCACCAGTCTTTTCCTTGTCTAATTTCCATTTTTCTCTTTGGTTTCATCTCAGAGACCAGCTTTAATTTGCAACAGCGGTGTGAAAACGAACCCGTTGCTCAGAAGCGTTAAGCAACCTAGAACTGACTTATCATTGACAGGCAGAAGTTGCAACTCCTGTCTACACTACTACATACGTATTACAGCCAACCTCGGTGACCGCTATGAAGTAAAGGAATTAGTAAAGCAATTGTTCTTTTTTCTACCCACAGAAACAGGCAATGCAGTCTTTAGCGCTGCTTGAGGAAAGCTTCCCGCGAAGGGGCTCCTGCAAGCGCCACGCGAAGCTGAGAGTCCCCAGAGCCGAGCGGAGCCCCGCCGCGCACGGCCTGCCCTCCCCGGCGAGCGTGCGCCCGGCGGCAGCGGGACGGGGCTTTGTCCCCGCCGGCCACCTGCGCTGGGCTCACCCGCTTGTGCTGGGCGTCGATGCGCGCCTGCCCACCGCCGAGCAGCGCGGCGCGGCGCTTCTCCTCGATGCGCTGGGGCACGGGGGGCGGGCGGGCCCCCGAGGCGGCGCGGCCCCGACACAGCCGCACCGCCCGCCGCAGCACCCGCACGGCCGCCATGTCCCGGCGCTGCGCCTGCGCGCCCGGCCCGGCCCCGCTCCGCTGCCCGGGTGTCCCGGCTACGGCAGGGCGGTGCGGGGCACGCGGCTCTGCGAGGCCCGGGCAGGGCCGCTGCCCGAGCCCAGCTCTCCGCGGCCGGGTTGTTCATCGCTGTCGTCTGTGCGCAGAGACCAGCAAAGAGAACCCATCAGCTTTTCCCCCTTTTCCTGCGTGCCCGAGAGATTGGTGGCGCTTCAGAAGTGGGGAAGGCAAGCAGAGGTGTCAGTTCGCAAGATTAGCTGTCCTCTCTTTGTTCCAAATGCCAGAAAGTCTTTGTTAGAAAAACAGTCCTTGTGACACACCGGCACCGTTCCCTGCCGCCTCCCATGAAGAGGCACCGTGGCTCTTGTCACGGTACACCTTGGGACGGAAGAGGCAAATCAAAGGAGCGGGTCAGGATGCGCGGGGAATACACAGCGCACACAGCCAGCGAGTGCCCGAGCTGCAGTGTATCCGCAATCCAGAGATCTGATGTCATCGCCTCCCAGGCAGTTCTCCAGTGTGCAGTCGCGGCCATCTGTGCAGCAGATCATTTGCTACCCCTGCAGGCCACCTCCGACACCGACCACCAACCAACCACCGGCCAGTTCCACGGAGGACGAGGTGAATATTGCCCACATACATGAAATGCACGAGCATGGCCCTGTAGATACCACAAGTCTGAGGAACCTCCAAGAATGGAAATTCTTGGATTACATGGCATGTATAAGCTGTTCTACGATAATTCATTTTGAAAAGGCTCTCAGGCTGCAGTCCAGCGTCCTACTCAGAGCAGACTCAGCACTGAATTCACAGCAGTTTTCTTAAGGCTTTTGTCAGTTGGATCTTAAAAGTCTGCAAGGACAGAGACTGGCACACCTTTCCCAGTCCGGGTTCCAGTGCCTGATTGGCTCCATGGGGAACCGATTTACCCCCCGACCCGTTCTACTCAGTAGCAACCTGCCCTGTTTCAGTTTAGGACAGCTGCCTCTTGTCCTCTGACTGTGCCCTTCAGCCAGGAGGGGTTAGTTGAGGTGACAGCCACAGGCTTTCCAGGACCAGAAAGCAGCTGCTAGGGATGTCCCCAGTGTCCACTGCAGGCTAACAAAGATAAAGCCCAGTCTCCCACCTCTCCTCCTGGGGCAAATGCTCCAGCCCTTCACCATCATGCTGCCCCTCCTCACCATGATGTGCTAGCCTGGACACAGCTGTATAGCAAGAGATCCTGTCATCCTTATCCTTTCCCAGGGTAAGACACCTGACATACACTGCTCTTACCACAGAACCCCCCACTTTGTCACCAGAAGGCACTGAGGTTGGTCACACGATTTATTCCTGGTTAATCTATGCTGGCTATTCAAAATCACCTTCTCCATGTGACTACAAAAGGTATCCAAGAACACTTGTGCCAGGGCTTTCCTCCCAGACCAAACTGAAGGGGATCACCTTACAGTCCCAGGATTTCTGTAGATGGGAGTAACCGCAGCCTTTCCCCAGCCATTAGGGATCTCCCTGATCTCCATGACCTTTCAAAGGTAACTGTGGCATCACTGCAACACCTGCCAACTCTCTCCACCCACTTGGGTCATCCTGTCTGGTCCCCCAGAATGTGTCAAACTTTCTCAGTAGCTGCTGACTCAATCACCCCCAGGATAGGAGCCCTCTCCTTGAGCACTGCTTGCAAGCACAAAGGTCTGAGGAGATCTTGGCAGTGAAGACCAGGACAAGAAAGGCACCAAGCACCTTAGCCCACACACTGCTGAGCAGGAGGCTGTTTCAGCCCCCAGCCAGAGTAGCTGTAGGATGCCAGCTGCATTCCTGACCTATCTGTGAGACAGCTGCTCCTCAGCAGCAGACAAACAGGAATTTCACCCTCCCCACTCAGGAAGTTTCTCCTGGTCACAAAACAGCCCAGGCAGAAATCAGACCACAGATATTTGAAGAAAAAGCCTCCACTATCCCCCTCAGGTGGGTTCAGCATCACTCAGGCTCCCTGCAAAAGCTTCTTCATTAAAAATACCCTCAAAAGAACAGCTCTGCAACTTCAGAAATGAAAATAACCACTATTCAGAACATGGATCATATGCAAAAGAGGTTGGGAATCTGCATTCTGGGAACAAAGGGGTTTCAAAAAGCCCCATCCTGTACGACAAGGCTGGTATGGCAAGGGAAACCAGCAGAGGCAAAAGGGCACTCTTTGGACAGTTGAAGTTCAGCCTAATAGAAGAGTAGAGAGGGAAACAAAATTGTCAGGAGTTGCAGGTTATATGTTAAAAAACAGGGTGAAGGCACAAAAAAATAGTTTTAGGAGCAACTTGCTGGAAGTATGAAAACTAGTGAATTCTTTTTCAAATACTTAAGAAGGAAGCACACCAGATATTCTGGCAATAAGACAAACCAAGATTAAAGGGATTGTTCAGACTATCCAACAGAAAAAAAATAATTATTATTTCTGGTTTGTTTTATCTGAATTCAGTGCAAAGAACTTGAGAAGATTTCTGGGCTAAAAAGCCTTTTCTTTCTTGGGTTTTTACTTGGATGTTTACTGCATATACTGAAAGTCTTGTTTCACCCCAAAGAGCACTAGATTAAGTTACAGAACAAATCCTTCAGGACCAAAATGTTTTCACCTCAGTGTTATAAGATCCTTCAGAGATAACTCGCTTAAATATACAGTCTCTTGCAAAAAACTCCTATGGCAGGTGGCTATTGCAATGTCAGTTTTTAAGGTAGGCATTAATGGACCTAAAAAAATGTTAAACCTGTAAATCCAATATAAATTATGAAGCAAAATTCCAAAAAAGCCCACCAACCCAACCCACAAAACCCAGTATTAGCAAACACATAAGCAGGACATACTGGGGAGCACTTGGCAGAGATTTTGTACAGAGATTCCTGCCATGCACAACTAGTGGCTTTATTTACTGAAGTCAAACATAAAAGGGAGATCCTGTTCATATAGTAACTCGGATTTCCAGAGGCCCTTGAGAATGTCCCTGATTAGGAGCTCTTGAAAGTAAGTTGTCATTAGATTAAAAGGAACCCAACTCACAGAGCTCAGAGAGAAATGTAATTCAAGTAGATGTTAAGATGCACTGGGGAAAACCAAATCCCAAGAATACACATCTGTTCATAAAAGGAACAAGTTCACAATACCCCTGCAAAAACATCAGCTCCATTTTCAATAGCAGCCAAAGAGTCAAAAGGTCCTGGACACACTAATGGAGGAGGAATCTAGCTAAGAATATAAAATGGAAGGAGCTGCTGGTCTCTGGGTACGTCTCCAATACATAAATTGCTGAAAGACTGTGCTAGGAAAACATCACTATCTGCTTACAATATTATTACTGTTCCCTACATATTTGTCACCGCCTGCCTTTGGAAGCAGGATACTGGACTCAGCTATGACAGTCATTCTTACAATCCAATATTGCTAGAATTGTCAAGCTAGAGATTGTCACAAGGATGCATCAGAAACTGAAAATTCTCCAGGCAGTTTCTCAAGAAGCCCCCACAATGCAAATCAGTGAAAGAGAAGCAAGTATTTTGAGGCCAAATCCAGTTACAAGAGGACTTTAAACCATGAGAAGACAGTCTCCTGATATTCAATTTTTCCATATTCAGTCAAATAGTAATTTGTGTTTGGTTTTCGTAAACAGAAGCAGGGAATAAAACCCAGTTCCATAAATCAATTTGTATTCCTGCAGGGAGCCACCCAAGGTCATCAAAGTCAGCTGATTTGTTTAAATCAGAGGAGTAAATCAGGTATGTAAGAGGTACATTCTTGTTGTATGCATGGTAGGATTCTCCCTAAACACAAATTAAACTGGAGCACATGCAGAGTTGAACCAGTATTTCTGCATTAGCAGTTTGGCTCAGAATCAGCTCAACTATTTAGTGCTAATCCTAGATCATCTCTACTTGCTCTGGGCTGTTCCACAGTGAGAGTCCTGTTCTGACAAACCCCCACACTCCTGGACACACAGGTTTTGAGCAGACTCACAACCCACATCACAGATGAGATGGGCACTCACAAAAGGAGCAGATCTCCTCCAGAACTTGATTTATAGATACTAAGGCCAGAAGTGACTGCTGTGATTACATCAGACATGCTGTACAACATGAGACTGTCTCAGTAAGATATTCTATGAATTACATATTTTAATCACCTATCAAATACTTGCATTGCATTGTTAAATGGAGAACTTCATATTCTCTGTTTGATTCAGTGAAGTAATCAGAGTGTACTGACTCTCAAAAAAGCCTGTCAGAAGGCCTCCAAGTAAAGATAAAGTGTTTGTCAGGAAGTCACTACAAAAGACCTATTGAAAGATGTAGCTGCAGTCTTACAGCTTCAGAATAAGGAAAAGCACCGAGGGGCTTAACCATCTATCTGTCATCAGGCACAAGACTCCTCACTACAGGGCATCAGAAATGCTGCAGTCAAAAAAGAGCTGCACAGAGGACATATGGATCTAAGAAGCCAGCTTTAGGAAGTCACAGTAATACTTATTTGTCTGGACTGGGAGCAAGGCAGTTAAGGAAAAAAGTAAAGCCAGTGTTTGCCAGCAGCTCTTGTGGCCCACTTAGAAGTAAGCCCCAAAAGAGAAAGGCCAGAATGGCTCTGCTTAAGTGATAGTACTAAAATAACCACCAAGCTAAAAATTTATTTTTTGAAACCCTGTGTGAGTTTCTGTAGTACTTCTCAGCCTCACAGCTCAGCGGGCAGTAGGGAAGAGCACAATGCTCCTGGAAGCAAAAGTCAATAGCCAGCTCACTTATGCCAATTAATTTATGCAAATGCAGGACTTGCTCACATGCCCCTCCCAAACCTGAGCTGGCAAACAGGTGTAAGAGCTACAGCAGGAGTAGAGCAGTACTTCACCTGGACTGACAGAGGGCACAGGATCCTCCTAGCATATAGAAACCAACAAGAACCCCCACCCTAAACAAGCAATAGCTGTCTTTGGATTTACAGCTCTATATCCAGAGAAGAATTTGAATTTCTTTGTTTAACAACATCAGAAAAACATTAACAGCTTCAGTGAGGGAGGTGGACTGCTGTGAGCTCTATCAATGCCCTCCTTCTTCTATGCTTCTGACATGCATACTGGGAATCTGTGTTGTGACACTTTGGAAAGGTAAGCTAAACAGATTTTTTTCATTAGCTGCAATATAAAGTTCACTCACATGGCTCATGTAAGTACAACTGTAAGGCAAAAACAATTGAAAAAGGGGATTTGATCTCACCTGACAGAACTTCAGAGTTACACATATGTACCTCTTGACTTCTGCTTATACAATTTAGTAACAACAGGAGGAATTTGATTAAAGATCTAATACCATATGCAAAATGCACGTACTTGATGCTGAGTCAAATAGAACAATTACTAGGCCAGACATGCTCACACAGCTGAAGAAAAGCCATTGCAGCTATACCCACTAGCCTGGTACATATTGGGGAAGGGTTGGGAAAACTGAAAGAGAAAGATGTGCTGAACAATAAATGCTTGAGGAGATGCCCTACAAATTTATCCTATGCAAATTCCCTTCAAATATATCACCCAAATGAAGTAGCTGAATTGTGGGTGACTGGCTTGTGGAGAACAAGAGCAAACCCCTTAACAACAGTGATGTAGTAGGTGGGGTTTGTACTGAGATCCCAAGGACCTTAAAATTGTTGGGGAATATTCCTTCACAGGTCCTTGTGAATCCAAACCACAAATAGATTCCTGTTTATTTGCTGTGTGCTTCTGAAAGTGGTATATAGTTAAAAACCACCAAAGAACACCAAAAAAACATAACCCCACACACAGTTATAAAGAACTGGTGGGTCTAACAAGCACTGCTATAAAACTGTACAGCATTGAATATTCCAATGTCCAACAACAGATAACAAATGCTCTGGCTTAGAACAAGGAATTCCTTCTACTAGTAAAGACACAAACTGTATTGCACTATTCCAGTTCTCAACATTAATAATGGAGATGCCTTTTTTGTTTTGTTTCATTCTCTCCAAAAAAAAAAGCTGCTTGCAAAAAAACAGACCCAAATAAAAATGTAGAAATTGGCTTCATCATATGTGGAAGTGAGCTGAATGAAAGGGCCATTGCAATCACTCCTATATATAAAAAGGGTGTCCCTGGTGTTATGGGTGTGAACCTCTCAATTCAAAACCACCAACTCCCAGAGAGGGATGTTGATAACAGATTAGTAAACAACTGGAATGTTTCTAAAAAGCATGGCCACTCTGGAATAATGTAAAAGAATACTTTAGAACACAGAGAAGAAAATTTATTATAGTGATGAAGTCTGTGGTTTGTTCATGAATATAAGAGGGGGGCAAAACCAATGGGCTGGGAGTACCAGTATGCTCTGCTTTACCAGGATTCCAAAGGCATGTCATGGTTGGACACCCCCTGGAATACTTGGGAGTTACAAAACTAAATGGACAATCCTATGAAATAAATTCAAGGTGTATCAAAAAGGCACAAACAAGTGAATTGATGCAGTTTGTACTTCAAGAGCAGTGTCTGCTGGGTCTCATTGGGATGGTAACAAGGGTGAGCAGGTAGCCATGGATCACTTAACAGAGGCCCACAGGCTTTGCAGAGTTATGACAGCCATCCTGAGCTCCTCTGACTGCTTTTGGGCAAAAGCCAGTCTGTGTCTTTCTTAGAAGCTGTGGGGGATGTTTCTTGTTCCTTTCTTCTGCACTTACTGTGATTAGGTGTTTGTTGATGTTTGATTTGTTTTGTTAGTTTGTTGATAGCATCAGCCCAGAAAACAATGTACAGTTGGAACTGTTACAATCCCTCTGGTCCTCCCCTGCCTCTCTTCATGATACTCAAAATGCAGTGACACAGAAGGAAGCCTACATCTAGTCAAACAAGCAAGCAATTAGTGACAAACTTGCCACTGGCAGCAGGCTGAGGGGAAAAAAAACAAACCCCCACCATTTCATTCACATCTAAGCTTTCAGAGGCAGGGTATTGTGCTGACTTGTATTTTTGTTCTACTCAGTTGATACCTTTCCCTTAAAGATGCAGTGCTGTAGGAATCAGACACTTTAGGATGTACGACTTCCACAGCAGAAGGAATTTAACACAGGGAGCTACTTGAACACCTCATGCTCTTTATTATACATTTACAAAGAACTATTCACTGAGATCTAAATGTTTATTCTGTTCAAGTGCTGCAGGGAAGAATCAAAAACTATCACCCAAGGGCCTGGGACATTAACACAGATATCTGTGTTTGGCAGAGTTAATAGGCAGTATTCTAACCTAATCTGAACAAGTTTAGTTTTTCCCAAACACAGCCACCAGCAGAGCATTGATCAGAACTGGAAAATGAAATAACATTTCTATTCCACCCTTATTTTTTCGGTGGAACAACCAGGGGATTTACTCAGTGGTTTATTGAGTGTTTCAGTGCTTGTCCAAAGTTAAACACCTACCACTGGCCAGGGAGACCGGTCTCACAAGGCTGTTAGCATAAGGGAGTAGCAAAGGTGGCTGCTACAGGGGGAAAGGTGAGCCAGGGAGGTAAGAACAAGGTAGTGGTATCAACTACAGTAAGAGTCCCCGTGGTACCTGATTGAGGAGAGCAGAGCAGGGACAGCAGCAGCAAGAAGGGTGAGCCCCTGACCAGCAGCCATCTGCAGCACGGAGCAGGTCCAAGGGTAGATACAGGGTCAGGGATCAGGAAAAGTCCAGCTCTCATGCTTGAAAGAAGCTGCTAAGGCACAGCAGAGAAGGCTCAAGTGGAACTTCTCCCCAGCAGGCTGTTTCTCAGCAGCCTGATGGGGGTCACACAGGTGTAGCACATCAGGGCTGAGCCAGCTCCGGGGGCAGGGAGGCTGCAGAGCTGGGGGGGGGCACTCAACCCCTCACAGTTACTGTCACCACCCCATTTGTCCTAGTGGTCACAAACAGCTGAGGCTCTAACCCACCCTCTTGAGACAGGAGGACTCCTCCTGCAGAATTGTGATGCTGAGAAACTGGAAGAAATTATCAACAGAGGCAAGAAAAGTTACATCTACTGCTTGGAATGCACTATTAGAAATGAACTCAAAGGGTCTGGATAGAAAAAAAGTGAAATCCAGCAGATTAGCCAGCAATAATGGGGAAAAGCACTATGGCCTTCCTCTGGTCTAAAAGGGTATGACCTAGTCAGTCTTGCTACTCTTGCAGTTTCATGTTCTATTATTTTCAAAAGTAATAAATGTTATATAATTTTCAAAAGTAATATTTTTTTTGTAGTTCTAGAGTTGACATTATCTGTCTTGCCTGTACTGCAATTGTTCTTAGGTGAAATCCTAAGATACTCCTTTAGCTCCATCAGTGAGTGCCAGAATGGTGCAGGTTAATGCTGTGGATGGGGATATTGAGGTTTGGCTCTGGGATCCTACTGCTGTCAGCTGCTGAATCCCAGCCTGTGGATGATACTTCAAAAGAGCATATCCCAGAAATTAGAGACTGGACTGGTAAAACTCTGGGTGTTGGGTGTCAAGTAAGTCCCTTGCTTAAGAGCCAGAGCAGCATGAGAGGGAGCCCTGGGACAGACTGAGAGTGTTCAGGACACAGTACCTTCAGAGTTTGCCAGAGGATGTGATACAGGGGGGTGTGTATGAGACTATGGACTTGGTGGGAATTTTCTTGGATGTTATTTCAGTCTGTTGGCTTGGTTCAGCACAGAAAATGTTCCTGGCAGTAAGCTGGAGAAGGAATTGGGCATTTTACAAGCAATAAAACAGCAGGCTGAGGGTAAGAATGAAGATCCTGTGCCTTGGAGTGAAGTCAGGTTGGGAATTCAATGGGTGCAAGGAGTTACAGTCCAGAGATGGCAGAACTGAGTGTTCGCTGGGAGGCAGAAGGGCATTGTAGGTCTGCACAATAACATGGAGATGCAACCACACAGTCTGTGTGGGAACAGTGCCAGGTGCGGAATGAGCTGCTTGATGAGGACAAGTGCTAAATAAGTACTTGGAGTCAAGACCCAAATTCTTGTATTTTATGCGTACACTCATTTTGTTTTGGGCCGGAAAGCTGGGGGGATTCACCACGTGAACAAGGAACTAAAAGGTAGAGGTGGAACTCCTTGATTAGCTTCACATGGGCAACTCTTTAAATGAACACAGAGGGCCAAGTGCGAAAAAGGAGAAGCTCTGTCAAGCAGTTCCCCAAAAGGCCAAACACAGAAGCAGGGAGAAACTGCCCCGTGGTGCTAGCAGTGTTACAAACAGGATCTCGAAGTCTGTGGAACGGCCTTGGTGCTTACATAGGAAATAAAACACATTTCCTCCATAGAAGTCCCGCTGCGCCTATACCTTGGTCATACCTGCCCTCAGCCTGTGCATCCACTGCTGTGCTATACGTGGGGTCCCCGGCACGAACACTTATGGCAGACTTCTGCCCACAGAGCCGTGTGTGGGAGGTTGGCGACGTCCTGAGGGGCTTGTGCGCTCCGAAGCTCCCGCGCCATCTCACCCAAGAGCGGCCGGGCCCCACAGCTCGCCGGACTCGCTCCGTGCCGGCGGAAGGGGCCGTCGTGTCAGCCGGCAGCCCAAGATATTGACAGGCCCGGCCGCAGGTTCCAGCACGGCTTTGAGGGCAGAGGCGGGGCCGCTTCCTCAGCCCGAGCGGAGACGCTCGCCATGACAGGGGCGGGACGCGGCGTCCGCGCCCGGCCGCCGTGAGGGGGCAAAGCCGAGAACACGGCGGGGCGGGGGGCGCGGGGCGGTGCGCGAGCCCAGGGCCGGGCCCCCCTGTCCGCCGGGAGCGCGCGGGGCCCGCGGCGGGCGCTGAGGCGGCGCGCGCCCCTCCCCCCTCCTGCGCGCGGCCCCCGCTGCCAGGCCGGGCGCCGCTAGAGGGCGCCGCCGCCCCCCCCCCCCCCCGCCCCGCCGGCCCCGCTGCGGGCGCGCATGCGCGGCGCGGGCGGCGGCGATGGCCCCGCAGTGACGGCCGGATCTAACGGCGCCACCGCGGAGCGCGCGCGGCCCGCCCGGCCCTGCCCGCGCGCCTCACCGGCCCCGCGCAGGAGGCGGCGCCGCCGCCGCGGTGATGCGGCCGCGGTGAGCCCCGGGTGCCTCCGCCGCCCTCCCGCCGCATCGGGCAGCGCGGCCCCGCCGCCGCCCCGCGCCCGTTCGCGGATCCTGCCTGCGGCCGCCGCCATGCCGGGCCGCCGCTGAGGGAGGCGCCGACAGCAGCAGGGGCCCCGCGGCGGGGCGGGTATGGCCCGCAGGGACCTGCAGTAGCGCCGCTGCCGCCCGGGCCGAGCCGCCGCTCGGAGCGAGGCCTCCCCCGCGGGAGGCGGAGGAGGAGCCGGCGCGGCCCCCTCCGGCAGGGCCGCCGCGGCCTCCGCGCTGCCGCCGCTGCTGCCGCGCGGCTCCAGGTGGCCCCGGACCAAGGTGACACCCGGCCGGCCCCCGCCCCGGGGCCACCTGCCCCCGCGGCCCGCGCAGACCTTCTTCGCACCGCGCAGCCGGCGGCGAGCGAGCGGCGGCGATGAACCCGGTGAATGCCACTGCTCTCTACGTGTCCGCGAGCCGCCTGGTGCTCAACTACGACCCGGCGGACCCCCAGTCCTTTTCCGAGATTAACAAGCTCCTGCCCTACTTCAGGCAGTCCCTCTCCTGCTGCGTGTGCGGTGAGGAATCTTTCTTTTGTTCCTGCACAATGAGCCTCCCCAGGGCTCCCGCACGGCCCCGGGCCCGCACCGGAGCTGGCTCGGCCTCGCCTCGCCCGGCCCGGTCCGGGGCAGCTCCCAGCAAAGTTTGCCGTGCCCGGAGCCCCCGCTGCCGCGGCCTCCGGGGGGGGCGGCTCGGCGCTCGGGAGCGGTGGAGTGGGAACAGCCCGGGATAAACCCGCCCCCGGCGCGGGGCAGCCGCGGGCAGGGCCGGTCACAAGGGCAGGGAAGGCGGCAGCGGCTGTCTCTCAACAGCCGCGCACGCTGCGAAGGCGGTGATGGCACGGAGAGAGTGTTCGCCTCAAAACGCGGCGCTTTGTTATGGTCGCTGCTTCATCGGGGTACGGCAGTTGTCAGTGGTTATTGAAATACCCCGGTGGAGTGGAGTTAATCGCTTTAAAAAGGCGATGACCAAGAGCCAGTGTCGTAAAAGATACCCAAAACGATATACAGACCATAGAGGCAGGGGAAGAGGAACTTGGTAATTTTTTTTGCCTCCCCTCCTTGAAATGTAAACAATAAGTAATTCCTGTTGAAAGCCAGGAATTTTGAGGTGACGGAAACAATAATTGATTTTTTGTGCCTAGTAGATAATTGTTTTGTAACAATAATTACCGTAAAAAGCAAACAGGCTGGAAGTCTGCTGGGCTTTCCCTACTCTCATCCCCCCAAAAAGAGCGTTCTGTGGGCAAAGCCGGTATCCGGAATTTCGGTGTTAAAGAGTCTGGGGAATGCAGGGAAGGAATTGCGTTCTGCTCTGTTTATGGAGTGGGGGCACGTGTCCGTTCCTGGGAGGAAGCTCTGGAATAAACTGTTAGGTTTCCTTGAACTTCCCTTCGAAGACTTGGTCAGTGTCGGGAGGGGGCTCTGGCCTGTTAGACCTCTTGGTTGTTAAAATTTTTAACTTCTCTTTTTTTTTCCCCCGGTAGTTTTAAGTCCTGCCCTGTTTGTGTTTGTATTTTCCTGACGGAGTGGTTTTATGCCCCCTGTATTTGTCGATGCCGATGTGTGTGTTAACACTGAATTAGAATTGAATCATCGGGGTTTGGAAAGTTCACTGTTATATTAATTTACAGGATCAGGATTTAACTGTCGAGACGGCTAAAGTAGCACTGGATGCTTCCTATCCTCTCGCTATTGGCTCCTCCCACTTAAAGTCTTTGAAAATAGAGATCTGTTTGCACTGGGAAAGAGGGAGCCCGTTCCCAGGATCTCTGCATCGTCATTTCCTGAAGTAATTTGTCTTACGGATTTTTCCTCATGGAATCCCGATGCTAGTGTTGATGCATCTCTGCTTTTTATTTCTTACCACCTTAGGCCCGATTGATTCCAACCCCATCTGTGATTTCTTCCCATTAATTCTTCCTGCTTTTGGTCCATCACCAGATTACTTTTGCCAAAAAATGCGCAAATGTTGTTCTGGGTTTTTTGAAATAAGATATTTGCATTGCTGTGCTCTCTGGCCTGTCCACTTTAAGCCTGATATTCTGAAATGTTTTCTTTGTTCTCCTTGCCTTGCCTTCTTCCCTTCTTGGCCTTTTGCAATCTTAGTTTTACACTCTGTGCTGTTGAAATTGTCTGTCTTTAATTTG
The DNA here is from genome assembly GCF_963662255.1 of Cinclus cinclus. Taxonomy (NCBI): domain Eukaryota; kingdom Metazoa; phylum Chordata; class Aves; order Passeriformes; family Cinclidae; genus Cinclus; species Cinclus cinclus. The sequence goes on from NC_085055.1 coordinate 19,971,767, forward strand.
TCCCTGCCCAAATTCCTGAGCTTTTCCCCCCTCTTATTCAGTTTTTCCTGCTTGGTTTTTCTGTCACTCAGTTTCATAGAGCAAACCACATTTTCAATTTGTTTTCGTCTATTTCCTTGTGCCTCCATGGATATTCCTATTCCAAAACTACTTCTTGATGGTTCTGCTTTCTCTCTTGACCCTTTATTTTCTTTGAATATTAGGGTTATTCCTTTGGTGTCTATTTTTTTTTCTACTGTGGCCAGTTTTCAGATAACTGTAGCTGCTGTTTATTTCAAATGTTTTGCTTACACCTGATTAACCAGTCTTATCTGTGCCTCCTGGACTCCTGTTTGTGGCTTGTCAGCATCTAGAGGCCTCAGTAAATTCCACGCTCTGTGAAGCCATGCAGTAAAACAGTTACTCAAGTGTCTGTCTTGAGCCTGAGGTGGTCATGGGGGAGTGGGCCTGCCCCACACAGAACTGCCCACTCTGGTGTTCCCAGTGTCACAGATCTGCAGTTCAGACTGGTAAAGACCAGTCCATCTTTTTCTCGTTTGCTTTTTTGTGTTCCTTTTCTGTTAGTGCTAAGAGCTGTTATACTTTTTACACCTTCTGAATATTTAGGGTCATGGAACCCTGTACAGTCATCAAAGCCTTTTTAGTTTTGGTATTTTAAAAGATTATGTACAGAAGTAAAGGCTGCATTGAGGGATCATGACAGTGAGCACTATGACCCCCAAAACTGCCAGAATCCCAGAATATTCTGAGTTGGAAGGGACCCACAAGGGCCATGGAATCCAGCTGTTAATGAATGGGCTGTAGAGGGACTGAACCCAGAGTCTTGATGTTTTCCACACACTGCTCTGACCAGCTGAGCTAACTGTTCTGTGTAGGTTTGGGTTGGGTTTTTTGTCTGTTTAGACCATGAGACCCAAATTCCTGGCTCTGAGTCCATGTACATGAAACTTGGAGTGTCTGGTACTTTCCTTGCACAGATCCTTGTAAAGTGCTGAGTGCAAAGGTTTAAAAACTGTGCTTTTTTGGGGAAATGCTACAGGAAGTATCAGTAGTGGTTAAAGTCTCAAGTGCTGGACTTCTAGGAATTCCCCTGGGAAGTTACTCCACAAATTAGTGCTCCTTATGTCATCACCTTTTTCTCAGTGTGTAATCTCTCTTGAGTGCATTCTGTAATGTTTTGTTATGTTGCAGGTATTAATTCCATAGTCAAGATTGTCCCTTTAGTTTTAGGGAATTGTTTTTAGGAGAAGTGAGTGCCAGCTACATAAATCAGCTAACATTCCTGGGCTTCCACTGTGCTCCCAAAGCACGAGGCATAAGCCAGCTCATTTCCTTGTGATCCCATAGTCTTGTACACCAGCTCACGTAGCAGGGGGTGGCAGAAGTTTTTGGACCCACATAATTATGAAGTTCTAATTAAAGCTCTGATTTCAGATTCAGATTGGCACACATGGAGCTGCAGCAGTAGAAAGCCAAAATGTAAATACAGTATGTCAGTGTAAGTCAGCTGAATCAGTTCTGGGTGGATTCAAGGTCTCCCTCTTGCCCTGCGATGGGTGATAAGGGTTCAGTTCTGTGGCTGGAACGGCAGTGTGTGTATTTCTAGGATTTAAATGTTGTCATGTGACAATTTCCTGGACAGTGCTGTAGGTAATACATCATCCTTTTATAGGGATGTATAAGACAATATTTCCTAGAGCTTTTAAATCTTAAAAATAACTGCTCCCAAGTGTGCATTAGGCAGAAGGCCTGTGCTCTGTGTGTTTTGAGGGTGTGAAATGCAAGTTTCAGCCTCTGGAATAAAGTGATTATTATAAAATTGCATGTTAATACCACATTTAGTTTAAAAATAGCATAGTAGAATTTATGCAAAGAACTTCTATGTTTTAAAGGTGCTGTGTATTGGGATAAACAGCAGTGCTGTTCTCTGGTTCAGATACTATGCAGGTAACTGCAAATCACTGATCTTTTCAGCATTAACAGTTTTCTCTGAAATTCAGTTGAAATGCTTGTAAGAGATGTGATTGCCAGTCAGATCACCTTAGCTTTTTATCCATAGAAAACTTAATCGTTGAATCTCTGAAAGATACTTCAAAGGCATGTGAAAGATTGTTATTGCTGATTGAGAGAGTTCTTGGAAGCTCGCAGGGCTGCAGGACAACGTTTTATGCTTGGCTGGGAACCCAGCTGGTGCTGGGAAATACAGGGTGAGGAGAATACAGTTCTTGTTTTAAACATCCTGTAATCCCAGTAAGGGGATGTGAGACAACATGTCGTTTTAGGGAGATTACGGGCTGGGGGGAGGAACAAAGAAACCCATGGCAGCAATGGCTGGTACCTCACAGAGCCCCATCCATCTGAGGCAGCTCTTCATAATTTTAGCCAGGGGGTTGAAGGCTCAGTGGTGCAGTAGCATTGCAGAAGCAACTCCCAGGCATGGGCAATGGCATGGATTGTCAAAAAAAAAGAAAATAAAAACTGTTGGCTTTTGTTTTTCTGTATAAAGATTAGTGTAAGAATGTTATTTCCCTCCTGCTCTTGGGTAAAAGCAATAGCCTGTTTTGAGAGTTTTATACTGCCAAAGTAAGTTGAATGGAGTGTGTAATGTATTTGCATATTACAGTCAGTTATACTTAGCACTAGATCTGAAATGTGTCCATAGTTGGTGGTATAAAGTTATGTAAAATTTTCCACTTTGTGCCATTCTGTCCATGTGAAGGCTTCTCCTCTTCCTCACCTCTCTCTGAGCTAATTCTCCTTTGCTTCTGCAGTTCCTGTGTGCCCCAGTGCCCTTCCCTGGTTGGCAGCTCCTGGGGTGTGGATCCAGGTCCCAGTCAGGGCTCACTGCTGTGGGCTGCACTCTCTCACTGGGAGGTGGTGTGAACTGGGCCTGGACAGTTGAACTGAGCTTCCCTTAGAGAAGGGAAGATGCTTGAGTGATACCTAAACAGATGGAAACTTCCTGGAAAATTCAGTTTCCTGTCATAGACATGGAATAAGGGAGAAGAAACAAATTCCCATTATAATAAAAGTTAATGGATGATACTGGAGTTTCCATTTGGGATGTGAGCCATGGCTGAGTTGAGCTTGGATAACAGAATTTTAGAGTGAAAAAAACTTACAGTTTTTAAGTTTTGTGATGGAAAAGTTTAGCTTAGAACTTCTTCCTTGTCTGTTCTCCCTAGGTTGAGGAATTAAGGGTGATTCATGATCTGTGCTGCTAGATCAGTTACCTTTTATGTTTGAAAATTGGTCTGGTACTGTGGGGTTTTTTAGGTATTTTCTCCATTGACATTTTCTTCTTTCCTGTGTTTTCAGTTATGAGAAATACTGTAACTAAAACTACTGGTGGTTTTTAAAAGTACATTATTTCCCCCTTAAAAATGTAATGAATGGTTGCCAAAACACTTCTGAATTTGTGAAGAATGTGAAAAATCATCAGCAAATCTGAAACGGCCATCAGGGAGCATGGACTAGGGGATTAAGAATTTATCAAATACCTTCTGCTGCAGGTGTATTGTGTTTGTGCTTGGTCTGGGGAGCAGTTGTCTATAAAATGTCCAGTCTCGCATTTTTACTCAAGAACATGTTGGGTGATTTCCTCTTAAAATCTCCCTACTCAACTTAGTTTCCCTTTCCTGTTTTCAAACCCTGTGTGTGACTCCTGGGAGAACAGCTTTGTCAAGGTTGTCTGCATTGTACTGCAGAAGTTTTGATAACAGAAAGTTCTGCCAGTAGAATTTAAATCGGCTTCTAAACTAAAAATACTGCTCTGCCTTAGAAGAAAATTGAGTAGGAATGAGTAGCTGTGGTCCCCTCGGTGGCATCTGGTTGACCGTGGCTTCCACAGAGGGTTGTAGTGCTGGGATTGGAGTGTTCCTGCTTTAGGAGCTGGGAGTGATGGATGGGCTTGGTGGTGCCTGAGGATGTCGATTAAAGCGATTGTGTTCCCGAGTGTTTAAAGAGGAGTTAATGTGTTACCTGGAGGCATCTTTATTGGGGTGGCTGAGCCGTCCTGGTCCGTGGGCACGGAACACTCCAGCACACGTTCCTCTGCCCTTGTTTTCTTTGCTACCTGACGTGATTTAAACTCACGCCGTCTAAATAAGGACTGAGTGTTCCTGGATATTGTGTTGGAGTCGTTAGTAAGGCCAGAAAACATTCCCTGGGGCTGGGCAATGACTTGAGAAGTGATGGCGGTGCAGCCTTTCCTGAGCGCCGTGCTTTGTGGGGAGCGGAGATTTCCCTGCTCTCCTGGAGGAATGACCCCGAGTCCCCCCCGTGACAGAATTTGTTATTCCGTGTCTCTCGCAGTCAGGCCCCCGGCTGGCTCCCTCTCACACTGTGGCCTTGGAGAGCACACTTCACTCTGAGACTCTTACGTTCAGGCATTTTTGTTTGGTGTGGAAAAAGGGTTTTATTAGTTTTTGTTTGCTCGGGGAACGTGATGAACTTGATCTGTAACTTCCAAAGCAAGTTCTAAGTGTTGAGAGTGTTTCTGCAGTTTAGAAACGTTATTATTTTATACCTATAGGAGAAATGTTAACTTTGCTGTTTGAAACTTCTCAAAATACAGCAATCTTGACTTTTGGAAAACATCATTATGTGAAAATTTTATACTGCATGGTGAAAAAGATTGTTGTTCATCTTCTTAAAGCCTCAAAGTTTGAATTTTACCTCGTAGTAACAAACCTAGTTTGTTAAAAATACATTTAGAGTTTTTCTTGTCAGGGATTTTGTAAACACAGGGACATTCAGACAGAACTATAACTTTGACATAGGACTTAGACTTTTTTTTGTGTTTGTGGGGTTTTGTTTGTTTGTTTTGTGGGTTTTTTTGGTTTGTTTTTGTTGTTGTTTTTTTGTTTGTTTTGGTTTTTTTGGGGGGGGTTTTTTGTTTTGTTTTGTTTTTGGGGGGGGTGGACTCAAGGAGCAAGGCAGTCCCTTCTGCACTTAGAATGCATTTTGTTGTAGTTTTTTTTCTTGAACTTTAGCTAAAGAAGTTGACTGTATTTCTCCAGATATGAAGAAAAATACTCTTAATTGTCTTCTGATCGTTGTTAAATTGGGTTTTCATGGTGTTCAGGCAAAAACAGTGCAGTTTTTATTTTTTCAGAGTTATACAAATATTAATTCATTGGTCACAACTGTCGCTATGTGAGGGTAATAATGTCTTTAGCAAGTTTTTCATGGTTGTGTGTTCATGGAGGATGTGCAGAATTATTCAGTAGCCAGCAGAATGTTTGCTCTGATAAAATTTTGAAATAAGTATGTTTAGTTGATTTTGGGGTTTTTTTTGTGTGTCCCTCACATTTGCATTTCAACCAACAGGGAATTTTTAAGTGTGGATGTCTTACTCAAATTCTCCCAGTGTGGTTGGGGTGATTTAAGGGCAGGGTGGTGTTTGCAGGAAGAAATAATTTCTCGTAGTTCACAGGGAAACTCTCATTGTTTCTCAGAGTTCTGTGCTGTGAGTCTTGGGGAACATTTTTTGTTCCTACTTTTTGGCTGAATTGAACAAATTCTCTGTAGAGAACCTTGTGTCAAAGCCCATGAAGGGATCACACACCTTTAGTGTTGTTGTGAGCTGCCCTGAGCTCCATGCTGTGTTCTGTAGCCGTGGGTTCAGAGCTTTGCCCCTGGAATATTGCAAAGATGTGTTGGTGTCTCAGCTAAGAGTGCAGCCAGTGCACGTGTGGCTGTGTTTTGGAAGAGTGCTTTGGGAATGCTGTGCAATGGGTACCAGGGGTACCTGGGTGACAGGGGATCCAGCAGATTTCACTAACAGGAGTTGCCACACATTTTTCTGCCTGGGACAACTGCTAGAACAGGGGTAGGACAGACATCGGCCTGGGGAATCTGGTTCCTGACTTTGGTGCAATTTTGGTGAAATCCATCAAATCCAACATGGTCTAGCCCACCCCAAGTGCAGGTCTGGAAGTGGGGGGTGTTAGGGCTTGGAATCTGTGAGACTTTTCCCTGCTGTGTCCATGACAGCTGGCCCTTGCACTAACCTCTGCCAGGCTGAATGCATTCAGTTTTCTTGGCTTTTAGGAAGTACCTAGATCTCCCACCCCTCTAAAACAGATCCCACACATTTGTTGTATTCATTTGCAGATGGCTGACAGACCTCTTTTGCTGCTCATCATATGCCTGCCTGTCTGTCGTCAGATAGTTTTGCAAATAGTGCTTTTAGGGGTTTATCCAACTCGGGGAAATGCTGCTTTTGTGAGAATATTCTCTGTTGTGTTTTGCCTTAAAGCCTCGTTGAGCTGCTGCTCATTCTTCAGTGGGTTCCAGCTGATCATTTCTTGGGTGAGAAGATGCTGTGTGGAGTGGCAGGGAACAGTTCAGAGAAGGTGGTGGGGAGAGAAGGGCTTTTCCTTCCCGCAGCTCTGGAGCTGCAGGTGGAGGCGTGGCTGAACACAAACCCCTGAGCAGCGCTGCCACAGTCGGTGAGAACCAGCTCCTGTCCTTCCGGAGCTCCTGAGCTCTGAAGCTTGGACATAGCAAGCTGTTGGAGCTTTCTGACTGTTGCTAATTATTTTAGTAGAAACAGTCAGACGATGTTTAATCCAGAAATGAAAAGGCTGATAGTGTAGCAGTGCACAAAGCTCCAGCTGTGGATATGACTGTGGGATCCTTGGCATGTAGAAGTCTGTGTGTGCCTCAGATGGGTAGAGCTTTCTGTTCCTCAGAGCCTGGTAGAGGCTCAGCATTTCTGTTTCTGTAATCGTGCTTTAAAAGTAACCTCGTGCTCACGGTGCTGTTGGATGGGCACAGATTGGTGGGTGAGGTTCCCTTGCTGCCCTCTCCTCCTGTGTCCCATGGATGCCACGGTGCCAGTGTGGCTGGGCTGGCCAGCCCCTGGTGCTGGCTGAGTGCTTTTGGTGATCCCAGTGCAGCCAAGATCAAAGACTTCTGCCTGGCAAATGGTGGTGATGAACCCCAGGGGATACATTTGTATTTGTAAAAAAAAAAAATTGACTTTTTTTTTTTCTATTTTACTTAATGAAATTAAGATTTAATAATGAAGTTATTCTTAAGACTGGGTTCTTGGAAAAGCCAAGATAATTTTCAGTAATTAATGTTCCAGTAGCATTTCCAAGGACCCTAAGTTAGATATTTGTATTTAGCCCTTTCCTTTGGTGAGGATAGGTGAGAATGGCTGCAGGTAGCTGTTTAAGCCTTTCTTCCCAGTGAATTTCATCCATTAGGATTGGATTATCTGGGTAAAGACACCTAACAGTTGTTTTGATTCCCAGTTCTTCTCCTCCCTTTGGTCTCAGAGACAACAGTTTGCAGATGCTTCCCTGCAGCTGTGAAATGATGCTCATTAAGGACCACAGCAGAAAGTATTCTATGTGGTTTAAGTGACCTCCCTCCTGCTCCCAGGACAGCCTTTCCAGATCAGCCAGGATGTTTGGTAAATAACATATGAAGTTTTTCCTCTGTATATGCTCCTCATTAATTGTAAGTGCTGATATTCATTTATGTATTTAGTCAGCCTTTCTGAAATGAGGATAGTTTAAGAGCTGATGTGGAAGGAAAGTCTCGTCTTGGAGGCTTTGTAAGAATGCAATTTTGCTTTTGGTGCATTGATAAACCCCTTACAAAAGAGGGTGAGGAAAGTCAGAGCAGGGTTCAGTAACACCAGGCTGCACAGGGCTATAAAACTGAAGCTCTGCAGTGAGTAACTGTCAAAGGGTCTAATGCAGGTGAATGGCTGCACAGTAAAATGAGTGATTACATTTAGCTTAGACAAATACTAAATTATAAGCATGGAGAAATATTAACTTCAGGGCCCACCATATTTATGTCTTGGAGATCTATATAAATGTAAAAATTTCTAGAGAGGGGGGGCAGCACTGATGGCCACCAGGCAGAAGTGAAATCTTGGCCTTGCAAAACCTTGAAGTTCCAAAGCAGCTCAGGTGCTGTTTGTGGGACAGTGCTGCTGACTTAGAGCCCCTCCCTGACTATTACAGGTAATGAAACTTAATTTTATGGGAAATTAGCATCTCATTGCTGACTTTTTTTTTTTAAAGTTGGCAGCGCTAAGACTGAGGAGAGTGGTAGTGCCACAGAATCCATACAAGAGAGAAACTTTGAAGAATGAATATTCAATGAGATATGAGTTGAAATGGGAAATATTCCCACAGCTCAGAAATTCCTAATGTCTCTCCAGTGTAGGTTGTCTGGCATTTACTTGGAGTAGAACTTGCTCTGTTCTTCCTGTCAGTGAGAGCATGTGAAGTGTTTTGTCTTGTCAGTCCGTCTGGTTTTTCCCTCAAAAGCCTCCAGAAATTTAAATTTTCTTGTATACTCTTTTAGCATTTGTACTTACTCAGGAGTTCCAGCCAAATTTATTGTGGGAGAAATAAAATGCACTGTTGGTGATGCCTTTTAAATAATCTAATTAAAAGTTAAGGTGGTATCTTGTTTATTTGGTGCCATTTCTGATGTATTTTAGTTCTCTAAAGCATCATAACTATGCCTTACTGTACTAAGGAGCCAAGAGAGGCTGCTGGTGGATGAGGAGTGCTGGGTGTCATTAATTAATTGGAAATGAATTAATGCTAGTGTCTTTGGCCCTGGGAACACTGTAGTCCCAAGGCTCTGAAGTGTCAGCACTGGCCAGGGCACAGCTCCTGCTGGTCCTGTTGGACTCCACATCCAGGGGGGGTGGGCCTTTGTTGGTGAACTCTCCGCTGAAGGACGAGAATTCTTCGAGGAGCTGGTGGGACTTCCGTTTTTTTTCTCTTTAGGGAACTTTTCTCCCAAAATCAAACCCCATCTTAGGACCACAGTGGCCACCTCTGCCTGTGTTGCTGTTTATATGGTATCATTTCAAGAGAACTTGGGGAAAAAAAACAATAATTTTCCTCTTCCTGGTTGGACTGTGTGACTTCATGTTCCATCTGTTGGCTTTAAACCTTCCTGGCTTGATGTGATGAGCATTTTCTGTCTTCTCCTGTTGGGGTCTTGTCACACTGTTATAGCAGGGCTCTTTCTGTGCCACAACTTGCTGCACAACTGTATTTCTCTCCATTTATTAAAAATTACTATGTAATAGCAACCTGAGCGCTGACTGTTGTGATTTGTTGCTCAAAATCCAGTTTACATCAAGCTACACCCATTGAATGATGGCTCAGGTGGAGGGCTTGGAGCAGTCCCTTCCCAAAGAGGGATCAGGGAAACGAGCAATGTGAGAAAATAACTTGGACATTTTGGGGATTTTATCCCAGCCTGATTTAATACACGCACTTTGCTTCCTCTTCGCAAGTTGTTTAATTTTATTCACTTGTTGCAGCAGATTGTTTTCACTTTGGAAAATCTGGGTGGGAATTCCCTGATGGCTATAACTCATCCAGCAGAGGCTCCTTCTGGGAGAAAGGTCTGATCAAAGCTGAGAATGTGCTGCTGGGAGGGAAGGGAGGCCTGTTGCTGGGGATGACTACAGATACTCTGCAATTTAATTTAGGAGATGGAATATCTTTCTGGCCTAGAGCTTCCTGGAAATAGCAAAGCAATCCTGTCACTTTCTGGATATAGGAACTGGTTGGATTGTTTCTAGACAGAATTTAGTTTCAATTGTTCTTTCATATTTTGTCCTTAGGCAATATTTGAGTTGTTCTTAAGGAAAACGAAAACAATTCTTCCAGGTTTTCACAGGTTTGGGGATCTGCAGACAAAGCCTTCCAGATTGCCAGTGGTGGGGGTCGGAAACTTTCTTGGCTGTCAGGGGTGTGTGGATTCCTTTAGTAGCTGATTTTTATCAGTTTTTCATTCTAAACAGTAAAATATTGAAAAAAAACCTCTTTATTCTGATGGCTTCACTAAATGCTAAATGAAGAATAACACAAAGTCTGTTGTGTCTTTGTCCCTTTAGGGGTGGATATGTCATCATTTTTACATTCCTTTCTTGAGTTTTCCCTCTGCTCTCTTCCCATTAGTTTTTACTAATTCCATTAATATCTTTGCAGTAAGTTGTCACAGGAGTTTATGTTTCATTTTAGGCAAATTCAGAGCTTGTGTGTTCTGTAGGTTTCTGGACAAAGCTGAAAGGGAGAAGGTGATCAGTAGTACTGTGTTTCTGAAGTGTGCAGCGCACAACAAGTTGTGCGATGGCTTTCTTCTAATTTTATCTAATGTTTTAAAACCAGGCTGGCAGCTGTGAGAATTTGTACAGGCAGTTGTTTGGATGGGATGTTTGCTTGTGAATAACTGAACTTTTTGAGTAACTTTTTTCATAGTACAAAAAACTCATGCAGTGGTGTCCCGGAAACCTGTCATTGTAATTTTCCTCTTTCTTTCTCCCATAGGAAATTTGCTACAAGACCCTATCGCTCCTACCAACTCCAATTGTCAGCATTATGTCTGCAAAACATGTAAAGGCAAAAAGATGATGATGAAGCCCTCGTGTAGCTGGTGCAAGGACTACGAGCAGTTTGAGGAGAACAAGCAGCTGAGCATCCTGGTGAACTGCTACAAGAAGCTGTGCGAGTACATCACGCAGACGCCGCTGGCCCGGGACATCATCCAGGCCGTGGATTGCTCTGCAGACCTGCTAGCTCTGCTCAAGGATGGGGCACCGCTCCACGAGGAGACGGAGAAACCCTCGGATGCAGCCCTGGCTCTGTGTCTGACGCATTCCCCAGTCCCTTCCACCTCGGAGCTGGCGACGGACACGCCCGGGGGGTTCACGGCGCTGCCCGAGAGCACCCCCAACCTGGACCTGCGGGGCTCCGTCATCAACGGGCTGCCCCCCTGCAACGGGCTGTCGGTGGAGAAGCTGGGCGTGAGCATCCCCTCTCCCGAGCACGCCAGCGCCATCGATGTGTGCAGCACCGGGGATTACATCAAGACAGAGGACATCCCCGGCAGCCTGCAGCCCGTGTGCGACACCGTGGCCACCAGCGACCTGTGCCCCACGGGCATCGACATCTGCGGCTTCAGCGAGGACATCAAGCCGGGTGGGTCGCTGCTGCTCAGCGTCGAGGAGGTGCTGCGCAGCCTGGAGACCGTGTCCAGCAGCGAGGTGTGCGACTCCAACCTGCAGCCCGGCTTGGAGGCAAACATGGCCAACGGCCCCTTCCTGCAGCTCTCCCCCCCTCCCCTCAGCCATAACATTTTCATGTCCACAGATGCTTCTCCTCACGGGCTCTCCTGCACGGCAGCCACGCCCAAGGTGGCGAAGCTGAACAGGAAGCGCTCTCGCTCCGAAAGCGACAGTGAGAAGGTTCAGCCTCTGCCCATCTCCAGCATCATCTGCGGCCCTACGCTGGGAGCTTCGGCTCCTGTGACAGTCAAACAGGAAAATAAAATGTCTTTGCAGCCTATTGCAACCGTACCTAATGGAGGAACTACTCCCAAAATCAGTAAAACTGTGCTCCTATCTAATAAAAGCATGAAAAAGAACTTAGAACATGCCCCTAAGAAATCCCACCCGAAAGCCAAACCAGGGGTGCTGAAAACAAAAGACAAGGCAAAGGAGAAAGTTCCCAGCAGTAACGTTATGCCAGGAAGCCCAACAAAAACTGTGTATAAAAAGCCACAAGAAAAGAAAGGGTGTAAATGTGGTCGTGCCACTCAAAATCCAAGTGTTCTTACATGCCGTGGCCAACGCTGCCCTTGCTACTCTAACCGCAAAGCCTGCCTTGACTGCATATGCCGTGGCTGCCAAAACTCCTACATGGCTAACGGGGAGAAGAAGCTGGAGGCCTTTGCAGTGCCAGAAAAGGCCTTGGAGCAGACTCGGCTTACTTTGGGCATTAATGTGACAAGCATTGCCGTGCGCAATGCCAGCACAAGCACCAGTGTAATCAATGTGACAGGGTCACCAGTAACGACGTTTTTAGCTGCCAGTACACACGATGAGAAAAGTTTGGATGAAGCTATAGACATGAGATATGACTGTTAAACCTTTCATTTCCCTGCCATCCGTAGGGGAACTGCTACAGGTTTAAGGCAGCTATGGTTCTGTTTAACTTGCTGGAGCTCCTGCGTTTAGATCACTTGTATCAAGTGTTTTTCATTGCTATGTTCTGTGTATTAGTGTCTGGGAAATAGTTGCAGATAATGGAGGAGTTACCCTAAAACTGTTTTTAGTTCTTACAGCACCTCATAGTTTGAGATCGATTGCTGATGTAAATGATTTTATCACAAGATCTTTTGACAAGGAATATATTGACCTCATTGTACTTTCTCATGCTTTGTGCTCAGTCAAAGCTTCAGCTTCAGTGTAGCATCCAGATAGTGCATCTCAACTGTGCTAGATGATGGTGTAGAAAAATAATTATTTGATGGGTTACAGTCACCATGAGCAGGAAATTACCTGACATTCCTGTGGGAAAGGCAACACTGGGGGATACACTCCAGAAAGGGTAGGTAGTGGTGATCATGAGAATTGGTTGTGCCCTCTACTGAACAGCATGCAGTTAAAAAAAGATTAAAAAATACACTGAGCGAGCTGGCAGGCTAAAAAGCATCTCAGGCTGCAGGCAAGGTCAGGAGGGTCAGGTGGATGCAAAAGTTGAGCTCCAGCTTGGATACCTCGTCCTGGTAATGACATAATCCTTGGGGTTGTCTTCCTGACCCTTCACAGGTCACATCCGTGCTCAGTTGCCCCTCCATGCCAGCCCCCTGTGCCTGAGGGGCTGGGCTGGGGGAGAACATCACTGCTACCCTACAAAGGCTCAAGTTCTGTTCACACCATCCTCTCCCTTTTCCGAGTTCCTGCTGTTTTACTGCTGTTGTTTCTAGGGAAGAGAAGGGGGTTTGTGGGTTACAGGGAGTCCTTGGCTGATTTTTCCTCCCTCTGGTGCTGATCAGTGCCAGGGCTATGGGGAGATTCCACAGCACTTATCACCACTGGGGGGGTTGTTTGATCAGGTTTGTAACAGAGCCTCCCAGGGAGGGGAGTTCCCCACTGGCAGGCCCCTCCCAGCCAGGGCACAGGATCGAGGGCTATCAAAGGTCAAATTTTTGGGGTGTTTGCTAAGCAGAATAAGCTATATATAACTCACTCCACCCTGAACCTATCTCATTTTTTGCTAAAATGTTGAAAGCAGCTTTTGAAGGTCATTGCTTTTCACCCTGGGCCAAAAGGCTCAAAATTAGAAAAATAACACAAAGTTGTTGAGCTTATCTGGAAAAGTGTTACAGTGAAAGAATTCCTCTTAGGAATTCAGCTTTGTACAAAAATGGTTGATTTCAGCGCAGTCCCTAAAGAAGAGTGCAGGCACAGGCACAAGATTGAGCTGTGCCTTCAGGGCTTCGCTGGAAGCCTAAGAAGTTGAGATTGCTTTGTGAAAGCAGAATCCTCCTCTTGGAATGATAGAGCACAACCCGAACATGGGCTGACTCGAACACAGATATTACTGTCTGATTTTAAAGGCCATTCCTGTTTCAGCAGCATGTTAAATAGTGTGTGGATTTTTTAAGTTCCTTTCCTGCTTCCATCTTCCCTTTTCCTCAGGCAGAGCCCCTGCGGTGCTTTCCGGCCCAGCGCTGGGTGTGCTTTGATTTGGCACAAAGCACGTACAATGACGGTTCCTCACTGAGAAATGAGCAAAACCCTTTGGACACAAATGGCACCTCCTTTTGTTTTGTAGTGTACCATGGTGTCATTTTCTGTGAATGTGGTCAGAGCTTTTTGTTGGTTTTGGTTTGTTTCTCCCCCCGTCTTTTTTGTGGGGTGGGCAGGGTGGGGGGTTAAAGCCATAGGAAGAAAAATGTGATGTACGTGTCCAGTCTGTACTTTTTTGTTTTTGTTTTGCAAGAAGAGTTGAAAAATATTTTTGATAATGAGTAAATGGTGGAAAATGCTTCTTAGTATTCTTGTCTTTATTTGCCAACCCAAGTACCTGAGATCTGTGTTTTTTAGCCCTCATGAGATTTAACAATGTCCTATTAAAATGTATTTAGTTAAACTTGTATGTGATTTTTGTGTTGACCCAGAGGGATCCTACCAGTCTCTAATTTGGTGGTTTGATCGTGACCTACTAATGTAAATCTGTTTATTAGTCCACTGCGTGTAAGCGAAGCAGCGACCCGGAGTCTGGGAGTGGCTGCACAGCACGGGTTGTGTCGGAATGCTTTTGCAGAGCTGTTCAGTTTTGCCGAGATTGTCGATGGTACATTTTTAGGACTTTCATTAAATTAAATACAAAGTATACCTTTGCTCCAGAAATGTGGGAGTATTTGGAATCTTTACTATCTCACTGCTGCATTCAATGTGGTACCAAAAGTTGGATAACTTAGGTCAAGAGTGCTTCAGAGCGTCGACAGGAGAGCCCTGATGGTTCATGTAAAACTGCAAATGGTAGATTCAGGTTGTTTCTAAAAACATTTCCTTTTATGCTGCCACATTCTTGAAATGTATATTAAAATTCAAATTGATTTAATAAATGTTAGTTTTCTAATTCTATTTTGCAACCGCTGAAGGCATCAGTGTGGCATATGTTGAACTCACTTTTTAAATACTACTTAGTGTGTTGATGATTAATTCTCTAATTGTTTAAATTAGGGTTGGCTTGGTTTGGTTTCCTTGCCCTCCTGGCTAGTTGTTAGTGAGCTGAGCAATGGAAGGGATCGTCTTGGTTGCTGACAGGAATTCCCGCAGCTCCAGTTGGGAAAACATTCCTTCCACAGCAGCTTCCTGGTGTGGGGCCTTCCTGCCTTGGCTTGGGCAGAGAGCAGGGTGAGAACAGGGTCCAGTGCAGCCCAGGAGGGGCTTGTCCCTGCTGCCCATCCCGAGGAGCTGCAGAGTCACTGGTGGGATGCAGCTCAACGATAGTTTGAGCTGCAGCCCAGCCCCAGCTGGGTTGCCTGGAATTCCTGGGGCTCTGGATCCAGGGAGCTGTTCTCAGCGTTAGCCCAGAGGGAGCTGCTTGGGGATTTCTTACAGAGGGAGGAAGTGTGTGATACTCCATTTTTTTCCCCAATCCCCCTGAAGGCAGGGATTAACTGCCAAACTGTATTAAAACCCTGTAATTTGTAGAGCAGAGTCAAAAAGAAAAAGCAGCAGTTTGTGGTCGCGTGTAGTGGTACAAAATGCAGTGTTTCTGAGCATCCAGATCTGAACATAGTTCTGAACAAGGAGGAAAAGCCCTCTACTCTTCCATGTGGAGTGGAAAGGCTCTTCCCCAGGTATGACACATTAGGACACGTTCAGAATGTTCAAATACACAAGTCAATGTAGCCAGTGGTGACAGGCTTAGAGGGCAGGGTGGAGCTCTGTCAAAGGTTGGACTCGGTGATCATGGGGGTCTTTTCCAACCTTAACGATTCTAAGATAAACCAAGGGTTGGGATTACATCCCAGAGGAGGGGGGACAGGAAGACAAAAAAATAAACCCCTGGATGTGTTACCTTGTGGCTCTCCCAGCAGGAGCTGTTCTCACTCCCTGGCTTGTCTAACCACGGTGCAGAGCCAGGGGCACTGGGAGCACAGCAGCCTCTTCCGGCAGATGTTCTTCCCTCGCATGGGAGCTGAAAACATTCCCAGGAACGGAGGTGGCAGGGAGCAGCCGCCTCCTGCACAGAGGCTCCCCTTGGTGCCTTCAGCACAGCCCGGGGTGCCTTGCTAGCCCCAGCATTTGATGGTGTCAGAAGAACCTGCAGAGTTAGAGGGAAATAAACCCGAAAAGCCTGTTTGCCAAGGCAGGTACTTCTGGCACAGCAGGGAACTGCTCCCTCAGTGAAACTTCAGGAGTTTCAAGGAACAGATCCCACAGCTGTGGCACAGGGATGGTGCAGAGGTTCTGCGTGACCCAGCACAGAAGCAGCTTTTTACTGTGTGCAAGAAGTACCCCCTCCCCAAATAATTCTTATTTAAATTCTATACAAATCGGTTAGAAAAGAATTCTTCATTGCTAAATTGGAGAGCTGAAAGGATACAAACAAGCACCTTTGTAAGGACCATTCCAAGTGTGTGGCACAGCTGAGGAAATCCCCTCTGAAAGGTAGGTGATGCTGTTTCCAGTACTACCAAGAACATCCTAGGCAGATCTTTAGTCTTAACTATTTAAATTTATAAATTGAAGTGCTTTTGACAGCCTAAAGAAACTCACCAAAAGGTGACTGTTCTATAGGCAGATATAGGCACCCTTTGGTGAAAAGCATTCCCCTTGTTCATTCCACTCGCAAAAGATCCGGGAGATACCACTTTCCTTTTTTTCAGGACAGGTTAAAATGAGGGAGTTGGGTGTTTTGCTAAGTCATCACAGGGACAGTGCCTGCACATTGAGAGCAAGGATGTGAGGGAGGTAAGTGGTAAGATTGCTTCATCCCAGTGTTGAGAAGAAAGCCTGGAATTTTGGCTTTGGAAGGCATTTGCTTGCAGGTACCTGGGTAGTGTGAACTCACCACAGCAGGGAAGGAGAGTTTGGCACAGCAGCTGGAGATGAAGGGAGTAGTAACACTCTACCCCACCACTGAGACAGGTTTTCCTTTTTAAATTCAAAGTCCTTTATTTGCCAAAAAAGAAGGGAATATAAAGTAAAAATACAAAGATCAAACCATGCCACCACAAAATGTCTCCAAAACTACTTTTACAAAATCTGAGAACCTTTTATTATTATTAAATATTCAGTTTCTAAGCCCCTCACCCAGCAATACAGTGAGAAGATGAGCACACAAGGGGAAGCTCTGTTTATGTTTTTCTTACTGTGGCTCATGCTCGTCACTGAGGTTCTGTTTTGTTTGCATAGACCTAAGATACTCAGTCTAGAGACTCCAAATCCATATTGTTACAATGATAGTTCAGTGAACTTGGTGTTGGGTCTTTCAGGACTATTCTGTCTCAGAAACTAAGCCCAGTACCTTGGTTAGAGTGTTTTGAGTCAGCTTCATGAAATCCTTGGTTCAGGAGAGCAGGAAGGCTTTTGGAATCCCTGTTTTGATGTCCCTGTCTGCTCTGCAGCACTTGCCCCTCAGAGGCAGGAGGGAGCTGGAGCAGTGCTTACGGTTCACTGCCAAAAAACTGGGATGCAGCAAGTACTACTGAGATTTTAGAAGAAAGAAAGAAAAAAATCCAACTAGTACCATTCCAGCAGTAATACTGAGCTATACCTCCCATCTTAGTACTGCAGAGAGAAAATATTTGTGATACAACAGTACAAAGCAAGGGGTTTGTAAGAACACAGGGCTTAATTTTGCTAGACAAAAACAGACTAGAGAGAACAAATAAGCACAATCATATTTTTATCATGCAAAAATGAATTTTACTCACTTTTGTGACTACTCGTAAGGAAAAAGCCTTCAGTGTGAGCTGGATGTACTCTGAAAAATGCAGGATGTGTCCTTCCAGGGATGCAGCATCTCAAGTGGCGCTGACATGGAGTCAGGAGGCAGAGCTAGAGCCAAGGGACTCCTACAAATCTTCTGGGCAGGAATTCCAGGGCTGCTTCGCTGCAACTGAGCAGCTCTGCTGGGTGGACATAAGCACCCTTGACTATCCCAGAAAAAAGCAAAGAAGTAGGACAGGAGTTTCCAAATTTACCTCACTTAAATCCCACAGAGTTACAAATTTTCCATCCAGAGCAGCTGGAGACAGGGCTAAGTCACAAATGGGTGTAGAACACCTCCTCTAATGCATGTGTGCCTGCTGAAATGTGGTTATTTTCAAGTACTTTAGGGACAGAGAATGGATTTCCCTTCCTGGAATATTACTGCAGAATTTGCACTGCCACCATGGTACCACTGGCTTCTGCAGTTTCTCCTTCTATTCAATAGAATGGAAAACATTTGCTGTTAATTGAGGATTTTTTTTTCTTGGATCTGCTTGTGTTGAGCTACCAGAAAGCATGGACGGGGTTTGGATTCACTCTGTTGTTGTAGCAGTACTGAATGTCTCTGTAGGAGAAAGGGGCAGGGTTTGGGTTCAGAAGAGCAGCTGTCAGCTTCCTGTCTCCATTTATTGAACCAAACCTTGGGAAGGCAGCTGGTGAGTTTTACCAGACTCTGGGTCCTGACTTCTGCAAAGAAAGGCACCAGTTCAGGCTGGTATGGTGTGAGGTAGGAGCCTGAATTCAGGGATGGGTTGAATTAAAAGCCCTCTGCAAAAAGCAGGTAAGGAAGACCCTGAAGTGGTGGGTGACTGAGGCTTTCCAGAACTGACAGATTAGACATTGCAGTACTACTGCTGGAGTTCAAAGCTGGTGCTGCTGCTGAGGGACCATGAGGGTTCCATTTCAGCCTATGATGGGGTCAGGCTCTTCTTGTTCCTTTTGAGGAATCTTAGTCTTTGGAGAGATATAAAGGGACATCAAACTGAAAGGCCCCTCTGGCCCATGGCAGTGAGGGAAGGGTGAACTCCTGCTGTGTCCAGGTTCTTCTCAGGAGAATGTGGCTGGAGCTGGTTACAAGCAGCAGCTGTGGGACCTCCGTGCTGTGTCCATTCCTGCAGTCAGTTCCTTGGTGGTTCTGCATTTGGGCATTTGTGGAATCACCCCCCAGGGAAGGTTTTCCCTTTCGAGGTTGTGGCAGTGATGGAGATGGATCCAGACACACTGTGTGTGTGCTGCATTCCAGGGGCTTGCTTGTCTTGGTTTGGTCAGAGTGCTCCCTGCTTCATCTCTTATTATGGGATGCAGGTCACCTGGCAGGGCCTTTGCTAACAATGGAGGCATCCAGAAGTTTCTCAAATACCAAGTCCAGGATCCTGAGGGCTGTATATGCATCTGGTCAGTTCAGCTGAAACCTTCCTCTCCTCCCGAGTTCAAACACGGGAGAGTTCTGACCCCAGGGAGCAGCAGCACATCCCCCTGGGCAGAGGCAGGCAGGTCTTGGGCTGCAGAGGCTCCTGGAAAAGCCCAGACTGCACTGGAGAGATCAGCCCGTTCCTCGTTAGGATACTGACCCCTGGAGGTACCGAAGGGATGCGGTCCAGTCCTGTCCCGTGGAGTTCTCCACTGCCCGGGTGTGCTCTGCCTCCAGGGAGGGCAGCCGGGCCTGCCAGGAACAGGGACAGGCATCTCCCAGGAATTCTGGCAGGAGGCACAGCTTGAGGGAGATAACAGGAGATACAGGGCATGCACAGCAACCCAGCAGTACAGACTGGGCACAGCTGGGGGGGCTCAGACCTGTCCCAGCTGAGAAGGTAAGGCCCAGACCTGCTTGTGCATCTAGGAGGGCTAAAATTAAGAATTTGTTCTAATCACTCCTGTGCTGAACCACAGACCTGATGGCCAGGATAGACAGATGCAGCAGCAATGTGTACTCAGAGCAGAGATATCACTTGTGATTCTAGGGGGAAAGTTGGTTTAATTTTGCACTTAAAGCAAGAATTCATTAGTTAGAACATTTCCTCCCTGAGCCTGGAAATAATTAATTTTGGCAGTAATACAGACTAATTTATTTTACTAGTTAAAATAAAGGGTTGTTTCTTTCTTCATTTTCTCAGCTTAGTCTCTTGGCTACAGGTTAAAGGAGGGGAGGGGAGGGGAGGGGAGAGGAACTGGTGCACAGCAGTCTCAACGCAGTAGCTGAACAGCAGAGATCAGTATTTGCTGTAAATACTCTGCAAAACACTTCTACAAAGCAGAAATCTACACAGACAATGTGCCTCTGGCCAGAGGCACATCAGCATAGGAGGGCACACAGGACTAGAACAGGTAACTCCATCTCACATTCCTAGAGAACGTGACAGTGGTGTAGTGCTGAAACTGCTCCCAGATCCACAGCAGTGACACAGTCCAGCAGGCAGTGTAAGAGCCTGGGGGCAAAGCAAAGGCACCTCACTCCATGCACAGGCACATCCCCTTTGTTTCCAGGATAGGAAGGAAAAAAAGAACTTCACTGTGACCTGTGTTTTAAAAGATTTCTAGACACACATTTAAGTTAATTTGGCAGCGCTTTTGTCACTCCTGGTATAAAGCCAAGGGGACAGAGTGGCACAGGACACAACTCACTGAGAAACGACCACTATGGACATTGCATGCAGCTGTTACAGGTAATCATTAGATGCTAGCATTTATTGCACATGTGGGGACATAACAATTTATATATAAATGAAACAAGGTGCAATCACCATTTTCAGTGAGTGTGCACGATAACACATTGTAAAAAGCCTTTTCATAGAAATTACCTTATTGTAATTACACAGGAAGACAAAAAGGGGTCTCAAGTTCAGTGTACAAAATAAAACACATTGTTCCAATGACAGATTTAAGGAAAACTCCTAAGTGCCTTGGGACTGAATGCTATCCAGTTTGAAAGACATGGGCTGTCTTCCACTTCTCTATGCTCAGAGATCTGAGATAACTAGTTTGTCTGACTTCTCTCCAGTTTCAGGAGGAGGTAAGACTTCTTCTGTGTCATAGTCTTCTTCACATGATCTGAAAAGACAAAAGGTGTGTCTTTAAAAGTTGTATTTTGGTTTTCAGGGCAGTTATTTCAGTGGCTACTAAGCCAGCTGGCTAAAATGCAGTAGAATGCGAAAGGTGAACCTCGACGAGGAGATTGCTGAGGTATGGGGAAGAGGGAGGGAGCAATCAGTACTCTGACAGCAGACATGGATCTGTGCTCCCCTCCAGCCTCGTCTGAGGCTCCCAGAACAAATTCTCACGGGTGTTCAGCATTAGAAAATTTGAATCCAGCTTCAGTAACAATGGTCAGGAGCTCCCAGATCCTCAAAAGTTCAGTGCAGAAATAAAGTCATCCAACCACAGCCCCAGGCCCCAGAGGAACCTTTGCTCAGAAACACCTGGTCCAAAGCATCTTCTGGCTGAGATGTGTTTTGACAAACACAGAAGAACAATTGTGGCCATGCTTTCATGTTCCTCTCTCCCTCAGTTTGATATCCAGGACTGAGCATTTGTGGTCCAAGGAGGTTTGGTGGGAATTCCCAGCTCCAGCTGCACTACCCATTCTGGTTGGGTTCCATGGCTCTCAGCCCATGCCTAGTCCCAATAAATTATATTTTTAACATGTTTCTCTTCAATCACAGCATACTGTGGGCTAGTTTTGCAGGGCTCCCAAGAAATTAAAATTCTTCCTTTTGCTCTAAAGCAAGGTTGCTCACAAAGGAAATGCTGGAAGAGGTGCTGCAATGGCCAGCACAGAAATGGCTCTCATGTTCAGTGTTAAACTGGGCTGCAAAAAGGTGAACTCCTTTGATAGCCCAGCATGGATGTGCCAGGAAGGAATTGTCTACCCCCTCCTGTGGCATTTTTCCCTTGGCTGACCCATATGCAGGCACAGCAAACCTTTAGGAGGGTGTCAGGGTCTGTCCTGCTGTAGGCAGGATACTCCCTGTGTGCAGGGGAGACCAGCCCAGGCCTTCCTGGAGAACACTGTCCTCTCTCTTCCATAAGGAAAGTACCTGCTTCATAATTCTGCCACCTCCTGAATTCTTGCATAAGCGGGAGGAGGGAAACAATGGTGTGGTCTGGATCCTGCACCAAACCTGTTCTGACCACGTGTGCAAGGTTGCCAAAATATGTGCAATTTGCACCCTTCTTGACTCAATGGTGCCTGTGGGGTCTGTGTTGTCCTGCCTTCCTCCCCAGGAATGGATTCGGAATGTTTGCAGGTGGCTCAGCTTCTCTAATCTCTCCTTGGTTTAAAGTGATGTAGCTGAGAAAAACTTTGTATTTCCATTTAAATGGTGTTCTTAGAATGTTCCTTTTGTACCTCCATTTCCTCCAATTCTACCACCTTCTGTTAGTCTTGTCCCTTTCTCTCCTATAAATGGAACATGAAATGGAACATGACTTCTTCCCTGCATTACACAGTCACCAGCAGCTGGAGCTCCATTATAATATTTTTCTTCAGGCATCTTTTGCTTCTGCATTAAACCCTCTCATGTCTGCTTCAAAAAGGGACTTCCCACTGTCCTTTCCCAGTGAATTACTTTTCCACTGCACTGGTTTGCTCCTTAAAGCTCAACAGTGTCTGCCTTTCCCATCTTGGAATAAATGCTTTCCACCTTTATAGCTAAGGAGCATCTCCGGGATGCTTTTGAATGAGATTAGCACTAAAGGTAATCAATCCCTGCTCTCCTCCCAGGCCAGTTTCAGAACTTCAGTCCCATAAAAACAAATATGGGTTCATGTAGGTTAAACACCCATTCCTTAAGACTCAACTGTGCCAACTCTAGGTTGTTCAGAGGAGGGAAATTAATCCAGGGAATTCTTTGTCCTTCCTTCTGGCAAACACGTTTTGGCTCTGTGTGGTTCAACGATGTCCTTGTTCCCCCTTTCCCTTCCTTACACTGCTGGGTTCTGGGAATGGAGCAGCAGAGCCACCAGACAACTGGAGGGAGACAAGAACAGTGGTCTAAGTTGCCTAAACCAGCATCCTCTGATCCTATGCCTCTGTCCCCCCCCCCTACTCTGAGGATGTCTGCATTGTGCCATGGCTCCCTGTTGCTTAAGGGAGATTTTTCCCATCAGCAGCTGATAAAAGATCCTCTTCCTCCTTCTTTTCCTTCCCACGTAGAAAGATCTCTTTCCCTGAAGGCAACAGTGGTTTCCATGTCCATCAGCTGGCTGAGGCTGGGTTCTGGGACACTCAACCAAACCGTGCCCACTGCTGCCCTGCAGGGAAGGCTTGGCTTGCTGCAAAACCAAGGCTTGTATCTGCATCAAAGGCTTGTGTTGGCCAGACCCAGCTGTTGCTGCTGCCTCCAGAGAGCAGTATGAGTGTCCATTCTCCAGGACAGCCTCTCTCCATGGAATCCCACACACATCAGAAGGAAGAGTGTGGCTGAGAAGAGCTCAGATCAGATGAGGCTTCCAGTGAAACATGATGCTTTATTGTTGTCTCAAGCATGACAAGACCTTCACTTATTTTTGGTGACTGCACCTCTCAATAGAGTCCAGCATCCTGGAAGTATCTGTGGATACTGGGAGTATCCACTGCCTTGAGATTCATGTTCCAGGAGCAGGGCTCCCTCCTGGGCATGCCTCAGGCAGCTTTAGACTGACTGGCTTTAGAAGCTTTCCTTCCAGAGAAGCAAGGACAGGGCTAATCACAGAAGTGGGACACACTTACTAATGCATCTGTAATTGCTCAATGATGGTTGTTTTCAAATGTATTCATAAGACAAAGACCACATTTCATGTTCTGCGGGCTAACTTAGCCAAAAGTCATCCAGTCTCTCCCAGAGCTCACCAGGAATTGTCTTGGTTCTGTCCCCAGTCCCTGTTTCTGTCATCCTCAAAACACAGCAGAAATAATGTATGAGCAAAACCTCAATGGCTCTTTATGGCAAATTTGTCTGGGCATGCAGCTCTTTGTTTTTCTTTTTCCTTTCTTTTTTTCCTTCGTGGTCTGTTGCTATGCTCCACAAACGAGATCTAATCCTGCTGCCATGACTACCGAGCTTTTCAGGAGCTCTCAAAAGCTAGCAGCCAGGTTGCTGACATGGTCTTTGCAGGAAGACACAGAGCTGCTTCAGACCAACTTCAAAAATCTCACATCACCTGCCGCTCTTTCCCTGGTTTTGGTGACTTTGGGAATTCATGGTCCTGCATGAAGCTTTAATGGCAGCCTTCTGTTTCTTTTCTGTGCTGAGGAGCAGATGTTGCAAAGCAGCTGCAGGGAATGCAGCAATTTCATCTTCCATCCTGCCCTACCTCATCTTCCATTGTGAGGGCTACAGCTGCCAAGCAGCTCAGAGGGGCTGAGGGAACAGCCTCGTGCTGTTTGGATGCACAGGCAGAGAGGGGAACAGCTCTCAATACCTTTGCAAATCTCTCTGCCTAATTAGTAGGTGCTACTGTTATCCCAAGCAATTTCCAGTGTGGGAAGTTTTGAAAATGATGCAATCTTCTCAGTACTCTACTGGCTCTATAAATATTGCTTAAGACTGGATGCAATCCTGAATCATGTGGGATTAACACAGGGTAAGTATTCTTTGGGTGGTTGAAAGAAATATTCATCAAGAAGATGCCATCACAGATACAAATCTAAAGGAACATTAGACTGAGTCTCTATTTATCTGTGGGAAGTCCTAGCCCACAGAGAAGTTCTGGAACAACTGCTCTGCCTAAATTCACTGGCTAAAGATAGCTGGTGTGTTTGTCCAGAATCTTACAGAAGGCTGAAAATTGAGTATAGGTATTGAAGAAACCAAATGTTTTAAAAAACTCTCAACCAACTTAGTAAATGAATGAAAATATTGAAGTATAACTTATGAGGAGACTAAGAGACATAAAGTTGGACTAAAGACAGTCTCTGCTAGGTAGAATAAATGTAACAGAGCTATAGTTTGTAATCTATGACAGTGTGGCATGATCAATACATGGCCAAAACCAGAAAAAGTAATTTGATCTCTATTTTTGTGACCAAAAGAAATACGCTTTGCCTTTTCTCCCTCTTCACTAATGTGTGCAGCTGATCCAAGTGGCTGACCCCCAACACTACTCCATTCCTGCTGTAGGGAGCAGCTGTCCCAGGCTTCATGTGCTCCAGAGTCCAGTACAAATGTTCATCCCACTACTCTGCTGGCAGTGGCAGCACATGCCCCCATCAGAGCCCAGCTGGAGGCAGCCCTGTGTGCCCAGGGCAGTGCCCAGGGTAGTGCCAGGCCCGTGCTCACCCCTCCTGGAGCTGCTCATTCCCAGACTCTTCAGCCACCAGGATCTCGTACTCCTCAGCCGCGTACCTGTCCCAGTCTGAGGGCTCGGGGCTGTCGCTGTCCGTGTCCTAAAGAGATCACACAGTCAGCCTCTAGGCTGGTAAGGAATGCATGCAAACAGCCAGGCAAAAATTGCCTTAGCTGAAAGTCACAACCATCTTGGAGTGTTTTAACATCTGCACATAAAGGACTATGAAAAAATACCTCTCAGGGTCTATCAAGCTCAGCATGTGACTGAGATGCCATCAAACTGCATCTGCTTCACCTCAGAAATGCAACAACCACACACTTGTTGTGCTCTAGCTCAGTCTGTGCACTCCATACAGGACAGAAGAACTTGGTGGCTTCAAATCTGTCCATCAAAGGTTAATTGTAACTGGTCTTTTTAGGGACTCTACAGTTTACTAAGTTAGGGCAAGTTTTAGAGAGGATTACAGGATAACACCACTATAAATACCTGGCCCTCTGCCATTTACTACAGGATGAGGATAATAAGTTATCCCCCTGGTCCCACTTGACTGCTTTTATGATGATCCAGCTTAAACAAACAAACAAACAAAAAGGGCGGTTCTGTCTCAGGATGTATTTAAGCCTTGAATAATGGAATCACAAGTTTCTATTGGAGAGTAGATGGGAGTAACTGTGAGAGAACCCGAGCTGGTTTTGGCATCCCTTCCCCTTTTCTGTACTTTGAGCAGATAAGAGGCTTCTGGGAGACAATCAATAAGCTGTACTTGTGAAAAGTGTTCTTTTATTCAGTTGAATTCTCCCTACATCCAGGAGCGCTCCAAAGATGAGTGTGAGATTTCCTTATTTAGAAATAAAGGTGATTTATACCTTTTGCACTGCAAAGGGATCCCTCTGTTCATTGTCCAGGTATTTCTCTAAATTGAAGAAGGTGTTGAAGAACACATGAGCCATTCTGCATCTCTTCAAGTCTCGCAAGGTTACTCTTCCTACAAAAAGAACCCCACGATTGTGTTACTGAGTTCTTACAAAAGTTTTAATTGTAACATCAGTAGGCCTGAATAGCACAAAATCCCTTCCCAAGCCAGTCAAGGATTTTAACATTATTTAATAAATGGATGTGTTTATTAAGCTTAAATCTCACATACATTTAGAGACCTTTGACATTCATGTGAAATATGAGGGCAAGTGAATGGGGATGGTTCAGTTTTACAGTGTAGATTGTCAGCACATCCCACAGCTGGAGCACACAATAATTGTTGCTTCAGTCCCAGGCAGTTAATTCACAGCTCTCTTGTTTTAGTATTTCAGACCTCCTGATGCACAACACCATGGTGCAGTAATTTCTGCCCTGGGGCTCTCACACAGGGCTCTGCCTGCAGTTGGGTTTCACAGTGGCTTTACCTTCTCAATTCCCCACAAATGAAAGGGGCTGAAAGGTCTGCCTAAATAGGACTTACCTTCCCTCTCTGGCTTGACGAGGTCCAGCATCTGGCACAGCAGGTCCTGGAAGGGCAGTGGCTCTATGCCCATCACCTCCATGCGCTCACACTGCTCCTCATAGAAGTATTCCAGCTCGTACATGGACAGCACCCCGTCCCCATCCAGGTCCATGCAGCGGAACCAGTACTCGATGCTGGGAACAGAGCAGTGACACTGCAGCACTGCACTGGGACATCCACACAGCAGAGACTGCAGCAGTGCACCTTTTCTCTACCCACCCCCAAGGCTCTTCTGTCACAGCCTGGCATAAACCCAGAGAGGACAAGACCATTGAGAAGGGTCAGGGCACAGGCCAACACTCCAAGCACCTCCTGTTAGTCTCCCAGGTGGCTGTGAGCAGCACAGCCACGCTCATTATTGTCTCACCTGTACCCAGTGTTCACTGTGCTGCAGCCCAAGGGGGGCTCACATAGGGCAGAGAGTCCCTGTCTGACCCAGCAGCAAGAGTTGGCCAAATAGAGCCAGCTCTGAGCCCAGGATACTGCAGGGACCCTGGTGAGTGACAAGGCAGCTGTGTCATGCACTCATTTGCTCCTTTATACACAAGGCAAAGCTCTCAGGCAGCTGCACTCTGCATCCCTCCTCCCCTCTGGAGGGTCCAAGCCTGCAGCTCTGGATTCTTCTTCTCTTGTTGTGCGTAAGATTCCTGGTGTTAACACTCACATGCACATCTGGATCACCCCTGCACAGCAGTCTCCCCCTGGCTGTACAAACCAGCCCACAGGCAAGCTTCACAAGGTGCCACAGTGAAGTTTCCCCACAAATCCTCCTTACACACCTACTCTACCTGTGAAGGGATGTGCCCAACTGCTGCTCACCACAGGAGTGTGTCCTCAGAGCCAGTGCCTCATGGCATGAGGTGATCAAAGGCACTGGTGACTACCAAGACATAAAAATCACAAGAAAACTGCTTCTACACAATTTTTGCTTAAGAAAGGCAAATGATTTGACCAACCATGACCAATAAGATGTTTTCTTCCTAACAGCTTCCAGACCCCAAGCTGCTCTCTCTTGTAGAAAGTGGGAGGTCACAGTAGTTTCCATATCTTATTTGCTCAGCTCAATGATTTTACTAAGACACAGAAATCAGTCTCACCTTGTAGCACTCCTTTTGTCTTCCTCTGAAATCAGGAGCCACACAAAATCTGCATAACTCATGCGCCCTTCCTTTTGAACTTCAGTGCCTCTGTTAAACATAGTAAAAAAATAAAAAGTTAAAAACCACCAGGCCCTTAAATACTCAGGACGTCATCAAAGATACTTTTCAAATCATTAGTGAGAGAAAATGGGGCACTGTCACCTATTTAGCCTGTACTCCCTGCACCCTGCAGCACCAGGCACAGCATTTGCTGCCTTTTATCACTGCAGAGCTGAAGCTCATCTGCCACATCCCCTCCCACAGCACACCCTATTCAGAGACTTCAAAGTAGTGCTCTCCATCTATCCCTGTGCCATGTCTTCCAGCTATGCCCAGTTACCCCATCCTATGGTATTTTTATTTTGTTTTCTTAAGATACCCAGAAGTCTCACTCCATGTTCAGGCAGCTCCAGCTGTTGGAAACCATTCTGATCAGGGGCATTTCTGAGAGTAATTTGTATTTCTCAGCCTGACAGAAATTCCCTTCCCTTCTTCCCCCAAGCAGCATGCTATTCCTCACCTCACCACAGCACCGCTGAATATCCTCTCAATGATCCTGTTTGACAAAGCTGGAAAGAAGGAAAACACAGAGAAAAATGAAGCTACAGCTCACAGGAATAACTACAATCAGTTCTTCATGCTGAATCTATACAAAGCCCTTTCCCATTGTTAAAAGAAGGCTCTAGCTCCACTGCCTGTCTAAACACCCTCTGTTTAGCAGCATTTTCTAAAACTCAAAGACGATTCTCCCAGTGTGTCTGCCTTTGTATCCTTCCAAACACCACACTGTCCCACAAAGATGGAAAACTGTTATCTGGATCCTTGGAAATGGTCACATTACTCCTACTTTGCTGCAGTACAATTTGTCGCATAGAAGAAGGAGACTATCCCAGTGTGTACTGCAAAAGAAGTTCAGTTATCAAGCAAAAATGACATATCAAATCCCTACAAAACACTCTTGAGGAAAGGACAGGCTATGGCAACCATGCTGCAGGAAAGACAATGAAACACCAGCATAAAGGTTAAAGCATAAAGAGCATAAAGGCTCTGCCAGCCAAGAGATATGTGGGATAGATGGTTATGGCAGAGCACAAGCCAAGCAGCAGGCACCAGTTCTGGGCAGGATTTGCCTGTGACCTCACCACAGTGACCTCACTACCCCAGGCAGCCCAGCCCCACCTGGACTCCTTGTACACGTTCTCCATCACTCCTGTGGTCCTGGCACAGTTCTGGCACTGGGGCAGGCAGACCCAGCCTGCCCCACCCCTCAGCTGCCATGGCACAGCTCATAGGCTGCTGGGCACTGCACCCATGGCTTCTCCCCCTAATCCCTGGCTCCCCAGCACCTCAGGGCTCTCGAGCCTCCTGTGCAACAAATGCTCCATTCCACACTGCAGCTTCCCAGCAGGGACCAATCTCCCATATCATCCACCCCAAGGGAGGCACTCCTCCATCCTCACCCACCCAGCCCTATGGCCAACACTAGAGTCCTGTGACTCTCACACTCACCCAGAACTCCCATGGCCTCCCCATAAATGCCTGCACTTTGAACACATGGGCATTTTAGCCCTTTGTGGATTTGTATTCCATTAATTTATCTGTGGCCCTTGAACCTTCAAAAACAAATAGCATTTCCTTAACTTCTGGAAAAGAAGTTCCATGCTGAAGAGATATTCCCCAGAGTCCATCTGCAAGCTGAAATCCCCCAAGCTTCACTGGACTCTGGATTCCTCTTATGCATAACTAGATTGCACTTCAACAATCTCTGAAGTTCACATGGGCTCATCCTTCTTGTCCCTACTTCCAAGTTCCTGCAAAGCCCTCAGTAAATAATAAACAAGTTTCAGGACATTATTTTAGGCTGTTCTCCTGGCAGTGACCCACACATGAACAGAAGCTCCATCTGTAGCTACTCATGCAGAAAATAGCGTGTCCTGCAGTTCTCTGTGTCTAAGCTTGTACAACTCCTTCTCCAAATCAACATTTATTTAAGAGATGGGTGGCTACATTACAACTTTTTCTGAGGCATCAAATTAACCAACATAAAGGCAGGCTTTATTCTTCAGTAGGAACATACTGTTCACAGCAATGCTCTCACCCCACCACATTTTCAGGCAGCATACCTTGATCACTGTACCTAGCCAGGTCCTTCTGACTGATGTAAAGGTCATGGTCAGTATCCAGCTCCCAGAATTTGCAGTATATAACATAAAAGTGCTCATAGGAGAAGTAATCTGTGATCTGATTTATGTCATCCTCTTCTTCCAAGAGAGCAAGAGTCTGAAAGGGTACAAATACAGTGGGAAGTTAAACCTGGATGAAGAGGCAGCTCAGCAGCAGAAATGCTCATTTCTCAGGAAGCTGGGTGAATACAGCCCTGAGAACTAATCCAAAGCACAGCCTTTCCCCAAAAGATGTGGTTGCTGTTTTCCTCAGCAGGCACTTAGAGAGCACCTGGCTTGGCCATCCTGCTTAGCAAACATCTCTGCCACTCCTGTCAACAGTTTTTGCTCATTTTCAGCTCTAGTGAAGAGTGAGGCAGAGAAACAGGAACACAAACTGCTGCGTCAACTGGGATCCATGATCTGGGAAACAATCCTGACCTGCACCAGAGACTCTCAGAGACACTTCCAGTAGCAAGTCCACAGCGTTCCACAGGAACTGGGATATGTCTTTAGACATCACACAGCCCTGTCTGCCTCCTGAAGGGAAAAATCAAGTCTTGTTCCAGACTCACACCTGGACTGAGTCAGGAGGCATAGACCCCAAACGAATCACACTGAGTTCCCTGTGCTGTTGCAGGAATCATTCTGTTTTTACTGGGAGGCTCAGACAGATCTCCAACCATAACATTTGTTGACATGTCTTACTAGGAAACATTTAGTGCTAAGATCCATGTTTCATTCCCACTTTACACCTCCCTGTCCTGCCCAGAAACAAGAGGGCACTGCATGTTTCCCAGTGCCACCTCCCTACTTTTCTTCTTAGTGCTGAGGCCATAGGACACCAGAAGCCTTCTTGTCTAATAAATCATGGGTCCAATGAGCTGCAGGCCTGGCCTCCCACACCCTCACAGCCTGAGCTGTCCCAGGGAATGGTGTCCCCAAGCAGGCAGGCTCAGTGGCCCTGCTACCCATAACCATAAAAACAGATGCTGTACTATGTGTTGGCACGGGTATTTCAAGATCAACTTCCAGCCACATCCACATCTAAGGAATCCAACTGATTCCAAACCAAACTCTCACATCTGCTATCCACCAGGTTCAGTGAAGTTTCTGGTAGGGATAACAGGATGGCACTGCCAGACCTGCACTGTTCTGACTTGCTGACACCAAAGTCTCAACACCTTTGATCCATCATTCACTGGCCTCTCCAGACTGTGTCTGTCTGTCTCTCTTTATAGATGACAATCATTCAGGGAGCTTTTGTCATAACAATTTTTTTTTTTTTTTTGTAGCTCACACTCAAAGGTGCCATTTACACATGCAACAAGGAGTTGAACTTCCCTGCTGCAGGAGATGAAAGGCAGAGTAGTTACGGAAGGAGAAAAATTGAGAGAATGTTTAAAGGGAGAAAATGAGTGAAAAAAGATGCAGGATAATGTGAGAAGATTTATTTGTAACAGAGGTTGGGAAGGAACAGGGATCCCAGGGCTTGGACAGGCATAAGCCAATTCAAAAGAGCACTCATTTTTCCAGTAGCTGATGGGGTCAAGTAGGGGAGATGATGCCTGAAAGGAGAAAGATTATTAATTCATACTTGAGGGGTTTGAGGAAGACAGCACACTACACCTGGAAGGGCAAACAGAACACAGGAGGGAAATCTCTGTTTTAGCCAGTCCTTCACCTTTCAGTCTCAAGATTTTCTGGCTCTTTATGTTGGGCTGGACATGGGCAGCGTGAGACAGTTTTAACCTGGTGCTCTTTTGGGCAAAATACACAGATGACAGAGATCCAAATCCTGACATAAGGACACACTGCAGGCACTGGAACAAGAACTAAGCTCCACTGATTATCCTGTGGAGATCAGCTCCCGTGGTGCCTCGTCCTGCAATTGCAGAGACGTTCCTGACCAGCTGTCAGTGGGCTGAGGGCTGCCTAGGAGGCAGGAAATTGGCTCTCCTACCCCTGGCACTCCTGCAGCTCTTCTTGGCTGCCTGTGAGCCACTTCACATGGGTGCAATGCTATGTCCTGTTTCCCTTCCTGTTGACTGGACCAGAAGCCAGGCTGCTGCTCCATGTGGCCTCAGAGCTGGAGCAGGTCACAACCTGACCTTCTCTCAGGGTCCTGGGGCCACTCCTGTCCCTCCTCTTCTCACCTCAACTCAGACACAGCTCCTCCAGTAGCCCCAGCAGATTCCTGGCACTGAGCACCTGGCTCATCCCCCCCTGCAGCCCAGGCACAGCTCCCTCACCATCCAGGCCACAGAACAAGCACAGCTGCACTCTGGATCCTGTTCTCACAGAAACCCACGTACTTGCAGGAAGTTGCTTTTCCTCAGCTCTGTTAGAGTGATCTTCCCCGACCAGGATCGATTGACTGTGTAGAATATCCTCTGTATAACCTGCAACATACCAACAGTGCTCTTGAAATCAACTCCTGAAACACAGCAGTTTCGGAATTTATATGCAGTACCTTGGTTTATTCACTCAGCCTAAAGAGACCTCTTTATGGAAACTGTTTTGGGATCTTTTCTGTAGGTACCACTATCCTTAATTAACTACACAGTCTGAGACCAACATTTGCTTCTTAAACAGTATTATTCCTTTCCAGTCTGAAAACATTTTCACTGCTCTAAATTCACCTCTTTAGGCATGCAGATATGTCAGGGAATATGTTCAAAGTGCTGATGATTCACTTTGAGTTTTCCACATTTAAGGGGACATAGTTTGCATAGAAGCCAAATGAAATAGGGTTCTAGGGGGAAAAAATGGACTTTTGATTCTTCTAGTTCCTGCAGAGGAGGCAAGACATTTAAATGAAATGTCTCTTAATGTCTATCCCATTGTAACTCTACCAGTGCCTTGTGCTCCCAGTGCCTCTGCTAAAAGTAAGCAGGAGAGGTTCTGTTTGCAATTATTTTGGGCAGGTGTTAACCACATTTGCCTCCTTTCCAGATCCGCCTCTGGTGAAAGTGAGCAAAAATCATGGGGGAGAGGCACAGAACCCTCAGAAGCCAAAAGCAAACAGCTCACAGTGTGAGACTGAGCTCACTCCCAAGCTCCTCAAAAAGCAGACAGCCCTTCTCAATCTGCTCCTTGTCAGCTGTCAAGTATCATCACAGAGTGGGGAAAACATAAATGTGTGACCAAGCACATTCAAGAAAAACAGGGCAAACAACAACAAATAAATGGCATGAGGAGGAATAGAATTAATTTGACTAGGAGCACTAAAATCTTGTTGACCAAAACTACTACAAACCTTTGATATTTCTGATATGTTGGCATATTACCCCAGAATTTTGGTAACCTTTAATGCATGCTATTCCAACACAAAAATTAACTTTAGAGAACAATGTGGATATTACAGAGATTGATCCAGCTAGCAGATTAAATGGGATGCATTTCACTTTCAGTCATAACTAGTTTCAAGTGGGCAACCACTGCTGAAGGGCAATCTTTGGACTCAATCAAACAAGTGCTGGTTCTTAGTCCAGAACAGATCCAGAACCAAGCACGAGATTGCTCCAGCTGTCTGCTTTGGGATACACAATGAGACAGTAATTGATAATGGCACACACAACTCTGAGAGCAACAAGAATGATGTGAGGATTCAAACGTACCCTGGAGAGACAGAATTTATAGATTCAACTTAGCTGAACATGAGGCCTTTTGGTAACACTGCAGGCCCTTCACTCCAGGCCTAAAAGGGGGATATCCTTTTAAAGTTGGATGTCACTTTAATTAAAAACAGACCAAAAAACAGATCTATATTAACTGTAGCAATCACTGAGCAATGTTCTGTAGCCTGTGTAGCACAAGAGGTCAGATTAGGTAATCACAATGATCCTTTCTGGTCTTAAGCAAAATGTTTGTTTCTTCTTTCATGCCTTTGGCAGCCACTGCCATTATGGTCTCTATTTCTGGACTTTGTTTGGCTTTTGCTTCCAGCTTACACAAGAGCTCAGAGACTGGAGTGGTCTCACCTCACACATCACCCATCATCACACCTGACAAGTTTATAACAGCTCTTAAAAATACAGGGTGTTCACACCATTCCAAGGACTCAAAAATAGCAACCTCAAGAATCAGAAACAGGACCCCATACCAGTAATTGCTCTTCTCCTCTGCCTGCAGGGTAGTAAAAGACAACAAACTATTCCCATTTGTGACTCATAAAAAACTGTTTGTCCACCAGACCACATTGATAAAGATGTTCCATCTGGTCCCTCTTCACCTATCTGTAAAAATAAGCCATTCAGAGGTAAAAAAGGCATCTCTTTTCATGTCTCTTATGGCGTCCATTCACCCAGTGAAGGCTTTATCATTCAAATAATGGCCCAATTTCCATGCACAGTACATATTATATCATACTATACAATCTCAATGCTTCTCCTTTTCTTTTCCAGGTTGTAAACACCAAGCTGTCAAAAAAAGCATTTGGGAAACATCCTAGAGCATTGTTACCCAGCTGAAATGATGTGCAGCATGCAAGTCACACTTGCCACTTAGGCCATAACTGGCTTAATTTTTCTGAGTTCAGTACACAACCATAGACCCATAGAACATCTTGAATTGGAAGAGGGCACAAGGATCATGGAGTCAAATACTTAATTAGCCTTTGGAAAGAGAAGCCTCTTTCCACTTGACCATTATCCTCACGTAATTGACCTCCAGGCCCAAACCATTCATGGATGAGTTCCAGACCTTTCCCCAGTCTTCCCACAGAAGAACAAAAGCAATATCATTTCTGGACAAAACAGGAACCTTTATTAATCCCTGTGGCCATCGTCTCCTTACACATTTGCATTGGTGCTACTGTATAAGCTGAAGCACTTTTCCACAAACTTTAATCTTTAAATTGTTTTTAGCACACAGCCTTCCAAGAGCAGCATGCACTGCTAACTCTGAGCCTAGTTTGAACATTCAGGTAGAAGTCGCACTAAAGCTTTACAACAAACACAACAGGAGATTCTGTGATGTTCTGCATCATCTTCACCAGCTTCAGGAGTTGTCTCTGTTGAAACAAACACAATTGATTTAGTAATACAGTGGCCAATAACACAGATACAATACAGATAAAATTCCAGTCTGTTGTGTCCAAAAGACCCCCTTAAAAGGTTCTGATGTTTCAACAAGAACTGAAATGTGCATTCACATCTTACCCATCCTAGACTGTGAGGTCACTCTCCAGGAGATTTCAGCCAAGTGATGCTGTACCCAGCTAAGATCACAAAGCTATGTGTCCTTATGGCCCTTGTCTGTAATACAAACATGAACTGTAATTCTTGTGTGGCAGCAAATACAGCATTCTGTCTCTGTAAGGAGGTATAAGGCACTCTACCTTGAAGCAATGAAAATGATCCAAGTGGTCTCAAAATCCAAGGACAAAGCTGTTTCCTTCATTGCCTCCTGGTGGAAATACTGGATTTTGTAACATTAAAGAGGAATGTGCAAAACTGTCTGTGAAAGGAGAGGTGAGCAATAGGAACTCCTGCTATCTGCAGAGGACCCAGTGTTGCCCCTCCAGATGGGCACAGGCTGCCCAGCCTCCCCAGGTGTTGGCCCTGCTTCAGCCCAGGGGGATTCTGCTGTTGGCACAGATTCCCAGAGCAATGCTGTCCTGACAGCTGAAGGACAGCTCACCTTTGTCACGTGTGCTGCTCCACAGCCCTCTCCCTCAGCTATGGGCACCATTCCCTACTGCCTTTGGAGCAAGCCTTGGAATCCACCTCTGTCCCAGCACTGCCAGTAGGGATGCCCAAAGGCTCCAACTGCAGCAGGAAAGAACAGTGGACATACGAGCAGGACCAAAAAGCACTGAGGAGCTTCATGTACTTATGAAAGTCTGGTTCTGTGACTGCTTTGGTGACACAGCACCAAGCCCAGGCACCAGGGAAGTGGTGCAAAAGGAGAGAGGAAGGAAAAGGTGCTGTCCTTTAGTAGCAGCCTGCACTTTAGTTATCTGGAAGCTCAGCTTCACACAGTTGGTCTCAGCCACACCATGCAGTGCCCCTGGTGAGTCCAGAAAGGGCCGCAAGGGTGATCATGCGAGGGATTACTCTACAAAGACATTTGTTACTTGCCTGAAAAATACAGGAACAGTGTGTGACTTAAGAGGAACCCATAAAGACAGATGCAGAGAATTGCTTTTGTCAGCAGCCAGGGCAACACTGCAGTCAGAAACCAACCTTAGTGTGACCTTAAACCTTCCAGTCTCACCCTTCCATGCACTTGAAACACCAAATACCAGGGTATATGTGCCACAGGCACTTTCCACACTCACCCATTCATGTGCCTCTATAATTCCCTGGCCATTCCATACTTGTTCTGGCTTAATGTTTATGTTGTCTTGCTCCACAGGGACTAAACATATTGATTACACACTGCTGTTCACTGTCACATTCAAGTGCATCTAAAACATTTAGAATGGATTCTCATTATACATTTTTATTAGTTTGACAGTTCAGGGTTTGCCCTGAAGAAGTGTCTTTGTGCCATCTGCTCCTTACAGGAAAGGAACAAGCATGCGTGTGCCAGGAGCCTCCCAGCTGCCACGTGTGGTGCAGCCCCAGGCAGACCCTGGCAAGGAAACTGGAGAAACTTTAAGCCCTGATCCCTGTTGGGATACAGCTCCCACCAGGTCCGTCATTATTTGAATTTGTTACTGATGCAGAGATAAAACTTCCCAACATTTATACCTTTTATCCAGATTCACACCCAACCTAAGTCAAGCTCAAGGCTTAAAAAGAGTACAAACACACTTAGGTGAAGTACCAGCCTAAGTGCTGACTGCAGTGCTGGAACAAAGCTACTGAACAAACCCCAGCCACAAACCCAGTCACAAAAACTTGGGGACAGAGCTGGACAGGCATACTGGCAGAAGAAAGGCTGGGTAGCAGATCCCTGGAGGCAAAGGGTGCTTTGTACTGAGGAACAGTCACGGATTTTCCAAGCCTCAGTGACAGAAACCTTCGAACAGGCAGCCTTCCATGTCTCAGCAGCCCAGCACAATTCAGGGTGATTTAACAGCTCCCAACGACCAAAGAACTTCTTTTCCATTCATCAGGCCAAAAGAGATATTTTTATAGATTTGCTTAAGACCAGAAATAACCATTATTAACATTTGGAATAACCCCTTGCACACACAAGCAGATTATTTTTCATTTAGAAGCAGTTGTTAAAATACCTCATGGTCAATAATATTAAAAACACCTATATTTTTAAATAACTGAAGGATTTGTGGGTAGGAACAGTGACAGATCCCAAAGGGAGGCAGTGGCATCACAGGGGATCAAACAGGCAGCCTACCGTTGTAATATAGCGGGAATGGAACTCTGGAGCATCCTTCAGGAACGTGAGGCCAGGATGCGTTTCCACCACATCCTGCAAGGTAAGAGAAAGTTAAATGGAATAGATTTTCTTCTCCTTTTAGTGCTTAGAAGTTACTGGGTTTACAAACCAATAGTTTCAAGAGTAAGAAAAGTATTTGCAGCATTAACGATAAAATGGAAATCTTTTAATCTATCAAGTGAACCTTCTATTATAGTAATGTAATGCATTTGCTGGGCAATACGCACCTGGTGGGCCAGTTTGATTTACTTAAGGACAGAAAAACACAAAGGAAGAGAGTTAGTGAGTAGATGAAAACTCATTTTCATTGAATGAGACAAAAATTAATTAGTTGACCATGCAACTATCTCCTCTTCAAGATTTTTGTTTTTCTCCATTCATTGAAGATATTAACATTTGTTAGAACTAGGTGTCAGAGATAAACATTCCTTGAGAAAGTCTCCTATGTCCAATGAAAGCTCTGTGAGCCTCAGAATGCTTACAGATATGATTAGTGCTTTTCCAAAATTCACTTGGACTACCTGTGGAGATGCCTATTTCTCAAGACCAGTTTTTGTAAGTCAAACGCTGGCTCACAGTGCCAAATCTGCATGATCAAATCCATGGAGAAACTGCTCAGATCCTGAATGAATCAGTTCAGATCCTGTATGAATCAACACCTGTGTAATTTCTCCATGTCTGACTCTACCCTTTAAAGGTGTTCCAAGTTGTGGTGTGCCTGTTCCATGCCATGGTGCCCTAAGGGGTGTGATATGCCCAAATTTTGGGCAGTGTAACAGGATGTCTCAGATGGTGGCGTAAATCAGGGTAATTTTGCTGATCTGTGACTGACAGACAGGACTGTACACGCCTTGGATTGCACGAGGAGTTTAAGAGCAGAACTGCAATCCACCAGGAAAGGCAGCGTGCCCCGTAGAGAAGAGAAAAAGAGCAACGTGAGAAAATTTACCCATCACAGCCCCAGTTCTGTTTGAGAGACAGAAACAGCCAGCGCAGACACAAAATCTTGCCCCAAAGCAGCATCTCCACAGAGGTTTTACCCAGAGGGCAACACAGTGTGAGAAATCTAGGGATGTGTGGAAAAGATCAGAAAAAGTACAACAGTTGATCAGAGGAACAGATGGATGTGATTTATAGACACTATAGAGAAGCCCTAAAGCTATCCAGAGCCTGCCTAAATGGCCACAAATAATTAAAACAACTATACTTTGTTAAAAATTAATGAAAGGGAAAGATACATGAAATGAGGATGTGCAGATTTAGCCTGAATATTAGGAAAAAAAAATCAGCAGTGATATTTATGCACTAGCAGATTTAGAGACATATATAGAACAATTGCAACTGCAGAAATTTTGCCAAGACTTCCATCTGATACTGTATCTGGTAGTCTGGCTAGAAAAATCCAATTATAACTGTCTTGCCAAGCAACTTTTACAACTTTTCTAATAAGCTTTTATGTTGTGCTTGACTATCAACAGCAATAAGCATTTTCCCCCAATATCCACATAGAGAAATGGGGCAAATTCCAGCCTGGTTACCAGGCATTGATAAATATGAATCCTGACAAGAGACCAGTCTTCAGCGCCTTTAGCAGGATTTGCAGCTGGTTTGGCACTTAAGCACTTAAAAAGCTTATTTCTATTTCACTCAAAATGAACCCCACCCACGTGCTGTTCAAACCAAAGGTCTGCTTGTTCTTGGTAAACATTTAATGCCATGGAACTAAAGAAAGTGCCAAGCGAACACAGCTCTGTGCCGACATCGCTGTGGAGATGTGGCAGTACCTGGAGCAGAGGGATGAAGTCCTCCTGTTGTAGGCAGTCACAGCCAGGCTTTGCCAGAAGGGATGTGAACCTGGAGGCATCGTCATGGCAGTTCCGCAGGATTCTGCAGGAGAGGGGAGGAGTTACTGCCAGCCCTTTGCAGCTCCCAGCCTGCCAGGAGCCCCGGGAGGCTCATGAAGACCTTACAGCACAGCACACCTGTGCTGGGAATCGAGCAAATGCTGACCTCAGATTACCAGCACTTCCTTCCAGGTCTTTCAGCTGCTCCAGGGCACCCAGCAGGGATTTTTTCCAGTTTAACACTGCTGTGGTAAAGCAGGGTTGTTACTAAGCACCTGTGGAATCATAGTAAGTAACCTGGTTCTTACAATGCTGCAGGCTCACTCCAAGTGAGCAGCACCAGCCCAGTGGGATATCACAGGATGTGCTTTCCAATGTAACCCTACTGCACTATTTGGGGAGATTGCCAAACTACAGGGACTGAATATTCACACAGAAAAATCGCTGCTCAGAAGGAAAAGGTCCATCCCCTGCTAATTAGGGCTCATCTGGAGCTGTGCACCAAAGCCATAGAGAACAGCCTAATGAAGGCATTAGTAAGACTGAGCATCTGGAGAAGTGTGTAAACCCAGTCCCCTTTGGTTGACAGTGTGAATCTGACACACCAGTTCTTGTCTGTCATCTTCTCACACAAAACCCTGCACAGGCCAAAGGTACTGCAGTTATGTGATTCCCTCCAGAGAAACTCATGAAGAGAGGAACTATGCCATTTACCAAACACTGGTAACAAAACACAACATTTCGATACATCAAACACTATGTTGTTCACATAGTATTAGGGAAACTCTGAAAACTACACTGTTTTCTTCATTAACTGTGAAAGCACAAATGCACTGTAATTATTTACTGGGAGTGATTATTCACCAATTTCTTCTCCTGAAAGCATATGAACATAATACTGAACTGACTGTAGTTCTCCAGCAGAGATCACACTAACTTGTTTCCTGCTAATTCTGCCCTCACCACTCTGGGAAACGCAAACTTCACAAAAAAAAAGGGTTATTTTAAATAACCAAAAAAAAGATTTAGCAATACTGTTGGCTGCATATTCCTATCATGGTAACATACTATTAACAGATATATTCCAAATCAGCTGCAGAAAGAGGTGCTAAGGTTTTAGATTAAAAAAATCTGGCACCTAAAGATGAATCCTAAAGCCCTGTTTTAGCCACAAAAATATCTGACACTCAGAATTGTCTTATATTGAGCAATTCCTATAGACCTGACAAGTAGTGAGCACGTGACATTTTGAGAAGTCAGTTATCCACTAAGAAAATTGAAAATAGGCTTCAGCAACTATAGATACCTGGTTTAAGTTACACCTGTTGAACTCTACCAGAAATACTGCATTTCTTTTGTTTTTTCAGCTTTCCAGCAAAGATTTTGTAACTGTCAGAGGGGAAGAGGAGGGGAATAAAAAAAACTAGTATCTTTCTAAAAGAACAATTAAGTGAGAAAAGCATACAAAGCTTGGCTTGGAAATGGGGTAATTAAAAGGATGCAGAAGAGGGACGTAACCACAGTCCACAAATATCTGCAGGATGTGAAAATCAGAGAAGTGAAAATATGGTATCATACATTAGGGATTAATTAGAAGTAATTGAAGGAACCTAAGGAAGGAAAATATATTGTCTGTGTCAAAAGAGAAACTTGAAACAGTCAACCCTAACATTTTTGTAATTTTGCCAGGGTAACTAGAAGCTGCTTTGACAACATCATCACAGGAAATACTTTGGGAATTCAGGGTTAAAGGCTACATCAAGAATCTGAAGAGCAACCATTAAGTAAAAAAATAGAACTCTCTCTAGAGAGGTGATGGAGATGCTGTTCAGGTGTTTCACAAAATAGACTAAAGCCTGAATTGCCCTGGAGGGAAAAAGATTAGGCAAGAGAACAAGTCTGCTCCACGTCAGAGCTGACTCCATGCACAATGCATCCATCCAGAGCTCTCCATTTCCAGAGTGTGGACTGTCAAACCCCACAGGTGAATTCAACAGCTTGCTTGGAGAAGGTGCTCCCAGAATACCCAGTTGTATGATAATGCTTATTTCCACATTCCTCTTTCTGTCCTGTAACACTATCACACACCTCCTCTCCCAGTTCCCAAATGGCACTTGCTTAGTGCACCAGTGTAGAGCAGTAAGGCTGGGCACAAATATACCCCAAATCCACAGACAACTATCAGCTATCTCAGAATGGCTGACATTTCTGGGGAGCTTGTAAATATATTTTATACACCAACTAAATCAAAACATCTTACAATCTATACAAGTATTTCCAAGTTTGTGGATGTCACGTAGAAGCAAGTGTTCAGAGAGTTTGGCGGGAAAAATTTAAGCTGATGGAGATTTTTAAGCCACTTAAAGAAGAGAAAAATTATTTAAAAAGTCTGATGGAAAAGAAGGGATAAAAAAAGACTTGAATGGCAGGCTGATCTCTTCTTCCAGAAAGAGAGTTTTGCATTTGGTATACTCACTTTCTCCACATGGACACAAAGGAGTGCACAGAGACACATCCAGTCCTCTCTCCCCCCGACGCACTGAACAGAGGTGCTTTCCAGTAGAGTGGGCAGCCACAGATCTGTAAGGAAAAAACAGGTCAAGGAAGAATACAAAAGAAGTCCCAAGAGGAGCCTGCTTGTTTACACGCCAGATTCACCACTGAGACTTTACATAAGGGAAATAAAGCGATAATGGCTTTCTGACTCACCTGTGTGCCATTTACTGCACGCCAAGGTTGAGAATTCACACATAACTTGCTACTTTGTCATGTGCCCTTTCAAGTGGCTGAGAAACATGTCCTCTCAGGCTAGGAAAAGGATCTGGACTACTCAAGCTCTTAAGCTTTGTCTGAACTGTTTAGCACAATCCCCTAGGAAGTGGATTGGAGAGACAGGCACCCCCTTCCAGAAGGATACTCATACCAGCTACATCCCCTATCCACCCTGAAAGAGGAGGGCCCATTCTCATATGGGAAGACCTCTCACAGGCAGCAAGGGAACCTCAAGTCCAATTACAGACAATTAATGAGTAAATGCCTAAAGGTGAAGTAAATCCTATCCTGCAATTTTCAGTGCAGTGCCATCCACCAAGCATAGTCCATTATTTCCAATACTGCAAGATCTCAGCAGGACAGCTACAAAAAGCCCCAAAAAAGGACAGCTGATACTACCTGAAGCCACAGAGGCAGACAAGTTTCTGTCTCTGAGTTTCTCAATGTTCTGGGCAGAAATATGAAAGAAAAAAGAAACAAAAATGCAATTTTTATTTGCTAAGAAATCTTAGAGAACTGTTTCATAAATCAAAGCAAGAACAAACACACACATCTGATGTGACAATCAGCAAACTGCACTCATTTTTTGTTTACTATGATCTAAATCTAAACAAAAAAATCAAAAGA
Organism: Cinclus cinclus; assembly: GCF_963662255.1. Classification (NCBI taxonomy): domain Eukaryota; kingdom Metazoa; phylum Chordata; class Aves; order Passeriformes; family Cinclidae; genus Cinclus; species Cinclus cinclus. Next base: position 20,013,718 of record NC_085055.1, read on the forward strand.
TCAAAAGGATAATGGTTCTTTTTTTCCCACCTACAACAGCTGTGAGATAGACTAAAACTAAAACAAAGTATCTGTCCCAAAATTAAAAACCTAAAGAATAGAATCACAGAATCATTAAGTTTGGAAAAGACCTCCAAGACCATCAGTGGTTACCTTAGCAATTTTCCCCATTTCACAGATGTTTGCTTTCTTGTCTTCAAATTCTATAAAGGCTTCTTCTATCCTAGCAATGATTTCTTCATGGTTAATGCAGACATTCGGGAGTCCTTTAGGGAAGTAGAAACGTGGAATGTTTATGGGCACAGGGGTACTGCTGGTGGCTTTATTCACAGGCAGAGGAGTGCAAGTGCTAACCGCAGGCTGCAGGGGGGCTGGGAATGAAGTTCCTGCCTTCTTCTCTTGTTTACTTTGAACCTGAAAATATAATGAATAACAACCACATTTTAGCATCATGGTACACGAAGCAGGAAAAAAAAGTTTGTGCTTCCAGCGATTAGAAGAAAATTAAAACCCACCAACAATTAAATTATGGCACAGGGTTAAAAATGAGTCTTACATAGGCAATTAAAAATTCTGCATTATGAACCAGGGTGAATTTAGGATATGTCACACCTGCTTTCATGCCATTTCTGGACATTTTACATATGTAGCTGTGGATCATGATCTCCTCTTGAGTCATAGGAGAATACACTGCAACTCAGTGATACCACAGACAAGGGCAATGCTATTTCTTCTCATGCTGGTCTTGGTCTTGTCATTCTGCCCCATGAACAACAAAGTATCTGCCCTTTAGTATCTCCCCTCTGAACCAGAGCACCCACCCACACAAACGGCTTGCCTAAAGCATGAACAAGCTTAATTCAAACAAGGACATTTTCTATCCCTTGGGAACATAATTAGTTTTGCCAAAGCACTGATTCAGACATAAACTTAAAAAATATTTTCAAGATTTCCTTCTCAATTTCAGCAAGCCTTTTATTCTGTGCTCAACTTAAACAGTCCCAGACCTGATTTTGTCAAAGGTACTAAGCACTGGTAAATCAATTTTTCCACCAGAAATAGGAGCAGCCAGCAGAGTATCATTAGACACTCACATGATGCCTTTTCTTCACTCCTCTCCTGCTGTAAGGAACATATGGCTGATAGGGTGATCCCCACTGGATCCTCTTTCCAACGGATCTCTAGTTCTAGCTCTACATGACAGGTAGCATTTGTATTTAAGTACACAACAAGTCCCTAAACTGGGGAATTTTTCAGACATGAGAGGGAACATTTCTTAAACTTTGACAAGTAACTACAGTATAAAATCAGCTGCTGGAATGTGGAGACATGAGGAATTCCCTGCTCCCCAAGGGAGACACTCCTTCTTGGGAAAAGGCAACAGGCTTTCCATTGCACAATGGTTCCAATGCAAGAGTTTTATTAATGTAACAACATATGTGATAAGGCTCAGAAGGCAACAGTCATGTAAATACAGCTGCGACTTTCAGTTTGTTTATTCTAACTGTTTCAAAACAAAATGGTTTCAGAATAAAGCAGCCAAGTCTGAGTCCACTGAATGCAGAGGAATGTATATGATGAACTGACTTTGCTTTATTATTTTCTATAAACTTGGAGCTTTTTTTCTTAACACATACTGAATCTCCCAACTAGCCATAGATTTGCTTTCAATAAGGTAAAGAAGTGAGAATAGTAAAAGCTGCTTCAAGCACTACTTTTATCTGCAGTTTATAATACTTTATTACTCATTCATCAGAGACCCATGAAAGAAGAGAGAGGATTTTCCTCCTCTTCACTCCTTTGCTTCATGGATCTCTGTTAAATGGGAGGACCTCTTTCTTCTCCCAAATGCTGTCACATTTCAGGAGCAGGAACACCAGCACACACATACCACCAGCCAGAACACACTTTTGTCCTTAACTGCTCTGTACAGAGCATTAACCTGGAGCTTGGGGGTTCTTTGGGTTGTCTTCTCCTCTGTCTTGCTACACAGGAAAAGATGGAGATCATTTTCAGCCATTAATATTCCTATCAATATCAGTATTCAGAGTTGGAACCTTTGGAACCTCTTAACCTTTGGAGAGCCAGCCTGACCACCATCACCTGTTCTCCCTCCTGCCCTCCTTGATTGTTCCTCCTCAGACACTGCACATCTTTGTGTCTGCTCCTGAGTGGTGCTGGAGCTCAGAGGGAGCCAGCTCTGAGGCTCAGGGAGTCCCCTGGGGCTCACAAGGGCTGGAGGACGGTGAGCATCAGCCCTGGTCACTCTGTACCACAGTAGGACAATGCAGGTGATCTGAGGTGGGAGGTTGAGCTGGGGAGAGCTGGACACTCATTTTAGGAGCACAGTTCACTGGGTTAAATAAAAGACAACCTTATTCCTGGCTTCCCCTGCCCTCTCCTCTGTGGAGCACCAAAAGCAAAGCCCGGACCAAATAAATGTGTGTGGGGAGGGAGCAGCTGACCCCAGCTCAGGGATCACACAAATCACCACTTCTGCTTTTACCATCTGCTCTCACCCTGCCTGCCCTGCCCAGCCAGGGGCTTCTCCAGCCAGGACCCAGCTCTGCTGAGGAGTTTTCCCTTTCTGGATCCCAGCAGAGGGGAAGTCCCTGCCGGTCTCTCACAGCACCATATTCATACAAACAATGTGAAGCTGGAGTGGAGGTGCCAACTGCAGCCACTTGACTTCTATAATAGGACTTCACATCAGTTTGCTCGAAGGCCACTTCTCACAAACAGGTTTATTGCTCCCTAATCTCTTCAGGATATGCAGGCACTCCCGGCTGCCAGCACTGAGAGGAACCAAGAGAAATTACTCAAACTTAACAAAAAGTTCCACAAACCAAGATGTTCTTTCAAAGGACACTGACTTTTCACTTTAACAATACATCCCCTTCCCTTACAGCACAAGGGAATGATAGAACTGTATTTTTGTTTCCTTGGAAGGTGAAGAGAAGTCCCCAAGTAGAGCACAAAAGCACTGGACCATTTTCCTCTCCTCCTGCATCTTCCACACAGCCTGAGCTGACTGTGCTGGAACATAACTCACTCCCTCTGCCCAGGTCTTCACCTCCCAAAAACCCAAGCAACTCCTTTGCCTCCAGGTACTCCCAGAGCCAGCAATGCTTGGTACCAGCTCACACAAGTCAGGACCACAGAGGATGTATTAATTTCCTGATCCACATCCACCACACAAGCCAGAAGGTCAGACACCTATAGAAGAAATACAGAGAATTCTGCTGGGCTTTGAAGGAGGGAGCCAGTTCAGACACAGGTTCCCAGCTGACCTTCCCAGTAAGTCTGACTCAGTCACTCCTGCTCAGTCCAAGCCAAACTGGGAGCAAGCAATGCTCAGGGATAGCTGCTTTTCACATTCTGCCTCAGGAACAGAAATACCATTTTTGAACTTTGTCTTCTTCCTTCTCATATAAGAAATGAGCTGTTTATCACACTAAGAAAAAACCACACAGCAACTAGTCCTTGAGGATTTTGTTCCTCAGAAGAACCTTACAAATTAATACTCTGGGATGGGTATAACCAGATGCAAACCGCTATGGGATCAAGAAGAAGTTAATTACAACCTTTTGTGAAAAAAATTTAAGAAAGTGGTATGACGGGAAATTCTGTGGAAATTCCTTGGAAATAAACAGTTTCTTATGGCAAAAAATTAGCCCTACATGCTGTTTGCTGAGCAGAACACACTTCTCCAACAGGGATGTGCATATTCAGAGAGGACAACTAAGAAAGGAAACGACAAATACTCTAATAAATCCTTTAGCTTTGTTACAATAATTAACAGATAAACCTTTTCTTTCTCTTTTTTTGCTTAAGAGAAAGGTGAGATTAAAGGCCATTCTTAAATAGCATTCTGTAATTTACCCTAACTAAAATCTGTCCATCCACTATATCACCTTTTGCCAGCCATACAGTTTATTTACGGGCAGACAAAAATAGTGACATCTGAGTTATAAATAAACCAGACAGAACTACAGCCTCATTGTAGCTACACAAACAAAGCACAGACTAAAGCTCTGCCATCCCAGCCTGTCTCCCAGGGATGTGCCAGTCCCAGCAGAAAATTCCATGGAAGGAAGCAGTATCACATCAAATGCTCAAATTCTTCCTACTCCTTCCTCCTGCTCCCACACTCCAACAGGGTCCTAGATAATATATTTACCAGTTTCTTGCTTTATTTCCAAATGGGATATTGTAATCCTCTTTTCTAGGGTACAGTGACTCAGCCTGGGTTCTCGCAGTCCACAATGCTGACTTAATGTCTCCTTTCATTTTTCATAGTTCCTGCCTTCCTGAAGCCTGATGGTACTTGGACACAAGCCATCCTCAAAGCTCATCAGTTCTCCAGCACTGGTTTGTATCTCTCACCCAAGACTTTCTCTTCCTTTCCCTCCCTGAAGCCCTCTCCCACCAATGAATCTTCCTGCTGCCTCTTCCTTACCCATTTCTAAGGACAGCAAGAACAAAAGTTCATCTGCACACGGTTCCAAATACCACAGAGCTATGAGAAAATGCATTTCTGGAGACAATATTTTCTTCTAGGAAACAAACTAACCAGCAGAAACAAAGTCCAATCACAGCAAAACAAAAATGAAAACAAACTCTTCCTAAGTAACTCAATAACCCAAAAGGATTTAGGTGAGAGTAGGCACAGAGCTAATTGTAAGGTTGGATCAAGTTCCTCACTGCCTTACCCAGTTGAGTTTTGCAAACAGAGGCCTCACAAGCCTCTACTGACAAGTGTGCCTTCAGCTCTTGGACATGGCCCTCAGCACCAGTTCAGGCTGGGAACCCACAGCTGAGCAACAGCCCTGCAGAAGAGGGCTGGTACAGGGGGTAGTGTGCATGGGCTGAGCATGAACCTGCAGCGAGGGTCGATTACAAATAAGGCAAATGATGTCCTGGACTGCCTCAGGAGTGAGGCCAGGAAAACACGGGAAGTTGTTATCTCTGACACCAACGAGGCTGCATCTGGGTTCCTGGGACCAGTTTTGGGCCTTCATTTAAAAAAAAAAACTATAGGAAGAGACCAGCCAGAGACGTAAAGGAAGGAAGTCAAAAAGTTGGGATCAGGATCAGGCAGCAGGAGACACTTAGGTCTGGCCCTGGCTAGGTAGGGAAAGGGGAAACCACTGGATGGGCTAAACACAGTCTGCAGCTCTTGAAAGTGCAGTTACAATGACAATGGAACCAAACTGCAGCTTGGGAGCCTTAGGCTGGAGGGAAGTACAGCCTGTGAGAGGTGGCCAAGAGGGGCTGGGCAAAACCCTATCCTTGGGAAAAGCCAGTGCTGATGTGACCCAGTGTTAGCAACAGTATTCCTACAAGTGATCTGATGGATTAGAGACCTCCCTTCCTCCCAGCACTGCTATGGGAGGCTCTCTGATCCTTCCATAAATAGTCCTGCAAAGGATAAGCACAAGAACTGAAATTTCCAGCTCTTGAGATAGAAGTTTACCAACACCCTTCTGTCCCCCACCTTCCTGGCCAACATCTGTGTGTTCCACAAAGCACCGCTCATTCACCTCTCTGCTCCCTATCACCACCTTATCACCTACCAGCACTTTTGTTTTCTTACTGTTTTCTTACCCAAGCCCCACAAGGCACAACATTTAACTACACCTCACTGCTGCCACGTGGGAGAACTCCCATCCCGGCCCTCCACCTCCAGAGGCTCATTGACACTCTGGGAACCGATTTCACCCACTTGGAAAGGCAGCAAACAGACTTGGTTTTATTGCTGGCTGATATTTTACTGTGTTACGAATTAAGCCAGCTCACAGAAAAATGTGAATTAAGCCAGCTCACAGAAAAATGTGTGGGGCCAGGACAAGAGAAGGGTGACACACGGTGAGGGATAGCAAGAAAAGAAGAAAAATACCATCTTTTTTGAATACTGCAAGTGCCCACTGAAGCATTTCACTTGCCTTGAACCGGCAGCCCCAGAGCAGTCATTCCCAAGGCACACAGCAGCAAAAGTGTTCCTGCTTCAGACCAGGCAGAGGGCTCGTGGACCAAAGCCTCGTCCATTTTTCCAGCTGTTCCACCTGGAGGTCTCATCCCTCCCTACCCCGGTTATATGCTTAGTGACCAGACTGACTCTGGAGAGGGAATTTAGCTTTGCTGCGGTTCCTGACAGACTCTCCAAACTGCTCGGCCCCGCCCAAGCCATTACTGCACATTATTACCTCATCCAATTCTCCCCCAGGGAGTGAAAAACACACGTTCCACAGATTAACCTCTGAGATGTACTTTAACATGTCACCGGAACGCATGAAAAAAATGTGCCACAATATGTTTTGGAGCAATTTTAATGCTGTTTCTTAGGAAACAGCTGCACTGCTCCTAAAATTTCAACTTTTTAACTTCCTCACTGGGTCATTCGTTATTTAATGTAGATAAAGCTCAAGATGGGCCGATTTCAGCAAATTGTGACCCCTCTAAATCTGGAGTGACTACACGGCCATTTGGTGTCCTAGCACATCCAATCTTTTGTCAGTTGTTCCAGGAAGCAGTACAGCAGCTGGGATGTACCAAAAACATACAGCTTACATACAATTTCCATTTATTTGGCTACATCTCTGTGGTCTTCAGGGTCTTTTCCAGACTAAATTACTATCTCCTTCAGCCTCAGCCCAGAGAGGGTAGGAAACAGCACAAAGAAGCACCTCGGGATGGTACAAATCATAAAAAGCAAAACCAGGTAAGGCTGGCCTGCACAAATTTGATTTGGCCCGTTTACAGCAGATAGCAGAACATTGTGGCTCTTCCAACATGCAACAACAAACATTCAGAGCAATCACACAAAAAAAATCTCACAGAAAATACTTAAGTCTTACAATACTTCTTCCCATTATTAAATCACTGCACTTGCTGTTAACTTCCCCCCCTTGTTTACAAAGACATTTTAACTCTGCAATCTAAACCCAGAATGTTTATTTTTAAACCTGCTGGTATCTAGCTGCAAATAACTTTCTGCAAATAGACACGCCTAGAGGGGACACAGATTGATTCTCTGATCCAATAAAAAAATACAAAAATAAAAAAAAAAAAAAGAGACAAAGAAATGCCAAGTGTCCAAACCTGGGCCTGCTGGAAGGCCTTGAGCCGCCTCTTGAATCGAGATGGAAGAACAAAGTCACAGCCCTTGGCAAGGAAAGCTAGCTCCCCTCCCAGATCTGGGTCCCTCCGCAGAGAACTCTCCTTGATCATCATCCTGGGCAGCTCCTAAGCAGATGTTGACCTTTCCAGAAGGGGCACGGGCACTCTGTAGGAGACCACGTCAAGACCAGCACGTTGCTTTCTCAGTTTTGATTTTTTACAGGCAAAAAATGACAAATGGCTTCAACATATTATGTCTTCTCTCTCTTCACAAGGACAACATCTATCAGTTTTATCTCACTCCTGAAGCCAGAGCTCCCTATTTTAACCAATACTCAAAGTGTCTTTCAGTACCATCAGGATCTTCTGCCTTCTTGTAATACTTTAATTAAGAAACATGATCTACAAGTGAATCTATTTCCCTGCTGGCTACATGACAGACAATCTGTCCTTGGCTTGTAATAGGCCAGGGGTGACATGAGAAAGGAAGCACCCACCACCACTACCAAGAGCTCTAAAATTAGATGCCCTGCAGAAGTGGCTAAATATACCATCTTCCTCAATAGTTCCCACTTTGTGTGCTCCAGGGCTGAGACCTGAGGGGCACCCCTGGGTGAGTCAGGCTCAGCTAGAGTTAAACCAGGCTCAGCCCTGCCTGTGGGATAGCAGTGGTTTGAGGTCCCTGCTGCTGAGGTGATGAAGCAGAGGAGCAGCATTAGTTCCCACTCTTGACTGAAGGCTGTAATTTTCAAAAAATATCATTTTTTCCTTCTTGCTGGAAAAGGCAAATCATGTAGCGCCTTTAATGCCAAGCAAGCACATAAGAATGATCTTGGATAATAAGCTCAGTCATTCCCAAGCAGCTCTTAAGAAAACAGTTTCCTAAAGACATCAAAATGCATCATTCTTATTATTCACTTTCCCCATAACTCTCTCAGGGCAAAGGCATAGCAATTCTCAGGGGACAGTAGTCTATTCTTCTCTGCACAACTTGGAACAAGCAGACTTCAAACTCTTGCTCTAACTTTGTCTAGGCTTGTTAGAATTGTGTTCTCCCTCTTTTATCATGAGAATGGTGCTGAACAAGGGCCTAAATCCAATTCTTCCCACACAAAAGAGTCCTATGGAGTGCTTCCCCTACTTGACTGTAAAACTGTGAGCCGCTCTGCCAGGATGTTGTCTGAGTTCAGTAACACAGAAAAACACCCAATTTCAAGCTAGTAGGGGCTTGCTCTCATCAAGGTATTGCATTTGAAATGCAGAGATCTCAGTGAGCCTCACAACAGAAAGCTTTTATTGGACATGTGCCTCTGATGTCTTCTCCTGGGTTCCTGTAGAAAGCCCCAAGTTAACATGAAGCCCAAAGGAGTACAAAGCCTAACAGAGTAGCACAAAGTGGATGGGAATGAAAAAATAACCTCCAAAAAGAAAAAGGCAGGCAGGAATGTTTGAAGTGGAACTGCCACCAAATAAAGGATGCACAGCCCCAGATGCAACACATTTGGAACAAATTTGATTTTTCTTACTCTAACAATTTTTTTTATAAACATGAAGGCAATACCTAAAGAGCCCATGAGGCTGCAGTGTACTGGGAGTGCTTCAGATCTCATGCAGCAGCATGTCAGGAGGTGATTTATTGTAAATCATCTGCGGCAAGTGAAGAATTACTTCATGTTCTGCTTACAGCCTGCAGAGGAAATGAAGCCTAAGGAACCTCTCTGACCTCCAGCTGCATCCAGACCAGCCACAGAGACCTTTGACAGACGTATGCATTAAAGAGACACACTAATCTGCAGCCACTAGGTCCTACTTTAAAAAACCAGCACAGCCAAGTACTTTTCATGCTCAAATTAACGAGTCACAAAGGATCTCAGAAGTTTGGGAAGTTTTCACAAATAAACTGAAAAAAGGCAAGTAATCCAGACAAAAGGCTCACTGTGTCTGTATTTCGATGTTTTGGAACAGCAGGTTTCTAGCATGCTACTTCCTATCCTCAAAACACACAAGGTGGGTATAAATAAAGATATAAATATACAGTACTATGAGAAAATGACAGTAAGAGAACCTTGTTTCAACAGCTTCAAAGTCAACTGGACAAAACCCACAGCAGAAAAATCTGGTCCCAACAGCAAGACCAACTGCACAAACCACAAACCCAGAAATCCCTCCTTGCTGTAGTTAACCCAGGTTAAAGGTGGGAGATGCCAGATTGCCTCTGTTAGTTGCCTTTCATTCTGAGATACTTCAGATTCACTTTATACTTGTTTTTATTTCAGTAACTGTTACCAACAGAAAATAAAGCCCGCAGTTATTCACTTCTTGTGTTGAGAAGTAATGAATTATTGATGTTTGAAGGAGTGCAGATTGCGTGTATAGCTTAAATGGCAGATATTATCAATATCCTATCAAAACAATTTTTAACATATGTAAGATGAAAGTTGATTTTCCAGAGAGTTTTATATTATATTTTAGACACATTTCGAGAATATACAATTATTTCAGAACAAAGTTAAAGTTAATGTGACATTATAGAAGCCACTTGTTACAATTAATCACCCACAATTCACAATTAACTACAAGATCCTTGATAAGAATATCATTACATTTGCAAAACAAAGACCAGCACAAAAGTATGAGGGGGCAGAATGACGAAGTTGCAAGGTCAACATTGACATTCTGCAATTCAGAAACAGTTAATTCTGCTCAGAGCCTTCTCAGGGCCCCCTGATTTAAGCACAGAACACAGACATTTTGATACAAAAAAAGCAAAGTGTGTGGCCTTGAGATGGTGTTTCAGGGCACAGGGAGTTATAAACCTTCTGAGAATCCTAGAAACTCCCACCCCATCAGTCATTCAGGAGAGGCAGGATTAGACAAATCCTATCTAGAGCTTATCCAGAGGAAATGTGGAAACAGAACAGCCTCTGGATACTTCACTCAAGACTCCACACCTGAGATACAGCATGGCTATAAAGGTGGTCTTCTCAACCCCACAAACCCTCCGGTCCCAGATCCATGCCCCTGGCCAGAAATGGTTGGATCACTCATCTGACCTCAGTCTGAGTTATTCCAATTACTAAGATGGCAGAAAACAAAAATGTTAATTAGGTTTAACTTATATACAAGCACCATAGTCAGTATGAAGAAGGTTCAGAACCATACAATAGGAAGTAGAGGCAGGGAGGAGAGAGAAATGGGAAGCAGAAATACTTTTTTTGGCTCACTACAACACAAGTAATCCTTTTGAGGAGATACCCAAAGGGAGGGACAAAAACCAAAAGGGTCTCTTTTTATCAAAGCCTGGACCTGACCGCTGTTCCCAAAATTATTAATAAACTTTATTCAACAGCTCTTAAAATACAACACATGAGCGGAACATGCAGTAGAGCCCTGCACCACTCACACGGCTCTGAAAACAGAAGGATCACATTGCTTACAGTTTTTCCAGGGTTCTTTCACTAGAGCAACACTCCAAGCATAGCTGAATTTACTTTGTCAAATCAGCCAACCTTTACAGGTGGCAGACGAAGGACACAGAGAGGTTACGGTCAAAAACATTCCACCACTGACTTCTCCAAGGACTTTGCATACATATGACAATTTACTCAAAAGTAGCAGTCTTTACTTTCCAACACACCCCAACATTCAGCATTTCTGTGGGTCAGCTCAGAGCATCCCAACAGCCCCATCTCCACCTTCCTCATTGCTTACAGGTCCCAGTTTCCCCCAGTTCCCTCAAACCTGCTGGTCCATCCAGGATCCTTACAGCCCTCCTCACTACAGACAAAAATACAGATAAGTACTAGGGGGCTTGCTGACCTCTAAAAGGCAACTGCATTGTTCTCACGGAACTATATTTTTCCAAACCAACATACTAACAAATCAGGCTTAAGACAGACACAGAGAACAGGAAATCCCAAAACAAATAGTTAGGAGGTTTAGAGATAAGCAACGGAAAATGGCATCTCAGAATGGGAAATGTTGGACAGTCTACAAGTATGCAATGCTTCCTGGCCTGCCCAAAAGAAGTGTGATGCCCTTATTATGTGCTCTGAAAAATTGATGGACTTCTTGAGTATTCATTTCCTAGTTTCTAAATATTTGGATTTTGAAGATGGAGAGGTAAGTAATCCTATTGTTCTCTGTGGAGGAGCATAATTTGCTTTATGATAAAGAGGAAGTCTGTTGCTGATATAAGTTAGCACAGATTTAACATGGATAGGCCAGTTTAGCCAGAGAACAGCCTGATCTGATGGACTCTCCCTCTCCTTTTTCATTGCTTAGCAATTGAGGGTTATTAAATCTGTCACAACCTTCACAGATGAAAGGTGTGCTGTGTTTTCATCACTCCCAGAGCTCTGGGGTTCCTGCATGTGTGCCCAGCTATTTGATAACAGCTTTATGAGCCTTAAGAAAATACAACAAATACTATGCAGAATTGAGGCACACATGCAGTCTTGAGTGAGAATCCACATGCAGCTTCAATAACATTCAGAGTGATCCAGGAATATGGATGTATTCCCTAGATACTACACCTAGCAAGGAACATATCTGTGCCACAAATAACAGCAAACCTCAGGGCAAGTGCAGAGCTAGCAGCCCACTGCTGAGGGAACCAGCTGCCTCCACATCCTCTTCCTCCCCAGAAAGCTCTTCTCTCCCATGGTCTTTGGTTCTGGGCATCTGCACAAGGCAAGGGTCGTGTGACTGCATGGAGGAGCAGAGCTCTGGTAGCTGTGGAGCACATGTCCATAGAAGGCAGGCTGGGAGCAAACTAACACACAGCTAGGTGGGATCAGGGGAACACAACCTGCTAAGGCATCACACTCAGAAGCCACTTGGCAGCATAAATGCACCGCATTTTCAAGCATTACATAAAACCTGCCATAAAGCTAGTGTCACAATCAAACACATTTTTCTTTGAACTCCCAAGTGAGAAAATTTTGTAAAATAATGTACAAGGCAAGATTACAAGGGATTACTTTGGAGATTTTGGAGCAGTTTAATTCTATACTCTCTGAGGAAAATATTCTTTCCCTTGCTGGAAATATCAGAATACCATTTTCTGTAAGCAAAGTTGCCCAGAGCAACAACAGAAACTCTTGGAGAGCCTGGTCTAAAAGGATCTCAGCACCATTGTGTAGGGTAACACACAACCCACACACCCTTTTTAAAGAACTGCATCAAATTTTGGGCAAAAGTGGCCAGTTTTGAAAACATGCACATTAAGGTCCAGCTTAAGAAGAAGCTGTGAAAGTTCACTAACAACCTGGGCACTTTTTCAGTACCTATGTGGAAGGGGGATTTTGGAAATTGAAGTCCTCTCTACTGCTACTGCTACTTGGAAGTATGGCAACAAGTTTTCTTGAAATTTAGCAGCTGTTACCAAACAAAAAGCACTGAGTGCTCAACAGACAGCCCCGGCTTCCCTCTAAAGCTGGCTCCAGTCAAGACCCCTTTTCCTGAAAAAGCCTACTCCACATCTGAGATACAAGCAATGCAGACTCCACTTCCATGCACTGGGGACAGGGAAAGCAAAACTAAATCCTCTGAGATTCTGTCCTTTGTGCCATGGAGGATCAGTCTCTTTAGGAACCGGTGATAAGGAGGACGGAAAGGCTGCTCAGAGCTGGCAAAGGGAGAGGTGGAAAAATCCGTTTTCATTGAACTGCTGAGAGGTAGTCCAATACTTGGTCCCAGAAACAAAGTAATTATTTATTTATTAAAGTAATTATTACTACACCCTATTATAAGGGACCTGTTTAAACCACAAGCAAACAGTCTACAGGAGCACCAGCAGGAAAGGATTGAGCTCAATGGTGAAACTCCATGTCAGAACCTATCTTATTTTCTCATGAGTTTGTTTCCTTTTTTTTTTGTATTTAAATAAAGGCTACATTTCTGCCAGGTTGAACACATTATTCCCCACTGCAGCATTCAAAGCACAATGCATCACTTACATGTAATTCCCTCCCAACTCCCTACATTTTCCCATGTTTGTTTTACTCACTATCCCATCAAAAGTTCAGTTCTCTTACCTTTATTACTTCTGGGGCCTGCTGAATTGAAGCTGGAACAGAGTCTCTGGAGGCAGCCCCAACGTGGCTTTTCTGCCCTGCAAGCAGGGACTGTGAAGGAGTTGCTAAAGTTTCCTGGAGAATTTGCATCACTTCCCTCTCCTTGGACAAACTTCCCTTGCCTGTCTGGAATTCCACCAGCTCCTGGGCAAAGTCCTCAATGCTTCCCAGGATACGCAGTAAAAGGGCTTTGTCATCCTCTTCCATTTTATGACCATTGGTCTCCATGATTTTTGACAAAGAAGAAGGAGGATCAGCAGGTTTACTTTTGGGTTCAAGAGCCAGAGGTGGAGGCTGCCTACCCTGCCTGCCAGACACCTGCAGCGAGGCAGGTTCACCCTCCTTCCGAGAGGGTTCCCTCAGAGTACTCTCCATTTTCTGTGAGAAGCACTCCAAGTCCAGCAGCAGTTTGTCTATCTCCTCCTTATCCACCCTACTGCATGTCTGGGCTCCTTTGGGGACAGCAGCTTGGGCACCACACAACACAGGATCTGACACTGGTTTTAAAGGAGCAGTTTTCTCAGGAGCATCTCCTGCCCTGGCCTGCTCTGCTTTAGCATCAGCAGGAAGGTCTGAACCAGCAGCTCGCTGGTGGCTGCACTCCAGCCCCTGCCAGCCCCCCTTCTGCTCTGCCTTCTTCTCTGTCCCTGCTGCTCTGTCCCCATCAGACTCCTCCTCGATGTACAGCGCCTCGGTGGCAGACGTGCAGTCACAGGGGCTCGGGGCTGGTGACTGAGGTAGAGCATCTTTCACAGCTCTCACAGTGCTCTCTGGAGGGACACTGGGCAGGGAGTTGGAGGTGAAGCTCACAGTACCTGTCTGGATGGACTGGGAGGTGCTTGTCACCTCACCCTGACCTGGTGGAACGAGAGGAACTACATTTGAGGATGGCAGCTGAATGATATCTTCATACCTGGGTGGCTGCTCCAGGGGAAAGGGAATCTGCTGCAAGCCGTGGAAACAGTTCATCAGCTCTGCCCAGTCACTTGCTTCCCTCTGCCCTGTCTTCAGCTCAAAGGGCAGCTTTTTCAGGTAGGAAGAAAATCTTGTCATCAGATTCATGTATATCATCTCTGAATTGGCCAGGGGATCACTGCTGTTCCCTCCACCAATTACATCTGCAGACTTCTTCTTGATGCAGTGTTTGATTATATCTGTGCACTTTTTCAGATCTTCTGAGCACTTGAGCAAGATGTCCAGGCACACCTTAATATCCCCACCAGAAGAACCATCTAGCTTGTGTTTTTCTAAAATCTGGGTAATAAAGTTTTCTTCAGGGAAGGAGTGAGGGCAGAAGGGAACCATAGGATTCACGGTGACTTCTGGAGCATCATTGCTCTCCTGCCATTTATCCACAGGTGAGGGACTCTGCAAAAAGCCACATGGAGGGCAGTTCTCATCATTGTTAAAGTGCCCATAAATCAAGTCAAAATCAAAGGATCGTCTGCTGAAAGATTCTGACCGAACCTTCCTTCCTTTTCTGTAAGCCACATGACTGGAAGAGTTTTTGAGCTTTTCAAAGGAGAATTCCTTTATTTTACCACTGGCAAGGTTTATTGCCTCACCAGTAATATCTTTTAAACTGCTGGAAGCTTGCACTGAAGACCCCTTCTTGATTCTTGGATTATTTGGAAGGATTTGGTGATAGTCCTCATTTCCAGCCAAGGCAAGACCATTCTCAGGAACAGGAATTTTATGGTCCAGGTTGGCATCTTGGACACTGAGCTCTGCACAGACACTGTGGTGTGCAACTATGCAGGTGAGTCCCTGTTTGAGGAGCTGGCAGGAGCCTGTGCAGTAGTGCACAGTGTGCTGGGAATGCTGCTCGACCACCACGCTGCTGTAGCAGTTCACTGACGTCACCATCAGCCTGTACGTCGCTGCCATAGCACAGACCACACTGGGAAGGGAGGCTGCAAAACTAACCATGAACTTCACAGGGAAAAGCTCACTTTTCACAGCAATGCCAGATTGGATTAAAACATTCAAATGTCAATTGGAAACATCCAAATTGTGTGAGGAGCTACTGCCTTGGAAGAAGTCTGGAGTGCTTTCAGCAGTACAGTTACAACAACCAGTGCAACTTGCATATGGTTTAACTTAAGGCACCTCAATGCTTATATTCCATGCAGAAATCCTTGCTCAGGAGAGGTTCAGCATGAGCTGTTCCATTTCCAATGGTCCAGACAGCTTCTCCAGCAGACACCATAAAATCCAGCCAGTTCTTAGGCAAAAGTGACAAGTCAACAATTTCTGTTTGACCCTTTTTCTCTCTTTTTGGGTGGGTCGTAAAAGGTAGATAATCTAGTAGCATGTACAAACAAAAAATCTGCAGTGTGCTTGGGAGATTCCTCTCTCACACTGGTGACACAGGTCCCTGCAATAGAAATAAAGGTGACAGTCATTATGAATGCCATGTATTATGCCTTGTCTACTACTGAACATCTGGCACCAGACAGAACAACCAGCACACAGGCCTGCACAGAACAGAGCATGCTGATAGTCTTCTTTCACTCAGATCTACCATATAAGAGCAGTGTTGAGGAGCTGGCCTATATTTATACACAGGCTGTCTGTGTGCTGCCATTTTAACAGCTCTATTTTAGCCACTCATTAATTTTTTTCAGACTTGCTTTTTTCCCTCCCCAGACTGAGCAAAACATTACCTTTAATTCAAATAGAGCAAAACATTTTGATCCTGTTGTGAATTTCTGCCTTTTGTTTTCCAAGGCTCTAAAGATAAGGCAAAGGGCAGTAGAAAAAAAGCACTTTAAGGATTTCCAAGCTCTCTAGATTATAAAAAGCTGCAAAAAGCCTGCAGCTAAGTAGCTGAATGCCTCTAAGAATGCACAGTCTTTAGTAAAGGCCACACTGGCTTCCATTAGCCTTTCACCAAGGTCTCTGGGAACATAGCAATATATTTTAAGGAGGAATAACTGTTTCTCTTACAACCCATAAACAGCAGCATATTTAATACAAGTCCACTGCTGTAGACATGGAGGATAGTAACATTTGTATAAAGGTTAAGCCTATGAAAACCAAGAATTGAGTGTTTTACACTTAGCACATTAGCATTTCCTATTATCATGGTCAGAATTGCACCAGAAAAAAAAAAAACAACTCAAAAGCTGTTTAACTTTGTTATGAAAAAAAAAGCAGATCTCAGGTTTAAGGGTCTTGAATTTTAGACATAGCCTCATCTTTCTTTAATACATGAACAATCAAATGAAAACACCCCAGTGAAATTCTGAGCACCCTCTATTCCTATACAAACAGAAACCTATTTAATAAAACATTATTATATCACACAGCTAAGTCACTCCACAGCAAGGGTTTATCTTGTTTCTTCAAAGGCAAATATCCAGCACTGCAAAAGGCCAGGCCTGCACCTGATGAAAGCACTGCACTCCCCACAGTTCCATCCCACCAACTTAGTTCAAAGTGTGGACAAATACAACTCATACAAGGCAAGTGCCCTAACAGTTTGCTGCTGCTGTAATTACCAACCGGGGAGAGCACCAGTCTAAACGTTCACATTTTAAATATTTTAAAGCTTTTATTTAAAATTCAGAAGCACTGATTCAAGAGTGTTCAATGGAATTTGTGATGTGCCAGGTCTGCTCATTGCAGTTATGTGGAGTGGCACAGGTAAAGAACCTTTCCCACTTTGTTCTTTGGATTATATGAGGCACTGAAAATATTTCATTCAGGACGAAGAGCTAACTGCCATGCTGGGCCCTGTAACAGGCTGCCACCTGCCCATCCCAGCTGCAGGCCAAGCAGCTCCTCAGCTCCTCCTGTCCTGGCCTGCTCATCTCCACACCCACTGGTACTGCCCTACAGCCCCTCTGGCAGGGGAGGGCCCTCCCGAGGGGTGAGCAGAGGTATGAGGTGTGCCCCTTGCCCGGGACAAGCACAGGTACCAGCTGTGCCCCTTCCCCAGGGAACAGCAGTGGTACAAGGTGTGCCCCAGCCACAGCAGTGAGTCAAGGTGCCAGTGGAGAAAGGGTGTGCACAGAACCTTTTTCACACCATGAGGTGCTCACCCCATCACTCACAAACCCAGGGAACCCACTTGACACCCTCCACTCACTCCTCTCAGGCTTCACTATCACATGTGCTAAACCCTCTGCTGAATCAGAGCCAAAGTGCTGTTGGCTCCCCAGTGCCTTCATGGGCTCTGTCAGGAAACTCATGCTAGGCCTCCAAAAAGTCCACTGATCCACGGACTCCCTTCAACACATCAGAGTAAGAGGTCTGCTGCTTTTCCTTTTCTGAGCCTCCAACTGCTTCAGACAAGCCTTCTGGCATTTCCTGAAATGATTGCTATATAATATTTAGAGAGAGGCCTTCAGGACAGCAAGTTTTATGAAGAATTATTATTGCTTCTCAAAAAGCATAGGACTTCTTGCGGGCTCCTTCCTCCCTCTGTGTCACACACAGCAAGGAGAGCCTGGTCTTCCTTTTAGCAGCAAAGAAGAGTTTGGGTTTACACCTAATTTGGGCAATAATTACATTGTGATTAAGTTATTTCTTAATTAGAGTAATAATGTATTACTCACTGTCTCCTCCTCCTCTGTCACTCCACCAAGGGTAGTTTCCTCCCACCACATCACTGACTAAGCCAGTTTCTCTAATTCTTTAAGCAACCTTCAAGCAATGAAGTTTCTGCAGCTATAAGGTTATTCCTTCAAGAAAAAGGTCTTCTAGATTCCCAGCCTAAATGGACTCTTTTTTCTTTTTTTTCCTCCGCAACCTTGTATTGCCAGCCATGCCCAATAACAATTTTAGGCATTCATGCAATGATTGCTGCACTAACTAATCCCTTTCCAGTTTGCCTGTATTCCTCTGGTACTATCACAAACCAACACAATGCAAATACAGATTTGCACAGGATTGCTGCCTCCTGCCTCTGCTGTCAGCACCTTTTACTGCTGCATCAGAGGAGGAAGTAATCAAACAATCAATACAAAACCCCAGTATCCTCTTTCTTGCCGCGCTAACTAATGTCTTCTCAGTAATTATTTACTAATTGCTTTATTATCACTGTCTGCAGAAACATGCTTAGGTTATTCAAGGGCTGGAGCAGCACAAATCCTTACAGATGCAGAGTAGAAATTTCTCTTCTTTCCCACTGCCCTGCCCAAGGTAAGTCATGCTCAGCTTGCAGCTTTGAGTGTGATCCATTGAACATGATCCAGCATGCAAACCTCGTCAGGACAAAGCCTAAGAGAGGAGTATCTCTGTTTTCACATCTGGGAACACAGCCTCAAGCTGAGCTGCAGCTGTGACTCCTGGTGGGTGACTAAAACCTACTATTTATGAGCAGAATGAAAAGACCAAATGGATTAAGAAACTTTCCTACTTGGCTCTTTCCAGGCTGCAACTTTATTCCAGTTTGACTCTAGAGCAGCCCCCAGCTCAGAAACACTGCAGAAAGATTCTGTAATTAGGCCTGCTGCCATGGAACCAGCCCAGCCCGGGGGACACAGGACTGGCTTCACAACACAAACTGTGAATGAATAGTGCTTCTTGTGTGACTGCAGAATAATGCTTTATGTCTGTCCTATCTCTGCAAGATGACACGAATTACTTTCCAAAGGAAAAAATTATTGCAGATACTAATTATATAAAAGGTTATTCCACATGACATGCAAGAAATTCTATTCATGCAAAGATTATGCAGAAGTTAAAGAATTGAACAATGACAATCTGTTCAGATTGAGACTGTCAGCCAGCATTTGCAAACTGAAGTCTAGAAAGCTACAGGACAGGGCTCCAGTGCCTCTGAAAGTCTCTAACTCATCAAAAGTCTTCTTGGACCCTTATCTGCAGCACTAGCAACAGGAGCTAGATACCATAACACAGTATTGAGTAAGCCAGCCTTCCTGCTGGCTGGACAAGGACCAGGACGTGGCCTGAGCATCACTGTGGAACTGCTTGTTTCTAGTGGAAGGTGTGGTAGGACCAACTCTTCAGTTTGGTACTCTTGCAAAAGAAAGCAAAAGACAGAACAACAGGTTTTTAATTTGGACAGTCACCAGTATAGATTCAGGTGTATCACCATGTCTGTGTAATCAGGTGCCAGGTCTTACCCCTTCAGAAGAGCTTGTGGTACCAAAACACAGCATTTAACTCTATCTTCTTATTTAGAAGTGATTGGGTTTTGTTTAGAATTTACTGAGCAAAGCAGAATTGGAAGCAAGCTATATGGATTATAGAAGAAAAAAGCAGGCAAACAACAAAGTAATGTTTTCTCTCAAAGAAATGTTTGTAACAAATCCAGTTCTGCTGAATTAAGTGGAAATTTTACAACCAGGTACTTGTTAAATTATTTTGGATCCCATTACAAAGGAACAGTTTAACAACTCACCATCACTTGCACAACCTATTATTTCTCAAAAAGGAACTGGACACTAAAAAGAGTAACTTTTTTCCTATACTGAAGAAGTTCAGAAGAAAAAAATCTGAGTTGTTTCTTTGACCTGTATTTCTTATATATTTACATCTTGAAATATTTTTCATGCTTAATGGCAACAGAACTATTTTGTGTGTAGGACTCAGGTGGGAAATGCAGCTTTTCAGTCCTCAGGACCAGCAGAATTTTGATGCACATGCACACATTTCAGGGACAGTAGAAGAAACCACTCACAATTGCACCTAACAATTTGGGGATTACAGGGGCTTATACTACTGACATAACATGCAGAACCTTTAGAATCTTTATTTCTGAAAGGTTTTAGCTCCAAGCTATTTAATGTTTTAGAAACTGCAACAAACTGTGATGGCTACAAATCCCACCTTGCCCCGGTTAGAGGATCTGACCTACTCAAAGTAAGCACTTCTATTTGAACCAGAGGACACTTCCTCATATTCTCAAGTGCTTCAATATTTAATTACACACATTCTAGAAAAAGGGCCATCATTTCCCACTGAAGTATGTTCAACACCAGACTCTATCCCACTTTCTTATGCTAAATTATAAGAGCTTTCAGGAAGACAAATTTCCTCACCTACAAGTACTAACACAATATAATCAAATCACTAGTTAGCATTTTCCAGGAGTGCCAGAAAGTCTGAGAGACATCTTCAGAGTCATTGCTATAAATCTTTATCTGAGTTCTGTCTGTAACTTGCTACTGCTCTTACAAAAACATGGCAGAGATGGGATTCATCTCACCTACACAGCCATGAAGTGTTCTGTACTGTCTATAGGCAATGAAGATAGGGAGGCACCTCAAAAAGAAAGATCACCCCAATGAGTTTAACAATCCAGTTTTGAGATGATGAGTTACATTAGATGAATGCCATCCTTCAAGATTACACAAGAACACAGGAAAAAACATTTCTGTCCCCAACAGTGGTTAAATGACAATGCTCAATGAGCAGTATTAAAAGACATATGGTATTTCCTAGGAGTATTCTCCTGGCCTCCAACTGTTCCCAGTTCATGAGAACTGTGAAGCTGGATGTAGTTTGCTTGTACTTACTAACCTTTGGAGGATTTCTCTCCTATGTGCCTGAGCACCCCTAGATTCAACAGAAATTTTTTGCATCCTGAGCATCTTTTGACAAGACATTCTACCATCCACCACCCCTTTCAATCCTGTCACTCACCAGCTTCAGTTTATCAAGATCTTGTCCTGAGACACTGCACAAACACTACACCTCCATGCACACTGTCCACAGCATTTCCAAACTTACAGAACTCCACGTCACCCCTCTGCCTTCTCTTTTCCCTTCTCTTAACTTACTCAGTTCTCCTAGTGCACACGCCACTTTGTACCTCTAAACATTCCCACTGACCCTCTCACAAGCTTTTCTGGTTCAATTACTCACTTTAAGACTCAGGAACCCAAAGTGGGCAGAGTATTCAGGAAAGATGAGAGCCACAGGCAGAAATTAATTTTTGAGCTGCCTTTCAAAAATCAGTATTACCCCTAGATAGTGTTTTCCCCTTCCCAGCCTCACTGCTTTCAGATAATGCATTCTCAAGTGTCGGCTCTCATAACCACCTGGGTTAACTCTGTCCTTCTTCCTACTTGTCTTCCGAGAGGAAATAAAGATACTATTGTCCTTTGTAAAATGCTCAGAGATCTACTGAGAGAATACTCTATTCAAGAGGAAGGTGTTCACTTTTAGAGACCAATATTTTAATGTAGCCTCAGAAAAAGGGTTCAGAGATGGGCAGCAATAATGATCCAGAGGTCTTGAACAGCTGTTCTGTGAGGAATGACGGAGCAGGGCCAGGCACTGCAGGTTGGAAGAGAAGTGACTTCAGAGAAATATAAGTGCTCCAAAGTCATGAATGGCATGGAAAGGGCAGACAGGGTCTGACTGCTCACCTACTCCTCAGCACAAGAACTAGGTAGTCAGTGCCACAAGAAGCAGGGTAAAACAAGCACACACATGCAGCAAGTCTGGGAAATGTCTCATCAAAGGATTCCATGGACACAGAAAGGTTCTGGGGAGCCAAGGGGCCATGTTTTTATACCTCCTCTGTCAAAAGACACCACCTTTTACATGGGCACCATTTGACACCCTTTAATTCTTGCTATACTGGGGTGGCAAAATAAACAGGGATATTCCCATGGCTGCAGATTTCTGTCATAATCCTTCCTACTTCCAAACATGTATTTGCCAGGTTAAGTTCCAGTTTATTTGGTTACTCTTTTTACAAAAGCTCTTCAGCCATGTGCTTTTCTGTAATATTAACTACAGCTCTTTGGAGAGGGGAGAATGCCTGCCCCTAACTTTGGGTGGGTATGTTATTTATTACACAAAAACACCATGGATTTACACGATGGCATGCTGATTTGCTCCCTCTTCTTTTCCTACAGTTATCATTTTCTATTTGCCATTTTTTCACTGCTGCTGGGCGAGTTTCACAGAGCCTTATCTGCATTACTTAAAAGATCTCTTTCTTAAGTGTCACAGATTCTCATGAGCTCATCACTGCACAGGCACAGGGAATTGTTTATCCCTTGTGCACATTCGTTTACATCTGCTGGTATCAAGTACCTACAATCAAGTACTGCGAGAACCCTCTACAACTGCAGCCAGCTTTTGTTTCTGCTACCCTAATTCTGTGATTTTCAGCATATACTGTCACTTCATTACTCAGCCTCTCTTCCAGGCCACTTATAACTTGGTTCAAGAAGCCTTAACACAGATCCCCCTGGGAGTGAAGAGTGATCACTCTTCCCTAAAAAAGCTGATAGTCCTTCCTACACTTTAACCAGGTATTATTTACTGAGACAGATACACGGCTGCTCCATGACAGTTCATTTCCTTTAAGGAGTGTTAACAAAGTCCTTTGTTAATCTCTCTCTGAAAACCCAGACACAGCAGAATATTTGGTTGTTTGTCTCTCATGCCTTCTTCTCCAAGAGCTCCAGACCATCGAACTTGACCAGCTGTAGCTGGACTTCAGCATTCCTGCAGTGACCCATGGAGGTCACTGCAGTGGGAACACTTACCAAGGCAGGCTTCCAAGCAGACATGACCTTGAGCCTCACTGTCAATGGCAGGACCATTAACACTGCTCTGCAGTCACTCTGCATTTGGAGAAGTCAGTTTTTACAGTGAGAAATCTGCTTTGGTAGATTTACCCTAAAGAAAAAATATCCCTGAACACTAACCTAAATACAACCTGTCCACATTTACAGCAGCAACGTAAGGCAAGCCCACCACTCAAAAAGATCTGGGCTAGTATAATAGTCTGCACTGATTTTCAAAAATAAACCTGGCAACCTGGCAGTAGACAATAATCTACTGCTTTAAAGTACTGACTTGCAGTTAGTGAATGCAGTATTATTCAGTGTAACTCCTCCAGGTTAAGTGATAGGGTTATCTAATACTCCAGTGCCTCTATCCCCTTTACAAACACCAGCACAGAATCCCTGAACATGAGCACAGCAGAAACTTCTAGGCAGCACTAGTGCATAGGCCGTGCAAAGCTTGTCATTGGAGGTGTCAGCTGGGAAGGAGAAGAGTTAACAGTACCAGGAAAGATGTCACCCTTTTCAGCTTTTCTAAAATACCTTTCTTCAACTTTCCATTTGCAGTCTTGGAACTAAAACTGACCAGACAGGAATTTGTGCCCCATGAGACTGGTTTCCAGTTAGACAGATGAGACAGCAAGAGAGTAAAAGCTCACACGATTTTTCCACGTAACGCCAACCCTCTACACATAAATACTTTGCCAACTAATTATTGTTCCAGCCCCATGTCTGTGTAGAAACACCAATCTTTCTCACTTAGCAGGACCCAAATATATCCACAAACATGCTGAAGTTCAGCAAGGAACAAGAAAAAGAAAATTTAATGCCTGAGCTCTGATGCACTGACAGAAAATAAGGTGACCAACCAGTAAAACACTGAAGTTGAACACACTTCAAAAGATCATAATTGGCAAGGCTCAGAGCAGAGGTCAGAAAGCCTGCTTGATTAAGTAATGTGTCTCCTGGCTGTTTATAACCCTATATGGAAAGAGATAAGTTCATATTAGCAAGATTAATTTATTGTCCCCGGAATGTTAATTCAGTATTAAGAGTATCCATTCACTTTAAACAAATTAAAGTGATTTTATTTAAGTGTTAAAATAACAGAGGAAGATTTGTGGCCAAGACAGCATTCCCTTGGTCATTAACTTTTGCTGACATTGAGGTTACAATTTACAGATTCCCTGAAACCACTTTCGGAAACTTACTTGGAAGCTAAACTTCTTTAGCAGAGTAGCCATCTGCTAGTGGCCTGCAGAATAAATACATTTTTAATTTAATAACAGCTAAAATAAAAAATTGTTTTCATTTATTGCCCATCTATTCAGAGCTCATGCATTTCTCATTGCTGACATATCTAACTTTTCCAGGTCTTACACATATCACATTGGAGTCACTTAAACCCTCAGGCATTCAAAACTTTGGGTAAAATTCTCTTTGTCTAAGGTGACAGCCCAGGGGCTTAATTTCTCCAGGGCAGCCTCAGTTCCCAGCCCATATCTGTCCCCAGCTGGAATACTACAGCTATTCCATGGGTCAGCAACAAGCACAGTGACACAGAAAAGCTCCAACTCCCACCCTCTCCTCTGAGGCACAGTCCCAGAAGCCAAGAGCTGTCATTCCCACCAGCCATACCTTCCACAAGCCCATTCCTGCCAGCCTCCATCTCGCACTGGGAGCAGCAGCAGCTGTCGAAACGCAACAAATTACACCAAAAGGTGCAGCACGTCCTGGTATTCAACAAGTCTGGCACTGCTACAGATTTCTGTGCCTGTGCCTTCGATAAGCCACCCCAGAGGCACAGAACTGTGTGCTCAAAGCAACGCACAATTTAAGGGAACACAATTTTTCTATCCCCCATCCTCTACCAAGGAAAACTAAAAGTGTTTTAGCCAGACGTCCCAGTAAGATTGAGGAAATAATTCCTCCTGTGTCTTTATTAACCCAGGGAGATTTACAAAACAACAACAAAGCAAAGAGAACTTTCATTCTTTCTTTTCCCTGTGTATTTAAATAGAAGCAGAAAACCAAACATAAAAATGATAAAAAAACCAGATAAATGCAAAGGTGCCTTCACTTTAAGTGGATAGCCATTTTCACATTCATGAAGCTGCATATTCATTAAAATGAAGTCATTTTTAACTAGCTTGTATTTTGCATGTATGACTTATTCTGCAGTCAGAATTATTCATTTCTCCATCAGCATAGTATTTGCATGCTAATCAAACACTGATTAATTGTTAACATTGTTAATTACTAACATTGATAATATTTTCCAGTATTATCCTCATTTTACCCTGCAAAGAGAATATATCTGTTTCTGGTGCTCGAGCCCTGATTTTCCAAAGTATGTGACATTAGGGAGTGTTTCATATGATCAAAGCAAAACACCTGCTTAGTCACAACTGCCATGACAGTCCTAGCTCAGAAATTCCACAAACCAGACCTAGGGACATAAGCAGCAGAGAAAATACAACAGTGAGTTCTGCTGGAAGAATGTTGTCCCATAACACACATGAAAACAGTTCTTTATGACAGCACTCAACTACATCAATTATGGATGAGAAAATTCCTCTCCTCCCACAGTTCTACTTTGCTGTCCCATTTCCGACAGAATTGGAGCACAGGATCTAAGCTCTACTAGAACTTCCAGAAAAGTTCACAGGAGAAAGTGTGGTCTTTCAGGTAAGAAGAACATGCAGTGATTTAAGTCAAATCAGTATTGGAAAACATTTACAGAACGAAGGCAAAGCAACCTCTGTCCTGCATCAGGACATGCCAAGTTCAGAGTCACTTCAAGCCAGGTTTTCTGTGTAATTCAAGGGCAGAGAAGTTCTCTATGGAGAACGGTCCTTACTAAAAACCAAAAAACACCAGCCAACGCTCACCCCACCCATAAAAAAAATAAAATAAAACAAATTCCACCATGCAGCATTATATTTATACCTCCAGGGCTATCAGTAATGAGTGTCAGACCGCAGGGCTCCACCACAAAGCTTTCTGAACTGCCAGAGCCATGTTATTCATCACCTGCTCCACAGGTTGAAGCTGAAGGAAATGAAATAGATGCTTTACCAGAAAATCTCTGCAGTGCTTGGCAGTCACACATTAGTCATCTGTAATTGGAGGAACTTTGCCCACAGCTACCTTTAACATTGCACCCCTGTGCAAATTACAAGTACAAAATAATATGACACGACAGTGGTTGCAAAGATCTAGGTAATGGAAATGGGCCATGTGCCACCAGGAAACTTGGACTTCATTCTTTAATTTTCAGGCAAATATAAATCAGTTGCAACTGATACACACACACACACACACATATATATATGTGTGTGTATATATATATATATAAATCAGTTGCAACTGATACACAGATATATATATATATTTCCAGATATATAAATACTGAGAAAAAACCCCAAACAACCCACCACTGTCTCATGCTTCAGTTTCTCAGAATCCACCAGACATTAAGCACATAATTTTACATAATAAAGTCTAACAGTACTGACAGTCTCCTCAAAGTTCTCAGTAAAATAACCTCCCCCTACACAACATGAGAGAGCAGACCTGCCAAGCTTGAGAGATTGACAGTAAACAATCAAGAGAGAAGGTGACTTAAAGAAATGGTTAAGTAAATTTTTGGAAGAGTTATTTCCTGAAGCAGGCATCACATCATATGAGCTAAAGGCATAAGACCACCACCAAGAAAAATGTGCCCTGCCTTGCAGGCAACACTTCAACAGCAAACAGCTTGGGGGACTACCTGCCCCTGGAATCCTTCCCTAGCCTGCATTTCTACAAAGATGGGAGCATAGAGCAGCACACCTCCTACGGCTTCCCTCTTCAGCAGGAAAAACAGAGGTAATGTAATTAGTCCCAGGCTTAAAAATATTTACATTACTTGAGACCAACGTAGTCTGATGACCTGCAGAGAGAATTACTCTGTCAGGAACACCTCCTTCATAAATCATTACACTCGTTATTCGAACTCAAGTTTTACAAGTTTGTGCTCAACTGAATCTCGAATTCATCTGCCCAAGAACCAAGGAGTCTGGTAGCCAAAGCTGTTCCTTTTCTTGCTCACGAAGAAATACACCGGGGAAAAAAAAATAAATCCTGCTTTCACGACCACGTACTCATTCACAGCTGCAGTGAAGATAATGGAAGGTCCAGCTACCCAGGGTACTGGGACAAGTGGTCACAGAAAAAGAACAGCCTGAGGACCCCTCACCAGAGTTAACCTCCAGCTCTCGACAGCCAACACCTCCGGGCCAGCCCGGGAAGGGAACACGCTGTGCTCAGAACCTGCTACGCCTGAGACCCTGGGGACAACTCTCCGGGGACAGCTCACAGCCCCAGCCCGGGCCCCGGCCACCACGGAGAGCCGGTGCTCCAACGCGTTCGGGGCGAGCATCGCCGGCCCCCCACCGCCCTCAGCTCACCCCGCCAGACCCTCCAGGACCGCGCCAGCGCCCACACCGGGACCGCCGCGCACGGCTCCTCATCCACAGACACCGCCCCGGGCCCCGCGGGACCGACCCACTGCCCAGACAGGGCGAGCCCCGGCCCCGGGCCTCACCGCCCGCCCGCACGTACCCGCCGGGGCAGCGCCCCGTCCCGTCCCATGCCCAGCGCCGCTCCCGCCGCCGGGCGCGCTCCGCCGCCCGCCCTGGCCGCCCCTTCCGCACGGCCGGGCCCGCCCAGCGCCGCGGGCCGGCTGGGGGGGCGGGGGCGGGCCCCGCCTCACAGAGCCCCCGGGCCGCCTCACAGAGCCCCCGGGCCGCCTCACAGAGCCCCCGGGCCGCCTCACGGCCGGTCCGCGCCTCAGCCCCGCCTGTGGCTCTCCAACCAGCGCGGGCGGCGGGTTTGGCTTATCTCTCAGGAACGCCACCGACGCCCTTAGAGATTCACAGTAATCGACGAGGTTGGAAGAGACCTCCAGGACCACCCGGTCCGACCATGCAGCCAGCACTGCCGCTGTAACCCCTAAACCACATCTGCCAGCGCCACATCCAGACACCTCTTGTACACCTCCAGGGGCCATGACTCCACCACCTATTCCAAAGCCTGGCCACTTTTTTTTTTTTTTTTTTTTTTCTATTAGCCAAGCTGAATCTCTCCGTCTTGCCTTAGGGCCATTTCCTCCTGTGGTCTCACTGCAGGCACGGTAGAGAGCGGCCCCATCTCACTACAGCCTCCTGTCAGGGCGCTGTGCAGAGTCATGAGGTCCCCCCGAGCCTTCTCAAAGCTAAACAAACCCAGCTCCCTCAGCTGTTCCTCATGGGGAATACTTTCTAGCCCCTTCCCGAGCCTTGTTGCTCTTCTCTGGATATGTTACAGCACCTCAACGTCCCTTTAGAGATGAAGGGTCCAGAACTGAATGCAGTGCAGCCTCACCAATGCTGAGTACAGGGGAGGAATGGCTTCCCTGGTCCTACTGGCTACAATGCTCTTGATACAAACCAGGATGCCTCTGGCCTTCTTGTCCACACTGCTGGTTCACATCCAGCTGCTGTTGACCAGCACCTGAGAGTCCCTTCCTGCTGAGTAGCTCTCAAGCCACCCCTACCCCAGGCTGGAGTTGCAGGAGTGGTCCAAGTGCAGGATGTGGGACTTGGCCTTACTGAATTTCACATTGTTGTGCTCAGCCCTTTGACTGAATCTTTCCAGGTCTCTTTACAGAGCCTTTCTGCCCCTGAGCTGATCAACACTCCCAACCAACCTCGTGTTGTCTGCGAATTTACTGAGGGTTGCTTCATCTCTTCCTCCAGACGGCTTTCAGCCCTCATTGGCTGGAGGCCATCAGTAGTGCCCTCCAGCAAAGCAGTGTCCTCTGGCAAAAGGTACAACTTAGGAGGGAAAGAGCCCTGTTGGTGCAGCTGGAACAGGGAAGCAGCTGCAGCACCTCAGCCTGGAACAGGCCCTGCGTTGGCAGCTGTGCTGTTGCACTGCAGATCACGTTGCAATCATTAGACACGATCTAGAGGAGGAGATGCCCAAAGACACCTGGACACAGCTGCAGGTAAGAAATGTGATATTCAGGCCAGCCTTGTGGGGCCTTTTCCTAAGGGAGCTTTAGTTTTGTCTGGTTGCAGCAGCCCCTCCCTTCAGTTGCACAAACACACACGTGCCACCTCACGTGCCCTCACAGCTTACAGAGGCAGCTCAAAATCTCAGTAGGAGCATATCAGATTTGTCTCTTGCACTCCAGTGTATCTCCCTCTCCTTCATAAACACTGTCTAGCAGCACTTTTCCTTGTACCACCCTTCTCAGCCATGCTATCCCTCCCCAAAAGTTAAATACAGATGCCTCCCTTTTGCTACTCTTCATTTTAGTAATGTGTAAATCATGCTAGAAACCTGTTGGTATAATCTAAAAACGCTAGGAAGCACTTGACAGAACAGTCTTCAAAAGCTCCTCTTACTACATTCTCAGAGATGAGGGAAGCAACTCTGTTATTCACAGCCCCTTCAGATGCCCTTTATTCTTCATTTCTCTGCAGAGGAAAACTATTTTCATGGTACTAAAAACCATACTTAGCTCAGGAAGAAAACATTACTTACTGGTCAGTGCAGGCAGGCAACATCCAAAAGGGCAAATATCTCCTACCCAAGCAATCTACTGACCTGAGCTTGCTTGTTGGGACTTTTCCCTCCTTGGCCTCACAGTTCCCTGGCCATTTATGCAGGACAGGATGTGCATGCAGTCCTCTGCTGCAGGACTGGACATTCAGGCACAAGACACATGCACAGGCAACTGGGGCAAGAGACTATGACTGCAAAACCCAATCCAAGGCCAAATATGGGTCAGTCATGCACTGGAAGAGAGCTGTGCCTCAGTCACATGGGTTTTCAAACAGTCTTGAAGGACTGAACAAAATAACATAGTTAAGCATTAACTTGCTGACACTTACTCTGTAAACAGCAGCATGGCTGATTCCCTTTGTGCTCTGGAAAGGTCAAAGCAGTTTTGCTCAGCAAACACTGAATTTAATTACAGATACTGAGATGCATCATGAGTAGTGTACAAATACAAAAATACTCTGACATAAAAGAAGCCCTGCTTTATAGACTCTGTTGTGCACCAGTTCACTTGGGATAAGTGGCACATGGAGTATAAGAAATGAGCCCAACTCAACACTCAGGAAATACAATTAAAGTCTCAGCTTACCTTCCCTGGCTGGGGATGAATTTGGGTGGGCAGGCATCTCAGGAAGCCCCTCGAGATGGTGTACCCTAGGTAAGGTGTTACCTTCCAGAGATTCACGGACCTTCTCTGTCTCTCACCCCTTTCCTTTCAGGAAGTCTGAGAGATAGCAAATGCAAGAGGTTTCTGTTCTTCCCCAGAGAGCTGGAAAGCTTTCCCAGGAGAGGTGCTGGAGTTAGGACTTCTTGCACTATTCCAGGTAGGTCTAAGCAAAGTGAAAGAGCCAAGTGCACCCAAAGCACTCCTGTGTATGCTTTCCCCTTGGAGACTTGTGGGGTTTGGAAGCCAGAGGAATTTTCCCCTTCACTTCAGCTGGGCTTGGACAAGCCCCAAAATACACAGAGTAATGCAACGCTGTGAAATAATGAAATGTAGGAGACAACACTCATATTTTCTTAGTATCAAAAGAGGCCATTATGTAATGCTTGGTACCATGGGCAAACAGAAATGTCTGCTTGGTTTCATGATTACAGGGGAAGCAGTACCAATTAATGCTTAACTATGTCCTTGCAATTTTGCTCAATCCCAAATTTAAAAAAACCTCCAAACCAGTCTTGAAGTGGAAAAAGTCTGAAGTAGTTTTACTACGTGACAATACAAGGCCACCCTACAATCCAAACCACTGTCCTTCCAAAGCAGGAAATCAGCGTTTTCCGAAGAGGAGCCTGCCAGTCCGAAAGGAAAAGGGGAGATACCCGGTATGTCACCCAGCCTCATAGGCGCTTGCCCTGGTGATGTCACTGACTCTGTCCCTGTGTGCTACAAAGTTACAGAAGCCCGTGCTTCGCTATGCTGAAAACACGCCTGCCTGAAGCTGAACTGGCCCAGACTCGGTGTTTTATCAGATCAAACGCCAGGTGGAAGTGAGCACAGCCACTGCTCGTGCTACTCCACCACCACGTTGTGGTCTACGACTGAGGGACAAGTACAGCTTCCGCTGCTCCCCACAGGGCTGGCCGAGGAGGTGCAGGCAGTGCCCGGCGGGTGCAGTGGTGCCGGGGGAGCCGAACCCTTATGCAGCCCCTCATATGCAGCTCCCCTTGTGCAGCCCCCCCTGTGCAGCCCTCCTTATGCAGCTCTGGTACCCCCGCAGGGGCTCCTGTCCCGCTGTACAACCCCACTCAGTGAGTGTGACGAGCCTTCCTGACCAGTTACGGACCGTGGTGCTCATCGCTGTGCCAGTGTTACTGCCCAGAGTCAAGGTCCCACTGGCCAGCTACAGAATCACAGAGTCAATTACTGAGGTTGGAAAAGACCTCTGAGATCATCGAGTTCAACCTGTGGCTGCCCCCCAACCTGACAACCAGGCAAGGACACTGTCTGTCACGTGCGGTCTTTCCGTAAAAGATCCTCCAGGGTGGGGACTTCACCACCTCCCTGAGCAGCCCATTTTCCAGTCCCTAGTCACCGTTTACATGAAGGAATTCCTCCTGATGTCCAACCTAAACCTCTCCTAGTGCAACCTGAGGCCATATCCTCCTGTCCTGTCCCTGTTCCCTGAAAGCAGAATCCGACCTCTCCCTCCTGTCGTGGGGAGTTGTGAAGAGCAAGAAGGGCCTCCCTGAGCCTCCTTTTCTCCAGGCTGAGCCCCCCCAGCTCCCTCAGCCGCTCCTCTCAGACTGGTGACCCTTCCCCAGCTCCGCTCCCTGCTCTGAACTGGCTCCAGAACACCTCAGGGACAGTGACTCCACCACCTCCCAGGGCAGCCCATTCCAATGCCTGGCTACCCTTCCTGGGAAGAGCGAGCAAGGCTGGAAGGGATTATCGGATATCACCGGGTCCGACATTCCTGCTCGGGTAGGTCGGAAGGGGACCGCCGGAGGTCACCGGGCAAGGTCCCTCAGAGCAGGGCTCTCGGAAGCCCGCGGGCAGCGGGGGCGGACCCAGGCCCCGCGGCCCGTGACACCCTCCCTACCCATGTCCCCACACGGCGCAGGCGCGGAGGTGACGCAAGGCGCGCGGAGAGGTGACGCAAGGCGCGCGCCGTGGTGACGCGAAAGGCGCGCGCGGCGCCCGCTCATTGCGGCGGTGGCGATGAAGGTGGCGGTGGCCGGGTGCTGCCACGGCGCCCTGGACAAGATGTACGAGACGCTGGAACTGCTGCAGCGGCGCCACAACGTGCGGCCCGACCTGCTTCTCTGCTGCGGGGACTTCCAGGCTGTGCGCAACGAGGCGGACCTGCGGTGCATGGCCGTACCGGCCAAGTACCGGGACATGCAGACCTTCTACCGGTGAGCGCCGCCGGCCTGGCCCCGGCCCCGGCCCGACCCACGCCGACCTGGCCGGGTCCAGCAGCTGCCGTGTCTCCGCAGGTACTACTCGGGCGAGAAGAAAGCCCCGGTGCTCACCGTATTCATCGGCGGTAACCACGAGGCTTCCAACCACCTGCAGGAGCTGCCCTACGGCGGGTGGGTCGCGCCCAACATCTACTATTTGGGTAAAATCTCTCCGCCCCAGTCCCGGTCTGCTGGCGATTTCCCCTACAGCCCCTGCCCTGCCCGGCCCCTCCGTGACCGCCCTCCCGTCCCGCAGGTTACGCGGGCGTGGTGCGGTTCCGCGGCGTGAGGATCGGCGGCATCTCGGGCATCTTCAAGTCTCACGACTACCGGAAAGGTACCGGGGCAGCGGGACTGGTGGGGCGAGGAGGGCAGGGGAGAGCCGGGCCCGCGGCGTGGTGTGAGGGTCTGGTTGTGCTCAGCCCCGAACCGTCTCTTAGCCTGAAAGCCACCCTTGGCTCAACACACGGATTTTTCTGAGATGAGTCTGTAGCTGCCCGGTGACCACAGCAGGAAGCAAGGCGCCTTTGGAGGGTTGTTGGAACACTGTTGATTTTTCCGTGGCAGTGTCCTTTCAGCGTGGGGTGCCACACTTTGATTTTCTTTGAGTGAAACAGTCAGTTTATAACTGACATTATATAAGTATACTGTCCTGCCCTGAGTCTTAAGGTCAGTACATCTGGTTCCTCCTGGTTATGTGGGTGTGTATTGAAGAGTTCTTCCTGGGATGGGTGGCAAAAATCATGTCACAGATGATACCCCATGTCAGTGAGTAGAAGATAGTTTATTCATTCTGATCTCAGCACTTGAAAGAGTGGTCCTTATGGTTACTGTACTGTGCTATCTTAACTAACAAAAAGCTTCAGAGAAGCTTTTCAGGTGGCTTTCAAGCTGCAAAGTTCTGAACCAGTTTTCTAGAATACTTGATTCTGTCTAATACTTCTAAATGCTAATTAAATTTCCTGTCATCAAGGGGGCACTTTATATGCCTGAATATTGTATGAGGGGCATGAGACGGGATTCTTTTGGCAATAACTAAAAAATATTTTTTTCTGGTAAGTCTGTAGAACACGTAGGAGCTATGTTAGGTATTCATCTTTTTTGTCCCAAGGTGAAGTTGGATTCTCATCCCTTTTGTCAGGGTACATGTTGATACTTCCGGAGTTTGTGCCTGTGGGCAGTGACAGGGATGTTTAGGCTGCTGCTGAACCTGTTAAACTGTAATTTCAGAGTGGCAGTACTCTGAACAATCATGAAAAATCACAGCCTTGTACCTGGGTTTTACTCTAGGTGTCTGTGTGACCCCAAAATGCTGCTGTGTAGGAAGGAACTACTGATTCAGGCAACTATTACTGTTTTCAACATTTCAGGCCACTTTGAGTGCCCACCATACAACCAGCAGACCATCAGAAGTGCTTACCATGTGAGGAATATTGAAGTCTTCAAACTCAAACAGGTCAGAGAAAAGCCTATTTTTTTAACAAGGGTATTTTTCATTAATGCAGAATTAGGAAGTTAAAGTTATTCTGATGAAGTGTGCTGGATATTGAACCAAAACATGCTTTAGCACATTGATCAGAGCTCTTAGACATGTGTCCTTTGAGGAGGAATATTATGTTTAGCCATTATTCCTTTTAAATAAAGCTTTTAAAAATTTCATGAGGAAGAATATGCCTTTGATTGTGGGCAGAGGACTTGCTCTCTAGCTGTGATTTCTCTGAGTGCCTGACTTACAGTGGTGATATGAGCTCCTTTAAAAGGCAGTATAAAGCACAGCTGGCTGCCTAAAGTAATTTCTAAACTCCTTTGTCAATATGTTGTATTTAAGCCACGTGCTTTTTGGCCTGACAGCTGAAGCGTCCCATCGATATATTTATGTCACATGACTGGCCAAGGAGCATCTATCACTATGGAAACAAGAAACAGCTCCTCAAAATGAAATCCTTCTTCCGTCAAGAAGTGGAGAGCAACACGTTGGGAAGCCCTGCTGCTTCAGAGCTCCTGCAGCACCTGAAACCCACCTACTGGTTCTCAGCACATCTCCATGTTAAATTTGCAGCTTTCATGCAACACGAGGTAAAGGGGGACAGAAAGTGAAGAGTGTATGTGTCCCAGGCAAGCTTTAGAATTCTAGTGCAGGTAACCATGCCCAGAAAAGCAATTTAGTGGTTTTTGTTCCTAAAACTCATTTAAAACCATGAAAGATTAAGTGTTAGGTGTTAGGACTATTATTTTATGTAAATTAAAGAGATGTTTTAAATGAGGTGTGTAACTCCCTAATCATTTTCAGGAACAGAATGAAATAGCT
Organism: Cinclus cinclus; assembly: GCF_963662255.1. NCBI lineage: Eukaryota > Metazoa > Chordata > Aves > Passeriformes > Cinclidae > Cinclus > Cinclus cinclus. The sequence goes on from NC_085055.1 coordinate 20,048,214, forward strand.
GAAGTTATTGTTCTTGAAACTTGTTAATTTAACTATATAGAAAAGCACTCTCCTGCTCTGTTGGGGAAGCAGGCAACTTCAAAATAGGTGAGGAAAAGGGGACAACTTCTTAAAAGGTGATGAGGGAGTGACTGAAGAAGGTGGTTAACTGAGGGTGGGAGGATCCCTGTAGTGCGGCTTTGCAGGTCTGGTAGCCCCGGTTAAGCCAAAAACCACCCTGTAGTTGAAACAGTTATTCCTGAAGTGATGTCAGGGCTGTTCCTATTTGCAAGTTCTTTGTCTGTAAAAATGTAACTTCAGACCATTTAGGCTCAGCAAGTCTGTTTCCAGTTAAGTTACAGTTTTTCTTTCTGCTCCAGGGGTGGATGTGCTCAGCTCCCTTGGTTAGTGCTGAAATGTAGCTCTTACTTTATCTTGCTGTCATCTGCATCCTGCTTCCTGTTAGACTCCCAGTGAAGTCTGTCCTTTTTCCCTGCTAATTTTCTATTTCAGAAAGTTATTTTTCTGTAGAAATTATACATTTAAACCTGTCTATACAGCTTGTTTAGAGTGATAAAATTTCATAGAAGTGCTAATGATTGTTTTAATACCATTTGCTTCCTAGACAAGCTCCAAAGAAGAGTTACCAAAAGCAACCAAGTTTCTGGCTCTGGATAAATGCCTGCCACACAGAGACTTCCTGCAGGTGATGAACACGTGTAGAAGGTTTTCACTTTTAAGTATTTCATGTGTTTGAACTGCTAGTGCTGTTCTTAGATATAAGATGAAGAATAGTGCTGATAAGTGGAGGAATTTAAAAGAAACTAGGAATGCTGGATGTGTGGAATGGTCTTTGTAGGATTTTGTCCTGAAATAAGACCGTTTTGTGTAGGTGCTGTGTTTCCTTAATCCTACCATTTCCATCTGAGAACAAGTACCTGACTTCAGTGGATGAGTCTCAAATAATTTGCTGTGAGAGTGAGCTGCTGACAACGTGTTTTTCAAATGCACTCAGGTGTTTAGAGTGGCTTTTATTTATCATCCCAAGGGGAAGGTGCTTCATTGTCTGTCCTTTGGTTGTGGGATGGTGGGATCCATTTGCCCTAGTACCTACTTTTAAAGGTGGAAGAGCGGATGAGGATGGGCTCTGACTATGCAAAGGAACATGAGTGCTAGTCCAGACTTAAAATCCTATAACAAAACTGATCTGGATTAGTACTACCTCCAGCAGCATGGAGAGTTTAATTACTTTGTGGAGTATTTAAAGTTAGAGCCTGACTAGGGCTTTGGCTAACCCCAATGGTTTGATTTGGGCTAATGTCACTGAAGACAAAGTGATCTGAATTTCAGTTCATCATGAAAGAGTTTAAAAACATGTCGTCTTAATTCATAGCTGTGCTATGAGTGAGCATTCGTACAGCAGAATGACTGTTCCTGTCAATTCTTGGTTTGTATCCACTTAGAAGTATCTTGGATTGAAAGAGATGTCTGCCAAGGAAGGTGGGAACCTCCCTTGGAATAGAAAATATGACCCCCTACCCTCCAAATTATTATAATTTTGAAATGATGGGGATTTCAGGCAAAGATACGGGAAAAGGAATAACAGTCCTTTCCCCGTATATAAAACGTATTTAACAAGACAAACAAACAAACAACAAGAGCAGCATTAACTCCAAACACTCCCAGACCCAGTCCCAGCCTCCGTCGGTCTCAGGCACTTTCCCCTTCGGTGCAGTTCCGGGCACAGCCAGCAGGGGCGCTGGTGGCTCGCGGCCGGGCAGGGCGGGGCGATGACTCCCCCGAGGCTGCAGGGGGCGCTGCGGCGCGGGCTCGGCGCCGCTCTGCGCGTGGGCGATGGGGGCGGTGGGAGAGAGGGAAAAGGGGCTTCCTTCGCACACCCGCAGGGGCGGCCTGGCCGGGGCCCCTCCGGATGGCGAAATGGCTGCGGCAGGAACCTCGCAGCCGCAACGGCAGAGGCCGACACGCCCAGGGTGCCAAATCAAAGCGTAGCTCTAAGCCCCAAGTGGTGGCGGAGGCAGAAGGAGAGCGGGGTCTCGATGGGCGCTGGGTTTCGGGCTGAAGGGTAGCAAAAGCAGCGGCAGAAAATGGCCGGGGCTGTGCAGTGGCTTTGGGCTCCTGAAGGCAGCTGGGAGATGCTCCCTTGGAGTGAGGAGGAGTTTTCCCCTGAGGCACCCGAGTAGATGGGGAGGGTCCTTCCCAGTGACATCGGGTATGAGTAAGGTCCCAGTCCCAGGACTGCTCTGATGAGCAGAGGCTCACTCACAGTAAGGAAGCAGCAGTAAAGAACAGAATTCTGTGGTGCCAACAAATTCTTCCTGCAGCAGCAGCCCAGAACCAAGACCACAACTGTCTCAGCTCTGATCCTGAGAGCAAGTGAGGGCCGACCCCAGCCCCTCACCCTCAGCCAAGATCTGTCAGTATCTCTGCCTTTCCCAAGAGAAAACCCACCAACTAGGAGACGGAGCAAACTGCACCCCCTCCCTCCTGGCCACATCTTTTGTTTCTCTTAAGTATCTGTTGTTCCAGTTTCTTTGTCAACAAATGGGAGAAAAATTCCCTAAGAGAAAGTAAAAAAAAAAAACCACGGAAAAAAATCCTAACCTCCAACAGAAAGCAGCCTGAATTTAGGCGCAGGCAAATTCTCTTTTTAAGTTGCATCACTGTCCAGTTGCTGGCAGTAAGGGAGGGAGTGTGTTCTGCTTTTTAATTGCTCTAAGCTGAAGTTCAGAAATGCCTTTTTTACTGTTACTGATTGTCCTTTGTTAGCCCCTTATGGGGCGGCTGGCTTGAGAGGATTTGCTTGGTTGAGGCCACTAGCTCAGTGTACATTAAACTTCATTTAAACTCTGTACACTGAAAGTAACATTTGAAACTTTAATCAGATTCTGGTGTCAAGAGAAATAACTCAATCTGTTTTCTGTGTGTTTGGAAGTAGATAATAGATGTGGAGCATGATCCAAATGCAGGCGACTCGCTGGAGTACGATGCTGAATGGATTGCTGTTCTCAAGGCCACCAACAGTCTTGTTAATGTGACCCAGAGCTCCTGGAATATGCCTGACAAGAATGGCCTCCATGATAAGTAAGTTGTTTGCAAAACAGAGATGAAAGTGTGGTTGGTTAGTTTGTTTTTCTGGACTGGAAGTAAAGTTATATTTGATATTTGAGTTGTGTTTCTGTTCTGCAGCCTGTAATGCCTTGCTAAATGCCTTGGGAAGAAAAGGGGATATTGACAAAATATGTAGTCTAAAGCCTGCATCTTCTTAACTGCTCTACCTGGACAGTTAGTTTAGTTTTGCAAACTTAGATATCAGCATCTGAGGGACAGAAACTATACCATGAAGCTGAAAATCAGGCTGGGCTATGGGCATGGGTTGACATAATACACTAATCCTTGCTGGAGAGAAGGGTGTCTCAGTACTAACCAAAAGAAAATTAAAACCTTCCTGAAAAAGCATTTGAGGCATAAAATGTCTGTTTTAAGATGAATTTATAATCCATCTTTGAAGGCTGTACTCTGTGGTGGGAACAAGCAGTACCTTTTGACTTGCTGCACTTGTTTGAACTTTTATTGTTTAGGTGGGATTACAGTGTGACAGAAGAAGCCATTAAAGAAGTGTTAGAGGAGCTGAACCATGACCTCAAAATTCCTTGCAACTTCACATTGACAGCTGCTTGTTATGATCCCAGCAAGCCCCAAAAAAACATGGAGCCAGTTCATACCATCAATCCCCAGACCACTGAGTTCTGTGCCCAGTTTGGCCTCACTGACATCAATGACAGGATCCAGCAGGCTAAAGAAGAGGGCTCAGGACGAGGTGAATGTGAAGAGGAGGAGGAAGAGGAGATGGACAGTACTGGGTCAGCAGAGGAACCCAGTGAATACAATACAGATAATTCTGGCCTCTCCTTTAATCCAGATGAAATAATGCTGGATGAAGAAGGTGGTGATGAAGACTTGAGTACGTGTTCTGTAGATCCCTCCCCTGATCACCCTCCTGAGTTCTCTACGAGCTTCTCTGACATCCGGATCATGCCAGACTCCATGGCGGTGTCATCTGACGATGCCACAGACTCCAACAACGAGGAACTGGAGAAGTCTGGTGGGAACAAGCAGGTGGAGGAGAAGAGCCCCACTGAAAGGTCATTGAAGCGCATTGGTGCTGATGAAAACGAGAACAGTGGCGTTAAAAAAATCAAGAGAAGGAACCAAGCTCTCTATGCTGCAGAGGATGAAGATAAAACAGATTAATACTTCACAGGGTGTGTAACTAAGTTCCCTCCCTGCCTTTCTGTGGGAAGATGGAGAGAATTGTAGTGGACTTTGCGTGCTTTTAATGTCACATAATCTTAGTCATGTTACTTTCCTAAGCTCAGAGGCTGAACGCCCTTCTCAAAGGGAAGGTGATTTACCCAGAATAGACATCAAAGAAAGAAGCTGAGACTTTTTCCAGCAAAGTACTTTGTCAAAGGATGTAAAGTTCATATATCCTTGATTTTGCTTCAGTTCTTGGTGTATGGTGTATACTCCATATCTTCAGCTGAACAAGACTCACCATGCTTGTTTAACAAGAACTCTTAAACTGTAGCCTCAGTACGAGTGAGAGAATGTCTGACTTACAAGACTGAATGATTTTATTTTATTGCTTTTGTCTTGTTTTATACTGAACTGCTAGTACAAAGTAGCATACACAATAGGCCTGTGAATGAAATTTAAAAATAGAATTCCCATGATAACAAAACAGCAATAGAAGAATGAAGATTTTTTGTTTCTGGTGATAGTCATGCCACAGAGAAACTTCTTGGTCATAAACAAAACAATATGTATTGTGCAGGATTGGCTTTTAATTGGATTTTTAGTTCTGATAGCAAACCAAGTCTCTTGATTTGGAGAATGACGATTTTATGGACACCATGGAAGAGTGCATCTCTATTCTTAAAAACTAATTTTTGTTCTGTTTCTTAAAACTTGAGAACAATGGCTTAAAATGGAAATAATTAGGAAGGACAACTACCTAAATGTAGACACCACCTCTGATTAATTAGGGCTGTTTTTTGTGTTCATACAAGGCAGAAGGTAAGTTGCCTGAGACATTAACACCTCCCATTATCATTAGTGTCACTTTTCACTTCTCATTTCAGTAGCTGTAACTTGCTGAAATCTTTAAACTGGATTTGGAATCTTCCAAAGCGCCTTTGTAATCATCAGCTGAGGGAGAACAGGAGCTGCCAGAATAGTGACACTCTTGAAAGTTGTCTTTTCATTTATTTTTTCCCATGAATTATTAGTAAATGGCATTCCTTTTGCCTAAGAGGCCATGGGGATAAAATGAAAATGACAATGTTTTCAAGCATATTAGAATTAATGTTCCTGACAGATGGAATTCTGGAATTCATGGCCATGCTGCCCCGAGAGCAGAAGTAGCTCCTGTGCTTTTCCTCCTCGAAGGCACAGGCAGTGTGCAGGAGAAAGCATCTTGACAGGAACAGGGAGCTGGACGGGGAGCAGTGAGTGAAATGCATCCCTGAGTGTGAGTTGCGTATCAGGGTGGGGAATTCTGTCTTTGAATCACTTCCATCGTCTAGGGTTCATCTTGCTTCCTCTCCTGTCAAGCAGTTCACTACAAAATGTAAACATGTTAAGTATTCAAGGGCTAGAAAAGGGCATAATTAATGCTCTCAACAGTTCAATTAACACCTCATCAGTCAGAACAGCGACGAAAGAGCTGTGCTGAGGTATGAGGAGAAACCGGGAGTAACCTGGGTGTGACACTCAGAGTATGTAAAATGGCTGTGAAGTGTCAGGTGAGTTATTGAAGCTGAAGAGTCTTTTTAAGGGTCCTGGTAAAACCTTAGTCATTCCTCATGATCTCAACACTATAATTGAAATAAAGTATTTTAAATATAAATTCTGTTATGGACTTGAAAAGCCTCCCAAAGAACCTGAGCATGGCATTGAGCTCTCAGGGTCTCTGCACTGGAATAGAAGATGTATCTTGCATGTAATAGACTTTTCAGTCTGAGTCCTTACATTTTTAAAACAAACTGTTCTGTTGTGTGTTGTCCCATGCCTCCCCCCCTTCTGATAAATATGTTTCTTGAAGGCAGGAGACTCGGACAAGATACCATACTGATTTTTGAACCTTTGAAGAATTTTTTATAAAGTATTTTGGCGTCCCTTGAGCAGAATGTAGCTGGTAAATACAGTGAACATAAATGTTTCCCGAGTGTGAATCATGTCTGACCTCTAGAGTTGCGGTACCTTTTCTTGCAGTTGTTCACACCCTCTTTGCAGTTTGCAGTGTTCTCCCTACCTTACTTTCATCCATTATGGATTTTCCCTGTCGGCAAGATTCTTTGCTGTAAGGATTCAGCAGAAACCCTGAGCTTCTCCAGTAAAGGGCAGGTACTTCAAAAAGTATGGAAAACTCTAGGGAATGCTGATAAATTTAAATTGGCTTTTAAGACTCCGAGTCTCCAGTCCTCTTTAAAAAGACTTAAGAGTCTCTCTGAAAACTTCTGAAATTTTGATGAGAAACCTCTGGAAAACGTTTCTCTGTACAGCCCTTTTGCAGTTTTTCGGTGTGTGTACTTAGTCTAAAACTGGTTTTGCTGTTAGTAGTGCTTGAGGAAAGCGTTCAGCTGTTCCATCCCAGGCCAGCACACAGGTATTTTCACAGCACGTCATCAGTCTGCTCAGAGGAAAACAGCAAAGAGGTATACCCTTGTTTTATAATGGAGTATTTTTAAATTAAAGCTATTAAAGTCACCTTTGTGACTGCATCATAATGTATGTTTATTGTACTCCTGTTACCCTGTGCAGTCTCTAGCATCTGTCACACTTCTGTTTTCCTGAGACGGGCATAGGGTGAGATGTGTGAAGCCGAGCTGTGATGTTTTGCTATGTTCTGGTGGTTTTACCGTCTTCCTCCCATTTAGTTTTGTATTCAGGATGGGTACGGTCAGTGTCCCCATGCCTCAGGCCGTGTAATACAGTGGGGCTAATAAAAAAAAAAAAAAAAAAGCAGATCTTAGAGACCCGGTAGTTCTTCATCTTAGTGAAGTCCTGGTTTGTTTGGGGTGGTTTCTGTGAAAAACAAATTCAAAACCAAACACATCCATGCTGGCACCAAAAGCAATGCCAACCGAGAGGAACCCAAATATCATTTCTGCGCAGCGAGGCTGAGGGGAAGGGACGGGCTGGGGCTGGGCCTCGGGCTCGGACAAAGGCTCGGCTCGGGCTCTTTTCGGCTTTGGTTCGGTTCTGCTCGCCTGGGCTCGGACTCGTCGCCGCTCCGCTCGGCTTTCCGGCTCGACTCGGCTCTCGTTCGGCTCGGGCCGTCACTCTCCGCGGCCCGCGAAGGCCGCGCCCTGCCCTGCGCGTGCGCACAGCGGACGCCGTTCCGCACGCGGCTGGCGTGCGGCGGCGCAGGCGCGGTGGGGCGGCAGCGGGGGTTCGGCGCCGGCCGGTTCGCTGGGCCCGCCCCGCTACCCCCGGCCCCCGCCCGCCGCGCGCCCGCCATGAGCCCGCGCCCGCCGGCCTGAGGCGCCGCCGGTGCCGGAGCGCTCCGCCAAGATGGCGTGTGTGCTGGAGGCGCCGCTCCGCATGAGCGTCCTCTCGGTGAGTGCCACGGGCCGGGCCCTGCCTGACCTTGGCCCCCGCAGGGCCCCGCTGTCCGGCAGCGCCGGGAGCGGCCCTGGGGTTGCGCCGGGAGCGGGGGCGGTGCGGCGGAGGGGCCGCGCTCCTTCCCTCTCTCTCCCGCCCAGCAACTTCTCCCGGCGCTGGTTTTCCCCCTAGGAGGGAGCCGGTGAGCCCGTTCCGCGGCTGCGGAGGCACCGGCGCTCTGGATGTGTCGTTCGCTGCTGGCACGGGCTCGGGCTCGCCGGCCCGGGGCAGCTGCTGCTCGGCACGCGGAGGGCCCTGGCGCTGTCGGCGCTGCCCTTTCTCGGGGGCTGCGGAGCAGGGCAAGGGCTCCCAGGTGCGTCCGCAGCCCGCTCCGGATCGGGGGCTGTGCCGGTGCCGGAACCGCGGCTCGCTCCTCGCGGTGTCCAGGCTCCTGCGGCAGGGAGGAGCCGCCGTGCTGCGGGAGGCTCTGACAGCCGCCTTCCGTTCCCCGGGGGACGGCCCAGGGCGCACAGCGGTCCTGCTGCATCGCACGGGCGCTGGGAGTAGCGATGCAAAGGGTACAGCCCGGGTGCTGCCGCAAGAGCGGAGGGTTGGCGCTTTTCCTTCTCTTCCCTGAAAAATTCATGTTGGTTAAAAGATCCATGAAACTGATTATGTCGATAAATTCTTTTTTTGTGGGGGACTGCCTGCATATGAGTACCCTTCTACATATTGCAGACCTCGTAGCTGATGGGGTGGAAACGAGGATATTTTAGAAACAGAAAGCTATGGGGTCTTTGAAGTCTGAAAGAGTTTTTCACGTAAATGCGTAGGTCAGGTAGCTAAAAGTCTATTGCCGTTCTCAAAAATACTGTCTTTGGTTACATGGTGGAAATGTGTCTGTAGGATTTATGTGGCATAATTTAATAGTGTTCCTGAAGACAAAGGAGCCCTGCTGCCTCTAGATGATTCTTCTCTGTGATGTGAGACCATAGGCAAGAAGCTACTGGTGCATCGGGGTGGGGAAGCAGGAGTAGATTCAGCCCCAAAGCAGATACTTGCTAAAGCAAGGAAGAGTTTTCAATTCCCTTAGAGCTTCTCTCAGGGAAAACTCATAACGAAAAAATAGGCAAAGCTTAATGAAAAGAGAGCTGGTGTAAAGAAAAAAAAAAAGGTGAGATAATGAAACACACCCTGGCAAGTGTCTGTGAGAACCTGGAGGGAAAATCTTCTTACCCTTTCCCACCCTTGTATTTTGGAATGCTTGCTGTCTCTGACTTTGGATCTTCTCAAAAGGAATAACAAATCAGCGGTGCATAAGTGTGTAACTTACAAGCATGGTCCTGTTGCCGAGAAGAGAATTTGCTTTGTCTTATACAGCACTGTGAGAATGTAGTGGGGAACACTGTCTCATTGAAGGTGTGTGGCACAGGCTCTGAAATGTAGGTATGTTGTGACAAAGTAAGTTACAGAAACTTGTCTGGTTATGAGCTTCCTTCTTTTGGGGAGTTTGTTGGTGGGTATGGTTCTTGAGCAACATTAACTGCTTTTTTCTGAAACTTTTTCTTCCAGGAATTAATTTTTATTCTATATAGTAATTAAACATAATAAAATTGTGATTCAAGGCAGTGCTTATAACTGCAGTTCATAAATAGCTCTCTGTTAACTTGCTTTGACATTTACCATGTTTTTATCTACATTAAGCACCTCATCCTCTCTAGATTACACTTGAACACAGGGTTATCTGTGTGATGTTGCCCAGCAGTAACACACTCCACATTTAAATATTCTGTAGGTTCACTGCCTCTTGCCTGGGAGGTTTTGCAGACTCACTGATGCATAAGCCATTGTATGAATTGATATAAACTGTTGCAATTGTTTGCTCTCTCTCTGCAGGAGGTCACAGCCAGTAGCCGCCACTATGTCGATAGATTGTTTGATCTCGATCCCCAAAAAGTCCTGCAAGGTGTCATGTAAGTCATTGAAACACTCTTGGGCTCTTGGTTGTGCATAGCCAGGTATACTTGATCCCACTAGAGTGATAGGTCAAGGGCAAGAAGCTCTTCCTGGTGTTTTTTTTTTTTTTTTTTTTTTTTTTTTTGAGAAATGTAGTTGGCAAATCTTAATACAAATATGTCAGTATTGATATGAGGATAGTATTGGTATAGACTCTCACTCTGTAGTGCATATGGTTCATAACACGGCCTCCCAGTTGCCAGAAATGAGGTTAAACATTCTGTGAGCACTGATTTTTTTTTCAGATGTATTTCTGCCTTTTGGCTGTGTTTTGCTCCTCTTCCAGGTCTATTGAGACTTTTTTCTTACTGCACTGCCAAGTCAGTCTACCTGCCTCTTACTCTTTCCCCTGCTGCCATGCCTGGTGTGTTGGCTTTGACTTTTTTAGTGCTTGGCTTCTGTCTCCCCATGGGAACTGCAAGCTGCAAGAGAATGCTTCCACAGAACTGAATTTGGATTGCAAGTTATATGTCAGTACTTGTGTTGCATGCCAGTGGTCAGGGTATGACTGAGAGAGCGAGTCAAAGAGCAGGAGTGAAACTGCTGCAAAGCTCTGGTTGTTCCTTTGCTGTCCCTGGGCCATGAGCTTTCCATTAAAATTGCTTTTCCAGCAAAATGGGGAATGAGACTTTGCCCAGGACTGACTTTGGTGGTGAAACCAAAGACCTTTTTGGACTTACCAGTAGTTTGCTGGCTGTGGCTGTCTAGTAAAACACCAGGAGAAATCAGAGGATCAAGTGGATTAAAAAGCCAAGAATGTTGGTTGTGTTGCTTAGCATGACCTGAGGTGTTCCCCAGTAGCAGATGATAACACTTATTCCAAATGTCCAACATGTCAGTGTCCCTTTAAAATGCATGGAGAATCCAGTCTAGGTGAAACTGTCCTGGAAGTTTTCTTGGTTGGAATGCCTCCTTACCTGTATGAGAACTTCTAATACCCTGCTGTAACTATGTTCAGGTCCTTAACTCTGCTCTAGGGGAGTCTGGTTTTGCTTTCACCCCTTGGCCTTTGAGTAGTCCCCTCCTCATAAGGGTGGTGGGGTGGTCCTGGGGAAGGACGTGTCTCATCCAGTGTCCCAGTGGGGTGACTGAGCCCCTCTTTTCTCCCTGGCAGATGCTCTGAGCCATGGCTGGTGCTCCGTCCCTGCTCTCCTTCCTTTTCAAAGGACTGGAGCCCACAATCCTTGGTAATCCCTTCCCTATCTTTTCATATGTTATTCATCTTTTGCAGTATAACTGATCTCCCAGAAACAGGAGTTTTAGGCAGTATCTTTGTCTTGGGTAACATCTGACATTCTTCATCTTGTCTGTGGGTGTCAGTGGATTCTATGCTGAGATCCTTTTCCTTTCCTGAAAGACAAGAAAATACCAATTTATTTAACAAATTCTCTGACAGGGTAGATCTGCATGGTAAAACTATATTTGTGATGCTGTGGCTGAAATCTTAATTGTGAGAGTATCTTTACTGACTCTGAGCCAATCCCTTATGGCAGATGTGTTGTTTTTGAAATGTTGGTGGGTGGGTATGTGACAGTCCAATGTAGAAAAATTGATAGAAAAGATAGAGTAAGAATATGAAAGAATATAAAAATCTATATAAGAGATGGAATTTAGTGTAGTGTATGTATTAAAAATTTCTGTCAGTCCAGGTTTCTTTTTGGGCAGAAAAAATACTGCTTTGTCCTTCTTTCTTTGATTTCAGTGTGTATGCAGAGGTATTGAAGTTAGAATGATCTAGTATTTGGGGTGGAGTAGGAAAGGATTAAAGTTTTTCCAGAAGTGCCTGTCAGAAGCTTTACCAGATATGCTGCATCCTTTGCAGAAAATCTTTGTTTCCTAAGATGTGCTGGTTTTTCTCTGCATCCTGACTGGAAATACTGATGACCTAGATTTTTATTTTGATTGATGGAACTGTATGAATATCAAGGATCAGAAAATGGACTGTTGTAAGAGGCTTTGTTTCTGCAGATTGTCTTCAGTTATGATAGTCCTGCTTTTTGTATGCTTGAATGAGTAACTTGGGCTTGGGGCTTTTTTTTTATTGCATCCTTGTAATTTTAATGAAACCCAACTTCTGAATGAGCTTTGATAAAGGTGAAATGTACCTTTAATGCTTCTTGAACTTGAAAATCATGCCAGTCCAGTTTTCATCTTGTAACTTGAGGAAGCTTTAATTACATATTCTGAAAACATTTAAATGATTAAAGTCTCTTTTTTTCCTTGCTTTCCCATGAATTTTCAGAGAGGTGGTATTCAGAGTTTTCCTTGTCCACACAATAAAGCTTTACCTGGTTAGGAGCTTTTTTATTTTCCTTCTACTGGGAAAACAGAAACCATTTCCTTGTTGTCCAGTACTGCAGCATGTGAGTCTATTGATCTTATTTCAAAATGCCAAGTTTCCTGCAGAACTTCTGTTCAGATAATTTCTGTCCTGCTCATCTGGGTATGGATAGTGAGTAGGGAAGGGAGAATTGCACCTGCCACTCAATCCTCAATTTCTGTTGCAGACTTGGAAAGTTGAGAATGATTACTGCCTTTTTTACTATACCTGGTAATGCACTAAAGTGTTCAAGGCCCATCTCCTTACCCACATCTGTATGGCAGTGTGTGTTTTTACCTTCTATTCACTGTCTTTGTAGATGAGCAAGGTTAATACAGTAGTTCCCTTCTGTAAACAGGAACTCTACATCGTGGCCACGCTTATGCTTGGTAGGTCTTTACAGGTTTTCTTTGTGTCTCCTTAGGTGCTCCTGTGACTCTTTCCTGCTGTTGTAGAGCTCAGGTTTTCGCCAGTGTGCTCTGAGTGCATTCTGCAAGGTCAGCACTCGTGAAGTGTGCAGCTCTCAAGTGCAGCTTGTGTTGGCAGTGCATACCTTACCTCACACAGATACTGCAGTGCATTAAATGCTGTGGTCTCTCAGAGGTTCTCTTTAATGTTTTGCTGTTCCTGGCAGAGGAACAGAACAGAAGTGGCTCTGTAAATTTTGGTGCTTTTATGAGAGCTTCATTTGTCCCAAGGTTGTTCCTGAAACATCATCTTGTTCTTTGCAGTATTTATTTATTTTTTAAAAGGCATTTCTGGGTTGTGATCCTTAGACTGGAATTTGCTTTTCACCTGCTTTTAAGCTCAGGACCACATTGTTCAGATGGAAGACTGATACCTGTTTTTATCCTCTAATTTATTTGCTGGTTGGGGGCTTCTTTGAGATACATTTTATCATGCTTATGTTTAGCCTGGTGCCTTCAAAGTGGTGATCTGTCATTTAATGGAGAACTGTGTAATCCCACCTCAAGGCTGGGTTTAAAAGGAGCATCCTTTCTGACAAGCCTGGCTTACTCAAGGTCCCAGCTGTTTCTCATCAGGCTATTCCTCAGCAGTCAGAGGGTGTCATCCTTTAAGACTTGTAAATGACCATCTTTGTGGTGCCTTGAGAATTCCTGTGCTACTGCTGTTCCTGTCCTTTACCGCCAGCAGGAATTAGTAGACAAGTATTTTCCAACATCGTGTGAATGTTTTACTTCTCAGCACAATGAAGGAGACATCCTATAGAAATAGCACATGGTCCTTGCACAGTGTGTGTTTTGCATCCAACTATTTTATTTTTGTAATTTGGGTCTAATAAATGTTGCAGGCACAGGTTTAGATGGCTGTGTAATAGTGTGCTGTGTTCTCAGCTATGGCTGTTGGAGGGATCATCAATGCAATGTTCACACATGCCCGCAGCAAAAACTGTGAAATGTGAGAGGCAGCTTCAGGAAGTGAGAAGAGAGAAAATTCCCATCTCAGTTCTAATGGAGCAACAGTTACCTCCCTTCAGACAGCTGTGAAGAGGCTGCTTCTGCTTCTTGTTCTTCTTGTCTGATTAACAGACTTTGTATAACACTAAGTGATGGTCAGCACTTGTTTCCACATTTTGCATCCCAAACAGCTGCATCAGATTTTCAGTCTCAGTGGGCACTTTGGAACCTCAGTTTTCTGCAGGAGTTGTTTTGGTTTTGTTCATATTTCCCTCGGCCCTGTGGAAACAGGGCAGTCCTTAGAGGGTTGTGCCTATCATAGTTTGTCCCTGTACATTTTGGTCAATTCTCTTGTCTCCTAGACAGTACACTGTAGTAAATGTGTTTCCTGCGTGAAACTTGAAGCTGTTATTGGCTAGCAAATAGAGATGTGAATTTTTGAAGTAGTGTTTTTATGTAGAGTCATTCACGTGTTGAGGGAAGAGGCTCCCGAGTCCCTTGTTGGTGCTTTGTGAACTGCAGGATGGGCTCTTTGTGGCTTGGAACTGGGAAGCTTCAGGATCTGACAGAAATTGGAGCAGGTTTAGGTGGTGCTGGGAGCACTGCTCCACTTGTTGGTTTTTCCCTTTCAAGGGGGAAAGGAAGGAAGGAAGGCTTTTTGGAGGGAAAGAGAGAACGGAAAGGCTTAAGCATCTGAGAATTAATCCCTCCCTCTGTGAGGAGGGGCTTTCAGTGCAGTGGTTTTTGTAGTCAGGTGGAAGGATGGTGTAGACAGAGGGAAGAGAGGGAGATGCAGTTCAATACGAATGTGTTTCTGTCACAGAGGAAAGGTACTCTACTTTTGTGTTTTTTAATGCAGCAAAAGGTGCGTATGCAGAATAGCCTTTTTTTTTTTTTTTTTGCAAGTAAGTTCTTATTGCATTGTAAGTCCTGGTGTAATATTTAGAGGTGGGCTAACCTTCAGGTGTACCTGCGATAGCTGGCCAGCAATCTTCAGCCTTACAGGGATGTTTAACATTTCAAGCCTTGAAGTTACTGCTCTGGTTATTGACTCTGTTTCACTGCTAATTTTGAGAAGGCTATGAAGCCACTTTTCTCCAAATCCTCTCTGTTGATACAACCCTGAGCATGGTGATACTGTTGCTGTGGTGGCTTGAGGCTCAGAGTCAGATGAGGGAGGAGGAACAGCATTTGTCTGACTGTCTGATGGAGCTGGAGAGGATGGGGTGAGCATTGGGCACAGGAGTCCTGAGGTGGGACTCAGCAACAGACCTCAGGCTGAGCACAGCTGAACATTACTAAAGAGTTTACCTTTCCCTTAGGAATCTGTTACACAAAGGCAGTGGCTGCCTGCAAGGGAGGGTGCAGGCAGCTAGGGAAGAAATAGTTCTGCCCTTTGGGGTAGGGGGGTGTTGTCAGGACTGAACTTGGAGGCTGGGCCTGAGGGATATGTGTCACAGAGCCAGCAATGCTGCTGAGTTTGAGATTCTTCATAATGGGCGTTGGAGTTTTTGGTTCCAAGCTGCCAGTTTGCACTGATTGGATTCAGTATTAAAAAAAGTTGAATTCAGTAGCTTTCCAAAAGAAGCTTACTTTCCATTTGCAGTATGGAACTTCTATACTGATGCCCTGTAAAGGGTTGGTATTTCTAGTAACATGCAAAGGACAGAACTCTGTTTACCAATTAATTTGTGTACCAGATGATTCAGCTGACTTTAGTATGTATGCTGTGTTGCTGGTGCTGAACTGATAAAGTCATTTGTTGAGGTACTTTTCTTTGGGGATTGTAGAAGGAAGGCTAGATCATAGAATTACTTGCTAAAATATGCTTCAAACAGGCATTATCTGAAATGTCCAGAAACTCCAGAATGAGTGAGTTTATTTGCATATAGATGTTAGGGGATTTCTGTTCCCATGAGAACTTAGTAACACCCATTTGAAAAAGGGAATACTAGGCCAGTACATCATCTTAGCTCTGATAGCTATTTGGAGATAAAAATCAGAGGTTTGCTTCATGACAGAAAGACTTTATATTATTATAATCTAATGAGTAGTAGCTATGTTAAATTAATAGGGTTTGGTGATCCTTCAGTGGTTGCTGGCCCAAGGTGCAGTGGAAAATGTCAAACAATATTCCAGGCTCACATCTAGAACAGCCAAACACATGCTGCAAGGCCATTCTAAGGTCTTTTCCTGTCCTGAATGAATCTGAAAATGTCTCTACGTAGATTACCTGTGGTGGGCAACATTCTGTAGAGAAAGAGTGGTGAGTTTAAAATGGGGCAGTGGACTAAAGGTACTTTATTTAAAGGGACAGTGAATGGACAATAGTGCAGTAAAAATGTAGAAATTTAATTTTTGCTTAAGATGTGGGATGCACTGCTAAATGCTGAAGGCAGTTCTTCATACTAGGATGTGAAATATCCTTGGGGGAAGACAGGGACGTTAAAAAAAAGGTACCAGAGTTAGTTGTATTTGATATTTTGGGTCATTCATGTGAAGCAGCAGTAGTGGAGCTGCTCTTTTCATGTGGTTTGGCTGTTTCAGGACAGTTGTGAAAGAAGTGTTTTGCCGATCTGGTGTCAAAGAGCAGGGATTTTCTGAGTGGGGATTTGTGAGAGTTCTGAGCCGCAGCTGTTTTGCCCACACCTCTGTTGGGATAGTTCTTTACTGTTAGGACCTAGTATGGTTAAATACCAGAGATTGATGTTGAAATTGAAATGCTGAGAATGTAGAGATCTCTCTAGCTATGGTTAGAGGGGTTTTGTTGTTTGTTTCTTTTTTTTTTTACTTTATACAGGTTACATAATAAAAGTTAGCTGAACTCTCATCTACCACCAACTTCAAGCATTTTTAATTTGGGTTACATTGTTTTTTAGGCTGAGTGAGGCAAATTATTTCTCCATTACTGGTCTCAGCAACTTGTAGCACCATATCCAGACTCAGTGCAAAGGACTAGACCATAAAACCTGCTTGGGAGAGGTGGAAAAAGCAGCATCTCCCTTTTGTTCAGTCCAGGTAGAGAGTGGAAAGGAACTTGAGTTGAAACTGCAGCCAAAGACTTGGAGAGCCAAAGACATTAAGCTTGATCAAAGGGGCAGCATGTGAATTGACTGATGTAAACTCCTATGTGGAAGTGAAGGTTTGGTATGAGAGGTTTCTCCAGTCTGTTACATGCAGCAAGAGGGGCATGGGAAAACAGGATAAATTTAGGCTAGGAGTAAGCTATTAACATCTCTAACTACAGGTGGCTCACTGAAACACTACCCATTCTGTTTGGTAGACTTTCTTTGTCAGGAAACTTATGACACGGTAAGTTGCCTCTCCAGAGAGGATACTTGAGATAAGAGTTCAAGGATTTTGAATGGCATTGTGATATGGAGGAGTTGGATTAAACAATCTCTTTTAGCATTGTGTGTGTTAAATTCTACTGTTCTGCTGTACTGTAATTAAAGCCAGATGCTGTTTTTCAACAGCACTTTGATTTGATGATGAACTGAGACTACAGAATTGAGAACAACCTTGGATTGAGGGGATTTGTTTAAATGTTGTTTGTTTAATTTGCACTATATGTTAATTGTGTCACAGTTTTTAAGTGTTAAAATTCAAAGGAGTTGAGTAACAGTGTCTCACTGTGCTGCTTTGTTCTTTCCTGTAAAATCATCTTTTTCTTTGTATCAACTGATATTTTTTGAATGGGATTAGAAATATTGAAACTTTGCTTTCCATCTTGATGATTAACCTTAAAAATAAGATGATTAGGACTTCTGGGGTTTGCTTGAGTTGGCAAGAGTTTGTGACTTTATATTCACTTTGTTGGATTAGGAGTCATGTTAGTACAAGCAAACACTCTATCTACTAAAAGAGTAGAAAACAGCTTCAAGTCATAGTAGTGTCCATCTTCAAAATGAATTTTGTGACAATAGCAATGGCCATATTTTAACATGCAAAAAACTGGTCATTAATTCCTGACGTTGTTTTGCATCTGTCTATAAAAATGGGAGGGTGGAGGAAAGGGAGGAGGAGGAGGAGACAAAAGCTGTTGTAGGAAGAATAATTGTCCAAACTTAGCTCCTCCACAGTGAGCTTCTGGCTGTACTCCAGCCAGTGCAGGTGCCATTTGCTTATAGGATCCTGATACTTAGAAACTCTCCTGCAGTTGGGGCAGCTGGTTTTTGTCTGAGCTGTGTCCCTGTATCACCTGCCAGTACCTCAGGTTTTTAGAAGGTTGTATTTTGAGTTTTTGAAACCTTTGAGAAGGCTGCTTTGTGTCACTCTGTTGTTGGTGACTTTGGACAGCCCCTGGTAGATAAATTTCCAGCTCTGACAGTGCTTTGTGTTGGGAACTTCATCTGGCTGCATAACTGGCTCAGAATCTCTTGGAACTATTTCATACTAAAAGTGAAAGCATTGGCTGGAGTTGCCCAAGGCTACCTTTCCTTCTGTGATTGTTCAGCTCATGTTTGATACTCTTCTCTGTCTAGGAACCCCTGAGATATGGCTCCCTGGTGTTTTCAAAAGCCATAAGATAAGGAAATGTCATGCAGGCTGTTTATTTCCTCTTCTTCTGTGGAGTTCCTGTGGCTGCTTCCTCAAGTCACTCTGGCTCGTTTCAAGATCTTTTGTGTTGCTTTGGTGGAAGGTGACGTAGGAAAGCTCCAGGGCTTCCTAAGAGAATGTCATAATTTGTTCTGTTTGTGCTTGATTTACTACATTTAAATATGGAGGTAGAGCCAAATTGTTACATGGGTGTCCTTGTATCCATGTTGCTTTCTCAGAATTTCTTTTACAGGAGAGATGCAGGTATGGGGGCTCACTGGGGATGCTGTGAAAGTCTCTTCTTTCTCAGTTGGCACCTGAGCTCACTCTTCTGTTTCATTGGGGTTTTATTCTGTGGAAGGAGTCCCAAACTTAGAACTGGCTTCATAAAGATGTTGAACTTCATAGCATGAAGGACAATGTCTCAGCTTCCTTCTGCAATAGTAATTTTCATTGACTACCAATTTTCTTAGGATTTAGACATTTAATAATATTGTTTTTTATTGGTTAGGAATCACTGAAATTGACAGACCATATTTTACTCACAAACTGTTATATTTAATATCACTTCTTGCTTATCTGAAGTGGCTGTATCTGGTACTTTTAAGCAATTGCACATTAAATACCAGAATAAAACCAGAACTTCATACACACAGTTGGCAAATTAGTTCCTCTTGTAACTCCTTTTAAGCTGTGTTTGGATGGAAATTAGATTTTTCTTCAGTTTGATATACTCCTAAAATATTTTAAACATTCATGCTATGGACATATACTCACATGCACTGCACTTTATTTATAGCTAATTAATTGAACTGATTGCTTTTGGGTTGCAGTGTTCCAAAACATTGTTAGAGCTGATAAAAATCACCTGATAATTTTTTCTGCTTTTCTCAAGTTTGTAGGAAGAAAATCACTCCTGCTGCTTTTCCAGTCTCTAGGTTGTTTCATAACTTAAAGCTGAGTGGTCACAGGGTCGAACTGATGAAACAATATTTTTATTTCTTTAAGAAGAAATAAGAGATTGAAAAAGCTCGTTTAGCACTTCAGGAAGCAATGTTCCTGAGCACTTAGCTAGGATCTCTGCAGTATTTTATTGTTGGCAGCCTGTGTTATTCCTTCTTGCAGCTTTTTTTCATGTAAATTACTTTATTGCACTACAGTACATGTCAGCATAAATATCAGATTTAAAATCTATGCATTAAATTGATTCAGGTTATTTTGTTAAGTGATTTGGAACTTAGTTTGAATCTAAACGATAAGATTTAATATGCAGTATGATAAAAGACACCCAAACCAGAAACCCAGCCAACCTTGAATGTATTTTAAGGGCTGTGTTTTATGGAGCTTCAGCTTTTTATATTTTGCCTCTCCACAGAGTTGTTGTTCTGAGCTGAGAAACTCACTAGTGCTGAGGTGTTCTAGGTGCAGGTGCCAGCTCTGAGTTTTTCTTGGGAGGCTGCTCTGGCTGTGCTGGTGCCTGGCAGCCAGCTCACAAACTGAGCTTGGAGCTGGGAATTGGAAAGGCTGGATCTCCCTCTGGATCACGGTCCTGTCACAGGTCAGGCCTGGAGTCACCATGGTGTGTTGTTCTTCTGAAGTTCTCATCTCCCTGTAATTGCATTGTTACTGCTGTTCCCTTTTTTTGCTCAAGCCAAGGGCTCCTTTGCACAGAGGAAATGGGAGCAAGGTGCCTGACACTTGGAAGTCAAGTGGGGGTTAGTTTTGGACTCAGTTTCTGAGGTTTCTTTGTTACCTCTTGTACAAGATAGTGATCTTAGCTGCTGGTTTTTTTTTTTTTTTCTTTTTCCTTGGATGTATCTCATGATGGCTTGGATCTGAAATCAGTCAAGCTTGAACTTGTTGGAGGTAATGTTCTCAAATAAGGGAGTTGCCCTCAGTTTTACCAAGGTTCATGATTCACCAAGGACCTGGAAGTCTAGGAGAGCACATAGTAGTTCCTTATTTCTTAGGGAATTAGCTTCCTGATCAGGAAAACAGGTAGAATATCATATGGGATGACATAATTATTTTTCATAGTGCACAAAAAGAATCTACTACTATGCAACGTTCAAATATGACATTTTAAGGGTGTTCTTGCTTTCCATATCCACGACTTCCTGTGTATTGAATAGGGTCAATTCTGTAGCTGGCAGCTTGGAAAAGAGAAGCGTGGCAAGGAACTTAGGAGTGCCACAATGCACACAGACTTGGGGACCTTTGAGTCCTGTCTCTGACAGGTTTTGGTCATGTTTCCAATCTGAAGGTGTTTGACTTGCCTGCAAGTTAAAGTTGATCAAATGTGTTTGGTCTGTCAGAAATCTCAAACTTGTGCTGTTTCTTACCTATCTGGCATAACTTTTCTGAGGAACTTTACCAACGTGGGATGAAGAAGTTCATACAAATAATTTGCAGATCAGGACTGTGCCCTCACTAACCCTCTCCACTTGAGTGTTATGGAACTTGGCCACTTGTGAAAGGTCTCTAAATCAAGTTCTAATAGGCAATACTTAGTAAATGGCTATAAGGTTAACAAACCATTCTGTTAGGGTTTGGGGAAGAGTCACAAAGATTGAGTAATGTTGTTTTCCGTTTTTTGGTGTTTTTGTTTGTTTATTTGTTTGGGGTTTTTTTAAACGCAAAATATGGTGTAAAATCACCTGAGCAGAGCATTAAAACATCACCAAAATTTGTTAATTTTCTGAGTGCTTGGTTAGTGCATCCTCTTTAGCTCCCTGAGATGCCTTTGCCGACTGTGGATATGGTGCAGCTTTTCTGGTGCCTTAGGGTACCTGAACTTGCCACATCTGTTGGTGAAGAGTCCATTATTTCTCTGAGACATCTGACTGTTCCTTCTGCCACTGTTTTGGACTGACTCGTATTTGACAAACTTTTAAAAATTACCTTTAATGTGTAAGGGTTCGGCATAGAAACCACTGAAGTACTGTTTCTGATTTTAGTGACAACTTCAACTCCATTTGTGGAATTTTCAGGGGCTTCCACCTTAGCCTGTCTCCTGACCTTGCTCTTTCTCCTCTACCTCCTGCTTTGTGGTTAGAAGTTACCCAGCTCAGGAAGGTGCAGCACTTCCTGCTGATGCTGAGCTAAGTAGAGCTGTGCTGGGCTGGCAGCTGCTGTTCAGTCGTGGCTCCTTGGCAGTGGGGTTCCTGACTGCTGGATTCAGGTGTGCACAGAACTGCAGCTGAGTTGCTTTTAGTGATGCTCCCAAGCCCAAGCTCTGAGATCACAGCTAGACTTGGAGCTAGCTTGGAATTCCCCGAGTGCTCTTGTGCATGCAAGGAGAGAGCACGAGGAGAAATCCAGGGAGAACAGGCAATTACCTTCTGCGAATTGAGCTTTATGGAGGTCCTGTTTGTGCCAGTAAGGTGTTGCCTGCCTTGGCCAAGAAGTTTTTTACAATTCTAATGGGAGGGAGTTGTTAAACTTGGAGCACTCGGGACAGCTGCTTCTTGCAGTGAAATCTGCTTTTTCAGTGGACACCAAAGGACTGTGTAGTGTTCCTGCTGGCCAGGGCAGATCTTACAGGACAGGGCTGCTCTACATTTTTTAAAAATTGCAGATAGCTGCGGGCAGAGATATAGAGGCAAGAAAATGTGCTCACTTAAAGCAGCCCACTAACACTCTCAAATTATTTACATAAATTATATGCATAGTGATTAACTTATCAATTTTGCTGCTAACACTATAATCAATCTAGTTTTGTTTTTTTGTTGATAAAGAATTACCTGCAGTTGATATCTCTTTATTCTCTGCTCTTAAAGGCCCCAACAGCTAGAAAGCTTACTAGAAATGAATAATCTCACCTTGATTTTCTGAAACCAGTTCTAAGTTGCAAGCTTGCTTTTTTTTGGATTGTCCGGATGTTCATGTATGCTCCATGTGCTCACGTGAAGAGAAAAAAGAGCAGGTGGTGATAGTTATTAAGATGCAGTAGCACTTATCTGAACAAGGTTACAAACCACAGGTTTTCATAGGAATTCTTAGTGTGTGCAACCAGTGTCCATTTTCCAAAGTGCTTCCCATGTTCTGATACCACAGTATGAATGCCTGTAATGTGTGTAACCTTGCAGTGACTCTCAGGCAGGAAAATGCTCTTGTTTCCACTTTATTACTGACATTTTGATGTACAGATGTTTAGGTATCCTGCTGAAATGCATGAAAGGAAGCTTGGGGTGAAGAGGAGAGTAAAAGCTTGGTCTCTGGAGACTGGTGATGGTTCCTTGTTCCCTTTTTCTTAGCTTGCCTTTTCCTGCACCCAGTAGGCTATTCAGTTAATACTTTAAATTACCAATATTTGACTTCCCAACCAACAGTGGGGTTTTTAAATTGTTTCAGAAGTCCAGTGACTATATGGGCACAAAAAAACAGTATATCTAGTTTTTCTCAGTAGTAAAACTTCTTGGTGTATGGTGTGCATGTGAGGTAGTTTGGGTTTTTGTTTACTTGCAGGAGCTGGGATTTAGTGGAATCCCAGGGCTCTGGGGTATTTTCCTATGGGCTGAGGAAACTGTGCCCTGAAGCACTGCCCAGTTTGTAGCTGCAGCATGGACATGTGGAAAACTGCTTGATAAGCCTCATGGAAATAGTAAATTCTATAGATAAGCCCTCAGTACCTCAGCATAATTTACCAGGGTTTGTTTTTCTTTCTGGATTTACAGAGATATGAAAAATGCTGTAATTGGAAACAACAAACAAAAAGCCAACTTGATTGTTTTGGGAGCAGTTCCAAGGTATGTCCTTTGCTACTCTCCTTTTCACTGATTCACAACAGGTCTGCAATAATGATCCTTCGATCACAGGCACTTCTTTGTTTTAACTTTTATTGTAGTTGACTGAATACTTTCTTTAACATAACTGAGAGAGATTTGAAATATCTGTTAAACTCATGTATTACAGAACAGGCTGTTGAGTAATGATTTTCATTTAGAATTTCATAGAGTTCTCTAAAATAGTCTTGGTGTTTTTTTATTGAACTTTATCAGCTCAGGAATAAAATCTATTTTTTTGACATTGGTATTAATGATGGATGAAAGTGGTTGTATCTTAATCCTGTTCTTCAGCCAATTGCCTGGTGAGTTCATAACTGAAAATGTGTAAGGTTATGTTAAAGATTTAATTTAAAATATTGAAAAACATCAGAGATAATTTGCTTGTCTGTTCCACTTGCTTCAGAGGATTAAAAACCATTGATCATACTTTATTGTACCTTGCTGCTTCATCTGATGTTAACATTTTCTGGACCCTGATTCCACTAGTACAAATTGAACAGGTAACCTTAGCTCCTAGACTGCTCACTACAGCTTTCATTTCATCCCTCTTCTTCTCCAGCTTTCTTTCAGGCTCAGTTTGCAGCAATGGAGAATGAAAACCTTGAGCACTGCAGTCCTTGTGCTGTCAGTGTGGCACCCATCTGTATCTTTTTGCTTAAATGGCAACCAGGTCCCAAATTATTCTGCTTGAGAGCTGCTGCTGCCTTGTCAAAAATGCTTTTTATTTGCAGCGAGTATCTTCTCACTGACAGGCTGAGTTTGTGCCAAGGCTGGCCCTTGAAATTCTCTAGGGATTACAAGTGGGGCCACCCCCTGTACAAAACCTGCTGGTTATCTTCCCTTTTGACCGGATACAAACAGGTGAAGAGAGGATTTCACAGGAGGTGAAAAGATGAAAATGGGCATTTGTTGAAGATGATGAAAAATATAAGGAATTTCTATCAGCAGCAGGCCTTAAGGGGTTTTTGCAAGTCCTGCTGGTTCTTGAGGTTCCCACTTTAAAAGCTACAGAGGATCTTCACCTCCCAAATCTAGAATCTGCCTGTTCTTATGTTTTGTAGGATTTATGTTCCCTCAGTTGTCCTGCTTTTTGCTGCTGCTTGTTCTGTGCCCAGTAAGGAAAATTCAAAAATGCTTTTTCCTTTGTTGTTGTTAATGCCTTCTGGCTGCTCAGGTAAATGATACAGTTAATCTACAACTGCAGAGAAATGACTGGGAAATGTTAAAAGGTGAACTGTCACACCTGTCCTCTCTTCAGGACAAGTTCTTCTCAAATGACCAGAAGTCTCTTCAGAGAACGTCAGAAAAGGCTCTTCAGACTGGAGGACTAGCTAAAATATATTGAGTTATTGTGACAAAAGATGATCCTCCCCTGGCTATAACCTGACATCATCTACCTCAAGTGCCTTTCTGAAGGCTCTACAATTTCCTCAAGGTGTTGTAGACAGACTTCACTGGATTATAGCCTGTTTGCATTAGAGAACTCCTTTGGTTGTTTTCTGTCAGGGAGGTGGGAATCCATTAGCACTAATCAGTGAAGCTGGTGGAGTACAGGGGCCTGGAATTCTAATCTGCCAAGCCAAGCCTCTCCTTCAGTGAAGAGAGGAATAACCAACCTGGCATTCTTTGGTTTAAGTCTTTAAGAACAGTTTTCTTTTCACAGAGTTCAGTTGCAGACTCCTATGGGAAGTGGATTCTCCAATGGGAATTGTTAGAATTCTGCTGCTGCTTTGTCCTGTGGTTCAGCTTGTTTACTCATTTCTTGCTTCTCTCTCCTTCCCCAAGTATTCCTCCATCAAACTTTTAGAAAATACTCTTCAGACCCAAGGAACCCCCTTCAGACCTGTCACTCAGTGGAAAAGAAAACAGTATGTTCAAATATTAGAACAGACCCCTATTGGGGTTTGGAAACAAGTCTAGGAAGTATCTTTTGTTTGAAATTGGGCCAAATACTACTGGAATATATGAAATAGCTCTATAATTTTAAAATATTGCAAAGAAATGCAAAGTCCTTTTAAGATCTCCCTACAAAGGAAGCAATTGCTGTGGAAGAATGGTGAATCCCTGTCATTTCTGGGCCAGTGGCCTCCTGAGTCTGTGAGCTGGCTGTTCAGTGGTGTCATCTTTGGAAAGGGACAGGTATCAATACCTTAAATGAACTTTTTGGGGCCCTTTAAAATTCAGTCTGACCTGTGGTCACCTCTGGACTGCTTGTACTGAAGAGGGTGCTAGGAAAAACAAAGTTGATTAAAGAAAGCTTGCAGAATTTCCATGTCTGGAATTTAAAACTAGGAGGCGTTAAAACTGTACATATGTGTGCACAGACTTGGCCCTGGATGTTCAGAATGGAAATAGCCAGCTTATGTGTGGATTTTGTTTCCTAAGAAGTGATTTTCTGTATCTCTTCCTAGAATCATAGAATTTCCATTCTCATGGAATGCTGGCCTTGGGCCCCTGCCAGGGCTGCAGAAATGTTACTTTTTGAAATTCTCGCTTTTTAGTAGCCGTCCCAGAAAATAGGATTTTTCAAGTTTAGAGGGGAAAAGTTATTTTAAGGCCAAATTCTTTCAGTGCAGACCAACTTAAAGCTAAGACATGACAGCATTGGCAAAAATAGTTTCCTATTTGTACTGTCCTTCATATTTTATTTTTCCTTCTACCCCACATTAGTGCTAACAGAGACCAAGAAGTCCACAGTAATCGTTGGTGTGCCCCTTTACTCAGCAGTTTCATAAGAACAAAACCTGCAGTTTTTGTGTCTGTCACCACATTATACACCTCTCTGGAGTCCGAGTTCAATACTTAATGCTTTCTGTTGGTTCCTCTTACAGTCTAAATCTCAAGGAAATTATTGAATTGTCAGTTCAACTGTAAATTGTTCTTTTCTAAGTCATTTTAACAGGGGTTCTGAACTGAGTGCTGTTCATCTAGTAGCAGTGTAGCAGTCTGTAGTGCTACTGGCTCCCAATCCTCTGAACTGTAAATGGCTCACAGAGGTGGTATTGGAAAAGAAAACCCTTCAGTGAAATGAGCACGAGGAAGTTGCTGATGAGTCAGCATTGCAAGTCTGTGCAGCAGCTCTTGGTACCCAGAGAGATGCAGCATTGCTGGTTTGCCATCCAGGCACCAGCAGGGCCTTTCAGTCCTGGGATAATTTCCTTCCTTCTTTCATGTGAGGGATGGCAGAGCACAGGGAAGGTAATGTTAAATTCCAGTGGGTAGAGCATAGCTCTGTCTTCCTGTTTGTTGTAGTTACTGTTGAAGCTCTGATCTGTGTGATACTGACAATCGATTGATACTTAAAGTTTAATCCACTTCATTACGAGCTTCAGTTGTTCCTTTGCTCAAAATTAATGCAGTTTTAAAATCAAATCTTAATCCCAACCACCCAGGGCCTTTAACAAAACGCTTAAATCATCCTTGTCACTTACTGAAAATTATTTTCTAGCTTCCAGCTGATAGTTCCCCTGTCACATAAAGTCCCCCTTATCAATTATTTGGTGTTGTAAGGTGGTAGTCCACTTCTTCCCAAAGCTTTCTCTAGGTAGGTGCACCTCAGAGAATTTTGTGTAATTAATTTTAATCTTTCCCTGTCATTTATTAGTGATTCTGTTTAACTGTTAGGGTTTTAAAATTTTCTCAATTTCTTTGGAGTACATTTTAAATGCCATGTAGAACTGCTGAAGGCCTCTTTTCCATTCCATCACTTGAATTTTGAGTTCTGCTCAGCAGACTGTTAGGTTGCCTATGGAAGTGAAAACTAGTAAGAATTTATTGGGATTTTAAATTGTTTCTAGGACTGTAAACACACCAACATGAAATTTTATTTTTTGATTTATTGTTAAACATAATCAAATTCCTTCAGGCAGTGTTATTTTAGAGTTTGCCAAAAGAATAAAAGATTGCTGCTTTGATAACTGTGTAACCTGGTAAAAAAAGATGAGAAGGGAGATGCTTGAGGGGCACTGCACCCCTGGCAGTGCAGGTAAAGGTGCAGGTGAAAAGCCAAGTTGGTGTAACAGAGCTCTTCTCGCAGAAGCACCCTCTGTGCTTCTGACCTTGTCCTACCTCCACTTCTTGTGTTATGTTTGACTGCATCAAGACCTGCCTCAGCTCAGTAATCACACAAAACTAACTCTCACAAAAAGCAGGTCTTGTTCTGTGGAGTTAACAAGACAGATGAGCAGAGAAAGGGGAGAGCAGGATTTGCCCTACAGCAGTGGAGAAATGTACCTTCAAATGCTGAGGGGCTGCTGGGGTTACAGTGCCAGGGATCTCCATCAATGGGAGATGGAAAATCAACCAGAACGGCCACTTCAAATGGTTCCATGTTTGATCCTGCCTTGGAGCAAGGCCTGAGGATCTGTCAGAGCTCTTCATGCCTCCAGTGCTCCTCTGTGCCCACCTGATTGTCCTGGTGCCTGCGGGAGCTGAGGCCTGGCCTCTGCTGGGGGTGTTAGTACATGTGCTGTCATCAGGTCTGCACATCTTCTGGGACAATCATCATCCCTGGCATCTTCCCTGCTTGCTTCAGGAACGCCATGCACTTGGACACAGTATTGTGAGGTCTGACATGCACATTAGGGAGTGTTTAGTCCAAACTTCTTGGATGTCCTCAAGAGGTTAGGATGCAATTGTTTCCTGATGCATTGTTCTGTTCTTTGTGCAGTTTGTATTGGGATTTTCTGTCACGCACACCACAGGGTAGGGAGCTGTGTGCAGGTGCTGTGGTTTGCTTTCGTAGGGGAAGGAGCTTCACCTGCTGTGCTGGTGTTTTCCAAGGCTTGCTTTGCTCTAGGGTGGTGAAAGAGGTGGGGAGCAGAGGGTCTCATGGGTTGTCCTTTGCTTTTCTTCAAATCAAGTCAGGAGTCAGGACCTGATTGCATAATCTTCCTCTTAATGAGGAATCTCTCCACAAAGATGATGTATATAACTGGAACAAGGTATTCTTCTAACCCAGCTGTGGAGTACAGGTGAGTCAAGGCAAACATTTGTAGTCAGCAGAATTGTATGAGCTGTTTAGAAGCTATACAACCCCAAATCTCTGAAGTGCCTGTTCTGATAGCAAAAAGAAATTTGTTCATACAAGATGTACTTCTAATGCCACCTTTTCTATTGTGTATTTTTATTAGAATTTTAAGTTTTGAGTTTGAAAATATCATTTAGAAGGTAGCTTTATGATATCTCGTGTTACTTCTTCTTAAGGAGCTGGAAGAGTAAAATCTACAAAATTACTCAAAAAATGTATTCTTGTATCTTCTTTCATGTGCTGATGCAGGATATTGGCTGGTGATATTGAGCTCAGTGAGATTCTAGTGTAATCTTTTTGTATACAATGGAAAATTTCAAACTGCAGGTGAATGGGAAGTAAAAACAGCTTGATTTTTGGTATAAGGTCACTTGATATCCTCAGAGAAAAACCTTTTAGAATTGGTTTGTCTAAATGAGCAATAGTTGTTCAGATGGTGGTCTTAAGCTAGCTGATACTCTAATTCAGACAGGAACCTATGGAAGACTTAGAATAAAGTTTGTGTTTAGAGTTTAGTGTTTTATCCAAGTCAGTGGAATGAACAGTCCAGTGGTGAACATAGGAATAAGACATCAGTCTTGAGCAAAGTGGTAACATGGCTGAAGCAAGACTAGGTGAAGATGTTGCTTTTTGTAATGTCTATTAATACCCTTTTTGTGAAGCAAAAGCTTTTTATCATCTCAAAAATAGTCTTAATCTGAACCAGTGTAATTCACTGTGTAAGTTAAAAAGCTCTGAGTGCTGTTGGTGTAAATTTGTCTCTGGTTTCAGGGGCTGTCTGTTCATTCCACCTTTTCTGGTATAAATGGCTGCAAAGAGAGAATGGATTTATGTTTTGCTGAGTGGATCATGGAATGGTCTTGGGGGAAACATTGGAATAAATTCAGCTCAGACTGGAGATCTGACAGTGTGATGCACTGGAATGGAGGGTTTTGATCTAGTAACCAAGAGGAGAGACCATGCTGCATCCACCTCAGTAGCCTTCAAGTCACTCTAGAAGTGGGTGTGAGAACACCTCGAGAGAGGTGGGAGCACCAGGGTAGGAACCAGGACAGGAATCCATGAAGTGCTGGGGGGAAGTATTCCTGCTGTAAACAGTGCTCCATGGGGAGGAGCCAGGGCTGTTTTCAAATAAAACATCACTGAAGAGGAAGGTGAGAAAAAACTTGATTGTAATAATGAAAAATGTGTAGTTTCAAATCCATACCTCTTGGAGCTCAGTAGATATTGAAACTCTTCAAAGCTGGATTTAGTTAAATGAACAAGAATCAGACTGGAAGCAAGTTATGTGGTACATATAGAGCAGCTCATGGATTATTAATGTTAGTGAGGATATCTAAGCATTAGGATAAATTACTAGAGCTGCAAGCTGAGACTCCTTTTTTTATTCCTAAGGGAAAAGCTTTCTGTGCAGCCAACTTCACTACTTACTTATACACTGCTCAACTTGGCTCTTTAAAAAAAAAGAAATATTTGCACTGTGTGAAATATTTCAGAAACAGTTATCTTTGCTTTGTAGGGCTTTTTAGGGAGTACAGTTAGCTCAGGTCCCATGGATCCAGCCTCTGGAGATTCAGAATTATCATTCCTTCCAAAAGGGAAACTGGCATCTCACTTCAGGATAAAGTTCTGTGACTAACAGTCATAAACATCACTGATATTTGAGTCTTCACCTGTAAGAATCTACAGCTATTTGATTTGTCACTTTAGCTATTATTATACATAAATTATTCTGGATGCTTTTAAAATTATACTTAATTCTGTCTTTGGGAAGTTCTGTGGAAAGTAATTGCTTCCTGTTATGTCTGAAATGTAGTGCTTTTTAACACTAAAAAGAACAGATTGAAAAAAGTTTGTTGTCCTGCTTTGTTTGAGCTATTCTCAATGCATTAATTCCATTCCCAGCTTGGGGTTGACTCTGGCTGGGACTTCCAGCACATTCAGAGGTCACCTCTATGCATGCAGTGACTTTTTACTCCATGTTCTGTCAGCCAGCAGGGGTAACTCACCTCAGCAGTGCCTTCATATTCATCACAGAGGTTTTCCAGGGTAGAGCTTTTGGGCCTTCTTGCAACAGACTGGAATACAAGCATGTTCAAAGGTAGAATAAAATATAATAAGAATTTTGATAATTCCACAAATAATGTATTCATCCCCTTTGCAAGGGGACTGGTAATAAGTGCCCAGATAATCATTACTCAGTTAAAGCTCTTATTTATTAACATGAAGGGTGTCTTAAGCTTCACAGCACTCAAAACACTCAAACTGGACTTAACCTGGACTCTTTCTCCATGTGCCTTCCTGTGGGGTTCGAGGAAGTGCTGAGTTTCATCTCCTTACTAGGTGTTTTAGGAACTTGAGAGATTTTTGTGACAACTTGTAAATGGGATGGAGTGTGGAAAAGGGCATTTCTGTTCTTTTTAGCTGTGAGGTTGGTGCTCACACTGGCTTGGGGAGGTCTAAATCATGCACATCTGTTATGGTGTGGAACTCTGGTGCATCACACTTGTCTCAGTCATCAAAGGAAGGGAAATCTGAGCTGAGTCTCTTCCTTGCTAGGCCACTGTAGTTTCCTTTTGTTCAGCAGCTGCTTCCCTTGGAACTTTTCTACTTTAAAATAATCTGTGGTTTTCCCAGGTGTACATTATTCCTCCAGCTGACCTTATTTCTGTTTCTTGGCATGCAGTCCATTGAATTGTCTCTCTGGATGGATTTGCTGTCCTTCCTCATTTGGATATGATTTCGTGGATATCATTCCTGACATCTCAGAAAGAAAGCCTTAATCACTTAATTGCCCTTAGAAGGGCAGGAACAAATGGTAGAAGTATTTTATATAAACATTAGTGGGAAATATCTGAAGAAGCCTTACAGAAGTTTGAAAAAAGTCCAAATGCTGCATTTTGTAATGCTGGAAAATGATCATGAAGATGTTGAGAGATCTTTCCATCAGCTTTATTTCATTTCCTGTTTGTTGTAATGAGCTTTACTGCAGGACCACAGGCTGAAGAGTGTCAACAAGAACATTTAACATGTTTTTGCTGTTGAGAACACCTTTTCTGTGTATCTGTGCTATTGTTTTCCCCTGAAGCACACGAGTGTGTTGTGGTGGTTTTAGCAGAGCTTTGTTTCAGTATTTCAGCTGGTTTAGAATCCAAAGGCTGGCTGATAAGAGATAATGCTGCAGATCAGGGTTCCAGGTTATGCAGGGACACAGTGTTCTTAGAGCATATGAACTGTGAGTAAGTACCTTAATCATATTTTTAAGTTTCCGAAATCCAAATTATAATCTTCCCTTCTGCCCCTGCATACAAATGCCATTTTTCTATCTTTTTATCCTGATGAAATTAATGTAAAGGAGGAATGCATTGCATCTTTGCTGAATTTGTCTAGACTAGAGCCTGGGAACAACAAACCAGTCCAGGATGTTCCCATGGACTATAGAAAGATGTGAATCTTTATCAGTAATGCTTGACAGTACTTTATGAATTAACTGTTTGATCTTTAGTGATTATATGGATTTTCCTCACTTGAAACTTTTTGTAATTTTATAGTTTGTCATGGAACTACTTAATTTTCAATGTTACATGGTGTCAGTTCTGTCTTTTAAAGACAGAAATAGAAAATATTACAATATGCATGTCTAGCTCTAGGAGCACCTGATCTGAACCTCAGACTTATTTTAAAGATAAAGGATATTATTAGTATTTCAGACACTTATTGTATGTAAAATGGAAACTTAAATTTTGATCTTCACTGATTATAAAATTTAGGTAAGGCTTTTTATTTAAAGCACATTAGACTTTAGATTGTAGTCAGTATTAATTTTTTCTCTTTAAGAGAAACAGAGGTGTAATATTTGTTCCACGCGTGGAATGTTAATGGGAAAGAAAATAGCAATTACTTTCTTTAGAAGAGAAAAGCCTTCAGAATTTCATGTGCTTTTGAATTTTTTTAAAATCCTTTTGAAGAAAAAAATATTTTTAGGACATGATATTGAGGGGCTAGAGCATGTCCAGGGAGGGGAACAGAGTTGGGGAAGGGGCTGGAGCACCAAGAGCTGGGAAAGGGGCTCAGCCTGGAGAAAAGGAGGCTCAGGGAGAACCTTGTGGCTCTGCACAGCTCCCTGACAGGAGGGGACAGCCGGGGGGGTCGGGCTCTGCTCCCAGGGAACAGGGACAGGAGGAGAGGGAATGGCCCCAAGATGTGCCAGGGGAGGTTCAAGTTGGATATTGGGGAAATTCCCCCTGGAAAGGCTTGCCCAGCCCTGGCACAGCTGCCCAGGGCAGTGGTGGCAGAGTCCCCACCCTGCAGGGATTTAAAAGCCCTGTGGATGCGTACTTGGGACATGGCTCAGTGGTGGCCTTGGCAATGCTGGATTAACAGTTGGACTTGATGGTCTGACAGGACTTTTCCAGCTTTAATGATTCTGTGACTCTGTGATTGGACCTTTCTGCATACAAGGAGCAGGTTATTTGTTGAAGGTCTTGGTAATCAGAGAAGGCCATTGGTGAGGTCTGTACAGGGAAGGCACAGAGCAGGTCTTCAGGACTTTATAGTGAAAATGGAAGGAAATACTCTTGCATTTCTGAATTTCTAAATTGACCTCTAGGTTACTGAAAGCTGTTTTTAAAATGGTTATTGCTACTGACATATTTTAATTAGTAATTAGATTAATATTTACCAAAACATACAGGCAGAGGTTGAGACTGTCAAGAGTTAGAACAGTAGATGAGATTGTGCTTTTCACGTAGGAGCTCAATATCCTTTCTTTTCCAGGGTGAATTTTAACCAGAATATCTCAGTACATTTGTACATGACCATAGAAGCTTTTGTTTCCTTTGCTTACCTGATCTAGAGGGCAGAGAAATGAAAAACATCTGTCTGTAAAGAAGAAATAGTAGTGCAAAGTTACTTGATTCCACAGGATTGAGGGAGTGCTATTTTTCTTTAGTGATGATTTTGCATATCACTGATTATGTATTTTGCTTCTTGATACCGTAAAAAGAATCCAAATTGATTGACACCCAAACTACACCATTGGCAAGATGTGCTTTAGGCTTGAAGTGATCCTGTTTATTCCCAGTATAGCTTCCTTCCTGCACACAAAACTTTCCTGGGCTTTCTTTGTGTATGTGGTCATTCCTCAGTGTTCCAAACTCAGATTACTCTCAGCCCTCCTCATGCTTGTGCTTGGTGATGGAGTTACTTTGCAGTTGTGACCCAGAAGAAATCACTGCCAGAGATAACCATTCCCACAGTGGTAATCAACTGTTAAAGTTCCCTTTCCCATCAACCTCAAACTGCAAATTCATTTCCTTTAACTGAAATTTGGGATCTCCCTGTTATCCTAAAAGCCCATCCTGGATGTCAGTACTGTAGCAGTACCTTTTTAAGAAAAAGCAGTGGGGTCATTTTTTTTTACACCAAGTAAATTTGTGTAGGAATACACAATGTGCAGAGGTTGTGAGTTAAGTGTTACTCTACTTTACTTTTTTTGCTCAGTCTTCATCTTTCTATTAAGGTTTTCATCCTCTTTACATGACAGGATTCAGATTATTTTCTTTCAGACTTAATTTTTCTCTTCCATATGATTTTTCCTCTACAAATACTTATGTTTGCAGGTTGCTGTATTTACTCCAGCAAGAGACCTCAAGCACGGAGCTGAGAACAGAATGTGCAGTGGTCCTGGGCAGCCTTGCCATGGGGACAGAGAACAATGTCAAATCCCTCCTAGACTGCCATATTATCCCAGCCTTATTGCAAGGTACTCCTCCCTTAATGGATCTGTGTTAGTAAATGTTCCTAAAGTACCAAAATAAACAAAGGTAATGAGACTGAATGGTTGGTTTGCCCATATTTATAGGATTGCTATCACCAGATTTGAAGTTTATTGAAGCTTGCCTGCGATGTCTCCGTACCATTTTCATCAGCCCTGTAACTCCAGAGGATCTGCTGTACACAGTAAGTTGTAAGCAGATTATTATGTCTTTTTGAAGGCTATAGAGAGGGTGGGAGTGAACAATCTTGTTGTCTGGAGGCCTTGTTTGAGCAGCAGCATTAGCACTTCTCACCTACCTTTGAGGTATCTGGCACCCCTAGCATTTTTGGTTAATTTGATATGAGGTGGTCAACAAGGTAGCCCACTGATAAAGAAAATGCCTACATGTACAGACTTGTGTGCAATCTTAAGGAGGAAAAACTGTCTCTAAATGGTATTTAGAGGTACTATTATCAGAGCTATACTGGCAACAGTTACTTTCTGAAAGTTAAAGATGTATCCAGCACTGTCCTCCCTCCCCAGAGAGGAGGGGGGGCTTGCTCAGGTTTTGTACTTCCAGTGGAAGAGCTTCACTTCTAAAATGTCTCTACTCCTAGCTGGTATATGTGTGATTTGCATTTAAGTGACAGGAGGATAGAAAATGTGCCTCTCCAGTTGCTGTAGTCCTGAGTTCCTCCTGGGGCATGTGCCAGCAGGGCTGTTGGTGCTGGCCCTGGTTGGGTGACTGGGCAGAGAGCCCTCTCTGAAGGTACTGCTGTCTCTGGGGTTTGCCCAAACCCAGGCACTGCCCCTTATTGGGATGGAGGGGCGAGAAGGGTTTAGGTGCTTCCTTTGTCCCAGTGTAAGGGGGAAAGGTGAGCCATGGAATGGAAGCTGGAGAGGACCAGCAATCTCTTCCTGCTCAGAAAATGGGAGCATTGCCTCAGTCTGGGGGAGGTCACAGAGCAGCTCCAGCTTCTGAGGGTAACTGGGTGCCCACAATGAAAACCACTCTGGTCCCACTCATAGGGAGCTGTTACTTGCTGGGGAATTCTTGATGCTCACAGAGCAGGGCACAGCTGGCCTCTCATGTCAGGCTTTCTCTACAGTTCGACTGTTAATAGTCAACAGATTGTCTTCATGTTTTTTTGTCTAGTTGTTATGCACTTCTGCAATGTCTGTTTTGTTGTCTATTCCTTTTTCCAATGAATTTTTACATTTTCATTCCAGAAACAGGTATGCAGACTTGTTTTCTATGGACTCAATCTTACCATACACCTATTCTGAATGTCTGCCAGTCAGTCCATCTCAGGAAGTCAGCTTGCATTTAGTATGTCTAGACAATCAGCCAGCTTTGTCCTCCACTATTCACTGCCTTTTTTTTCCAGGTGTTTGGTTATTGTTCAGCTTGGAAAACCTCAGTGCATATTGCATTTGTGAACACCAAAGGCACCTCTCCAGAGTGATCCAAGGGCTTCCTTCCTCTTTGTGTCTTACTTTGGCTTCACTCCATGCTCCCAAATTCCCCCAAATCAGCCTCTAAGAGTTGATAACTGTATAGGCATCTGTTTCCTGCTCTCAGCATCCAGAGAGGGGTTTAAGATGACTGTCCATTAACAATCAGTTTCTATTCCTGGGGATAGGTGCTCAGTAGGGACTTTTAATTGCTCCCTATTTGGAGGAGAGATTTGATGTCTTGAAGGGAGAGGAAGGGGTGGGCAGAAATGGGAAAGAAATATCATTAGCATAGAAATAACCACTAACATAGGAACAATGTGCCCAAGAGACTGAATTTGGTGTTTCATGCTTTGCTTTCTTGGCTGCACAGCAATGACATCAACTGCTCCCCCAGTCCTTCTTCAGGCAAATAGGATGTCCTGGAATTAACCATCACTACAGGAAATTATCATCTGGTGAGGGGTCCTTGCTCCTTAGTTCACCTGTAAAACCCATTTTCCCATTTTCCATTCCAGTTAGACACCTCAAAATTAAGTGTTTTATGATTATGCTTAAGGTCCTATTTCTGGAAATCCTATTTTTTTCCTTCTCTTGTGGGAATACCCAAAGCCATGCTCTGAAAAGTACTGAATACAGATAATTTGAAAATATGTTTTTCTTATCTCTTGGAAGGTACAGCCCCAGCCCACACTGCTGCAAGCTGTGTTTCACAAGGCAGCAGTTGAGACACTGGCTTTGCAATTAAAGAAGTAATTATGGGCCTAATGGTAGACATTCCAACACTGAGAACAACAGGAAGAATTCAAAATTCCCGTTTAGCCACCCTGCTCCCTCTTTGTTTCTAGTCCCAGCAGCTCTGAGGAGACTGCCACCATCTCTATACAGCAGCAGCTCTTGAAGGTCTCTCAAGTTCTGCCCTTTTGATGTCCTATTTTGAAAGGTAGGAGACCAAGTTTGTCAAGGGCTTTTTATTCCTGCCCAGCAGTTCTGGAAAAAACTTCTGAAAAATTGGATCCTGAGTTGTATCTAACATGGAAACTTTCCCAGAATTTTTTCATGGTTTGACTGCAGAGAGAGGATGCTGTCTCTCAATCCTTGGGCATGACTATTTCCAAGACAAGGTTTTAGGAGTTAGCTTAACTTAAATCTCCAAGGGTGTTGCAGTCATTCTAGAGGTTTCAGAAGACTTCTCAGTTAAAATCCAGGATATACAAGTGCTTTAAAGAGAGCTGCTTAAAACATTCCTTTCTGTTTGTAACAGGTGCACATGATCCACAGTAACCAGAATATTTCTCCCAGTCGAAATGCTGAGTGTCAGAACTACACCTTTCCTCTTGAGCCTTTCTTTATGGACAGAAACCTGAAGGACAAGCTGCTGACAGTTTTGTATAAATAATTTTCAGTTCCAAGGATAAAAAACTTCTTCAGAGGTAGAAACATTTGGGCAGTTTCCTATAGGAACCTAGGGTTTGTACTGAGAAAATGTGCAGCTCCATCCATCCATCCATTGAGCTGGATGAACATGGAGCTCTCAGAAAGGGCAGGTTTTTAGGGTCTCAGGCAGAGTTGTGGCACCAAGTTATATCCAGACCTGCTGTGCCAGAGGAATCCTTGTTAATGGAGGCTTCCTGC
Organism: Cinclus cinclus; assembly: GCF_963662255.1. NCBI lineage: Eukaryota > Metazoa > Chordata > Aves > Passeriformes > Cinclidae > Cinclus > Cinclus cinclus. The sequence continues at coordinate 20,084,776 of NC_085055.1, forward strand.
ACAGGCAGGGTGAAGGCTTTGGAGGTGAGACCCATTTAGTGACAGTGTTCCACCATGAAATGAGGAATGACATGGAGTCCAGGGGGCGATACCTGTTGAGGTGCTGACATGTGTTCAGACTTCTTTAAATTCCAGGATTACTGTCCATGTGAACCAGCCAGCTCTGGGTGTGTTTTGGGTTGTTGAGTAGATGGAAACACTAAGGCAAATCCAGTTTCACTGAAGTCCCGTTACTTCAACTCCTGTTAATTTATTGAAAACAAAAGAATGGATTCAGTGGTAGAAAATGTTTCCAGCCCATAAAAGCATTCTGCATGTTTCCTGACAGATGTTCTCAGTTGTGATTCCATTTTTCTTCCTCAGTGGGACACAGATAGAATTCCAGTGGGAACTTGCTGTCTGTGGCTGCTGTGCTGCCCTTGCAGAAGGAAGTGCATTCCCTGTTGGGAGTCTTGTCCTTACACGAATTTGGAGAGTGAAGGCACTGCAGCAGGATGAGACTCTATCCTGTTGAGACTACGAGGAATCAGTTTGAGAAGTCTTAGTCTCTAGAAATGATGAGTGAAAGGCATTCCTGCTTCCTGGGCAGGTTTGGGATGGAAAACCTGACATCACCTGGTATTGGCCAGGCTTGATAAAGGGGAGGAGGTGCACCTTAGAGGATCAGTGTACCTTACACTGATTAATAACCAGGTGTTTAATGAGCAGTGCACCAGCAGTGCCAAGTGTACACGTGCTCCACCACAGCTCAGTAATGCACAGTTCTTAAGGGAGGAATCTGGGTCAGCCTCTCATGCGTTATTCCTTCTTTCCTTCTAGTTATTTGGAGTGGCTGAGCCAAGGCTGAATGTTCTCCAGTCCAAACTGCTTCCTAAAAATGAGAGTTGTAAAAGAACCAGTTCTAGCTTATAGAGCTTGAATTCATGTTATTTCAATGGATAGAAGCATTTCAGTTCTCTGACTTGGGAAAAAGAATCACAACCCTAAATTAAAAACAAATGTTTTAAGAATAGGTCTTCACAAATTTTTTGTGGTATTAAAAGGAATATGAGGAAATTAGGTATTGGGATCCAAGCAGGTAAATCTTAATTCTCTCTGAGTTCTGTTTGTATGGACTATAATTTTGTTACAATATATGTGATATTGAGGTATTTGTCCTAAGTTGCCTGGAACTACTTTGTTAGCAGACAATATTTTAATGGATTTGTGAATCTCATTGTTTTAACTGTAGCTTATGAGTGTAGACTCAATCTCACTAGGGTTGCTGGGAGGATCCTTTGTTACTTAAGTATCAATACTGAATAAAAGTGGAATTATGTAGCCTCACATCGACACTTAACTGACTTCCCCCTAAATGTGCATAGTGGTTATGTCCACACATCCCTTTGTTCTTTCTAGGTTCTTTTCTGATCAACATGCCAAAATTATTTTACAAGTTGGATATTTTAGCAGAATTGTAGAGTAGAATGAACAGTTTTCTTACAAACACATTCAGGAAGCACTCTTGGAAGTTTCCAACAGTTTTTAACCTTTTCATACTCACAACACTTCAGATTTGATGGAACGTAATGAGAAGGTGTATAAAAGATATCTATAAAGAATTGCTTCTTAAATGAGTAGTCCAGAATATGTAATAATAAACTTTTTTGTGTATTGACAGAATTTCAGGGGACCATCAGTGTGTTGTTTGCAAGGGCTCATTAACTCTTATATCATATGTACAATGACATTGTTGGGGTCACAGTGGTAATTGGGAAATAAAACTGCCATAACCAGTGTGTCTGTCTGAAGATACAGTCACTGAACAGTCAGGCTGGTGCTGCTTTCTGTGCTGTCACGGAGCTGAGGTGCAGGAAGGTTTTGCTCTAATTTCAGTTCCTCTCTCTCTAAATCAGAGGATTGTAATTCCTCATTGTGCAGGTAAAACAGAGTCTGACTTAGATTTTCCAGGCCAATATAGCACATGTGCTTTGGAAAGGAAGGCTCATTTAGTGCTTCCCTCTGCTGAACTCCCTTTCTCTCATGGAAATTATTTAGTTTATCCCTTTCCAAACTTAAATACCCGTTGTTTCTTTTAATATCACTGTAGTTCCTGCCACTAAAACGTGCTGGTAGAAGTAACTGAAAGCTTTAGAACATCATAGTTTTGTGACTCACCACAGAGGTAAATTACTGGATGTATTTGCAGAAGAGAACTTGCCACAGAGTCATGGAGTAGTTTGGGTTGCAAGGGACTTTAAAGATCATCTCATTCCAACCCCCTGCCTTGGCTTAGGGAACCTTCCTTTAGATTATAAGGGTTTTCTTTTGCTGATTTATTTGGGATTCTCTGTTAGTAGTGTCACACACACTGACAGTGTCTACAGTGTGTGTTTGACTGCAAGACAAAGGACATGATGACTCCCCATGCATCAGTTCAGGGGACTGTACCATGTCCAGGCTGGCACAGTGTTCTCTCCCTGCTCTCTTGGACTCAGCTGGGAGAAGAGCTAAGTCAGCCATACTGGTGCTAAGACAACACTAAGGCAACTCCTGGACTAATCCCTGTCAGTGGCCAATGTTTGATTTTGGTATGTTTCCCCCCCTGTTCTTTTACTGGTTTTGTCCCAAATATTCTGGAGCCAAATTGCAGAAGTTTTATTCCTGTTGTTCCTATTTATTCCAATTGCACTGACCTTTTATTTCTTTTCCATGGGGATTTGGCTCAGAACTGTTACACATGCCTTCAACTTTTAATGAACTGCTTTTAATGGTTGTGTTCTGTATCCATAAAAGTTTTGGTGGATGGGAGAATATTGAGTGCAGAATCAGGAGTGCTCCTTCAAGTAACAAACTGCAAAGAAGCTGTGCTGAAATCCAGTGTTAACACTCTTCTTTTTTCGCTTATTTGCAGGATTCTTCAGTTATCTCCCACCTCATGGGACTGCTCAGTAGGTCTCGATACACACAAGAATACATATGTCAGATCTTCTCCCACTGCTGCAAAGTAAGAAAGACAATTCATGTTCTCTGTGGCACCTGTGTTTCTGGCCTATAAGAACTGCTTTTTGTAACAGGAATTTTGGGCCAGTAATGACTGGTCTGGTATTGCTCTGAATTTGCTGCAGATTTATTGGGGTCAATACATGCTGCTCTGCAATACTAGAAAATATGCAAATATAGGGATTTTATAGGCTTTGACTGCTAAACAAAAGCCAACAGTCTGGGCAAGTACCAGTTGTCACTTTTAGCACTATAAATCTTGGAACACTTCTAGTTATCCTCTACAAGTCTCAGGATAGTGTGAGCATCTCTTCGCAGAGGTGGTACAGCTCTTTTCACCTGTTTTAAACACAGACTGTTCTCTAAGAGGTGCTGGTGGTTGAGAGGAGAAGAAATGCTATTCTCAGCTCAGCTCTATCAATTACAGGTTCATCCAGATACATGTTCATTCCTGCTGTGTAATGCAATTCTGTTGATATGAGAAAACTGATGTAAAACCAGCAGCAACCCCACCCCAAACATAGTTTTGTCTTTCCCTTCCCCCACTCCAAGTTTCCACACAGAGCTGTTTTTTATTGTTGCAGCTTTTTGGGAGTTACTGTACCACTGAGTTATACAATAACTGCATCAAAATAATTCAGGGTAGGAAATTAGCTTTTTGCAGAGTCTTTCCCTTTTAGTAATAGTTAAAAACTAAAGGATCACAGATTTTGTGCTAACAAATGAGAAAGTTCCTAAGTTTATATATTTATAAGTATTTACCTTGAAAAATATCTTTCTACCTTATCACTTACAATGAGTCCTCTGGAACTGTGAATTATTCCTTTGTCAAATATCCATGTTCATCTGCCTTGACTGTTATTTATGTACACTCATTTCATTGCATTTCTTCTGCTGAGTGAAGCTGAAGACTGAAAACTGTCCATTTATTGGGATATAAAGACAGAACTCAGCTGCTAATATATAGGGAACTGTTTAGAGAAAACATGTAGACAAAATCCTGCACTGGACCATGGAAGTTCACATATATACCTAATAGTGGAAAAGAAGTTGACATTTTAGGAACAAAAAAGCACCATGGAGGCATCTCCTGTTTAAGTGGCTCTTGAAAGTCTCCTTAACAGGCTGAGGAGCTCAAACAGGTGAAAAATCAGGTCATGTTAGCCTAGGAGAAAAATAACCCAGGACAAATTATAGGATGGTAGAAGAGTCTGTTTATACAGTTGGGGGTTGGCTCTGGGACCATAAACCCTGTTGGCTGGGAGAGAACAGAAAACAGTTATTGTCATCTTTTTCCAAAGGAGTTATTTCCTTGCAGCTCCAGCAATTCCTGGCGACTTGCATGTCTGAAGTGTTGTTTACAGCACAAATGCACAGTCACTTCACAAGTGAGGAAGTCTTCTGAACTCACCATTCTGTTTTAAGAGTGTCCTCCACACCCAAAATCTCTCAAATTTTACAGTGCATGCCTGGAAAAAATCGGGTTTTTGGAAAGAAGTTGTTGGCTGTGTGAACAGAGAGAAACTAGGCTGCACAAGAAAGACAGGGTGATGGATATAAGTGTTAGGAAATGGTTGCATTTGCAGAATAAACAGCTGCCTAACAAAGAAAAATATTTCAGGTTGAGTAAACAGATCATCACAAATGATAAATTGATCAAGAATTCATTCTCTTGCCCAGGCAAATGCAGCTGTTCAGCAAAAATCTGAAATGTCCCCTTCCTTCTATTTTGTTTAGTTTGGGGATTTCAGATTTATAATGTCACTTACTGTATTTTCAGACAGAACAAAATACATCTAATGCAATGAAGACAAATTTGCAGGGGATTTTCTCCCTTCAGTGAATAGGCAAAGTACATTCTTATAATTAAAAAATCAGTAAATATATATACATGCTGAAAGTTTCACTATTCACTGCATTTTAAATGAAGATTGTATCTTCGGCCAAAAGGCCCTGAGAGAATCTTTCTTACTTTTTTCCCTGAAGCAATAAGTTACTATAAATAAGCCTTTGTATTTAGGTAAGGATTAGCATATGTTCAAGAGGCATTGGTGCTTTTATTTCTCTTTTTCCTCATCTCAGTAGCTGTATTAATTGAACTAATAGTGACTTATCACAGCTCCTGCCCTCCTTGTCCCTGCACTGTTCTCAGCTCACATCTGGTGTAGCTATTTCTTTCCCTGCCTTCCCAGTATCTTTTGTTGGCTTCTCAGGTTTCTGCCTTTCCCTCTCCCATTTTCCTGGAAAAGCTCAGACCAGTTCTCTAGAGCTAGGAAATCCATCATTTGGGTCCCTAGCATATCACTGCTGCTTTCTGCTTTTGCTGCTTGTCCCTGCATCTTTAAAGTGAAAAATTTTCTGCTTTTGCTGCTCTCTTTCTCTTCTTCTCCCTGCACCTTTAGAGTTAAAATAAATGGCAGGGGGGCATTGCCCCTGGAGAAGAGCCATCCTGAGCAAGGCAAAGTGTTGATTTACAGGGCAGCAGATGCAGTTCGTAATATACAGAGCCAGGATTCTATCAACACAGAAGCAAATAACTAAACTGAAATCAGGCTGATGTACCTGGGATGTAAAAATGCAAGTCAAAATTTACTTTTTAAGAGTCTCTCTATCTCAGTTCATTTATTTTCAGAGCAAGTGGTGTGAGCAGGTAAAATTTACAGTTTTACTGGTCAAATTAGAGAGGTAAGGTATATGTTTGGAAGCATGTGTTGTATGAATAATTTTAAAAAATACTTCTGGAACTTGTATTTGAAAGTGTGACATCTCTGCATAAGTAATAATTTCCCTGCCAATTGAAAATCAGTCACGTGTCTGGGAAGGGTCCAAGATCAAGCCTGTAGTCCAGGCAACTTCCCTGAGGCCTCCTTCTCTTGCGTGAGCTTAGGCAGCTGCTGGATCCCTGCCCCAAGGGACAAAGGCACTTAGGTACCTGCTTGTCATTTTGTTACATGGTGCTACCCTAACGCTTCCTTGAACATTGGTGTTTTATGATGGAAAATTGTGCAAGAGGTGATGTCTGTTCCTCAAATCTGTCAGTCATTCGTATATGGAGAATAAGATCACTGTCAGAGGAGTGGAACTCTGTCATTGCACCCAAGGTGGAACAAAAACAGGTAGCCTTGCTGTTAAACTGGGGCCTGAACTGCTTGGAAATGCTGCATCATATCCTCAAGTTTTCACCTTTGTATTTTCAGCTGTCTCTCTTTATGTGATAGTGCTTGCCTGATTGTGCTGGTTGGTGTGTGCAAACACAGCGTGTACAGATTAAATATTCCCAGTTGTGCAACTCAGATACACCCAGGTGTCACCTCTGTACAGGCATCTGTCCTGCTTGCACAGAATCTGCCACCTGCATCCCATGGAGGAATCACTAATACTTGGGAATTACTAAATCTAGGGCAGTATGATTTCTTTTATTTTAAACTCACTCATTTTTTTTCACATATTTCAATATCTGTTCTTCAGCTCCAACACTGGCATAGCTGCGGCTTTAACTCATTGCCTCAGCCACTTCTGTGTGCCAATGTAAGTGGTTTTCCTCCTTCAACCATGCTGTTTTAATTGCATTTTTTGGTAGAAAGCTCTTGGTGGCAGTAGCAGCTGAAGCATCTCTTAAAGCACCAGATATGTTACATCTGAAAGTAATTTTATGCTTTTTTCTTAGAGGTAAGAGATACTCTAAAAATTTTCTTTCGACTGCAAGAGGAATGTGATTTTAGCTGTATCTCAGATTTGAAGATAATGTGTCACTGATGCCTACCAGGGTGTAAGAGGTGCCATAAATTCAGTTGGGTTTGAACAAGAGATTAAGGAGTGAAGAGACTTTCTTCACTTGCAGATTAGTCAAGGAAATGCACAGAAGGGATGATAAATGCTGTGGCATCCTATAAGCTGAATTTAAATGTGCATGGCCTGTGCTTAATGCAGAGATGACCACAGCTATGAACCTACTTTTAAAGAGAAGTTTGCAAGTCACAGATCAGCTTTGGCAAGAGACTGTTGAGGGCTGCAGCTGTTGAGATTTCATGTTGTTTTTTCAACCTCATCAAACCTTGTCATGCTACTGAAGTTCTGAGACCTTTGTCTTGCAGAATTTAGTATTTTTGTTGAATTCCAAAGGCTGCTTTGGAAAAAATACTGACATATCAGCCATTGCCAACTTAGATTTGAAATCAATACGTAGGTGATGGCTGGCTGGATTTATGGCCAAATATGCTTGAAATTAAAATAGTAAATAATAAAAAATTGGAGGAAAGTGTGGATCTCCTCTCAAAGCACTGTCACTCTGTCTGGAACCAGTATTAGAAGAAATCCCTTCCCTTCTGCAGTTAGAATTGTTGAAAATGCTTAATATTAAGAGCGAGGAAGACATTAGTGACTGGTGATCTTTTATGTGATTCCTAGAGAAAATCAGGAGCTTTCGCTTGTTTCCAGTAGGAAGAGTAGAAACAGAAGTTCTCTATCCATGCTTCTTCATTTGTGAGAACTAATGTCATTGTCTATTGAAGCAGAGAGTGGAAACCATTACCAGAAAAGGACAAATGCTATAATAATATGAGTTGAAGTTGTTTATGGTAAAAAAAAAAAAAGAATTGTTATGCCAGCTGATTACAAAGTAAATGTTAGGAAATGTATCTTAAATATTTTACAGTGAATTGCAGATAGTGGAAACCTCTTACATGTTGTTTTAAAAACCCTGTGTTATGTTTCCTTTGAAGGGTCCAGATCACCAGACAATCTTATTTAACTATGGAGCTGTTCAGAACATCGCACATCTGTTGGTCTCCACCTCCAACAAAGTAAGACATTACAACTGCTCTATGTTTAACATGTGTTTATGAAAGGAATTAAAATGGAGATTACAAAACCCATGTCTGTGCCTGTGAACCAAAGCTGTAAACAGGTAGGATGTATATTTCTAGAATAACAGTTGCTTTTACTTGTCATATTCTATCAAAACCAGAGCTATTGTACTGTAAAGTTAAAGCAGCAATAATGAAAACAGGACTGCCTAGCATTGCTCCAAAGAGGAACAGGCACTTGGCAGCCCAAGTGGTCTAATTTGTTGAACAATAAATGAGAATGAGACGTTAAGTTGAAGAGAAGCAAATGTGGTCTATCCTAAAAAGGAAGTCATACCTGTAAAAATAGATTGTTGTGCAACGTGTGGAAGCCACCAGCTGCCTGTATGTTGTGCTCCCTGAAATCCTGAGTCTCAGCTCCCTTCTTTGTTATGTGTTGGAAGTCCATCCTGTACTATGTGAAAGCACCACCTCAGAAGACAAGCATCACATCTGCCTGTAACGTGGTGGCCAGGAGGGTCAGCTCCTTCACAGTCCTTCCACGTGCAAAGACAAGAACACAGTTTAAATATGTGCAGCTGTAGAAGGGCAAGTCAAGGATTAATATCTGAACTAACATGAGTTCTGTGATCTGGGAAGGTGATAATGGTTGATCTTCCCTGTGTCAAAAAAGAAGTTACAAAGATTTCAGAAAGTAGGCACCCATGAAACATGGATTAAATCAGAACTTTGGAGACTGAAGAAGGAGGAGCCAGGATGTAGAAATGTGTCCATCCTTTTCATCCAGGTGGAACCTAAAGCTATGCAATGGCAGTAAAACTTATGGTGTATATTTGTTTTAAGATCAGTTTGGAATCACTTCCAAGAGGCTGGATCATTCTCTTTAGGCATTTTATTAAACCCACTTTTAAAGGATTCATAAATAAAAATCTCAAGGGTACATATTTCTGATTCTCTAAAGTACTTATGAACCCTGAGAAGTAAAAGTACTATTGTTATATGCTCTATTCTTCTGTTGTTTCTTGCACATTTGTGAGGCATTACAGATAAGACCAGTATTTCCTGTTTAATTCCCAAGTTTTAACCTTGCTGGTTTTCTTCAGAGTTTACAACATACCCTACAGAAGGGTAGTTCCAACAGGGAGATGACAAAAGTCAGGGTGTGAGTTAGATGTTTCCAGCTGCCTTTTAATCTTCATCTCCATTTCTTGTTGATTATACAGCATTGTTTCCTACAAGCCTCTCCAGCAGTATAGCCCAGTTTTGCTTTGAAGTCAGTGTTTGTATTTCATATTATTATGTTTTTACACAGGTCCGAATGCAGGCATTGAAATGCTTCTCAGTTCTAGCCTTTGAAAACCCCCAGGTATCCATGACTCTGGTCAATGGTGAGTGCAGTGCTGCTGCTGCTGGTTTGACACTCACTTTTTGCCTGGCTGAGTGAGAACGACTTGGAACTCTCTCTCTTTGCAGTGTCTGTTGATGGAGAATTGTTACCACAGATTTTTGTGAAGATGTTACAAAGGGACAAGCCCATTGAAATGCAGCTCACGTCAGCCAAATGGTAATTGTCTTCAGAAACTGGGGAAATAGCAGGGAGTTTAATTCTTACTGTTCAACTTCTCCCTTCTTCCAAAGTAACATGGGATGTAAAATCTTAGGAATAATTAGAGATACTGTTTGCATTAGCTAAATCCTTGAACAAGTAGCTCTCACCCCATTTTATATAATGTGACTTTGACTCTTTGCTGTACATAAACAGGGAAAAGTTTTGCTGGGCAGCAGTTTTGTGAGGAATGTGTTCAGCCATATGGGTTTTCACATGTATCTGGGATTTTATAAGTTTTGCTTTGAACAGGCAGAGAACAGTCCTGAACTGTTGATCCATGGTGACTCCGCTGTGCTGGAGATGGTGCACCAAGATGATGGGAGAGCAGAGTTGGTCCCTCTACCTAACTGTTTCAAATAAAACAGATTATTCTTCAGGCTTCATGTGCTCATACAGCAGAATTAATGTTACTAATTAATTTTGTACTTCAGCTTTCCCTGCTGGTGTGGGCACATTTGTGTATTCATATTCATAATGACTTCCTACAAGATGTGACCCAGTTCCATAACAGCAGCACTCTGGTTATGCTCACTCCTTAAGCTGGATTGACACCCTTTAGGACCATTTTCCTTTTCTTGTGTTGATACCAATGAAATAAATCACTCTGGGGGTTAAAGAGCTAAAATCACCCATTGCTATAAACTACTAAAATGAACTTTAACTCAGGAGTTTGGTTGCTGATGCGCTCTTTGATTATTCTTTTAGTTTTTGATGGCTTTTTTTGACAAGGAGCGGTGAGTTCTCTGTGTTCACTAATTTCACAGCCACTTGTGTCAGTACTAGTCTCTTGATTCTGGATGAAGAACAGGTGGGGTAGGTAGGATCTGTGACTCTCTGCTCATGTTGCCAGGTTGTAATGCCCTAAATCATTGATGAAAGCAGTTTCAGTGATGTCCATGTGTATGAGGGGGCTTCTTGAGTAATCCCACTCCATGTAGGAGGTATGTCTTGGGACCTCCCACCCTCCCTTTCAGCCCCAGTTGGCCCAATTTGGCCCAGTCTGGTTTTCCTGGTTTTGGTAGGTAATTCTTAGTGAAGAAGGCAAGTTAAATTAATTGCTCTGTAGCAGTCTCAGTTCTGATTGATTTATGTGTTTCTCTGAGAAGTCAGAAAATACACAGAGAATGACATACCTTAAGAGTAATTTTGCTTTACTAACCTTGAGATATCAAGCAGTTGACAAGTCATAAAGGCAGGCTGGAGTTAAAGTAATTGTTCTGAGATGGACAGTCCCAGCTCTGGTGGGAATTGTGTTCTGGTGTTCTTGGCTGGTTGTAGGAACTGGGTACACAACTCATCTTTTGCTGTTGCTTTGCAGTACTTCGGCTCAATTTTCTTTGAAAGCATGAAAGAAAGTGATTTGGTGAAAAGCAGCAAAAGAAAATTGCAGGGAAGTGGCAAACAAACCAGTATCTTGAATTTCAGATTGGGTTTCTAATTAGTTCACAGGACTCATCTTTTTTAGGGATCTCAGTTTTACAGCAGTCCTGGAGTTTGCAAACTCCAGGTTTTTCTTCTGTAAGTTTTTCTTCTATAGGTTCATCCCCTGGACCTGATTGCCTCCAAGTCAGACCCTCTCTTCCTTTTTCCAAATGAGAGTGGTAGGTGAAATTGTCACAGATCATCTTTTTTTTTAAATGCTTGTAAATGAGATTTCACTCCTACCTTGTCAGCTTCAGTCAGTTAATCTGATTTGTCATTAGACTCTTTGGAATACAGGTCTAGAAGAGTTTTTTCCATTTGAACCTTCTCTAAAATTTCTATTTGAATCCAGACTGACATACAAAACTACTTTAAGAAGTTCCCTTTATTTTCCCTCAACAATTGAAGTAGACTTGGAAGACTTAAGTAAATAAAAATTTCAATCCTCTTGATTGAAATGGAGCAAAGATCCTTCCCTTGAGCAGCAGTGTTGGGACAGAGGGAAGAGCAGGATGCCCCTTGGGAGAGTGCTCTGCAGCTGCAAGTGGAGCAGTTACCTTTCCTGTTAAAATCACCAGCATTGCTTCCAGCTAAGCCAAGCCTATGTTACCTGAAGTAACAAATTACTTTCTTTCATTACTGAAATAGAGCTGCTTTGCCTGGCAAATAGGGTCTCACTGGACTAAATGGCAGCTGCAGGATGGGTGCTTTCCTCCTGATTTGAACGTGTGAAAATGAGTTTGTTGTTGTCAGCTGGAGGCTTGGGCAGTAAAAGTTTAGCAGGTGATCTCTGTGCTAAGATTCAAGTCTTATCTCTTACTCTCTGAGAAATAATATTTTAAGATAGGTCTGATTGTTGGATTTTTAGCTGTGGCTGTATTCAGAAGGAGGATCAGTGTTGTTGCCTCGAAGAGGTGAAAGGACTTGCTCTGGGCCCTTGGAAGGTGCTCAGGGATGTGGTGAAGCACACCATGGTTATATGAGCATATTGTTGCTCCTCAGCTGAGCACTTCTGATTGATCCTGTGTACAACTCTAGCCTGCCCAACTGAGGGTCCAAACGTGTTAGTTTTAATTTACCTTTGTTGAAATACAGTTATATTTTTTAACCTCCACTGTGGCATGATAAAAGCCAGTTCCAATGGTTAGTTCAGAAGCTAAAACAAGAGATACTGGTACACAGCAGTTCCCCTCCAGCTCCATTTCACTGCCTTCTGGCAGAGCAGGTAAAAACAAAACCACTTCAAAGTAAAACACTTTTTTTGGTGGGTGAACTATTTTGCATTTCTGGTAGTTTGGGGCACTTTAGAAGTACATTAGCAAAGAATTTGGAATTTGTCTGATGCTGTGTGCTGGTGGGACCTTGTGGTTGTCATATCCATTGTGAGCTGCTGTCTACTAAGGAACAAATGCTGACTTGGTGCAGTGTCAGAGCTTTGGCTGGGTTCATTGTTAGTGAGGGTGTACTGGTTCCTGCAGAGTGTGAAAGCCTGCCTGTGGACAGGCAGCACAGTAATTTCCCCTCTCCTGGGCTGGGGCAGGGCCTGGGTGTCTGTGCCTGAGCTGTCAGGCTGTGTTCCTGTGCTGGTTCTTTCCTGGTGGCTGCACACTTCCGGGGAAGGCAGTTAGAGGAATGTCTGGGTGTGCTGCACCTTTATGTTAGTGCAGATTGCTCCTTTTGGGTTTGAGGCTCAGTCAGGATGCTGCTGTGACCCTTTGTGGCTGCTGTGTGTATTGATCAGTGCTCCAGCAAGGGGTCCTGCATTGCAAACGTGCACGAAAGTGCACCTGCAGGAGTTTGTGTGCCCGAGCCTAGTGAGCTCTGATGTATTTAAATCAAACACAGGGGATGATGTTTCATTAGGACAGGTGTTCTGCACAGCTGAAGTGCATCAAAGCCATGGTAGGTGACTGTGTCTTGTGTTGTTGCAGCCTTACTTCCATGTGCAGAGCCGGAGCAATACGGACGGACGATCCCTGCATCGTTCTGAAGGTGAGCTCTGTCCTGCTTCAACTACCTTGTAAATATAGAATAATTCTTCTTGTTCTAGCCACAGCAGCTCCTTAAACAGTTCTCTGTTCAAAAGATTGTCTCATGTAGGTCTACCCTGGTTTTATTTTCTCATACAAAAGGTAGCACAAAATCTGTTACACTAAAGATTGCACAGCACCAAGTTCTCCTGACTTTTTTTTTTTTTTAATTAAAAAATAGTTCCCTGGCTTCCCTTTGTTTCCAAGTAATGATAGATAAAAAATCTACATGGTGGCTGAGACAAAGGCCTGCCCCTCCTGTCTTTCTGTACAAGAAAGTGTAATGTACAGTTCATTCCAGTGTGCAAATTGGCATCTGTTCTGCACAGGCACCTGGTACTGCGCAGCTGAGGAAGCCAAGCTGCATCCTTCTCCCTCATCCTCCTCCTTAGCTTTGTTCCAAATTGACACTCCAATTCTCTGCTCTCCTTTCTCCTTACAACACCTGCAATCTGGGGGCAACAATTCCATTCTCCCAACCCATGTCTCCTACAAACCTCTTTCATTTTTGGAAATGGTTCCCCTTCATAAATCCTGTGTTGTACTGCATCCTGGTCAGGATGTGTGTGTTTCCAGAACTGTTCTGCTGTGGGACAGGGAGCAGGGCCTGCTGGCAGTGGCAGGTCATTGTTTGGAGCTGGACACTGCCCTTTGGAGCTGGATGTGCTCTGTCACGTGGGCCCTGTGGAAAACCATCATGCTTTCAAACCATTGCAAAGGAATTTGCTTGGGTCTGCCCACAGCAATAGCAGCATTTTTTTCCTCATGGAAGCTGCTTCAGCACAAATCCGTGTTTGAGGTTGTGGAATTAAATGTGTTGTAATTCTGGAGAGTAGACAAGAGTGTGGGGAAGAAGGAAGGCACAGAACCTTTGCCTTGTTCAAACCCAATGATTCCTCTTCCAGGAGCTCATACTTGCAGGGTAACTGTGGTTAATCCAGCCACAAATCCTTTGACCTCTGCTGAACTAAAGTGATGGCCCCTTTAGCATTCAGGATTATTGACCCTTTGCTATCAAACATTCTGTATTTGGGGACCAGTCAGGGATGTGTATTTCCAAAATGAATTTAATTCACTTTCATTGCTCAGTTTGAGTAGTGGGTTGACCTGCAACATGGGGAAAAATAAAATCCCTTGAGAAGGGCAGAGGAAGCTGATAAATAAAGGATTTGATGGGAAGGGAAATTATTTGTCTGGAATCCTAATAAGGAAACTGTCCAGATAACCCAGATACATCCCATGCATTCCATGGAAATTAGATATTCCATCTCTACAGTCCATTTGCTGATTTTATCTGCTGGCCAGGTGTGCATTGTCACTTTTCATCTTATACCCCTACACAGCCCCCTACTCCTATGTGTTAATTGCACTGTACTGACAGGTAGGTCCAATGGAGCAATTAAAATGTGTCTTTCAGAATTCTTGCTTCTTGTTTAATTTTAAGCAGATGGAATTGCTTAGTGTAAAAAAACATGAGATCTGTGTTTCTTGGGTTCATGCAGCCAGTGACTTAACAATGCCCAGCCCTTGAATTCCAAGAAATAGTTCAATTCAGGCCATTTGACCTTGGAAAGAATTTAAGAAGTACATTGTGATTTAGACATGGAATTCCACTTCTTTTCTTAGTCACCCCACATGAATGTAATTCTGTGAGAGCCTATGTACAATCTTCCCTGCCTGCTCAAGGCCAGATATGCAGAAAGGGGTGCTTTGGCTCATTGGGTTAGCTGCAAGATTCACAACCTCCATGGTAATCTTTGAGGTGGCATCTAGACTTTGTAAAATATGTAGTCAAATCCTACTTCCTACAATGCAATGGAGGTAAGATATTTATCTATTTAATCATTTGAGCAATCAGTGGGTAGATGTTATTTCAGGTCCCCAAAATATAACTCTGAGCAACATTTGCTAGAGTTATTCTGTTGAACTTTGTGGAGTTGCACAAACCTTGGTGTTATTCCTTGTCCATTTTCATATTTGGGAAAGCTTGAGAGAGTAAAGTCCCAGCCCTTGGAGAATTTGCCTTTCCAGAGTTATGTGCTTTTCATTGAACTTCAGGTAAAGAAAGACTTGATTAGTGTTTATGTTTCAGTAGAGAATGTGTAAGAAAATTGTTGTGGTGTGGGTGTAACCAAGGTAGGGAAGGCAGAATGGACCTGGATCCCAGGTTAGCTTCTTTTCTGGTGGATCAAATATGCTGCTGAGTAGTATTCCACCCTTGCCCTCTGCTCCTGGCAGTGTGTGGGAAAGGAACCCTGAGATTATCTCTGACTGCATTGTCCTCAGTTAATCCTGGATCGCAGAAGGGCAGGAGGGGTCAAGTACTTCTTGAGGGCATCTTGGGTACTTTTGGTTCTGGTTTGGAGTAAGAACAAGCCTGTGCAAATATCAGCTTTTGAGGGGATTTTTTTTTCTTTAAAATTTTTTCAAACTTTGTCCATGGTCACTTCTAAACATTGTATCATTTTGACTTTGTGAGAAGTTGTTTGAAAGTAGCTGATTGTACACTTAGCAATGCCTTAACAATTCCTCTGTGTGTGCAGTCTTTGAACCCACTGAAATGTGTATGTAAAAGCTCTTATCTAAAGAACAATGCAGAGCATTGCTGTAAGGCAGTTGTTTCATTTCTTTGGAGTCTCTTTATCAATGTAGCTGCACTAGAAACTCCTTTTTTTTAAATCTCTGCAGACTCTGCCATGCTTGGTTCGGATGTGCAGTTAAGGACAGGCTGCTGGAGGAGAGGGTGGAGGGGGCAGAGACTCTGGCCTACCTGATCGAGACGGACGTGGAGCTGCAGAGGATGGCCAGCATCACCGACCACCTCATCGTCATGCTCGCAGACTACTTCAAGTACCCCAGCTCTGTCAGTGCCATCGCTGACATCAAGAGGGTGCGTTCCCTGACCCGCCTCTGAGCCCTGCAGACGTGGGCAAAACCAAAAATAAATGAGCTCAGGATGGGGTTTTTCAATTCTGTTTAAACTTAGTGCCTGAGATCCTCAGTTGAAAGGTGATCGGAGGTCCAGCAGGACTCAATTCTTGATGTTCATACTCTCCAAGTAGGAGTCACTGCTTTTTGGAGATTTCATTAACTACACAAAAGTGTGTATATCTGTTCTTCCCATTCTCTTAAGTTTAATCATCTTGCCTTCAGGAACCAGTAAATTTCAGCTTCATAAGAGATAATAGTCCATGTAAAGGAGATTTATTTTTAATTCTTAGGTCAGGTTTGTAGAAAATCTGAAGTTCAGAAATGGTTCTCTTGTGTTAAAGCACTAAAACGTGGATGTCATGCGCTGTTTCGTATTTATGAGTTATCTGCACTTGCAAGACTTTGGATAAACAGAGACCAGATGTACCTTGGAGTCTTACTGAGTCTGATTATTAGAAAGTACCCAAAAAAGTACAGAGCTTTGCTTTTTCTTGGAAAGTAGCCCAAGAGACAGGTTCATCTCCCTGAGCCTTGCAGAATGGGGTTAATTATGCCTAGAGAGCCTCTTGGATTCTCTGTAAAAATGCAAATGAAATACAAAAAAAATTAGTTACAGTATAAAAAACAGAGCAAAAAAGAAGTTTAGCAGCTTATTGAGGAGTAATGGATGTTGGCTGTAGAATCAAAAATATCATCAGGTTCCAAAAGTGAGTGGGGCAATTCTAAATATTATGACAGTGCTCTGAGTGTGCAGTAAGTCTGTAGAAGCAGCCATCTGGGAATCCAGGGTGCTGACTTTGGACAGAGTGCTTGGAATTGCACCCTGTAGGGTAAAACAACATGAGGACTGAGTGAGGAATCTGACAAACAAATTACATAATACTTCTGCTTCAATGTAGCTGCACTGGAGAGAATTACTCAGAGCTTAATTTTTGACATTTCTTTTATTTCAGCACTTTGCCACCTTATACTGTCATTTTCCTGGCATTTTGTGTAGACTTTGAAGATTGCATTATTTTGTAGAACACTTTGGTACAGAGTTTTAAGGGCAGTCAGAGTCACAGAATTATTTTCAGTGAAGAGGAGATCTGAGAGCCTGAATTTACTGTTCCTAGCAGGGTCAACCTCAAACCCATTTTATGATGCCTTTAGTGCTCCCATCAATTGTCATAAAATCACAGAATATCCTGAGCTGGATGGGATCCCAAGGGTCACCTAGTCCAGCTCCTGGCCCTGCACGGACACCCTAACAGTCCCACCCTGTGCATCACTAGGAGCATTATCCAAACACTCCTGGAGCCCTGGTAGCCTTGGGGCTGTGCCCATTACCTGGGGAGCCTGTTCAGTGCCCAGCACCCTCTGGGGGAAGAACCTTTCCCTGATCTCCAACCTCAGCCTCCTTAGCATAGCCTGAGACTTAGAGACCAACTTGAGCTCCTGCTTTTGCTTCAGTTGTCTTGATAAAACTTGCCTTGATTCTCCCAGTTTTTTCTCTCCTGGCTAGTTTTTGTTAGGAGATATGTTGTCTTGATAGAGTCCTAACCTTGTTTTCGCCTCAAATTGAAGATAAAGTTGTCTTCTCTGTAACTCAGCGGAGTAATGAACCAGATCATTAACTCTGGTTATTGCATTTAGCTGGTAAATGTGGACATGAGCTCAGGGAGCAGCACTTTGTACTTCTGGCTGCCCCTGGGGTGGCAGACAAAGAGAGTGGGTAAGCAGCAGTTTAGAAGAATCCAGATTATCACAGTGCAGCTGCTTTGGTGGCTGAGCCTGGTGCCTGTGCTATATTTCCCAGCTGGACCATGACCTGAAGCACGCCCACGAGCTGCGCCAGGCCGCCTTCAAGCTCTACGCGTCCCTGGGGGCTAACGACGAGGACATCCGCAAAAAGGTGAGCTGGGGAGGCTCAGGGGAGTGCTCAGCCAGAGGGGCAGCTGGGAGGCAGCAATTCCCACCCTCCCAGTGCTTTTCCCCATTATGATATAAGTAGGTCGAAATGAGACCTCTTTCCTCCATTAATATAAATTTTCAGATTGTGTGGAATTGGAACAAAAATTAACGTCTTGCTATGAGAGTATAACACAAGTAAAGTTTAGTTATGTAAGCATCTTCATAGTGATGAACAAGATTCGTCTTTCAACATTTTTGGTACTTGCTACTCATAAGGAATATTGTTGTGGCATATGAGAAATTTCTGAAACTTGTGTTCTGAGAGAGATAATACACCTCTGTTCTCATTATTCTATTACATAAATGTTTGAAAAAAATAAACTCTGGAAGGTCTGCTCATACTGGGAAACAAGGTCAGAATTTGTTTCCTGATTCTCAAGTGACCAAGGGGCCTTGCACTGTCATAACAAAGCAGTTAGTTGGTGATTCAAACATTACAGCAAAGAGGTTGGTTGCTTGGAGCCCTCAGGTAGTTAAAAATTAATGTGTGGAAAGTGAAGGGAACTTAATAAATGAATGATTAAAAAAAGCTTTTTTTTAAAATTAATCATGGATTTCCAGTGTCATGTAGCAAGTGCAGAAGACAGGAATGTTTTCTGAGTTTATTTGCTGGTTAAAGGGGAAAAGCAGAAGGAAGGGGGCAGGAAAACACAGAGTGAAAAGATAACATCAGGAGAATTTATCAGTGGGGAATCACTCGGGATCTCCAGAATTCAACCCCATAAACTCCTCTTTTGTTGTTTTAGTTAATAACGAGGATCCTATTTTTACACAGCTTTTAATAAGCAGTGAGCACATGTGTACATGTACAAGTGTACATGCCGAAGTTGATTTATTATGCAAAACCCATAATTCATAAGGTTATTAACTCCTTTTTATACTGGTCTTAAGTGCTTGTGCTGGCCTTGTCTAAATATGGCAGATGAGGGACTGGATAGAGCACACAGCTCTACAGCCTGTCTCTGATCTGTAGCTTGTATATGGTGTGTGCACTCACACATGCTCTCTTTTGCTTTGACATTAAGGGTAATTCATGTAAATGTCTATATATATATATGTATATTGTATGTATGTAGATGGATAGACATGTATATATAAAAATCACCTTCTTGTTCCTTGTTGATTAAAGGCCGTAATGGAACATAGAATGTGGATTTTTTAATTTCTGAATTGTCTGTAGATACACAAAAATTTCCACTTGATCTGGCAAGAGAGTGTGGCGTGCTGGTTTTAGCTGCAGTTTTTATATGTAACATTCCAAGTGCTGTAGCCAAAACCCCAGCAAGCCATGGTTGCTGTTGAGCTGTGCACTGACCTGAGTTCTTTGGCCCAGATCATTGAGACTGAGAACATGATGGACCGTATCGTTAACGGCCTGTCCGAGTCCAGCATCAAGGTGCGCTTGGCTGCAGTCAGGTGAGCCTGTCCTTGTCCCCTGTCACAGTCTGTGCTGCACCTGGGAGAGCTGCTCCCTGTCTGAGAGATACTCTGAATTCAGTTCTGCTCTTGGCAACCCTCCTGGGGGAGAGGGGCAGTTATCCTGGGCTGGTGCAGGGTTTTCTCTTGGCTTGTCCCAGGCTTCTCCTGGCCTGCCTCCCAGCCCAGTAATCCTTGTGGAGCAGCAGGGTGTGTACAGCTGTGTGCATGTCTCACAGGGAAGGCTTCTCTTCCATTCCAGATGTTTGCACAGTTTGTCCCGTTCTGTCCAGCAGCTCAGGACAAGTTTTCAGGATCATGCTGTATGGAAGCCTTTAATGAAGGTA
The DNA here is from genome assembly GCF_963662255.1 of Cinclus cinclus. Taxonomy (NCBI): domain Eukaryota; kingdom Metazoa; phylum Chordata; class Aves; order Passeriformes; family Cinclidae; genus Cinclus; species Cinclus cinclus. Next base: position 20,104,271 of record NC_085055.1, read on the forward strand.
AGTGAGGAACAGGCAGGTCTCAGTGCCTGGAGTGTTGTGGTCCATTCAAGGAGCATAGGGTGTCTGTTCAGCTGGCATGCCTTGCTGTAGAATCATAATACAATTTACCTAGAAATCAAAATCCCGTGGCCTTCTCCTAAGAGAGTTATAAATCAACAAAAGCTAACAGCAACAGGTGTGTTATTCGTGCTTGGGTTTTGGTTGATGTTTTGTTTCCTTTTCTCATTATTGTTTTTTGGGGTTTTTTTTGGTCATCAGTGTATGAAGCTAAATTATCCTCCATGTGCACACAGGACACTGACAAGCACTACATGTTCATGAATCTCAGACTCAGACTAGATGGCACAGTTCAGACTTGGTCTGTCAACCTTGCAAGAGAAGGTTCAAGAGAATTTAGATTTGCATTTTCGCCTGTAATTCTCTACCTCTTACATCTCATTGCAGATTCTATAGGTGAAACCAAAGAGCTCAGAAAGACCTTTAAAAAGACACATTATCATATAGTGCAATTTTCCACAAGATTAAATGAGATTCAAGTGTAAGTTATGTCATCTTTTATCCTGTAATGTCAGTGTCATAAATGCAGATAAATAAACCAGTTTCTCAGTTTCAACATCTTTTAGACCTTGAAAATGCAGAACAGACCAAGTCTGCTGGCATGCCTGAAGGCTTGGGCAGTATTGACACTCATAGGAATCTCCTGAAGTGAGCTTGACTGGACTGTTCAGAAGTGAAGTGGCTGGAGCACAGAAGGTGGTGTTGGCCGGGAACAAGGGAGGAGCACGTTTGGTTTAGGAATTGGTGTTTTGGTGCTGCTGGAGATCCAGGCAGAGATAAGGGACTATAACTTTTCTCAGGCTGTGCTCCTCTAAGATTATGCTCCTTAGGAAATTTGCTATGTTGTGCTCAGCAGAAGTACAGAGGGCTTGAAGAGGCTCCTTTTGGAGCTTCCTCTGTATGTGTCCTTGGCAGAGTAGGGCTTGTCCCCACTCATTTCTACTAAATTGGACTGAAAGCTCTCACATCTGACTTCTGTGGAATAATGCATTGCTCCAGCTTGTCCTGTGTTGTGTGTCATTGTCTGGGTCTGCTCTGCTAGCATCAAAGCACCTCCTGAAGTCTGGAATATCTAGCTACAGCATAGTTCCAGGTATTCCATTTTAGTGATCTCTTCATTATCCTACCAACAGAATTCCTCTCTCCCCTCTGTGACTGCAGGTTTTACAGAATGCTCCAAATGAAATTCTTGTAGTAGCTTCTTCCACACTATGCAATCTTCTTCTGGAATTCTCTCCAAGCAAGGAGGTGAGTACTTAGCCAGCAGCAGGGAGAGGGGATGGACTGAAGCGAGATTCCACAATGGTTCAGTTAGCATAAAGGTGTGTTAATTTGCACCCAATGCCTGTGACATGTTAAGGAGCTGTAATGTTGCAGAGCCTGTGCCACTAATAGCTTGCAAACAAAAAAAATCATCTGCTTACAGTGCTGTGACAGTTAATCTGGTCTCTAAAGAAAGGAAGTAGACATGAAGTTTTGTCATTTTCTTTTTGCTTGTAAAACACTGTCATCTAAAAAGGTCATAAACAAGAAGAAACCACACTGATAATTTGCAATGTGATCCATTGTCTTAGAGAATTACTGCTACTCTAACACTGAAAATGCTGGCATAGCTGAGTCTTGTTTTTTTTTATTGTTCTCAGATGAACAGTACACGATATCTGGTTCTGCAGAGTCTGTATTTCATACAGATCATACACACAGATCAACAAAGTGCAACAATTCCCCAAGTCTAAAATACTTTTTAATTACAGAAAATAATTGCAAGATTGTGCTATATGTGGGATCCTGCAGGGCACTTTGGATTACCAAATTATCAGTTGGTTTTGGTGGTTGTAATCATATCTGTGAGACAGAAAATTAACTGAAATAATGCCAAGCACAGTTCAGTAGCCATGGGGCCAGCCATGGGTTTTTTTTAACAGACTGCAGGTCAAGTGTTTATGGGGTTTTTGTGGTTTTTTTTCCTGTTTGTTTTGTTGTTGTTTTTGTTTGTTTTGGGTTTTTCGTGGGGATTTTGTTCGTTGTATTTACTTATTTTTATTTTTGTTTTTGCTGGGTTTTGTTTTTGTTTGTTTGTGTTTTTGTTTGCTTGTTTTTAAATGTTTCCGCTTCAAATTGGAGTGAAATACTGGATTTTCTGTCAGGATACGTGGTTCATGTGAAAAACATAATTGCCAAAAGAAAATATTTATTTTTGTAAGGGGTAGGAATATTTAGAAGTACTAGATTTGAAAGCCTCTATAAGGCATCTGATCCTTTTTACATATCACTCTTTTCTTCTACATAATATTTTGAAAATCCAGCAGTCACTTCAGTAAATGAGCAAAGCTGAAGTGGGTGTGTTGTACCCTGTGAAGAGCTGAGTCATTCAAATTTGGGAATGTCTCCCAGTGCTGTGGGTGTAGAGCAGCCCCTGGGGCTGTGGTGAAATCCCTGGCAGGTTCTTGCAGTACAGAGCACCTGGGACCAGGTGAGCTGGGCACAAACTGCTCCTGCTGCTGCTCAGACAGGAGCCTGCTCCTGCAGCATCCAGCCTCTTCCACGCAATTCTTGTTTTCATTGGATGAACCAGTGAATTCAGATCAGGAGGAAAGCAGTTGTTCTGAGCTTCACTTCCATTACATTAATCAGTTTGAAAGAAAAGGGCATGTATTGATATTTTTCCTGTCATTTAAAGATCATATTACAAGGTTTTGTAGTTCAATGAAGAAGTTTACAGTTTTCTGTATTATGCTGAACTTTTCATTTGGTCTGATTACTGGACACACATTTAATGTCAAGCAAGGTGTCAAGTAGCTTTCATTGTCCTAAACCTTTCTAAGCAGTGACATATATCCCTCTAATTACCCAAAATGATGTGGTTGCTCATGGAAGATGGTTTTTGGAGAGCAGTCCCAAGATGAAAGTTGCTAGGAAAGCCCAATTGCTTGTGGGGTGTGTAATATCACAGCAGTGTGTGATGATGTATATACACATATAAATGTGTGGGCATCCATGTCTCCACAAACACAGGCATAGGAGAAAGCAGCTGCTTTCTGATTTTTTTCATAAAACCTACTTTTAAATGGTTATGGATATGGGGTGTGGCATGGCTAGTTCATGTGAGTGCACTGGACATGTTGTAAGCTCAAGAAAAAGATATAAAGAGTAGATTTTTGCTATTTTCATATATGCAGTTAGTTTAAGTAGTGTTGTAAAAATCTGTTTTTCCCTCCTTTCAGCCTATTTTAGAATCAGGAGCCATAGAACTTCTATGTAGTTTAACCCAGAGTGAAAATCTTGCTTTGCGAGTGAACGGCATTTGGGCTTTAATGGTGAGTTGGAGACCCCAGTGAAATACCACTTGTGACTGTGTTCCTTAAAAAGTTTGTGAACATATCTTGTAGAACTTGTCAGTTGTTATTAAAAACTACATAATTAAAATCTGGCTTGTTCCACCAAATTGCAGAAGAAAAGCATCAGCAGCTTGGGAACACTTCATCCATTAATCCATAAAGTAAAATAAATTCTTCAGTTCTGGTACTAATTTTGTTGTCAAGATCATTCAGGGAAGCAGTTAAATAGTGTCAGTTGCATGCCAGGGGGCAAATAAAAGCTATAGCCGCAAATAACCAGGTCAGCTGTAAGACAGTGTGGAAATTGAATACACTGTGTTTCTTACAGCCTTTTTGTAAGATTAATTTAGGAATGATATATTCTTGTAGGGAATAGTCTACTAAAAGAGTGAAAATGCAGGTTTTCAGGTAAAAAAAATTAATGAAAAAGTGTGTCTGTTTCAGAATATGGCATTTCAAGCAGAACAGAAGATCAAGTCAGACATCCTGCGAGGTCTGAGCACAGAGCAGTTGTTTCAGTTGCTTTCTGATTCCGATGTAAATGTTCTGATGAAAACTTTGGGACTGCTCAGGAATCTTCTCTCCACTCGCCCAGTAAGTAGAGCTGCAAACAGACCTTCTGAAAGCTGGTCAAACAAGCAGCCAATCCAGTGCTTCTGTGCAAGACATTTTCCTGTTTTAACATCACTTGGATTTAGTGAAATATCTGTAAGCAAATGTGCAAATCAGTGTGAGAAAGTATTTGAATTAATCCTTTGTATCCATGGAAACATTGTAATTATTATCAGAGCTAGACATTTTCATTTAATGTTCAATTCCTTTGCATTTAGCTTTCAGCAACATTATTTTCATAGCAGTATCTCTGTGAAACTTGTCCAGAACAACACTGAGGGTTGCACCATTGGGTCAGTGTATGGGATGATCCAGATCTTAAAGATACCTGTCTTTCTTCCTTGGCACTTGAAATACTTCTGTTCTTATCCATCTACATAGATAATACTGGCTTTGTGAATTTGGTGTGGGACCGTGCACTTACAAAATGCAGACATTCATTTTTGCACCCTGAAATAAAATGGTTGGAAAATGTAAACCCAGGAGTTGTTTTTGACAGGGAGAAAGAGATATTCATGGAGGAAAAGAAAGGGGTAATTCCCTCTGAAGGTCAGAGGGAAAACATGCAGCAAACATTTGGCAAGCCAACGTTTTTGAGGGGAAAAAACCCATGAAGCCTCTCCTATGCATTTATCACATATTGTGTTTCTACCAGAAAAAGGTCACTGTAAAAAAATCTTCTGATATTTTCACTCATTGAGTAACCTTCATAGAAAATGAGCTTTCTCTTAACGTGAAAAGATTCTTAATAGCCTGTAATTCATTGAATTCACCCTGACAGTTCTCACAGTCACTTAAGGTGTTCTCTGTCTGGAACTATGTGCCAGCTTCACCGCTTCCTGTGGTAGATTTTAGAGCCATAACCAGTCATTTTCAACCTCTACCCAAATTTCACTCCAGACTAACTCATTCAGCAGCTTTCCAATTAAATCCCTTTATTAGCAATTTTAAGAAGTCCTACTAGAATCCCCGAGATTTTAAAGAATTAAAAAGTGCTGTGTGCTGGTTATCTCTGGTGCCTGTTTGCTGCCACTCCTGAGGTTTGGTATCAGTTAATCCAGTAGATCTTGTTTAATCTTTTTTATTCTAGTGTAGGTGTTCATAGTCTGTCATCAGGTGACCTTTGAGCTGTGATCCTGTGAACTTAGGGCAGTGTTCCCAGGCAATAACTAATGCATCTGTCTTATTTCTCTGCCCCCTCTGAGGCTTTGGAAATGTGGCTGTTGGACCTGGGCAGAGCGTCCCTGCAAGAGTAGCAAATAACAGAGAAGAAACATCAGTTTTCTCACCCCTCTCTGATATTTTCCCAGTTATCAGAAGAGAAGTGGTTGTTTCCAACTGCAGCCTCACACATTTAGAGCCTGGGTTGGCAGGGTTCAGTCCTCAGCCTGACAACTGGCACAGCAGTGTCTCCTCTCCAGGTGACAGGGAAAGCATCACCAAGGCCCATACTATGCTCTCTCAGACAAAAGCAGGCTCCACATGAAGAAGAATGTTCTGAAGTGTTTCTGCTGTCATAAATTCTTGGTTTGGGAGAGCTAACTGGAAGCAGTGCTCTGTGTACTGTATTGCTACTCCTCACTTGGAGTGATTCAAGCAGGAATGCCCCTTCCTTGTCTGGGGAGTTACACTAAATGTATTTCATCCTTGCTTTGGCAGCACATAGACCACATAATGAGCACTCATGGGAAGCAAATCATGCAAGCAGTAACCCTCATTCTGGAAGGGGAGCACAATATAGAAGTCAAAGAGCAGGTACCTTTTCTGTTTTGTGTTGTCTTGGCAGAATAAAATGTAAGAGAGCAAATAATGCTTACTGTTCACAACATGTCATTTTTGTTTGGGATTATGATGTGCTGTTAATATTTTACTAAGATCTGTCAGATGAATAGCTTGAGTACCTACAAGAATGCTTTGCTTTCTAGTGGATTGTTACAAAATTGTTTGAACTGAATTCAGATTGGTTTTTCAAATGTGGTTTTGGCAAAGAGGAGAGGGGTGTGAGAGCAGAAGAATTAAACTGGTGCCATTGCATAGCAGGCAGGGATCAGTAGGAATAGAAGAGAAGCACTAGCAGGGGAAAGAACATCCTGGTGGAGCCCAGGAAAAAGTAGGGAGGGACCTGGCCTGACAAATTAAAACTTAAGAAAAGCAATCTGCAAGAGAAAAGGCAGAGGGAAAGAAGAGATGGCCAGCAAGGAATGGCATCTTGGAACCAATGTACAGGGACAGCTGCTGTGGGAGTGCTAAAGCAGCAATTAGAGGATAGGTAGGCAGGATTTGGCTGGATAACTCCTGTGCCAGACAAGACAGGTAGTGGGAGAACTGTGTTCCTTCCTCACATAGGGTGTGTGGTGGGGAAGGATGGGGGCAGCAAGGAGCTGTGGGAGATGCCAGAGGATTGCTTTGGCTTAGGTTAGATATGGATAGCAAACAGCGTGGGAAATGAGTGTAGGAGTAGAGCTGGTCTAAATCCCTGTTCAGGGTAGAAGGCTGAAGGCAAACAGCCCACCTTTGGCGATTTAAGTGCAAAATAAGCAAAAAACATCCCCAGAGACTCTTGCTAGCAAGTTTAGTGACACCAACAGCTGAGAAACAGCTGAGAGCTAACCACGTGTGTCTTTCTAAATAGGTCTTCCTGATAAAGCTGTGGTGACAGGAATGGCCTTTATTGCCGTCGGTTATTTACCTTGCCACACTTACCTCAATATACCTGGGAAATACTCTGGGAAAGGGCTGGGGCTGAGTTTGGAGTTTGGGGCCTATATCCACTAAGCATTACCTTGGTCTCTGTGGTGCTGCTGGCTCTTATTTCAAGACCCAGTACAATATGTCTGCACACCAGAACCCCTGCTTGGAGCAGGACAGTGCTTGTCTCTGTCACTGCCGGCCTCATCAGGATGTAATTAGCAGCTTTGAAGTAATTAGTCTCTGCAGCTGCTGACACAGTGCAGTGCAGCTTAGACACAAGCACCATGCAAGTGCTGATCATGCTCCTGTGTCCCCCCAGCACGTCCAGAAAAGATGGGCAAATTCTTCCAGAGCTCTTGGGAAAGAGCTTGTGGAGCATTTACAGGTGCCCCTGAGAGCCAGGGAGAGGGCTGTGCCAGTCAAAGCTCTGTGCAGATACTGCCAACGTGGGTCAGGGTGCTTCAAGGGCATCCTGTGGGATGGCTTCTCCAATTTGCAAGAAATAACCAGCTGCAGAAGTAGCTGGAGTTACCTCTGCAGGTGACAACTGTGATTAGATTTGCTGAAAACAAATTCCTCCTTTTCCAGATCAGCAGAAAGGCCTCTCTCTCCTTTTCCTGGCCTTAAGAAGGAAGTGGAAATGGTTGGGGTTTGTTATTTTTCCTTTCCTTCCAGCCACTGCTACAGAACAGACTGCTTTATATTATTTCCTATATGTTGTAGATTTCCATGTGAGACTTAAAATGTTCTTCCTTGCAATTAATTAATGAGTGCTGCTCTTTATTTTAAAATGGTGATTAATGTTTTTGGCCAGGGCTGCTCCCCACAGCTGGTAACTCCTTGGCATTGGCCCTAGACGTGAGCAAGCTGGAAACTCCAGATTAAAGATATTAAAACTAATTGAAGGAATTGTTTTTCCTGAGTTCAGAGCTGTCAGGGAAGCTGTTATGGGATGTGATCTGGGGCCAAATAACTTCCCAGTTTCTCTCTCTTTCAGACATTGTGTATCCTTGCCAATATAGCAGATGGCACAACAGCAAAAGAACTGATTATGACCAATGATGACATCCTGCAGAAAATCAAGTACTACATGGTAGGGGGAATTTCTCTTAAAGGATTTGTGTTGGTCTTTTGCAGGAATGAAAAGAGGAAAGTGGTTTAGGATTTTATTTTTTTTTATTCACTATCACACACTTAATTTCCATATAAGCAGTGGGGTGTAAGTGCAGTTCTGTATGGCAGAGGTGTACAGAGGAACTGACTGAAAGGAAAATCCAGGGGTTCTTTCCCATAAAAACATTACAGAAACATCATCTACATAGAAAACATTTCATGAACTTGGAAAAGGCATATCTTGGGATGTCAGCAAACATTTGGAAGGAAGTGATTGACTACTACTCAAGTGCACATACATTGTGGCCCTATCTTTGAGAGGAGTTGTAGATAAGAATTAGTCCCAGCTTTCCTATCTTATTACATTATGAATGCCAAAATATGTCTTGTGAATTTCTGAATTTCTTCTTCTAAACTTGAGTTTTATTTTTCTATATTTAGAGTCATTCAAATGCTAAACTACAGCTTGCTGCCATGTTCTGTATATCTAATCTCATATGGAATGAAGAGGAAGGTAAGAAACCCTCCTTTTAAATGCACAGACAAGTTACTATCCTGATCAAAAAGCTTTCATTGTATAGTAATCAATATTTGCAGTGCTTAGTGCAGTGGGACCCAAAGTATAATGGGAAACATCATTATAGGTGTAGTATGGAATATGTGGGAGTGGTCAGGAGACACTGAGGAGGATGCAGAGAGCTTTCTGGGGGAGACACAAAGACACAGTGACAATAAACAGCAGCTAGAGAGACACAGTGGGAGGTTTTCACCTATAGTATTTCTGTGAAGTCTCAAAACAATTGGAGTGAAAGAGAATTCTTGTAAGAGCTTCCAGATCTTAAAGGGACTGTGGAAACTCATTTTTGGAAGGAACAGTTTCACTGGAGGGAATATATGGATTAGAAGGGGATTTCTGGCAAAGAAATTTTCCACAGCATGGATGGCTTGAGTGGCTTGGGCCAAAACCAGCTGAAGTACTTGTGGATGGAACTGGGAGTAATGGATAAGGCATCTGGTGAGAAATCATGGCCTGGGAGAGTGGGAGGTTACCAGGAGGGGGCTGAAAGGATGGTGCTGCTCAGGGGAATATGGTGAGAGGAGGAAAGGGCAGAAGTCAGGCTCAGAAACACCTCCAGGGGAATGTTTTCTACATCCAAATGCTGTGAAATCACTGATGAAAACAGCTGAAGTCACAATACCTTACAATAAAGATTTTTGCCTTCAAGATGTTCTTGGCTCGAAACATGTGCACACAAAGCATAGCAATAGAAGCTGGAGCTCCCTGGGGAAGCAGGCAGACCTGAGGGAGCATTTCCATGGCTGTGCTCTAGCTAGACATTGCTCCTGACCCCTCCTTTAGCTGGTTTCTGCTCCTATCCCTCTCTGCTGTCCTGCAGACACTTGGGCTGGGGCCACTCCCAACAATGGGATTTGTTATTGTTGCAGGTTCACAGGAGCGCCAAGACAAACTCCGAGACATGGGAATCGTAGATATTCTACATAAACTCAGTCAGTCCTCAGATCCAAATCTGTGTGACAAGTGAGTATGAAGATAATACAGGACCGCCACAGTTGTTAATCTCAATTACATTATTTTAAACAAATTAAGCCCAACAGTAACTTTGCACACACCTGTGCTGTTACCCGTGTTAGTATCCACGCAGATCTTCTGGCTGCTTCCCAAACATGTGTAAAACCAAAACAGTTACTGACCATTTCTGGGGTTTTATGTTAACCTTTTGCAGTTTTCCCACCTAAAGTTGGAAACGGCCCATATTTCTTCCACAAAGTAAAGGAGAAAATCTGGTCTCTGGAAGATGTCACACACAGACAACACAACTCAAAACTGTGCAGTTGTTTTTAAAATGCATTCAGTTTGGTATTCTTGGTTTTGTGAAAGATGTTCTGGTGTTCTTAGATATGTTTGTAGTAAATTTAGGGCTTCTCATCTTAAAATCTATGCCAGAGTTTTAGCACTGAAAATGATCATCAGGAACATTTTGATATCCCAGTGCTGCCACACCAGCCCCCTCCATGGGCTATTATTATGGCTTGTGATCACAGCAGGAAGCTAGGAAGAAACAAATAAATAATCTTCTTCCATGTTAATGAGTTGTATCAGATCCTGGAAAAGTCTGTTAAGGTCATGGTAGCAGGTTGAGAGCTGTTGGGGACAAAGGAAGAGCAAAACCTCTCACTTCAGGTGGGAGGAAACTTGGAAATAGCCCATGATGATGGAACTGTAACCCCAGACTTTAGGAGGTGCTTTTGTTTTAACAAAAACATTATGCAATATTAGATTACATAACTTGCATTATTAGACTGGCTCCTTCCTCCCTCTCACCTCACTGTGTGCTTTTGGTGGGGCCAGGATTCCTGCCAGGATTAATGTGCCTTTAGTATATTTTGAGTTGACATTGCTTGATTTCTCAGCTCAAAGACCTGCTTTTCATGATACACCTGTATTACAGAAAGCCATTGCTCTTCAGTGACTGCTCTTGAGGGATTTTGGAAGGTGTGTGTAACACACATCCCAAGCCCCACCATTCTGGGAGTGCCTCAGTTTGTGCTGGGATCCAATGTCATTGGCTAGATCAGGTTATCCTTGGATGCCAGGTAGATTCTTTAACAGTTACAACCCACACACAGAGCATTTCTGCACCACGGGCTAGATCTTTCCAAAGTGAGGGAGCCTTTTCCTCAGCCATCCTCCCTCCCTCTCTGCTGGCACACTCTGAGCCTGTACATGAAGCTGCTGCTTCTGCTGAAGCCAGACTCCTGTAATTGATGGGTTGTTCTTTCTTGCAGGGCGAAGACAGCACTCCAGCAGTACCTTGCATGATCAAAGACTAATTGAATCTATGGACACCCCTCATGTCTACTTAAGGAATAGCAGGAGATACTCCTGACTCCTTATATTTGCACAAGTCACCTTGGGCTGCATTTTTCTCAGGTGCAGGGAGCTGCTTTGCAGAAACAGTTCGAATGATCAGGTCTCCAGTGCACTTGAGAATTTTCTTGAGGTAGTTTCTTTACTCAGAGGACTCGGGTGGGGGGGTTGTTTTGGTTTTTTTGGGTTTTTTTTCCTGAGCTACCTGGACTCTCAGATAGAACAATCAGTCATCATTTTCCTTTTGGGCCTCCAATTCTCTGCTTTTGCTGCAGCCTTGTGTGGGTGCGTGGGCGCTCGAGTGCGTGCGTGTGCCGGAGTGAGTGTGTGAGTGTGAGACCTCACTTTTGGTTTTCCTTTTTTTTGTGTGAAAATCTTTTTCTACAGGTTTTCAAGGGTTAACCATTGTTTGCTGTACGAATACTTCAATGAATTATATACCGTTTGAATGAAATGTTATTTAAAAAAGAAAAAAACAAACTGTTGTATCCCATAAAGTTTATTTTGAATTTTGAACAGATGAATGTTTTTAAGTAAAATATATGCATTTCTGAACTTCAGATTAACTTACATTATACTTTGTTTTTAAAGAGAAAAATAGAGGGAGACAATAGACTTTAAATTCCAAGCAGCACATTCTGTACTGGCATGGTCCAAGAGTTCTTTGCCATAATACAAGGTCACATGGTATCAATGTCATGCTCAAATCCATGGAATAGCCCAACTGGATTGGGTTTGGATTTCTCTACATTGTTGGAAAATATACTTCAGGGTTAGCATGACTGATGCTTTTCAGAAAGGAGCAGGTGGCTGCAAGATCAGCAGGAATAAGCTCTTGCTTTGTCAGCCAGGCACTTGCTCAGCTAATTGCTGAAGGATTGGCTTATTCATGGTCAGAAGGATTTGCTGATCATTGGTATCAGTGGAGCAAACAGTGTGTTGCAGAAGTTACACCTTCCAGAGACTAGAAGGAGCTAGCAAGCAGGATTAAAGGATTGCTTTTGTTTTGCATCCTTTATCTTCACTAATAGCTAAGAGATTTCCTAATTATTTCCACAAATGATCAACTGGGTGCATTAAGTTGGGGAAGGGATGGGAAAACTGGGAATTCCATCTTGTTTTATAGCTCAGCAATGTTGCTACATATTTTCTGTATATATGCAGCTATACACACATGCATGGATTTAGATTGCTGGATAATTGGTGGGGTGTGACTGCATCCAGAGGCTCTGAGTGTCTGTATGTTCCTGAAATGGTGCCTGCAAGTGTGCAGGGGAAAACATGAGTGCAAGTGAAGGGGACTGTGTGAGCTTAGGCTGGAATAGCCGAGCCCAGTGGCTTCCCAGTCTCTTCAAGCAGTTCAGTTCAGGGTTCTGACTCTGCCCAGCTCTCCTTGCTGGTTTCAGTTTAGACCATAGTTCATAGTCAGACTCCCCAGACACTGTATTTACATAGCACTAACAGGCACTAGAATTTGCAGCTAATGTCTTAAACCAAATCTTCCTTCTCTTACACTGAGCTTCAGGAAGGCTGCAGCAAGAAGAGAAGTCTGTAACTTTGCTAATGAATTTTTATAATTGTCTAAATCTTTTATTCCTAATCAGAAGGTCAAATTGTGATGACAGCCTTGCTTTTTTTCCAAGGTAACCCTTTGTGTCAGAAAATGTGACCACAGTTTGGCCTGGAGTTTGAATGTGCTGTATATCAGATAACTGTTACCACTTGGTTGCAAAGGAGAATATCTGCATTTCATGTAACTTCTTCCACTCTCAAAATAAAAGTGAACACCTGACACTTTGCCCCCAGGCATTGCAGTAAGTGACTGGCAATTTTTTAACGTCCTTCTGCAAATGTTTCATGATGGACTTTGGGGGTTGAACAGAAGGGAAAGTAAAAATATGTGAGAACTTGTTAATCTCAGTACCTCAGAAGCAAAGTCTTGTTTATAAAATTCTATCAAATATATTTTTGCTTGAACTGAGAAAAAAGTTCTGAGGCAGGTATTGTAAATGCAAAACTGTCCAGAGGGCACTTCCCTGCCCCATTTGCACTCCTGTCTGTGTTTAGGAGCTTGAGTTGTTATGAATCATTTCTCATCATTCCCCAACTCACATTTCTTAAAGCAAATCTGAGTTTGATTCTATAGAACTTTGGTGCCTACAGGTGTTCAGAAAAAAAGGTGAGTAAAAGTATCTCTGTACAAGTTTTGAGGTGGTTTCCTGAAATTCTGCCAGAAAAACTAAAAACCAATGCTCAGACAATCTTGTTGCTGCATGAGAACAGTTGACATTTTACACAGGTATAGAGAAGACAAACTGTTGGAAGAGAACATTTTTACATTCAATTAAACTTTGTGAATAATTTTTGATGTTGCTATAGGTATGTACAAAAAGAAGAATACTGTAAATAAAAATAACTTTACCAGAACATCTAGATTTTTCTCAGCTTCCTGAAGAAATATGAACTCTCTGTGCCAGCTTCTCTACAGCTTGAGATTTACAGTGGGACAGACTTTCCTGATCACCCAGAGCTTTCCCAACTTAATGAGGTAGCAGCAGCTTGTGAATTCCAGGGTTGCTTACAAAACCAAAGCAAAGTTTGTCTGGACATCATATAAATCACCAGGATTTCTGCTGATCTTGGGCCGTTTCTCTGCTGAAAAGCCATCCTGATGAGTGTTGTTAAGTATGTCCTGTCTTTATATATGGGTCTAGTGATGGGAGTTCTTCTTTCAGAGGTTACATGTGCTACAAAGTGAATAGTTGATTGGGGGGTTTAGAACACCAGCTGTCAAGACAGTGGTACCCTTGGCTCTCCCCAGCACCTTCATTCCACATTTGGACTCTTTCCCACACAGAACATGAAATAAAAGATATGTGGAACAATAATTCCAGTCACAGATTTCCATAGTGGTAGTGAAAGAAACCAAGTGACCTGTGTAAAGCAGCTTGTGCCAGGATATTCTAAAGGCAAACATACTTTTTAAAATTTATTTTTACGGACTTCACCCATTGCCATGGATGCTCAGGAAAACTGCTGAAGCAGTGACACAGCAGGCACAGGACTAATTGAGGTGCCGGAGATAAGGTTCTTTAAGAGTAGAAAATGGCTTTAAAAGGGCTTTGGTAATCCTGAAATGTGAGCAAAAGAGCTGTCAGTTTGCAAACTTTCAGTGGTGGTCAAAATCATCAGGGCTTTTCTGCAGACTGATTGTCACAAAAAGAGACATGTTGGGGGCATTGATGTACCAAAACCTGAATCCTCAGCCAGGAGGACGGTGAGCAGCTGGAGGACCAAGTGTGGTGTGCTGTGTGACAAGAAGCAGCTCCAAGCTGTGCCTCTGCAGCTCAGTGTGCCCAGATGTGGGAAGGGAGGGGATAAGAGCAGCAGCCCTGCCTAAACCGCATTGCCAGGAGTGCTGGGCACTGGCACTGCTCTCACTGCAGGGAGGAAAAGAAAACCACAAACCTCCCCAAATGGAGCTTGTTTGGAGGGGGACAGCCTTGTTCAGTGCTGCGAGGTCACAGCTGGATCCCATGCCTTGCTTTGAGCCCCCAGTCTGGGAGAAAGGTGGGACGACTGGAGTGGAGGGTGAGTGTTGGGCTGGGGTGTGCCAGGCAGGGGAGGCAGGCACAGGAGGGAGAAAGGCTCCACCTGCAACTGCTGCTCCAGGAGTCCCAGGAGAGACGGAGCTGAACTTGACACGGGGGAGGGAGCAGGCTGGGCTGGTCTGGGCTGACGCTGGCCTGCCAATGCCAGTGCTGCCATGGCAGCCTTGGGGTCCTGCCAGCTGCTGCACAAGGCCCTGGAAGGGAGCGGCCATTAAGGCCCCGCAGCAGCACCTCGGCTCTTGGAGAAGGTGTGAGCAAAGGTGTGTCCAGGTTTGGGGCACTGCAGCAGGGCCAGGGCGATGCTGTGGGTGCTGTGTTTGGGTAAAAAGCTCTCTCTGTGGTGCAGGTTGGCCAGCACTTGGATCCAGGTGATTAGAAGCCATCTGTAGTGCTTTGTGCTTGGGACAGCTGCTCAAAGGACCCTGTTCCTGCCAAAGGATGGCCGCAAAGAAAAAGGACGTAGTGCTGCAGGTCAGTAGTAGACAGGCCTTTAGCAGACTTTGTAAACTCAGTAAGTGCAAGGGATGGAGTTCAGTGTGGGGTATCTCAGATTGTGCTGGCAAATCCCCACAAGGAGCCATTCCTGGAGGCAGGTGGGAAGCGTGGGAGGACCTGGCAGGTCCCACGTGTCCCCAGTCAGGGCTGTGGGGTGCACAGGGAGCTGCTGCAGGGCTGCAGGTTGTGTTTGGGGCTGCTGGGGCCTAGCACAGGTTTGGCTGCTGTCAGAGACCAAAATGCCTGTTTTGTGAGGTAGTAGCTCAGAGAACATTTAGGAGTAGAGAAATGGAGTTGGCACATCTGGATGACAAGAGTTACTGGATGTTTCTAACCAGGTCATGTATTCAGAAAGATTGCTGTAAAGGTAGAAAAGCTAGGAGGTACAAGAAAGACTCAGAGGCTGAAAAATCTATTTCGCAATGATGTGTACAAGAATTTTTCCTGTTTCCACTGCACAGATGACCTAGTGATGCTTTTTATAACTACTGCATGGGGAGAAGGGGGGTTCTAAGAGCAGTTCATGACGCAGAAACATTGAGAACTGAAAATGGATTCTGCAAGTCTCCTTCAAATTTTGAGAGCAGTTCAGTCTTCTCAAGAGAGAAATAATGAAAGAGATTGTGGACTCTCTGATCTTGTTTATTCTCAGTTTGAACTGGAAATGTGAACAATGTAATAAGGAAAGAGGGGCACTTTATGAAGGTAGGAATAGTTTCTATTGCTTTTTGTCTCGCTGTGTTCCTTGTGGAATGGGGAAGTGACATGAACTAGACTGTGCCCCTTTGGCAATGAAGGGAAATCTGGGTCTACATCTGCAAAACTGGGATTTTTTACATCTGCAGATGAAAGCTGAACCTGTGTAGGACATGAGGGGATGTCCTGGAAGGGATCTAGTTTTGTTAGAGAAAAGTCAAGTCCAAGCAGCCTCAGAACATCCAAATCAGCAAAGCATCTTGAAGAGTGCCAGCAGTACTTGAGTCCGGCAGTTGAACTCATGGCCAAATTCATTATCACAGAATACTCTGGTTAATCATTTAGACTCGTTAGCATTCTGTGAAACACTCTGAGGGTGGTCCCAGCACTAGGAATAATTGAATTTTGTAGTTCTGCAGGTTTTCTCTGAGAAAACTAAGCTTGGGGTCATGTGCTGAACAGGCAAATAAACTGAGGTGTCTAAACAGCTCCCTGTTCCCTGAGTGAGACAAGGCCCTGGAGAAATTGCTCCTTGTGACCCCCAGTGACACAGCTCTGAACACCTGTCAGAGGGAGTTTCCACTCTTGGAATTCTTGGCTGTGAGATTTTTAGCAGCCCTTTAATGCCCATTGGTGTTAATTATTGTAAAGTAGTTGGCCTTGATGCAACCTACCATCTTTCACTGCAGTCTAAATATAGTTGGGGTTGATGATACCCACTGAGGAAGGAATTAGCAATCTTCATTGTTCAGGATGAACAACACCAGATCTTGCATTTCTCAAGAAGTCTTTTTTATTTTAACTCCCTGTCTTTTTCTAAGTACATACTGAAGGGCAACCCCTGTCAGATGGGGAAGATGCTAAGGATTATATCCTTCCTAAGAACAGTATTGGGAATGTGGGATAATAGAGAGGCTGGTGCTGTGTATGGAATGATCTAGGGCATCCTTGACAGGGTCAATCTCTGAGCAAGCTGATCTAATGCTGAGTTTTATGCAGGAGATTAGATGAAGGCCACAGGCCCCTCCCAGCCTAGAACTTCGTGTTCTCTGTTCACTGTGCTTTGGAAGTCTTTAGGTAACAGCTAGGAATTCAGGTAAGGACATGCTGGGTTCAGACCAGCCATTCATGGAAAGTGTGTATTTACTAGTTTAATAAGTCTATCAAGGTTGAAACATCTCAAATAGTAGAGTTTATGGGCAGGCAAGGTGAGAAACTGTTGCTGGGGAATCAGTTGGTTTATAAAAATCCCTGTGAGAACTGGGCCTGAACGAGGTGTGCTTCAACTGGAATCCTGGGCAGGCAGATGAAGATCCTGACAAGGGGCTGTGTGTCTGGGATCCCAGTTTGGGGGCCCCAGCCAAGCCCCAGAACAACTCTCTGCAAACTGAGTCTGGGATCTCCAGGCAGCAGTGCCACTAAACAAGGGAGGAGGACTTGCCCTTGGCTGGCTGCTGCTGCCCTTTACCTTTCCATGGATCTTGTGAGACATCCCAATCAGCTGGTCAGAGATGAGAGAATCACAGTCAGAGGAGTTTCCTGAGTGCTCAGGTAATGCCTCTTTAGGCAGGTGTGTCCCTCTGGAGTGATTTGTCAATATGTTTGCAGCAACTGGGTAGTACCTGATGAATTACTGTGGCTTTTCCTGTTTTTCAATTTTCCACACAGATCAACATTACTAGCCAAGAGCTTTGGGAAGAAGTGCTGTGTCTCAGCGGACTCATTGGTAAGGGTTTGGTCAGCACACTGAATTGCTCTTGTTCTATGTTGAAAGGACACCAGGACTGTTAGGAATTATTAAGGATGTTTAGTCTCTCCATTTCCTTTACCCCGAATGGAAGAAAAAAATATTCTAACCAAGTTGAGACCAGCAGGAAGTTGTAGTCCTCTTAATTTATGTGGGACAGTCATCGTGCAATCCATGCAGTGCTGGTCCAGTCTCCACTGCTTGGAACAAGCACAAGGAACAGCCCTGGTTCCCAAGGTTCTTGGGAAAACCTCATGTGCTCTGCCTCTGTGCAGCAGTTTTCCCTGGGAAATCTGCTACCTCCAAGGTCACAGCCATGTCTATGTTTCTACTTAATACTCCTCCGCATCATTCTTAGATTGCTATTTTGTAATGTAATCCTGTCCTCTGATGCAGCATTTCAAACCTTGCAAGGGTTTCCAGTTCAGGGCTGAATCCAGCCCTTCTAGCATATGGTCTATTGGTCTGTGTCCAAACTGACTCCTTTGTACCTCGTTCTGACCCATTTTCCTGCTTGCAGTTGTCGATGTGTTTCAAGCCTGGTGTGGCCCATGCAAACCAGTAGTGAATCTGTTCCAAAAAATCAGGAATGAAGTTGGCGGTCATCTCCTGCATTTTGCTGTGGTAAGATCTCACTTGGCACTGCTTGAAATACAGTCCTCTGAAGTCTAAGGGTTGAAATCACTTATCTTTCCAGTATTTAGCCCAAACCATAGCAGTGCAGGAGTTGCAGCTGCTGGGAGTGAACCTGCCATGTACAGGAGCTTGGGTATATCTATAGGAATTCATATAATTAAGGATTTTCAGGCTTCAGCTGCTCTGTGCTTTCCAGATTTCGACTTAAGCAAGTAACATTAGACAATCATTAACAAGTTGCCTCTGATGTACAGGGAGAGGCTGAAGGGGCTGGATTTGGTCACTCTGCAGAGGAAAAAGGACAGATGTCCAGTGGGGAGAGGATGGAGAAGGCACAGACTGATGTCTGTGATGGAAAACACAGCAACAGGACAAGAGACCACAGGATAAGTTGTATCAGGGAAAGGTCCAAGTAAATAGAAGGGAAAATTATTCAGGTGAGAATGTAGGACACTGGGACAAGTTCCCAGAGTGCTGAGCAGAGCTGATTCTTGGAAAAGGTCAAAACTGACACAGCCTGGAGCAGCTTCCTGTACCACTGAGAGCAGCCCTGCCCTAAGCCAGGTCTGGGACTGGAGCCCTTCTGGGACTGAAGTCCCTCCCTGCCTCAGCCATGCGCTGACTGTGTGTTCTGGTGCCTTCCTGGCTGGTGGCAGCTCTGGACTTGAGGACAAAGTCAAGGGCAGTGAGGTTTCTCTTGGCTCAGCCCTCCCATCTCTGCTGCCACTGCTCTTCCTGGAATTTCTCAAGGTCCTCATGGGCAGGAGCCCTGAATTCACTTTTCAGGCTTTTTTTTTCTGGGATTCACCCAAGCAAGCTGCTGGGAATAGATATCACAGGAGTGTCGCTTCAGCTCCTGCAGGTGACATCTACTTGCTTGTCAGGCAGTGGAACTGAGCTGTGAGCTGGCTGTGCCCCTGGTTCTGACCAGTGTCATTTTGTCCCCTAAGTCTGGTACCCAGAGGTGTTTTCCTGTAGGCGGGGTAAGTACCAGCCAGCTGAGTGTGTCTGAGTCCAGGAACTTGTGTGTGCATCCTTCTGGAACAGAAATGCTTTTCTAGAAACACCTATTTTATTCTACATTCATTTTAGGCTGAAGTTGATTCCATTGATGCTCTGGAAAAATACAGAGGACAATGTGAGCCTGTCTTCCTCTTTTATACAGTGAGTGAAAGTATTTTTCCAGTGGTTGCATAGCAATAAACATGACCTGGTGGTGGGAACATCGGTCCTTTTGGGAGGATGTTTTATTTCTTTAATGTGTGATGGGAGTGGCAGTTTAAAATTTTATTTGCTCTGTATCTGCTGGTAATCAAATGCTGGGCAGATAAGAATATACAGCCAGTGTGCTGCCCTGTGGAGTCTTCAGGTTCAGTCTGCTGCTTTTGTAGGACCTCATTCCTCTCACAAGCTGCATTGCTTCATCCTGAGACTGATGAGGCACAAGTAAGGTTGTGGAGCACAGCAGCTCTGAGGGGAGGAGTACATATAGTGTGGGTGATGTGCTGCTGTGGGGAATTGCAGGCCCAGAGAGTACAACCTGAGCACTTGCTGACTGATTTGCTTTCCACACCTTCCAGGGAGGAGAATTAGTGGCTGTTGTAAGAGGAGCAGATGCACCATTGCTGCAAAAGACCATCCTGAAACAGCTGGCAGGGGAGAGGAAGGTTTTAAGTGGAAGAGAGCCTCTGGTGGTAATGGGTCACTGAAGCTTCAAACACCTGTAGATGTGCATGCAAGAGGAGAGGTTCAGCTCCCCAGAGCCAGCATAGCTCTAAAGCAGAGCCACTTCTTCCAAAAATCCCCTCCCCTGCCCAGCCAACCTCCCAAGCTACTACCACTGGGACTGGCTTTGTGTGTGTGGCTAAAGTGATGACATTTCTGAGGAGCAAAACTGTCTTACCTGTGTGTGACCTGCTGCTCCTAAGGCATCTCTAAAGCCTGCAGTTCTCTGCTGATGTTGCTGGCCTGTTCCTAGGAATGCTTTTCCCCCAGCTCTTGCTGTCCACTGACTGACAGCTCAGCAGGTAACCCTGGACAGCAGATCCTCTGCTGTCCCTGCTGAGCTGACCCGGCCCAGGACAGCAGGAAGGCTGTTCCTGCTCAGGGAGAGGTAGGATGTGGGGCCCTGCCTGGCACCTGGAGGGTGTGTGCGGGATGTTCCTGGCTCAGCCATGTGCTCTTGCTGCTAGGTGCCAGACAGAGCCTCGTCCAGAGAGCAGGGAAGCACAGCTCCACTTCAGGAGGAACAACAGGAAGGGCTAACAGGTAAGGCAAGGCACAGGTGTAGAATGTTCTCTGTGCCTTGAGTTGGCACCTTTAATAGCTGGAACCTTCAGCAGGGATTCAGCTGCTGCTGGGACACCAGAGTGGCCATTCCTCCACCTGGGCACATGGAGAGAGTCACCTTGGAAGACAAACAAGCATAGATTAGGTGTCTGGCATTGTGAAACTGGGGTTATTTATCCTTACAATGTGTTTTATCTGATATTTGACCCCCCTTGCTTTCTGTCCTGGCAAGGGCTCTTGGTGACCCCACATGGCTTTCTGTTTCCAGGCGGTTTTTAAAAGCAAACACAGATGCTTGAGCTCCAAATGTGCTTATACCACCTCCTGCCGTGTCTAAAATTAGCCACGAATTCCCAAAGGCTTTAGCCTCTTCTCCTAAAAGGGACAATTTTTCTTGGCTTTGCTGGGACAATGTTGCATCCTAGCCCCGCGCACCCCAAATCTTAGGCTCCAGAATGTGGGAATCGAAGCAAAACCCTCCTGGCTTTAGCTGAAGCACCATGGGATGAAGGGGCATGAGGGATGTGGGTCTCTGCCTCTCCTTTCTGCACCTATTGTAAATTTTGTCCATTTTCTTCCCTCGGAGGCTGACGCACCCTTCGAGTCCGGAAGAACAACCGCAGTCGTGGAGCAGATGCGCGTTGTTTCAATAAATACGAGATTTCCGTGTGGCTCCCTTCCCTTGGTGTCCCCCGCGCGCGGTCCCTTTAAGGCAGGGGCGGCCCCGCCGCGCTGCGGCTGCGTGGGGAGGAGGCCGCGCCCGCGGGTTCGAGTCCCGGCGGAGCCGGCCCGGCCATGGCCGCGGCCCTCGAGCCAGGGGAGGCCGAGCCGTGCCCGGAGCCTCCCGTGCACCGGCTGAGCGTGGCGGAGCTCGACCGTGAGCTGGACTCTCGCAGCGAGCTGGTGCGTCCCGAACCGCCGCGGAGGCCGCGCCTGCCCGGGCGCTTCCCGCAGGGCCGAGGGAGGGGCGGTGGGTCCGTGAGACACGCGAGGGACGGTCGGAGCCCTCACGGATGCCCGTGAGGGAGGCTCGGTGGGTGTTTCACACAGACACCTGTGAGAGAGAGTTGGCGAGTCCCTCCACACTCGTGTGATCCTGTGAGGGAGGGTCCGCGCTTCCCTTCACACGGACACCTGTGAGGGAGGGTCCCAGGTTGATCTGTGCCAGTTCCAATATGGTATCATGGCTCGCTGTCACTGTAATTTACATACTTTTCGTGTGCTTCACCGTATACAGGGAAAAAAAAAAAAAGCAACCCCCAAAGTTCTGTATGGTGGGTGCCTTATGTAGCAGGTACAGAGTCAATGATTTAATTTCTCATTTGCTGCAATACCCTTTATAGTGCAATAGCGTGTTTATTCTCAGAACATCAGAAGTGTTCTGTGACTGTTTCTGGAAGTAAGTCTCACACAGCCTCCAAGAAGGAAATATTTTCCTAACTCAACCAGGTGAAACTGTATGACCCTGCCCTCGGAGCTCTTGCCTGCCTTTCCTGAGAGGCGTGTGTGCACAGCTGCTTTTGATGTGGCTTTAATTATGGTTTGGAAAACAGAGTAGGCAACCTAAACTCAGGTTGTGGTTTCTGATGTACAGATTGACGACAAAGAATTTGACATTCCTCAAGTTGATACCCCTCCAACGCTGGAGAGCATATTAAATGAGGTGAGTGAACCACCGGACAGGGGAGGGGTCAGGTGAGGCAGCACATTCTCCTCTTCCTCTACTCTTACTGTGTTTTTCTTGGAAAGCAAAGTTGTAGAGCCTCATGGTTTCCTGGTTTCCTGATGCTGATAGCTAGCAGGTGCATACTCAGTGGAGTAATTGCTCTACAGTGTATGATATGGAATTTTGGTTTTTCCTTTTGATTGAAATATCCACAGCTGTAGCATAAAAGGCTTTCATCAAGTCCAAGCACATTCATCTGTAGATCTGGAGAGTCACCTGAAGTCTAGACAGCCTATTAAAGGTCAGAGTCACCAAAAAGCTTTTTTTACCTAAAAGTAATTGCAGAGTATTCAGAATAGTTCTGAAGTTGTGGGAGGAGATGAGACCTAAATTCTTTACAGCTTCGTTTGTGTTGTTCCTTTCACATATGTAGCTCTCTGGCAGGAGCAGTGAACAGTCTCAGCATATGATGTTACCTGTGGTATACCTTCCAGGGGAGATCTGACTCTGTCTCACTTGTATCCAACTCAGTGTATTTCTTCAGTAGCTGTGTGAGTGCACAATCCTTAGAAATGCAAAGAAGGGCATGCAAGTAAAGATAAACTTCAAGAAAACAAGCTTTTTAACAAAATGAGAAGATTGGTGGCTGGATTGCTAGGAAGCTAGTGTGAAGGGGAAATGAGCCTGCCAGGGTTGCAGTTCTTTTAAAAACCTGCATTAAAAACACAGGTATAAGGTGTCCCTAACAGAGACAGTCTAGAAACAAGAGGAATAGTAGGGGTAGCTACATTCTGTTTCCACTGGTGCCTTGAGTAGTGGAAGTTTAGTGAATTTTGGGTTGTCTCAAACTGTAAGGACATGCAGTGACATTCATGTCAGAGGAGTAGATTCCAAGTCTTAAACTTGAGAGGTAATAATGAAGAAAATCTAGTTCAGTGCAGACAAAGTTTTATTGCAGTATCTCAGTAAATGTAGGATGGGAATTACTGGCAAAACATCTTCTGGAAAAGATATTGACAGAGAAGAATGGCCTGAGCCAAAAAGACAAACAGCTGCAGTTCAGAAACAGCTGTTTAATGAGCACAGGGCCTCCAGGTGTGAGTGAAATGAGGGGCAGCAGCTCTGCTCCCTGCTCATTTGGCATCAGCTGGGGGGTTGTGTTGGTCCCTCTGGCTTTGTGCTGAGGCACCAACAGGAGCTGCACTGGTTTTAGAGCACATCAGGGAGAATGGCTTTTTGAAAAACTCTAGTAAAAAATTCCAGGTGAAGACTGAATGGGGAGAGAGATTGCAAACAGAAGAGATGAGAAAACAGCAAAATCAACTCTCATGGCAGCTGGAGGGGCTTCTGGACTCTTAGTGCCACTTGGTGAAGTGCTGGAGTATATGATGATAATTCTAGGCCTTCTCTTGGCAGTTTGGAGACTTGGAAACAGCTCTGTTAAAGGTCAATTAAAGTTTTGATGGATATTTGGGGAAGAAAGGTTAGTTGACTTGTTCTCCAGCCCACTTCTGTGATTTTTGTGAATTCTGGAAACTGGGTCTTCCACAGAATCAGCCCAGTAAGGTAATAGAGAGTTCTGGCTTTTAAACATGAGGCTTTCTTGTCCTCTCCTTCTCCATTTCCCTGCTGAATGGATGCTGCTTTGCTGGTGTTTCAGTTGTGCTGTTGTGCTCTTTAAACATTTAGCAAGCTCTGGTGATTCTCGCCCTCCAGACTGATGATGAAGAAGAGTCTTTCATTTTGGAGGATCCCTTTCTCTTGAACATTGATAACACAGATACACACTCCTATGACACCTCTTCAGTGGCCAGCTCTGACAGTGGGGACAGGACACACCTGAAAAGGTACTGCAGCCTCATGCCCACAAACCATTTGTGATGGGGTACTGCTTACATCCCTTAGAAACAAATCCTCCTTTTTTCACAAAACACTGTTATTCCTCCAGGACCACGTAGGCAAAGATGGGATTTGTAGTTGCACTGAGGCTGTTTGAGCAATAATGGCATGTTATGGGAGATGGATTATTTAAATTTCTGCAATTTTTAATGGAATCTTTAAAGCACTGAATCATGATGACTCTAAAGAAAATATTTCAATGGGGTGTCCAACCTAGTCTGGAAACAGCTAGTGGTTATTTGTAAAAGGCAACTACTGTCCTTTGAGTAGACTGCTAATGTTGACATCTAGTATGTGTGATAATTAGCTCTAATAATGCTGATGTGTGTAATTAATTACTCAAATGATGGCCTGAGCCACTCCCATGGCTGCCTTGTGTGCCGTGAGCAGTTGCACGGTATATAAACACTCTGAAGTTTGACGGTTTATGTTGGCATGTGGAGGTGTACAGACTCTCTGTCCCTTCTTTTTTCAAATAAGATTGTTTGTAACTGAGGGAAATGTTACCTGGAGTGGTTTAAACTTCTTCCAGTACAGGGTGTGCAGAAAACTCTGGAGGTGTTCCTGTCACTTTGGGTAAGGCTGGTTGCCATGGTTATGGGTCCTTAGCCATAATAGGAGCTACTAACAACATGTTTGATGAACCTCTCTGGGAGCTGCTTGCTTCTGCACCTCTGGAGAGAGAAGAACCCAATGTTTCCCTGTTTGTTTTGGGAATTTGGCTGCCTAGTGGTGTAAACTTAGCAACAAAATTGCAGCTTTGCTGGGGAATTTCCCTGTCCTGGCTGCTGGAGTTCACCACTGCTGTTTTGAAATAACTGCTCCTGCACTAGTTAGTTTTTAAAGACATTTTCTTTACCAGAAGCACTTAAGCTTTCATATTATGTGAGCTGTGTATTAATTGAAGGCACTTCTTTACCATACACCCAGTTTCCCTAGGGGTCTGTATTCTGGTAATGAGCCTTTTCCAATTGTGCATTTTCTGTAGATACACACCTTTACAGGCTTAAACTTTGTCTCACTGAAAGAGCTGAAGCGTTGCTTTCAGCACATGTTCGTGAATTCTAAGGCTTGCAGATATGTGCTTGAAACTGACCATTTGTTTAAAGAACTATGTTTGTTTTTTTTACTCCAGGAGATGAGTTGAAATCAAACTGTGGGTAGGCACAGCAAGGCAGAGCAGGCTTTGTTGATTATCTCATGTCTTATTGCATTCTGTGGCCCCAAGAAGAAGAATGCAAACTGCATAAGTTACAGGTGTATGCAGAATTTACCTGCTGGCTTAGCTGTGGGTTAGGCAAAGTTCCAAGCCCTTATTCTGCTCTAATGTTTTTTTGGTTTGTTTCTTAATTCCTTAGAAAGAAAAAACTCCCAGATTCTCTCTCACTCCATGGATCAGTGATACGGCTCTCACTCCTGAAAGGAATTTCTGCCCAAATAGTGTCTGCAGCAGTAAGTGTCATCTTCTGGGCACCTCCACTAAGAAAAATTTCAAGCTCTTTTGGTATGTGTGGGGGTGTGTGTGTGTGATCTCCTGTCTGGACTTACTGTTAGTTCTGTGTAACTCCATGTTTGGGGCATAAACTAGTAACCAGTAGTCAGTCCCCAAGCAGCAATGAATCAGGGCTTAGCTGACTTGGTGCAGCAGTAGTAGGGTCATTTTTAGCACTGGTTCGTGTTATTGGATGTTCATGAAACTTGATGGGAAATGTTCATATTACATGAAAGTGTGATTGAAGGTGCTGGAACTGGGTTTGCTCAGTGCTTGCAGTAGGCCCTTGGCTCCTTGAGAAGATCTCAGTAACTTTCAGATGGAATTACAGGATGTTCTGCCTCCTCTCTATTTCTGGGTGTTTCTAGCCAGTGGGTCCTTCACTCTGTCTGCCCTGGTGTGGCCATTAAAATGCAGCTGGTGTTGATTTTTCTGTGTGTTGTAGTTGTTCTAATTATTAGACATGCACAGTCTGGGAGTTGTGTCTCACTCATGGGTTCTCCTGTTTCTCCAGGACAAAGTGGATGCTGGCTTGCCCACTGCAATTGTAAGTATTGTCATAATTTTCAAGGACTGTATATTTAGTTTTCATGCCAATTTGTTAAAGCAGTAATTTAAGACAGCTGATAAATGCATCTTCCTTGACTTTTCAAGTGTGAGGAGTGGGAGGAGCAGCATGGATGCCCTGGGGCAGAGTCCAGCCTTCTTTCACTGCCCAGCTGCCCCTCTGCTGAGTGAGCCCCACACCCTCCCTTTGTTATACCATCACCAGGGCTTCTTAGCTGAGCACCTGACCCGTCCCCATCTGTTGACCACACTGAATTTCCCCAAGTGTTTCCTCTTTGCCAGTTATTGCTTTGACTCCTAACAATTTTTTATACAAACTTAAACTTGAGTGCTCCAAGTGATGGGTTCAAAATCTGTCTATGTCCAAAGTATTAAGTGAAAGGCTGAAGGATACTCCTGCTTAGCAATTTGCATCAAAATTGTTGAAGTTAAGCATGCTAATCATGTCTAAATGTGTCAGAAGTGAAAGTGCTTATAGACAAATGAGAAGTGAAACATTTCAATGAGGTGAAATACAGTCAGTATTTGTTTTTTCCCCGTGAAGTGAGTTTTAATGCTTTAAAAAGGAGCTGAAGATGTGCTCAGTCACTTAGGCTGTAGTAATAGCAGCCCTAAGAAAATGTTTTTGTTTAAAAAATAAAAGGAAAAAGTCACTTCTAAGGCAAAAGGCTGTGCAGTGAAGTTGGAAACATGCTATGACTGATATGTAGAATGTGTAGTACAAAAATGTATATTTCTACATATAGAAAAAAATCTGTACTTACACATTCAGACATTATGGCATTTGAAATATTTTAATCCAACTTAGACTTGCTGAGAAATAAAAAGTAGAACAAGTTGAATGTATCCTACAGCATTATGTGATTTCTATTAAGTTTTATTTTGTTGAGTGTAGGTTTGCAAGTGCGGTAGGATCTTAGAGGATATGTTTAATAGGATTTGTTTAATTCCCCATGGAAAGAAATTGGAGTCTCTGGCTTGCTGTGGACTACTCTTCAGGAAACCAGCACTGGCCAGGGTTTTAGAAGAGTTCAGATATGGAAGTAGCAGCTGATTTAGGATAAAATGCCAAGTATTTATACTCAGCAACTACACCAAAAGAATGAGACTGACTTTAGAGAGATGGAATTTTGCTGTGGGTACCACTCTGAGCATTTGAATTTCAAACAGAAGAGGAAAAAACAGCCCTCAGATGTTGAGATAATCTGTGTGATGGTTGTGTAGTAACTGTGTGTTCAGGTGTAGTGGCTGTCTGTCTTCATGTAGGAATTCTGCTTGTCACTTATAAATTGAAAAAGTTGTAACCTTTGAAATCTTCCCCTTTTGGCAAACTTCACTTAATAAGTGGTGGATTTGTGAATGATGTTTCTTCTGTTTTCAATCTTCCTGTATGACTCTTTCAGGCAGCATCAAATCTGATAGCAGTGGGGACTTCCCATGGGTTAGCACTGATATTTGGTAAGTTAAAAATAAGCTTTGGACTTTTTTTGCATTTTAATGATCTTAAAAATTGCAAACAAAAGCCAAAAAACGCCAGCCTGATTTATAACTGCAGGCTGGGTTTCTTCTGAGGTGCTCTTTGTGCTAAATGTGTTTTACTTTCAGTAAAGAAATGAAGCAGAAGTAATATTTGTCATCCTTATTCATGTTTCTTCTGCATTGTTGGGGTTTGGCACTTTGATGTTGAGAAATTTAGCCATGTGGGAATTGTCTAGAGAATCTTTTCTATGTTTGAATAGAAAATACTCTGTATTCATGTGAAAGAGACCACAGCCTGTATACAATCATCATCAGTAATAATCTTCTGCTCTATGTGCAAGTAGGTGTCAGCTTTATGGAAGTTGTGTTCCCTGGGCAGTGGAGCTTCTGACCCCTGGCTGCCTGCAGACCTGTGCCATGGGTGTCTCCTTTCCTGCCCTTCCCCCTGCACCAGGCAGGCACCTCTGGGTCCCTTCATTCTGTCATTCTGTTCTTCCTCCCATCACCAAACTTTCTTACAAGGTTTTCTGAGCTTGTGCCTCAGAATAGCTCTTGAACTGTTTCCAGTCACATTCAAGTTTTGTGCCCTTTGTCTGTGTAGCACCCAGTTCTTATCCAGTTTAGAAATTTCAGTGTATTTATTGAGTTGAAATTGTTGGAGACCAAAAGTTACAGGGGACGGGGTACTCCAGAGAGATGGGGAAGACTGACAGTGCAAGACTCACCTTCCTGGGTATTTAGACATTAAACTATTTGATGTCATTTGCTTAATCCAGTATTGAAACAGTTCTGCTCCCTGAAGGAAAGGTGGGTTGAAGTGAGACTCGGATCCCTCCCAGAGGCGCTGGGTAAGAGGCAGTGGACCAAGCTGCACTTAGGGGAGCTCTGATGAAGATTTTTATCCTAAGGGTGTTGAAGCATTAGATAAGAGTTGAGACAGGTTGTGCAGTCTCTTTGCTTGGGGATATTCAAAATTCAGCAAAGCCCTGAGCTGGCTGGTCTCTTTGACCTTGCTTGGAGCAGCAGGACTGGGCCGGAGGCCTCCATGCACAGCTCCCTTACAGTTGAAGTTACTCCATGAGTCTGTGTTGTAATTTAAAACTAATGAGGAACGGAAGTACAGTTTTGTTTCAGGATGCTTCCTGGATGTTTATTCTCTGCTGAATTCCTTCAGTTCTGTAACTAAAACTTGGGCATTGACCCCAGTGCTCTCAGATCTATCTAGAGAGAGAGAGAAATCCTGGCAGAGTAGGGCTCTAGAAGGCGTTCTTGTGTGCAAAGAGAGGATTGGAGGTCTGGTTTGGGTTTATTCTAAAATTTAAACCAAGACTAAATTTCTGTAGACCAGTCAGTATCTGTACTTTTTTTTACTAGATGTGTGAATTCAAGTCAGACTTAGTCCCTGAAGGTTTGTAAGGTGTGTGCAGTGTTTATACTGTAAAATGGGAACATAGCATCTTTTTTGCATGCAAAAATGTAGGTCCATTTTCTGGTTGAATGAATTTCTTTGAATTGTTGTTGCTAACACATTTTTTAACTTGTTTTTCTTTCTGAAATATATTTTATTTCAGCTAATTTGTCTCTCCTTTTAAGTCCACCTGTACTCATGACTTGTCTGCTCTGTCCTTATAGAAGACTTGGGAAACTTTTTGTTCTGCTTTTGTGAATGCTTTTGTTGACTCTGAAACATTATCACAGGACAGTTCTCAGGTTGCATGTGCAGTATTGAAAGTCAAACTTTCCTTCTGGAAAAATTCTGACATCCTGGAAGTGTTGCAGAAGAGATAGTAGGAAGGGATGTCTGGAGGCCTGGAGATGCTCTCCTCTGGTACCTGCTCCAGGGCCATAATCTGGCAGGGGGAGAAAATCCTCATGACCCATCTAAACCTCTGCGTCTGCTATTTCTGGGATTTGCTGCTTGTTACATGATCTGGTAGGAATGGGAAGGGTTGTTGCTCTCAGTTTTTAGCTATCTTTCAGGTAGTTAGTGTATCTGCCATTTGATGCTTGGTTACCACATTTGGATAATGACAGGTTTTTTATGTCTTAGGGAAATGACCCTTAGCTTGTTACTAGGACTGTGCTAGCTTGGGGGATTTTATTTTTCATTTTTGATATAAAGGAGGGCCATCTTTTTGCCAAAATCTTTCTGAAAGTTGTTTGGAGTTGTGAATGTTGTGCAAAGGAACATTTATGCTGTGTGCCATGCCTTGGCTTGAGGACTGCTAGCTAGAGTGGAGTGGTGCTCTCCCAACAAGCCTACAGCAATACACAAATACTCTTCGGAGATTTTCTTTATCCATTTTTCTAGATGAGCAAAGAGGTTTCATGCTACTCAAACACTAAGACTTAAACACAACTCAGTGAAATGCATCATTTTTCGTGAAGTCTTGTTCCTTACAAAAAAATTCTGTGTAGCTAAGCTTTGTTTTGATTAATGTGGTACAGCTCTTTATTTTCTCTGTTGGTTGTAAGCCTTATGGTGAGTGTCCTGAGTCTCTAAATTTTGGGTTTGTTTTTTTTTTTTTTTGTTTTAATTAATGGGGAGTTGATTTACTGCCTGGTGGTAACTGAGTGGAAGTAGTTTTACCAGTTATATTACAGTGAACGTCCAGTTTTATTTCCTCTCGAATTTGTATTTTTTGGTCTTCAATGCAATGAAGTTCAAATTTATAAGCTCACTTTTTAAACTAACCTAGTTTTAGAACACTAACCATCACAGCATCATTTATTGAATAAATCAGGAGGAGGAACATTAAACAAAGGAAACACTCAGCAAAATCTGAAGTTTCTCTGTCTTTGGAGATTGTCACATATGTGCTGTTCACTGCTTCACTCCTTCCTTTTATATTGATTTCTGGCTTTTTCTCTCTTCTTTTGGCCCTTTCTGTGTGGACTGAAAGGCAAAGGTACAGTACCACTGCTGTGTGCATGTCCCTGCATGACCAGCCCTTGTGCTGCCCAGGTTGCATGTTGTCTGTGCCAGGATTTCAGGGGCAGTGAGGCAGTGCAGGAACCCCTCGGTGGCTGATGCTGCTGGGAACTGCTTAGTGGGTGCATGTGCACTGCACGCTCCCGAATTCTCCAGGCAGGGACAGTAGAGGAGCAGGTAAACATGATTTTTATAATGTCCTAGGGCAGCAGGTCCACAGCTGTTTGTAAAGGTGTTGCACTGGGGCAGGACAAGGCTCTTCCATGACATCACCATCCACCCAGAGCATTTCATGGCACTGTACCTAATAAAGTTAATAGTGTGTAAGTAATTCTGCAGAAAATCAAGCAGGTCTTTCAAACTCAGGAAAATCAGGGCATAAGGAGAAGATCTTGATGAAAACGTGGTGATCTGAGCAGTATCAGCTTCTGCAGTGCTATGCTCATATCTTTGGTTTGAAAAATTACTTCTTTCACATTCACAAACTTGTCTTTATTCTGTATGTGCAGAACTGTATTTAAGCACCATCTCATTTTTACTTCAGATTGTGAGCAGCACAGAAAATTTTCAGATGAACTGCCTTATATAAATTGGAAAACTCAAACCATTTTTTGACAATTGATATCCACCTTTGTTTCCAGCATTTGGCAAAAGCTTTTTATGTTTAATCCTAAATGTACCTTACTTGCAAGCTGATAATACAAGTCTGGAAAATCATCAGATCAGCTTTTCTAACATTTTGCTTTTGTCTGTTTTTATTGCTTTGCCATCTTATTAGTAGAAGCTCATTGATTTTCTGATCTGGATTTTTCTTGAAGTAATTTTGTCCGTATTATAGATGATTTTTTTAAAAAACATTTTGTCTGATGGCTCTTACTATGTGTCATCTTTTGACTGTCTGAAAGCAAGAAAAAGTACTGGACTGGTCATACAGATCAATTTTGGGATTCAACGAGGGTCTTGTTTGTTTTGAATTGACATTGAAGGTGAGGGAAAGAGAAAATGGCTTTTGAAAGTTCCTGTGGGGATACATATAAAGATGTAAAACCTTTTCAGAGAAAACTGTGGAAGATTCTCCTTTTTCCTGCCTGAGACAAAACAGGTTATTGATTGAGTCACTGACAGGCTTAGGCTGAAGTGGAAGGTACTTCCATGAATGAAGAAGCCAATCACCTTTAATATAAGGAGCTGCAGTATTCCCCTATTTTCAAACAGGTTTTTATGGTTAGCAGGTAGTATTTTTGTAAATGAACTGCATTTCCTGGCCTCTGGATCTTGACACCATTTGGAGAAGTTCTCTCTGTGAAACTTGTTTTCCAGCTGTAGCTGTGTTTTCTCTGAACTTCCATGGAAATCTTTCATAATTCATCTTTTTCCTTGGCCTGTTCTGATCTGTGTTGTGAACAGCCCTGTCACAGCGATATCAAGGTGTGTCCTAGCAGCATGGCCAAGAATCTTTTTTTCTTCACCCTGAGCAGTGCTGTAGGGTAATCCAGGAGTTCAGCTGTTGCTCTTGCTGGTGTTTATTTCTGAACTCCACTCATGCCTCTTCATACAGGTGGGATTGGAAAGGTGAGTCCCACTCTTGTCTGTCTGAGCAGACTGATAGATGCATCACTTTGGGCAAGAAATACAGAGTGTGCATCCATGCTCTGTGTCACAGCCAACACTTTGCTAGCAGTGCTGCAGCTTGGAGAAACATGTCCCATGTCTTGGGTACATCTTCCAGAGTGTTTCTGGTGCTCAGCTCTGTTGCCTTGATCCAGTCCTTTCCTTTGCTTGCTCAGGGTGAATCCTGCACACAGTGTTATTGTGGTGTTTCTGATGTATTTCATATTCCTGTAGTCTTCATTCCAATAGCTCTCACAAAGCATCTTTTCCCACTCCCTTGCTCAAAAGGAGGACAGAAGTGGAGACAGGTGGAAAAAGCAGCTCCAGAACATTTTTTTCTTAGCTTTTGAGAGCAATGCACTAAAGACAGGCAGAGGGTTCTCATCCAAACTCATGATGAGCAGCATCTTGTAAAGTGCTTGTGAGTCTCTCATGGTGAGAGCCTCCAAGAACTTGGCAGACAGAGGTGCCCATGGTTTGTGGAGGAATGGGCAGGGCATGGCCCTGCAGCAGTGCAGTCCCTGTGGAGTCCCTGCGAGTAGTGGCACTTCCTTTGAAGCAGCCTGTGGCTCAGGGAGAGAGTTCCTTTATAGAATAAGAGCTGAGTGCTCCAGAACTCATTGGGTATTTTAACTGTGCAGCTTGGAGACAAAAGTGCCTTCTCCTTCCAGCCTTTGGCCTTTAGCAACAAAACTAAGGAGTAAAATTACAACATAAGAATAAAATTATGACATAAAATTGCACTTACCAGAACCTCTGTGGAGTTTTGTAGTTGATGTTCATGTGCAGAAATACAAGGCTCAGAAGGTAAATTAATTTTGTCATCTTAGTTGCTAAAACTTAAGCACCATTGCAGAATAATAAAAGGAAAGCTAGATACTGCTTTGATTTTTCTAGTAGTTTCCTTTTCAGTATGTAATACCTCAGCATTTCTGTATTTCCTGTCCCTGGTTTGTACTTCTAAAAATCATTTTTGTATTTCTCTGCAAGACAGTGTCCCACTCTTTCTGTTCTAACATGAGCTCTCATCTTGTAACCATTTTTACCTTGTAAACCCCTTTTTAAAAGAACTTAACTGTAAGTCTGTGAATTGTTAATGTACCCCAGGTGAATTGTATGTGTAAATAATTTCATTATATTAATTTTAACCATTGCTCTTCCTTTAATTTTTTACCAATTGTTCTGCTCCAGATCAGAACCAGGCTCTCCGGCTGTGTCTGGGCAGCACTGCGGTTGGGGCCCAGTACGGGGCCATCTCTGCTCTCAGCATCAACAATGACTGTTCCAGGCTGCTCTGTGGCTTTGCAAAAGGACAGGTAATTCCCAAAGGATGAGCTGCTCCAGTGCTCTGTCCTGAGAGGCTCCTGGAGGAGCCAGCAGCTCCAAACCAAGCCCATTCAGTCTGTAGCTGTGTGTTGGCCTGTTTAGTGCTCAGGAGCAGCACACATGGCTTGATGTGCCCAGAGCTTTTTGAGGCAGCCAATTCCTGCTGAATCAGGTTTTTGTGGAGGAAGTGAATAATGCAGAATATAGCAAAGGGTTCAATTAATTTTTGACATAATTCCTGTTAAACTGAAATGTTCAATGTCTTACTGGGACAAGCAGTTTAGTCTTTCTAGGTCACTCTCTGAAGTCTGTGCATGGAAATTAAAGCTCTTTTTTCTGTGGTGATGGCTTGAAATTCTTGAAACTCATATGTAACCCCAAAATTCATTTTTGCTAATACCTTACTTGTGTGATAGAAGTAGCATAGCTTTTGAATATAGAAAAAAAGAGTTGAGTCTCTTGTAGTTCTGTGCCCTTCTCAGAACCAAAAGAGAGAAGGCAATTCCTGAACAGAAGTAACGAGACTAAACCAAAAGGGGTGGTTATTATCTCGGTAACATTTAGAGGACTACAAACAAGGCTACTTTTTCTTTTTGCATTCATTTCCTTTTGTTCCTTTGGCTTTCACCTTCATAGTAGATAAAACACATACCTGTGCCTGCGGTAGGACTAAATGACAGCCTGCTGCAGGACATGTGGAAACACTTAATCCATGTAGGATAGCAGCCAGTATTAAATGATACTCGGATAAAATATTTTGGAATAACAGCTCTGAAACATTTAGTCTAGAAGCATTAATAGGTGACTTATAGGATCACATAAAATACTGTTTCCCTTGGAAAAGTTTTATTTAGATTGTAATCTCACCTCTTCTGGGCAGTTATGCAGTGAGTAGTAAATACTCTTCAGTTATGCAGTGAGCAGTTTGGGACTTCCTGCTTCTTAGCTGAGAAATCACTTGAATTTAAGTATTAATTTAATATACAATACAAGGTCTGTCTTTCTACCTGCCTTTTCACACTAAGCAAGCTCAGGAGGAGAGGAGGGACAAAGTTTATGGTAACCATGCAGATAGTTGAGTTTTGTTCAGGAGTGTTAGCAGAGATTTTTTCACCTGTTAACTGGTTCTGTGAGAGAGAAATGCATTGGACTTGTTGGGTGGTAACAAAGTTATGTTACACTCTTTAATGTTCTTATCAGCAGATAGCTGTGAGCTGAGGGAGATTGGGCAGATGGGGAGGGCTGGCCAAAAGGACATGATTGAGAGTTGAGATAACATATGGCATCAACTCTAAGCAGACAAGTGAACTTCTTGGAGAAAAAAGACAGCAATACATTTCAGGTCTCTTTTTTTCAAGATGACGCCCCTACTAACCCAGGGTGATAATGGCAGTATAGGAATTTGTTGCTGTACTGTAATGCATGAGGTGATGGAGAGAACCCCTTGACAGTGAATGTGTACTGAGCACAATCTGCTTCCAGATCACCATGTGGGATCTGGCCAGTGGGAAGCTGCTGCGATCAATAACAGATGCCCACCCTCCAGGAACAGCCATTTTGCACATCAAGGTAATAAACATTAAATATACTGCTTTTATCCCAGTTTTGTTCAGTCAGATGTGGTGACTTTCTTTGTGCAGTACTTCTCGATTTTAGATAAGAGCAGCTATCTATGTTAGTGATATCCAGAGATGAGAAAAATGAGCAGAAATTCTATTTTAAAATGAGGCTGAGTATACTGACATAATAGTTTTGGCTGTGAGTTGTACTGTAACAAACAACAGTTGTTTTCTGTTATAAGTTCTGTCTCCGATGCCAAGATGTATGAAGAATTAGTTGTTAGAACACATTTCTCTAAAACTTGTAGTGTTTTGACCTGAATACATGACTTGCCAGCATTCAACTTAAAAGTATCTGAACTGTGGAATGCAGCTTCTGTAAGCAGTTTTTCAAATAGCTCGTTGGAAATGTTTTGGGTTGAAAGAGAAATAATCTCTGGCTTCTTGTTCAGCATAGTGTTATTGTCGTACACAGAAAATCATATCTGAGTCTGTGTCTGGCTTTGTTTTACATGGTTTCAGATATTTGTGGGCTTACAGATTCTGGATTGCAAACACCTCCAGAAGTGTCCCCAGCTGAGACTGTGGTCCTTCATTGTCTGAATTATTTGGTATCATTAGAAGTTCTGGATGTTTCTGGTTTGGGTCTGTCTGTAACTGCAGCCCACCCACCAGCTCTGGCCCCAGCCCATGGGCTTGAGGCTGAGAGTCCTAGAGGCAGCTCAGGTTTTGGTGTGCTGTAGTTCTGAACTGCAGCATAAAGTACTGGGGCTCTGGTCCCAAAATTTGGCAGCAGGGCTTGCTAGAGAAATGAAGGTGAAACACAAACCTTGCTTTTTGTGCACATCATAAAACCCCGCAGTAATTGTCTCAACTCGATAAGTTAAAGATGTCTTTCTGTAGGTGCACTGCTTATACTCTGTGTGTTGTTAGTACTGCCATAGCATGTATTTTTATAATCTGTTTGTTTGTAATTTATTTCTTAGGGCCATTTTAATCTCCTTTTCTGTTCAGTTTACAGATGATCCAACACTTGCAATTTGTAATGACAGCGGAGGCTCCGTGTTTGAACTGTCATTTAAGTAAGACAGTGACTCTACTCAGAGAAAGTACAAGAAACCAATTCTGGGCCATTGTTTCTAAAACCTAGGGAGAAAAAAACTCATTGAAGCCAATGAAGCTACTGCCTGAATGCTGAAGGTGTAATTTAGGGCAGCAGTGTAATTTCTTAGCTGAAGCAAGATGCTGTGTGGCAGTGGAATAGCAAAAGTGTAACCTTAGTTGTTGAGGTGTCACTGTATTGTCCAGAATTTGGCAGTCCCTGTGGGCTCTTGGGAGCTGTCACAAAAGTGCTGCCTCTCCTTTTTCCTTGGCTCATTAGTGAGAGCTGTCCTGCAGTAGCTGCTCATTTTAATCTTGGCCTCTTCAAGAGGAGGAAGGACAAGGAGGAAGGACTGACAGTCAATCTGCTCAAGTCCAGCAATTTCCCAATCCTTATTGTCAGATAAGTTCTTAAGGAATTTTTATCTGTATCTGAGCAGCTGTATGAGATTGCCTCCAGTGACATGTCAGAAGTGATCCCTGGAGGTGTGCAAGGGACTTTTTAGAAGGAGTGTTTATGAAGGATCACTCCTGAGATTGTTGGGCTGCCACCAAGCTGATCTCTGCTCTTTGCAGGAGGGTTATGGGAGTGAGGACGTGCGAGTCTCGGTGTCTCTTCAGTGGCTCCAAGGGGGAAGTTTGCTGTATTGAGCCATTACATGCAAAGGTTGATTTGAGAGATCATCCTCTCACCCAGTATTCACTGCTGGCCATGGCCTCCCTCACTAAGGTAACTTGCTGCTTGCAGGAGGCTTGATGTGGGAGATCACAAAGGAGAAGTTGTGTGTTGTATACTCAGACATTTTATTTTACCTTCTTGCTTTCCTTGAAGATCCTGGTTATTGGCCTGAAACCATCTCTGAAAGTGTGGATGACCTTTCCCTATGGCCGTGTGAGTAATAAAGCCAAACAGGTGCTTTTTGGGTTATGGCTACAAACATTTTCTTGGATGGAAAGAGATGAAATCAGGAACAGGTGTTTGGTACCACTGCCTTGCACAGCACTGTGGAATTGCAGTGGTAATCCGTGGGTCTGATGTGTGGTGATTGTGGCAGAGAGGAGGTGAGAAGGCTGCTCCAGCTGTACCTCTGTGAAGATGCTGATTTTCTCAAATAAGCAGGAGGGAGTCCCTCAGCTTCTTGTCTTTCCTGCTGCAGTCTGGATGCACCCACAGATGGGATGTTGACCTGGTTATGGCTACAATCACTCTGGACTGGAACCACTGCTTTATATATATTTATTTATATTTATAACAGACCCCTTAATTATAGGGACAGGAACCAAGAGGAATTTGAACAATAAAGTCTTCTAAACTCTTGATTATTCACTTTCACTGGTCAATGGCATAATTCCTCTTGGAAAAGCAGCTGGGGGCATTTGTGGGATAGGTTATGTTAGGAGAAAGGAGACAAGGGGGATATCAAGCTGTAGCTGGTTGTAGTCTTTGTATCCACGTGGGATTGGATCTACCCTGAACAGCTCAGACACCAGTGGTGTTCTGTCTGGGTGTCTGCTTTGCCAAGGGCGCACACTGCTCCCAAATGTGTGGCTGGACCAAAGAGCACAAACTGCTGCCAGGAATTTGCTTTGCAGCCCCTGTTTGTACCATACACAGTCAAAAAGTGAGAAGCAGCTGGTGAGCCGTGTGTCCTGGAGCTGAGGGTCTGCTTGGTGTGCCTTAACCACTGGCTGTGCTTTTTGTGTGACAGATGGACCCTTCGAGTGTCCCCCTGCTGGCGTGGCACTTTGTGGCTGTGCAGAACTCAGTGAACCCCATGCTTGCCTTCTGTCGAGGAGACGTCGTGTACTTTCTTCTGGTGAGCCTGGGCTGTTCTGTGCTGCTTTCAGGTGGTCACATCTCATCCACACATTCAAGGACTGAGCCTCTATCTCAGTGACAGTGCAATAGCTGAGCGTGTTGGGAACAGTTACAGCTTCCCACTGGCTTGGGAAAACCAGCTTGCTGGTCACTGTTGCAGTGGGGCCTTTGCCTGGAGACATGAGATTTATATGTTCCAGAAGTATTGCTTTGCAGTGTTTCTACTGGAGGTGTGTGTGGATTATTTTCAGGGAGAGCACGTGAATTTGAGACACTATCTTAGTTTTTGTTTTAAAACGTCAATCTGAAAAAAAAAGGTATAAATAAAACCTAAAAAAAAAAACCTTTCAGTCCTGTTGGTGTAACTTGAGGGCATGGTGCTCATCCTCTTTAGATCTGCAGTAATTATGCTGCAGATATGGTTGTTTGGAGACAATTTCATGTTGATTTCACTATGAGAGCAATACCGACCTAGGCTTCTGAAAATCTGGCAGTTTGGCTTTGGAGTGCTAAGTTTGTTCCCTAACTCTGCTATCGTGTTGGATCTTAAGCTTTGTTAAAGCACCCAGATGTGTTGTCTGGATTGGATCCTCTTTCTCCTCTCTCATCTCCTGGTAAAACTGGGAGGGAAAGAAAAGGGTGCATGTTTAAACTTGTCTTGCTGAGATGCTTGTCTGGGGGAACTTAAGATTCCTGGAATTGTTGAGGTGCCCTGTGGGAGCTGAGAGGCTGAACTGAAGGAAGTCTTTGAGTCTGAGCCAGCCTTGTCCAATTTCTCTTTTAGGTCAAGAGGGATGATAGTGGTGCAATACATGTCACAAAGCAGAGGCAGCTTCATCTGCACTATGATCTCATCAACTTTACTGTAAGTCTCAGTA
Source organism: Cinclus cinclus (assembly GCF_963662255.1). NCBI lineage: Eukaryota > Metazoa > Chordata > Aves > Passeriformes > Cinclidae > Cinclus > Cinclus cinclus. Next base: position 20,142,775 of record NC_085055.1, read on the forward strand.
CTACAGAATGGTTAATTTTCTTTTTGCACTGGTTTTCTTGTAAATGTATCTCAGTAGCCCCTAGTTCTATGCTCTTGGCTAGGTTTATCTGGTGATAAATAACTGAAAATGCCCTTATACTTGGGGCTCTGTGGAAAACCAGCACAGTGTGGTAACCACCTGTGAACAGGTGATGTAGTTGTCTTGGCTTTGACACCTCTGGATAGAAAGTGTGCTGGAGCATAAACAGTGTGCCAAGAGGATAAGCTTTCTGGTGGATTGCCATTTGTCTACAGCTCTTTTCTGTGAAGATTCAATGTAATTTCTCTTCAGACGGACCCTCCTTATTTCTGCCTTTGAAGTTATGCGTGTGTGTGTGTAGTTTGAAGTGGCTGTGTATAGTAGCAAAGCTAGTGCCTCTCCCGGAATTCCCAGTATGGATATTCAGGGATATGGCCAGAGCCAGTTTCCTTGGCTCTAATGGAGAGTGCATTGCTGAAGTGTGGAATTTGGTGCTTTTGCAGTGGATCAACTCGCGGACAGCAGTGCTGCTGGACAGTGTGGAGAAGCTGCATGTCATAGACCGTCAGACTCAGGAGGAGCTGGAGACCATCGAGATCTCAGAGGTTCAGCTGGTCTACAACAGCAGCCACTTCAAGTCTCTGGCCACGGGGGGCAATGTCAGCGAGGCCTTGGTAGGTGCTGGTTGTCTGTTCGTGTTTGCTGCTGTGTTTAACGTAGGCCCTAAGTGGAAGCCTGGAGGGAAAAAGCCTTTTGGGAGCATCTCAGAAGTCAGACATGGTGGTGATGTGGGCAGCTAACAGACAGCTCATGTTTTTTTTGTGCACTGAAGGTTGTAGGAACTGCTTGTCCTTTACCAAGCTTTGGACTACTCTCTAGGGTAAAAGATGATGTGTTTTATTCTTTAAGAGGATTTTTTACTTAGTACACCCCAGGCTGGAGCTCTGGTTACTGTCAGTCAAACTGCTGTTGTAGCTAGTCTCACTTCAGCAGTTGTCTTCCCATCTGTGTGCCCTACACATTTGCTCTTGAGGAAGGTATGTGAAGAAGCAGGTGGCAAGGAAAGGGCCCCCTTAATCTTTTGGCATCTGAGGGTAGAGACAGAGCCCTACTTTATCATGGCTTTGGGAAGCCAGAGCTCAGCAGCACTTGCAGCAGAGTTCACAAGCATGAGAGTGTGGCAGCAGAAGTCCTTGAATTACCACTGCCCAGCAAGCTGTGGTGTTCTTTCCAGCCTCAATTTGATTTCTGCATTATAAAGGATCTTGGAAGTATATTTATGTTGCTTAGAAAATTTAAAAGAAACAAAATGCAGTTTTACTTGAATGTGATTTTTTTTTTTTTTTTTCCCTGTAGGCACTGGTTGGAGAGAAAGCTTGTTACCAGTCCATCAGCAGCTGTGGTGGTCAGGTCTTTTACCTTGGAACTAAGGTAAGTGGGGTGAGTTTTTCAATAAAAATACAGGACATTCACTATTGATGATAGCTCTTCTAGAAAAGGGTAGTTTGGGAGGGATGTTTCTGTGGAGATGTGTATTGGGAAAAGGTTCTTTGTGCACTTATGTTGTGGGGTGAAGGAAATGTGAAATAATTTGGTTTTAGCCCAGGGTATGGGCTGAGTAAGACATTGTCATAGTTTGACATTATCCTGATTCATTCTGCTCCAGGGTAAACTTAGCCTTACTTTACTGATATCTCCTCTGTCCCAAGCTGCTCTGTCTCTGTTATAAATGTGCTAGGGAATAAACAGAAGAAAATAAGACAGCAGCTAAAATTGGGCTCCAATTTATACTGCTTGAGGGTTGCTTTATTTAGTCATCTGTGCTGGCGTGCTGTAGTAGGTCTGTGGGGTACTACAGGCTGAATGAGCAACTGCCAGTAAATAACTTTTAGTTTCTTTTTTTTTTCTTTCCTAGTCTGTTCATGTCATGACACTGAGAAGCTGGAGAGAGGTATGTTGAAAAGAAGACTACAGCTTAGGCTTGAATTTCTTAAATCTAGCTCAAAGGAGGGAGAGAGCATTTGGGAAGCATTTTCTGGGCACTGTGTTCAGGATTCCTGATTGCTGCACAGAGCCATTGCTGTGGATACACTGATTTTCATGGGGACTCTGGGACTTCTGCTTGCATAAATTTCCAGGGTGAATGGAGACCCTGTTCTCCCAGACAAGGCATCATACCTTGCTCTGTGTCAGCGGTGTGGTGAGAGCTTCTGAGGTGTCTTGTTGCCTTGCTGTCAGGAACTATCACCACTACTGGGAAATGATGGTCCTGAAGGGGAGGTAATCATCTTTTCTATAGTTCTGAGGTTCAGTATTCCTTGTTATTTTAGAGAGTTGACCACCTTCTGAAACAAGAACGTCTCACAGATGCCCTGGCTCTTGCTTGGTCCTTTTATGAAGGTAAAGCGAAGGCTGTTGTAGGTAAGTTTGGGCTTGATTGCTTTTAATTGAAACCTCTAGGGATGGTTTTAAATATTTGCATATACAGGAATCACTTTTTTAGAGGAAGAAAATGGAATTGAATTGAAGCAGAGAAAATAGGATGTGTTGCTTTGAGTTTGTCAGGAGCAACCTTTATATGGAGTAGTTTGATTTTTTTGGATCTCTCTTTAACCATAGTCCCTTTAGCAACTTGTTGATTTCAAATGAAAGTCAGGCTTGATCTGTGTGTGACTCCATTCTGTTGTCACTTTGCTATGAAGGAGGTGGATCCAGATGTTGAATAGCCAACCTGCTAAAATATTCCTGAAGGCCATGTGTGACCTGTAGGTATCGTTGTGTGATTCTCTGTCAGATCTGCCAAGCAGGTGCTTTGATCCAGTCCTTTCCCCTGGGTGTACAAGGAACTGAAAGAATCACACTGGCTTTTGGCACCATGTTTCCTATGAAGGAGGTTGCTTGAGAAGTATGTAATTGTGCCAGAAACTGCCACTTGTGTGGTCAGATTTGTACTGGACACATGGATTTTACAGCAAATAACTTCTAATGGCTTTGACAGATGAGGTGCAAGTTCCCAGGACAGGATCTTGCTGTGAAATTGCTGGAATATGAAGATGTGTTTGGTTTTAGTGCACGGATGTAGCACAGTAAAGCAGACAGTAATGCTTTGAATCATGAGAAACTGTCTTTTTGAGTTGGCATTGATATTTTCCCCTTTTAGTGCACTTTATTAAGCTTCTTTGCATCAGGACCTCCTCCAGCAATTACCCTCATGTACAGTCTTTGACAGTTCTCCATTAGTTGTTCTCTGTGTTAAACGGCGCTTGGAACTGTTTGTGCCATTCCTGTGCTGGAGCAGTCTTTAAGTGAGGAGAACAAAGCTTTTGGAAGAAGAGGGGGCTAAAAGTAGAGCACAAAATTGTGTACTTGCATATCATGACCTGTACATTTCAAAGGTAGTCGTGTTGGCATCTGAACTGTAGGGTTTTTTTATTTCTACTAGTAGCTTAGATGAGAAAAGCTTTGTTTTTCACCCTACTCCCTCATTCTTTCCAGGCTTGACTGGGGACACGAGCAAGAGGAAAGCAGTCATTGCTGACAGAGTGAGTCCCTGAGCTCTTCCCAGCTGGATTTTTCTGTGTGCTGGTGTGATGCTGTATTCCTGAAAAGATTGACTTCTGTCCTCTATGAGTTAATCCAACTAACTCTAGAACATGTGCATGTTCCTCTCTTGCTAAAATTGGGAGCAGAATTTTAGAAAAAACTCGGAAATACCATCTGGGTAGAGGTGGAGATAAAATCTGTGGCATTAGCAATCCAAAAGGAGACATTAACATCTGGTCTCCTCACAGTGAAAAGAAACCTTTTGTGTAGGTAACTCTGGAGTTACCTACATGTGTCCATCAGTATGTGACTTGCTGACTCTCAGGTTGGAAACTGTACTCTGTGTTAATGTGGGCATGGGATAAACTCTTCAACTGATCCAGTTCAGTTGTTACAGGAACTTGCTTCTGGGAGGGATATGTTTAAAGTACACACTTGTTGCAATAATTATTTAGCTGTACTCTGTTCTTATTATTATATTTACAGGTAGCTATGTTTTGCTGTATAGTATACTTTAACTTAAGCTTTGGTTAAAGGCATAGCCTGGATGAGTTTGTGCTTCAGGATGTGTTCACCAGCCTGAAAACTGGTTGTTGGGCTGGCTACCCAGCTTTCTGGTCAGTTAAAGTTAGTGTAGACCTTCAGTATCCCTCTGGGCACTTCTGGGCCACTGTCACACCTCTATCTCTTGGCAGCCTCTTCCCTCTGCTCCTTCCTGCCCACAGCACTTCATACCCAAAATGGGACATCAGAGTTTACAGTGCTGCAAACCCCCAAGCCAGTATGAAATGTGCTACCAAGCAAGGCCTCAGTATAGGATTTGAATGAGTACTCTTATTTATTGTAATTCAGATGGTTGAAATCCTTCTCCATTACACTGATCGGACTCTGAAGAAATGTCCTGACCAAGGAAAAATCCAGGTGATGGAGCAGCACTTTCAGGTACGGTGCTTCAGAGGACTCTTGTAGACATCTTTTGGCTTTTTAAATTAACTTTGTTTTGCTGCAAACATTACTTGTCTATTTTTGAAAAAAACTTGATGTGGTTCAGCTCAATTCTCACCTGTTGTGTGCACTCACAAAATCAGGACTTGGGTTTAGTGGGTGGCAGAGCAGAACCTGTGTGTTCTCTTTGTTCTGCATGAGTGTCAGCAGAGCTTTTTTCCATATGCATCAGCATATGGAAAACCTGTAACTGTGCCAGCTACTAGCTGAGTCAGTTACTTCATTGTTTCTGCTCTGTGTGGGCCAGGCTGCATTTCATGCTTTGCAGGATGTGCTGCTTGGCAGGATTTTTGCCAGTCAGTCCCCACAACTTTGTTTGTTTTTGTGTTTGTTCCCCAGGATGTGGTGCCTGTCATCGTGGATTACTGTCTGCTGCTGCAGCGCATGTAAGTCTGGGCTTGCAGGCCTGTCCCCAGGGCAGACCCCAGCACCCCAGGTAGCCCCCAGTGCTGTTTCCTGTGACACCACGTGGTGTAGAGGAATTGCACTGCATCATTCCACAGCATGTCACATCACAGCTTAGAGGAATGCCTAAAAAACAGTACCGAAGTCAGGAACTCAGTACTCACACAAAATCACCTCTTGAATTTGCATTGATATGTTGAGGAAGAAAAGTTGTTTCAAACCAAGAACCTGCCTTGATAGATTTTCTTGTCATCCTCATTGCTTCCCTTCTAACACCACTTTTTTTGCTGTGACATCCATAGCTGATTTATGCTGTGTGACTTGCTCTGGTACAGGAGCTGAATGGGGCATTCAGTTCCTGAGCCTGGGAAGTACAGAGGAAATGGAGTTTAATTTGGAGCCCTTGGAAAGTAGATAAGCAAGGAGATTTTAATAAAATTATTTGATAACTAAACTCTTCCTTCCTCCTAGGGATCTATTATTTAACCAGATATATATCAAGATGAGTGAGAACTCTGTAGCCAAAGGCATCTTTCTGGAGTGCTTGGAGCCATATATCTTGAGTGATAAGCTGATGGGAATCACAGCTCAAGTGATGAAAGACTTGCTGCTTCACTTCCAAGACAGGAACAGGTTGGAAAACTTGGAAGCCTGCATTGTGCATATGGATATCACCAGTTTAGACATACAGCAGGTGAGTGGTTGTGTTGCACACTGGGTTGAGCTCCTCTGATTAAATTAGCAGTTACAGCATCTTGTGCTTCTAAGCATAGCATGGCATGTGAGGTTTCCCTGGGGTCAAATTCACTGAGTTGGGAGCTGTACAGTGTGGCTGTATTTTGCTCCCCCACTTTTTGTCCTGGCATAGGTTAATGAATCAGCAGCTGAACATGTTGGAAAATCCTTCAGGAGTATCCCCAGTCACTCTTTGCCATTTTGAGTACCTTACCTGATATCAAAGGCTATAGGAGCACAGAAAGCTGGAGTTGTTTTTGAGCTTTTGCACAGCAGTTAGTGAAGCAGGGAGGGATTCCTGCTCAGCAGTCCTGTTTTCTGATGGCATGGCTTTCCACTTCAAGGGTGAAGCTGCTTGGAAACTTGATGTTAGGATTCTCTAACAGTGAATTCAGTCAAACTACTGCAAGCAAGGTTTTTGAAGAGCTGGATCTTTACATTTTTTTCTTTAACCTCATATGAATGTTAGAATCTAGACTAGACAGATTTCATACTTGCTGCATGAGCAAGAAGTTGGACACTCCTCTGGGGGATTTGGGGTTTTCACAGAGACTGGTTCTCAAAGTGGAAATTCTCATTCTGCTTTAAGTTGTACTCTTGGGTGATGGAAGTGCGAGAACAGGGCCTGAGGAGTGAGAACTGTGAGCTAGGAGCAGCTGTGTAGCTGCCCTGTGCTTTGCTACCTTGCAGGTGGTTCTCCTGTGCTGGGAAAACTGCCTGTACGATGCCATGATCTACGTCTACAACAGCGGGATGAACGACTTCATCAGTCCCATGGAGGTAGGAGAGGTGCAGGAGCCCCTGCAGGAAGGGTTCAGCACACATGAGAAACAGCATTTCAAACCCAAAGCCTTATTTTATTCTCTATATTCTGCATTCTTGCTCATTTCCATTTCAAGGGGGAAATCATGTGTGATATGTGCAGTTTATTTGACTGGATGCAGTAGAGGAGAGAAGTGATTTGTAACTACTGTACTTTAGAACACCAAATTCCCTGCTGAGGCAGAAATCCTCTGCAGAGTTAGGGCAGGAAATATAGTCATGTTAATAAAACAAAAAGGAAAAGCAGCAGAAGATAACAACATGATTATTTAAGGAGACTGCATGTAGACAATTCATACAAAAGGCCAGAAACAGCCCTTGCTCGAGGCAGGCCTTGTTCTGAGCACTTGGAAGAGATTTCCCAGCAGGAAGCACAGGAGTCACTGTAAGGCTCTCTGAAGGCCCTGTTGATTCTGCTGGCTTTTCTGGAGATGTGTCAATGGCTGTATAACCCCATTGTGTTTCACCATGGAAGCACTGCTAGTGTTTTCTCAGTAGTGCTGAAGTAACGAGCTGGGACCATTGCAATGGGAAAATCTTCACCTGCCTAAGTTTTAGTAGCTGTAATCTTATTTGATTTTTCAAAGGAAGGAGGCTCTTTAGGTGGTTGTAGTTTTAAGGTCTTCTGAAAACTGAGCAATAGCTGAATGAGTACAAATAACTTTGCTTTCTAGAGGCAAGTGTTTAGGTAAGTTCTCATTCTACATGCCCAAGCTAGGCTCTGGTGACTCTGCTGAGTGGGTGGAAGGTTTGTTTAGTGACAGGATATACAGGAACAGGATTGGGGCTGGTGGGTTATGCTCTGACTGACCTCTGAAATTGCTGTACATTGTTTGCTCTTCTTTAGTGTGGCATGTGCTCAGGGTTAGAGCTGATGGAATGAAAGCTGTTTTTTCATAAAATCAGCTGTAAAAAGCATCTTTTGCCATGTCTTGGAGTCCTTTGTGCCTTTTAATTAGAGGACATGGTGATAAAGAGTTTCTGTGGGAAGACACCCCACTGATCTCTGCTTTGAAACCACACAGTTTTTTTGCTTTGAGCTTTCCCAGCTGCTTGAGCACTGCCTTTTTTTCTTGTTACAGAAGCTGTTCAAAGTCATCGCTCCTCCACTGAGTGCTGGAAAGTCTCTCACAGGTACAGAATGCTTTCCCTTTTAAGGCTTCTAGTTTTGACACTTGGTATTTTGAATATCCCTAGTCACTTCCAACAAAGACATGCAAAAAGGCAATACATATCAAATATAAGGGTCTTGGAGAAAAGAAGAGTGTTCTAGTACTATTTACTGTGTGTAAAGCTGCTCAACTTTGTATGAAACTCTGTGTGGGGGAGAAGAACTGCATCTATCTCTTGCCTTGTGAAGAAAGGGTGACAAATCATTTTTGTTTTGTAGATGAGCAGGTGGTGATGGGCAACAAGCTGCTTGTGTATATAAGGTAAGGTCCTTCAGAAAGTGTGTGGTCTTGCCTATTGGTGGCACCAGATTTTAAACTTGCTCTAATTGCAGAACCTTATTGGGAGCTTCAGGTTCTGAGAGATTATGTAAAATAGCAGTGGGTGCTCACTACAGCTCACTTAAATTTATAATCCCTTCCTGTTGCACATGGTGTGCATGAATAGAAGGGATCAAGTTGGAGGCTTAGAGCCCAAGTTACTGCTGATGTACAGTTCTAATGTCACTATCTGGTTTTGTTGTGAGACACAGAGCTCCTTGACCTAGGGCTCTATAGCCTCATGTTTTGTAGCAGGCCATGTTCTGCCCTGCCTTTTGGGATAGCTGTTCCCTGTCATTTGCAGGAGCTTGCACAGAAGGGATTCATTAATGAGTTCCTCTTTCTGGAGTCCCTGCGAGATTGTGAAATTAGCTTCTGCATTACTCCAGCTTCCTAAAATAGAAAATACTGTGAGAGATACTCAGTTTTCCCATTACTTTCCTGCTGTGGAATGACTGCCAATTCATGCAGTGTGTTGGCTCAGTGTGTATTAACAGCAGTGCTGCCTGGGATGCTTCTTGCTTTCATGATTTACAAAATAAATTGGTTTGCCTTGTGTTAAGAGCATCCTGAAAAATAAGTCATAAAATGAACAATTCTCAATCTCTTTAGTGTCAGGTATATTAAAATGCCATTCCCCTCTTTTTCTGCAGTTGCTGCTTGGCAGGCCGTGCATATCCATTGGGTGATATTCCTGAAGATCTGGTACCTTTGGTGAAAAATCAGGTGAGAGACCTCTCAGAAGGCGACTTTCCCATATGAGGTTTTTAGGAAAAGCTGCATATGTCTTATTTCATGGGTTTCCAAGGGAAAACTGTTAGTAGATAACTGTATCTTTGTGATATGAGCTGTAATTACAAAATGAGTTTTTAACACATGAAATCAAACAGTTGTTGCAGTCTGAGTATTTAAATGTAATATTTTTCTTCCAATTGTAAATTGGGATGTGGGAACACAGAGTTCTCAGTGATTGGGGTTTTTGCCTTATTCTTTACCACAGAGCTACCAGAAATGTGTAGCTGTTTCTTCTTTGTAAACTTAAGGTGTCGAACATGGGAGGGTCTTCACTCTTTTCAGATGGATGTGTCATGGGATTGACACTGGGGGAAATGTCTCTAAGTTGCTCTTGGTTGTAGATTTCTTGAAGGCTTTTGACTCCTTTGGGCTAATCTGACAATTTCTGGAAAGAGAGGATGTTCCTGATAATCACTTTTTGTGATCACAAAACTTCTTCCTGAGTTTCTGGCTGATTTTACAGCAAATATTTTTGTTGTGGTTTTAGTTTTGCTTCAGTTTCAGAATTCCAGTGAGAGGAAGTGCTTTTTCCTTTGCACTTTCTCTTTGCAGTACAATGGAACAGCTGTTTTTTGTTTGTGGTTCTTCTGTGTTTGGATTTTGTTTCCTAGTCCAGAACTTGCAGCTCTATGTATGTGGTAGCTCTGGGTTCCTGCAGCCTGTTTTCTCAGTGGCTGTGCAAACCAGTCCACTCCACTTTGCTGGGCCAAGCACTGGCTGTTGCCCTGTCCCCTGCTCAGGCTCTGAGGGGAAGCAGGAGCCCAGTCAGCAGCAGCAGCCCTGGGAAGAGCCTTCAGCCTCTCCTTTCTGTGGTTCCTGGTGGTGTTCCTGAGAGCTGGGCTTAAGTAACACCTTTTTGTGTAATGGGTTTGATTTGTTTTCTTAAGCATTCCTAGCTGCCAGACTGGGATTGAGGAGGCCAGGAGGGAAGGTGTGGATCTGAAAGGCAAGCTGCTAATTCCTGCTGGATTCACTACCACTGTGCTGACAGAAAATTACTCAGAGCAGGAGTAAATGAGGAAACATGACACTTTTAGAGAGTGCCTGGGAGAGCACATGGGCTGTCAATTGTCCATGGGATCCCAGTGTGTACCCAACACATATTCCCGAGTGCTGCTCCAGACTGGAGCCACCTGCTTCCTTCCTGCTGGCAGCCAGCTCTGCTGTGAGCCTGGGTGAGACACCTTCAGCTGGCCCTGCCCTCTAGGTTCTCTGGGACAGTCTTGACAGCTCTGTCAGGGACTCAGTAAAGGGAGTTTATTTTCAAAGATACCTTCAAATACCATGAACTGCCAAGTCAGTGGAAGAGAGAGAGTTAAAAAGCACCTCAGCCAGTCTTTGCGGTGCCCAAAGCTTTGTGCCTCACGGTGAGGGTGCAGATTGACTGGCTCTTCCCTAGTGAACTGCTGACAAGGAGAGGAGCTGTACCCTGGATAAGGAGTTGCACAGCTTCCCAGAAAAGCTGCCAGAAAGGGGAGGGAGTTTTCTAATTTCACATGCTTCTGCAAGTATAAATAACCCTTTATTTCTGTTTGATCTTAAATTTTGATTGATCTTAAATTGCTTGGTGAGTCTAAGGAGGGGCTGGCAAGCCACAGAAAACACTCAAATAAGAACTGATGGACTCCTAAGGGGCTTTAAAGCTTAAGTGCAAAGCAGATAACAGTGCTGCTTTCCCATGCACTTGTGCTCCCAGTTATCTGAAATCCATAGGAAATCTGCTGTCTTTGCTTGCCTTGTCCTTGCAGGTGTTTGAGTTTCTGATCCGGCTGCACTCAGCAGAGGGATCCGTGGATGAGGAGGTGTATCCCTATGTTCGGACCCTGCTGCACTTCGACACACGGGAATTCCTCAATGTGCTGGCTCTGGTAAGAGACCCCTGGTTTCTGAGAGGAAAATGCAGTGCCAGTTCTCCCGTCATCAGTGAGGTTCCTGTCAATAAATCCATGCTTTAGCTAAACCAGGAGCTCCTGGCTTGGAGCTGGAACAGTTCTGGTGCTTGTTCTATAAGATATCAGAGGGAATCACTGTAGTCCTTTGTGGCCTTAAATGCAAAGTGATGGATGTGACATTACACAGCGAAAACTCTGACAACAGAGGCTGTCTTTAAAACAGAGGTAAAACAAGAATAATGTATTTGTAAAGAGTGTTCTAGTATGTATCTCCATCTCCTGCATGGAAATCTGTCTTTCTTACTTTGCAGATTTCTAGAATTTCCTAAGTCTATTTGGACCTGTTACTTTTACCTGAATGTGTGAAAACATTTTGGTAGTTATAAAAGAGCAAATTATATCTTGGAACCTGCTGTTTAGGGATATGCAGAGAAAGGACTTAGGACAGCATTGTCCTCTTAGTAATGTGGCTGCTGCTTTGTGTTTGCTGTTATTCCAAGGGATTCTGCTCAAGGTGTCTGTGTTTTGCCTCTTGCAGACTTTTGAAGACTTTAAGAATGATAAGCAAGCTGTGGAATATCAACAGAGAATTGTGGACATTCTTCTGAAAGTGAGTGTGACTAAAAGTGAACTGTATTTGTATCTGACTGTATGCAATGCTCTGCAGTGCAGCCTGTGATCTGGAGGATCCAGTCCTGCCCTGGAAGGTGCTGGGCAGGAGCATGGATTCACCTCAGCCAAAGCTGTCAGCTGGATATTCAGGAGTGATGATTCATGCACTTTAAATGTTCTGACAGAGGGGTCTCCTTGCCTGTGATTACACCTGGGTGGTAATTTGTCAAATTTCTCATCTCTGCACCGTTAAGATTATTTTGATCTGCTTCTCATTGAATCTACTCCCTGATTCCTTCCAAGCGGGCACAAAGGTCCCAGGTATCCTGTGCTTGGCAGGGTGCCACTGCTTTTCTGCTGAATCTGTGCCTGTAAATGCTATGTTTGGGCTGCAGCATTTCCAGGATGATAGGCCTATCTTTAGTTTAGAAGAGAAGAGGAATGTCAGTTATCAGCCTGGTGCTCTGGAAATCACTTGTCATCCCCAGCCCCTGTTTCCAACAATGGATGTTCCCATTGAAAGCTCTAGCTGCCAAGCACTGTTTGCTTTCCCCTCCAAGCTGTCACCATTAATCATGAGTGACTCCACTTGGAAGCTGTTTATATATAAACATACCATAAGTAGCATTTCCCTGTCCCAGTCATCACTGATAGATGAGACAAGGGCACGGTGAGTGACTTGGGTGGCAGTGCTGCTGCAGTGGGCTGAGACAGTGCCACTGTGAGGGGTTTTGTGAGCCTGCCCAAGCAGGAAGTGCCTCTGAGGGGTATTTTAGCCCTGTGCTGGTTCAGCCCCTCTGGTTTGTGTCCTGAGCTGCTGTTAGCAGGAGGTGGCACACTGCAGCCATGTTCCAGAGCTGCTGGGAATGTGTTCCTGTTGTGGCTCCAACAGCAGGAGGGCAGCTTGAGAAGGGCTGCAGCATTGCATCTTCAGGCAAACAATGTGGTGTTATGAAAACTGTCAGTCCTGTGGTCTGAAATCTGCTGTCCTTTTGGATAAAAGTTAAAAACTCTTGAAACTTCCCATTTAAATTTGTCACTAGCAGTAAAGAAAACACCTAGGAAATAGGTGTGCTTTTGAAGTAGTTTGGTGAATGTAGACATTCTGCTAATGCTGATCAGAACTTTGCCAAATGTATAATCTGTGTGACTGGCCTGCAGTCTGGGAAGTTGTTCTATTCCAGGGGTGCAGTATGTTCACCTTCACATAGACTGACAAGGACCCAGTTTGTGTAAAACAAAGCTAAAATTAATAAAACACTCCAGGTATTTCAGTGAATGATTTTTAAATAGTGTCAGGTAATGCTGCTCTGACTAGGATCCTGTAAAAAATAACCTTTTTAGACAGAAAATGCAAACTGAAAAAGAAAGAATGATTACATTACCTGGTGTCTCAAGCAGAGCTCTGCTTGATTCTTTAATGTGTCTGGTCTGCCTCCCTCACTTGTGTCACAAAACTATTAGCATCCTGTGGGGGTCTGGACCTCTGGGTCACTTGAAGAAATTAATTGACTTCCCCCAGCTCTGACTGAGTATGGTTATAAACTGTGAGCTGCTCCATGGTGAGGCTTTGCTACAGCAGTTCTTAGATCTTAGCTGACAGTGTTGCCCAGGTGATGGTATTCCTCCCATCCCAGCTTAAACACACTGCTTTTACAAGGTTCTCTCCAAACAGGGACATTTCACTTTCACTTAGGGTTTAGGATTTTTTTTGAAGCAGGAGACACCAAATCAGGACACATCAGGCTCATGCTTTATACACCAGACAGGTGAAAAGCACTTCTTGGGTTTCCAATCCCTTTTGTAGTGACTCTTAAATACTCCTTTTTTCTGTAATTTCAAGTCAGCACAGCCACAAGTTTCTCTGAAAATAGCTAGGCTAATGCTAATATAATGTGAGAAAAGCTTTTCTCCAAACCTGCAGTCATTTCTTAGCTATTAGAATAGTTCTTTGCATGCCACAGTTGAAGTGGTGAGTGCTGGGGCTTGAAATGAGGTGTTTGGAGTTGTTTTCTCCTGTAATAATTATACTTTAGCAATGTGACAATTTTTCCCTGCTCAGAATCTGTTCCATGTCCCATGATCATCACAGGCTACAGAGGCAGAGATAAATGTAGGTTTGGAGCATCTTCACACCTGAAAATCAGGGACATGCAAGAATTCTTCCCTTGAGTTTATGGCAGAGAGGTGGAGCCTCTTCAGCTTTGGGACTGAAGTGCTCTAGGAAGGACACATCCACTGCCTGTGTCTTCAGGTGACACAGCTGAATGCTGGGGAAGTGGACTTGTGTTTGACCTTCAGGGTGGACTAACACCAGGAGGTGTCTGGAGTAGGAGGAGACATATGGCTCACAGGGATTTCTTGTTGTCCCAGTTACTTTCCCAAAGGCAGCTGCAGAATCAATCCCTTGTGGGTTTATTTTTCCCTTTTCTCTCCAACATTTCTCAGGTCATGGTGGAGAATTCTGACTTCACCCCATCACAGGTTGGCTGTCTCTTTACCTTCCTTGCCCGGCAGCTTGCCAAGCCCAACAACACTTTGTTTGTCAACAGGACACTGTTTGACCAGGCAAGTATTCCTGAATGTGTGTGACATTCCAAGCAGGATGCACCACTGCAGAAAGCAGGGCCAGTGCTGTATACTGGAGCAGGTCGGGAGGTACTGGTGCATTATAACCAGGTGGCATTTTGCTGGGCCACTGCTGTGGTTTCCCAGGAGCAGAGTAGGACAGACCATGGAAGCACAGTACGCTATGTTTCAGCTTGGCTGGAACTGTGGGACAAACAGCATCACATCCTAGGAAGTGTTCAAGGCCAGGCTAGATGAAGCTCTGAGCAATCTGTCTAGTGGAAGGTGTCCCTGCCTGTGGCAGAGGGGGTGGAACTGGATGGCCTTTCAAGTCCCTTCCAACCCAAGCCAGTCAGGGATAAGGGGTGTCAACTGAAATTACATTAGTGAGCTTATAGAGCACATAAATGTAGTTGGTAATCTTTAGTTCAGGTGGCCTCTACCTTCTCTGCTGTTTGAAAAAGGTATTTGCACCAATGCATGCCCAAAGCTTGCGTGAGTTAGCTTTGTATCCCACCTTAAGTCCCAGAAATTCCTGAGACTGAGGAGGAGGCTTCACTGGCTACAGCAGTTGTGCTGCGATGATAATAGGGATGTGTAAGTACTAATAAAAATGAATTAGAATCTATATGTGCTTGGTGCTACTTTAAGACTGAAGAACTCTTTGGAGGCTAAACAGATTTGGATTAAACACTTTCATTCCACATATTAAATTTTATGAACTACATAATTTCCTGTTTTTCTGATGAGATGGCACAGTCCGGGGAAGAAGGGTCAGTGTAGTGATGCCAGCTGTTTGATGTGTAATCTGAAGCAGAAACATGGGGTTCCCTGAGTTCTATATTCCCTGGGTTCCCTAAAGTTTGGTTTTAGATACTGTGTTTCCCTCTCAGGAGTCTTTCAGCAGTTCTCTGCTATTCCTGTATTCCCAGTTTGGTTCCAGGACCAGGTGCATTCAGATGGCCCTACTGTGGGGTGGTTTTGCTGTTGCCACAGCTGATGCTCAGTGTGTGCTGGTCAGTTTGTGCTTCCACTGTGCCAGCCAGGCCTGGCTCACACCACCCTCTACCCCTGGCACAGGTGCTGGAGTTCCTGTGCAGCCCGGATGATGACTCCCGGCATTCCGAGAGACAGCAGGTAAGAGCTTCCAGGGAACGCTCCTTGGAGCACCAGGTAAGGCCAGGCTGTGGAGCAGAATTTGGCTTTGGGAGTGAGTATGGGCTTTGGGTCACATGCCAAAAAATGGGCATGGGAATATTGGGCAGTGTTGGGCACAGCAAGAGGGAAGGGTCCCACCTCAGCATTGCCTTCAGGAGGAAGAACAGAGGCAGGAAAGTTCTCGTAAGCTCATGACCTTCCTTGTTAAAGGACAATCAGTTAACAAATCAGTAAAGTTAGCTCTGTGTTCTTACCACATTTAATGGAGCAGGAGTAGTGTACTTGTAATGGCACTGGCTGTTCAGCTGCTGTTGCTGCCCTGTAAATAACTGGTGTTCAATCTCTGCAGGTCCTTTTAGAGCTGCTCCAGGCGGGAGGGATCGTGCAGTTTGAAGAGAGCCGCCTTATCCAAATGGCAGAGAAAGCTGAGTTGTGAGTTGCTGGACACAATATATAAAAAACTGCCTTTAAATCTGTTCCACAGCTCTTTTTTTTGGTCCACTTTCCTTGTTTCTTCTTTGCAACTGTGTTTGGAGTTATTTTCCCTGTGCATTCACATTATGCTTAATTTAAGGTGCTCACATTTAGTACCTGACTTTCTTCCTTGGGTGTTCTCAGAGAAAGCATTCTTAAGTAAAGGAGGGGTAGAGCTGTGGAAACCCTTCAGGAGAAATCCTGTGGGACTTGATGGGTTTGCCATTCCGTATCCTGGAGCCCAGGCTGTGTTCAGAGGTACAGTTGAATATTGGAATGCTCTACCCCTGGCAGATGGAGATGCCTGGTTGGGGTGAGACCCACAGGTGGATTTAAAAGCGTCAGGGGGTCTGGAGCCACCCCCATGGTACTCGTTTTAGAATTGAGTGGGAGAGAAAAAAACAGCGTCTGGAAAGGCTGAAAATTTCCAGCATCTCCTTGAGATGCTTTATGATTCCAGAAAGAGTCTGTCAAGCCAGAGCAGAGCCAGCCAGGGAAGGCATCTTCATCCAGGCCATGAGTTGGGGTGTTACATGAATGAATCCAGCATGCTACAAAGGACCAGAGGGAGAGCAGTGGGGGGTGCACTGTGCCTGTTCTCATGTGTGTCCTAAAAGGAGTAACTCAATCAAATTTTTCAGATTCAATAAACACATTTTTTCCTCCTTGCTTCAGAGAATTTTACAGCCAGGGCCCCCAGCTCAGCCACTTCCATAAGAGCTGAAAAAGCTGTAGTGTAATATTATCAGACCCTTCATTTGGTTTGACACAGTTACATCTGATTTTATGTGAAGTCTCAAAACATTGAAGATGTTTGTTAAAATGTGAAGGTAGGAAGCTCTGTCATAACGCATTGTTGAGTCACGTTCAGTGAATTTCTTCAAGTTAGTGTAGTGGACTGACGTAGCTTAGAGCAGAGTGTTGTGGAAACAAGGAAGATCATCTCTGACAGCAGAACCTGTGAGACCTGATTCAATTAAGAATTGTCCTCTGTTCCTTGCCTCTCCCCTTAGTAACTCCACTTTTCTCCATTCTGTGTGATAATTTCTCAGAAGAGGGAGGTTAATGGGCAGGTTGGCCTGAGGCTGGTATAAATGGCCCTCCAGCACACTGAAACCACCCAGCCTGTGTGCTGAAAACCCCAATTTAAGACACTTCCAAATGGTGCCTGCCTGTTGTGCTGGCTCAGCTGAGTGTTTTTCCTGACATGGGAAGTTTCCCTTCCTTTCAGCTATCAGATTTGTGAGTTCATGTATGAACGGCAACTTCGCTATGACAAAATCATCGGCTGCTACCTACGGGATCCCCTGAGGAAGGTGAGTAACTCTGGTCCTTCTGGCCTTTCTGCTTGATGGCCATGCAGCCTGTCCTGCTGGCCAGTGACTGGGCACACCTGCCTTGCTCTTCTAGCATAATTACCTTAAAAATGCCCTTAACAGTTGAAGTTTCTTAGTTGTAGTCAAAGCTATGTTGGTCTAGTGGAGATGAGCTGATTTTTTTTTTTTGTTAAGGTTTCAGATTTTTCCTTTATTTTCAAGTGTAGTGCTAGTACATCAAACCTGAGTGCAAGGTGGGATTTACTGCAGATTGTGGCTAACTGCAGTACTTTTTTGTTTCTGCCATTGATCCTCACGTTTCTTTCCCTGGACACAGGCTCTTTGCCCTTATTATCTCTCTGCCATTACCTTCAGCATGCATACCTGTCACAGTTTTTGAGGTATTCCCTTCCCTACCACCAACAGAAGTTGGGATGAGAGTCTGGCAAATGTGACCTTGCTGGGTCCTTATTAACCCACAATGCTGAACGTTGTGTGGGTGAAGGAGTCAGAAGAGGAGGTTGTGATAGTGAGGTGGTCTTAAACCCATGACACAGAAGAGCACCTGAGCTGGGGACAGTGCAGCAGAGCCTAGTGTTAGGGAGCAGCTCAGGAATGTGCTGGGAAAACTGAGCTAGCCTCTGGCAGAGAGTTCTCTCTGCCAGTGGTCCTAGCTCAAGTGATGTCCTGTCCTTTTTCCCTGTGGGCAAGAGGGAGACGTTTGTATTAGGGGAAGAACAGTTCTCTTTGACCTCAGTGCTTAACACATTAACATCAGGTTCCTCTTGGCTCTCTTTTGCTTTCAGTTCTTCACTCTTTAGGGACATACAGCCTCCCTTCAGATAACTCATCCTGACCTGCTTGGAGAGGACTAGCCCCAAGATCTTCCCAAGGCTGTTGGAAACACTCGTTTCCAAAAGCTGGTGGTGTCAGTGGTGCTGCAGAACACACTGCAGCATTTATTGGTTTGTGCCTTACAGGAAGAAGTTTTCAACTACATCCACAACATCCTGTCCATGCCTGGCTACAGTGCTGAGGAGAAGCAGCTGGTGTGGCAGAAAGCTTTGGACCATATAGAGGTAGGTACAGTATATCCTGCAGCCACGGTCTCTCAGCTCCTGCTAATGGCTCTTGGATGTGCTGGGTGCTTTTCCATAAGCACAAGTGTCCTGTGCTGAGTCACAGCTGTTGAGACAGCTCTGACGTAAGCTCAGAGCTCTCACGCATTCATGTAAATGCCTCTCTGAAATTCAGGCTGGCTTCCTTGGCTTCCTGGTTTCAAGTGCTGCTCTTTGGATAATGGAGCCCTCTTGGGGGTGATGGGTACTGAGTACTGTGAAGCAGGAGAGGGATCCATTAGCAAGTGTTCCATCTCCTGAGTGTGCAGCAGCAGCAAGGCAGGATATGGACATCACTGACCTCACAGGCTGTGGGATCCAACTCCTCAACCTGATTCCTCACACTGATTAGTGCATTCAGCCCTGGTGCACTGGTACTGCTGATCTGGGGGATGATGGGGTCATGACTTCTCTGTAAGACACACGCTGCTGCTAGACTTCTCCAGCTAATAATTTTTCCCCTGTCTGCAGTCTCTGTCAGCTTCAGAGGATGAAGATGTGTGAAGTGATTGTCCAGTCAGTAGATGTGGGGAATCTGTAATATTTGTGGTTCCTGTAAGGTGCTGTCTGTTACCACTAGGATTTTCTGGAGATAAGCCAGGAAAATAATGTTGTCTGTAAAACAAGCCTTGCAGACCACACTCCTTAGCAGAAAATGACCACAAGAATCTGTATCCTGTGAAGCAGACAAAAAGCTAATGGGCACATCCAGAGTACTTTTAGTTTCTACCAGCATCTGCAAGTAGTGCATGACTAATGAGAAAATGGACCAAGAGGGAGAGTGATTCAAAAGGCAATGCACAAAGAAACCCTGTGAGTTCAGCTGTCTGACACTGGCAGAGCTGTGGGACTGGAGGGGATGGTTGTGCTGGGAATGAGCAGGTCTGGCTCCTTGCAACCTCATCAGAGCAACTGGGGTTCCAGGTTGGGCAAGCTGCTGTGCTGCTTCCTGTGTCTGCTTCCTTCTACAGCATCTCAGATTCCCCAGAGAGCTGCAGGGCAGGTGATGGGCTCTGTGGGTCACCTTTCTTAGGTGCTGTCACCAAGATTAGCTCCCTGATTCATTTTGGCATCTTCTGTTTCTTGGGCTTGGTAAACCATGTGGTTTAGCAGTCTAGTGGCTGCTGTGGGCATTTGTCCTTTTCGGTTGTGTTAATCCTGCTCTCAGACGTTCAGAAGACTTGGATCAGTAAATAATACTTTGCTTTACTGGGATGAAGCTGTGACTTCAGTTCTTAGGATAACTGCCATTTGGTGAGGTAAGAATGCAGCAAACCAGCCTCTTCAGGCAAAAGTAGCTGTGTCTGGAGAGGATTTCCTTGTGGTTGTGTGGCAGAAGGTGGAGTTTGTGATCAGTGCCACTTCTCATTTTCCCCATCATCCATTGTTCCTTAATGTTTATCTTCAAAAAATAAACTTTCTTCTCTTCAATCACAGTACATACCCACGTTCCTTGTGTCAGTACTGTCCCCTCAAGGGCTGCCTGAGCAGTACCATGCTTGCAGGTTGTTCACATCTGGGAGAGGATAGAAACCCAAGCACCAAACATTTTGCTGGGGGATGGGCTCTGAAGGTTGCACTGATTGCAGACAGGGAGATTGGGCCAGCTCCCTCCAGCCTGGCAGTCCTACCTTCAGCAGTCCTGGAGACTCCCAGGGAGGGTTTGTCCAGAGAGAGAAATAGATTAAGGCAGTCCCACCGCACCCTTTCTGTGTCCCTCTGCACTGTTGTGCTTAAGATTTCCTGGGTTTGTGGGGTGAAAGTGCCATGGGGACTCAGTGAAGGGCTGAGCTTGTGTAGTAAAGCTGTGGGGTTAAACACTGCAGAGCGTCTTGTGGAGTAGGCAGGTTTTCCTTTGGAAACCTCACCAAAGGCATCATCTGTGACAGCTCTTTCTGAAGCATTCATGGAATGGTCAGGCTCTTCCTTGCTTCCCTTTGCCCCAGACTGTTGCTGGCGTTGGCTGTATTCAGTGTCTGCTATGTTTGTGTGGAAGCCAAGCTAAGGAACTTCTTTAGTTTGGGTTTTTTTCCAGATGTAAATTTCTGAAAGTTTTCCTTCTTTACTGCTGTAACAGTTGTTTTTGTTCAGTAAAGAAATGTTTTCTCATTTTTAGGTTCAGCAGGGGCTTTTGGGAAGGTTTACCATGTGCACAGTATTGTTTTGCAGCAGTTGCTTCTCATTTATTTGGAAGAGTGGATGCATTTGGAAGGGTTAGAAGCAAAAAGCTCACGTTGCAGGTTATATAAACTTGTATGATATGAAGCCTTTTAGCTCGAGCTTGTCAGAAAGCAAACCCACAGGCATCTAAATAATTTTTGTTTCCTTGTATTACAATAAAGAAATTGCTTTTTTGTGTCTGGACGGGTATCAGTTATGGTGAACAGTTATAAAAACTTGCTTTTAAACCTGTAGTTTGGGTCAGTTCAAGCCAGTTAAACACTGTTTCCATTGGACTGAGAAATTCCCAAGGGTTGGTTGTTTCCCCTTTCCTCCTGGCTTGCAGTTGGCACTGCGAATTTCTTGTTGGCAAGGGGGGTAAAGGCAGTTGTCAGAAAACTTGATTAATCACTTCCTCTCCTTAGGACTGAGATGGGTTCTTGGTGTGAGGAGTTTTGAGCTCTTCAAGGCCTTGTGTGTAGCAAAAGCATCAACTTTGAAAAATCCCTTTTACCCGTTCCCCTTCTTCTATTTTTGCATCTCCCTTTGTGCCGTGGTGTTTGATATCTTATACTTGCATCTAGGCAAAGGTGCAGTTACAGTGTATGGGTGGGCTCGGTGATGCTGCATAATTATATTGCCTGTGAAATCAAAAGGAGTTAATTTGGTTCTGTTTCCCTCCCCAAAGGAGCTGCTGGTGCTGAGCCCAGGTAAAGCAGCTGACCTGGCAGCCATTCACTTCAGTGAGCAGATCAAGAGCATCATCTCAAACCTGCAGGTGAAATGTCAAGCTCCATTTGTTTGGGGCTTCTGTACAGTAGGGATGTCATTCCTGTAGGAAATGATTGCTAAGAGTCATGGTGACTTATTGCTGTGTCAGAAACAGAAGAAAAATAGGCTATAGCCACTCACTGATAGGAATTGCTGTATCTCAATTATTTGGCCTATTTATAGAGTTCTGGCCATAAAAATGTATAGACTCAGAGCTGCTGGTGGCAGTTTTTAGTTGGGGTTCAGTATGGCTTGGAGTCCCAGAGCATAGCTGTTATCAGCAAGTGCATCCTCAGAATATTTGTGTAAGACATGCCTAAAGCAGCTCCTTCAGCAGGCAGCAGCTGGGAACTGTGTTTTCTTCAGTGGATATAGTTCAAGGATCATTGTTTTACAGTACATTATTTAAAATAACAGTACTTTGTCTCCTCCTGTCGTACAGGACCAGTTCTTGCTGTTCCAGTTCCTGAGGAGTCTCCTTGATCCCAGGTATGGAGAAAATTTGGACTGTTTACAGACTGCATCTTGAAAACGTGGGTTAAAATCAGTTCTTTGAAACAGTGTATCAGTTGCCAGCCTGTGGCCAGGATCAGGCTTAGGAAAGGTGACCTGCTCCTCAGGGTACCCCAGGTTGAAAAGGCCAGCCCACAAGAAGCATGGTGGGGAGTGTTCTTCAGGCGAGTCCTTGCTGGCTCCAGCTCCCTGCCTGGAGAGTGTTGAGGACTCCAGTGCCTGGAATGTGCTGCCTCTGGCATGTGAGGGGAGCCTTGGGCACTGCTGCTCCAGCTGCTCCAGAGGGCTGTGGAATGGTCACCCTGGGGCTGGAGCACCCATTTCTTTTCTCGACTCACTACTTTGGTTACTTGACTGAGGTGCCTGAGTTTAACATAAACATTAACGTAACATTTTGGTCAACTGACATTTTTAATTTCTGTTTTGTTTCAGAGCTGCTGCCATATTTCACTGCAAGCTCCTCTTTTTAACTACTTGCTTGCTCCATCTGCTGCTATTCTTTCAGTTCTTCAGCACTGAGTGTTCTCTTTCTGTTAAATCAGTATCACATGCTGCAAGACATTTATATATTTGCAGTTCCAGTTGCTTTCAAGCAATTGTTAATGCAACTGAGAGGGAGATCTTGGTTTGTCAATTAGTTACAAATTAATTATGCTTAATGAAGAGGAGGAGTAGGAAAAGGCAATATTATCTAAATCCAAGTGTCAATATTTCAGTTTTTGTTGGAGTGGAATAAAAAGCATCCTTTGGAAGCTAGAACCTGGAATTAATCAATCACCTCTTGGATTTTGTTAGCATGCAAATTAAGGAAAGAATCCGACCAACCCAAACCAAAGCCAAAACCCCAAACATATATCTTATTATTTCCTGAGATGTTTTTGTATGGAAGGTGTTCATTTCTACACCTCCTGTTTTCTCTGGGGTCAAAACAAAATCAAAAACTGTCTTGGATGTGTTTTATAGGAAAGAAATCAGATGGTTTTAGTTAATCAATGATTAATTGGAAAAAAAAAGTTAAGCAGAAATGAAACTGCTAGATGTTAAGTAGGACTTTATGCTGTGGTATCATTTGCACCCAGTGAAGGTAGTAATTAACCTGGATTCTAATCTTATGCACAGAGTGTCTCCCATAATCTCTGAGTAATAAACATATCTAATTTCACTCTACCATAATTAGAGCTAAATAGGCCCATTTCTCCTGTAGTTACCTTCTGATCACGGGCAGCATGTGATGTGCTCAAACCAGCAATGGCAAGCAATGTTCTGCATCTGATCTTCCCACAGCTCTCTGCTTTTCCCTTGAGGACGATGTTCCATGTGGTGCACTAGGCCACATGACTTTTTCCTAATAACACTCAGATCCTGAGGTCTGTTCTCAGTGCTGTGAGGTTATTTTCTTCTAAGACCTGTTGAAAGGAGCTGAACTGTATCCTGGGATAGGCAGGGAAGGATGGGAAATCTTGCTCTGCAGACCTAACTGTAGATGCACCTATACTTTGTAGTATATTTACACATGAAGTAGTGATTAGGATCTTCTGTAACGTCAGTCTCTTTTCATCTGATCTAAATGTTTATATGCTTTTGTGAAGCAAAATTTGTGTCAAAATAAAGATTCTTGGAGCAGTAAATTGAGTTTTTTTAAGGTCTCAAATACAAATGATTGCTTGATCCTATGGGGGCAAGACTCATCATGCTGGTCTAACTGTCTGAGTTGGTGGAATTGCATTAGG
The DNA here is from genome assembly GCF_963662255.1 of Cinclus cinclus. NCBI lineage: Eukaryota > Metazoa > Chordata > Aves > Passeriformes > Cinclidae > Cinclus > Cinclus cinclus. Next base: position 20,165,882 of record NC_085055.1, read on the forward strand.
GATTAATTTGGCCCATTTAATTTAGCTAGAGATTTACTTTTAAAAGATGTGGAAGGGGGGAGGGAGGAAACAGGGTTAACAGGAATTGCCTGGGGAAATTAAAACCAAATGTCTGAATCTTTGTAGCATAAAGCAGCCCCAGGAAACAGAGAATGTAGTAGGGATTGCTCAGCTCATTAATCACAGTCTTTGCTATGTTTCCATTTTGAACTCTTGAGGTTTTTTTGCTCTACAAAAACCCAACACAGTGAAGCATTGTCTGTTGGCATTTGTGTTTATGTATTATACCAACAATATTAACTTATTTACCAACACAGTGTTCTGGGTTTCTAAATGTACTAACAGACTCCTAAACCATGAGGGTTTGTCCCAAGGGCCCAGCTGCCTGTGACACTTGCAGATCTCTCTTGTGCCAGGTTTTATGAGAAACCACTGCTTCTGTCTTGCTTTTTGGAAAGACTATGGCAGGGGAGACACTGAATATGGTTATATTAGAGTGAACATGATCCCATGTAGCTGCACAGGACCTGCAAGTGTCAGGATGATTAATTTAGTTTTAGAAATTGTCAAAATCCAGCTTTCTTTCCATTGTCTGTTTTCTGCTTTTCTTGATGAAGTAAATGGCTGGGAGAAGGGTGAGCTTGCTCATGAAATCATGAAAACTTGGTGCCAGAGTTATTTCCAGACTTGAAGTTTGCTCTTATTCTACAGGTGCATGATTTGCCATTTTTCCTATCTTGGCAGGCAAGAGATTATTTTAGAGGGTGTTTTATTTTAGTCTACTTGTAGAAAGAGGAGAGCACTCACTTCCTTGCAGGCACTGGGGGAGTTTGCTGTGGGAGGAGTGGATGGTAAATGCAGAATTCTGGGTTCTTGTTTGGTCCTTCGAGGTCTATTCTTTGCTGTCAGAACACAATAGTTTGGGCACAGGTTTTGTGGAGTTGTGCTCATGTCTTGCACGCTGTGATCAGAATATGGGTGAGGCTTTTGTTTCTGGGCATGTCACATTTCTAATCATTTGTAATCACAGTAAGCTGCTCTCTTGGCTTGTTCAAGCCATAGCATTCTCCTGGCCTTTCTTGGATGGTAATATGCCTTTTGTAACTCCCAGGAAATAGAGGATATTGGATATCAGACCTTTTCCATCCCATGGCTGTAGGGTTTGCACACTAACAGATCTTCTCCTGCTTAGGAATTTGTGTTCAGAAAGGTAGTAAAACTCAATATATACATAGTGATGAATTTTCTGTCCTAGCAGGAGCTTCAGCAGAACCCCCTGTTTCACAGCCAGGATAAACTTCCACTGTTTCTCTGTGTAATGCACCCATCCTAGAGCTGCCATGGGAAGCATAATGTGCAGTGGCAGAGAGCTGCTGTTCATGTAAGGGTTGCAAGTGCTGTATCTGACTCCAGGAAAGCATCATCCTTTCCCTCCTCACTCTGAAGTCTCCTCCTTCATGTTGTTCTTTTTAAGAACAAGTAGGAAACTGTTGGGACAAAGGGATATGGGCACTGCTCACAATTCTGTTCTCTTCTCTGTTTCTGCACATGAGCAGTTTGCTTAATAGTGAGCCCCAGGGATTGGAAAATGGGGATGTTTCTCTAAAAGAAGTATGAGTTCCTTTCTCAGTGAGGTAGATCAAAGGGATGAAACACTGACATGTGGTAAAGGAAGTCAAAGAAGAATTTCAGTAACCATAAGCAAAAAGCAAGAAAACATTTCCTCAAACACACGCAGAGCAGGTCTGTAGGCCACAGACAATCAGGATCTGAACAGAGCCCTCACACCATAAGGTTTCAGTGAGGAAATGAGGCTAATTCTTTGTTCTTCTTTGCCATGGAGTTACTGTAGATGGGTCTGTGCTGGTCTCTTTCTTCATAGGGGTCTTTGAGAATTTAATTTGTACTGAGGCATCAGGAGGTTATGTTGTAGAACAAATGAAATGGCTGCTGAGAGACGTCCAGCACCACTAATTAGTAGAAATACTTAATTTTCCTCTTAAAACCAGATTTTTAAACTTCTGTATTAAGGATGAAAGACAATGCACTGTTGAATAAGAAACTCTTCTTCCCAGCCAAATTTCTGGGGTAGAGTTTGATTTTAGTCTCTTGTCCTGTTTTATTCCAGAGAGGGCATTAATCAAGACCTGCTGCACCTCCCACCCTGTATCACTGAGCAGTTCATCGAGCTGCTCTGTCAGTACAGCCCAGGCCAGGTTTTGGAGACACTCAAAGTTCTGGAATACTGCAGACTGGAGGAAACCATCCAGGTAGGAAAGAGATGACGACAGGGGCCATGGGATGCATTCAAATCAGCCCCTACCCCTTTAAACTGCTGTAAAAGCCCCTTTATCTTAGGCTTGGATTAGTTCCTAGATGCTCTTTCAGTCTGTTTCTAGCACTCTCTGTCCCTCTGAGCTGTTAAACTGCACTTCTGCAGCACAGTTGGATATATTTAATAGACTGAGTTCGGTCTCAAGGCTAATAAGGAAGGGCCCTTAGTGCTCTGAAGCTGCTGAGAAACTGCAGAGTAGAGGGTGGCTGTGTTGCTGTTAATTAATCATGTTAGGGGTATATGAAATCATGGGCCTGGGGTTTTTGGAAAGCAGCACTGCCAAAGTCTGCCTTGTGCTGGGAGAGCAACTGTTCCTTCTCTGTATGGAAATTGTACCAGTAATTTCTGAGTGCTGGTGGTGGCAATAGTGCAAGCTGAGAAATAAAAGGAGATGCAGGATAGCTGCTCAGCCTGGGTAAGATGCCTGGCAGCACAGGCACCATCACAGAGCCTTGGCCATCTGCTTGGCATTGTTGTGTGGATAAACAAACACTGGCAGCTTTCTTCAGACAGACATTTACCTTTTTTTTTTTTTCTTTCAACTCAGATAACCCAAAAACATCAGCTCCATGAGGCTTCTTCGTATTTACTAGAGAAGAAGGGTGATATCCATGGTGCCTTCTTGGTTATGCTTGAGGTACAGTACTCCCAAATCCTGAATGTGGCATGGCCTGTGCTCAGGTTGGATGGATGTTGTCCTTGTTTCCTACTAGAGTCCATGGAAGCGTTTGCCTTCTGTCAAATACAAATAAATTGAGGTGTCTGCATACTCAGAACATCAGTTTATTTTTCTGACAAGCCTTCAAACATTTGGAAGATTAAGTAGATGCTGAAATTTGTTTTTTATAGCCAAAAATCATCTTTCAGCTCCTGCTTTCTTTTCCATATTTGGAAAGCTGTTTATGCCATGTTAGTCATGCTGGGGATGAAAATGGGAGCGAGTCTGTGTAACCACACCTTTGACAAACACTTTTATCAGGATTCTTGGGAGTAAACTCCCAAGTTGACTGTTCTGTGTCTTCTCTTTTGTTTCAGCGATTGCAGAGCAAATTGCTGCTGCTTACTCAAGATGATGAAAGTAAGACTTATTGACTTAAATTCCATTTCTCTATTAAAAACAGATAAACAGATAAACACAAAAATGTGAAGTGCCTGTATGTGACACCTGGTAATGAGATTGTTTCAGGTTTCTAGGCATTGTAGTGACACTGTTCATATGATAGCTATTTGGGTGACACTCCCTCAGTCTGGTGTTCTGGTCTTGTTAGGGATGGTTTGTGTATGTGTGGCAGCTGCCCTGTCAGCTTTTCCCATTGGGGCTGGTCCTCTCAGGGGCTTACCAAACACATTTCCCATGTCAGAATCCATTCAAACTCATTACTGAGCTTCAGCTGGTATTATATGGGAAGAGTGATGGGAGACAGCTGGGAGTAGCTTTTTTGAAAGCACATTTCTCAAATAGATAAATAAGAATGTTCTGCCCACAGAAAATGAGCGTATGCACAGATGTGCTGTTCACTAGCCCAAGGACTCCTGGGCACCTAATTAAATGCAGTGCCCATAGTTGTTACTTAATTGTGTCCCAAACCACAGCTAAGATCTGCCTTATTTGATTAAATGAAATGTTTTACTTGCCCAATTTATTGTGCTATTCAGGAAAAGTGCCAAAATCAGAACTTGTCTTTATAATGTAGTATAAATATAATGTCTGCTTTATAATGTCTGCTTACAGGAGTGAGCAGACTTTAGATGAATAGCATGATTTTATTTTACAGAAGGATTGATAGTTATCTAATGGGAGTTAACTTGTCTAATAATTTTTATAATTGTAATTTGCTTTTTTCCCCCGACACTTAGGCTCAGTTGAACCCTCCTTGGTAGAAAATATTGAAGATACTTTAATGAAAACAATTGATCTTTGCCAGAGGAATTCACATAGTTTAGACCAGCAACAGCGAGAGGTAACGTAGTCAAAAATGTGTCACCAGAATCAATGAAGGCCTCTGTGTCTCCTGAAGCTTTGCCTCATATGGCTCTGGCTCTCCCCATCCACTGGGTACTGGTATGATCAGGCAGTCACCATGTGCCTCTCCTTGTGTTCTCCCTGTGCTGCTTCAGGGTTTGGAGCCATAAGAGTGAAATCCTCACTCATTAGAGTGAAGCACAAAGCAAAGTTCAGGTCAGGGGGAGGAAGGGATGAGACCATGGCCTTTTTCCCCCTTTCCAGCTCCAGATGGAAGTCAGGCACAAATGTCAGTCAAACACTGCAGAGGCACTGTGAGCTCTGAGCCAGCTTCTGGTGGTACAGAGCTGCTCCTGCTGTTGTAGCTTGGCTGCAGAGCTGTTCATGCCCCCTGAACTGAGTGTCAGCCTGGGCTTTGAGGGGGTAAGCAATGCAGCTGCCTTGATCTCTTGCAGAGGGTGCTGGCTTTGCCCATCACCTCAAACTGAGGAGATTTTCCATTTTGCCCATGTCAGTGACACAAAGGCATCTTTAGTTCCAAGATTCTGCATAATTTATGTAATTTCTGAACTCGGAGAAGGTTGTTCCCATGTCTGAGGAGGTGGCATGGCTGGAAGTCAAGAACTCTGATTTCTTCCCAAGCACTTCCCAGTGTGAGACGTGATCTGCTCTATTTCTTCCCTGCAATGGTGTCATCGTACAACAGATTGGAAGAGAATTTAGATGTCTCTTTCCATTTGGGTTCCGTTTACTGTGCTACCCACTCTGTGAGCTCTCTCTACCCTGGAGAGTTTGCCTCTCACATGGGGAAGTAGTTGGGGACTGAATGAAGCAAACACAGATGGTCACAATTCCAGTAAAGTGCTTTGCTGTCAGGTTACTTTCAGCTGTCCCACAGCAGTCATTGGAAATGCAGTTCTGTTTTCAGAATGTGGAAGTGAGTCTTGGCCAGTTGCCTCTGATGTTGCTCACAGCTAATTTTTAACACTGACCTGTTTTAACACTGACTGTTCTTACTGGTTCTTTCCTTGTGTTCCATGATTCCAGGCCCTCTGGTTTCCCCTCCTTGAGGCCATGATGTCCCCACAGAAATCCTCTGGTTCATCACAGTGTCCATATTCTGAATGTGAGTACTTTGTCATTTGTGACCCCAAACAGTGAAAGTTGTGTGCTGTCTCTCCTCTGATGAATGAATAGAAGAAAAGTTGTTTTGTTACTCCATTCCTAAATATTCTGCTCCCTGACTGGTAGGGAGTTCAGGTTGTGTTTGGTAGGCTGCAGCTGTTGAGGTGGATAGGATTTTTTTCAATTACTTTATTTCGTACTGTGTAGAAGAGGAAGCCTACCACAGGCTGTGCTAATAAGTTGGTTGCATTGAGGATGGTCTCTGAAGGACCCAAGGTGCACAGTGTGTACAAAGGTTCTTAGTTGTAGTCAGCACTTGGGGAGCTCCTGATATAATTCACTGTCTTTGTGCACCTCTGCCTGCACCTGTCTGCCATATATAAAATCAGTGGGACTTGAATACACCAGCTAGATTCTCTACTCCACTTCTGAGTCAGTAGCACACCTTGAACAGCAAGCTCCCTTTGTGGGAGAGATAGGAGTAGCTAAAAAGGAGCTTAGATGCTTTGGTCTTGGCAGTCCCCAGCACAGAAAGGACCTGGAGCTGCTGTAGTGAGCCTGGAGGAAGTACCAGGGTGACCAGAGGGATGGAGCAGCTCTGTTGTGAGGAAAGGCTGAGGGAGTTGGGTTAGATGGGATATTGGGAAGAAATTGTTCCCTGGGAGGGAGGTAAGGCCCTGGCACAGGGTGCCCAGAGCAGCTATGGCTGCCCATGGATCCCTGGAAGTTTCCATGGCCAGGTTGGATGGGGTTTGGAGCAACCTGAGGCAGTGGAATGTGTCCCTGCCTGTGACAGAGGCTGGGACTGGATGAGCTTCAGGGTCCTTTCCAACACAGACTACTCTGGGATTCTCTGAATAATGTCTTTTCAGGATCTAGGAATAAGCTTCATGCAGAGGTCAATGCTGGGGAGTTTTTGAGTCTGTAGGCCATATCACAGACAAGGATCCAAACTGGGATTTGGTAGCAATGGGAAAATTGTATGGTGGTGTTACTTGTCAAGTAAGTGAAAATGTGGTGGTTACTGCAGGGGGTGTGGAAGGGAATACAGAAGTATTGTGGGATCAAAACCTTGTAAACACCCTTTATGCTGCAAAAAGCTGTGTGCTTAGTGCAGGAGAAAAAAACCATTAAAGCTATTTTCAAACCAGAAAATACGACCTGAAATGAAACTCTCTTTATCTGTAAGACTGATCTCTCCTTACTCCTGGAATCCTACTGAGCTGCTGTGGCTGTTATGTTTTACATTCCAGCTTTGAAGAGTTTGACAATGCAAGTGCTGAACAACATGGCTGCATTTATTGCTCTTCCCTCAATCCTGCAGAGGATTCTCCAGGTGAGTTTCTGAAGAGGAGGTTTCACCAAGCTGTGCCACTGGGTTATTGGGAAAAGGTAGTTCCAGGTTATTGGAGATCATATCAGCTACTTGTCTGTTCAGTGTTTCAGTAAAAGTTATTTTGGTGAAACATAAGGTGTAAAAGCTGATAGAATTATTTGGGGAGACATGTGGGAACACACAGACCTGTGAGAAGGTAATTGAAGTAATTCCTGCAAATCAAATAAAATAGTACCTCCAAGGTTGCAGTTACGTGGAACTGGAACTTGGCAGGTTTAAGGACAAAGCCACAATGGATTTCCCACAACTTGGTACTAAATTTGTTGAAAGCCTTTAAGTGAAGGCTCTGGGATGGATGGTTGTAAAGACAGTACAGCAAAGGGTGTAGGCTTTGCAGAAAGATCATGATTGGGTCCAAAATATAATTGATGGTGCAATATTATTTTAGACATGCAGTTAGTGAGCAGCAGACTTGCAGAAGAGCTGGTTTTAAGCAGGACCTTGGGTTGAGTGATCACAGGAAACTACAATTTGTTAATTTGCAAAGCAGATGAAAGCTGGCTCGATTTTAATAACAAACCTTGAGAAATGCAGAAGAGGAATTAGAAGAATTGTGTGTGTTGTTGAGTGGAATCACTGAAGGGTTGAGACAATGTTGAAACACTGTTCAGGGTTTCTATTCCAGGTGAGAGAGGAAAAGGGCTTACAGGGTGAACACACACCTCTAGCAACCTCTTGGTTTGATCTTAGTATTACACACAGTCTTGGATTTTGAACAAACTTCTAAGATAGCAAAGCATGTTGTAAGAGAGTGGATAAAAAGTGTGTTCAAATGAAATGTGGTTTTATCAAAGGAAGTGTCAAGCAAACCCAGTGGCTCTTCAATAACTTATTTAGTCTACTTTTAGCTGAGGTTTTGGTATAATTTCCTGTTGGGCTTTGTTTGATGTTTAATGTAGGCAGGAAAGGATGGAGAAGCTGTGAGTGGGAGGCTGCAAGGGGAACGGAGGCTTCCCTGGGTTGTGCTGAGAACTGCCATGATGGGGTGGGAGTCAAAGCAGTGACCACTGTGCAGATAACACAGCTGGGAGGTGTGACAGTATGGAGGAAGATCCTGTTTTCCTTTGGGATAAAGGGAGAGTCTTGATGGCAGTCTTAACATATTTCACTCTATTTCTGTTCTGATGGACTCTTTTAGCAGCAACAGAAAATCTCTTTGCCAGGGGCTGGCACTGATGTCCTGGAGGCAGCAGGGGAGTGAATTGTCTTTATCTGTTGTAGAGGGAGGTGGCTGGTGTGATGGCTCTGCTGGGGAGGTTGAGGGGATGCTTTACTGAGGAAAGAAATGGGTCAGGCATCACTGAGAACAGCATGTACAGCTCTGGTCACTGGGTTTGGAGGCAGGGGGGAGCTGCTTCTGCTCATTCCACCTCCCTGGTCAACCTGACAAATTCAGTCTGACTAAAGAGAGATTTGGAAAGGCAGATTTTTTTTTTTAACAACTAGAGCAAAAAAAATGATGACTTCTTAAAATGCAAAGGACTGAATTCCAGGTAAAGAGCATTAGTATGTGAAGTTCATAAAATGGTAATTGGTAGCTTGTAGCTGAAAAACAGGTGTAGGAAAAATAACATCATAAAGATCAAGAGAAGATCCTATGGAAGGGGACCTGGTGTTGATTGATATAGAGGATCTCTAAGTTCATTTTGCTACTCAGCAATTACTCTTTTCTAGGTTTTACTCACACCCATGTATTTGCAAACCTCTGAGGTGTGTGGAGTGATGTGACCTGGATTGTTTGTGGGCAGCAGAGAGGGTGTGAGTCCCTTACTGCATCCTGGGGATCCTCTGATAGGTGCTAACAGCTCATCTGGGTCCTTCAGAAATTGCTGGCTGTTTTCACCTCTGAAGCTCACTTAAGCCTCTCCCAACTTCTTATCCTCCATATTTGGAGATGAGCTCTTCTCCGGAGAGCTTGCCTGGTGCTGGGTCTCACCAGTCTGCTGCCTTCAGTGCTTGGCACCTTCTCTGGGGACAGCGTCCTTTGTTACAAGACAAGCCCTTCATTGAACCCTGTGCTCTTGTCCTTAACCCCCACATTTCCATTCACTCTGCCTTCACACCAACCCTTATTCCTGGGTTCCTGGCACTGCCCTGCTCCATCTCACTGTTGCCTGTGGGTTTGTGGCTGTGTTTTGTCAAACTCTTGCTCCAGGGCTTGCAGGGGTGCCTGTAGGACGTTTCTGTGATGTTTATTTGGCACAGCTTGGCCATTGTGAGAACATTGTTTTGAATCCCACTGGGAAGCTGGTGTCAGGATGGTGATGAGCAAATCTTACTCTGTGGTCTTGTCATGAATGCCCAGCTCAAATGTTCAGGATTTCTGAACCCCCTAGCCCTGCTGCAGATCAGGAAGAAAATGCCCTCTGAGTGACATAGCAGAGTGCCCTGGATTTTTTGCCTTCCAGTCATCTGGGAATGCCATTTAAGCGCCCTGCAGGGAAGAATCACAGAATGGCTGGCACAGCTGACGCTTTCTTAGACAGGAAGATTCCTATGTTGTTAACCCTGGCTGGGTGTTCTTTTTGCAGAGCTGTGTAGTTGCTCTTTGAAGCCATGCAAAATTCCAAACCCTTCTGTCTTGGCTCTGAGCTCTCTGCAGGGCACTTAGATGTGTTACTGATGTGCCACCTTAACTGTGGCCACAAGGAAATATTGAAACTCTCCTTCCTGGGCCCTGGAATGCATACAGCCTTTCCCAAACCCTCCAAATATTTTCGTGAAATGCAGAATTACAAGTGTTGATTGTCTGACAGGGCCTTCAAATACTTTTCCAGCAGAGCTCAAGGCTTGTGATGGAGCATAGATGTGCTGGAGCTGCAGGCTGGGAGGTGGCACAGCTGCCCAGAGAATTAATTGGGGGTTTGGTTGGAAGGTGGATAACATCAGTAAACTGAGGTAGATTATCTTGCCTTTTCTGAAAAGGAATTAGAGTATTCCAATTTTAGCAGACTGTTTTTCTCCCTCTTCTGGGCTTAACTGCTTAGAGATTATACCTTATGCAAATGTTAACGTTGCAACCCAAGTGTTTGGCCAGAGGGCACCTTGCAAGGGCTGGGGCCAGACCTGCAGCTTTCCCAGAGAACAAGCAGGCTTCTGGCACCTGCCTGTCCCAGCACCTGGGTTCAGCATCATCTAACCAAAGTCATGGGAAATAACAGTTGATAGATTTGCTCCTGCTCATCCCTTATAGTGTTGGGGAGTTGCTTATTAACTGCAAAGTCTGAACTGAACGCATTAGGAGAGATACCAGAGGAATCCTCTTGAGTATTAGGAAAAATTCCGTGTTATTAAGGATGTGAGTGCTCTCTGAAGAGGGCTGAAAGGTTGAGTGCTAATTCCCTTACAAAGCTGTAATCCTTCATGAATGTTTTGTAAGCAGATGCAGCTGATGCCTCCTACAAAATAGAGAGCTAGAGAAGCCAGGAATGTAAAAGCTACCTGGAGGGACCTCAAAGAGGGGAAGGAAGGATTCTCTGAAAACTGTTTCCAGTGTGGAAGCAGAAAGCTCCATAAAGCTTATATTTTTTCCACTCCTGCTTAGGACTTTGTCTGTGTTTTCTTCCTAGTCCAAGAGATCAGCACTGGGATTGATTGTGTGTGGAGTGGTTGCTCTGGCCCCTTGCAGAGGGGAGAAGCTGAAGTGAATGTGCTTGCAGAGTGCATTTATTAGCACTGGTAGCAATGCAAGTGCTATTTCCTGGACCCAAGAAGAAATGGGAAATGGAAGAGACAGAGCTGGCTGAAAGGGCTGTATGAGCACCTTTGGGCTGTGTGTGGATCCCTGCCAGCTCTTCCCCATCTGTTTGGTTGTGGCAGCCCTGGACAGCCAGCTTGGCTCTGGATCCTTGTGCTGATGCTGTGTTCCCAAGGCAGCACCAGCCTGGGAGCAGCTGCTGGGATCTATTCCTGGTTGGGGAAGTGCCAGCTCCACTGCATGGGATGGCACATCTGTGTCTCCAGTATGCCTGAATTCCTACCTAGGACCAACTTTATGAGGTGGAATTGATGAAAGATATTCCATCATAAAACTAATTGATCCCATGAGGCTTTTGTGGCTGGAAATTTTGTGTGGTCTGAAGCTGCAATATAGAAGCCTTATAACTGTCTGGAGAGGTGACCTGGGAGCTATGGGTGTGATGCTGGAGGCAGGCAGGCAGCTCTAGCCCAGCCCATTCCATCCCGTGGCTCCAGCAGGGAATGGCCATGGACTCACTGCTGGCACTGGGCTGCCAGACTCAGCATGAGGCTTGGCCAGACCATGGGCCTCCTCTGTAAGAAGAAAGCCCATTTCCTTCCCAGCTGCCATTATTTTTGGAGCTCATCAAGCGTGACTTGAGGAAAAGACAGCAACTGAAAGCCCTCAGACTTGTTCTCCCTCTGCAAAGCTGCAGATGGGTCTTTATTCTTCTCTCCACATATCCTCTTCTTCCACTCTGTGTCCAGACAGGAAGCCAGTGGCTTTGAAAATCTCCACTTGCAGCTTAGGAAGTTTGTGATGCTATATGGAAATTGAGGGGTTGGGGCAGTTTGTGAGTGACCTGTTGGCCATGTCTTGAGGGCTTTAGAAGAGGAGCTGCTGGCTGCCTGTCTAAGTGCTCTGGATCACATTCCTGCTGTCTGGAGGTCCTGTTGCCTCATAATCCCTGCAGTGCAATGCACTTAGAGCTGTGCTGCTAAATGGTGCAGGCAGGAGGGAACCTTGGAGTGTTCAGGCTGTGCTGTTCACCCAGCAGAAAAGGAGCCTGTGCAGCACATCCAGCTTTTCATGCTTCATCCAGTATGTTCCAAATCCACAGCTGGTTTTGCCTCAGTGGTGTTAGTTACTCACGTTGCTTTTATTTGGGTTTGAACATTGGTGTTTCTGGTTGTCACGCTGCCCATGAGGGCTGTTGTTCAGGACTTCCTTGACTTGCTTTCTGTAGCTTTGGTGATCACTCAGGGTGTCTTGCAGTGTAACTTCCATTCTGCTTTAGTTGTCTTTGCTAGCTGGCTTTGTCACTCTCAGTTCTTGCCCAGTCCCAGCATGGAATCAATCTTGCTCCTACTCCTCTCATTCATCTTAGCCAGAGCTTGTTTATTCCACTCCTGTTCCTGTTTCCACTGTCTCCCCACCATTTTTCTACTCTGGGTTAGTTGCCTTTTCACATCTTGCTGGTCTGTTTTTGCCCATGTTCTGCCCCTTCCAGCAGACAGAGCAGTGTTTCAGGGGGTGCCAGGGTGGGTGTGCTGGGCTGTTTGGGCTGAAGCAGGCTGGAGGAAGGGGGACATGCACAGGCTGATGACCTGTGCCACAGCCCTGTGCTTGTGCTGCTGGGACAGGACAATTAAGCTGTTCAGGGCATGTGGAAATCAGCCCTGCAGCAGCAGGAGAGCCCTAGGGCCCTGCTCCTTCTGCTAGCTGGGCTGTGGGCTCAGCAATGGCTGGGGTGGGCTCTTCCAGCCTGCAGATGAGGGGTCTGGGATGAGCCTGGGGATGAAGCACCCCTGGCTGGGCAAGAGCACGGGACAGTGGTCGGGCTGAGAGCTTTCTGGCCATGCTATTCCCTTCAATAGTCCTCAAATGTATTCTCCAGACAGCTCCTGCAGCTCCTGAATGGAGTTTCCAGTTTTGACCCAGGCACACTAGTTTATATTGATGATGTTATCTACTGAGTTTTGCTAATTACTGATTTTTCTCATCAGTATGTGGGATTATTCTGCTGTCTCTGTGCAACATATTTAACTCTGCAATCATAGCTTATATTTGCAGTTCCAATCCAGAGGAATAAAAGACCTAAAAAGAATCAGAATGATCATATCCTGTGATTCAACTTCACCTTTACCTTTCTTCATACAGGATCCAGTTTATGGAAAAGGGAAACTTGGAGAAATTCAGGGGCTTGTCCTGGGAATGCTGGACACCTTTAACTATGAACAAGTAAGTTGCCTGTGTTTCTGTTCTGCCCACCCCTGCATGCAGCATTATTTTAGCTGCCTGGCCTACTGCTTTCTCTTACTTGTAATTTCTGTCTGCAGGGCAAAGTCAATGGACATGTGAGTGACTTCTATGTTATTGGGAGTTGGGGAGGGAGTTTGGTTTGCTCACAGATTGGAAGTGAAGGGACTGGCAGGTACATGGTGAACACCTTTGCAGCTCAGTTCTGTGTTAAATGTACCAGAAGAATAAACATCTGCTTTTTCTCCAGCTCATCCTGCAGTTAGGGGTTCAAAGGCACAAAGCTGATATGTTTTGTCTTTATATGCAGTTTTAAAGAACAGGTTTTTTAATTAGGCTCTTTTTACACTTCCAAGTGATAATGCTGCACTTCCTTTGTGACCTGGTGAGATTTCCTCTTAATCTCAGTCCTGCTTTTCTCAGTCCAGCCCAAAATCCCAGGCAGTCTCCACACTTCAGGAGTTTTCTGAAGCTCCTTTCTTCCTAAACAGGATGCACAGTGTTCTTCCAAGCCCCTCTCCCCCATCATGTGGCAGTGCCATCCCAGCTGCTGCTCAGGGCAGGCCCCCAGGCACCAGCAGCCAATGCAGAAACACAATGGGAAATGGCTTTGCTGTGGAGGCTGAGCACCAGGAGCCTTTATCTGTGTTTAGGTTTTTGTAGAAGCTCCTGCCCACCATCCCTGCCTGGCAGCTCTGGGACAGGCTGTGTGTCCAGATGGGATCCTCTGTTGCAGCCTTTTGCAGCTGCTGCTGTGAAGCACAGATGGATCAGGGAGCAGAGCCCCTGTGCTGGAGAGAAACTTGATTCTGGAAACTCGGGGTGGTTTCTTGGTCTCTTTGAAAACGAGCATCCCTTGGGAAGGACAAGCAGATGAGCAGTTCAAGGGTGTTCTTAAAGACTTTAATTGCCATAGTGCATTTGAGCTTTGATTTTTATTAGCACATTTCTCCTAAAATGGGGATGTAAGTAGTAGCTTGCCTGGTAGAAGGAGGGAAAAAAAAAAGGAGGTTTGATGTAGAAGATGACAAAATGAGCCTGCCCTACCTCTCTTAATGCCCCTTAATGGACAAAAGTCAATACAGGACTTGCCTATTTGAGAGGGCAGAAGAATTGCTCCATTAACATGGATGATGACAGGATAAGTGTTTTGTGGTCAATGCATAGAAAGCATAGGAGGAGAAGTGATATTATTGGTTTGTTTCTGCTCTTAGTGAGCTGCTAAGCTGCTTGTTCTGAAGCAGGGAGTTGCTGCAGTCTGGAGGTGACAGACTGACTTACTCTGTGTGTTGTCTTTCACACAGACCCTTCTAGAGACAACCACAAGCCTTTTAAACCACGATCTCCACTGGTCCCTGTGTAACCTGAGAGCTTCTGTCACCAGAGGCCTTACCCCAAAGCAGGATTACTGCTGCATCTGTCTCCAGCAGTACAAAAGAAGGCAAGAAACTGCTGATGAAATCATTGTTTTCAGGTAAAGTGTGGGGTTGCAGCTGTGATCATGTTAATAGTTTTAAAAGGGGAAACAGATCTGCTGGTTGGCTTGCCTGAGTAATGATCTGTATTCCTGGGAGCACATCTCCCTGCTGCCTTGCACTGTGAGAGGGCTTGCTAATCACACCCATCAGAGACTGCTTTGCATGTAGCCAGCTCCGCCTGGCTCAGAGCAATCACCTCCCAGTTCCAGGAGCTCCCTGTCACTTTTTTGTCGCCTCTCCCAGCAGTGTGCTTTGGGCACTGCAACACCCTGGGCTCATCTGTGCATTTGTACTTTTTAGATCTGCCACCGCCCTGGCATCTCCCATGTCCTGTCTGTGCCCAGATGTCTAAAATAAGGTGAAATCATTGTCACCTTGGTGTTACAGTCTGTAGCTGTATCAGCTAATGGGCATCCAGTGTTGATTCTGTGAGTCTGGAAATCAGCAGGAGGGTGAGGATACGCTGTTCATCTGCTGATTCCCAGATACAGCCTTTTCCCACTGGTTAGCCCCTTCCTCTCCACGGTGCAGAGCTCAGGAGGTGCTGCCCTGCTTCCCAACACTGACTTCCTCTCTTCACAGCTGTGGCCACTTGTACCACTCACTGTGCCTGCTGAGTAAGGAGTGTGGGGTGGTCACCAAGGGCCTCATGAGGTGGATGTGCTACAAGTGCAACTCCAGCAGCAAGGGAGGAAAGCTGAGTGAGAACTTCTCAGAGCTGAAAAAAGGGACTGCAGCATCCCTGGCACAGGTGAGTTTTGTGACGTGGTTTCTTGTCAGGTAAACTTTCATCATCACTTCTCTGTATCTCTGTGCTTCCAGACAAGGCTCTGATCTGTGTCTGTCAAACACTCTCAGCAGCTAATTAGTAACTTTCCTGGATGCCAGTTTATTTGGGTGGGGGTACAACTCTGGAAGTCATGGAAATTTGTTCATCCAGAAGGTCTAGGAGCTGGTGGGATGGGCAGCTGGATGCTTTCAGCTGGTTGTGTGGACAACTCCTGTCAAATTATTTTTAGGTGTGTTTTATATAAAACTTAGATTGAAAGCTGGCACATTCCTTGTGGCTGGACTGCAAAGCCTCTATTCCACCTTCCTAGCAGATAATCTGGCTCTGGATAAAATGTCTGGGGTTGATTTGATTCACTAAGTGCTTGCACAATATTTTAAGATGCTTGAGTATAACCAAGATTGACGCAGCTGGATTTGGGTGAGAGAACAGAGAATTAATTTGTATTTATTGTCAGTACTTGGGCACTGAACATTTCATCAAACCCTAATTCAAACTGAAGTAGAGCCTCAAGTATGCGTAGAGCTGTCTTTTCCCTGGGCTGGTGCTGTGGATGGTAAGCCCCCATGGCAGGTGGTTTGTTGGGTTCTCTTAGGGGATATGTTGCATGTGAGCAGCTGAGCTCTACTGCTCCACGTTCCAGTGGCCCCTGGGTGAGGGTTTGTTCCCAGCTGCCTCAGGGTACTTTGTGCATTTGTCACCGTATGGATGGATGTGCATGCTTGGAATACAAATAATTCAGTCTTAGGGTACGTTTTTATAGTAGTACTTTGGTTTTGTTCTATCAGATTATTTCAATTCCTGCCAAACCCATCCTGATCAAAACCCCTGGTTAAAGGCCTTAGTCAGCTGCTGTACTCACAGGAGAGGCTTCCTGCTTGGGGGAGATGTGGGGAAAGGGAATCTTGCAGGCCTGTGTGGAGCACCATGCAGTCTCTGCAGTTAGGCTGTATTAGTCTTTGATTTGGTGACAGCAGCAAAGCTTTCCCAGGAGCTTGGAAATTGAGTGCGGTCCAACCAGGCTGAGCAGTGTGTGTGTGTCTTGTCCTGCTGCAGTGGGATGTGGGCACTGTATCTAAGGCTGGGAAAATTGAGCAGTCCCATATCTTACCCTATGCACTCCTACCCCAAAGGAGTGGGTGTAAATGGGAGTGACAGGCTGGGGTGTAGTTTAAAAACTAAAGGCAGAATTAAGTACTAAAACTGCAGTCAGCATTCAAATACCTAACACTTGATTCCAGTACTTTATAATTGCATTATCCCTGTGTTTCTGTTGGGCTGTCAGTCAGGGAGCCCCTGTGCCTCCCCTTTGACATCAGTCTGACTTACCCTGTAGAGAAAGAAGGGGAAATGCTCCACATGCCAAGGCAGTGATCAGGGTAAGGAGGAAAAGATACTTGCTTTTATTTAACTGCTGAAAGTGAAGGGCTGGCTGGGACTCAGGGCCTAAAGGGAGATGTGGAGAGACTGGATGGGGAAGGAGACTTAGAGCATGGATCATCTAGTGCTAGCTGGAAAGTGTCCATTCTAGACCATCCCAGTGTGGGATGGTGCCCTTCTTCCCTGCTGCCATCACATGCTCTTGGCAGGGAAGTCATGGCTTCCTGCTCCACACACACAGCCCAGCCCAGCAGAGTCCCTGCACTGCTCAGGCCCCCAGCTCCTCCTCCCTGTGTCCCAGATCCTCTCCAAGTCTGTGATGTTCCTCACCTATGTAAATTACAATATTTAACTGTTGCACTTGCATGTGATCAAACTGTTGCGCAGTCACACCTTAAAAAAGCTGACTATATTTAGACTTGGCAATAGACTGGAGAATCTCCAGCTCCTGCAGGAAATTTGTTTGCTGAACAATCACTGCTCAGCAGCGTTAATTAACCCTGGGAGGTAACGATTCCTCTGACTTGCCATGGGCTGAGTTAGAGTAGACTTTCTGTGCTGGGGCAATGCTGGGAATGCAAACTGGGGGTCGTGGGTCTTCTCTGTGTCCTCTCTCGACTCTGCTAGCCCCAGCCAGACCCAGAGCTCTGTTTTGGACAAGCTGCTGTGGCTCCACACTGGTATTTGTGAGCAGGAAATCCTGAGTGACGTCCTGCTATAACAGCACTGTGTTTCCAGCCCTGCTCTCCCTAGAGTCATATCTGGAGCTTCCAGGCCCTTCTGCACAGAGGTCTGTGGGAGGAGGGTGATTGGTTCCAGGCCTGTCCTCCCCTGATCCCACAGTGGTAGTCCCAGAGCTTCTGGGCCCTTCTGCCCAGAGATCTGTGGGGAGGGTGTTTCCCTGTAGCCCCTTTGAAGACCCTGGAAACCTAGTTCCTCTCTTGGCAAAATCTAATATGGTGATCTTCAGTTGAGGTATTTATTTTGTTAGGAAGCCTTGAATTAGGAGTAGAGTCATACTGAGAAATGCCACTGAGCATCTGGAGTGCATTTCACAGCACTAATTCTGCCCTGCCCAGGCAAAGGCTGTCAGTTTGAATCGTGCAGTGTGGCTGAGATGTGCATGTGAAATGACAGCCCAACCGGCAGCGCTTCTTCTGCTCCTGTGCTCTGGGTGTGATGCTGGGGCCATTCCCTCAAACTGGGGAGGTGGAGAGATGCCACAAACCAACACTGACCCATTATGGGATCAGTGACAGCACGGATTTAAGTGGAACCTGGCTGGGATGAGGGCTTGGCACACTCTGCCCCAGCCAAGGGGAGCAGAAAGAAGGGCACAGAGGTTATTCTATCCTCTGATTCTGGTACCAGAAGTTTCTGCTTTGTGTGTTACCCCTGAGCCTCACTGGCTCCCCAAGGGCAATCCTCTGAGGCTGGATGATCATCTCTCCTGCCCTCCCTACCTTGGAGCATACCCTAAATGAGAGTTAATAGAAATGAGAGCTTGTTTTTATGGTGGGTCTCTAATCCACTTGTAAAGCTGTGTGTTTGTTGTGGTGGGTGGAGCTCACTGAGGCCTGGGGGTGAGGGCTCAGCAGCTGGGCCATTGCCCGAATACCTGCAGGAAAGGCCCCGGCTATCTCAGTCACTGATTCCCAAAACTCATTTGCCTCTTTTCAGTGAGCAAATGTTTTCCTTTTTTCTTCCAGCCTGTGCACTGGG
Source organism: Cinclus cinclus (assembly GCF_963662255.1). Classification (NCBI taxonomy): domain Eukaryota; kingdom Metazoa; phylum Chordata; class Aves; order Passeriformes; family Cinclidae; genus Cinclus; species Cinclus cinclus. The sequence continues at coordinate 20,184,009 of NC_085055.1, forward strand.
GATCAAGGAGAGGAAGAGTCTTGGCTGCTGGGCCATAAGCCCTGCCATGAACCCCTGAGCTGCCATGCTCTGGTTATTCTGTGTGTGAGGAGTTCTGAGCATGCTGTTGTTGGAGCTGTCCAGATGGCAGATGTGTTTTATTCAGGAGTTTAATCCTGTCAAGTCACGCCAGGACAGACAATGGACTTGATCCATAGTTAATCCAGTTGTCAGGCTCTACCTTTGGGCTCTGTCCTGCAGTTTGCCTGTGTCCCTCCCTATGACAGCCTTCCAGAGCTTTGGAAACAACTCTCACATGTGAGGGGCTGGTACCATAACCCTAATGTGATCTTAAAGGTCCCTCTGTGCTTTCTGTTGGGCAACAGTGGAGGTTTAGGATGGGTTTTTTCATCAAAACTTATTTTAGATCCTGACAGATGTTACATTTCCTCCATCCATAGGGAGACATAGCCAGTGTTCTCTGTGAAGAATGTTCCCATGGGCAAATTAACTGAGCAAATATTCAGTCCTTTGGCTTTGGAGGTGGATTCCTTCACTTCAGCAGTGCACAGGAAATCCATGTGAGGAAAGAACTGGAGACACAGAACATCTCTCATTGCTTGTAACGGAAACAAAAGTCATCTAGTAAGAAGAATATTGAGTGCAGGTGTCTTGGTGAGCTGGTAGAGGAGGACTGACACCAAAGCTAAAACTGAAAACAATACATATTGGAAAAGACTGATTTGAAAACCAGAATTATCCTGTAGCAGCTTTTAAATCAAAATTGACTCTTTTCTTGAGCTTCTCATGCTGGAGGTGTTGGGTGAGTTTTGTTGTTTTGTGTTTTTTTTCTTTTTTTTTTGAGGAATATCAGAGTGAATTGTAATTGTGTCCCCTGGCCTTCCTTCAGAGCCATCTGCAGCCTGGCAGAATGCTCCTTCCACTGCCTACAATCCAAAGGCTGGCTCTGTGGGGTCTGTGAGATGCTGACAGGGGGCTGGGACAGCTGATTCCAAACAGCCTGGAGCCAGGAGCAGTGAGACCAGGATTACCTGGGGTAGGCTTATGGCCTGGATAAGAGCAAAGATGGCAAAATTGCAGTGGGGAATCTCAGCTTGACTTTACATCTCAATTTCTAAGAAACTGTTCTTACAGTCTGAAAATTTCTTCTCTTTTAATAAAACATATCAGTCTGGGAGGATGTGTAGAACAGGCTCATTGAAATGCAGTGGCAGCTGCTGGGCTGCAGCAACCTGTGAATGTTGCCATAAATTGCAGCAGTCCCTGTTGGCAGTAGTTCTGTGAGCTGAGCTGGTGCCCCACAGCCCAGGATGTGTCCACCAGGATCCAGCACAGTACCAGGGAAGGGCAGGAGGTCACTCTGGCTTCACAGAGGGGCCTGGGAGCCAGGCCCATGTGCCAGGGGAGCTGTTCTTTGAGCTGGGCTGGCTCCTGCTGCTGCTGGAAGGGGGGGATGGCTGTTCCCCTCAGTGGTCCCAAGCTGAGAAATAACCAACTGGCCCAAGGCTAAGGGTGCAGCTGACTTCTGCCTTTGATGTTCCTCTGAAGGAGGGGAGTGAAATAAAGGCAAGCCAAAGTTTTGGTTGTTTTTGGTCCCTTGATGGGAGGGTAGGATAGGGACTGTGCCAGTGGTGCTGGCTGTAGCTGAGGATGCAGTAGCTGTTCTGGACAGTGCCTTTTAGGAAAGCAGGGGTGCATCAGTGTCTGGCAAATACCATCAGGAGGAAGCTGATTTTCCCATGACCCCCTCGCAGCCCAAGGCTGTGGCACAAGGAGAGCAATGTTGTGTGGTCTGTGTGTGACTTGGGCATGGACAGGTTTGGGCAGCTGCAGCTGAGCTCCTGGGGCCAGAGCTGAGCTGGGCACGTTCTGAACCTCCTGGATACACAGTAGTGCCAGGCTGCTCCCAGGGGTCAGGAGAGATGAAGGGAACAGGAAACTGTGGTGTTCCCTTGGATTTTCTCTAAGGTTTGGGGTCACATTACCAATTGGCCTCTGGCAGGAGAGGTCACTAACCCTTACACCAGGTAGGATTTTTTCCCTCTTCTGTGTGTCTTTTACATAGGACTTGTGGGAATGGCTGGAGCTGGGTCAGGGCAGGGTTAGGCTGGATATCAGGAAAAGGTTCTTCCCCAGAGGGTGCTGAGGCACTGAACAGGGATTTGGCACAGCCCCAAGGCTGCCAGAGCTCCAGAAGCATTCAGATGATGCTCTCAGGCTTGGGGGTGGGGGGAATTGTTGGGGTGTCTGTGCAGGGGTTGGGGCTGGATTTGATGATCCTTGTGGGCCCCTCCAACTTGGGACGTTGTGTGATTACCTTCCCTTTCTCTCCCCAACTGGTGCCCTTGAGAGAACACTGCACCTCCTCGGCCTTCTGTGCTTGGCCCTGTGGGGTCTATTCAATAGCCTCTTGCCTCATCTCTAGAAAAAGAATTCTCTGCATGAGGCCTCTGAGCTCTCAGGTGCAGGTGCTGAGCTCAGCCCAAGCACAGGCCTGTTGGACATCATCTTTCACATCTAATCCATGTGCTGCCATGCTTTCCTTTCTGCCTGTTGGATGAGAAATGAACATCCTGTCTGCTGGGCCATGGTGTCCAGTGAATGTCCAGAGGATGTGTGGGGGTTGTGTTTCTCTCATTAACTATGAGCAGTGTTATTGTTCCTTTGGCTGAAGGCATCAGTAGAAGTCCAAGGGAATATCCCAGCAGCACCTGGTGCAGGCAGCTCCCCAGAGCATGAGTGGGAGCACAGGGATGTGCCTGTGTGCTTCCCTGTCTAACACAGACAGTGCCTTCCTCTCCCATCACTGCAGTCTCACGTGGCTGCAGCAGTGACTGTGTCAGAGCTCTAACAGACCTGTGCTCTCCCAGGCCTTGAGTGGGAGGTTTGCTCTTCAAGTTCAGCTAAGTTCAGCTGGAAATAAGAGACATCTGCTTTTCCCCTGGTGCTGCTGAGGAGGGAGAGGCTAGGCTGTGTGACAGACGGGCTGTGCAGGGGAGGCTGCTCTGTCCTGGGCACTCGGGGCTATTGGCTGCCAGCAGCAGGACCTGGTGTCCTGGCTGCCTCTGACAGGAGCAGGCAGGGCTCACCTGCTGCCAGGCACTGGCCCTTGTGTGCTAGCACAGGTGAGGTCCTGGAGGCTCTGGGTTTGCCCAGACCTGGGAGTCTGTTCCCTGTGCAGCCCTGGGCCAGGCAGTGCCTGTCCTGGAGTCTCGCTCGGCAGGGGCTCTGCAGGGCTTGGCAGCAGCAGCAGAACACTGCTGTTCTCAGGGGGGTGTCCTGATGTTTCCCTGAGGTTCCTTAACAGCTCTGTCATTCTAGTGACTTTGGGTCGCATCCTGCCTTGCTCTCTCTCAGGTTCCTGGGAGCACACTAAGAAAAGCAGGGCTTTATCTGACAAAAGAGAGGCAGATTTACTTAGTTTAATATTAATTGGCTGGGTTCTCATTAAAGCCCAAATTTGGGTACCTGTTTATAAGGCTGATGAGCCATGGTGAAGCAGAGGAGGAAGGCCAAGGGCGAGCTTAGTGTCCACTGCCAGTGGGCTCAGCTCTGTAGATGGGAACATGGAGGAGGTTGCCTTTGTCCCTAGGAATCCCAAACCATTCCCCAGGATTTCTGGCTGCATCTCTCTGTGTTAAGGGAGCAGCCCCTGGGGCAGTGGTGCTCTGAAGCTCCAACTGATGCAGCAATATCTTGTGTGGAAGGAATGGCTGAGGGGCAGCTCTGGGATGGGTCTGCTGGTGTGACTATGTGTCTCTGCTCAAACTGTTGGGATCTGCTTTGCTTAAGAACTGGCTGCTGATAGAATTTGTAGCTGTTGAAGATAATTGCAAGCTTGGGAGGGCTGTATGGCGACTACCAGAGGGAGTGGAATATACGCAAGAGAAACATGCAATAGAGATTAGCATTAGTGGCGGGATCTAGGAGAGCTGGAAAATATAAAAAGCCTTTTTCCTTCCTCCTGGCTGAGATCCTCAGGAGATGAATTGCCTCCCTGGGGTTCTGTGTCTCATCTGAGGCCTTTTTTGACGGGGTATGGGGATATGGCTGGAAATGGGTTGGAGGTGTTGAAGGGTCCATCTTGGAGCTGACTAGCCCTGGAGACAGAGCCTGTGCTGTGGGGTGAGCCCAGCACCTTCCACTGACACCCGAGTGGTTCCTGCTGGACCCTGGCAGCCTCCTGTGGCTCCTGAAGGGAAACATGCCTTTAGTGACACGGTTGAAAAAGGAAAAGGCCTGAGAGCAGTAGTTTCCATGACAACAGAAAGAATTGCCTGCAATATTTCAGCTCATCAGCCTGGGAACAGCCTGATTGATAGTTATGTATGTGTAGTAGGGAGAGAGCAGGAGAGGGGAGACCAATTATATTGCATTTTCCTTGTCCTTGAATGCTTGTGGCCACAGCAACTGTGGAGGGCGGTTTTTCCTTGCTTTCTGTGTTTTCTGAGTGAGGATGACCTGTGTGTCCCTGGGAAGCACTGGTACAACCTGCTGGCTGTGTGTCCCTGACCCTCCCTGTCCCAGCCTCCCAGGCTCAAGGCCTATGCCAGCTGTGCAGGGAATGGGGACATCTGGCTCTCTGACTGGGAAATAGTTATTTACACTACACTGCAGGGAGAAGGAGAGAGTTTGGCAAGTGTTCCCAACATAAGCAATCTGCACTCAGGACATTCCTCTCTTACCAGACTGATCAAAGGCGAGACGTGTGTGGTTTTTGGGATGGTTTCAGAACTATCCAGGCTTCAGGAAACCCAGGGCAGGGCTCAGTGCATTTCCCATTGCCACAGAACTTAAAATTAAGCATCTTCTTCCGTCAGTACCCACTGGCAAGATTGTAGTGTTTTTGGTTAGAAGCCCCTGGGAAATGTATTTTGGAGAAAATTATCTGAATATTCCCTTAAAAATAGATCCCCAGAGACAACAGATGCCAGCCCGCTGCTCATGAGGGAGGCTGTTTTCCTGGCTCCTGTTGGGGTTTCTTGATGATGCTTTTGCTTTGCAATATGAGCAGAAACATTCAAAATAGAAACACTGTGGTGTGATAAATGGAACAAACCTACAAGAATCTGTGATGCCTTGTCATCTCTCCCTGGGATGTGTAAATGGTGCCATTTACAGCAGTTGGAGTGTGTGCAGCCCTCTCTGCCTTGGAGCTCTTGGTGCAGCTTTGGGCCCTCTCTTTGCCCTCCACCTGCAGCTGTCCCTCACTGCTGGGGGACACTTGGCCTTGTACCCCCCAGCTGAGCAGGGCCATAGTCTCGGGATGTGGCTGCCACTGCTGTATGACTCACTTTGCCTCCCCCTTTCCACGCCTCATTTCCCAGCTTTCAGTCTGTAATGCCCCACCAGAGGACAAGAGCGGGGACCTCATGATGCCATTGCAGGATACCAGCAGTTGTTAATAGTCTTTGGCAGAGTCACGGGGTAGCAAGCACACACAGCCTTTGTCCTCTCTGTGTTCCTGTGCGCGGGGTCGGCCTGGGTGGGGCCGGCACACGGGACAGGGCTGGGGGAAGCTGCTGCTGCTGCCTGGGAGAGGCTGCTTGGTCACAGAGGCCCATTACTTTTCTTCCCAGCTGGCTGTGAGTGAGTTTTCCCATGCCTTTTTTCCTTCCTCAGAGGTATCCCAGTACTGTCAGTCTGTGCCATCAGGGACAGAGCCCAGCAATAACTCACTGTGGATGCAGGGGTGTAACTATCCTTTAGGCAAGAACAGGACTAATTCTTTTTCCCCCAAACCTGGGGTGCACATAGTGGCTTCATGCCAAGGGAAAGATGGCTAAAAAGACCTCCCAAACAGTTTGTGGACTGCTCCCAGCCCAGGAATTAATTTCTGTGTGTAGGAACTTGACAGCCTGCTCTGCGTGGTTTCTGTAACTTTCTTACTTTTTCTCAGATGAGTTCAGAGTCTGTGTTGGATCCTCAGCAAATCCAAGCTTTTGACCAGCTCTGCCGACTCAACCGAGGCACATCCCGAGTACGTACCCCTGTTTTTCCTTCTGCTTTTAAAGTGGTGTTGGGCATTTTTCACATTGCCAAGCCAGACACTGGCACAGGCAAGCGAGGGCTCTGCTCTGGCTTTTCTCTGGAGTTTGGTGTAGTGCTAGCACTTGGCTGTGCTTCACTGCAAGGCAACCATGCTGGGGAAGTCACTGGCAAGGGAATGCCTCTGGCTTTGGGGCTGGGCCTGACAAGTGTCATCTATGGATTTATGACTAAGTTTCCCTTTAGACACTGTAGCTACTGCAGTCACTCAGAATATTCCCTCCCTTCTCCTGTGCCCCTGCTGTCCCAAGGAAAGTGCAGCTTCTTCTGTCCCTGGCATTTTCCTTCCCTCCTGTTCTGGCTGTGGTTGTTGGCACTTCCAGTTCTTTCTGGGTTTTTTTTTTTTCAATTATGTGATACCAAAGCAACCTAGAGACCCCTGGGAAGTCGTTCAGTTGAGGACTGGTGACCTGCACGGAGCTCTGTAGGGTCCCTCCATGCCATGCATGGCCTTGGCTTTAGCTGGCTTAAGGCTTCTCTTGATGCAGCAGGGACACAGTGACGCCCTGGGCTCTCTGTACCCTGCAGGAATGCTCCTGGGGTGACCAGGGAGGTTTTCTTTGCAGCTGGCTCTCCTGACGGAGCTGGCACGCGGGAGCCACGGCAGTGGTGACAAGCACGGGCTGCTCAGTGTTTCCCACGGGGACCCAGCCACCAGCAGCGTCTTCCAGAATGAGAACTTCCAGCTGCACCTGACGCCCCCTCCGCTGGCTGAAGAGTAGTGCTCCTGCCCCAGCCGGGCCACGGCTGCTTCCAGGACGTGGTGCTGGGAAGCCTTCCCACCACAACATGGGATTTTTCCCCCACACCATCTTTCCCAGAACCCTCTGGGCTGACCTTCGTTGGGTGCTGGTGGGTCATACCTGGGTGATGCCCCAGCTCTGCTTTGGCATATGTGGGGCAGCTGGGCTGGAAGCTGGAACTCTTGGACAAACCCCAGCATGCTGAAGCACAGGGAGGGCTGTCTGTGCTGACCCAGGGGCTCATGGCAGCAGCAGGAGCTTTTCCAAGTAACCAAATCAGCTCTGCCCCACTGGAGGAGCCTGTCCTGTGTCCAGAGACCCTGTGTCCCTGTGCTGTGCTGTGTTGGTTCTGCATCTGGGGGCCACACCTTAGTTCTCTGTTTTGCCAAAAGCAGCTGTTCTGGCAAGGCCTGGCCCTGCTGTTTCATGGCAGTAGCCATGGGGTCTGAGGGCACAGAATGGGCAAATCTGGAGAAGGCTTAAGAATGCAGGAAATGACACCTGTGTGAACAAACTGACCTGCACATGCTGTGTTCTACCAACCCATTAAAGAGGCCCTTGGTTGAACTTCCCTGTGTAACTTCTGCACTTCTGAGTGGGCTGCTGGTAAGAGAAAGATACATCTTCTGCCTGTGGGTGAAGCTCAAGCCTCCCCTCTCACCTCGTTCTACCTGTGTGGGTGGTGGGAGGAGTGTGTGTGTAGAAAAGGTGCCTCAGGCCCTTGGGGGCTGCAAAGGGTAGAGGGTGGGTGTGATGGGCACTGATGATCACAGAACCTTTAGCACTTTGTTCTCAGCACCTCAACCCAGTGTTGATGGGGTTTCTGTGTTGTCACACATTCCTCTTCCCCCTGCTCATTTTAGCACTGGCACTTGGATGTTTTGGGGTGCCCTTTGGGTCCCAGCTCCTCCCAGAGCACAGCACTAGATAGGTGTTGCTCTCCCTGCACACAGAGCTCCTGTGGCTGATCTGTGCAGAGCTCATACAGAATGGAAGGATTATGGAGCAGCACGGCTGCCTCCAAGGAACACAGAAGCACCAGGAATCACCTGGGCAGGAGCAGAGCCAGTACCCTGGGGCCTGAGGTGCCTTGTGTGCTCATCTCCTGTCCATGAGCAGAACTACCATGGGATGTGTCCAGCCTGCAGCCACACCTGCCCAGGTAAGTCAGGGAGCTGAATTTGGCCACATCAGCTGGGGCAGCTCTTTCCAGGTGAGTCAAAGCTGGGCCATGAGGCTGCTCACCAGCCCCAGCACTCACTAGGGCCTGGTGTGCTCCCCTTGGTTATTCCCCTTGTCTGCCTGGCTCTGGGGCTGTGTCAGGGGTTGGCATCTGAAGCTGTGAGCAGCTCTTCCTTTGCTGGAAGTCCTGGAATGCTTCTTTCTAGCATGGAAAGCACACGGGCAGTTAGGACAAGCAGAAGGCCAGTTGTTTAGTATTTTATTCAAGAGGAAATATACACACACCTCTCCCTGGCAGGGGGAGCAGCCAGCTCAGGGCATGGCTGCAACAACACGGCCACCCCCGTGTTTGTGCAAAGGAGCCCCGTTCTCCGTGGGAGCGTTCTGGAGCCGGGTGTGTGGTGGAGCAGGAGATCCCCGCGGCTGGGCCCTGCCCGAGCTCTCTCCAGCAGCCCCGGCACTCCCCAGAGCGCCGCTGACATTTTCCAGGAACAACGGAAGGAAGAGGCAGCTTATTGTGCTTAAGACATCTGAACAAATCCTGGGTAGGAGACACTCACAGCTTGTGGGTATTGCTAATTACTTACAGTTAAGGAAGAATGGATCCTGACTCCTGACGGGGACAGGACCCTGTGGGCCCTGTGGAGTCTCTGCCACCAGCACCCCCCGAGGTCACCACGCTCCCAGCCAGTGCCCAGGCGGGGCTGTGGCTTCTGCTTGCCTGCAAACAAGGTGAGCTGTGCTGGGCGGGGGGGTCCTGCTCACCTTCCCTGCCCTTGGTGCCCCAGGGAGAACTGGAGAGGAGCTCCCTGCCCTTGGGAAAGGCTGTTCTGCACCAGCCCACCCATCCTGCCTGGGAAGGAGAAGCCATTCCCAGGGGAAGAAGAGCCTTCCCCTGTCTGGGAGGAAAGCTCAGAGGCCAGGCATGAGAGTAAGCTAGTTCAGCTCTCCACTCAGGTTACAATTGAAAGGTTAAATATGAATAAATGCTGTAGGTTTATACATAATGTTTCCTTCTAGCTATGGAACGTGTCTGAATGGTCCAAAGACACCAAAAATGTTGTTAGAAACCATAGTTAGCCAAGAAAGACAATCCCGCCCTTAAAATCAAAATAAATCCTATTTAGTTTTACTACAGCCTTTGTTTAAATGCCCTCAGAAAATCAGAGTATTTTCAGGTGCCTTGTGAGAATGTATCCGTTCATGCAATGGCCCAAGTTCCTCATTTCACAATCATTGCACATTTTTATGTAAGTAATCAAAACTATAAAACCTATTATTTTTGTCTGAAAGTCTAAAAAGTACAGCATTACTTTATATCCACCCATGGAAACTCCTAGACACGCGTATGTGCACAGACACACACTGTTGCCTAAATGTCTTCTAAAGATACTGATTACAAAGTGTATAAAATTGGGAATACATTGTCAGGAAACAGTGAGAGATGAGCCATCCTCTACCACAGACTATAATCTAGGATCAGTCACTAACTGTACACGTTTATACAGCCTTGGATTCACCAGGGATCTCTGAAACGCAAACAACAACTACACAAAGAATGGCAGTAACACTGCAGGAACACAGGAGTTACCGGCTCCAGCTCCAGGGAGCTGCCTGGAATCTGAGCGACATTTTTGTTTCCTTTTAGCGGGGCTGAAACTCAACCTCCTGTGAGACAGCTCCACTACCAGCTGGGTGAGGGACCCCTGCTCCGAACTTGCTCCTGAACTGGGAGTGACTGAGCAGGAGCCGAAGCCTCCTCTCTCCACTAGGATGACCTTAGGCTGTATTTTAATGACCTCATGTGCCACGGAGCCCCTGGGCCACCTCCCAGGGGCATCTCCATGCCGTCCCCAAGCTCTGCCGACACAGTGGTGTGGCTGGTAAAATTCTTTATGTTTAAACTTTGTTAATCTTCAGGCAAATGTAAGCCCTGAGGCCATTTGGTCCTGAGTGTCTGGCACCAAAGAGCCCAGGAGGAGGCAGAGGCGGAGCCGAGGGCGGGTGTTCGGAGGTAGTCGCTTCCTTCGCCTGTCCTGGTACTCCCCAGTCCAGTGTGGTATTGGTTAGATGGCCATGCCCCACCCTCTTCCTGCTCCCCCTCCTGCCCCCCTTCCCAAGATCCAGGCAGAGAAAAGGGACCAGCTGGATTCAGGCAAATCATCCCCCTCCAGAGCAAGACCTGCCTTCTCAGGAGATTTCAGAGCCTGGCCTACCTCAGCAGCTGCTCGGTGCATAGCCTGGAGAAAAGTTGGAGGCACTTTGTGCATTCTCTAGCCTGCCATTTCAACCTGCTGGAAGCGTGGTGCCGACAGCCTGGGAGAAGGGTTGCACCAGCACTAGGGAAGAGGCTGGACAAGGCGCCAGGACAGAGAGATGGGAGGAGCCTCGTGTAGCTGTTTGAGAAAATCTAAGGGCACCTCAGTTTGCTGCTCCAGGCGTGCACCCCCCATGCTCTGAGGGACCCCTGCCAACAACCCGACGGGTGGAAACATCTCAAGTGGCACGTCCTCGTGTGAGAAGTGTGTGGGGTAACCCAGACCAACAAAAGGGCCTATTTCTGCTAGAAAAGTCTTAAGATTTGTCACTACCTTACGTGCAGACGTGGGAGAGCTGATCAGGCTGAGAACGTGTTAAAATTGCTCAGGCTGCTGCTAGTTCACCATATGTAAGTCCTGTGACCACACTCCCATGACAGGAATCTGAAATATCAAGTGCACCGGAAAAAAGGGATTGTCAGAAAAAACAGAAAATAGAAATACTACAAAAGCAACATTACTGAGAAAGAAGTGGACTGAGCCGATGCCGACTTGTGTGGTCACACAGTGGTTTCTATAGTCTCAATCACTTCCATCTCGCACTGCGAGGGCGACAGGAGCGGGCATTCGTCCGGCTCCCAGCTGCTATCCGGGCTGTAATCTTCCTCTGAGCTCAGCTCGGCCACCCCCTCCGTGTCCTCATCACACGACTCCATGTAGTGAACCCCCACCGCGTTGATGCCGGAGTCCTCAGAGCTGGAGGGGGACGAGCAGTGCTCTGTTTTTGGTGTATCGCTCTCCTTTGCGATTAAGGCATTGCGGACGGAGCCGTCATCGGGCTTTGCCCTGTGCGGGGCGGGCGGCTGGCGCTGCACGTAGCACATCTTGCCGTTGATGCACTTGACGCGGTAGTTGTCGATGAACAGGTCGGCGATGGTGCAGAACTGCGGCGCCTCGGGCGGCAGCGGCGGCTGGAACGCGGGAGCGAACTTGAGGAAGTGCTCGGTGAGCGACACCGAGATCTGGATGGTGTTGGGGGGCTCCCGGGGGCGGACGGGGATCTCGGTGCTGGGGAGCTGCTCCACGGGGGTCATGGGCTGGTAGACGTATTTACCTGTGGGGACACAGAGGAGCAGCGTTTAAAGGTTGTTGTCTTGGAGTTTCTACAGAAGCGGTGATGTTGGCACTCTTGGACACCCCAACAGTTCCCTGCTGGCAGCAGCTGCTACTTCTCTCGTGGCCTCTCCAGGTATGGATCCTCTGACACAGAATGCTGCAGGTAACCACAACCTCCTGTACCCCAGTGCTGCTCCCCTCCCTGTCCCTGCCTTGAGGACAGCTGTAGGATATTACTAACTCTGGAGAATTTACTCCAGGGGCACAACTCCACAGCCAAGAAGCGGGAAAGATGCTAGGTCTGCCCACCCCACCTTCTAGGAGAAAGAAAACTGACAAGATTCTCAGAGGCTTTTTTCCTTCCACTGAACGTAACATGTAAGTTCTAGCTTACATCTTTGCTACAATGATCAAAATTTTATTATATTATTATTATTCCAGTGTGTGTCTCCTTGCTTGTGATTCCATGCTCTTTGTTTCTGGGGACTAAATCGTGTTTTTCCATATAATAAACCAGAAGTTCATACATGACTACAATTAGAATTTTAAGGCAGAAAATAAGAGAATTTCCAAGCTATAGAAATGCTTTTGGCATCTCGATTATCCGGTTAAGTAGTAAGAAAATAGGATTATGTTGGTTATATTGAGCAGAACAAAGTGTGAACTGAACATCTTCACTAACAGAAATAAATAAGAGAGCAGAAAATTGGGACTATGTCAGGAAAAACCGAGAAACCCGAGGCTATGCCTAAGACTCTAAAATGCTGCATTTTATTTGCATGAAGCCTCTGAAAGATTCATGTCTCCCCAGGGGCTCATCCGCTGGGAAAGCACATATTTCCAGAAGCCTTGTGAGGGGTGGGGCTGTAGGAAGTTCTGCTGCACGCGCTGCACATCCTGCTTTGCGCAGGCAGCAAATATATCAAAGCATGGAGGGGCTTCGTGGGTGCTTGGAGCTCTCCAGGTGAGGGGCTCCTGCATTAAAGAAGGCTGAGTGCTCGTGTGTTCCCAGCTCAGAGGTAGACGCAGCCTTTCCCCCTGAATTCCCCATTCCTTTGGGGCATTGCAGAATGGCTCACGTTGGGAAGGACCTTAAAGATCACGGAGTTCCAATCCTCCTGCTGTGGGCAGGGACACCTCCGACTAGACCAGGACGCTGCAAGCCCCAGGGAAGGGCTCGCTCCCCCTGCAAAGCCTCTCTACAGTAGAAAATCCCCTCTCCGAGGCTGGGAATCCCTCGCAGCCCTGGGAAGAGCTCTGTCGGCGATGCCGGCGCTCCGGGGCCCACGCACAGCCTGTGCTCTGCCAGCTCCAGCGCGTCACCGGCAACCTCGAGCGCCGGGAAGGCTTTTCCCACCCCGCAGTGCTGTTGGAAGGGACACGGAGCATGTGAAAGTCGGCTGGGACTTCCAACCTCCGTAGCCCAAGGACAGGGAGCACAGCAGAAAGGCCACAGAACCACAGGAAGAGCTCTGGAGAGCAGGAGAAGTTCCAGGCACGACGAGGGGAAAGCCCACCCGGCTGCCACGGGAGGAGAGCGCAGACAGAGCTGGCAGCAGAGGGAAGTGTGTGAATAGCTTTGACCAGCTCCCCTCGAATACCTCATCCAGTGTTTTCTCCCTACGATCTGTGCAGTGGCAATTGTTAACAGAGCCACGGGGAAAGCTCAGTGACAACTACTCAAGCTTTTCTCCTGTCTGCTTACGGCTGGATGACAGAAAGCACAAAGCCATCCTCTCCACTTGCCATCTCTTTACCATTGTGTAGCTCCTAAACCTGCTGTGACTCAGAGGGATGAGTGCTGGCATCCAGCAGCCACAGGCAGAGCACAGCTCTCACTCCTCCAGCATAGATCCTTGATTCTGGTGGTCTCTGACCAATGGGATCCCTCAAATCTTGTGGACAGAACTTCCCAAGGAAGCTCCTTACCCTCACAGCCACAGCAGCAGCCCACAGCTTCCTGCCATCTGTTGCTTCCCAGAAGTCCTTCTGTGAAATTAGTGAACATTAAATATGCCACTGCCTTGCAAAGCCCCACAGCTAATGATTACTGTGCTGCTGGCTGGGATAGTGTCTGATAAATTCAGCTCATGGAAACTGAAGTGCAGCCTGCCCTTGCCTGAAACCATGATGCTCTATTTATCCATAGATTTGGAGTGGTTCTGTGTGGGCTCCTTTGACAACCAATGATAAAATAAAACCAAATACTGGCAAAAAAAACATTTCTTCAGTTCAGTTCTATGCCACCTCTATTTGAAGAGTCCAAGGAAGGGTCCAGTGAAGATTTTACCAGGATGAAGAAAAAAAGGTGTCTGTACAACAGGACTTCATTTTTCCACTTAAAGCAGCCACCACGTGCTGGCAGAAGGCTGAGGGATGTTGGGAATAGAAAGCAATGTATTTAAGCCAAGGAAGCTTGCAGCATGGGCATGGAATGGTAAAGCAAAGTTTGACTTTTTTGATGTTTGTTTTTCCCCTTTTGGGAAAAGAAGAGCAGCAGTGGCTGGGTCAGCCAAGGAGTTGCTGGGAGCTCAGCTGGTTGTTTCTCCAGTGCAGCCACACACAGCGGCTCCCTGCGTGTCTCAGGACTGCCTTGCTGGCACTAATTTCAGGGCAGGAACAAGGAGTGTCCATTCCCTCAGCACAGGAGGTGAGAGCCTGGCTGTGTGACCCCACAGGGGTTGAAATGCTCCTCATGTTCCAAGGACAAGCTCTGCCAGGGTAAAGCAGGAACCAGCCAACACACAGCAGAGAATTTTCTATGTTAACTGATTTGTACATTCCTTTAGAATTCTGGTATGAGTTTGTCAAGGCTTAGCTGGTTTTAGAGGCAATTTTAAACAGATTAAACATGACCAGGTGCTCAGAACTGGGACTGTCAGAGTGAATCATGGACAATGCTGTGCTCCCATCCTTGCTTACCACTCCTCACCCCACATAACATGGAAACACAGCCACGATACAGCCTATGAAAAATAAATGCAGAAATTAGAAATAAGGTTGCCCTCCACCCCTACAGCTTGCAGAAGTGCCAGGCTTTTTCACTAGAAATGCCTCTAGAAGCACGAGTCCCCAGGTTCTCTTATACTCCATCTCAATCTGATCAAATACCCGTGGAAATCAACAGCAATATTTTTGCTGACTCTGAACAGTGGGCAACAATCTGTGATAAAACAGTACTTTAAGCACCCATTGTGCTCCATCCCATCTAATATACTAGCTCAAAACTTATTGCCTATTTATTCCAAGTCGCTGAAGAACTCTGTGACTGTGCTGTGCTGATGAACACTGTAAATGACAGTGTTCTGCACAAATACAGATGCCACACAAGGCACTGCGTCCAAAGTTGTTTCCTGGGTCACTTCCCCAGCACTGCCTATGCTGAAGGTGGTCAAGGAAAAATACTGCACGTTGTCAAACATGTATCCAAAAATCAAACTCCAAATCCTGTGAAAAGAAATTTGCTGCATTTGCAGAAGTTTGGGAAGTTATTGTGCACTTTAAGAGCTGCTTTGAAGAGGTGTCACAGTTCTGGCTCTCCACTTCCACCACCATACCAAAAGGGCTTAGGGGAAACAAGAGCCTGCTCCTCTCCTGGAAACAGTGACTGTGTGAAATCAGGCTCTCCCAGAATGACTGCCATGGTAAGTCTAGGTTGTCCTTGACAGCCACTGGCTGACAGGTGAGATGATGAAATGAGAGATCCAGAAACAGCTCTATAGGCTACACTTAACCATTTGTCCCCCGAGCCTGCTCCGTGCTCAGGGCATTATTCCCCCACCAACACTGCTCCTTTGTGTGACCCCTCAAAATGACAGTAGCCTGTGCACAATGAGAAAGGGACAATTGTTTCTCCATTTCTTCTGCTGGCCCTTGTGCCAGCACACAAACCAAATCCTCAGGGACCTGGCACACACTACAGCCAACACACAACTACAGAACAGCTATTTAACTATGTCCAAGGAAATGAGTGCTGGGCAGTGCTCATGTCCCTGTTGCTCTGTGCACAGGAATAGGATTTCTACTGCCAAATCAGATGGATGCTGTTCCCCAAAGCTTTGGCTCTGTGCCTCCAGTGAGCTTGCCAGCAGGCTAAGGCAGGATCCAGCAGAGCAGGGAGCTCTATCATCACCTGCACATCTCCAGCAAACTGAGGCAACTTGGAATTTTTTTTATGTTTGTGGCACTAATAACCAGAACTATGTGGCTGATTGACCGGAAGCTGTATTATAGAGCCTCCTGCTTCCAAAACCCCAAATCAAGCCTTGAGAAACAAGCCACGAGGTCATTTCTCTCTGTTTTTTTTGCTAATTGGGCAGTCTGCATGCATCCTCACCAAACAGACACAAAAGAGCAGCAATTTCTGTGGCTAATACAAATAACCATGAAATAAGCAGAGGTGCGGCTGGAAAATTTTCTTTTCCACTTCTCTCTATCCCAGTATTCTGGTTTATCTCTAACACCCATTAACATGCTTGACATATCGGAGAAAAATAAAGTCCAGCTTTCAAGAGAGAGGTTTTTCCTAACAAATTCTCAAATTTTACCCTCTCAAAAGGAGAACTTAGTCCTAATAAATAACACCATGAATTGCACTGCACTTCAGAAAAGGGTGAGAGAGAGCTGTGGATCTTATGAGTCTAAGTCAGCAATACATACCATGGATATTTGTTCATATGCAAGGCATTTAGACACCTATTAGCTGAAAGATAAAAGCTTTTTTCATATGTATTCTTCCCCCTGCAGCTGCTGGAACAAATATTTCTACAGCTTCCCATCTGCCAGCTCATCTATCTCCAAAAATCAGCAAGGTTATCGGAGACCTGCTACTTGCAGCTGTTGAACGTGACCTGGCTCAGCTTAGGAGCTGCTCCTGTGTGGGCTCAGCATTTGTGGAAATCCCAAGCAGAGGTGGGCTGAAGGTGAACTGGCTCTGATCCCAGTGGAATTCTGTGCCTTTGGCTGTGGTGGATGCTCCAGAGGGGCTGGAGCTGTGACCCCAGGGCACAATCTATGGCTGCTACAGGCCCCAGTGAGGGTGTTGAGGGATGTGTCCTGTTCACCAGTGGGGAGCTGGTCCCCAAATACTGGTGACTTGGTGCTGCCTGAACATACACCTGTGTAACAGCACCAGTGATCCCCCCCTTGTGAAGTCCAGTGGGATTATCACTCCAGCTCTGCCAGACTTTGCTATTGCTGCTCACAACCCTGCCAAAAAATTCAGCTCACATGGGAGGGGAATTGGTCCCACTATGAAGAACATAAAAATCCCCTAATTAAATACCACACCGCTCTGAAGGAGTGAAGGCAAAGGAAGCATTCATAATGCATGTGTGACAGGAGACAGCGCTGCCTCAGAGGGGTTCTGCATTATTCCAAGGACAGCTCCCTGCACAGCTGTTCTGTGTGTGGAAACCTTGGGGATGAGCTTCTCCAGCAGTGGCTTTCCTCACAGCAAGAGAGGGAGAACAACCAAGCGCTCTCCTGGCAGCGCTTGTTCCGCATTCCTGGGTGTGGCAGGGGAGCCCAGCCTGGCTGCTGGGGAAGCACGGCGGGGATGGCAGCACTCTGCTGCCTACGGAAGCTGCCTGGCAGGCGGTGACAGCTCCGAGCAGGAGCGCTGCCCTGCTGCTGGCCTTGCCACAGTGGCCCCAGGGCAGTACAAATGTTGTCACATCCACCTGGGTTTCCAGGGCCCCCCAGGCAATGGATGGCGCAGGTTCACCAGCCCAGCCTGAGGGCACGGGAAGGAACCAGGTAGGGATTCACGGCTGGCACAGCAGAACCTTGGGGCAGGGCAGGGTTTTCTTCCTTCACAGACTAAGGCACATCCTGGACAGGTTTATGGAGGGCACTTGGCATCCTCAGCCTGCTGGAGGTGCCCACCACACCGGTTGTTGTGCCCAGCAGGGTAGAACTCCATTGGGAAGTGTGATGTTGGGCTGAGTACCTACCTGGGGTCATGACCTTCCAGTCCTGCCAGCTGAACAGTGGACAAAAGGACTGCTCTGGCTTTCTTCCTCCTCTCTCCAGTAACATGCACAGCTTGGAACAACAAACCCCTGCAAACAAAACTTGCCCTACCCATAAATACTCACCAAGGATTATCACAACTCCAAACTCCACTTAGAGCACAGTACTGACTTTTCCAGAGGGGTGAGAACAAATGGAAGGAGAAACCTGTAGTACATTTACAGATGGCACATGTGAAAAACCCCAGTCTGCACTTCTTCGTGATATATGGAATAGACATCATGTCATATCCAGCAAATCCTCATGGGCTGCATGGCGAACAAAAGATGTGGAATGGGCCACCAGAGGAAATGGAAAACATTTCAGGACACTGAGGCACTTCCAGATTTACAGACTCAAGTAGAGCTGGACTGGGCCATGGGTTATAAGGCGTAACTGAAATGACCGTCCACCTTGAAGAAGCCTCTTATATATAGATATGCAGCACTTCAGTGCAAGTGATACTTCTGCCTTGCACTTTGTCCAGACAACTTTGAAAAAGCACTGAGATTGCTCAAACAAATTTCTAGTCTGGGGAATGCAAACAGAACGTTCCACATAGCTGCAGGAATTCTGGCAGAACTAGAAGGCCCAGTAAGGGATCACAGCAGAAACTCTAAGGGCACAAATCAACTCAGCAACGGAACAACAGAAAAAGCAGCCACGCACCAGGACCTGAGCAGGCTGGAAGTGCAGCAGGAAGGGCTGGCAGGCTCTGCCCTAACAGAAATGTATCACTGCAAACAGCTCCATCTCAAGAGAAGCGCCTCTATCGGAGCACTAATGAATCCATCCTGTTCCAGACCCCATCCAAGCACAAAGAACCATCCCAGCAATGTTTTGGCAGTGGCTGCCTAGGAGCAATTCCATACAGCTGCCAGCTCTCTCTCTCCTGTGGAGGTGTTCCTTCCCTGCTGTACAGCCAGACAGCTGTGCCAGCCCCTGACTCAACGCTTTTCACAGGAAACCAGCAAAGAGGGGGGGAAAAAATCAGGAAGTTTTCCCCATCAAATTTGTATTTTAATGTGCTTTTGTCTTGATCTGTTTTAAATACAGAAAGTATCATGACAGTACATGCTGTGAGCTGTCTAAGCCTTTGAGGAGTTTCTGTGCATGCAAGTTTAAGAGCAGGTAACGCTTAAATGCAAACAGACCCTGGAGCTTCCTCCATCATCCCTGATCTTTACTCTCATTGCTTACAAGGATTTACTGGACATAAAGAAAAAGCAACCCTGAAGGCTTGAGAGATGCAGCCATAAAGCCTCCTAAAGGGTCTGTATTTGCTCACTAACCATTGTAAGGGAACAGAGCATTAACACCCAACAAGGCAGTGAGCAGCAGCACATTCCATGTGTGTGTTCTGGAGATCTTTCCTTCCAGTATCTGCAGAATGTCACCCATATCGCAGGTGCTACTCACCCCAGCTCCATGCTGGGTTCCAAAAACATGGAAGCACAGGCATGGAAAGCATGGCACAGCCCTGGTTACCTCTGCCAGCACAGCAGCTGGGCAACACTACCCATGGATATTCATCCTCATGTTGGAGGATATTAATCTTCCAAGCATCCCTTCCAAACCCACCCCCAAAGGCCAGAACAGCCACTTCTTACACATTCCCCTGAGAAATTATATCCCCCAAGTTACACTAGATATTTTTAAAATTCAGTAGAGAAAATAGCAAAAAATGGCTTAGTGCTAAATATTTATTCTACAACCCCATCCCTGTGCACCATCTGCTCAAGCTTCAGCAGCCCATGGTTTCCATGCAGCCAGGCAGTGTACTGACAGGGAAACAAAGCAACAGAAGCACAGCTTCATGTCAAACTATCCAGAAAACCATGGCATTGCCTGGAAATCAAAGGGACTGAAGACACAAGATCCAGTTGTCTTCCAGGTGTGTGGTACGTGCTGCGGGGGGGGGGCACCCTGAGCCTCTGCATATGATGGAATGCTTTCTTGGGAATTCTCAAATAAGCAGAAGAGCTCACCAGGTCCTTGAAGGAAAAGTCCTCTCTAAAGACCTGTACTCTGCACCCCCAGGGGACAGCTGGGGCAGGAGATTGGGTTTTGCAGCTTGGAATAGACACATCTCTGTGGCCACAGTGTTTTCCTGGTGGCTGATGGGAGAAACAGTGGCCCATGGGCTGTGCTGTACCTGTGCTGATCCCTTCCTGTGGCCAGAGCCCAGGACCTCCTGCTGGCACATCATCTGTGCAGTGGCTGTGTGGGAGCAGGAGCCTTCAGACTGGACAACACCATGTTCTTCAGCTTCAGTGCTGGGAACAGGGTCCCTATTCCCAACACACTCTTTTAACCCTCATCCCAGTGCTGTTCCTGGTGCCTCATGCACATCTCCATTCACACACCATTCAAACCAAGCTGTTTCTATCACAAGACTCTAGAGAACCCATTTCTGGGGATTTTAAAGGACTGCTCTCCCACATTGAGCCATTGTGTGACAAAGTGCCACTGCAGGCAAGTGACTCGGAGCACCTGAACAGTGCAGATGGGAGCACAAACAGCTCTCTGCTGTGGCAGGATGAGCCAGTGCTGGCAGAGGTGAGAGCATCACCTTCAGCCTTACATCCAGAGAGTCAAGATCCCACAGGACCAGCTGTGGAGAATTGCTCCTGGAGCAGCAGATCAAGGCACAGGGAAGAAAAACAAAGCAAAAGGTGAGTGTCTCCTTCCACCTGCCCTGCCTACAGCTGGGCTAAAGCTGGTGGACTTCAGGAAGGCTGCAAGAGCTAGTCAGTCCACCCTGGCACACGTGATGCTGTCCCAACCTTTCACCAGGAACCAAGGGTGTGAGGAATGAGTGAGTGAGTGCATGCGTGCAAGCACCTGGAGTGGGGCTCAGGCTCGAAAAAGCACTGAAATCCAACCAGGCAGCTCCGAAGGGTGGAACAGCCAGGCACCCTGCCTGCAACAGTTACAGGTGTCCACCAGCGTCATGTGTGGCAGGGAGAGGGACAGACAGAGCCTGGCACAGGACTGGGCACAGCAGGGAGTGATTTCAGGGCTGGGTGCAAGCACACAGCCAAACAAGCAGCTTCGAGAGCAGACGTGTGGGCTCTCGAGCTCCGCAGCCAGCACTGAGAACAAGAATACAAATGCATGCCTCTTGCTGAAATTGTTTTACAACGTAGGTTACATATAAATTCCAACTGTTACATGGCCTAAATTAAAGTATGGCTATGTTAAAAACAAGGCCTAGTTGCCAAGCAATCAGTTTTCATTTTCCCAGTAGGTTTTTGATTTCCATCTATGTGAATATACTCAACTATTGGCAAAAACACCTCCAAATTGCACGAACTGCACTTCTTGAGTTCTGTGATCAGTCACTACATAAAAATTGATTAGTGGAAGAATCAAAGCCATTATGAAAACATACTCTGTATCTTGTGGGCAGATAAATTCATGGAGGTGCTGGAAGAAAAACCACAACACATTAAGCCAGGGTCACTTTATATGCAGAGAGAGAGATGCTGTACCTGGAATCCAATCTAGTGTCAAACAGCTTTTGCATTAGTATAAGCTTCTGCCATCCATCAGCAGCTAAGCCTACACTGTCACAGCTCTCGAGAATTGGGGAACATCTTATACTGTTTGTGAGTAAAGCATTTTGCTTTTTATTCTTTATAGAAACACAAATTTCTAGTAGTGCCACAGCAGTGTGCAGAAATAAGTGACCAAGACTAGCAGTGAGTCATGAAGTGTAGAGCACTGGTTAAATTGAGAGCCATTACATAAGAACACCCCAAGATGCCCCTGCTCTACAAGCCCAACTCTGCTGGTTGCAACAACACCAGTGGTGACAAAATGTGTTCTTGATGAGCACACAGGTGCTGCCAGGAAATTGGAGGTCCTGTGCCAAGCACCTGAGGGACCTCTTCAGTGCTCCCAGCAGACCTGAGCAGTGCCAGCTCTGCAGACCTGCAGGATGGAAGGCACAGCGAGGACAATCTTGTGACTCAGTCTCATGGGACAATGCAAGGCTGTGACCACAGGCTGTCGTTTAAGACCCATGAAACATCCATCAAGAACCACAGAAGGAAGGATGATGTGACAGCAGGCACTTTTGTATCGGGCACTGGCATTAAGCAGGCTCGCAGATCCAGGCTGGCAAACAGATTCCCTCACCTGCGGAGTCCAGGAAGGAAGCCACACGCTCACCACAGGCACTTTGCTCCATGCAGATTTTATCTTTAGGCTGTTCCTCTGCAGAGACAAAAGTGCCAGCAGCCTCTCACCAGCAGGAAGCCCTCTGAGCAGGAGCACAGGCCCAGCCCTCACCGTGCAAGGTTCAGGATACCCTGAATTCACAGACAAACCCACCAGCTGACAAGACACAAGATTAATGAACTTTTTCTTCAGAAGTACTTGCTTCTGGTAGGAAACATCCCTAGCCTTGTCTTCAGGCTTCACAAAACCAGCACTTAACCCTTCATACAACCACAGAGGAAAGGTGTCAGTTACCTGCCTCTATCAGAGGCTCTTACCAGCAGATCACTGAGTTTGGAGTAAGCTGATAAAATTCTTTGTGAATTATGCCTCTCAGGTGGACAGCTTACAAAACAACCTCATAGTCATGCATGCCAAAGAGTTTCTGACTAGCAGGAAGTGTTTTGGTACATAGGTGTCTTTTTCTTAGACTTTTGGAGAAAGAAGTGCAGTGATTTCTGTTCCATCACACATGAACTGTACAAGAGTTAGTCCTATGAGACACATGAAGCAAGTAGCCTGAATTCAGATTTTCCTGTGGTCTAGTTCTGCTAAGTGATACCCGGGCCTTTGTTAATGGTAACAGAACATGTTATTAACATGTCTCTAAACATTATAGTAAGGATTCAAAATGAATGCCAGCACGTTCTTCCAGAGGTGCAGACATTTCCACAGAGTACAAGGAATTGACACATGTGGGTTGTCTTATCAATGGTACATTCATACTGTGATTTCCAGATTATAACTAAAACCTGAGGCCCAAAATCCCATCCAGGTCTGGGATGCTGCACCCATAAAAACTGGCAGTGTTTTCCCTCAGAGTAACACTTCAGAATAAATTAAGCTGACATTCTTTCCTTGGTTGTGTACAGCTTAGTGAAACGAAGCTGGAATATCATAGCTCTTCAAAATACAGGTGAAGAGAAGATCTTGCACAGCCACAGGCAACAAATCCTCATTAAAAGTCTTTTCCCATTACAAGCTGCAACATCCACCTTTCTGCAGCTTCTGCCTGGCACTCAGCATAATGCCTTGCTCCGTGCACAAACATTCTGTGTGGATACATGGACTTAACAGGATGAATGTTCAAATCCTTTTCAGATCAGAAGTAAATTAAAAATGCCTATTTGTCCCAGGATTTGTGGTCATTCTTCCTCTAGAGAGGAGAGCTGTGTTTTCTGGGAATTCTCAGCCCTAATGCTCCTAGCCCCATGGCTCCATTCCGCTTTAGACAAGAATTTTCCATGAAGAAAAATGTATGAGCTCCTCCAAATACTCAGACTTTCAGACAAGCATGCTACAACTCCCTTTCCCTGTTTATCTAACAAATTCATCATCAGGATATAGTTTTGCCCTGTGGAACAGTACTGCTGGAAATTTAAGTTGCCATCAGCACTGCCAGGCTGCCTGCTTCCAGTCCCCATCACCATCTGCAGACAGGGACACACAGAGCACTGGAGCACTGCGTCCCTTCTGCTCTTTCCTGGATGTGGAAACGAGTTTTGCAGCTACCAAAAACCAACATAAGGAAAACCCACTGGAGTGAGAGGAAGGCTTTTGGAGATGTACAGTGTATGCTGTGCTGCAGAGCACCCCAGGGCTGTGGCTGCTCCTCTAACAAGCAGGGACTGATAGACACTGGCTGCAGGCAGGCACAGCTCCTCTTTAGATGCCCAAGCCCTATGAGGATGCACCTGAATTCCTCCCATTCCATCTCAGCTCTCTTACCAGCTCTGTCACAGGAAAGCATGGCTCCCTCACTGATTCTCACAGGCAGACTGGGGTCAGAATAATTACATGGGCTTGGGAGACTGTGAGATCCCCTGCTGATGGCTTCTGTCACTGGAGAGGGGGAGACACCTTGGAAATGCTGCTGGTGTGTACAGAGATATTGAAATGCGGCACACATCACTGTGTGAAAGGGGAAAATGCCTGTACCTGGGCCAGGTGTGTACCTGCCAGAGAGCAGGCAGGAGCTGCCATGAACACATATCACACCTTTCTCCCTGAAAGAGGTTTAATCCAGGATGGCCTTGACAGAGAACTTTCACCGGCTTTGTGCGACAGACAACAAATGCTTTCATTTTAAAATGTTATAAAAGAAAACCACTGGTGATTCAAGCAGAGAAGAATGTGAGGAGCAGTACTGGCTCAGAGCACACCCAGGTGCAGTGACTGTGCTGATTTGCCTCGCTCCCTGGCTGCAGCTGTGGGCAATGGAGAAGGGATAACCCCTCCTCTGTCCAGCACACCGCTGGGACTGATGGTACCCCAGCCACAGGGACTGTGCCTCTGCAGGGTGCCCTCAGACACTGGGAGAAAGGAATGTAGCTCTGAGAGCCAAGAGAAACCCTGGCCTGCCTGTTCAGGTGAAAAACAAATGTAAACATACTCTAGCTCTACATTCCCAGAATATTGCTAGCATGGCACAATTCAGAGAAGCCCTTCTCCCTGAAACCACCCCGAAAATACATGCCCTTTATGGCATGCCACCCATCACACAAACCCATTTTCTCCTCTTGGCTGAAAAATGACAGCTCCTTGATCTCTTGCCAGGCCTGCCTGACCTCATGCAGAACCTGCCAGGTCTGGCTGCAAACTCCAGCTGAACAGTGCCATGATTTGTGACGTATGCCAGGGAGTAGGAAACTAATACAAGGCACACCTGCAAGTGCTATCCACCACCTAGCAAACTGCAGGGCTGGGGGAGCCAGGTGTATTTTTAAAAACCTTTCCTTCCACCACCATCTTGTTCCTTGCCTAAGCCTGGTAACTGTTCTCTTCCTGGCCACCCGACAGAGATCTCGCACTTTCCCCATGCTTGGTTTGTTTTCTTGTAAAGGTTCCAAACAGCTGAACCTGTAAAAGTGGTGAAATGGAAATTTATTTTCTACATTTAATTTTCTATATAAGATATGCAAGAGGCTTTAAAGAGCTAAAAGCCTGCTCTTTTGATGCTGAATCAGGGGTGAAAAAATCGTAGAAAGGCTAATACAAGGTGGCACAATTACTGTCCATTGATGCAACTGCTGTGGAACCACGATTCATCATGTATTATTGATAATTGCAGCATAATGTACCAAGGGGTTTGCAGGGTGTTTAACAGAATGCAAGATATTCAGATTACAAATGAATCCAGTTGCAAGAGAATGCTCTTAATTGTATCAAGCATGATGCCTTCTCTCACAGTTGATTCTTAGTAAGTAAAATTAGCAAAGTGCAGTCAAAGTCCTGCTGTCAGGTCAGGACACATACAGCCCCGAGGACCTGATCCTTTCTGACATAAGCAGGTATCACCTCAGAGCCAGCAGCCTCACAGCCAGCATCAGTGCAAATCACAGCTGCAGTGGAAATCCCGAGGTGAGGAAAGGGAACCAGGCACCTTGCTGCAGACCTGCCTCTGGCATGTTTTCTATGGCCCTGGAAAAAGTAGATCAGAGTAATTTAAGGCTCTCAGCTTGCATCTAATAAACAAAACCTTGCAAGGCTGTCAGAGGGGAAGGGAGGAAAGTGAACAGGGGCCTGCCACCCTGGCGAAAGGAACGTATGCAGGGCACAGAGCAAGCAGGAGAAACGTGTAGTGGGACAAACACAGAGGCTGAAGTCAAAAAACACCTCCTGGGCCAACACCTTCCCTGCTGGGAAAAGGACTCTGAGGCTTGAGCCCTCATCCTGCTTCCATGTGGAGACTGGAGTGGCACAGCCTCCTGGCAGTACCCAGGGGAGCAGGGTTGAGGACAGCTACGGCAGCAGCCTCCCATCCCAGCCTCCCCAGGCACACCCATCCTGCACGCTTTTCATGCACCTCTTTTGGAGGCTGTACCTGGGTTCAGAGCTCCCCACACACAGGAGCGCATTAGAGAAACACCACACTGGGAAACCTGCTCACGACTGAGCCCGAAACAGACTGAAAAGGACCTAAAATAAACTCCAGGCTTAGACACAGAAGTCCTACAGGCAGGCAGGGCAGCTGAGGCTGTCAGAGCTGTTTGGACACACCAAACAATCTCTGATCTCCCTGGCAGCTATTATTGCCATTTTATGGACACAGAAACATCTGAGGTAAAGAGAGCGCCTACGGTGCTGCTCACTTCCGAGCATGCCAACCACAATGGCTTTGGGGAATTCAGACTGGCTTCTTTCTCAATTATTCCTTCCGTAGCCAAGTGGCTCTGCAACGCTAAATTGCTCCTGTCACTGAAGTAAGCAGATGTGATCCTGAATACACATGAGGAGACAATCTACTCATCATGGCATGGTGAGTTTTTGTAATTTTTCAGCGTAAGTGCACTTTAACTGAGTTGACATTCTCCAGGACCTTGGCCACTGATGGAAAATAATACTTCAATGGCCCTTTTAATTGTTCCTGTTACCCAATAAAGCTCTTAAGAGTCACAAAAAAGCACTTTCAAGAACCCTCTGAGGATTCCCAAGTCAGTATTACAGCAGTGTGTTTATGCAAGGTATCTCCCAATGCTGTTTAATTACATCTCTGACCTCTATACAATTTCCCATTATAGACCTCATTCTTACCCCTTTTAAGTCCAACTCAACTCATTCCACAGGAGCAGGATACAAAGATATCCTTAGCTTTGAAATTTGCATTAGGAAATGAGGAGCAAGAAGGGAGCACGCTTCACCATGGCTTTCAGAAGATTAAACAAGGCAATGAAGTGTGTGACTTCCTTTAAAATCTTCCATTTAAAATCCTGATTTCATGAGGCAAAAGTATCTTAACTTTTCCTCAGCCATAAAGGAGGAATTGAGAAGGAAGTCTGTACTTCTTAAAATGCTATAACTATTTTTAAATTTTTTAATTGCCACACAAAAGCAAAGGGTCAGATGGGATCTCAAGTGGTCTTTCCAAGAGGGAAGCAGCTCCATGTAACGCCTACGGGACACCAGTCTAAGCCTTCCCTGAAGCTTCTCACCTTCTCAAGTACTCTGTTCCCCTGCTGCATTTCTCTTTCTAGTTATGATATTTTCCCATATCCAAACCTAAACTCTCCTTGTCACAAGTAAGAGATACCTGGTTATCTGCCATGTCTGTGCAGAGAAGGACTTGAACACAGCTGCTCTGCAAGGCTACCTTACACTTTGCAAAGCTCATCATCCCTTCCTCCTTCCTCCCTTCCTTTCTCCCTCCTTCAATCTTTTACAGCCCAATCAGCCCTTATTTTTGCACCCCCTTGTAAAGCTAATTTTTCTAAGCTGGTGTCTGTGATCTCCTCCCCAGTTCTCCTACAGCTCTACAAAGTGCAACGCTCAAAGCTCAGCCCATCAGCCTGGTTTCCTCATCACTGAGCTGAAGAGACTAATTAAATTGCACACTTGCCATGCTCCATTTGGTAATGCATCCCAAAGCCAAGGCTGGGGTGCTGGGTTTGGCTTTTCTGCCACACAGACTTCCCACTGCTGACGCACAGGCAGTTTGTGATCCATCCTAATCCCCAGATCCCTCTCTGCAATTACTTCTCCAGGTGTTCCCAGTTCCATCTTTGACTTCCCTATCCCAGGACCATTCCCAGATGATTTTGAGTAACATCTCCAGCTTATAAGCACCACTTTGAGCTCTGATCCTGTACTCCAGAGTGTGCATAAGCTTTTCTGTCTTGATGGTGGCCACAAATAACTGAGACTAGGGAAGTGTTGGGAAGAATCTAGGTCGTAACTTGAGGGCCTTTGTGTTATTGATGAAACACCAGTGAGACACCCCTGTCGCTGTGCAACAGGTGACTGTGGCACCTTCTCACACAGCCAGTTGTGCCACACACTACTCAGGGAAGAGACAGAAGAAAACCTTTTGTCCTGAACTGCTTTCAAATAAATCCCAAGTCAAGGCAAAATTCCTGAAATGCATATTTAATTGATATAGAAGCTTGCATCCAAACAAAAGCTGGCTTTTGGGGCAGCCACTTTTCCCTTTGAAACAAAATTTGCAAAAAGTGCATGTGAAGGGGAAGTCGTGAAGGTGACTAAATTGCAAAGAGAGATGGCAACGGCAATGGATTTAAAAAGAGAATGGGATGTGAGGGATGTTACCAAATAACCCTCACATAAGGGTCCAGTGTTAACCTTGACCATCCAAGCTTTAAGATCTCCAGAACACAGCATGACCCAAGTACATTGCTCCATCACCATTTCCTGACCTCGCATCAACACGCTGCTGGGAAAGCCTGCTCTTCAAGGCTCTACGTGATTAATTATTCATCAAACTATGTTTGGACATCCACAGTTCAATCTCAGCCTCCATGATTAGATACATCAGGATCTTGAATACCGACATGAAAGTCATTGGGCGCCTTTTCACCAGAGTTGGCTCAATACTGGATTTTGAAGCTATCTGCTATATATAGCCTAAAGCAGTTACCTCTGCTCAAAGGGGTTTATGCCTGTAAAAAGAAAACCATTAGCACCGAGAATGAAGTGGTGAGTGCGAAGGACAGCGATGCACAGCCAAATGCATAGTCCACCCTCCGCCCGGCTCACAGGGGCGAGGGGCACTGGGACTCCAGGCCCCGAGAGAACTCTCCGGGCATCGCCGCTGCCGCCCCTACGGGAGCAGCGCCCGAGGTAAGGGTCCCACTGGGGCACGGACAGCTCCGGGGCCGGACGGGACGGGACGGGACGGGACGGGCGGTGAAGCAGTGCGCGGGGACCGACAGGACATTCGGGACAGCCGGGATCGCGCGCCCCCCGCCCGCTCCCTCGCCCCCTCACTCACAGTGACACCATCCCAGGTGGCAGCACCAGTGCAGGCGGAAGCAGCGGCCGTGGCTGTGGGTGGCGCAGAGCGAGAGCCCGTCGCAGGGCTGGAAGTCGGGTCTGCCCGCGCAGCTGCGGGCGAGCGCCTGAGCCTCGTCCAGCTTCTCGCTCTTCGCCGCCGCCGCCCCGCTCATGGCGCCGCCGCTCCGCCCGCAGCCCCCGCGCCGCAGCGGCCAGAGGAAGAGGAGGAGGAGAAGGAGAGGAGGAGGAGGAGGAGGTTGAGGACGAGGAGGAGGAGAAGGAGGAGGAGAAGGCGCCGAGCCGCAGCGGGGACCGCCCGCCCGCCCAGCGCCGCGGGGGCAGCGCCGCGGGCAGGGCCCGGCCGCCCGCCCCGCCCCGCCCCGCCCCGGTTCCGCAGCACCGCCCGCTGTACCCCGATGGCAGCGCCCGGTGGCTCTGTCCGTCGATGGCCGTGCCCTGCGGTGACCGCGGCCCCTCACAGCTGTGTCCGTGGCCGTAGATGGTCGTGCCCTCGATGGCGATGTGCCCTGCTGGCCGTGTCCCGCGATGGCCGTACCCCTCGATGGCCGTGCCCCCCATGGCTGTGTCCCCCGGCTGGGTGGACAGCCCTGCGCGGCGGGGTGAGCCCGGGCCGGTGACCGAGGGCGCTGCCGGCAGCTGTGGGCCGCTGGGACATTTCACTGCTTCCCACTCGCTTGCGGCGGCCGGAGCGCACGGGCGGGAGCGGCCACCAGCCCCGGGCCGGTCAGCCCGGCTCCCGGCAGCACTTCCCCGGCCATGTGGAGCTCCTGTCCAGACACCACCGGGTTTGATAAAGGGGACCCGGGCACCCTGGCACCGGACAGCATCCTCCGGGGAGTGTGGGCAGCAGGCAAGCAGCCTCGATTACGAGCGATCTGGGACGCTCCACGGGCGCTCTTTGCTAGTCCGTGAGACAGGCGGACACAGATCCCCACTGCAGTGCCAGAGCCAATGGAGCAGGACACTGAGTTGCTTGCAAAGCGGCCCGCAGCACAGGCAGGTTTTAGTTGGGCTTTTTTTCATCATGCTACTTCATGTAATTCAGAAACCCATTTCTTTCCAACCGCACAGTGATTTAAAAAAAAAACTGAGAAACTTTGTCTTTCATTTTGTAAAATAATCAGTAGTTATAATTTTGGTTAATAAACGCACGAAAGTGCATTGTTATTTTCCAACAATCATATCTTTAGTCTGAAATCAAAGTTTGGATTTATCTTGAGACATGGCTATATTATTTGTTTCCTAAATGTGGTGGTGGACTTTTTTCCCTGCTATGTTTGAAAGAAAATTGCAGTTTTATTGCTGCTCTGCTCAGCACTGGGAGTTGAAGTCAGCTCTCTGTTAGAACAGAAATCAAATGGTCATTTTCATTGTCCCTTATCTTTGTACAATACCCAATAGCTCTATGTCAGAAACAGTCAAAACATACTTATTTTTCTGTGTTCTCCAGAATATTCCCAGACAGTTCATAATGATGTCTGTCCTTGGACAGATCCCAGAGGTGTCCCTGTGCTGTACACCCTCCTCAAGGTGTGCTGAGAGAACTATTTGCTTCTTGCCAATAAGAAGGGCTTAAGAACAGCCAAGTTGCTGGTGTCTGGCTGTGAACAGCTCCACATTTTATGGGTCAGACCATGGGGT
This sequence comes from Cinclus cinclus, assembly GCF_963662255.1. Classification (NCBI taxonomy): domain Eukaryota; kingdom Metazoa; phylum Chordata; class Aves; order Passeriformes; family Cinclidae; genus Cinclus; species Cinclus cinclus. Next base: position 20,213,980 of record NC_085055.1, read on the forward strand.
ATGGATCATAACTGCAGAGCACAGAATGACACTGAGGCTTTGAACCACCTCTGACTGTGATCTCTGACTTGCAGTGCAGACCTGGTCTCTGCAGTGCTGCTGTCCCTTCCTGCTCATCCATGATCCTCTCCTGCAGCACCTCAGTGCCACATGACTGTGTCCCAGCTGTGCCTTCACTTCCTCACATCTGGAATGGCTACACCATTAAACTCAGCCTATCTGGGAGGAGATGGGTGCCCAGTTGCACTGAGCAGGGGCTTTAAGCCCCCCCTTGGCACGGGTCACCAGGAGTGAGAGATCTTCACAGGCGTGTACATTTTATATGTCTCCAGGGTTTATTACCCTGGAAAGAGAGTATTCTGACACTCCTGGAGGCTTATCTGCCTTTGTTTTGCTGAAATCCCACTGAAATTTTCAAACATTTAGGACCTTGCTCAGCTGTTTGCAAGCAGAGTAGAAACTGATTGCAAATCCAGGTGTTTCTTTGACACTGTCCTAGTGCACCCCTCTTCCCTGGAGCCTGCTAGCAGCAAACGAGGGATGCAGCTCAGCTCCCACGAGAGCCCTGGCTCAAGGAAAACTGACACTTCTATCTGCTGGCACAAAGTCCTTCCTCTCCAGCACTGTCTCACCTCCAAAAGTGCTCTCGGACTAGTCTGGGCTGTCAGATCACTTTCTGTTCAAAAGAAATAAAGAAGGAAGGTAAAGTGGATTACAGAAAGAAGTAGGTGTTTCTGGCAAGACTTAAGAGCCCCATCCGATTTGGGCGTGTGCTGCAGGACAGCACTTCTGAGCAGCCTAAGGCAGGGAGCTCTCTGCCTCCCTTTGAAGGGCCAGTGCTGCAGGGGACTCTGATCAAAGCTAAGGCAATCCTCCCCTTTTGGTGCACTCCCGTTCGCTGCTGTTTTGCACAATGCCTGTGGCTGAGCAGTTAATGGAGGCATCTGCTGCACTGGCAGAGTTCACTGACTTAATTAAAGATATCTAACAATCCTGCAGCTGCATGAGAGAGGCCACGGGTAGTCGCAGGGCCGACACCGAACCTCCTCAGAATGAAAGCAAGCACCCTGCTGTGCAGAAAGCACAGACATGCAGCCAGACACCACATGAAAGCAAAAGCAGGGCCCAAAGATTAAGGATGGACTGGAGCCAGCTCGCACTGTGTGTCACCACAGCCTCACCGTGCTAGAGAACTGTATAACCTCAGCTCATGTCAGCTTGGAATAGTCAGACATGCAAGTGTGCAGAACTGGGGACATTCCTCACCTGTAGGGATGGTTTTACCTGGAAAACATTTTTAACAGATATTTTCCTACTGAGTGAAAATGGTTAACTGGTTTTAAAAGACAGGTGGGGAAACGAATCCTGTACCAAGTGGTTATCCAGTTCTCCTCTGCACGGGGCTGTGTTCTCTCCTGCTAAATGAAGAAACATTTCACTCATGGCTCTATTTCTGGCATCACTGCACATTTGAGCTGATGGGGACTGTGCAAGGCTGTTAACAATTTACCAGAGAAGCTCACAGAACAGGCTGGTGGTTGCTGCTTGGGCTGCTTGTCAGCAGACACCAAGGGGTTTGGATCAGGTTCCGTGCAGGGCTGAGGGCCAAGGAGCTGCAGTTACCCTTCGGCTCGCTCTGCCCGGCCGGGAGCGGAGCAGGCCAGAGGCCAGGGCTCGCAGGCACTGCCCCCGGCCTCCCGGAGCTGGGAATGGACCTCGCGGCGGCAGCAGTGTCACCGCTGCTTGCTGCGACGTCAGACAGAACGATCGATGCTGGGCTGCTTTGGTCGATGCGAATTGACAAATGAACTTCTGTCAGGAGAGACATCGCTGGTGCGAACGACCTCTGTTCTCAGCAATTCCTGAAGAGGGAAACGGACCCATCGAAAGCACCAGCACACAGGTGCTGCAGGTGACGAGAAGCGTTTCGGCCCCAGGGTAGAAGCTGGTGTTATCCTGGGATAACACTGCTGCTCCAGAGGAAGGACACGTCCTCTGCTCCGCAGCCTCCTGCTGCAATGGAATTGCCCTTTCCCAGCTGATGCCCAGTGCGGGTGAACACCACGGCACGAGGCACAGGAGAAGGGGAGGTTAGCCCGGGCAGGGCATCGTGTCCAGGCTGTCCTGGGGATGACAGAGCAGCCAGCACAGCCAGGGCTGTTGTGTAATGTGTCACGCAGAGCCTGCTCGTGTGGAAGTAGTGCTTCACCTCTGAGCCAAGCTGGATTGCTCTCAGCTGTGGTACACGAGTGATTTGGGGCAAACTGCCTCAGTTTGCTGGATCTAGAGTGGTTCTTCCTCCAGCCCTGGAGAAAAGTCCTCCATGGAACCAGGCACTTGGGTTGGCTTGTAAGTCCTGATGGGTTTCCTGCCCTCAGTTTTGCTCCCTCCCCCACTCGTGGTCAGAATTAGACAAAGGGCAAAATAAAACATATTTAGACAAAAGAAGCATGCAGCCTTTTCAGACACAAACTTCTCCAGAAATAGGAAAATTATCTAATTCCACCATGTAAATAATGGATGGGGAAAACACAAAAAACAAGCACATTTGCTTTTTCCCCCACTATCTCATGTGACACCACATATTAGATAATCAAAGCAGTTTTATTAAATTAACAGCAAAAGTTAAAACATTCGGTGTCCCTGAGAAGGGAATACAGACCAACCTATCCCCACACCAGATTGGGAGATGTGAAATGAGAGACTTTGTCCCAAAGCATCAAGCTAGTTTGGCTGCCTGTCACTCTGCTCTTTGCTAGAGATCTGCTACCTCCCTGCCTGCCTGCAAGCAGTGTCCCTGCCTGCACAGCTCTTGTGCTGTGCCCTTCCCAGTGCATCCTCTGATCACGTGAAAATCTGGTCAGTGCCAGGTTGTTGAGCCCCAAGACCTGGTAGCTGTAGGCAAGAAAGATGTGGGGAGTGATGGCAACACTTTTCCACACTGAAGATATGCCAGAAGATGTTTCTGCTTGGACAAAGCCAGGTGGGGATAATGGCAACAGAGGATGGAATCTGGATGCAGAAAGCCAGTCGTGAGCCAACACCACAGGGCAGGTTAGTCAGGCTGATGCATTTGTGGCTTTCCTGGCATTTATAGAGCCTCCTCTGCAGCAGGGAGAAGGAACAGTACCAGGGGACAGCAAGAGACTGCCCCTTGTTCTGCCCAGACCTGCTCTCTCCACTTCATTTGACTTTACCTCTGAAAGCTGCACCCTTTTGCCATCTGTCCCCCAGCAGGCAGGAGGGGAGCAGGTTCCAGCTGGCTGGCTGCAGAGGAGCCAGGGAATTGAGGGGAAGTGGGTGCACAGGAAAGAACTGAAACAAACTGGGAAATAGGTTGAAGATAGGATTTGGTAGATCTGGCAGGTCTTGACTGAAGTTTGATTATAATTTTCTTGGCTCCAGTCGTGATTTGCATTGTGGGCTGTAAATGCCTGTCCCTGCTTTCCCTAAAGACAGCTGAAAGAGGAGTACAGCTGTGATGACTAGTAGGCAGTGCAAAATTAGATGAGCCTTTACACAGAAGTGTGTGAAAACAGTGGGTGAGGCTGGGGCTGAGAGAGAAGGATGGATAAAGGCAGTGGTGACCTGCAACAGGTGGGGGACTGAGGTCAATTATCGGCCAAAATTATTCCCTGCAAAGATCTCAGAAGGCCCATGACTTTGTTTATGGGCCTGTAGCACTTTGGGTTTTATTGGAAGAGGCAGTGCAATTAAAGCACTGGTTTCAGGAGATCAGCCTCCATCACAGCAGTCACAGTTTGGGGCTCTGCCGACTCAGGTAGGACATCCACTCCTTGAGGGGGGGGTTCCCCACAGCCACCAGCTTTTTCAGAAAGGCACTGGGCCGTAGCCCGGGCACATCAGGGTGGGCCTCAGAGTATTTCTGCAGTTTAGCCAGCACGCGAGGGAGCCCCACAGTGGAGGCGTAGAACATGGGGCCACCCGTGTGCTTCGGCCACCCGTAGCCATTGATGTAAATGACATCCAGGTGCTCCGGGCCTGACGCTATCCCCTCAGCCAGGATGGCAAACCCCTCGTTGATGAGGGAAAACAAACACCGCTCCAGGATTTCCTCCTGGTCTATAAAGCGGGTCTCGATGCCATGGGTGTCTCTGTACTGGCACAGGAAGTTGTGGAGCCATGGGTCTGGCGTGGCTGTCCTGCCCCCGGCCTTCTCGTAGCGGTACCAGCCCCTGCCGGTCTTCTGGCCGAAGCGGCCGTGCTCGCACAGGAGGTCTGGCAGGGGGCTGTAGCGCCGGCCCTGCCGCTGCCGGGCCGGTGTGCCTGCGGGGAGGGACGGCCCCGTCAGGCCCTGGCCCTGCCGAGACCTCCAGCCCACATCCAGCCCGGCGAGGTCAGACGTGCGGAAAGGGCCTATCTTAAACCCAAAATCTTCAAGAACCTGATCTACTGCTTCTGGCCTGCTCCCTTCCTCTAAAAGGAAAACTGCTTGTTGTACGTACGGAAACATCATGCGATTCCCAACAAACCCGAAACAATTCCCTACCACCACTCCGACTTTTTTCAGGGCTTTGGCCAGCTGCATAGCGGTGGCGATGGCGGTGGGGGACGTGTGGCGGCCATAGATGATTTCCAGCAGCCTCATCACGTGGGCAGGGGAGAAGAAGTGTGTGCCAATGACCTGCTGTGGGCGGCTCGTGGCAGAAGCTATTTCGTCGATGTTCAGGGCTGATGTGTTTGTACACAGCAAGGCTCCTGGCTTGCAGATCTTTGAGAGCTTGTGGAATATTTCCTTCTTTAGTGCCATGTTCTCGAACACAGCCTCGATGACTAGGTCTACATCACGCAACACATCAAAGTCCACAGTGAACTGGAGACGTGCGGGGTTATGGAAATCCAGGGTCTGGGCACCCCCTTCCGTCTTCATAGCCTCACGTTCCAGAAGGAGCATCACAGCTTTCCTTCCCTTGTTCAGATACTCCAGATCCTGCTCCAGGGCTACCACAGGTATGTTGGCCTTAACCAGAGAAGTCACAATGCCTCGGCCCATTGTTCCCAGCCCTAGGGATAAAAGCAGGATAGAATCAAAGACTATGAATAGAAAATTAATCTCATGACAGTAACATTTCCTTTGTATCTCCAGGATAAAAAATGAAGGCCTCTGGAAAACAAGTATTGCACACATAGAAAACAGATATTGAAGACTAGGAAAAAGGAAAATGAATTTGCTCTTTCCATGAGTCTAAATGTTTGAAAAGAGGTAGCACAAAGGCAAGTTAGTACTCTCACAAGCTTACAAAATGCCAGTGGGATTCACTCAGTGGGCACAGACTGTGTGATTCATGTCTTATCTCTGCAAAGTTTTATACCTATGGTAACCAGGATCATTGAGGAGTGAGAACTTGGGGATCAAAGAGAGAAGCTCTGAGTTACAGCTGCAACCCTGTTACCACCTTCTGCAGGCAGGTTCAAAGCAAGAATTCACCCTGAGGGTATCAGTGCCTCACTGTTCCTGTGAGATGTTCTGTTATGGGCATTGAGCAGATACACCCCCCCCAGAGGTTTTGACACCGGTAAAGTTCAGACTTTGGTTGAACGTTGGTTTCTCCCCTGTCCTTCCAAGCTTCTTCTTTGTCTCCCTCCTTTTCTCCCTCTGTGCTTTATTGCGTGATCTTTGAAGAAAAAAAATAATCAGCTGCTATTTCTGTAAAGACTTGGATGCTGATCTGCTCTAAACTATGTGTCTAAGGTCTCCTTTGCCTCTCAGTGCCTGGTCAGATGGGATGGAACTAACGCAGTGTTCTTAATCTAGAGTTCAACATATTCTCTCTCCTTTTAAATCACACTGTCCCACCAGTAGCCTTTTGCCTGCACTTTCTGCCAGGTATCTGCCCACCAGGAGCTCTTCAAGTCCTCCAACACAGGTCATTCTTAACTGCTGGAGATGCTCAAAGTCAGTCTTCCTTGTCCAACCACACAGTTAAAGCTCTTGCCCAGAATTCCTGTAACTGAGAATCCATTCACACTGTAATTTTTCCCTCCAAGATCCATAAATATGCTACTCCCAGCTCATACCCCCAAGAATACCAGTGTAGAGATTACTGGCTTGATCCCTTGCACCAGCTCTGTCCTCTATGACATTGAATGGAGCTGCACTTTCCTGTGACACACAACCCACACCACTGATCCTGCTCTCCCATGGTGGAGGCTTTTCCAACTAAATTAATACAAACTAGCGAGGGAAGGTCAGCACAATTTTACCAGCTTTGAAAGTGCGAAGCCTCTGAATGGGAGGATTATTAATATCCTAAAAAAAGCAGCAACCAGACAAAGTATGGGTTTGCTATAATTCTGTACAAATGATTTTTTTAATCTCAGGTTTACAAATGAAAGTCAGCTAAACAAATAAACAGAAACAAGGGGATTAAAATTTTTGTCTAAATCAGCTTTCTAAAGAAGAGCTGAAATGATGTCATCATTTAAACAAGTTCTAGCAACCAAGGTCAGACAAGGTAGAATGTTTTTCCTGCATACTACAGACACTTGGTTTAGTTCTGTGCACCTTCAGCTTATGTGCACACAAGACTTTTCAAACATTTTCTGCTTAGCCACCAGAAAATAGTTTTTACTGGCATCACTAGCTGGCAGCCTGCTTACAAACCACCATTACATTCCCAAGCAAGTGCTGAGGTTCCTTTCTAGGAAATTAGATTTGCCATTTCATAATCAAGTTCTGCTGAAAACTAATTTGAAAATAAACCTAGAATAACATGAATCAACTCTTAGTAATTCAGTGTCTGTGGTCTGCTGGCTGAAAAAAACCTGAACATGAGTAGCTCCTCCCACTGTGCTCACTCTCCAGAGCCTTTGATGCGGGAGCAGGTACAATTAGGGACAGGATTTCCCTGGCTTTGGTGAGCCACACAAGGTAAGTCATCCCCCAAACCCAGCCCCATCTGTCAGGCTCTCTTTATACATCAAGTTGAAGTGTTTGCAGCTCCACAGGACTCCCTCTTGAAGTTTTTTTTCCTTCCCACTGTGGAAGCCTGGGGTTTCTCTCTAGAATTTCCAAGTTCTCCGCACATCCTGGGTCTTATTCACTCCTGATCCTCCCAGCTTCAGCCTCGTGACTGAAATCATAGTGGTGCTTTTGCCAGATGAACACGCTGCCTTTTCTTAAATCAAAACCTTTTTTTTGTGAGCAGATGTTCCCCAAGCTTCTTCCTCAGGGAAGCTCTGCAGTGTGCCAGGTGATTCCCTGGGCTGCTTTCATCATGAGTACTCCATGTGGGTTTCATCCATCCTGTGAGACAGGCACTCATGCTCGTAGTACTACACTTTCTAGGCCATGGAAACAGGCTTATAGATAAGATATGAGCGTGCCAAGCTTGTTTCTGACCTAGAAAAGCTGTCTCTCAACTTCCTACAGAACTCTGCAATGGCCTGTATGAAATGATGTTTAATGAAGCTGGCAGAGAGAGTAATGAAAGCCCCAAGGGGTTTGTTACATTAGAGCTTGCACAGCATGATTCCCCTGGAAATATTATCTAAAATTGGGCTATAAAACTGAGGAGAGCTTTGGCTATCTAGCAGCAAAAGAGGCATTTCTGAGGACTCCTCTTTTGCAATTCAGAAAGCCAAGTGATCTTGGGGAAGAATATGTTAGAACGGAAAAAAATGGCAGAGGATCATTAGGCCTTACATGTGTAGAAGGCTGTGGAAGAAAGAGAAAGGGAAATGTCTCATGATCAGCTCAGATCACACAGACTCAGATGTGGAGAGGAACTGCTCCAGAATTTCTGCTGTATGTTCCATTTTCTTACTCAGCAGTGTTCTCCCTTCCCCCAAACCAGGGAAAACCTTATATTCTCATATATGAAGGGGACTATTTTCATGTCCAAGGCACATCCTTCCAAAAGAGACTGAAATGTGCTTCAGGAGCAAGAACAGTGCCCAGACATCCTGCTCCTGGTGTTTTATTGTGAAATGAAGCTTTGACATATAATTAAAACTACACTTGTACATATGTAATTTCAGGCCAAATATGGGTATGACAAATCCATTTGCTGGGCAAGCTGAGGTGAATAATGATGGTTAATTCTTGATCTGTCACATGAGGTACTTAGAATATGAAAAATCATACAAAATTAATTGAAGAACTTTAAAATACAAATTTCAAAACAAAAAAGAACTTGAAATATGTACAAGGCAGATCATGTATAGTCACACAATACAGAAATACTGATCAGTGGAAAACACTCTGAACTATAATGAATATTTGGACATTAAAATGTCTGGCAATTGAAACAATCCTTTATAGATTGGTAAAATTATGCAAGGACTGTTCTGGTTTTCCTGATAAAAACAACAATAAGCAATTGGCAGTGATGGGCTGCTGCAGGCTGGGGCTGCTGCTTTCCCTGTTTCAGGGTATCAGTTTCAAGCAGAAATAATGTGATACTCAAGGCAAGCAGGGAATTGTGGGGAGATGCAGCTGCAAGGGACAGAGAGAAAAGAACTTTCTTTATGGGTGTTGAGGAACCAGAGAAAGTGAAAAGAGGTGGGAGTCAAGAGTTCAGAACAACAAAAGCAAAGGAAACAAAAAGTCAACATGAAAAAGTCAACTTCATCTTCTCAGTTGCTTCTCACCGTAGCAATAAGAGATGGAAGAAGCAGCATAAAGTTGCATGGGTTTAGTGTGTGAAACAGCACAGCACTCTTTGTAGGAAAGTGGGGTCTGCATATTTTCTGAGGAGCCTAAATTGAGGCAGCATCTTTCTCTGACTGCCCTCCTCTCTGCAGCAAAAATAGAGAGAACCTGGGTCACCTAGGTAGACTCAATTCTTGCATGGATGAGTAGCACTATATTAAAAGGTGTCAGTCCCTCAAAAATCATCCCTAGGATTTTGATTTCTGGTGCTGCAGGGATGTACTTCAGATCAAAAACATGAAGTTACAAAACACTGTAGAGCGTTGTACTGGCTGGAGAATGACTTTTTGTTACAGTATAGCCTGAAAGAAAAAATACAGTTGTGTTGGCATGTTCTCTGCCTGTCTCTAATGGACTTACAATTTCACTTATATCAAAAGGAAAAATAGGAGGGAAACCTTCCAGAGGAAGGGAAACAAAAAGCACAAGATGCAGAAAGAAGTGATAGAAAGCAGTATCACTTTGCTGTGGAATTCACAGTTAGAAGGAAGTGATAAAGAACCACCAAGATAAGATATGTCATGTGAAACAAAGTATGGCATGAACAAAAGCATAAACAGAGCAAGTTCTACTGGTGGGGTACAGGGGCTGTTTAATGGGAGCAGTGATTCAGCAAGATCTGGAATCTGGGTGGGTGTCAAGGCCCTAAGTGCACTGATAGGATTTAACATCCCTAACCAGCCACACCTGGAGCCTCCACCCACCTGCACTGCCCATTGCCTCTGAGTCCCATTTAAGCTCAGACCAGGACTTATTCCCCTTTGCTAAGCTTCTTTGGAGGAGTTCTGGTGGCTTATTGTAGCTATGGTTGCTGTTGATCCAGCTCTCAGCCTGTGGACTGGCTTCCCACATTTATCTTGGACCAGCATCATTCTGGGAACTTTGCTTGATCACCTGTGCTTCCAGTAGGTCCTGGCCACAATCTCTGGGACTGCCCTGCCCTGCCTGCTTTGTCCAGGTACTGTAAATGTTGATGCAGCAGTAGCTTGTGTTGCCATCCAGAGGGAGAAATGGGTGGGCAGGATCTTCAGGAACGGGGAAGTATAGAGTCCTGTATGTGGACAGGAATGGTACATAGTGGGAAAGCAGCTCCCCAGAAAAGGGTCTGGGTGGGTTGGTGGAACCAGGTTGACTCTGAGCAACAATGTGACCTTGTGGCAGAGAAGATCAATGGTATATGGAGCTATGTCAGGAGGAGTCTTGCTGGAAACTTGAGGGAGGTGATCCTGCTCCTCAATGTGGCACTGGTAAGATCAACAGCTGGAGTGCTGGGTCCTCTTCTGGGCTCCCCAGTACATGAGTGATATGGAATGACTGCAGTGAGTTCAGTGAAGGGCAAATAAGATGATTAAGGGACTGGAGTTTGTCTCATGAGGAAGGGCTGAGTGAGCTGTGACTTCAACACAGAGAAGGCTTGGGGGAATCTCACCCATGTATATACAAACACCTGAGAGAAAGGCACCTGGTCAAGGAGATGGAGCCAGACTCAAGTGGCCCCTGGTGATAAAACCAGAGGCCATGTGCATAAGCTAAAACATGGGAGTTACATCTGAACAAAAGTAAATAATTCTTTTTAATGTGGGGCTGACTGAGCACTGGCACAGGTTGACCAGAGAAATTGTGGAGTCTTCATCCTTGGAGAAGTTGTCTGGACATGGTCCTGGGCAAGTGGCTCTAGGTGGCCCTACGTGAATAGAAATTTGGACAAGATGACATTCAGAGGTGCCTTCCTGCCTCAAGGATTCTGTGGTTCTGCCCTTCTTACTGCCATTGGTTCCCCATCCCTGGGGTGCTGTGGCTCCCTGCCAGTAGATAATTAAGTGGATGTGTTGAACATGGCTAATATCAAGGTTGCCTGCTGCCCTGGGCATACTAAGCAGGAGCAAGGAAGAAACATCTTGGTACCTGGCCTTGGTGTAATTATTCCTGGAATGCTGCTCCCACTTTGGCTATGCACATTTTATGAAATATTGGAAAATCTGGGAAAGTTCAGGGTAAATCAAATGACCAGAGTGTGACAGATTGTGCTTTGCAGCAGAAGTATCAAAGCACATAGTTTATTTGCTCTGCAGAAGGAGTTACCTTGGGCATTGTCTGTAATCAGCTATGAAAACACGGAAACCTGGAGGTGAGGTTGGGGCCATTTCAGAACATAACTCAGAAATCTGTCCAGAGATGAGTGGCAAATACTTAATCTGATAGAAGAGACATATAGCCCAGCCAATTCTGCTTGGAAATAAAGTAGAGGTCATGTTTCTACTAGAAACTTTCAAAAGAGAGGTAGCATTTGTCCTCAGAACTCCCTCTAGCTCAGTTACAGGCCCAAAATAGGCAGCTCAGCTCTAACAGCCCTTCTGGCTAAACTGTCACTGTGATTAGGTCTTTGCAAGTGTGTTGTTCTGGCATGGTTTAGCAGCACAGAGCAGAGAATGTCCCTCCTGCTCACCTGGTCATTCTCCCAAACTCCAACACAAGCCTTCTTGTCAAAGCACACACCACAGGACTGACCTGTCTGGGACTGACAAAAATACATCTCCAAACTTCTGTGCTCTTCAAGACATAGAATAAATCTGGTAATAATTAATGCCTCTTTACCTGAATGCTTTAACAGCCAGAGATCTTTCTTATGGGGTTTGTGGGCTGATGTTTAAAAACCCTTTTCTATTAAAAATATGGTGTGGCAGCTAATGAAGAGAACTTCCAAAGAAATCTCTATGGCCTAAAATGAGTTGTCAGACAGCTCAAGAGCCTTGAGAAACACCCAGGGAAAAAGAAAAAAAGGCAGTGTTGATCTGGTGAGATTTCCTTGAAACAGAATGGATGTTTTCCAAGTGCTCCATTACTGTCTAACCATTTTTGAGTGCTACTATCAACAGCTAGAGCAGAAAGATATTTTTTTAATCTCAGCAGTGCATTGAAGGTTTTATTTAAATTGCTCTTATAAAAAATTAATGAAGGCATTATCTTGCTGGGCTACAAAATGGCAGGAGTGGATCCCAGCGAGATGAAATCTTCTTAAAATACAGCTGTCAAAACATTTTTGCATTAATATACCCCTGAGTGACTCTGTGCACATGCACTTGCAGTACAGAGCTAGACCAGAAGGAGGAGAATTTCCTACAGACCTGCTTCTAGCAAGAAGCAAGGCCAGGTCTCGGTGTTTAAGAGGGAGCAGACTGCTTATGGTCCACACAGGAAGCTGTCTCTGAAGTGAGAGAAAACTATTCTTCCAAAGGAAGAGGAGCCATCAGGTGCTAATCTAGCGGCACGCGAGTTGCCATCTGAATTTTGACTTTCCCAATGCAGCGACAACTTCACCAGTGGGTGTGGAGCATCTGTGGGTGTGAGTGACTGCTGGGGGCTCCCAGCTCAGCTGCTGGCTGTGCTCAGTCCCCATGCCGGCAGCTCCCGGTCCTTACCTATGACGGCAGCCTTGCGCACGGGCTGCGGGGCAGCGCTGCTCCAGGAGGCTCCGCTGGGAGTTGCCCACCTGTGCACGGCTCTCTCGGCGAAGAACGCGTACTGCAGGGCCCGGGCCTGCCCCGAGCTCAGCAGCACCTGGAACAGCTCCCGCTCCCGCCGCAAGCCCTCGGCAAAGGGCCCCTCGGTGGCGGCTCGCACGGCCTGGAAGCACAGCTCCGGAGCCAGGCACCCCCGCGCCTGCTTCTTCACCTTCGCAGCAGCTTCACGCAGGAACGCTTCCATGTTGGGCAGCTTGGGAACTGGCTTAAGGCTGAGCCTGCGGGGTCCCAGGGGCTGACCTGGAGGGAGAGAAATGGAGTTACAAAACAAAGCATCCACATCTTCTCAGGTGCAGTCTTTCCAGACTTCCAGGCCCTTCTCCACAGGCTGGGAAGGCAGTCGCCTCTTGTTCTCCAACTCTCTCCGCATTAGGGCTTGCATGGCACAGTGAGCTGCGTCTAGAACTAAACCTTCTGACATTTCTCCTTATTTCTTCTTGCTCTGACAATTATGATTCTTCAAGTCCCTTCTCAAACTTCAAAAATAATAAGACTCTATTTTCAAAGAAGCAATTCTCTCCTTCCTTTTCTCAGCTTTGGAGTGCCCTGACTTTCTAATTCTCTTGTTCTACAGTCTCAGCTGCCACATTCATATGGATCTTTCTATAGGCTTCAGTAATGAAGCTTTCCTGCAGTACTGTTCAGTATTCAGGACCCAGTTGACACTAGCCAGAGGCATTCCAGCCAGAGGCCTGACCCAGACATTGACAAGAGAGTGGAAAACACACCCTGACTTCTTCCCCAACTGAAGGAGCCCTTCAAGTCACTTTGGGACTAACCAAAAGGAGCTCTCACTCAGCATGAGTTGGGCAGCAAATGAATAAAAAGGGAGGGTTCATGTTTGTGTCAGCAAGGGATGAATTAAGCAGCCACACAAATATGTGAAGTTCATTACACATAGAGGTTGCCATGGTAATACCTAGAAAAGATTTTAATTGAGAGAACTTAGTTACATTTCAGATGCCAAAACTACCTGTCTTCTTCGTAAGTACAGACCTGGCCATACTTAGGTGTTCCTCTTCTCTAAAGGCAGCTTGCTCAGTAAAGAACAGGGAGGAACAAGATCAGCAGTTTGGGATGTATCCCCTTGATACTGCTACGTTCTCACGAAGACCCTGCTGTCATCACAGCCCTATCCAGACCATTAACTGCAGTGTGGCACTGCATGGATTGCTAGTGCTGTTCCCAGAAGCAGCCAGGACTGTCACCAAAGTCAGGTGGTGTGCTGAGAACTTTGTGGTGAAGCTGTCTGGGGACACGGTCTCATTGCTCTGGCCTCTTAGATGAGCTCTGCCATGGGGGCACATGTCCTTCCAAGGCAGCATATTGCATCCAACTCCCCTTTCTCTTCCTGTTGTCTGAGCTAAGGAAGTGCCAATGCACCAGCGGAATACTTAGGAAATCCTACAGGGGGATGCTGAAGAGTGGGAATAATGGCAGCACTGCAGGCATGGCTGCCTCAGGAACATGTCCTGACTCTAGCTCTTCCTCCGAGACTGAGCAATGCTTAGGAGAAATAGAAATACTGAAAGTTTCCAGGATGAGTTAATACACTGATTTCTTGTAATAAAGGTCTTCATAGCTCAGGTTTTTAATTAAGCTTCTTAGTGAGCACAAAAAGATGAACACTCACTGTGTAAGTAGCTTCCCTTGTAATCAGAGTTCCTAAAAATGTTTTCACATTGACAGTGGATATAATTTGTTTCAGCCAGTATTGCGGGATTTAGTCAGAATAATTTTCCTTTATTTTGGAATATTTTTTCCCTTAAGTTTTCAACCCAGAAATGCTCTTTATCTGCAGCTCTTTATTTAAGACTTGAATAGTGGGTTATATTCCATCACAAGAGGAAAGCTCAGGCTCGTCCCAGAAAGCTGATCTGATGGCTGAAGATTGGGCAGATCAAGGGACTTCATATGACATCCAGTGGAAAGGGCTGGTAAAAAAGGAATGGAAGCCTTTAAGCTTTGTCTTCCAACAGTGAATAGTACTGTAAGCGCAAATAATGATGGGGTATAGGAGACAGTTCCTCAGACTAAAAAAAAAAAAATAACTCGGAGTCCTGTAATAAAATTCTTATTTTATCTGCAAACTAAATAGGCTTTCTACAGCACCTCTGTGCAGGATCTTAGCTTCTGCAATGCTGACAAGAATAAAGAACATGTTTATGACCAGGAAAGGATTATCAGAATCCAAATCTGGGAAAAAGACAACACTGTGGGACACCTGCAGCTGGATTTCTGAAAGTAAAGCAGCAGAGAGATGATGAACAGCGTCAGATATCAGTGCTGCAGGAAAAGCATCATCTACACACAGGAGCTAACATGGACTCCACTTTGTTTACCAGGTTTGTAGTCCAGGTGGCACAAAGGGCAGATCAAATCTAGAAAATTTCTATCAGCAAATGCACCATGTATGCATGCAGTATCAAATATTATGTTATTGAAAGAAATATCATCCCAGAGTTGTAAAGCCTTGGGACACTAGGAGATGGCATGTGCAAGAGACAAGGCCAGCCTAATGTTCTTCCTCATTCAGGGAACTGTTTGTGAATTTTTGAGGAATAAAGCTGAGCCCTGCCTCTGCCCCTCAGGCTGTCAGAGACAATTCCAGGCCATGTCAGACCTTTCACAGACTCTGTTTGTGTCCAAGGGACACTTGGCTAGGCCTCTGTCTAAGGAAGGTGTCAGCCAGAACCCTGAGCCTTGGGGAAAGATTAAAATGTCTTGGTATTGTGCATCTTGGCAGAGGTGGCTCACAGAAAGCTCTTGCAGCTCTGAAGGAAAGCTTTTCCCCCAGCTTCCATCTCAAGGATGCAATTACCCACCGGCTGCATCTGTTCTGCCTCTGGCTTTGATGAGCCTCAGAAGGAACAACTGCTTCGTCTACAGCAACTCCCAGTAGCTTACAGGCAGAAACTCATCATCTTTCCACACACATTAATACCTGGGAGACTTGAGCTACTCCAAATTGCTCTGGTTTTCCTTGGTTCTGGTGTAAGGCATTGGTACTGCTCTGAGGTCAAACACCAGATGGGGTCAGAAAAAATAAGGGGTGTATATACAGAGTTTCAAAGTCTGCTGTGTGGAGGCCAGGAGACAATTATTCCTCCAGCTGAGGAAGACCAGAGCAGGCCAACAAGAAGTGGTCAGGGTGAAATGCAAGCTGCTGCAACCCACCAGCAGTTCCAGCCATTTGTTAATTTTGTGATGCCATCAGCTGGGAAGAGCCTGAAATGCAGCTTTGGATTACTGCAGTGAGTATCAAGCACATTTAATGAACGGACATTCTCCTTGTCCCCAAGGATTTAGGTCCTGTCTATTCCTTTTAAAAACTGCCTTCAGAAGTGAAGATATTTTCTTTATCCTGGAGAAGCCAGTATGCCTGGAGAGGTCAGGGAATTATCCTCACTTCCTATTTGCAATATATAAATACTGGTTTACAGTGAAACATCCAACTCAGAATCAGTAATTGCCTCTGTGTATCCCTACACCCACTTACTGTTTCAGAACATCTTTTGAAGGTGTTCTTCATTAGGAACAATCCATAAAAATGTATGGATGAGAATGCTTTCCCAATGTGCCATAAAAGTAGCTCTGTCAGCTGTGTATCACCACAGTAATCAAGGACCCCTGATATAGTAAGGCAGTCATTTGAGACTGATCTCTTGACATGAGATACTGCAGCTCCAGCACTGAGAAAGCTTTAGCAGAAAATTATTTCTGAATTGATTATCTGAGAGTTATCTTGCAGTACAGCCTACAGAAATTCCAGTGGTGACAAAGCCAGTGATTTAGCCAGACTGCTCTGTAAGAAGTCAGCAGTTGTAGCTTCATGTTTTAAAAAAAAATCTCATCAGAAACAAAATGCTGCATACAGAAAAAGCCAGTGGAATTTTGTGATGGCATTTTTTTGGTACATTCTTTTTGGTTTAGTAAGATTATCTGAAAAGCATTCACTGAAAATAGAGCTCCATGTGAACAAACTCCAGACCAGCTGTATAAGACCATAATCTTTTCTGCAGCCCTGTTAGTGCTTGATGGAGAAAAATGAAAGTGTTGCCTTGCCTTTGTAGGACAGGAAATTTATTAACTTTAGGCAAAGGCCAAAGCAAGGAATGACTCGAAAAAAAGGTACAGGCCTGGGTGCACCAATCTTTCAAATTATTAGATAACCTGAGGGTAAATGGTGCATCAGAACTTGTCATGGTCTTCTGCGGGGTCTAATGAGAAATTTTTCAAGCAGGAAAGAAATAGATTAGCTGGCTCACCAGTGTTTTCACTGTTAAAACACATACTGTAAATGCCAGTAAAGCTGTTGGAAAGAGTCTGAAAGCATTTTTAAAGTTCTGTGGGAGTTGATGTACAGTGTGATGTGAAACACCATCAATGACATTACTCATTTTTTGCTGGGATAACTCAAACCAGCAATAAACAGAGTGAAAATCTAATAATGAATAAGACTGGGACAGGTTACCTGCTGAACATTCAGCCAAGATCCTTGTATGCTTATACAACTCAAAACAATTAAATGTTGGTAGCTACAATTTCCAAAGAAGATGAAGCTTGATAATTTCCAAACACCTTGAAGCAAAACAACAGGATTTTGTCAGTATTGGTAGTGGACATAAACTCCAGAAAGCACATTACCCTGAGAAATAGCGTGGTCAATGCTTCCTTCCTAAGGGTCTCCTCTAAGGCCAAGCTGGCTTTCACAACTGTCAGACACTGCACAATGTCTGTCATGAAAGAAACAAGCATGCAAATATCTAAACTTCACGTGATTGCACATAGCATTTGTTGAAATCCAGAATGTTTCCTGGTTTGCAAGTTCCAGCAACATATCCATTACTCATTTCATGACACACTGCTGCTGCTGCCATCAGTACTGGCATAGATCTTGTGCAAAGCATCATTCAGAGCCCAGAGGCTGCATCACAGGGAGCACTGTTTGTTGCTTAATTTCCCTAGAAGAGTGGTAATATTTCACTGCTCTCCCAACAGATGGAGAAACAGAACTCTCATTCAAAACAGACAAACTCAGCGAACCAAAGTACCTTTGTTTTTTTAGAAGCAGAAGTGAAGTACATCACCCATCTCTTGCTATAGAATTATATTTAGTCTGATGGCATACAGGAAAGAGAAAAGACTGCTTATGTCATTGATTCTGCTCTAGAGTTGCAGCCCTAACATACTGTAGGACAAATACAGTGAGAAGGATGGGCTCTAGAAAACCCAGCCAAAAACCCAGCCAAAGAATACCTTGGTGCCTGTCTGGCACATCTCAAGGTATGGGGAAGTATACAAGACACTGAGATTTAAGAACAGTCCTTTCTTTGAATTACCTTAAAGTACAGTGCACTGTCCTCTAGGACAGAGCATAGGCTACCTCAGCTTCAGGATGAAGATGGGGCTTTGTCTGTAGTGAAGAGACCTGTAGGAGCAAAACCAACATCCCAGCGTTCCTGTAAAGGCCATGTGATCAAAGCAGGAAGGGTTTTTTTACTTTCCTGCACTCATCTCATTGTGACAGGGCCCCAGATGGAATTCAGTGGTCAGGTTCCAAAGGTACAAGGTCAGTAGTGGAAAAATGTCCTATTTTCTCTCAGGGCAATAAGTCCTCATGCTCCTCTTCCTAAGTTAATTCCAGCAAATTTGATTCTGTTATTTCTAAGATGGGGAAAAACCTCTCCCCATTCCTCCCATCTTCACAGGCCATTTTTTTACATGGCACCCAAAGGATTAGTGATAGAATCACTTGCAGACCAAGGATCATTAAATTGAGCAGAGGATGTGCCAGCCCCTCCACTACAGGGACCAAGTTATTTTTGCTCAGCCATTATGGGTGGTGCAACCAGAATACGTGCAATGCCAGCTGGGATCCAGAGCTATATATGGATAGAGCACTTGCTCCCCAAAACCTGCAGAGTGCAGCATCCCAGAGGAGCATGTGAGTTTGGATACGCAATTAAAAAGCAGGAGGTCTTGAGATATAACTGTTCTCTGAATCTCACTTGAATTTCTGCAGCTTTCCAGCATTTGATTTTTTTCCCTTCAGACAACAGGAAACAAAATCTGCAATTAATTCTATCTTATATGGATGCCAAAACTCAAGAATGGAGCATATAAATTGAAACAAACTGGTGGGCTTTTTTCTGACTCTTTTCAGCCCTGAAACACCACCAATTATTTCTTGGAGCTGCTACAGTTTGTTCCTTACCAATCACTTTGTTTGCCAAATGGATTGCTGCCTCAATGGTGTTTTCTTCCACAATTTCATCAACCAAGCCCAGCTTCAGTGCTTCAGTTGCTGGAATGTGTTTTCCTGCCATAAAAAGAGAAATAAGGTGACTACAGTGGAGCCTGATGGGCAATTTTGTTCTTTTCCATCTGATCAAATGACTTGTGCAGCTGGTAATTAGCCCCTCATGGGTGGAAGCAAGTAGAATTACAACTCAAGCAGCTACACAGGTAAAGATTCCTGGCTTTTAGACCACGTTGGTATGACTCAATGCCATGTTCTTCTATACAGACACAGAACTTACCTGTAGTGATCATATCCAGAGCAGCTGGTACTCCAATCAGTCTGGGGAGTCGCTGAGTGCCTTCACCACCTGGAAGTAACCCTATGGTGACCTCTGGCAGACCCATCCGAGCCTAACATGAAGAAAATAAAACAAAAAAAATCTAATCAGAAAGAGTGGTAATTGCAAACTAAGCAAAATAGAGGGAAAACAAGCAGATGTGACATTGCTCCTCTAGGAATCCCTAGAATTTCTACATAGAAACATCATCCTTTCTTTTTGCTACATAAAATATTTAAGAAGAAACCCACTTGACCATTTGAAGGATTTCTGTACAAATGCACAAGGAAAACATGTGGCCTTTCAGAGGATTTCTGTGCTAGTACAGCACTGAGGTACAGCTGTAGGGCCAGCAGCATTCCCTAGAATGTGTCAACAACACTTTCAAATAGTTGTTACCAACTGTTGGAGGGCACACTGGCTTAACTTTCATCTCCCTACTCTAATTCTTGCAAGTTTAGTAAAGAGTTGGAAGGAACCTTAAAAACATCTTGTTTTACTACCTGCCATGGAGAAGGACACCTTCCACTACACCAGTTTGCTCAGAGTCCCACTTAACCTGTCTTTGAACACCACTGAACTCTTCCCTAATCTTCCTTCAGATACCTCTTTGTGCATTTGACATTGGGTAGAGTCATGTAGATAAGCCAGGGGCAGCAGGAAATATACTGAGGTCTTCTCTTAAAAAAAATCTAGATTTTGTTGCCTTTAAAAAATAGTTTGCACATTTTCTATTGAGCTTTTAAGAGAATTTGAGTTACTTTAAGGCCACTACTTATAGTCAGTAGTCAGGGCATTTCATGATGTGGTTTAGTGGGCATGGTCATAGTTGGTCAAAGGTTGAACTCAGTGATCTTGGAGGTCTTTTCCAACCTTAATGATTCTGTGATTCCATGGCCCTCACCTTAGGTGGCACAGAGAATGATGTGGAGTATCTCTTTGTGCTGTTATGGCAACCCACACTACCACACAGAAAGTGACTCACTGCAGAAGTGAGGGAATGGCCCTGTCTGTGAGGAGTCTGTACAAGGAGACAGGTACTGCTCAAGGTGGTTCAGCATTCCTGAACCTTGAAGGTGGGGATTGAAGAAAAAAACCCAGGTCATTCCTGAAGTCTCTTCAAGCTGTCTTTTGGTTGAAGTGCTCCTTGGGGACCTAGAGCTCATGAGGAATCTAACCATAAATGCTCCATGCTAGCTGAGTTTCAATTACCTATAGAAACTAGGCCATGAGCAGAAAGAAGTGCAAAATTCACAGGGCTGGGGAAAAAAATAAATAAGAGAAAGTCACGCTGCATGAGTCAGTAAGATGCAGCTGTCTGCATCAGAATATAGATAATGAGACCTAGGGCAAATTAACATTTGGTTACTGAAGTTTCTACACAGCCATCTTATCCTACTAGTTGCTTTATATTTAGAAATGACCTGAAATTAGTAAGACTTAGGAAAGACGTCAAGGGTGGTGGTGTAGATGAATAATGTCTGAGCATGCAGACTTGTATCCTATAGCTATAAACCCACGCTCCTCTGGGCAGAGGGTCCCAGGAGAGGCACTCTGTCCCTCTTCTCGCGCCGTCTGTACCTGGCTCCCGATGCCTCCCACAACCCCTCTGGCCCGTGGGGTGTGTTACCTTCACGTGTGCAATGCGGTAGTGACAGCCCAGGGCCACCTCCAGGCCTCCTCCTAAAGCCACGCCTTCGATGGCCGCCACCACCGGCTTCTCGCAGCTTTCGATGAGAGACACGATGGGGCCCAGGCCGGGTCCGTGTCTCTTCGGGGAGGAAAATCCTCGGATGTCAGCTCCTGAGGGAGCACCAAGAGATTAGGAGGAATTAGTAAGGGAGGCGGTGACTGGAACAATCCTTCCCTCTGTGCCACTGGACACAGCTGCTCACAGCTGCCCAAGCCCTTGCAGAGCATGCTGCTGGCAGGAGAGTGGTTAACAGGAATCAACCCCTTTTGAGACCACCTTCAAGGAACCTTGGATCTTTGACGGCGTTCACAGAGCTCCGAGGAAGGCTGAGTACAAAAATACAGAGTAATTGTATGGATCATGCAGTCTCTGCAGAAATTTGCAAACATTCTTGGTGTAATATTGAGCCTGTAATAGTTAAGTGCAAGTTACTACTAACAAGCAATGCAGAACTCCACAGAAATTCCCTAGCTTTTCAGGCTTCTTCAACTGGAGATCTGTTATTCACCACTGCCCCACCCCAGGTACATTCCATACACTAGACCATGAAATGGTCCAGAGATTTTACATAAACAAAGCTACAGAAACTGAGGAAACACCAGGACATTATGGAGTTGAGCAGCTGTCCCTCATTACAGAATGAACAGACCAGATTACTTCTGGCCTGTTTCAAGGTCCAGCTTATCATGTGCCCCATGTCAGTCGTGGCACAGCAAAATAGACAAAGCACCCTCTCTTGTGGCCATTTCTAGCCAAATCAGGACTTTTGTCAGCAGTGTTATGGGGCAGAGAATCTTCAGATATAACGAGTGGAGAGTGTTGAATCTTTTGCTCAGCCTGTGCTTGCTGTCTTACCTGCACTGAATTTCCCATTTTCTCCACAAATCATAACAGCTTTCACTGAGGGATCTGCATCTGCTTTCTTCAGCCCATCCTCTAAAGCCTGGAGAACTGCCAGACTGCAATAAAATAGAGATTCAGTGAGCAGCCATCAACTACATCCCCCTTCCAAGAGGTCTGTGTTACAAACACCAAGCACCCCAGTGAAGATGAGCACCATGTCCAACAGGCAGTCCCCATGCCTGGCTGCTGCCACAGCCTCTCCAGGGGAAGCCTGTCCTTAGTCTCCTCTTACTCCAAGGATAAGCACCCAAACCCAACAGGCTGACCTGTCAGTCACTGCCTGGAGACTCCTCTTCAGGCTATGGCACTGCTGTTTCCACAACAAGCAGCACAGGGGAATGTTCTTTTGAGGATGTCTTTATGAATTAAACATTCAGATTTTCAAGAAAACAGTTTAGCATAATTTAGAAGTAATTAATGCTAAACCACTGACAATATAAGAACTTTATAAGAAAGGAGCTCTAGGAATAAAAAAAAGTTATCTTTCAAACACCTGACACAGGCTCTGCTGATGTTAATAAAGCTTTCACCTTGTGAAGATCTGCACATAGGTCCAGACTTAAACTGCTGTGGGATTCTGTCAAAGGGAATTTGGGCATGAAACACTACACAGAACATGTCTTGACTCATCTGAGCAGGTAGCTCTGCAGATACCAGCAGTAAATGTGGCCAGCAAAGAATTAACGAAGAATTTCAAAATGGATCTGTAGAAGCATAAATAGTGTTTTTTCAAATCAGATATTTAAAGAAGTCTGACCCAACTGTATGTCTGCTTTGCATCTGCCTCTGTAAAGTTAATTAATGTGTTTTTATGGATGGACTTGGAGAACCTAGTCTGTTTTAGAAGGTGGTAACAATATTGATAGTAGGTAAAAACAGAAGTGTTAACACTTTAGCAATAGAAATATTAACACAAATTTTATGTATATATAATTCAGATACTAAGATGTACTGATACACACACATACTGATATAGTTTGTGAGAGACTGTTCTGTGTGCATGCGTAGAGATGCCTCTGATACAGAAAATCTGAGCCACAAGAAATTGGAGGCTGGAGGAATATCCAAGAAGTATCATCCACTTGCCCAGTCCTTCATAAAGCCAACTTTCCTTCCTAGACCTTCTCCAAACCCTGAGCCCAGCTCCACATGTAAGCTTGGTGCTGAGGAAAAGGGAGCAGAGCTCTGCTGATGCCCAGTGGAGAGGATCAGTGTTAATTACACAGAACTAATAAAAAGGCCTGAGGCATACTCAGCTTGTGCATGTTGCTCTATGTATTAGAGGGCATTTCATCTAAAAGGGAAGCTTGTCCTGAAGTAGATGACAAACACATCATTGTGCTCTTGTGTACAGACATTTTTACAGAACAATGCTTGCAGAATTCACATGGGAATCCATAGTCTGTGAAGGGAAACCTGGGAGCCCAAGGAGCTTCCTGTAAAAGCCAGCTGTGTGAAGGAATCCCAGCCTGTGGGAAGATAAGTTTGTAAGGATAGTGCAGAAGGCAGTTTTTCCCAATGAATTACAGCTGTACTGATTACTGAGCAGTGGTGACAGCCTTGCCTGCCCAATGAGGATGGGTGTTATAAAAGAGTGGGTCAGCTGGCTACAAGTTACAGTTGGAGCTTGAGATCCAGAGCCTGCTGTAGTTTGGGATGGTGGCTGCTGGTTGTGAGGAGGTGAGGGACATGTGGCTGGGTTAGGGACAGGTTGGGTTGGCTGGTCATGCAGAAAGAAAGAAACTTAGAGAGAAGGAGTCAGAGCTGTGTGAAGCAGCTAATGAGGAAAGGAGTCAGAGCTGTTTGAAAGAAGTGCCTAAGAGAAGGCATGAGAAGATTTTAATAAAAGACTGGTGTTGGTGCTAGTCATGTCCATCTTGACGTATTTACTACACCAGCCAACCTCTGCATATTCTTCCTTCAAAATCAGCAATTAAAGATGAACCATAGGCAAAGTCTAAAATCAGGGCTGCTGGCTGAGGAGGGCTGTCTAGGAAGGTCTCCAGGACCATCTGCTGCCTGTATAAGGCTGTACTACACAGAAGGGTCAGTGGGAGACCTGAGCCCTGACAATCAAAGATTGTGAGAAGTGTTATTTTTTTGAGAGAGAGCAGCCAGTTATGTATTAGTTGCCCAATCTGGACATGAAAGACAGATCTGAAGTCTGATGTTGGTAATGGTTCTGGAGGCTGAAACTTAAAATGAGAAAAATTTGGCATGCCAAAGTAAAACTAAGAGGTGAGTTAGGAAAGGTCCCTCCACTGCATGTAGGTTCACATATCAGAATATGAAAACCTTTCCAGATTTTATACACTAAATGCATTTTAGTACGTTAAAAATCATTTAATCTCTCTCCCCTTGGCATCTTCTGTGGTTGCTGCTATTTGAGGAGCACCCACAGGCTGCACCCAATGCTTGCTGCTCTTTGAGTTCTGTTTGTGCATCAATGAAGAGCCAGGCCACAGCAATACTAAAATCACCTGGGGGCTGGGAGATTGCAGGGAAAGCCATTAGGAAATGTCATTATACTCTACAAACCATGCTGCAAAGAGGGAGAAAAAAAAAATATGTTCCATGATCCAAACAAATGTGAAGTTACTAATTTGCAACTATTGTATAGACAAATGGCACAATTCTATCAGGAGCAGACAAGAAGCAATCAGTATTTCTGTGTCTGTTCCAGGCATGTGACTAGCAGATGCAGAATGCCCATCTAGAAGGATTGTCTGCACAAATGGAAAAGCTCAGGGTTCTATGGAGAATATCAGTCACAAGCCTTCAGTGCTCACAACAATGTACTGCTACCAAAATCAAGACTAGTCACCAAGGCTGTCACAAAATCACAGTTTGATCCCTGCCTCACCTTTCTTAACCCAACAGGACTGTTTATGGCAGTGAATAATTTAACTTGGTACTTGTATAAGTATCTCTTCTATTTCCATGTAACTTTTTCCCAATGGGAATTTCTGTGGGATAAAAAAGAAGAAAAATCAGACCTTTTGCAGTTTCTTGTTTTCCTAAGATGGAGTGTTAAGTTTGTCTTGGGTATGGCACAGTCCAACACAGAGACTACACTGTTTCGTCACTCATATGTTATAACTGATGCTAAAAGATGTAATTTTCAATTAAAGCATCATAGTAAAATATGTGACAGTATAGAGGATAAAAATACTCATGAGAATCCCAGCTTCAAACTGCTAGAGCATTAAGGAAACAAGAGGTCACTGTAACTTTCCTAAGTATTTCATTACTGTGACACTGTCATACACTTAGCTGTAACAATGCAAAAATTCTCTCCATGCTTTCCAAGCTTGCATCCCATGCCAAGCAGTCAGTTCTACCATGGGTACTATTTTGACTGCATGAAAAGTGGTTCTGCCAAGGTGATTCAATGTTCCAGGTTTCAGGAATTTGAAACAGGTGCTGTTAAAGAGTAGGCGCACACCAGAGCAAGAGAATATTCTTGGAGGTTGCCACACCAGGTTGGCTTTATTTTATGGAACTCATTGCAGTGAGTGTTATGTGCTGGATTTGTAACAGGGTTTTACTATTAACCTTAATTATTTCACATTTTAGGTGGAGTTTGTGAATGTGAATATCTTTCATTAAAAAAAAAAAGTGATATAAGGGAATCCTGAATATTTGCTTATTCACATTTAAAGAAGTGAGACTTGAATCCAACAGCGGAAAATGTTGTTTATGGAACACATGCAGGTCTGGTCCTTTCCCTTTGTATTTTTCTCAGCCTCTAATATACTTTGGAAACCTGACAATCCCAAACCTGAACAACAACAATCCAGGCTCTCCCATTGTCACAGGCTTCTTTTCCTTTGGATAGCTTCCTGCAGTGTTTTGCTTTGAACTAACTGCTGGGTACTACATAATTCCCCTACTTGAAATTGAGGACTTGTGCTCTGGAGTTACCTGCTCTGCTCTCCTTTGCTTCAGAGTCAGATCCAGCTGCATAGTAGCTACTGTCACACATTGTTGTGCGACAAGTTGTTAATACAGCTTGAACAGTCCTGCATGTAAATTAGAGCCAGAATGGCATATTTTGGATGGAATTTTAGAGTAGTTGTTTTAGGGAGCAGATGCTTATTCATCCCAGAATTTTCTATCTCATCCTGATGAGGTGCTGATCCATGGGTAATCACATTCTCCTCTCACTTCTACCTGTCTGAAACTGCAGCTTTTCTCATCTCCTTTACATTTTCTGATTTTTATGGTGATCAGGGTCAGAAGGACAATCCTGGAAGCCAGGAAGAGCCTTTCCCAATCAAACCTGTTATTCTGTCACACTTCATAGAATCCCACACATAAGCTTCTCTACTGCATGGCCTCCCCTATCTTCCCTGGAGATTTTCTGTCCTTGTCAGCTCAAATGTTGAAATACTCCTTAAATTCCTTCTAATTCCCAGTGCCAGCAGCCTGCCTCTGCTGAGAAGGGGAAGTCAGTTCTCTCTTTTGCAAGTCTTGTCTTTCTGTTCCCCCAAACTTCCAGTTCTTTGCAAATCTAAATCCATAAATCTAAATGCCAAGGTCTCATATATGCAGATCTCTGAATAATCAACTTCTGCAAACCAGGAAAAAGCCCTCCAAACAAATCAGTTTTGGCACATGCCAGCTCTGCTGGTGGAGAGAACTATTAGCTTAAAGGGGTGTCTGTATGGGAACCAAATTTGCTACCAGACTCTCAAGTCAGCATGTGTTTCTCAGGAAAGCACTGCCTCACAGATATGCAGCAGAGGGTGGTGTCAGGCAGGAGAAAGAAGCCACTGGTGGGCAGGAATTTTCTAAAGTGCTAATGGCCAGTGTGGTGGCCCAGGAGGAGGGAAATGGATAATGAGGAGACGTAGGGGAGGCTAGAGCACAGCAGTAAAACCTCACCAGTCTTAAAAAGCATTTGTCCCTGCTGTGAAATGAAGTTTTCAGGGTTGCAGGACATGGCTCCTGTCTGTAACTTGCACTGCCTGCTATCAACTGTGCAGTCATTCCCAACAGCACTAACAAACCTGCTCCCTGTGGTCCAGTACGGAAATGTGCAGAAACAGGAGGAGCAGCCAGGGATCAGAGTGTGCTCTGCCTTTCCTAGCTGCAGTCAGATCTCAGCTAACACCTACCTGATGGCAAGGGTGTGGGAATTCTAGATCCCTTTTAAAACAGGTATTACCCTGGCATGCCACCCAAGACCACAGACGTGTCAAGTTGTAGCTTAATCCATCTGGAGTCTGCCAGGGTCTTTTCTTCTTCTCTGTGGGGCTGAGGGAAAGGACTGCAACCACACTATCTGCCACCCTTGGTATATCAGAAATGCACCTTGAGGTGAGGGCACTGCAGGGCCAGGAGGAAAAGGCAGTAAAGGCAGAGATCTGTCCTGAAGAAGTTGTACTGTTCTGCTCAAAGGCAGAGGTGACTTTGGGTTTTCTCCAGGACTTCTCAAAAGAAGGGAGTTAAGATTCCTTAAGCACGTATCTGTTACTGCTGATGGTTGGACTCAGCGATTCCATGATTCTTTAGGTCTGTATTTTGTATTTTTCATGGTAAGGATTGAAAGTTTATTGTGAGCACAGCCTGGAAGTTTTCTTAGACTGGTCTTGGGCACAGGAGGTCCAAAGGACATCTTACACCATACAGTTCTGGGGTCCTACACGGCTGGGTAGTCTAAACTCATCAAATCACTCCAAGTTTCTCATGGTAATTACCTGAGCTTGTTAAAAATGTTCTTATTGCACTTCTAAACAAGTTGCAACAGAAGAGTGAGCACTGCCAGCTACAATGTAGCTTTGCTACAGAGGAGCATCAGGTTTCATCCCCTTTTCCGGCTCTTCCTTGTCTCTACGAGCTTCTTTAAAACAGACTTTCTCGTTTATAAGACAAGCACAACAGCAGTGGAGTTTTTTTGGCTTGTGAATACAGATTGAATGGACACTGTGGCCACTGTTACTGAACAACTTAGAAAGGGTCTATGTGTTACTCAGAACTAAAGGAACTAAAATCCACAACTAAATTGAAGGCAAAAGCATGCAAGACACAAGAAAAACTGAAATTTCAGAGGCTCCTACAGATTGGTGTTCGATTTTGTTTTGCACTGGCTTGTGTTTGAGATTGCATGGGGTCCTTCTTGATTGAGATCAGTGTTTAGAGGTCAAATCTTTAAGCATTTTTGAAGGCCAAATTAACTCCTTTCTGAGAGCCCTGGCTGGGTTTAATCCTGCTGCCAGCTCTGCTTGCTGAACCATGCCTGATATGCACAGAGCCCTTTGCCCTCCCCGCTGTGCACACTTGGATAGCCCAGGGATTTGCCAGGCAAGCACTGAGCAGTGTGGGGCAGGCAGTCAAACCAGGAAATCTGAGGATGGACTTGTACCAAGCAGCTGAAGGCACTCCAGGCTGAGCTAACGCAGTTGTGCTATGCCTTGCTGAAGCAGTGTCTTGATGTTTAAAGACTGGAAGGTGACGAGAAATAGACACATATTTTAAACATCTTCCCGGGCAGATGACAGAAAGTACGGTTTGCTAAGCCTGGCACCTCTCCTGTGAAACCCCCAACTTTTATAAAATTATAAGAAAGAGCAGAATTATAAGAAGGAGCAGAAGTTCCGGGCAGAGTTGAGCACGTTGTTTGCAAAGCGAGATCCAAGCTATCTCTGAAGGAGCCGCCCGGGCCTCTACGAGTACTGAGCGGTGTAGAAGTCCCGGGTGAGGCTCTCTGGGGCCGCCCTCCCTCCGGGACTGGGAGGAACCTCGCTCGGGCGCGGAGAGAGGGAATGAGGTGAAAAGGAAGGGAAGCGGAGAATCCCCCACTCGCTCACAAAGGGTTCCCCAGCCCCTGGCCGCGCTCCCCGCGGGCTGCCGGCGGTACCTGAGCGCGTTGACGGGCGGGTTGTGGAGCCGGATGACTGCCACGGCAGAGCCCCTCGCGTACTGCGCCATGCCGAGCGCCCCCGCTGTGTCTCCGTGTCCCCGCCGTGCCCGGGCCAGCCCCCGCTGTGTCGCCGTGTCCCCGCCCCCACAGCCCGGTCACCGCGGGGCTGGCCCCGGTCCCCGGCCTGCCTGTGCTGGAGCTGCCGAAGGCGGAGTGTGGAAATTTTTCCTAAGAAAGGATGTTCATTAATGTTTGATCTTAGTAACTTTCAAGCCTAATCAACAAGAAAGGAGATTTCACTCGTGAGCTCCAAGTGGTGTCCGGGTGTTGGAAAGAGAAATTCCTTTTAGGGTAGAATTGCCTTGTTGATGTCTAGGGCTCCACATGTTTCAGTGATCTCAGTCCTGGGGGGGAAGGTTGACAGCTCTTGGGAAGAAGGATGTGTATGATGTGCCACTGAGAGTGGGCACACAGGATGCGGAACTTAGAGGCCACAAGGACATTTGGCAGAACCCCCAAATAAGGAAGAAACTAATAAATAATTTCAGCAATTGTGCTGAAACCAGCTCTGATGGGTAAAAAGTAATTCCGGCAGGGGCAGATTATGACACGCGAATCAGGGACCACTGACTCAAAAGAAGAGAGAGACTCGGCTAATTAGCATGAGAAACGATAGAACCATTAACCAGTAGAAGATAGGATATTAAATAAGAGGACAACGGAACTTGCAGCCAATGAACATAAATACCTTCATTTGTTAAAATGTATAAATAGCGAAAAGTTTTGATAGTTGTTGTGCTGGCTTTGTAGATTTGCCACCCAGCCTCCTTTCTGTGCAGAAATATAGCTTGACTCAGTGTTGGATTGGCATTTTGTAAACTGGGTGAAAGAACCTATTCTGGCATTTATTTTGTGGTCCCAGTCAAGCTCTGTCCCCCTGGTCCCTTTGGGCGTCGCTTGACACCAGCCCCTCAGCTCAGTGCAGTAATGCCACTGTAAAAAGAGCTGAGAGATGGGGAGGAAACATAGTTTCTAATGTTACAACATGTATCTGTTCCTCTAAAATGTTATTTAAGGGCCAGAGGAGATTCTTATTTCTATATTATTATTTATAGCTCTATAATCTCCCATTTATGTCTCTTGGCCTATAAAAGTCAGTTCCTGGACAGTGTGGCTACAGCTCCTGCCCTGGTCTGGAACTGGTGCACACAGTTTTAGAAATTGATTTAGATGTACAGGAAAGTCTTTCATTCAAGGTAACCTTTATTGCTGCTTTTATGTAACTGTTATTGTTATAGCTGTTGTGGTGGATCACTACAGCTCTTCTGATATTTATTATATCAAGTTACAAACCCCCTCCCAAACTAGTGATAATACTCTGCCATTTGCTTGTAAAGAGCATGTTGTGGGTGTTTATAAAAGTGGTGTAAATGATGTCTTGGAGGGCTAGCTGGTCTGTTGAATTTTTATTAACCAGAATGAAACCAAAGATCACTCTAAGTTGTACTTTTTGTTGATAATTTACAGGTCTGATCTACTTGTCCTTTTATAATACAACTGCTGTAGTTGTGATAAACCAGCCCCATTTCAAGCCCAGAAAAACACAGAAGAAAGCAGTGCTCAGGAAAAGAGAGCTCATAGTAAAAACACCAAAAATGTTCTACACTGTCATGGAAAAGTTCAAGTAATATTTGAGGTTGTAGGCCTTATGCTTGTCTTTTTTCCCTTTTTCCTTCAAGATGAATGGAGTGAAAAGAAGAAATGCATTTCACTGTATATAGCAGAGAAATTTTAAGTCTTGGAAGTTGTGCAATGACCAAGTGCAAAGGTCTGAGCTTAAATCCAGCCCCCAAACCAATGGGAAAAGATAAGTGCATGGCACAGGCCCCAGTTATGCTTCTGGCTGTGTTTTCCTCTCCCAGTTTTGCTACATCTGAGCCGACCTCGCACATGGCAGGGGTGCAGGTTGTGCAGCCTGTCAGTGCTCTGCAGTTGCTCAGGCAAAAATATGATCAGGATGGTCCAGTTTGTTCCTGCAGCTTTTGTGTGGCTCCCCAAGAGCTTCTGCAGGTCTGTGTCATCCCTGCTGTTCTAAAGCTGTGCAAGGGCTGCCTGGAGTTTGTGCTTAGCTGGAAAGCAGCTGTGGGCTATGCAACCACAGGACAAAGTGGCAGCTTTCTCTAGCCCTAGGCTGGCCAAAAGAAAAGATATCTCACTGTTCCTGTTCCCTGTGATCTGGTCTTTTTAACCACACATTGGAGGATAATGCTCTGAAAATATACCTAGCACCCAGCTCTGGAAAAAGGTTTCTAAGACAGGAATAGCAAATCCTTAGAAACTCCAGTACTGGAAGGGTGAATGAGGGTATTCACCAAATGACAGATTTTAATGGATATGACTGTTGTGCTTCTGAAGCCCTCAGAAAGTGCCATAGTAGAAGAAAAAGACTCCTAGTTCTTTCTGAGCTGGAGCAACACAAATGTGTCAAGTTTCCTACAGCCCCTTGGGATCATCAGCCCATTCAGGAAGTGCTGAATCATAAAAAACAAGTATTTTATTTATAGGAGCCTCATCTTAATTTTTATTCCAGTATATCAGTGCTGCAAGGTACTCCAGAAGAAGCACCTTGATTTGCTCTGACCTTATTCACACAGAACAAAAATTCCAGCAAAATGATTTTTAGGCAGCTGGACAAACCCTGTCCATTTCTGCACCCAGAGACATTGGAAAAGGTGAGTGCAGTAATGTCCCAGATGAGGGAGTAGAGTATTTCTATGGGAATGACCTCTGAGGAACATGGAAGGCCTTATCAGATGTATTGTGCAATCTGAGTGGAGATTTGTGGTAAAGACCATGTCCACAGTGCTGGGAGGGGCAGGAATTGTGAAAGCCTACTGGTTCTTGTCATCAGCTGGTCTAAACTTCAGGCCTGAATTACACCTTACTGTTGAAATGACAGCATGGAGGGCCAGCTAAATCCAACAACAACAACAACAACAACTGTTTTCTTCTAGATGGCCCCTTAGAAACAAACAGTTAATTTTTGTTTAAAATGTGTGTGTGCAGGTGCGGAGAGCAGTGACGCAGCCCTGTGAGCACGACAGCTGTTAGTATGGAATCACAGACTGGTTTGGGTTGAAAGGCACCTTAAAACCCACCTCATTCCATGCCCTGCCATGGCCAGTGACACTTTTCACTAGACCAGGTTGCTCCAAGCCCTGTCCAACCTGGTCTTGGACTTTTGTCTCACTGAGGCTTTACTCTGCTCCTTGACTTCTGGAAAACCAGGATTACCCCTCTAAAACTTCCCACTGCATCAAGCTGCTCTGTATTAAAGTGCATTTTAGCCCTGCAAACACAAAGCCATGGACAATTTTGCACATATGAAGCTGGTCTGACAGATACATTAACAATGTACAAACTTACAGCATTTCCCACCAAGTGGTTTGTCTGCTCCATATTTATCTCACTCTGTACCATGCTGGGCATTTAAGATCTAACTTGCCTTAAATAAAAACTGCCATTTCAAAGGTAGGACCTCTATTTTTCCCTGCCAGAGCAAAGTATGTTTGGCTATTTTTAATAGTACAAGCTAATCTCATGACTTTTGAGTTCTGATATTTGCATGGTTTCGAAGCAACACCTCCTGGCAAGCCCTGGTATTGCTTGCGCAGGGAGAGACCTTCCCTGTGGGATGGATGCATGACAAACCAGGAATACTGTGGAGTGATAGAAT
The DNA here is from genome assembly GCF_963662255.1 of Cinclus cinclus. Classification (NCBI taxonomy): domain Eukaryota; kingdom Metazoa; phylum Chordata; class Aves; order Passeriformes; family Cinclidae; genus Cinclus; species Cinclus cinclus. Next base: position 20,245,953 of record NC_085055.1, read on the forward strand.
CACAGCGTGGTTTGAGCTGGAAGGAACCTTACAGCCTATCTCATTCCAACCTCCTGCCTTGGGCAGGGACACCTTCCACTATCCTAGGTTGCTCCAAGCCCCATCCACCCTGTCTTTGGACATTTCCAGGGATGGGGCAGCCACAGCTTCTCTGAGAAACTGTTTCCAGACTAGTAGTGACCTGCAGCAAAAAACTTTCCTTGCTTAGTGTGCAAATCAGGGTGTGTTGGATGCGCCTATTCCAACTTCCACAGGGGGAGAAATAAAATTTGGGAGCATGATCCAGAATTGTTTAAAATGGAATCACATATAAGCTCTTAGTGCTGCCTGACAGGTATCACTGTGCTTTTCCTTTTTGTATGTGTGTATGTTTTTATCACAGGTGCTGGTTTACAATGGACAGTATCACCACAAGCTGTGCAGGATTTTTTCCATAAAAGAGCAAAGGATGCCTGCTGCCATGCCTATAAATGGTGAATGGATGTTAGTGCTCATCTTTGCCCTCTTAATTTGCTCTCTTTCCCCTATCCCACTATAAAACAGAAGCATGAAGGGAAATTTGGAGCAGCTTCAGAAAAAATCCTTAGTGCTCCAAGGATCCCATTCCCTGAGCGCTAAATCAGCATGGGTGTCCTTAGGAGCAAACACAAATACTACAGAACAGCGCAGGACAAAGAACAATGTGACAGTGTCCTCACTCACAGCATTATACGTGGTTCAAGGTGCTCTTGTGCTGCACTGGCATCTCGTGGAACAATCCAACAGCCTGCAACAACTCAAGGAGTCAGACTGGAAAACAGAAGGCAATGGCTGCAGAAGGCTGAGATGTGACATAAACGTTCAGATGCCCATAATAAAACCCACACAAGTGGCTGTAGAGGGATGTTTCTTGAAGGAGATAGTAACATTGTCAATGAAGGTGACAAAAAGATGCATGAAATCAATATGTTTTCCTGTTCTCCATTGTAGATTCATCGATATAGCACTAAAGAAACTCTTTTGTGTCCACCAGTAAACCACAATGTTAAAAATGCCTGTCGAAGCTTGGCATCTTAGTATCTAGTTTGGCCACATTCGCTGTAACCTGATCTTGGGAGAACTGGCAGGTAATGTTAGATACCGGGGCTGCTGTCACCAAGTACTCGAGAGCAGGGTAAACTGCAGATACCAAGTCGTGGTTTGGCCGCCCTCATCGCACTCAGCCACGAGTCCGGTGTTCGTCTGTCCGTGCTGTCACAATTCTCGGCAGCCCTGTCGGGGCCAGCCGGGATTCCTGCACACATCGTGCCTGGCCCAGGCCTCGTCGGGAGCACCTCAGAACGGCCCGAGTTGCGGGGTCCGGTCGTTCCCGGCCCCTCACGGGCACGGCCCGAGGCCACCTCACGCCGCCCGCGCACCACCCCTGGCCACGCCCATGCTCGCAAATCCCCCCTCAGGCCCCGCCTGCTCCCCTCAGACGCCCCGCCCGTGCCCCAAGACCACGCCCACGCCCCGTGACCCGCTCGCGCCCCATCAGACCCCGCCCACACGCATTAAACCCCGCCTACGTCCCTCAGGCCCCGCCCCCTCCTTAAAATCCGCCGCAGCCGGCGCGCGCCCGGAGGTGACGTTACGGGTCCGGCGCGGGGCGGAGCGACGGGGCTGGCTGGGGACGCGGAGCTGAGGTAGAGGAGTGCGCGGGTAGCTCGGGATACGGAGTGAGCAGGGAACGGGGAGCTCGGGATACGGAGTGAGCAGGGGACGGGGAGCTCGGGATACGGGGTGAGCAGGGAACGGGGAGCTCGGGGTACGGGGTGAGCAGGGAGCGGGGAGCTCGGGGTACGGGGTGAGCAGGGAGCGGGGAGCTCGGGGTACGGGGTGAGCAGGGAGCGGGGAGCTCGGGATACGGGGTGAGCAGGGAACGGGGAGCTCGGGATACGGAGTGAGCAGGGAACGGGGAGCTCGGGATACGGAGTGAGCAGGGGACGGGGAGCTCGGGATACGGGGTGAGCAGGGAGCGGGGAGCTCGGGGTACGGGGTGAGCAGGGAGCGGGGAGCTCGGGGTACGGGGTGAGCAGGGAGCGGGGAGCTCGGGGTACGGGGTGAGCAGGGAGCGGGGAGCTCGGGGTACGGGGTGAGCAGGGAGCGGGGAGCTCGGGGTACGGGGTGAGCAGGGAGCGGGGAGCTCGGGGTACGGGGTGAGCAGGGAGCGGGGAGCTCGGGGTACGGGGTGAGCAGGGAGCGGGGAGCTCGGGGTACGGGGTGAGCAGGGAGCGGGGAGCTCGGGATACGGGGTGAGCAGGGAGCGCCGTGTCCAAGTGACGAAGTGCTGAGGAAATAATGTGCCGCAGGAACGCGGTGCTCAGGGAATGTGGGATGGAGGTAGCGGGAGTGCTCAGGGGTGCGGGATGCTCGGGGAATGGGGTGCTGAGGGACACGGGATGCTCGGGGAATGCAGCGCCCCGCTTTTGGCATGCTTAGGGAACTCCGCACCTGTTTGCAGGCGCGGAGCTCTCACGCTTGTATGCTTGATATAAAAAAGGGACTTTTTACAATTGAAGAGAGCGGTCAGGGGTGCTGGCGGTGCCTGCTGGGAGACAGGTGAGCAGTCCCAGGGTGTTATCGCCGTTTTCCGGGCAGCAGGAAGCGTTTCAGTCAATCTCCAGATAACCTGGAGCAAATCCCGCCGGAGCTAAGCCTCTGGTGTCTGTCCTAATCCTGTCTGGAGGCTCTTGACAACAACAAAGACCAGAGCAGGCTCCAGTGGTTTTGTGCCCCCTCCAGTTAAAAAAAAAAAAAAAGTGTAGGAATTGTGATGCTTCTCTCACCTGGCAGAAGTTTGGGACAGTGGATGGGATAAGTTTAGTGGATGCTTCATTTGGGCTATGTGGCTTAGCCCAGAGAAATGCAGCTTTTAAGTTAACGAAGGAAAGCAGGAACTGCAGTGCCAAGACAAGGGGAATGGTTTCCCACTGCTAAAGGGCAGGGATTGATGGGATATTGGGAAGGAATTCCTCCTTTGTGAAGGCCTGGAACTAGTTGCCCAGAGAAGCTGTGGCTGGCCCATCCCCAAAGTGTCCAAGGCCAGATTGAACAGGGCTTGGAGCAAGCTGGGGTAGTGGAAAGTGTCCCTGCCCATGGCAGGGGCTGGAATGGGGTAAGCTTTAAAATCCCTCCCAATCCAAACCATTCCTCTTTTCTCCTTGTAGGGAAGGACACTTTCCCAGGCCCAAAACTGTTCCTCATTTTTGCTAAGTGGTGATTGGGTGTAAGTAACACCTACAAGTGTAGTGCAATGAAAATAAAACCTTTAGATAAAACAGGCAGGAACCTGCCTCCTCTCTCATTTGAGCTCTGTGAGAATTTTGCTGCTGGAAAGTGCTGAGACCTTGCTGTGACTTTACTTGTGGTTGTTCTTTTAACCTGTAGTTTTACTGCTTCAGAGGTAGGCTGCTCTTAATATGCTGATCTCATTCTCAAAGCAGAGCAGAAAAATAAATGTAAATACTTTCTGCATTCACTCCAAGATGGAGTGGAGTCGTGACCTGGTTGCTCCAAGGAGGCATTTGAGCTGTGGAAACTTGCATTTTTGTGGTAACTGTATGGATCTGGAAGCATGGAATTTCAGGAATGGGTTTGATATTATATTACTGCTGGAAAGGGAAGCCCTGTGCACATCTTTTCCATCCCTCTGCGTCTCTGTTTTCCTTGCTCCTCAAGTGCAGGTGTGGTGGGCTGGATTCATGTGCCAAACCCACTGGCAATTAGTACCATATGGAAATTGAATCCACGGAGCTGTGTGTCTGTGTCTGTGCATCCAACAGGGAGAGGCAGGACCGCCCACTAGGCAGTGACAGGGATCAAAATCAGTTGAGCTGCTCCTGAAAGTATTCCCTGAGGCTACTCTTTGCTGGGCAGTCCTGGTGTTTGTGGTTTGCCTTTTGGGGGTGTTTGTTGTTGTTATTTGGATGTTTTCTGGGATGAAAGCTGCACACTACTACTTATTTCCAGATGTTCCTAATATCCTCAGCCTCTTCCTTCTACTCTTTCCTAGCAGAAATGTTTTTATTTCCTGAAAAAAATTTCCTTTTGGATGCTGACCAAACTGGTACCTGTGAAGGGTTAGAAATACAGAACTGGGGCATTTTTAGAATGCTGTCTGTGGTGATTTTCACACACAATTCCACAGCAGTCATTGCTACAACAGATGTTATTGTTTAGAGAACAAAAACAGTTTTTGCTAAATGTAGAGGTGGGAGTGCTAACAACAAATAAAGAAATCACAGAGAACAGGTGGATAAAAAATTGGAACAGATGTAGGAAAGAAGAAATTACTCTCAACTGCTCACTTTTGGCCTGAATTGTATTTTAACAGCTGTTTCTCACAGCAGAAAGCACTCCATCCAAAAAGATAAAAGATGACACTATTGGCAAAAATGTATATGAGGTGCATGCAGAGAATTTTTTTTTTAATATAAACAGTTTTCTTACCCTCACTAAGCCTAGGAACAATTAACCTGGAAAAAAAACCACTTCTGTTTATTGTGTTATTTTAAAGTCAGTGTTAGTACAGGAGTTCATACTTAGTGGTAATTAGTGGAGAATAAATGCTTCTCCTTGTAATGTGCAAGGCTTTATATAAGCCTTTGTGACATAGATTAATGGCTTAATTGCAATGTTAAAATACTACTTTTGGGACAAATGCTGAATTTCCAGACCTTGGTGTGGTTTGGTTTTACGTGCTTTTTGCCATGTGGCTCTTGCCCCTGGCCTGAACCTGCTCTGCAGTGTACACATCCCATTGTTTAGATCTCCTCTTCTAGATGCAATTTCTTTTAGTTCCCTAATTAAAATTACTTATGCTGGCTCTAACTGTAGAATTTTTCTTCAACAAGTTCTCATGAAGAAAATAACTTGCCTGTTATTATTATTTTGTTAGAAATGGCAGTATAAACTTTAATAAGTGACTATATCTAATATTCCAGGTGGGTCTCAGCAGTGCAGAGCTCAAGTTAAATATTGACTTGTGTAGGGACTTTGGTCTTGGGTAATCCCTGCTGAAGCTGCAGCCAGGAGAAAGGTAGTGTGGCAAAGATAATCACTTTAAACCACTCCCTGCCAAACTGAAGCCAGTCTGGCTGTGGGGAATGGTCCAGAGGAAGCTCAGAAGCCCCCACAATGTCCCCATGTGTGGGAGTCTGCATGATGTGAGGAGACAGCCACGTCTCTACCCGGTGGTGGTGACAGCCCCAGTCTGTCTCTCTGTAGGGAAATGACTGGGATTTGGGGTCTCCCTGGTGGTGCCACATCTGATGGTCTGTTCTAATCTTGCTCTAGTTTGTATTTAACCATCCCTCGAGCTGGAGGGAATTGTGTGTGCCAGGAGCCCAGCTGGTAGGAGGTCTTTGCTCTGAGACCATGCTCCTACTACAGAAGGCTCTTTGTGCTTTATAGACACGTGATCCCTAGGAAAAAAAATAAACATTTCTCATTCTTGCAGAGATTTGCTCTCAGATATGAACTAAGCAATAACTCTTTCAGCACTTTCAGCCTGCTCCATCCATCTTTCCTTGTGTTGCAGGCTCTTTTTACAAAAGTCTAAAATCTGCTTGCTAAACTTCATTGGAAATAGAATTCCTCTGGGACTGACAAGATAAATTTTGTTCTTGGTGGCATGTATTGTTGTTGACTGCTTCGCTCTAGGGAGCTCAGCAAGCAACACAGAGCTGTATATTAAAGAAAACTAATTTTTCTCTAGCTAAGAGGCTTTATAAGAGGTGGGAGGCATCTTAGACTTTATTTGCTTGTGGGGAACAGGAATTTCAAACTAGTCAGAAGGTTTTAGCAAAAAAAAGAACATCCAGTCATCTATGGTGCTTTAGGTAAAAAAATTTTGCCATCCTTTAGTAGTAAAATATTTTGAGCTGTTTATACCTGGGGGAAAAAGTTATTTTATATCTGTGGTAAGTCTGTTTTCTGTCAGAATCTGGTTCTAGGAAGATTTTTTTTCCTGTGTTATTGGAAGAAGGTTGGGTATGTCATGTATCAACTTTGTTTACTTATAAACTGAGGTTTCGATGGAAGAAATGTTTTGGTTTAGATGCAGGATTGGGTTGATGACTCCTGCTTTTTAACTGTGTATTTTTGAAACCATTTCCTTAAGTGTGATAGGTGTGAACTGAAGAACCTGTAGAGTAAAAAGTGGCTTGAGTTTTCAGCATTCCTGTCAACTTTCTGCACTTAGTGAATGCAGTGTAGCAGTGTGACTCACGGTCAGGTGTGTGTCAGGGATGTGTGGCTGTCTGGAGTGACTGAGGTCAAGGTTTAGGCTGAGCTCCAGATGGTGGCCAGAGGATTACTTTGAGAGCTAATTACAAGGCTTCTTTGTGTAAGTCTGAATAGTTACATCACAAAGATATTCTTTAATGATTCATCAGGCAGTTTAGTGGGGGAAATAGCCCACAAGTTTTTGACTCTCTGATGAGGTGTGTTTTGCCCTTGAGCTGCACCCCAGCACTTGCAGGTTGTTTTAATTGGCATTCACTTCGTGACTCTGCCAAGGGGATCTCTGAGCTTTGCGTGTCTCTTTTTCTCTGCATGTGTGGCCTACATTTCTCCTGGCATCCACCTCCAGAGCGGGCAAGCTGCTGGGGTGTGAGCTGTGAACAAAGGCCTCTGCCTGTGGTTTATTCAGGCGTGGACTCCCTTGAGAGAGCAAAGGCTATTTTTGGAGTTCCCTCGGGGAGAAGGTGGTCAGGAATCCAACCTTGGAGCCGAGCAGAGGGGAGTGCAGCAGTGTCAGCCTTGGTCACTGTGCTGGGTCAGCTGCTGGTGGTGGTTCTGTCAGATGGGATCTTGTCTCCTGCAGAAGGGTGTTAGTGAGGTCACCCGACAGCAAAGTGCTGAGAAAACATTCATTTTACTCCATTGGTTTGTTACTGTTGCCAGGAAACACTTTGTCCACATTTCAGAGACTTGTAAGTTTTGTTTGCTCCTATCTTAGCTCAACAGATTTGCCCTACAACTCGTGGATAAAGGGCATTGTCCCCAGCATCCATATCTCTGGATCAGTGTGCCAGCCTGTCTTGTGAGGTTGTCACTCTCTTAGCTGGTGCCGCTACAGTTGTGACCTTTGGTCTGTGGCAGGATGGCTCAGTGCTAAGGGGGATGAAATGTTATCCTTCCCTTTATCTGTGCTGCTCAGGTATCCCTCAAAGAGGAGTTTCCCACTGATGCTGTGTATCCAGTACTGATGCTGTGTATCCAGTGCTGCTGCTGGCTTCAGGTCAGCCTGACACCTCCATGTTGGTGGAAACAGAGTGCTGGGCTCTCATGCTGGTGGTGCAGGAGGCAGATGGATGGCTGAGTTTTCATAGAATAATTTGTTTTCTACCTCTTTTCCTTACAACCTGAACGCTAAAGTTCACAGTGTTGCTTGGTGGCATTGGGACACCACTTTGGGAATAAAAATGTTTAGCAGGTGCTTTAGCTGTAGGGTTTCTGGGAGGACTCCTGTGTCCCTGGGCACAGGTCAGCGTGTCATATACCTGACACAGAGCACTGTGACCTCCCTGGTTCCCTTACAGAGTTCTCCTTTAATGGGTTATTTACATTCCCCAAGGTACAGTGTCCTGAAGTTTCAATGTGCTTGTCTGTCAGTACACGGAGGAAATACTGGTAGCTGGATAACTGATTTAGTGTGTTCTCGTGGGTAGAGGCTCCTGTAGAAGCCTCTGGTGGGCAGAACAAGGGTGCTGGCTGTAAGCTACAAGTATTATTTTTATGTTCAGTCATCCATTGCATGGATGCAATGCATGGATGCAATGCAGGCAGGAGTTCTCTGGGCAGAGTAATCCAAACTGTTGATGTGCTCTGTGTAGTGCAGTGAAGTTGAGGAGCTCTGTGGACTGACCAAATGGGCAGTTGACAGAGCACATACCTGTATAGAAGCCTCCTAGTACTTGGAGCCTTTGGCAATGTTTTCACAGTCGTTTTTCATGTGGCTAGGGCCAGAATATACTGTCTGCAGCAGAAAGTCATTGTGATGTCTCTTAAGAGGTAAAAGGTTTGTATGGGTTTTCCTTTGCTTTGTCAGGGAATAGCTGACCTTGGAGCCAGCCATGAGCTGGCTGCTTTTCTGTGTTTCTGAACACATTGAAGCAGCAAAGATCAGTCCCCCGAATCCATGTGAGATTTAGTCAGGAACCTTTTCAGAACCCAGATTACCTTGAAGTCTCTCTTTGCCTTAATTTCCAAAATAATTCAGTTCTCCTTTAAAAAAGCTAAACCTAAGCCCTGGCTTCCTGGTTCATGGAGTGGGAAGCTATTGTGTGCCTGACCTCAAACTGGCGGCTGCTCAAGGTTCTGCAGCATGTGATGCCTGGTCTTGCATCAGGTGATAGATGGGGGATTTTGCTGATTCCCTCTTGGCCAAGACATCCTTGAACCTTCTATTTTGAGAGGTCCATATGGCTGTGGGACTGAAAGAAACACAGACTTCAGTGTTGCATCCCATGTGCTGGTTCTGGGAAGCTGTTGACAATTACAGCAGCCCTTGCTTCTCCAGACTGTCACTGGAACCAGGACAGGTGATGGTAAAGAACCTGCTCAGCCTCTTTGTGCTCAATGAGCTCAGTGTTTTCTTTGGAGGTCACTTCATTACTCCTTCATTTCCCTTCTTCCCTTGTAAGTCATGTTTTGTCTGAGGTTGTTCCCTAAGATTTCATTTCCATCTTTTTACTGAAATCTCACATCTCCAAGAAGGTGTTGCTAGATCACACTTGTTTTTCCATAATTAGGGGATTAAATCTTCCAGACATTCTTTGAAGCTGCTGAGAGAGCAAGGCTATTGCCAGAGTCACCTGGAGGTGCATTAGGGACTCCTAGGAGCTTATTTGTTCCCTGTGTGGTGAGAGAGATTCCTTGTCCTCCTTTCTCTCGGGCTAACTCAGATTATGCTGATAGCATTAGTGAAGAGTGATTCCAAGTCTGATGTCACTCTACAGCAAAAACTTGGAGGTTTGTTGAGACACTCACCAGACACTGGGACTTTGCAGAGTAACCCAGGAATGAAACTGCATTTTGTGGGGCAAAATGTATGGAGAGTGGTGTTTGCAGGGGGGACTGATGCTTGTGCTTGAGAGAGCTGAAAGAAGGAGCTCCAAGCAGAGCTCTACACACCTGTGCATGCATGGAGCTCCCTGAAGTTCAGGAGAGCTGCTCTTTAAGCACTTTTCTTTAATCCCTGTTGTCTGTGTCACAGTCTGCTCTTCCTTTTGTAATTCTTCCAGCAGCAAGTTGACAAGGATTGTGGGTTTGGGATATGTGTAAAACTTCTATACCTGTGAGCTTGCAAAGAGGTATGGGACTTGTCCTGCAGCTATTCCCAAAAGAGGAAAAACATTTGTGGATGCTTTGTATCTCCAGCAGTGAAGTGTGAAAGTGGAAATGGACCATAGATACTGAGCTGTAATTATTGGGAAGCAGGAGTCTTTTCTAGGCTAATGGGCATGTTCAGTGTGACCTGAGTAATCTGAAAGGTTTAAAGGGTTTCACTGAATGCCTTGAGCAACTTTGTAACTCTTTCAGAGATGCTTCCAAAAGGACACAACATAGATAATGGGAACTGCGGGATGCACCGTGTTGAAATTTTATCTGCCTAAGTAGCTGCTAGTCCAATTCCATTAATGTTTGCATATTTAATAAACTTCTGATGTGGGATTTTAATGAGTTGGCAGTTATCTCTGAGCACCCAGCAGCAGCAGTCTCAGAGTTTAGGTGGCTCTCAAATGGAGATTTCTCTCACTTAGAAGGCATGTGGCCTTTCCTTGGGCAGTCAGCACTTGGCAGGCTCTGGAATACTTTGATTTGGTTTGTATTGATGTACATCAACAGTGAATTTTTAATTTAGATGGAGCCCTAGGGTTAAGTTTTTGGGTTGGCATCTTTTAGTAAGCCAGATGTAAGAGAAGTGACCTTGGTTAATCTTGTAACACTCTATTTCTTTACTTGGGATGTTTCCTGCTAGTGATCTAATTATTTTGGCTGCTAAATGGGACTGCCATGGAAATTGTTTCTAACGTGGCATTTGCTCATTTATGCTCTCAGTGTTTCGCTTTTCCTTTTCAGCCTAATTTTGCAAACATGTCCAGCTCCTCATAGTCCCAAGCAGGGTAAGAAGTGCCCGGGTTGTGCTGCACAGTTGTCTCTGGTGAGGAGAAGGAAGGTAATCTGTCATGAAGCTAACTGTAGCAAAATTCAGCAGAACAGTTCAGTGTTTATGCTTTTGAGATAAACCTGAGTGTAGTAAATATATGTCAGTATGTCAAACGTAGCAGGCAAGGTGAAAAGGGACTTTTGATAACATAGTGTAATTCTCAGTTCTGGCACCAGTATGACTTTAAATAAGTCCCTTACCCATTCCCAGTCTTCAGGATGAATTCTCAGTATGCTACGTGGATGGTAGATGTATAAGATGTGAGGGTGGCAAGGGTGAGGAAATAATTCCTCACAGCCTCCTTTGAGGTAAGACAGTAGTAATTCAGTGACTGGACCATCTGATGGGTTTCAGGTGACCTTTCAGTGGGCCTGGTAAAAAGCAGGAAAAAATTAGTATTTATCTGAGCTGTATTTTAAATTGAAGTTATTTTTGTATCTCCAGAACACCAGTTTGGGAGGAACAGCAAAGAGAGTTAAGGACAAAAACTGATGGACCATTACATCTTCCGAAATGAGCCTTTTCACACTTTGCTACTGGAAAATTACATGTCCTGAAGGTGAGTAGGTTTTGTGTGTGACAGATGAGCTGCCCGATGTCTTGGGCCTTGACCAAAGGCAGATCCACCCTCATTCCAGCTTGGCCTGACACTGCCTCTCTGGGCTGGCACAACCCATGGAAACTTGTTTGTGAAAATGTGTATTTAATCACAAGGAGAAATAGGGAGGAAGCAGGGAATATTTTCCACTAAAGAATTATCATTGATTTAGAAGCCCTTGAAAAAGCTGGAGTGCTTAGTGAAAGAGGTGAGCCATTGGGAACATGGATATTTTCTGCTGAGTGGAGAAAATATAGGTGTTTTATTTGCAGCATGAATAAGTTAAGCTTGTAAGACAAACTTCGTTTTAGTTTGGCAAGTGTATTAAATTACATAAGGCGTTTTCAAGTTTTGTTCCACTTGTACCTCAAATAAGATTTTCAGTGTTCAGAAGAGCTGAAGAAGAGTGCTTCTTATCAAAGATGATAAAGTAATTTCCCCAAAGTAAAGAACATAATGCTTGAATGAAATTAAATCAGAGTTGTATTTTGTAGAGTTTGTGATATCTTTTATGTTATTTTTGTACTCAGCCCCTCAGGGCTGTAGGCAGTGACTGTACAGTTTTGTTTTAAAATCCTTTAATAAAAGAAATCAAAATGGGAAATGTTACATAAGTCCTACACTCAACATTGAAATAAAACCAGCATTTCTGAGACAGTTAAGGTTAAAATATCTTGGTTTAGACTTCACTCTCACTTTAATAAATTACATATAAAAGGAAGCCATGAGCTATAGGCCTTGGTTTGCCCACTTAACTGCATTAATTCTTATTTTTTATTATCAGGCTAATACATTTACTGTTCTGATGGCTACTTTGTTAGTAATTCTTTTTTCTGTTTTTTGACATGAGCCAACTAGCAGCTCTGAACTCAAAGACAATAGTGGAGTGTAAATGGTGAAAAACAGGTGGTTGTCAGTTGTCATTCTGCCTGCACAGAAATTGCTTGAAAATGTTCAGCACTGGTGTCACAGGCCTTTTGTACATAAATGCTTTTCCATGGGACGAAAAAAATCCCAGCTCAGCCTAGAGTGAACTCTTCATGTGCTTTTATAGTTTTGAAGTTCATTACTCATGTGAGTTCCTTGAACATTTGTATATTTGGTTGCACAGAGAGCCTCTCAGGAATGTAGGACTTAACAGGTACAACAGGATGCAGTATCAGATTTTACTTGTTGAGGAAGAGAAGTCTTGTAGCTGGAGAGAAAATTACTGTTCATGTTCATTGGTGCTCTTTGGTATGATCTGCACAGTTCTGCATAAAAAGATGGAAACCTGAAAGCCCCAAAGCAAGGTGTGACTGAGTTCTGAAAGCTCTCTTGTCTTTTCTAAGTGCTTCTTCCTAAGTGTTTTCCAAGTGTCCTCTTCAGATGTGTCTTTTGTCAAAACCCCCATAAAGCTAGGGATTCTCACTGGGAAATACCTTTTTCTGGTGTAGTCTGTACTTTGCTGTTGTGTGAATGAGCAGAAATACTTTCTTTGCCTTTTGCTTTCTCCTTTCCCGGTCTGTAAAAAGTGCAACTTGACTCTATGGAGAAAGATTGTGCAACAGAGTCGAGAGAGAGAGTGAAAAGAGGATTTTTTTGCTATTCTAAGGCTTCTTTGTTCTCAGAGGTCAGGAGGTGCTGAGCTCCAGTGATTTCATTCGTTCTCCTGTTACCTGTTCTCATGCTGGCCATAAGCCTAAAGGGACAGATCCTTCTCTGGATGAGTCACTAAGTAAATATCAGGCTGTGCTGGTATTCCTGCTCTGAGTACTTGTTCTTATTTCTTGTGTGTTGTTTACTCGCTGTTTTCTTAGCTGCTATCACATCCCCAGCAGATTTTGTCAGCACAGGGACTTCTCACGGTGTGCAGCTGGGGAGAGGCACCTGCACTGGAGCCAGGAGCTGTCCCAGTCTTGTTTGAGGAGGGGTTTTCAACAGTAGCTGGAAAAATACTTGGAGATATTTCCAGTAAAACAGTTCTGGTTCTTGGCTCTTGATCAGAGGCATCTTGCCAGGTGGCCTGTGGGCTGGATGTGGTGCCTGCTCCTTCTGTATCCCTCCTGCAGGACAGGGCATGGCAAGGAGGTGCATCCTGTGAGAGCACTGGAGCACACAGTGTTCAGAGCTGTCACTGGAGCCTTCAGCAGATTGTTCCTGCTGGGCTGCTGCAGGGAGGGCTGGAGCTCTGTGAGCTGTGCTTTTCCAGCAGCTGCTGCAGCCAGAGGTGGCTCAGGAATCATTGTAGAATCCTAGAACCATGAAATGGGTTGTGTTGGAAGGGACCTTAAAGCTCATTCAGTTCCACCCCCCCGCCACTCACTAGATCAGGTTGCTCAGGGCCCCATCCAGACGGACCTTGAACAATTCCAGAAGTGTGGGAGCCACAAGCTCTCTGGGTAACATATGATGACATGGTGCATCTCCTGGAGGAGATTTGCAGCGTCCATGGGGACAGGGTGCTTCCGGAGTTTGTGCTCACTGGGAAGCTCTACTAGCAAGGGACAAGGGTATGTTATCCACTGGCCCACCCATGCACCCTAAGACTGACTTGCATTGTGCACATGTTCTGATGTTGGATAACCACTGGGTTTTGTCTGGAGTCTGGATTTGTCTGTTTTTCATGTGGAGATTTCACTGTATCAGGCTCCTATCCTAACTGTAAAACCTTGTGTAGGTGTAGAGGTCCCTGGCAGGTTTTCTCCTTGCCTGTCTGCCCCAATAAGTCATCACTAATGGCCTTATAGGATTTGAAAATGCCTTGGTGTTTGTGGATAAAATTCTTGTGTCATTAGGACAAAAATATGCCATCAATTTAACCTTTATCTTGACAAAATATGGACAGTTTGAACCTTGGGCAAAAACTGGATGATGCTGCCCAGCCAGAATCAGTTACCATCCTTATTTTCTCTGGGAGAGGAATATTTCCAGTGCTGTGTGGCTGAGACTGTTCCGGGGGAGCTGACCGGGGCACTAGAGATGAGAGCTGTGAGGCAGAGCTGCATCAACTTGTATTTACATCTTTATTTTACTGATATTTCTTTCAGGGCTTTGCTTATTCCCTTCTGCCAAGGGAAGCCCTCCCAGCCACTTCCAAAGACACTTAAAGAAGTCCAGCTCATGTGTGGTTCTTTCTCTTTCCTGGGGATCCTGAGGGTTCCATGTCATAAACTGCAAGCCCAGTAGGTGCTGCTGAGCTGTGGCACAAGCAGTGTGAGCAGCCTGAGACACACCCAAATTTCCTGTAGGAAGATCCATAAGATTCATCCCCACATTGAATTTCCAGCCAGTGTTACAGCAGTAGGTTTGACAGCTTGGCTGCTGGATGTATGTGGCCTTTCTGGGATGTTTCAGCTGCTGTGTTGGGAACCATTTGTTTTACTTTAACTGGATGTGAAATATCACCGTTGTGGCCTGATGGATCCCCTTGATGGCACAGTGTTACAATCAGCATCAGCCTGGGGTGAGCTGTTCACCCACTGCACTGGAATTAACTTGCCATGAACAAAACGTCAGGAATTCCTGGTCTGGGACCTTTCTGTGCCAGGAGTTGTCTGCAGCCCAGTTTAGTTAGAAAGTGTCAAGACTAAAAGCTCTGCACATCTTTCTTTTATTAAGACCTGCTGTTAAGAAAATAATTTTTGCTTAGCAGAGCACTTTAGGCTGACATTTAGTGAATGGCATAAACTGTAAAAAACTGTAATCACACTGGAGGGAAAAGGAGACATTGTTTCAGATTCCCACAGTGGTTTTTCTAGCTGCCTGTGTAAAACAATTCTGTTTTCAAGATGTATTTTTCCTACATTTAAATATTGTGTGGATGCATTTAAAAAAAAAAGTTTGATTGGTCATGTGTAACTTTTGGATACTGATTAGTAGATACAGATGCAGCAATAAAAGAACTGTAAATTTGCCAGGTAGCATTGCTTGTCTACAGGTCCCCTTATCAAATAACATTATATTGTTTCTCAAGCACATTGCACTTGCCATCTTGAAGCAGAATTATATTTCTATTAGAATAATGTTTGCTCAATGCTTCCAGGTAAAGGAGAATTCAGCATTACTGATAAGGACCACAATCCACTTTTATTTAATTCATTTACCACTTGACTTGGTCTCCATTCTCTGGTGCCTGAGCATTGCATTGCCTGCTATTTTGGAGTAGCTGTGTTTTGAAAGCTGCTCAGTTTTTTGTGTTCTGATACCTGTTACCACAATTCTTTTGCGTTGAAATCTAACCACTGTCTTTGAGGTGATGCATCTTTTTAAAATCTCTACTCTGCTCTCTGGTTTTCTCTTTTTTGGTTTATACAAATATGATAAAAGCAACCAGTTTATGCCGGGGTCAATTTGATGATAATAAATTCCTTTTCTCCTTCCTTAAGCCCCAGTGCAAATGAAGAAAGCTAAATTTACTGTCTGTTCTTCATGCCTTTTTGTCCAGTGCAGAAGAAAATTAAGCTATTTTGACCTTTCTTTGGCACTTGTAGTCAGTGAAGATGAGGGCAAAAGCTTTGCAAAAGTAAATGAAGTTGCTTTGTTGCTTTGTTTTCTACTAAAATTGTTATTAATGCACTCTAGTGTGCTCCAATTAAAGTCCCAGCCTATCAAGGCAAGTGCAGACAATCTCAGCTGCTGTTTCATCCACCTTCAAGAGTTTGTCCATTTTTGAAGTGCCCTGTGACAGAGGTTTGAAGTGGTGACTCTGAGTGGGTATCACACACCTTTGGTGAGCTTTTTCCTGCCTCTCTCCTGGCACTGCTGGTACTGCCAGAGCATCACCTGGGTGGATTCTGAGCAGGGCTGGCTGAAATCAGGGGCCCTGCCACTGGTACATGACATGGAGCAGTAAAAGGGCTCACAATAAACAGGATGGTTTCATAGAATCCCAGAATGGTTTGGCTTGGAAGGGACTTTAAAAATCATCTCCTTCCACCCCCTGCCATGGCCAGGGACACCTTCCACTATCACAGGTTGCTCCAAGCCTTGTTCATCTTGGCCTTGGACAATTCCAGGGATTCAGGGGCAGCCGCAGCTTCTCTGGGCAACCTGTGCCAGGGCCCCCCCACCCTCACAGGGAAGGATTTCTTCATTACATCCAACCTAAATCTCTTGTCTTTTAGTTTAAAACTATTCTCCCTGTTCTTGCATTCTCCATTACAGCTGTAAGGAGGAGGGAAAAGAGCGTGCATAGTTGACCACCCAAAACCTGACTGTGTGCTCCTACTTTGTGTTTTCTGTTGTACTTGTAAAACAGAGCTGTGTGCTCTTTAATGGTTGTGCTCTGTCCTGGGAGGGAAGGTAAGAAGGGGAGAACTTCATGTTTGCTTGACAGAATATTGCAGCAGTAGTGGAGGGTGTTGTATCTCAGTCCAGGTAATTTCAGGTCTAACAGATCTCCTGCTTACACTTTGTATTCCTGCTTCTCTTCTGTGTATTTCTTAGACAGCTGTGCTTGAAATGGGCTGCCTTATCTCAAAGGTGATTACACTGGTATCTTTATTTGCTCTGCCCTGTGCTGATACCAGCCCTCAGCCAGCCCTCTTGGTTTCCAGCCTCAGGATGGGCAGAGTGGAGGCTGAAAAATGAGCTTAATGCCTTGCTCATGGGTGGGAGAGTGGTGCTCACTGGGAAACTGGACACCATAACTGGGTGGTGAACTCAAACTGTGGTTGCTTGTCTCAGGCACAGACTCCAGGAAATGGAAACCTGCCCTGATTTTTTTCATGCTAGAAGAGTTTCCAAACAAGTTAAGTGTCTCCAAGTAAAGGCTTTTCTGGATGCACTTTTCTAGAAAGTTCATAATACATTTATGTAGTGTGCTGTCTCTTGCAGTTAAAATGATTGGCAGTTTTTGGGAAGTGCCTTCTGAAAAATGCAAGGGGTTTGCTTTCTCACAGTACAGTACAGAAAAATTTCCCTTTGCTGTTTCCCTGCCAGAAATGGCACAGCTCTGCAATGGAGTAAGGTGTAGGTCACTGCAGTTTGCATTTTGCTTTGCTCTGAAATGAGCTTATCCCTTCAGAGATGCACATGGTGTTGTTCAAAAACTGCTGCTGCCATCAGCCAAACCAAATTTGTAAGTATGCTGCTGTGAAAAATGGGGCTGTGCAAAAACAAATCTGCATCCCTTAAAGAAATTAATGGTTCCATGGTGTTGGTATTGGACATCAGATGATAGAAAGTAAAGGTCAGAGTTTGAGATAAGTGAACCTAAAAATTCCTGTCCTTTGGTTTGGGTGGCCGAATGTGATAGTTTAGATTAAAACAGGCCAAGGGAGCCATTGTGTAGCCAGCTTTTGAAAGCTAGGCCTTTCAGTTCCATGCCTAAACTAGTGGATACATTTCACTGGTGTGTAATATTTACTGAAGTTTCTGTTCTTAAGTGTGGTAAATGCTTTTGCATCTTGCCTAAAAGGATGGGCAAAAAAATCCATCTTGCATAAGGAATAGCTCTGTTTTCAGGCTGAATAGAAATTTATCTTATTGTGGGCTCTTGGAATGAATGCTGTTAAATGAGCTTTTCTGAATTTTCTTAACACTGAAGGATTTTAATACAAGAAGTTCTTATATATATATAGATACATACATATGTGTGTGTATATATATAGAGAGAGAGAGATACATATATATGTATGTCTAGAGACATGTCCAGTAAAAATGGGCAATTTGATTAAAGCAGGAATTTAAGGAAATGTTAGAATGGTTGCCTGGGGCTTCAGTATGATTTTGCAGTGCTCTGGATGGTTAATACAGGATAGACTAACTGCTAGGACAGAGAAGCCCAGAATAATTTTCCTTGTCCCAGTTAAGTCAAGAGCTATTAGAGTGGTGGAAATAAGGTTTCAACAACAGGGGAAGAAGGGGTGAGGGACGTGTCAGCTCTCAGTCTTGGTGGTGAGATGGGAGAGTATCAGAATTTGGAATGGAAGAAGGGTGAGTAGCAGTTACCAGTGAAAATAGACTAATGTTGTATGTAAGTGCATTAGGGATGATTTTTATTCTTTCTGGTCCTTTTTAAAAAAAAAACAAAAACAAAAAAAAAAAAAACCCAAAACCAAACCCTAACTATATGAACCTTTGCAGTAAGACATGGAGGTCAAAGGAATGTGGAATTTTCTTTGATCTGCATGTTTGTTAGGAAAGGCTTTTTCTATGCTTTTTAACCTGATGTTTGAGCCATTTTGAGTCATTTCTCTCCAACTAAGTCCCACCAAACCAAGCTAACACTGGCCGTGCAGGAATTTGACCCTCATCCTATGGCTTTGCTTCCCTGGTGCTGAAAGCAGAGAGGGCACAGCAGCTCAGAGGCTCCAGTAAACCCCTTTCACTGCCTAGCTCATACTTACATGTTTGGAGGAGTGGCATCAAGCACTTTTTAAATGTACCTTTCCCATCTTTTCCTAAGGTATATTTCTTTCCCGTCATGTCTTGAGGTGTTGGATTTTGACACTGCAGTAGAAGTAACATTTCTGAGCAGCATATTGACAGGGATTGTGTAAGAGGAATCTTTAACCTTTTCTCTGGAGCGAGCACCCTGTGGTGGTTCACTAGGAATTACTCAGGAAGCAGAATTTCTAGTCCCTTTTGGAAGTGTTAGTGTAACAAGACAACTTGGAGGAATGAGAAGGTGTTATGGTGTTAGACAACAGTACCACATGCAGTTCTGAAGGCTGTGTGCCCAGTAGCTACAACCAGGAACCATTGTATTTTCTGGCTGATAGCCTTCCAGTCCAAGGTGACAGTCAATAAGTGACCTGTGAGAAGAGATGGACTCCTTGCTAAAGGAGATGTTCTGCTCTTCTCTTCTTTGCCGGGAGCTAACTCAGCACTGTGCTTGAGGATTGATCTTCAGGACTGATTTCTGATAATGCTTTATCTTTATTCTCCTATCAGCAGTCTGGCTTCAGAACCCTCCAGACCTCATTCCATTATTCCCTTGGCCAAGGGAGTGTTGAATGTGATACTCCTGAGCAGTTCATTTGATTCTTCTGTCCTGCCCTTTGCCTGTCTTTGGGGTGACCACAAGAAGATGGAACAGTGTCCATCCAGTGTCTCTTCCAGGAGATACTACAGGGCCTAGAGAACATACTTCTACCCGTTCTGAACTGATGATGTGTCTGGAGCAAGAGAAACTGTTCTCACACTTGGGTAAAAATACAATCCCTTCTCTCACTTTCTCTGGTTGATATTTTACAACATCAGGGTTAGTTTCTGTGTTTTTCAGTTAAAATACATATGTTCCTGTGTAGCTGAGATTCATTATCTGTACAACACATTTGCTTTTAAACTACTGAGAGCAACAAGCCTGTGTCTGCAGTGCCTCCCTCCCCATGGAGCCTGTGGGAAGGAAGAAATTTGATCAACGTGTTTGTTACAGAGGAGAGTAAAGGCAAACCCAGAGGGGAGGCAGAAGGGACCATACAGTGTTCTTTTCTTCTCTGCTAGCTCCTCTCATGTGCTAAAGGAAATTGTTCTTCTTGTCACCTCAGATGATTATATTCACAAAATCCAACCCTGAAATATCATCCCTGTGTTAGACACTGACCATCTACAGTCAGAAGCTTATTTTGTGCCTTTATTTTGATTACCTTTGTTATCTCAGGCACTTGGCAGGAGCAAAAAGCCTCATCATTCTGATTGCTTCAGTTTCCCAAGATTTCTTTTGAGAGAAAATGTTTCCTGAGCTTTGTTGCAACCTCTTAAGTAGAATTTGGTCTTTCTGGGAATCATATGAAATCAAGTGATTGCCTGGAGCAAGAGAAGTTGCAATAGCAAAGACCTGGATATCAAAGACCACCTGCTACTGCTCTCCATCTCTTCAGCCTTAAGTTATCAGGTTGTAAATTCATCCTGTCTTCCTATGGAATGGCTGGCAGGTTCTCAGCAGGTGAACAGGGCTGTTTCTCAGGGTATAGTTCACATTTGTGTCCCAGCCAGAAATTTTGTCCTGCATAAACTTTTGTCTAGTCTTCACAAGACATACTGAGCTGTATTTTGGCCTTCTTTCTATGTGCTGCTTCTGCTATTTTCTTGGGTCTCCTGGTGTCAGTCATCAAATCCATGTCAGCGTGTAGCTTTAGTCTTCAGGTTTGCAACCCAACTTACACAGACTCCTGGTAGGATTAGAAAAATACTGTCCCACAGTAGAATTCTAATAGTTGTCTGTTTTTTTCCTAAAGCTTTGTTTATTGATAAGCTTGTGTAAAGAATTTCTTATTAAAAACTTAAATGAACACTTTCTGATTGAAGAAAATAGAGAAAAATCTCTTAGAGTCTATATTGATGTGGCTGTACTACACCCCCCCCCCCCATTGATTAACCTGGGTCTTCTGCTCACAGTGTGTATTTTCTTTAATGTGTTCAGTCAGAAATGCATTTCTAGCAAGCTGAGGTTGTATTTGTGGAATGAACTGTGTCAGTGTTGTAATACTCATGGAAAAATCCCTGCTGGGACCACTGTCCATGTCCAGGCCTGCAGGCATGTGATCCATCTCTGATGGTCTGGTCACATACCCTTGTGGCCTTTCCTCACATTGGATCACAGCATAAAGGATAGAGCATTTTTTTCAGTCATTTTGCTTATAAGCAGCTTCATAGCTTGGATTAGTGTAACTGTTCTAAGATGTTTTCATTTCAGCCTAAATACAGAGGTAGTGGCCCCATCAGTGCTGTGTAGGTTCAGGTATTGCAGTATATGCATGTGGCATTATTTTTTTCTTTGGTTTATTTTGTCTTCTCTTTGGCACAAGAGAGACTCCCCTGGCCCCCCTGCTGCCAGCAATTACAGACAGTTGCCAGTCCCCAGTGGGAATACGTATTTCCAGCCAATATTTACAGCTGGTTCTCTCCTGGAGGGCTGGAGCTGCTGCTGTCAGCTGGAGGTGAGGGAGGTTTCCTTTTGGCTCTCCAGTGAGAAGCAAGATGTAAAATGCAGCTCTGGTGATGCCTGGAAGGTTTTGGTGGGTTTTTTTTTTATGGCTCAAGCTATTTAATGTGTCTGTCCTTTCCTCTGAGGCAGAGGGTCCTGGTTTGGGGAGTAACTGTGTCACCATGGTCCTGGTAAGGAGGGAGCCTCCCTGGCACAAAGCATGGCTGGCTGAATCTCCTGAGGTGTTCTGTGAGTCTGTTCAAGAGCTGCTTCCTTGGAGTGCTCTCCCTTCTGCAGCCTTGGTACAATACAAGGGTGAGGTCACCAGCCAGTGTTTGATGAGAGATGGGACTGCTTCCCTTACTCATGCCATTTACCTTGTATATTCAGAGTGAGTTTTTCAGAAGAAGAAATGACATGGTTGTGTCACAGGAGATTGTATTTACAGTAAAATCATATCATAATGTGTCAGTGTAAGTGTTTAATGCTTTCTGTCATTTAAGTAGCAGTGCACACCAGCGTTTTCCTTGTCACCTGTATCTTTTTTAGTGTTGGACTTGGCTTCTTTCTCCAGAGGCCTGCAAAAGTCATTGTTTTGCAAGGAGAAGTGCCATGACATCAGCTTTTGGGAAGCTGAAAATCCAGAGCAGCCAGCAGTGACAATTGAGGTCCTGCTTTATCAGAGGTGATACCCTCCTATGTTATGTGTGTGTGGAAGAGTCCAGAGTGCTGTCCTGGCATTGCAAGGTTTTCCCCAGCAGCTTAATGCAGTGAAAAATACTTATGTTGTGTCTGTAGTTGCAATGAGTAGTTATGTCCTTGGAGGTTAATCGGGGCTGTGCTGTGGGTTTCTGTTTCCTCCTAATTTTTTCACAAGCAGAAAACTACTTGTTCGAGTTGCATCTCACAGACACTTCCTCAAATATACTCCCAGCCTTGAGGAGACTGCAAAATATAAGTATATTAGTGTATATGTCTTTAAATTTGTTTGTGCTTTTAAAAGAGAAAACCTGTACTCAGGGATGACCTTCACTTGTGTGGAGGTTTTCCAGAGGCTGGACAGATTTCAGTAGCATTTGTTGTGCACTGTTCCCTACCTTAGCAGTGTGTGCAGCTGGATGAGGTTCTCCTACTGGGAGTGAGGAAGGCTAAGCCAAAGGATTTCCTGCTCTCATTCCGAGCTTGTCCAAGCAGTTCTTGGGCATAGCTGGCTTTGGGATAAGTGACATAATTCCAAGAAAACAATTAGGCAGCTGGGGTAAAATCTGGGTATAATTGAACCTTTGTGCTTGGTTTTAGTGAAGCCACATTTCTCTTTAAGATTGCAGACTGGGAGGAAGACTAGAGATGCTGGTGGAGGCAGCAGAGGAGTTGTCTGAATTTTAGCATGTGGATATAAATGCAGGAAAAAGAGTGGAGTTTGAGATGAGAAAGATATAAATAGAGAAAGGAAATAACCTTTTCTCTGATGGTGAAGGGGAAAGAAGCAGATAATGGTGATCAGGTGGCAATCTAAGGGAAGTAAATAGCAGGAAAGGGAGGAAGAATGGAGCTGGAGATCTCACAGGGGTCATGGAATGCATTAATTTTTTTTCAGACTCTTATTGCATTTTAGGCAGGAAGAAATGCTAATTAGCAACTTTTCTTCAGGATTTACTTAACCACTTTGTGCTTACTGTTTTGAGTGGGATGGGAATAACTCAAGGAAGTGATAGGGAAAGAATGATCCTTACTGATCAATGTTGCTTGTAAGGGAGCACAGGGAGAAAGCCAGTCCCTGTAGGAACAGTTTTGCAAGAGGAACAGTTCCAGGTGGGTCCTTTTTCTGCTCCTAGGGCTCTGGGGATCCATTTTCTTCTGTGTTTCCATGTGCATTTCCTTCTGTGGTTCTCCAGTTTCACAGAGTTCTTCACAGGCAGCGTGGTGCCTTTTATCAGTGATCTGCAGCCCTGGCTGCTTCCTCAGGTGTGGTGCAGTAGCTCTTGCTATCCCCTGCACTGTGTTGGGCTGGCAGAGCTGTGAAATTGAGGGTTGGGAACACTCCAGAGCTCCATGTGTGCTGCTCACCCTTGTGCTGCTGCCCCAAGCAGAGAGAAAGAAGGGGGCTGAGTGTGTTGCTGGCTTGTGCAGCTCTGTCTGTAGTGTCAAGTATGAAAATGTCCCTGGTGCTTTTCTCCCGGTTTATTTTTATACTTACGTTCTCACTGTGTGTCACCTAGAAATCAAAGCAGGAGTGTGCAGTTCATCAACAGCAGCAGAACTCTGCTTACTACTTAACTGCTGCTTTGCTCAAATTAAACATTTATGGGGCCAAAGACTCCTCACTGCTTCATCTCAAATCTTTCAGCCTCCTACACTATGACAATTTTTCTCTTTGCATTTTGACATAGCTTCTCTAAAAAAATACAGTGAAATCAAATTATCCTCCACTGGCCTCTCTCCCCATCTTTCCTTTGTGTACCCAGTTTGCTTTTTCCCCTTGACCATGACATATGGGAAGCAGCTGTTGGTAGAATCAATGCTTTTATATTCCCTGTGAGTTGAGGTTTCTCCCCAGTCTGATGGGCACAGATGTGCCCTCAGTTACTGGTACCTGTTTCAGTTCCCTGGTCTGTTCTAAGGTGGTGTGATTGGGTAGGAGCTCCTCACTCATGGAGGCAGGGAATAACCCAGTGCTGCAGCACATTGCCTGTTGATGCTCCAAGCTGTGCTGGCTGACTTGGTCTCCATGGAGAGCAGTAGGATACTTTCCAAGGCCTGGTTCTCATCTGCCTGTGCTTTGTAGCCTGGAGTGAAACCTGGGCAATAGCTCTGTTCCTTGGGCATGCTAGAGTGGAGATAACTTTTGCAAAAAACAGTGATGTTCCTGAGCCTTGCCAGAGACTTTCACAGGACCTAGTGCTCAATTTCCCCTGCCAGAGCATGGTCTACTTCTTTGATTTAAGTTTTCTAGCTTAAAGCAGTGCTGTATGGATGCTGAAAGCCCACGCTCCTAAAATAGATTGAGTAGAACGAGCACTTTAGTGCTGACTCCTCTTCAGGAAAGGAGAGGGAAGGTAACAACGAGCAGATGGAGGTATTAGTCATGTCACCTGATATATCTGAGTGGCTCAGACCCCATGGGCACAAAGGTGCGGGGTGAATCTAGAGGGAAGGAATCCTCCCAACAAACCAGGCTAGCTGTTGAGGATGCATAGGATACAGGCAGAGGGACCTGAGAAAATGAGGGGACTTGCAGCCAGGTGCTAGCCCGAGATCTATGTTCACAGAGAGCCATGGCCAGAGCCCAGACCTACATTTACCTGCCCAGTTTTGTAAGCCATTCCCTCATGTATTTAACAAGCCCTCAGAGCATCTTTCCTTGGGGCTCCCATGCTTGGCTCCCTCTGCAAAAGGGATAGAACAAAGGTCCCGGTGCCTCAGAAATAACTGAATTCTTCCAATTTCAGGATCAGCTAGAGTGATGTCATCCTAGCTTCTGTTCTAATAAATGCAGCACAGAAGCTGCTTGACCTTTTCCTGTAGTATCTAAGTTGCCAGTGTGCACCTTGCAGTGGAAATGGGGTGGCCTGGCATTCCTTCCCTTCTCCAGGTCCTTGGTATCCATGTGTTGGCCCTGGCCCAGCTGGCAGTAGACTCAGAGGAGCGCCTGGAGATGCTCCCTCCTGCTGATGTGCTGGGAATGCAGTGTGGAAATGAAATGTAGAACCTGTACAGTCTCTTATACAGCAGTGACTTCCAGCCAACTTGACACCATGGAGCAAGTAGGGCATGGAAGTGCCTGTGAAGGCAGTGTGGAAGTGCTGCACTTCCAGTTGCTTGCTCTGGCTGCACTGTTTACATAATCATTTCCTTCAAACCCAGCCTGGCCAAAAGGCAGCTGTGGGCACAGTAGAGGGAAGGGAGATCCAAATTTGGGCTCTTTTGACTCCCCCATGCAGAGATGGGGTCATCAGGAATCACAGCATTAATGTGCTCTCCCTGAGGAACGGATGTATCTTTTTCTATTTTTTTACTCCATTTGTTTTGGATTTTTATTGTTCTAAATTTTTAACAGCAGAGGCTGAATGTGTGGTGTTCTCCTTTCCCCCCCTCTTTTGTTTCAACTTTTTGGCAATAATTCCTAAAAAGCTGCTCTGCTGAAGTTGCTCCCATCATTTTTCACACTTGTGCTCAGCCCTCTGAGGAAGCCAAGCACCCTGTGTGCCTCTGAATTACAAATCCCATTTTGGTGGTACCTTGCATCCTTGAGCTTCAGCTTCTGCCAAGCACCTAATGAAAGTAGGAAGCGAGTAAAACACTTCTGATACATAAGGGGTTAAACTAAGTTCTGTTTATTAGTGTTGATGCTTTAAATTGTGCCAGAGCATTTGGAAATGGGACAGTGGACAGGGCAGCAGGCAGTAAACACCGTTAAATGACAATACTGTTCAATATTTGCTGTTAATTGAGAGAGGCAGCAGCTGCTGGTATGCAGCTTCAGCCAGGATGAATTAGTAATGAGTCTGTAACTGGTCTTTTTTTTTCTGGTTTAAGGTTGCATCAGCCCTTTACAGTTCAGTAGCATGGTTAGGATAGAAATAAAAATCATAGTATGCTCTAAATCAAAGATTTTATTTTGTTTTTGTTTTCCAGTGAGTTGTCATGGAGCTTGGTGTCAGTGATGAATTTGTCAGCAGCCATAAAACTGTCTTGTATTTCAGGTCCAAACTGAAAGATTTTGGTTAGCTTTTCCATCCCATGTGGCAGCCAGTGGGAATGCAGTGGGCAAAGCAAGCTCCTCCTTTGAAAGAAAGCACTTCTGTTGGGTTCTCAGATGTTGTCAGTTCAAACAGGAGTTTTGGTTGAGGTTTTTTTGCTGGCATTGCTGCAGGTCATGGGGTATGAGAGAGTTCTGTCCCTTGCTGCAGGGGCAGGAGGAGAGGGAGCACTAATTCAACATTTCCCTTGTCCTGTCCTTGTACTTTTGTCATGCATGTGTGTTGAGCATAACCTTTGAAAACTTGCTGATAAGCTGTTATCAGCCAACAGTTAAAATAACAAACCTTCCCACCTTGCTGAGTTGGGATAGGGATTCCCAGGGCTTCAGAGCCTGGGTATGGAACAGGAACATCATTAATCCAGAGCACCCAGGCTGGGGGCAAAGTTTTCTCTCTGAAGGAACCAGCTGCTGCTTTCATGCTGTTTACATAACCTGTCCTGTAAGTATTTATTTTTCACAAAACACTTTATTTTGAGCCGTAGATGTTGTGAAAGGTCAAAACTCTGTTCTAGTGGTTTTTAGCAGATCTGAAGTGAGGTACAGGAAATGAAATTCCAGCTCAGTTGAAAACAATGCCAACAGTCCTATTGATTTCAGCACAGCTCGGCTTTCACCACAAGTAGAAGAATTTTGAAGCAAATAATGGTTTTTTTGTTCAGCTCTTTAAACAAAAATCCATCTGCAGGGGTTTGCACTTGAATCCAAATACTTGGAATTCTGCTGGTATTTTAGTAGGATGAGAAATACTAGATCGAAGGAATTCTTTGGGTCCATGATGATTATGTTAAAGAAGAAAAATAAAATTCAATCTGAACAGAATTCAATGTGTTTTTAACCCTGTTCCTAGCTGGGGTGATTTTGGTAATGCACACCTTTGGCTCTTGGGTCTGTCCTGTTCACATTGGCAGGTTTTACCCAGTGAGTGCTTTTGTGCATTCTTGAGAGCTTGAAGCTGCCACACACCATCCTGTCTTCTGGACTGGAAGGCATTACAGAGGCATGAGATCTTTCAGGTTGGATGTGGGAAGCAGTGTTAAAAGCCAATTGAAGTCTATAAAAGTTGGTGGTAAATGGAACTGCAGGAAGAGCTGAACTCATCTGGTGCTGAAAGTCCTTCAGCTCCACAAGTCCCTTCCCATTTAGGCACTGACCATTCCCACCTTGGCTGCCAGTTATCAAATAGTGGTTTCAAACCTGTCCTTAAAAGCTGTATTTTTTCCATGTGAAATGCAGTAATTTATTCCAGTGGCATTTGGCCAACTTCGGGCATCTGGTGTCTTGATTTTTTTTTATGAACACCTCTCCAATTTTCTTTGCTGTCTCCTGTACATGTATATGATTTGTGTATACAAGGATTAGGTATTCCAATGCATTTTTTTTTTTATTTTCTGTGGGTTCGATTCTTTCAATCTTACTATTGTTTAATCTGTAGTATCGCTTACAGTGTTTGTTTTCTTAAGAAAGAAAATAAACCTTGTGTTTACATGTACTGTTTCCTGTCTTAAAATAGTTGGAAAAATGATAATTACTGGCTTTTGAGGCTTTTTCCCATTGATTTAGTAGAACCATGTAATTTTCTTGTGAACAAAGGCAATTATTTACATTTTTAATACATAAAGTATGAACTCTAAAGTTTGTTTAATAAAACTGTTAAGATACATCTATGTTTACTCTAGATTTTATTTGGAAATTGTTCTGCAATTAAAACAATTAATGCAGGCCTGGTATAGAGCCACAGAAGCTGCAAATTGGTACTTTCCTGTGCAAGTATATTGTTATATCATCATCCTCCTGTTGCCCAAATAGAGCCTAACTTGGACCTCACAAGCTTTTCCTTGTTGGGAATGTGGAATTACCTGTCCTGTTTTTGTGGCAAACCAGCAAAGAAAGGAGAATTATAAAATGAAATGACAGTGGTGACAAAACTTAGTGTTTTTCTCAAGTATAATTGGCCCTTGCTCCTACTTCAGCAGAAAATTAGGAATGTGCTGAACTTCCCAAACATTGGGGGTGGCCTTGTGAGCAGCTGAATTGTGGTGTGGAATGTGAGACAGGTGGTGCCACATGGATGTTTTTGTTTAAAGTATCTTAATTCTGGCAAGACATTGGTACAGCTATTTCTAACCCTCTTCCTCAGTGTTGTAGTGGCTTGATTGTGTCTGAAGGATATGAGGAAAACCATATGTGTGGGTAGAGAGAAACTCTTTTAAGACCTGGTAGTTTAGTGTTTGCATTACATTCTGTCATTTAAAGGTGTTGATTTATCTTTAATTTTATGAAGAGCTGGTCTAAGCCTTGCAGCCTGTTAAATTTGGGGAAGGGGGGAGAGGGGATGGAGGGGTAGAAAAAAGATGCAGTGAGCTCAGGACTGAGAGTCTCAGTAGTTGTTGGCTCTCTCCTTGCATGTTCCTGGTAGTAACAGAAATAATGACATTTTGAGTTGTATGTACGTAGGAGGACTGTAGTAAGTTACACCTTTCCTAAAATTTGCTTTAAATTAGGAAAACAAATAGCTTGGAGTTTGAGTATAAAATTAAATGTAAAGTGTCATTAATAGAGTATCTTGAAGTAAGTTATTTTACAGGCTAATCCAATCCTGATGTAATTTTGTAATGTGGAAAGCTCTGAGCTCTTTTACTGGAGCTGCTTTGCTTAATTTAGATTAAAATTGTACCATAAAAGGATTATAGAGTTTGTGCCTGTGCTAAGAAAGGATGTACTAAATATGTTGAGGTATTTTTCTACTCCCAGCTCCTTTTTGAAAGTGCATACTTAATTTTGGATGTTCTCTGCTGCCTTCGATGTGCCACGTAACATCACGATGTGCTGAGGGGATGTGTTGGATTGATCTTGGGAGCATTTTTTCAGTGCACTTCAGCAGGATTCTGAGCTTTTTTTGTGCTTTCTAGAGAGAAGAATTCAGTGCTGGACTGTCCTAAACACTACCCATGGTGCAGCTTCCGAGAACAGCTTGATTTCTGTGACTTGAAGAGGAGGCACATGTGCAGTGAGCCAAGAGGACATGGGCTTCCAGTGCATCTGGAACAATGATCAGGTACCAGCTGATATTCAAATAACTAGTCAGAAACTCAGAAAGATATCAAATGATAACTCCTGCAGTTGTCCTTAAATTCTAAATACACTTCCCTTTCTAAGGTAGAGATGAGCTGAGTTCACCTTCTTGTTTTATGTTGTGTCCAAAGCCATTTCCCTGCTGAACCTGCAGAAACCCAATGGGATCCAGCTCCCATGGGAGCAACAGGAAGGCATAAGTGCCAAAGGAGTGGGTGCATAGATGGAGGTGAAGTTAATCTTAGTGTTTACATTTTTCCATTATAACTTGGAGTCTGAAAGCATTTGAACCTATTAATTGAGGTGTATTAATTTTGTGAGGGGGTAGCTTTGACATATGATTTTCCATTGTTATAAGTACTTTTACATGGTATTTCCCTGGTGATTGGGTGGAGAATACAGATTCTCAGAGGGATCCAGGCTGTTGTAGCTGGAATATAGACCCAGCAAAGTTCCAGAAACACAGACATTAATGGGTTTTTTTTGGATATTTTAACTACATCTATTTTATGTATTAAAAAATGAGTTGTAAAATTTTTATCTTAGCAAACCACATGCATCTGTCTGTATGAAGAACTGAAAAGGAGCTAATTCTATAAAAACTCTTTAAGCTTTGGGGAATTAAGTTTAAAAGAATATGCAAAAAATTGTTGCTTGTTTCATTGTAGATGCTGCTTGAAAAGTTATTTATTCTTGTCTATAAAATTGTCTAGAGTTTTCTTCAGTTAGTGGCTGGGTATCTGTGTAAGGCAAGAAAAAGTAGTTGTTTCACTCAAGGAGACTGAAAATGCATTTGTTCTACATGTTTTCTTTACGTTTGTGTGATCTTTGTTGTACAAAGATGTTTCATGCAGAGAACGCTACAGATACATTATTTTAGGATGTGCCTGAGCCACCTCTGAGTGGGTTTGCAGGAAGATGTGAGATGGAGCTACATTTTGGGATTTGTTTCTTAATATAAAAGCTGTCAATTTTTACCCATTCTGTGAGGAGTGGTGGGTGCTGTAGAGGCAGAGCATCCATATATTTAGATTCTGGCTGTCTCTTGTTACGAGCTATAATTAAGGTGAAGTATTTTGCTGAAGAATTGAATTCTCCCTTGATTTGAACCTGGTTCCATCTCAGTGAAAGCAATTAGTTGCTTGAACCACCCTGTCCTTGCTTCATCAGTGACAATTCATCAGTTGCTTCATCGACATTGTTGCTTCTAATTTATCTGATTTTTTTATGGTTAATAGGCAAGGCACTCTATATGGGAGTGCTCTGTATGGTAGTAGTGAGTAGAGGAAGCATGAGGATGGAAGGTCTGACCCTAAGGGAGACTGTGACACTTACAGAGGACTGGAGGCTATAAAACACTCCCATGAAACCCTGGAAGGTCCCGGGGTTAATGCTTCAGCTGATGTGCTTTTGAACATGGCTCTCAGTCAGCCTCTCTTAGCCATGACTTGAATTTACTAATGTGGTGCTGGTTTTCCCTGGATGGGCAAATCCTGTGCAATACAAAGCTGGTGGTTTGGAGTACTAGGACATTTGGTGAAGTTTGATGTACCCCTTGTGTGAAGTCTGTTTAACTTTTTGTTGTTCCTTAAGATCAGTTCTGTGATTTAATTGAAAATATTTGGGTGCTGTGCAGTGATCCCTTTGGGGTGCTTTTTCCATCATACTGCAGTGTCCAATGCTGTGCTCGAAAACAAGGACCAAACCCCACTGCTGACAGTTCAGTGTTCTAAACTGCAATATTCTTGCTAATCAAGGCAGTAACTATTTAAAGTGCTGTCACAACTCATGAACTGAGTAATTCTGCATCGTGATTCCTCACACAGATCAAGAGGACTCTTCTGGGGTCTGCAGTGAGCACTGGGGAAGCAGAACTCTGTTGGGAGGGAGGGGAAAAAAGAGCAGTGAGCTCTGAAGCAAAACCTACTGAAAGCTTCATGAGTGACACGGGTCTGGAAGGAAGATGCTGAGCAGGTTTTGTTTGCCTTGAGAATATTTACATAGAGCTGATCCACTCTTCTTGAAGGAACTTTATCACAGTACTACAGAGAAAACTGTTACTAAATATAGAGCCTTATTCTGTCAGTCTCATGACTTGAGTTCTGCTATCTTAATGGGCTTTCAGCAGTTTTTTGTAGGTTTTTTGGTAGAAAATTTGAATATTACTCCTAGAAGGAGTTGTGTAACAGTAGCAAGGTCAGAAAGCTTTAATTTGGTGTGACCTTGCACTGCAAAAGATCAGAGGAATTTTTCAGCTTGTGCTGTTGCTGCAAAGCTTTCAGAGCTTTGATATTTTCACAGAAGGTCCCTCAGAGGTTCCAAAAGTTCATCTTGGTCTTTTGCATCAAAGCAATATCACTATTGCTAGACAGTTTTTGTGAAATGATTTTTGTTTCCTTCCTAAGAGAGGAAACAACTTAAGTTCCTTAGGCTGGTGCTTCACTGTTTACCGTTTAGAAAAGTTCTTCTCACAGCCTAAGTATTTTTTTTTCCTTGCACTTTGAGTCCATTGCTTTTCCTGCTCACTGTAGATGTGGAGGATGACTTCCCTCTTTCTTTGCAGAAGCCTGCAGAGGTTTCTGTATTTAGTAGAAACATGTCATATCTCATTCTTAGCTTCTCATTTCTCTCTGTGCAGGCTGAGCCACCTGAGTTACCTGCCCCATCCCTCAGAGCTCACCTGATGACCTATCTGCCTTTGCTTGTCATTCTGGGGTGGTTTCTCACATTCCCAGCAGCCTTTCCCAAAAGTGGGCTTTCCCGAAGTCTTCATCAAAGTTGAGAGGATCAGGAATTTGTATTCCTGTCAATGGGAAGAAGTTGCCTTGTTTGTGACAACTGGATTTTTATAATTTGTGCTCAGTCTCTGATCCTCTCCATCCCCAATCCTTATCTACAGTGCAGCTGCTCAGCAGTTGTTTCTATATTTATGCAGGTGATTTTTTTTTCTCTGAACAACACTTGACCTTGGGGAATTGGACTGCATTTTTTAATCACTTCTTCAGTTTCATTAATTCCTCCCTGCAATAGCTTCCCACTTATGTATGTGTTTTTTGTGGCGATAACACGAATTATAGGACATTTCTTTCCACATGGCACTAATACTGAGGCTTCATTGTCAGGTCTCATTGCTTTTTGCAGGTTCCTCACCTGGCAGAGGAAAAGTGACAGTGGCTCAGCTGGCTTTACAAGTGTCCATTGTAACTGTTATTAATAAATACTTATTTTTAAATTTCTTTTCTTCAGTATTTCTCACTGCTGGGAACCCTATTAGAGTTAATTATTGTTATGGAAGGCTTGATTTCAGCCTGTTCTCTGGGAGGACTATTATTTTGTGCCTGTTTCCCTGAACAAATAGATCTAGTTTTTTCTCATGGCCTCTGCTCAGCTGGCCACCACCACTGTCAGTCAGTCTGGGGAGGCTGTTGTTCACTTGCTGCATTAGCTGTCCTTTCAGCAGCTATCAATGTCTCTTATGTAGCACCATTTTCCTTCCTGATGGAATTCCAGAGCTTCTCTTTATGTCTCAGGAGCTGGGCTACCATCCTTCAAAAGATGGTAGTCTGCAAATGTAGTTTTCTGAATGTTTCCAGCCTCATTAGTGCATATTCTTAACATTACAGTGTTTTGTCTCCTCCCAAAACTACACAGACTTGAACCACAAAAGCAGGGCTCACCTGGAAAGAGGAGGGGAAACAACTCAGAAACTCCTCGAAAAAGGAATCCTTATTAACTCTTGCCTAAACACATAATGCTTTTTGTCTTGTTATTTTATTCTAGTGCCTTTAGTGTCTTTATTTTACTTTATTGTTAAAGGTGCACTTTAACAAAGCACTCTCAGAAATGCAACAGGCAGCAGCACGGAGGGTGGCTTTGTGTAAGTAACCTCACTTTTGGGTAACAACAGTTGGTAACACTCTGATTTGGAGATTGTGCAAGAGTGGTACAAGTGTCTGTGAGTTTTCTGGAGTAGATTTTAGGGATACACTTACTAGAAGGGGAGTTTTCCCTTGGAAATTGCAGATCTGTGAGTCTGTGCCTGTTCCCAGCTCCCTGCTTTTGTGTTTAAGCAGACACAGAGATCTCTTGGTGGCTCACTGTTCAGAGAGCAGAGGCAGATCTCAAGTTTCTGATCCAAGAGACTCTGAGCCATGTTCTGGGCACAGCCCTTTTGCCTGTAGAGGAGCAACTTGGGCACCAAAACCTACCCCCAGCTTTGTTTTACCCCCTAATTTGTGTGGGACTCATCTCCCAGGTACAGGCTCTGGGCTGTGGTGACTCAGGAATGGGGTCTGAAATCACCAGGGCTGTCCTGTTGTAAACAGTGTCCCTTTCCAAACAGGGCTCCTGACTGGAATTGCTGCTCACCTTTCTCTGGGCATTGCACATGTCCCATTTTGGGGCTTTTTCTCTTTACCTCCAGTCACGCTTCTCATGTCTCAATGCTGGTCCTGTCAAATTACAATTTTGTCACTTGCCTCTGCAGGGAGGACTTCTCCAAGTCCCAGATCTGGGCACATTCTGGATAAAATCCTATATAAAAAATACAT
Source organism: Cinclus cinclus (assembly GCF_963662255.1). Lineage (NCBI taxonomy): Eukaryota > Metazoa > Chordata > Aves > Passeriformes > Cinclidae > Cinclus > Cinclus cinclus. The sequence continues at coordinate 20,278,983 of NC_085055.1, forward strand.
ACATTTCATTTCTGGTCTTAGTAAAGTGCCACTGAGACAATTAAATTTAAATTGTGTTGTGTTTGCCCTATTGAGTGGGCAACAGAGATATAAAATCACAAAGAAAATTTAAAAGGATAAAATAAATTGGCCTATAGTACTGTGTTACATGTTCAATTTTTTCAGTTTTTTTACAATATTCCAATCTCCTGTAACTGATATTTCTGGAATGTGTGGGGCATCAAATAGGGTCTAGTCATAAATCTCTGTAAGTACCAAATAGTTTGGAAGGATGTGGAATAGAAACTTTGCTCCTTACAAAAGAGAAAGGTCAGTTGCACCATGTCAGGTCTGGACATAATAACAGCACAAACGAGAATCTGATTCTGTGGTTCTGATTCCTCCCTTCCTTCCTGGACACTCACAAGAGGGATGTGTGTCTAGGGCTGAGAGGAGTGGATTCAACATTTCACAGGTGTTTAGAACTCCAGTGAAATGCCCCTCTCACCCTTATCTATGCAAATATTTACCCAGACGTTTGCCTGTTGGAAAATTATTTGCTGTCTTGCTTCACTTATTTACTCATCCAGGTAGGAAGTTTTCACAGAGCAGCCCCTCTTGTACCTCCAAGTGTGTGCTGAGTGGGTTTATTAACAGCTGTGGTGCTGCATAATTATGAAATTAACCTTTGAGTCACTCCCATCTCTTTTCTAATTTTCTGCTGTTGTCAGTGGAATATGCCACGGGAAGTGTTAAGGATTTGCTTTGGGTTTGTGGTTCCCTGTGTGGCTGTTATGGGCCACTGGGAGAGGCAGGATCCTGGGATAGCTCAGCCTTTGATCCGAGGCAGCAGAACTGTCCTTCCTTGCCAAAAGTTGGCTTAGGATTTTTTTCCCGAGTTGTCAAGGCCTACAAATAACAACGTATGCTATTTTTGAATATTGGCATAATATTGGTATTCTCAATCTTCTGCAGTTTTAGTTGTTCACCAGTTTATTAAAATTGAAGGTCGCAGGATTGGAGAACTTGTAAAATGATTATTTTAGGACTGGGCTCAAATCAATAGGAGGTGCCAACTAGAAATGTTATGCCTAGCAGATGCTGTATATCATTCCTATTAGCTGTTAATTGGCTTGGAAATACTTAATTATCTTGTATTTTTCAAATATGGTGAATAGTTAGTTTTAAAAAATACTTTCAGCTTTCCTTTTGCATCCATTGTCATCAGTTTGGCCTGTTATTTCTCCTACTGGCCTAGTGACTTCGTTGCCCGTAATTCCTTTCAGAAATCCTGCTGCCTTAACTTTTCACTGGCACTCTTGTGGTCCCTTAAGAACTTTGGATATTTTAGTGTGTTATGCCCATGTTGTATATGCCCATGTTGTATATTTTCACATTAAGACTGAGCCAAATTTTATTTGGAATCTGATACTTGAGTTCCCTGGTTTTACTAGAGATTTTGTCTGAGCAAGAAGGAGAAGAATAATTTCTCTTTCTTAATATTGGTCTACTTAGTTACCAATCAAAGGAGCTGTGTAATGTGTACTATGACAATACTTATCTGGTTGCAACACAACGTTATAGTGTAGCATCCATCAGTTTTAGGACAATGTGGGTTGTTTTTTTTTGTTTCACAATGAGTTAAGATATTAGCTTGTGTTAAATTCAGGACCTTTGCATTTAAAAATTTTAACCTGGGCCATTAAGGTGTAAATGAAATCAAGCGTTGAGATACTGAACCAAGCTACCATGGACAAGAAAATCTGAAATTCTATGCAGAAGCTCATTTCTTCTCCTGGAGTCTTCCTGGGTTTTGTTCCCACTTATTTTCTCTGATGAGTATTTTTTTTTCATAAATGTCACTGCAATTAACCCTTAGAAACCGCTGAAAATTATTTTTCTTTTATTTCCATTTTGACTTTCCTTATTCTGTAGCAATAATTCTCCTTTTCTTCTGCTTCTTGCATGTGCTGCTGTGCTCTGCCTTCTAGTGCCTGAATTGATCCCTTTAGGGTAAGAAAGTAAATTAACTTTTTTGTCTGTTTTGAAAATGCCAGGGAAATCTGGAAGCTGTTTCCATCTCTTGGTGGTATAAAGCTGAGTGCTGGGCTCTGGAGGGCAAGGCAGGGAGTCAAGTCATTTGGGATTTGAAATGGGGGCACAAAGTGATCCCTTTGGAGAAGAGATCTCTCTCTATCTCTCCACTCCTGCTTCCCTTTGGGTACAGGAGTGCTCAGGCAGCAGCAGTGGCATTGTCTGGGCAGAAATCTTGTGCTTTGGTGACTTCTAGCTCTTAAAGAAGAGATATTTCTAAGGCAAAACTGAAATTGTGGTTTCTTTGATCTTGAAAGTAGGTAATAAGAGATTTGCATTTCTTTTAATTTTCCCTGGCCAGATTTATAAGTCTCAATTCAGAAAACACATTCCAAAATCCAAGCCCTCCTTCTGCCTCTGCAGAGGCTGGTATCAGTAATGCTGCTCACATGAGATCAAGTAGGCACAGAATCCTTGGTTTTCCTGCCCAGATCTGTGTTGTTACATCGAGTCCTGATTTATTTTGGGATGTCGCCCACCTTCCATAAGGAAAGGTAAGATTGTCTCAGACATTCTTTTGACATGTGCCCCACCAAAGTAAGTTTTGGGACACCCTGTTTTGGCATAATGGCTTCCTACTGGCTAGGAGAAGGTATGGTGAAAATATGGAAATATTACCTCTTAAAATTTTTAAGGCTGCAGATTGTCCAGAAGGCATTTGAAGCCAAATTGATGAATTCTGGTCAGCCCCGAGATGGTGTAATTGCAGTTTGCAGCCCAGGTTACCCTTCAAACTTTGACCTTCATTCCTTGTCATGCCCATCCCTCCATTCCTTCCTTCATGTTTCAAAGATACAAAAAGAAGGCAGAACTTGTGCTCTTTCCCTGTCCATACCCAAGTGAAGCACAGCTGCTCTTGCAGGCAGTCACCAGGACTCTGCCAAAGATTTGGGCGTCCTTGCCTCTGGACCGCAGAGTGAAAAGTGTATTCCATTGCCTTGGGATTGGAACTGGAGTGGAAATGGAAGCGGGTGGTGTGCCTGCAATTCCTTGGGTGGCCCCGAGTGTGAAACTCTGCTCTGATCTTTGTTCCTGGACCTTACTGAGATTGTGAGCTTGTCCGCCCGCTGCCGGCAATGTTTGACTGTAGCTGAATGTGGGATTTTGTTAATGCTCCTATTTTTATTTTACTGGCGCTTTTGCATCGCTAATCAAACACAAGCCTCCTATTGTTCTCCCCGCTCCTTCCTTCGGGTACATGTTTATATTGAGTTATTTTAATAATAATACGCGGCGTTTGTAATCCCGCAAGAAGCCGGGGCGGCGATGAGCTCCTTTTCTGCTTGCCGAAATGCCGGGTTGCCGTGGCAGATGGTGTTATTTGATCCGCCGCTGTTGCCGGGAGCGGAGATGCCCTGGCCCGGTGCCGCTCGGGGGGCTCGGGCTGCCGGTGCCCGGAGCGGGCGGGGACTGGCGGTGCCGCTCCCGGTGCACAGCCCCCGCCGGGCTCCATCCATCCATCCATCCATCCATCCATCCATCCATCTCTCCATCCATCCAGCCCGATTTCCATCCATTCATGAATCCGTGACGTCAGCACGCTCGGTGCTTCTTTGCAGCAGGCTGCAGGATTGTGTGGGTGGAATTTCCTTTTATTTTGCAACACTTCCTTTTTTTTTTTTTTTTCTCTCTCTTTCCCCTGTTTAATTTTTTTTTTTTTTGGTGCCTTCCATCTTTTTAAAGCAAGAAAATGGAGCATCACATAGGGAATCTTCATGCTTGTGAGTATTTGGGGGGGAAACGTGTTTCTGTGAGGGGTGTGTGTTTGTGTGTGGTGTTTCATGGTCAGCGTTCCCCTTTCGCCATTTATTTCGGAAGGACAGATGGATGTTGCATTTGTGGTGGGAAAGGGCTGAAAAAATGATGCTGATAAAGGGAAGAGGAAACATGAAACCTTAATTTATCCATCACTGCATGTGAATCCAAGAGCTGGCCTGGCCTTTGCCTGTCGGTGTGCTGGACATTTTTCGCTTGCAATTTTGCACGTTATCTTATTGTGCCCCCCTTTTAAAGGGGAAGGGAATGGCTGTGGAGAATGGATATAAATGGAATATACAGGCAATGGCATAAGAATTACCAGATAGTGTAAAGAGGCAGAATTGTAGTTTTTTCTTTTTGGGGAATTGTAATTTTTTTCCTCCATGTGGGCTAATCAACAATTCCTCTTGTGTGTTACAGTGTTAAATAATTTGATTTTATTTCTGAGATTAAGGAGGTGTGTTTTCCTTTCAGTCAGCCGGGTAGGAATTTACACCTGTATTATTGAAAATAGCAGTTTGAGCTGTCTCTGATGTGCTGAACACAATTTTCACCCCTCATTTTCCTAATAAATGAGGGAGCTGGGAGTACATTTGCAGTTAACAATACTGTTCACTGGGGCAAGATTTTTCATGTTCTTGCTTACCTGAATGGGCATGATGTCATGTTTTCCCCCAATGAAAAGAAGAGCTGCTCTTTATTTTTGTTTTGGGGGGTGGTTTAGGTGCTGCAGTAGCTTAATCATATCAAACCACATGTCTCCCTTAAGTAAATGAAAAATTGGATATTTTAAGTAGATCTGGAGAAAGATGACATCAGGCCCATGTGTTTGGATATACTGATTTTAGCAGTAGGCAATCTGTTCAGTAGAAGAAGATGAAGGAATGTATTTGGATCAATAATTGTGAGGGAGAAAATATGAAAATGTTTGAAAGGAGAGAGATGCAGTCAGTCTGGCTGGGAAATGTGGGCACTTTCCACAGTACCTGCTGTGTGGGTAGTCACAGACACCTTGGGATACCCTAGAATGGGGAGGGTAGAGTTGTCATGGGTTTAAAAGTTTTTGTCACTATCCTTTTTTGTTGTGCTCCTGAATGTGTATGGGTTTTGTTTCTAGAGAGAGGCAGCCCTTTGAACCCTCTGTCTGTGACAGCCTTCCGCTGAGAAACACAAATAAATCCAGATTTTGATGTAGTGGGGGTTTTGTTTGTTTGTTTTGCTCTAACACCAGTTTTGTTTCCTGTCTTTGGGGCTTCCAGTCTGAGTCTTTGATCTAGAACGGTCCTGTCATTCAGATTTGTCTTTGTCCCCTGCTGCCTGATAGCTGAATTTATAGCTGGCATTCATTTTGACCCTTGTGCCTGGAATTAGCAAGTAACTTCTAGCAGAGAATATATGGTATGGACTCCCACTGTTATCCAGCTATAGGTGAACTTGGGTTTAATCATGTTCAGGGCTTTTTTGGTTGCATTTTTAACCCCCCTATTTCATCTCATATAGTAAAGACTAGGTAAGTGGCTTATCTCCAGTGGATCAGAAATTTGAGTAATGGTTTATTTGAAAATCTCTTCCTAGGTAAGACCTTTCACAATTAGGAGTTATTTAAACATGGTTCTGCTCTAAACAGTGGCAGGATAAGAAAAGTTGTAAGTATTTCCTGTTTTCTTAGGACTTTTTTTGTAGCAAATGTTAGATGGTGGCTGATTAGGCTTGAGTTGTTCCTACCTGGTACCTGTTCCAGGCTGTCTGCATTCGAGATGTGGGAGTGGATTTTCAAGAGCAGGGCTTCTCAAAATGGCAGAGTTATTAAATAAAACTTTTAAAATATAAAAATAAAAGAGGTCTGGTGTGGCTTGTGTGAACAGATTTTAAATCAGTGCCGGTTGCCCTTCAGCTCTGGTCCTTAGGGCCGGGGCAGGCAGGGGAAGGTGCATTGAAAGTGCCTTTTAGCCAAGCTGTGACCTGAGATCCCAGTGGAGGAAGGCAACAGCAGGTTCACTGCCTGTACAACTTCCAGTGAATTCTCAGCCATAACTGAATCCAAATGAGTCAACTGAGGCAAATGTTACCTCTGAAGCTCTCAGGAGTTTGGCACTTCACCAAGCCCTGTCCAGCTTATGGGACTTTGTTTTTTATCCCTCCTTGGCAAATACATCCCATGCAGGGGCTTAGGCTTTTGTAGGCTCCTGTTTTGTGACATTGCAGCGAATCAGTCGCATCTCCTGGGGAGTGGGGGGTAAATATTTCACCCAAAACACAGACTGCTTAGGGCTGAATACCAAGTTGGCAGCTGTGGCTGGGCCAGGAGCAGCAGCTCTGTGTGTAGCTACTCCCACCCATATAAATACTCAGTGTGTGCTTTGACCTTTGTGCTCTCTCCTTGCTGTAACTTCAACTGAGAAGTTGGTGGTTGGAGGGGGTTCAAAGGCTTTGGCAGCAGTTGGGCGTAGGCTAGGAGGAAGAGTGGATTTGTCTGTGTAGTCTGCTTTGTAACCCTCTGGTGAAGCTGTGATTGTTGGTGCTGATCCCTCTGGAGCTGTTGGTAACATAGCACTGGGGTGCTGTGAGGGAAGGAAGGCGAAAGTCCTGGCAGGGGTGAGAGGATAGACCTTTTCTAGCATGGTGGCCTGGAGGAATGGAGGTATCTATGCAGACATCCCGTTCATTCCAGGGATGCTTGTCCTTTCCTGTCCTCCTCTGTTGCCTTCTGGAGGACACCAAGATCAGTAATGTGGCTGCACAGCTGTGACTCTTCTGCTGAAACACGGGAAGTCCAGCCTCACCATCCTTCTGTGCCTGGGGAGACCCTCAGGTGTTGAGCCATCAGCTGCAGCCCAAGAGTGGTCCAGCTGGGCTGTGCTGAGTGCTGGCCTCTGCAGGGTTGGATGGCAGGAGCCATGCCAGGCCTTGGGAGCTCTCCTGGGATGCACTCCCAGGACAATGTTGTTTGTTGTTAGCAGCACGTAAAGCTGTAATGGAGCACGTTCACACCTCTAACCCTGCGCTGTCACTAATACGGGCTTACTAGAGGCTCCTGAGCAGGGCATTGTGCTGCCTCTGTCGAGGAGTAATCCTCTTTGCTCGTGTATGGTGCTTGCTAAATACAACTTAGTACTGCTGGCATTTCCCATCCAAGATCTGCCAGCTGGATTTCCAGCATCCTTCCCCTTCCCAGCAGGTGCACCAGGCATGGACCTGGTGTGGGGTGACAGGGGCCAGAGCACTGCACCTACTCCAGGAACTGTACTTTCATAGAGAGCTGTTGAGTTACTTTAATACTGGGTATGAAGCACAGAAGCTCTTAGTGCTGAGAAGTTTGTGTGAGTAGCATTTACATGTTGAATATGCCTTGAAAATGTTGAATAATTCATATCTACTATAAAAATAAAAACAAGCGTGGGAGTGAGTTTACCTGAGACCAGTCTGACACCTCACGTGAATTAAAGTGAGACTTTGATTCATTCACTGGATTCCTGAAAACAGCACTGTGATATTGATCTTCATCCTCAAAGATCTTTCAGACATTAATTAATTTTAATGCTACTCTTTGGAGGAAAATAGGATGTTTCAGTTGTGTAAGGGGGGGAAACTCCAAGATATTGTCCGTTTGTAGGACTGGAATATTTAGTGCCTTCGTGTGGCAATGTCAGTGGGGCTGTAAGGCCTCTGTGAACTAAACTGTAAATTTTTCTGTTTGTTGCTGTAAAATATTTAAGCTTGAATCCTTAAATATGTTGTTGTTGTATAGCAGTAGTAATATAATAACATGGATCAATAATAACAGGGGGATTGTCAATGAGGTAAAAGTGCAGAACTGGGAAGGACGCAGAGAAAAGGACAGAGCTTGAAGCCTGTGTCTGGGTTTGAAAAGTTGTTTCCTGCTATGGAGACATCTGGAGAGGCAAAAGGGAAGAGTGTAACTACAGGTCATTTCTGCATTTTAATCTGAGACAGATTTCAGTAGTAACTCTGTAGTGTAAAAGGCTAATCAGCATTTAGTCTGTCTTTATCCCAGCTGAATGTTTTCCAGTGTATTGATAGGCCTGTGCTGGAGGGTGTCGGTGGTGAGGTGTGTGTGGAGCTGCTGGTGTTCCCTGTGTGCACGTAGCTCACGAAACGCAGCAGCCATGGGGAGGGGAGCACAGAGCAAATAGGTGACTTAGTGACACTGATTTTTGTGGAGGAACTGTGTGGTCCCTGGTTTGTTCCCCTGCTCCCCAGAGGCAGGTGGGTGCTGGGTTCCCCTTTCTCCCAGAGCACCTGGGTTCGGAGCAGGGCTGCTCTCCAGCAGGAACGTGCAGTCCCGGCTCCCTGCAGACAATACGAGTCATTATGCAACACCACTTATTTCCTTTGGCATCAGATTATGCAATTTCTGAGCAGAAGAATGCAAAGCCCTGGAAGAACACAGTAGCATTTTAGCAGATCCAAAAATACCTTCTGCAGGATAGAGGCAGCATTTCTGTGTGTAGTGCTGAAAATACACCGTTATGTAAGGTGCTGATTTCCCAGCCGGCTCTTGGCTGGGCTGCCAGGTGAAGCAGGATGTGCTCTCCCTGCCACTGGAGAGGTCTCCCTGCACTCACAGGAAGCTGGATGGGCTCTTTGTCTCTCTTCTTCACCAAGATGGATTTTTATTGCCTTTTTCTTTCTTTTTTTTTTTTTTTTTAAATAAGTGGATGCTTGATTTCTCTTTCCAAATCAAGCACTGCTTCACCACCCCCCGCAAATTTGTGACCTTAATGTTGAAGGAGGTTCTAGTGAAACATTTGTCTCATGGTGTTGGAGGTAGAAATTCATCCCTGTGCTGAGAGGCAGGGCAGATGCACACTTTGTATGTGGGGATGAAAGTCACCAGTTCTTTTAAGGTGAAGTCTCTGCCTTGGAAATCTATTAAATATCTTTGTAGGAGACAAGAGTGTGCTAGAAAGGGGGATCTGGTTGATACAATCTGTTGGGATTTTGGCAGGAATACTTACCAGAAACTCTTAAAGAGGCTAAACAGTTATTAAATAACTGAGGCACCAGGCTGGCAGACAGATCACTGGTTAAATTATTTGGAGTAACAGTAGGGATAAAAGGATGGTAACATTGAAACTTTTTTATCTGCTTTGGAGATGGCACTACTCATACTCTTCCCACCTTTTCCTCCCTTATCTAGATATTTTAGGAATATTCTGTTTAGGCTGAGAGGCTGCACAAGGAAGGTGTTGAGAGTAATAACTATGGAGGCCGCTTGCATGGAGTACTGGAAGGCTCTAGTAAACTTGGGTGATAAAATACCTGTTCAGTTTAGTGTTGATTAAACACAATTCAGTCTTAACATCCAGCCAGAATTAGGCTCTGGCATAGCTTTTTCTGCTCAAGAATGAGATTTTAGGTTGTAAGAGACCCATGGAAGTAAGACCAGCGGCCTGAAGAACCAAAATTATCATTGTGGCTTTGTGCATTTCTGTGGCATTCTGTCCTTTTTGGGAATCCTGGCTGTGGTCTGACTTCCTCAACTACCCAGAGAAGCTGCCCCATCCCTTGAAGTGTTCAAGGCCAGGTTGGGTGGGGCTTGGAACAACCTGGGTTAGTGGAAGGTGTCCCTGCCCATGAATTTTAAGGTTTTAATGTTTTTTTTCAACCCAGACTATCTGTGATTCTACATTGTATAGCTCTAAGGTGATACAGGAGAAATGGAAAAGAGGTGATCAAAAACTCAGAGCAAGTATCAAGTGGTGAGTGAGGTCAAGTGATAATTGTTAGACTTGAGCAAAAATGTTGGAGTGGAGGATGGGATAATTTTTAAAATCACAGCTGGAATGTTCAGGTGTCACTGAAGCAGTGAACAACTGGCTGTGTCAGAAGGAAGAAAGAAAGAAACTAAAGGCATGCGAACCTGGTGTTGCCTTCTACAACACAGTTAAGCTACAAAACTGCCTGCCACAGTACAGTGTTTGCCAAGGTGTTCTGGTTAAAAAAAATTCCTTGGCACGTTGGCACAGGAGCAGTTGTTTGTGTGCTGAGGCACAGGCACCAGCACAGTGTGCTGTGAGCAGGGCAGCTCTGGCTGCCTGCGCACCCTTCCCTTGTCTTTGCAGCAGGAAAGGGGGATGGATGAACCTCCTCAGCTTCTGTGGCTTTATCCCATTGCTGCAGCCTAGGTGCCACTTCTTTCTCCTTAGCCAGGCTTGCTTGGGGCGTGCAAGGTGTCAAGCAGACCTGCAGCTGGGTCTGCACACAGCTGGAATTCAGCCATTGTGGATATTTCTTGGCTGGTACGTGGTGCTATTTTTGTCATTGTCAGAAAGGGTTCAGGCCGCAGAGCTACACAGGGTTCCCCTTCTCACTGGTACAGCCACAGACAAAAGGATATCACAACTAAAATCACTTCTCCAAAAATGATGTGTCTCTGTTTTTTGGATAAATGGAATATATTGAATAAAGGCTAAATTAAATCATCATGAAGTCAGGCTTTTGTTGTGATACACAGACTACATGCAACATATTACATATAGTTAATGTTCTATTAACATTTTAAAATTATGATGGTTATGATAGTGAGCCCTAAGCAGTTGCTGCCTCATCACTCATGGTGTCTGCAGAAGAAAGCTGTCTTATGTTGAGGTGGCATCCAAATATTTATTGGAGAGAGGAAGTAAAAGTATGAGTTCAAGTCAGGACTCTGCAGGAGGTGCAGAAGTATTGTAGTGTTTATCTGACAACATAAGGAACAGTGTAAAGCACAGAAAAGCCAGTGTGACAAGACTTCACTTTCCCAGGTAAACGTGCTGTTTGTTGTAGAGAAATGTTTATATGCAGAATTATAAACAGAGGTATTGCAGTGACAGAAAATCTCAGCTGGATCAGATGAAGAATTTTCACTTGTTTTATCAGCAATTGATTATGTTTTGGCAATATTATTGTAATATTTAAAGATAAGGCTTGGTTGTGGCTGGGCATTCATGTGGGTGTAAGAAGGGAAGAAATGTTCTTCCTTGAAGGAGCAGTGTGTCTTGAGAAGGAGATTGATGGCTTAAAAACACCCAAGATTTTGTCTTGGGCTACTCCACAGTTGGCTTAAAGGTTTGCCTGTAGCCTGGGCTGGTTTATACCAAATTAATGTAGGCAAGCTTCATAGTATAGCTTCTTTTCTTACAGCCTAACAAAACAGATTATGTAACTTATAAAAAACATAGTATAATTAATAAATTAATGTAGTCATGTAACTTTAAAAAAAATTCAACTCTCCAGAAAACAAAGAGTTTGCCTTTTGGTGATGTGTAACTCATTCTCTGTTAATAAATCTGCTTTTACTTTTTTTTCTTTTTTTCAAACCAGCCATTCAAAACACAAGCCTATATTCCAATGTAACGTAAAAAGTGTGGCAGAAGAGGAGTATCTGATCCACTCATGTAACATTTTCTTCATCAGGAGACCAGGAAAAGAAAGTCTGTTGATATCCTGTGTGATAAAACCACATAGTTCAAACCCCAAAAGTCAGAAGTGACAACAGAAGCTCTGGGACTTGCTAACTCAACAGCTCTCAGTTGTTCCTGTGCTGGAGTTGTACAGTGATGGGAGAGGACTGTTGTAAAAATTCCCTGTAGAATTTGAGAGAGAGTCACGAAGGAGAGGAGAACATCATATCTGTGCTTTATAGACATGGTTTTTGTGGTTTTGTTAGATTTTAGAACATTTTTAAGGCATAGTCACAGCCACTAGTTGAGATGATACATAAATAAGTTCCAGTCGTGTTATCAGTGAGGAAATGTGTACAGTTACCTTGTTGTTCCCACTGTAGCCAGGAGGAAATCACACTGAATACCTGGAAAAAGCAAAGGGACTACAGGGCTTGGCTGTAAGTAGTGATCGGGGCAGGAATCTCCCCTGTCCATGGTAGTTCCATGTACCAGCTGGATAATTTTTGCCAGCAGCTCTGTTTCAGCCCCTAACCACAGATCAGACAATTGCTTTTATTGCCTTTTCATGTTGGAAGTGCAAGCAGAGATTATGTTTCACTGGCTAAGATACAAATAGCGTTCAAGGAAGCAAACTTAGTGTTACTGCAGACTTGGGCTGGCAGGAGACTGAGTGGTGGCCTCTGTGCTTACACCACCTTTCCAGCACACTGACTTTTTTTTGGTTTGGTTTGTGTGCTGTGTCTGATTTGCCACTCATTTTTTAGCACAGCTTTTTAAAGGAGAAACTTTAAAGGAGAAACTTCAGTAATGGTTCATGCAAGGCGTTGGGTTAACTCAGCTGCAAGCCTGACCATTGTGTTCACACTCTGATGAATATTGAACCTGTATAGGCAGCCAGGTGCTTTGGTGGCTCTGGGAGAGTGTGAGGACACTTCCTGGATGGCTGTTTCCAGGGACAGGCACAATATCAGGCAAGGTGAGAGTGTGTCTTGGTAGCTGATTCACCTACTTGGTGATTCAGGTGAACTTTCACTTCTCTATAGTTTCAAACTGAGTTTTGGGCTGACATGTTGAGGTGCAGCCTCACTCTTCTGAGAAGAGGTGCATTTCATGCTCCTCTTGTCTGAGGGTGGTGGGATTTTGCCTGTAAAAAATACTTTGCATGGAAATGGAGTCATTTATGAGAAGCTGTGATCCTACAAAATTACAAGGAGCCTTGACTCTCCTTCCAGACAGAAGAGAAATTTGTTAGTGCAGAGTGCATGAACTCATCAAAACAGTTCAAATCTGAGGGTCTGCCTTCAAGTCTGTGTGTGCAGCAGCACTTTGTGAAATCCAAATCTTTTAAATATGCACAGTCCTCCCACACGTGGAGCTTCCAGCTTTTGACTGGGAGGCTGCTGCAGCAGGAGCATAATTCAGATAGGAATAGCACAGCCCTTGGCTATGCCTTTCCCTGGAAAAGCTGAAGATGCACATGCAGATCACAGACATGGGATCCCAGGCAGGTTTGTGTTGGAAAGGACTTCAAGAATCATCCAGTTCCACCCCCTACAATGGGCAGGATCACCTTTCACAATCCCAGGTTGCTCCAAGCTCTGTCCAGCCTGGCCTTGGACGCTGCCAGGGATGGGGCAACCTGTGCCAGGGCCTCCCCACCTTCACAGGGAACAATTTCTTCCTAATATCTAAACTAGATCTGCCCTCCTTTAGCTGAAGGCCATTCTACCTTGTCCTGTCACTATATGCCCTTAAGGGCCAGTCTGGATATAAAGAAACCTAAAACTTTGAAGAAAATGGGTTTTTTTTTGGTCTTTTATTGGGAAGAGTGCAACATGAAAAATCTCAGCCTTTTGGTACTCTGACTAAAAGAATAGTGGCAACATGACAATAAAACTTGGAAAATGCTCTTCTTCCCTTGTTTGAAGAGATGGTGAGATATAAACCAACCTAGTTTTGTTGGATTAAATAACATTTTGCTAAGGCAAGAGGTTGCACATTGTAGAATTTACTGCAATAGAAGAGAATTTCAAAAATTCATTTCCCCAACAAGTCAGCACTGATGTAGTGTGGCAGAAACCACCTTCTCCTCCTCCCAGGGTTTCTGTACCACTTTGCTTCAAGTTGGCTTGATAGGCAGTTTTTTAAAAGAAGAGCTGCTGTTTCATGCTTTCCAAACAATGAATTTGTTGCACCTCTGAAAATCAGGCTGCTTATGTAAGGGCCTAAATAAAACTGTATCATGCCAGTTTGAAAATAATTCCATAACTTTTATATGCCTTCTCTCCCCATAAAGCACATACTGGGGCATGTAAAGTGGCAGGATACTGTGCCTAAAGGCTTTTTTTATTTGAAACATCTCAGTGTTGAAGAAGGCAATTTGATCTGGGAAAACAGATCTCATATCCCTGAGTCTGGGGCTTTGTTCTTGGCTGATCTGTGTAGTGAAAAGCTCTTCATTCCCTGTTAAACCTCCACAATCAAACATTCCAGAGGCAGAGAACTAAAAATGTGAAGGTAAAACCTTACACTGTAGTAGTGTACTCTTGAGAGTCACATAACGGCAAAATTATTTTATCCTTCAAGTCTGATTTAATCCTTAATGTACTTCCCAAGGCTTAAATTTGAGATATTTTAGGACACTGTTACCTCAAATTCTAGCCTTTGTATTTGGGTTTCTTGCAGGACACCTGTCTGATGTTTCATTTGCTTCTTAATATTCTATGTTACAAAAAGCAGATTTCTCTGTAGGAACAGTGGTCGCATTTTGCTCTTGTTTAAACAATTACTTGTCACTCTCTGACTGTAGGTAAGGAGCAGGGGCTGTGCCCAGGAACACTTGGGCTGGTGGTTGGTGTTTTTCTGGCTTTTCCAATTTGGAGTTGGGCTTGGCCTGTTGTTTTTCTGGAATTCTGTTCAGGTCTGAAGCATTTTCTTGTCAATAACTAATAATAGTAATTACTGATATTAATATCAATAATTGTCTTATCAATAAATCTGTGATAATATAACAACTGCTGCTAGTAGTGACTGTACTGTGAGGTCACACTGCAGCTTCCCACACTGGTGAGTTGGTCATTGTAATGCTGGACATCAGCAGATCAGGAATAACCAACTCTCCAGCTTCCCATATGAGTCTGATTCTGAGCTCCTGTACTGGTTTTGGGCTGTGCTGCAGCCTCTGCCTCACTTGCTGTTTTTGCTTTCTTTTAAAGAACAAAATAAATAAATAAATAAATAAAAGCTTTAATGCAGACCCCATGTGATCAGGCAGGATACAGGAAGGTAATCCAGGTTCCTGGCTGTTCCTGTTTGCTGCTGGAGAGGGGCTGATGCCCAGAGCAGGAGCTTTTCATCCTGTGGGCTGAAGGGTTTATCTCTCCTCTCTTCAGTGACCTCATCCTGAGGAGTTATGGCACCGAGCTGTTCCCTTGCCATTGGTTGTGTCCTACCTGGCCACCTCTTTCTCCCTTCCAATGGCTGTTTGCAGAGCCTAGAAATTTGCACCCACTATAACTGATCTTACTTTTTAATGAAATAATTTCTGTTAAGGCAATTTTTTTTTTACCCCACTCTCAGCTTCTTATGGAATTGAAAACTGAAATTTGTTCTATGTTGCAGACTGAATTTGCTTAATTATTGTGGCCCATAACATTAGAGCCTCTTGTTTCAGAAGGGGCTATCCCAGAACTGTGTTTGCAGTGGGCAGTTCTGGCAGCATGACCCCCAGCCATCAGCCTGGCTCTGTGGGAAGGTGGTACCACCGTGGGTTGTGGAAAAAAGACCTCTCAGTGGAGCATGGAGCAAGAGATGGGAACATTTCTTAAAAGGGATCCCAACTCTTGTTCTAAGTGCAACCTCACAGAAGCTCATGCAGGGCAGAAGTGGAGATTAGTGGTGGGAGATCAGCAAGGTGGGTCTGCTGTTCTGGGAAACTCTCAAAGTTTTACTTGCTTATGAGGGTGACGTGGATTGCGGTTAGATAATTGAACCTATCTTGCCACAGTGGACATGGAGGGTCAATCAAAGGTCCAGGACGGTCACAACTAGGTGGAGCTCTGAGGGAGCAGCCACAAACCATCCCTTGGTGGAATGAAGGTACCTGTATCACTGGGCTTTGTTTCTCTGACACCTTGTCTCAAGGGTTTGCAGAAAGATCCTGAGCTTGTGGGTTGTGCCAGGCCCAGGAACAGTGGTGGGACTCAAGTCATAGCTGAGCTGGGGCCAGCTTCAGTCTGATAATGCTATGGGAAATCTGCAAATAAACTTTCACGATTTTGACCTTTAGGCTCTTGTTTAAAATTGTGATGTTTGTTTACTGGGTAATTCCTGCCGCAGGTTACCAAGAGTATTGCCTGAGTGGAGTTTCTGTTGGAACCATTTATTTGTTTCTTTTAGCGCAGTAATTATTTACCAAGTATCAGCGGCTGTCTGGAAAGTCTAGTTAATTATCAGCTCACCTCAGTGAAACTGCACGTAGTGAAAATACTTAAAAAGAAAAATTAAGAGTTGCTCTTTTTCCTCTTGTTTCAGGTACTGGGCCCAAGCGTTACATGTGAGTTGTGTCCTACAAATGCTCTGAGCACCCCCTCGGGCCGTCTCCTTGATGCACACTCACGGCATCATGGCCAGCACTCAGGAGCGCCTGAGCCTGTCTTCCTCTCCCAGCTCCATCGGCAAAGCGTTCTGTGAGGACAGAGACTTGGGGAGGTTCCCCGAGGAGCACCCCGCTGCCGGGAACCACCCGTCCCCGGAGCTGCTGGAGGACGTTCGGGAGCGGGGCTCGCCGCCGGCCGAGCTGCTGGAGGGTGTGAGCAGCCCGGGCACGGCGGCCGTGCTGACCAGCATCAGCGAGGACGCCCGGGACCAGTTTGAGAACAGCGTGCTGCAGCTGCGAGAGCAGGACGAGCCCGAGCCGGGGCTCCCGCAGGGCACGCGCAGCCCTGGGGACGGGGACACCAACGGGGCCACCGACGATGTCAAGGTCCAGTTCAACCGCACGGGCAGCGGCAGCGGCGGCTTCCTCGAGGGGCTCTTCGGGTGCCTGCGGCCCGTGTGGAACATCATCGGCAAGGCCTACTCCACGGACTACAAGCTGCAGCAGCAAGGTAAGGGGACACACCTGCACTGCTTCGGGGTGAGACGAGGGGAGTAACGCGGGGCTCTTCCCCAGCTCTCCACGTGGCCGTCTTGGTCCTGTCCAGCCCTGTCCCGGGTTTCCAGGGATACATCCTGCACTACAGAGCCAACGGGCGTCTGCGTGGCAAAGGCAGCTCGTGGGGGAGTCAAAACCGACTGCCTGTTCAGCCCCGTGGCTTGGACTGCTGTGACAAGGCCTGAATCTGAGCTGAGCGTGGGGATCAGAAGGAATTGTGTTGAGGTACTTGGAACAATCCCCCTGCTAATTTTTGGAGGTTTTTCATGCCAGATGGAAAACACTGACATAGGCACTTCCACTTCAGAATCTCTGGGTGAAGGTTGTCCCCAGCTGACCACCAAAAAGCAGTAGTATTGATTCTCTTTTTAAAATACTCTTATTTCTTTTTATTCAGGAGTAATTTTCCTCTTTAAACTATCATTCAGTACTTGTCTTTCCGGAAATACGTTCTTTAATATTTATATCTTTTCCATTTGGATGTGTAAGCATAAATGTGTAAGTGTATGTGAGTATAAATACATATAAAATCTGTAGCTTGGGAATACGTGATGTCCCAGTTGACTACATATGTATCTATATATCTGTCTCTATATATATCTTTAGGGGGTACTGAAAGCTAAAGAGCAGAGTATGCTCTGCTGTTGGTGTCTGATTTCTCCCCTAGCACAGGGGGAGGGAGGTGGCAGATGGGAAAAGAACAAGCTGTCATTAGAATTAAGGAGCTGAAATGGTTGAGCTTATGGAAAATGGGAACAGCCTGGCCACTGCAGTACCATGGGGCAAAACCTCCTTTGAGCATCATTCAGTAGTAATCAAATGGCTTTTTGGCACTTGACAAATTACAAGATACAAGGTCAGAAACCTGTCTGAGTGGTTCAAATCTAAACCCCAGAGGGATGGGGAACAGCTCCTAATATGAGGGAACAGAGCTGTTAAATAACATGTTGGATGAATTTGACTTGAAATCAACTTCCTAGAGTCAGTAGTTTCCAGTTCATAAGCAAGCAGGAAATGCACCTCTGCATTCCAGGTGCCTCCTGAGCTCAGCCCTATGTGCAAGGGTTTGCTCTGGTTTGAAATTCTCTGGCACAGTTGGTTCTGTTTTGTTTGCAAGTTGTAAATTTGGTGTGTCGTGTGTGGTTGAGACTATAAATAAAAACAGCGGCAGAAAGTTCCCTGGGGGATTAGGGCTGCTGGGGTGACTGCATACTGGGTGGACAGTTCTGGAAGGGGCTGTCTGGGTAGGGAGTCTCCCTTGGGAAGGAAAAGGAAGAAAGGAGGTTCTGAGCAGTTGGATGACATTCAGAGCAGGCATTGGGCAGTGTCTGTGTGACAGTGCTTTGGGTTGGATGCTCAGTGTTTGTGAGTAAAGCTAAGAATTTCCGAGGAAAGGCCACGGATGGAGTGGCCATAGCCGCTGCCAGCAATTCTCTGTGTGTCCCACACCTGTCCCCACTGCTGGCTCTGAGCCATCCCTGGTGTGTCCCTGTCACCTCGGAGCAGTGGCTTTGGGAGAGCTGCCTGTGAGACAGAGATCTCATTTCCCCTATAACTGGGCCAGCTGATGCACCGAAGACCACAGTGCAACCTGTGCTTTGGTGGCCCACAGGGGACATTGACTTTCGTATGGAAGTCTCCAAACTAAAGGATTGAAGCACTAAGGAATGAAAAAGAGCAGCTGAAAGCACTGCTGGGGCTGGAGGGGTGCACACAGAGCCTGTTCCTGTGCACAGGGTGTCTTGCTCTTCTCTGTGTTGGGAGCATGTTCAAAGCCACACATCCAAGGGCACTCTGCTGTTTGCTGCTGGCATCAGGCCCTTCTAAAAGGGCAGATTTGAATGGGCTACAGATGTGGTAAGGCTGAGGATTAACTGGGATCAGCTATATGTAGCCTGTGTGGTTGAGCTTCATTTTCAGCATCTTTGCTGTTAGAAAGGGGAGTGAAAAGAAGATTTTTAAAAAATAATTATTATTTTTTTCTTCTGGAGCTGCTCAGTTGTCTGGCTCTGATGACATCTGTTACCCTGATGGCAGTACTACACTTCTGTTACCCAAGGATAAACCTTTTCAAACTGCTTCTGTGCTGAAACTTGAGGATTTTGTGAGAATATTCATGTTCTCTTTTCCAGATGATCTCATTCTTGTTTCTTGCCACCAAAAAATCATCTTTGTGTGCATTTCATCAGCTACATACAAGACAGCAGTTCAGTTACTGATGTATGTGATTATTTTTATTTTTGCTGTCTTTTAGCAAGAGCACAGAGGATGCATGGATTATGTTTGTGCAAGTGCTGCGTGGCTGAGGAAATGTCTGGGGCTCTTTCGGCAGCAAAGAGAGGATTGTGGTGGCTTTTCATTTCCCTGGGAGCTGCTTTACAGCTTTGAGCTCGTGCCATGGATCTGTGCAGATGATTTTTTCTTCCCCCCTTCTTTATGAGACAACTACTTAAAGCTTCATCCAGGAGTTAATCCTTTGTGTTGGGCTGAATTGACAACAGGAGTAGGAGTCCAGTTTGGATCTGCAGCCATGTGGCCTTCCAGTACTTAAAGGGGGCTTATAAAAAAGAGGGAGAGTGGCTTTTTACGTGGGGAGGCAGTGATAGGGCAAGGGGGAATGGTTTTAAACTAATAGAAGAGAGATTACATTAGGAAGAAATCCTTCCCTGTGAGGGTGGTAAGGCCTGGCAAAAGGTGCCCAGAGAAGCTGTGGCTGCCCCTGGATCCTTGGAAGTGTCCAAGGCCAGGCTGGGTGGGGCTTGGAGCACCCTGGGATAGTGGAAGGTGTCCCTGCCTGTGGCTGGGGGTGGAAGGGGATGGGCTTTAGGATCCCTTCTAACCCACACCATTTTATGTTGCCTGCAGCTGCTTCGTGGTACTTTTTGCTGTATCCCTGCCCACCTGCTTTGGCTGTCCTGCAGCCCCATTCTTTGGGACATGCTGGTGGTGTTGTGGTTGCAGTAGTAAAAGACAAATAGGTTTCATGTCCTTGAGCCCATACTGCCTGTGGAGCTTTGGCTCGTGACTTGGTGAAAGAGGGAAAAGATAAGAACAGCTTTTACATTATTCTGAATTATTTTCTTGTTTAAATTTCTTCTTGACTGTCCTTGCTGGCACCTGAATGGTCAATAAGAGGGGTCTGCCTGTTCTTCCCTGCAGGACACGGGCTGGGCAGAGCACTGGTCAGCTGGAAGCTGCCACAGGCTCTGTGCTGGTTGATCAAGGGATGCCAGTTGCTGCTTGGTGAGGAGTCATTCCTGTGGGGAATGTTTGCTTTTGTATTGTTCAGTGCCACCTGATTATCTGAGGTTTAAGTACTTGTGGTTTGACCCATAAAATCCCTCCTGCCTATGTTTCTCCAGTTGTTTACCCTGATTTCTAAAGGCTGTTGGTAAGTGCTTTCAGGGAGACACACTTGGTTCTTTAATTTGCATCTACCAGTTATTTAATTGGGATTGTGGAGACTCCAACACTTTAAAGCAAGACTTGTTTGTGTTTCCTAGAGACTCATTTGACTTCCCAGCCATTTCCTTTGGATTAAGAAGCTGTCTCCAGGAGCTGCTTTCACCTTCCCTTTCACGAGCTGTGGGTTTACCATCACTGTGAGAGTTTTTGTGTGTACCTGAAGAGCAAGGTGCCTGTCAGAGGGTGCTTGTGTTGAGGGGGTCTGTGTAAACCAGAGATCCTTCTTGTCACAGTGCCAGTGCTGGAGGGCAGCCAGTGCTGGGAAAAACTTCCTCCAAATAGATTGGTTCAATGGCTCAGGCTGCTCCTGCGTTCCTTCCCCATGGGAAATAGATTCTCATCATTCTACTCAAATGGTTCTTAATCACCTCAGAAACGCAAGTTCTTGTGCAATACCTGCTGCTATTACACTTTAATTTATTTAGGGGAAGCATCCCACTCGTTTCTTAAGGCCCAGAAGAGTCTGACTGCTGCACTGTATATTACTTATGGTTTGGCTCTTTGTTCTTCTTGATATTCCCAAAGATGTGGGATATTTCACTGTCACCACACTGAAACCTCTTTCCTGAATTGTGCCCCTGACAATCAGGATGTAAGTGGGAGAACATCTGTGTTCCTAAATAAACACAAGATTACTTTGCAGAAAGAACCACATGAACTTTTGCTTACTTTGTTTACAGGCTCTCTCAGCCTTTGCCATTGCAGAGGGAATGTTAGAGGAAAGTAATATTTACCTGATAGGGAATATTAAAAGCAAACTAGGGTTCCAAGGTGATACAGTTATCCATTACTGCTCACAAACTGTAGATGCTTCATGGAAGTGAATGTTCTGTGTTCTGCACAGGAAAGACACACTTCCTACAGTAAGGATGGAAAGAGACTTTGGACAATGGGAAATGGCTTCCCACTGCCAGAGGGAAGGGTTAGATGGGATACTGGGGAGAAATTCTTCCCTGTGAGGAAGGTGAGACCCTGGCACAGGGTACCCAGAGAAGCTGTGGCTGCCCCTGGATCCCTGGAAGTGTCCAAGGCTGGGCTGGATGGGGCTTGGAGCACCCTGGGATAGTGGAAGGTGTCCCTGGCCATGGCAGGGGGTGGGACTGGATGGGCTTTAATATCCCTTCCACCTCAGTCCATTCATGATTCCATGAAAAAAACAGCTATTTCAGTACAACAGAATACTTTCTATGTTGCCAGTATAAAAATACTGTTCATCGACATGCAAAAAAATCATCTATATTTTCCACCTTCTTTCAGAAGTGATGCGTATGTGAATTAAGTAGAAATACAGATATTCTTGATTTAGTTATGAATTAAATATTTGATTTTATTAATTATCTAATTATTTTATTTATTTAGAATCTTTTAGTGTTTAAATGTCCAAAGACTTAAATGCCAATTTATGTTCAGAGCTGTGAATGGATCCATGAGTATGGAAAATAGCCTTGTGTCTGAGAAGGAACACATGCTGGGGGTTGAACTCTGCCCTGCCGAGGCAGAGGGAATTTCTGCTGTGGATGAGCAATGCTTTTGTTTTTAGTTCAGTGAGCAGAAGGTTTGCTGGGGTCTGGCTCTGGGGGAGAGCTGCTTTTCCATGGCTGTGCCTGGGGAGTGCTCTTGCTCAACAGGAGACAGCAGCCACTGCCCGCCTGTCACAGGTATGATCCCCAGGAAAGCTTTGAACTGGGATCAGCCCACAGACAGTTGGGATACACAGATTCTCCTTCAGTGATAACAGTATCTAGAATGGACACTTTGGCATAATCCCAGCTGCAGCCCTGGGAACGTCGCAAAGGTTTGGACTCTGGATGAGATGAGGACGCACACCTTTGTAGTCATCTGAAACAGATCTGTACAGGTGTGACTTCCTTTTATTTCAGAAATCAGAGGGTTACTTGTTGGGTTTTCTGCTTCATAATTTATTCTTTGAACTTAGGTCTTTATTGAATTACAGTAAATAAACAATTGCCTGCCTTTTATCCTGCTGTTTGTGAGATTTAAGGTAATTTCAGCATGACTAGCAGGGTCCAGGGCTTTCTGTTCTGATGGGTGCAGCTCTCTTGAAGCAGTTTATACAGTGCCACTGGAACACTCCAGCATTATCCCTACAAATGTGTGTGGATTGCTTAAGGTTGTTTTGCCTGTTTGACATTGATATACACAGTGTTGGTGTGGGAAGGACCTGTTTCTGTGCCTGCTGCTGGTGGTTGATATGCTTTGTGTTGGTTATCTTGGTGGTTGCTGCTCTGTGTTTTACAGCCTGCCACCTCTGACTTTTATTTCCTATTTTTGTTTATTTCAGGGAGTGAAAAAGACCCTCAATATTTTTTATATCACTTGTGAAAGTTAAATGTTTCTTTTAGTCTGTGTTTTTCAATGGAGCCATGCACTTTGTTCAGTGTTGGGGCAGAGGATCTCCTCCCAGAATTGCCAATCCAGGGTCCCTGGTATGGTGAATTGCTGCCTGCCAAGCTGGAATGGCTCACACAAGTGGTTAGCATGGAGGTGAAAAAGCAGCTGGAAGGATGGCAATGAGCAGGCTGGAGGTAGCTGGGATGGCTGAAAGGGTTGCTGGGGCTGAGCACATGTGGTGTGTGCCTCACCTGTACCTGGAGAAGATGTCATCTATCCCCTCCAGAAGAGCCCAGCCTGTGGTGCAGGAGATGGGAGTTGCTGCCCTGGTGTGCTCTGACAGTTCTCATGTTCTTGACCTTTCCATTATCCCTCTTTTCTCCTGTGCCCAGACACGTGGGAGGTGCCGTTCGAGGAGATCTCGGAGCTGCAGTGGCTGGGCAGTGGGGCACAGGGAGCTGTCTTCCTGGGGAAATTCCGGGCCGAGGAGGTGGCCATCAAGAAAGTGAGGGATCAGAACGAGACGGACATCAAGCACCTGCGGAAGCTCAAGCATCCCAACATTATTGCCTTCAAGTAGGTTGTGACCCCTGTCAGGAGCTTTGTCTAAGACAAAGTGGTGCTCACCCTTCCTGTCCAGTTCTCTGTCTGCTGCTCCTCACTGTGTGTTCTCTTTGACAGGGGAGTTTGCACCCAGGCCCCGTGCTACTGCATCATCATGGAATACTGTGCCCACGGGCAGCTCTACGAGGTGCTGCGGGCCGGCAGGAAGGTTACCCCACGGCTGCTGGTGGACTGGTCCACAGGGATTGCCAGTGGCATGAACTACCTGCACCTCCACAAAATCATCCATCGAGACCTCAAGTCACCAAAGTGAGTCTCAGCTGCTTAAACATCCCGTAGTTTGGGTTCCTCAAGTCATCAGAGTTAAACATCCCCCAGTTGTGGTTCTTCAGGTCATCAAAGTGAGTCTCAGATGCTTAAACATCCCCCAGTTGGGGCTATTTTTAACTTTTCTTGAGAAATAGTTTAAAGTTTGGTCAAAAGGCTCTACTATTTTTTCCCCCATGTTGACTCAAAACTAATGAGGGTGAAACTATTGCAACTTGTCGGCACTTAACAAGACTGGAAATTTTACCAGTATTTTCCATGATAAATAGCAGTCAGGAAATATTTAATGATTTGACAATATCTGGTCTTCTTGGAAAGTGGGATATTCTGTTGCCTTCTGCTTTTTATTTTTCCTTCTTATTTTCCTGTTATTTCCCTGGTTTTCTGGAATGTATCTTCTTTATTTCTCTGTTGCTTTTCTGATTAAAATGTTCTGGCTTCTTTATATTCTTATTCCCTAGATGTTTATTACTTCTTAATCTGTGACAATGCATTAAGATAATGCTTTTAGATTATTTACAGCACAGTTTAAGGTACAGCTTTGCCTCTGGATCTTCAGTTACTTGTTAATTTGCAGTTTTATTGAGATTGATTTTTGATGCATTAAGAAATGCATTTAAGGCGTAGAACACAACCACCCAAAACAGAGTGAGAGCTTTTATTGGGGAAAATACAAAATCTTTTCTTTTGTACTGCACTTGTGAGCAGTGGGGCTTCATCAGCAGGTTGCATTGATTAAGAAGGGATTTACTCCAGTGGCTGTTGTGGTGAAAGAAAAACCACAAAATGCTGACTTCTTTTTTTTTTTTTTCTCCCCTTCTCTAGTGTTTTGGTTACACACACAGATGCAGTAAAGATTTCAGATTTTGGTACGTCTAAAGAGCTCAGTGATAAAAGTACCAAAATGTCCTTTGCGGGGACAGTGGCGTGGATGGCCCCGGAGGTGATACGGAACGAGCCTGTCTCCGAGAAGGTGGACATCTGGTGAGTTCTGGTCATGGTCAAGCACCTTTCACCTTCTCTTCAGTCCCTTGGTTTCCCAGCACTTCCATGTACTTTCCCCATCCTGTGCCTGAGCATGGTTTGCTCTGTGGTGGGTTGTTCCTTTCTCCTCCTGCCTGGTGCCCTGAGCTTTGGTGGGCTCTGATGGAAAGGGAAATGACACAGGTGTCCTGGCTGGGTGCTGACCTGCAGGTTCCAGCTGAGGCTCAGTCCAGACAGTCTGTGTCTTGCAGGCAGCAAATGCAGAAATTCTTCCCTTGGTCATTATCCAGCCCAGAGCTTTCTCCCAGTGCTGCGCTCAGGGCCCCCTCGGCAGCCTCCACAGCCAGGGTGGTTTTCCATTGCTTCTGGCCCTCTTCAGGGCCATGCTGGAGCTGTGGGGAGGCCCCAGCTCTGCTCCCCATCCTCTTGTGCTTCCTGCACACCAGGCTGGTTGTTGTATGGGCAGCCCCAGGGTTACAATCCAGTGAATCCAATCCTGGATCCAAGAGGGAGGAAGCCAGGATAAGTTGTAAGAGTTTTGGAACTCGTTCCCATCGATGTGGAGCATGTTCTGTGTCCAAAGGAACACAAGGAACGGTTCAGTCTCTGTGCTATTGAAAATGCCTGAGAGGGCTTGGCCTTGGAGTTCCTTTGGGAAGCCTCTCCACAGGTTTCAGAGCCCTCAAGGGAACTGCATCTCTGTTTCTGCCTCATTATTTCAGCATATTAAATGTCGGCAGCCAGGACAAATGCCCTTCTCCCTGCTTTACAGCCAGGAGGGTTTTTGCTTCCTGTGGTTTTTCAGCTTCAGATGCTGTCCCTTCCCTGGCAGGGCAGGAAGCTGCTGAACAAAAGCCATGGGTGGTCCAGGGTGCAGTGGAGTCAGGAGCTGCTGCTGGAGTTATAGCTCAGGCCTGGGCTTCACCTGAAGGGCAAGATTTCCTGCAGGGAAGGTGGTGTTACCTGTGGTGTGCAGCTGCTCTCCTGCCCATGGTATCCTGTGTGTTTAACTTGGATGTCAAGGTCACAGCACAGCCATCTCCTCTGGGAAGAACACTTAGGCTGTTCTGGAAAGAGAACACACCCAGCATTTGTCTGCTGAACCCCTCCCTTTGAATCACGGGATTCTGAGGAATGAGTGGTGCTGGATTTCCACCCTTGGGTTTCTGTCCTTTAGAGTGGTTTATGTTCAGGAATATTCCACAGAACATCCTCTCCAATAAAACCTTTGCTCCTTCCCCCAGTGACTTGGAGATGTCTCTCTTTAGTGCCAGTTCCTCTGGAGTTCACAGCACTTCAGACTGTCCTTTGCCATCCATTCCTCCCTCAAGATGAAAAAAAATTATGTTCATGAATGCTGCCAACAAATGAGAGCAGTTCCTGAGCTGCTTATATGTCTGCTGTCTCTCATCTCAAACAGCATGCAGAAAAATAAATCTATAATCTTATCAGGAGTCTTGGAAATCCTTTGTCAGTTCTTAGTCATGACATATATGAAACCAGATGAGCTTTCCCTGGTAGTTTGTCCAGCCTCCTGGATCCCTGCTTTCCTGCAGCCCACAAAAAAAAAGGATTTTGAGGCGAGAAATATTCAAATTCTGCTTGTTTATAATTCTGGCTTTTTTTTTTGCTTTTTTTTTTTTTCCTAACACATGATTTGAAGCCGGGGGGTTTTGAAAGTGCAGTATTTTTCACATGAAGTTGTTTCCTGACTGATGTTTGTTCAGACCTGATAGTTTGTCCCTTAGAAGTTCTTCTGTACTTAATAAAAGCACAGGCTATTGGTATATGCCAGAAACACCCTTCTCCTCTTTCACCTGGCTATAGTCTCCAGCTTGGAAGGGTCAGTGTTCCAGAGAGGAATGGGACATGGAGTAAGGTGGCATGTCTGGCTTGGAAATGGAGATGGTTGTGCCTCATCTGTATCACAGCCCAGTTGATGTGCAGTAACAGTGGTGGTGGTTCCTAGCAGCATTTTGTTTACCTCTGCATTGACTGGTTTGGTGTGTCATCAGGTGATGACTGTATACAAAACAGAAGTTTGCTGTTAAAAATTAAGGTTTTAGTTTTTTCTGGTAACTTCATTGAGGAAGAGAAGCAAAGTGAATTTTCTTACCTCTTCTTTCAGTTCTTGTAGGAGGTTCTTTCCTTGACTGAGTTCTCTTAATTTTTTTTGTTTTTTTGATTTATCCTCCATTTCTTCAGAACAAAAGGAATATCAGATTAGACCTCGTGCTTTTGGTAGTGACAGTTATGCAAGTAGCATTTGCTTCCTAATTCCTGTGTTGCAGTAGTTGTAGTGCCAAGTCTCAAACCTTGAAACTGTAACTTGGGACTACAGGTAACAGCAGAGGGAGCCTTTGGTTAGGGAAAAGAAAACAAAACCAATTAAATGAAATGTAAAAAAGCCACAAAACCTTTGTTGTGTTGTCTCTGTAAGACACCTGTTAGTCTGTGCAGTAGCCCATCATCTGTTCTTACCAGCAAGAACAGTCCAAAGTCTATCTGAGAGTAGACTTTGGAGTGTTTTCATTTAACAGGAGCAAGACTTAATCTGTACAGAAAATGTGCTTTCAGGATCTTTAAAATCTCACAAAGAAGCAGGAAAGGGTGGGTGAAAGCCAATGTAGTTTTGTGCTCAGCCCAGGGCTGAGCAAAGGAGTTACCTGGTGTGCTGAAAACCACTGTTACACCTGCTTGTGGTTTCGGACCAGACATCCCTATTTCTCTGTTTTGCCCAACAAACTCTTTTTTCCAAGCTCCAGATGTTTCTGTTAACAGCTTCTGTGTGAACTCAATTTATCCTGGTTTATTTCTTCAACAGGTCATTTGGAGTGGTTTTGTGGGAGCTGCTCACAGGGGAGATTCCCTACAAGGATGTGGACTCTTCAGCCATCATCTGGGGAGTGGGCAGTAACAGCCTCCACCTTCCTGTCCCTTCCACCTGCCCAGATGGCTTCAAAATCCTCATGAAGCAAACCTGGTAAGAGCCTGACCCCCACATGGCAAAGACCTAGGGCTGGCTCCAGCAAAACCCAGTGAAAGTCAGGGTGGGAATATGGAGCCCAGAGCAGAGGGCTCTTAGATACTCTCACACTTCTCCTGAGAGCAGTAAATTTAAAAATTTTGGATTCTGCTTCCTTGTGGCAGCAGGCCTGGACCCCAGGACTTCTTCAGGAGCTTTTTCAGAGGGCATTGCTTTGCTGTAGCAAAGTAGGGGATAAAAGGTGGCTCTATGGAAGACAAAAGGAGCTGGAAAGAAAGTAGGGGTAAAATTCCTGGAGGCCACATCCAGAGTGAAGTGAACTGATTTTTTCACTTGGAAAACCCCTTGAAAGCGACTGGCTTTTGGACTGGACAAGGAGAAATACGAGCTTTCTGTCTGGAACACAGATTTTCCGGGTTCCGCTATGGAAAATACTTTCAGTTTCCTCATGTACCAGATCAGAGCTGAAATTCTTTATCGTGGGTTTCACACTGATGCTTTGTTTTTGTAATTACATCTTGACACAGTGTAAAGGGTCTTCCAGCATCTTCCCACTCCATGGGTTTCACCAGCCATCCTCCCCACGGCACAAAGGGGACAAGAGGCCAGAGGGTGTGTGGATCTTTCCCAAGGTCTGCTCACCCTGAGCTGTGGCAGCTGGTGCAGCTCGGTACAACTGAATACCTACAAACACTTGTATCCCCACCTAGTGGAAAGAGGTGGTTGGTAGGAGAGAGGAGGCTCAGGAAGCTGCTCTTGCCCTGAGCAAAGTGGATTCGGTACTGAAACTCAAGTGCTGGTCCTTTTTCTCAAATATACAAATGCTTTTGTATTTTCTGTGGTCTGTAGGGCTGTTCAGTGCATTGCAGTACTCAGGCATGTGCTGTGTGACAACACACAGACCTTTAGTGCTTAGAAGCACCCTGAATGTAAGTTTTCATTTCTGCTAGATTGAGTCTTCCCATTACAAAATTTGGAAATTGATTGGACAACAAACCGAAGTATATTTCTTTTTGACAAGCAAGTTAGGATAGAGACTGAAACTGTTCCTATCTGTTCACTCTGTAGTTGCATTTTCTGGTCTTAAACGTTTTGCACCTCTTTTGTTTCTTTAGAATGGGTCATCACAAACCACATTTAGCACAATTAAATTGTGTTCAGCAGAAGAGAAAACCAGAATAGCTCCATTTCTCTAACCTGTCAGCTGCTTTGTTCAAACAATAGGATCTAGTGAAACCCTTTCAAAAGGGCAGGAGAGGCTGTCGGTGCCCATCTCTCACCCCAGAAGGGCAGGAGGGGCTGGCAGTGCCCATCCCTCAGCTCAGCCCTGGCTGTTTCTGTTTTGTTTCAGGCAGAGCAAGCCCAGGAACCGTCCGTCCTTCCGGCAGACACTGATGCACCTGGACATTGCCTCTGCTGATGTGCTGGCTACTCCTCAGGAAACCTACTTCAAATCCCAGGTGGGGATCCTTCAAATCCCAAACTGGGGAAAGGTTGGAGCCTGTGAGTGCTGGAATTAGCTCCAAGGATCTGACTTTGGAGGGTGCATTGAGTAGAGAAAGTCTAGATCCATGATTTCATGATTTGATTCTTGGGGAGGAGCAACCTGATGGGTGTTTGAAAATCTTTTACCCAAACTTTCCCAAGCTGAGACTTCTGCAGGAGCCAGGACTTCAAGAGGCAAATAGAGTATCATTCTAGACAGGCATCATCATGGAACTTTCAAAATCATGAGCTTTTCTACTTATTTTCACTGCCAAAAGTAAAGAAAATGTTCTCTTAGGACAAAAAGAACTCTAGGAATTTAAAAAAAATATTTCTTAGAAAATGCAGATATGTTTTAAATTCTCTGTTTGGAGCACAAAATTGTAAACACCATTTGAAAATGCTGGCATCAAATATGCTGCGGTGTTGTTACCCAAAATAATTCAGCTAACAAAAATACATTTGCAACCCAAAGCTGTAATTTTCTGCAGACACAAAGAACGTTGCCCAAGACTTTTTCTGTGGTACACCTACAGATCCCAATTTTTTGTAAATAGCTAAAAGTAAATTGCTTTCCTAGGCTGAATGGAGAGAAGAAGTGAAGAAGCATTTTGAGAAAATTAAAAGTGAAGGAACTTGTATCCATCGGCTGGATGAAGAATTGATTCGCCGTCGAAGAGAAGAGCTGAGGTCTGTTCACAGTCTCTTGTGTTCACTGTTTGCTTTTCCATCCAGCCTTCCCTTTCCAGCTAAATGAGCCCTCAGCTTGTCCTCACAGCTGAGCCTCCTGCTCCAGCCCCTGACTCTTTTTATTCTCCTCTTGTACTGAGGCTCCCAAAACAGGACCCAGTATTCCTGGCGGTATAAATTTGGGCAGCCTAAATTCCTTGTGAACCCAGAAACCAAAATTCCCATGGGCATGGCCGAGGCCATGAGCACTGCTCAGCTGAGGGGAAGCTGGAGAGAAGCAGTGGGAACTGTCTCTGTCCTTGGGCAGTCTCAGCAGTTTGCTCCAGAGAAGGTGGCAAAGGTTTGTGTGTTTCCCAGGGAACATTTCTGCCTGAGAATTGGTGTTTGTGGAACTGAAGCAGATGCATCCATCTCAGTGGGAAATCTATCCTGACGTTGGCCATGAGCTTTCTCTGCCCTGATACTTTCTTTGGGTTAGTTATTCCAGAGAAGTGAACATACTTCATGTGAGCAGCCCACTGAAACACATTTTGAACATTAGACCGACTTCAAAATGAAAGCAAAAGGTTTATTTAAAGAAGGGAAAGTGTTTCTTCCTGTGATACAAATTTGCAAATACGGTTGACAGAGAAACATAAAACTCTAAGAAGCAGTTCAGTGTCTAACCTGAGGAGCCAAAGGGACCCTTGGCCCGGCAATTTGATGCAGTGGTTGTTCAGTGTTCTCTGTCCCCAGGGGGTTTTGTGTGGCCACATCTTTCAGCTGTACTGGACCTGTGGGGACTCCTTGTTGTTAATGAAATACAGACACATGACTTCTTTCCTGTTTCTGTAGAGGCTGGTTTAGCCCCTTCTCTGAGCAAACAGGCTGATCAGGGCTTGGCCAGAGGGCTCTTGGGTGTGTGTGTGGCATTTGCAGCTCTTCCAGGGAGAAGTGTTGCCACTCTTTCAAGGCCATTAAACACTTTCTAAACCATACCATGATTTATTGCTATGTCAGGCTCTTAATCAATCATCATTCACTGTTAGCTGTATCTGACATTCAATGCAGTACAGCTGGCAAATTTGACTTTTAAAAGGCCTTTTCCTTAAGCACCTGTACTTTTCCTCATTCTCTTCTCTTGGTCATGGAAGTGAGGCTGGAATAAAGCCTTTTCTGCCTTTCAGACATGCATTAGATATCCGTGAGCACTACGAGAGGAAGCTGGAGCGAGCCAATAACCTGTACATGGAGCTCAGTGCTATCATGCTGCAGCTGGAGGTGCGGGAGAAGGAGCTCATCAAGTACGTGTCTGGGAATGGTGACGTGCAGGTGGCAGTCTGCACTCAGCAGGGCACTAACAGCGCTTCATGTCCAAACTGGATGGTGGCACTTGTGGGTTTAATGTGCCCTGACAAACTTCAAAGGTTAGGGAATTGCTGGTGAGCAGGAAGAGTGAATTCCCTTTGGAGTGAATTCCTGCCTACCACTGTCAGTGGTTACTGACTTGGAGAAAGGCACCTTCCCATTTGGTGCTGGTATCCTTTGGCCCATGTGTGAAGGGTATGGCAGTGCTGCTCCTGGATTCTGTGCCAGGGTCCTGTCCCTGCTGTCTGCAGAAGGAATTTAGAAGTATAGTATCTGTGTCCTTTCCCAGCAGAGCAATCAGGCATGCAGTATGTTCCCTGTGGAGACAGTTCCTGTCCAGTGAGAACAGGAGGTGGAGAGACATACAACTGATGTGGTTTTCTTTTTTTTTTTTTTTCTTTCCCTGATGTTTCAGGAGGGAGCAAGCAGTGGAAAAGAAATACCCTGGGACTTACAAACGCCATCCAGTCAGACCAATAATCCACCCCAACACAGTGGAGAAGTTGATGAAGAGGAAAGGGGTCTCTCATAAACCAGGCAGCCAGACCAAACGGTGAGAAGTAACAACCCAGTCCTGTGCCACAGCCAGTGGTAGATCTGGGCAGTTCCTTCCCTTTGAGCCTGATGAAATGCAGGGTGGGACAAAGAGGTTTCACACTTGGGCCTGGTCTGGTCCTCAGAACCACGATTGTTAAATTATCTAAAGGTGAAAGGGATGAATGCTGCCATCCCTACCGCCTGGACAGCTCTCTGGAGCCACAGAATCACAGGATGTGTTGGTTGAATGAATGAGTTTGTTGGTCCGTGGGATTTTTGAGTAGATGATGGTGCTTGGAAAGGAGGTATCTCTTGTGTTTTCTCAAATTCCTAATTGTCCAAGATCCTCCTTGACTTGGATGGGAATAAGCAGGGCAAGGGATTGTGGAAATCAGGCAGGCCTCAGGAAGGATGGATTCATTGCTGAGGAATTAATTTGGGATTTGATATTTGGGAATTCATGCTGCCGTGATTACCAGTGAATAATCACTTATGAATTAATATCCCCACATGGTTCTTAGATGAGCAGCCTGATCACCACCATTGTACATGCACAAAGTGAGAGTCATGCTCTACCCCAAGGTCCTGGGAGGGAGTTATTTTGGGAGAGAACATCAAAATAAGAGTGGAAAAGGAGAGCGTGTGACAGCTATTGGAAAAAACAGCGAGATGGGGGTGTAGAGCAGGATGGGCTGAACGGAAAGGACGTTGAGTGGAGAGAATCACAGGGACCAAAATGCAGGAGCCAAGCAGCTGAAGGTGAGGGCAGCCTGTAGATTTTTTGGGAGCAGAGTGTGCTTTTGGCTCCAGCTGCCTCTTCATCCTGGCTCTGGGCCGGTGTCACTTGTTTGTTGCTTGACATGTAACAACTTCTCCCTGTCTCCTAGGCCAGATCTTCTGAAGTCAGAGGGCATACCCAGCACAGAAGCAGCATCCAATGGCTCCCCAGTCTCAGGAAGTCCCAAGATGTCAACCCTGAGTGGCAAAGGCCGGTACCGCAGCAAGCCCCGGCACCGCCGGGGGAACAGCAAAGGCAGCTACAATGAATTTGCAGGGATCTTGAAAAACCAGCCGGCGCAAGACGATGTCCCCCAGCCCGGCCCTCCCCAGGCTCCCCACGCGCCCGGAGCGCCGCAGCAGGGCCAGCACTCGCGGCCGCACGCCCACGGGCAGGACATCGCCACCTGCGCCAACAACCTGCGGTACTTCGGCCCCGCGGCCGCGCTGCGCAGCCCCCTCAGCCAGCACGCCCAGCGCCGCGTGTCCGGCTCCAGCCCCGACCTCATCTCCACCGCCATGGAGGCCGACTGCCGCCGCGGCCTGGACAGCAAGGGCAGCCCGGCCGAGCGCTGGGAGTGCTGCCCGGCGGATCCCTACGACCCCTGCCTGCAGTGCAGGGATGAGGACAGTGGCCAGGCACAGATGGCGCAGTCCGCTGAGCCGGGGGGGAGCCGCCCCCAGTCGCCCGCCTCCCTCTACGAGAGCACGCAGTTCATGGAGAAGCTGGAGGAGCAGGGCACAGCCGCCTCTGCCTTGGGCACTCCCCAGCACTTGGCTTCCTCAGGGCTGCCCTGCAAAGCAAGATCCCTCCAAAAGGTGAGGACGGAGCGCTGGGCTTTGAAAGTGTGGTTTTGGTAGGGCCTGGTTCTGTTATGTGCAGTTTTGTAAATTGGTTTGAGTTGCAACTTGTTCCATTTAATTTTTGGTGTTGAAACATCTCAAAAGGCTTTCAAGCCTTTTTCTAAAGGAAGGGATAAATGCATTCTTTAAATAGTTCTGTTGTGTCATGTTAGAGTTTCTTTGAGAGTCTGTGGTGCTGCCGTGTCTCAGGGCAAAGATTCAACATTTGCTATGGTCTTGAGGACATTCCTTTTGCTGCGCCTGCCAGAAATTGTCCCCCTATACTGAAAGTCATAGTTCTCTTGCATTTTGTGAAGATTTTGCAAGAGTAAAAAGGAGGATATGGCAGAGCTGTACAGAAGCATGTCTTTGTTCCCCCTGCTTCCATTCAGGTGGTGAGAAAGGTAAGAACCAGTCTGAGTTCAAAGAGCAGGAAAACTGGGCCTGGCTGGAAAAGTCAAGGAAAACAGCATAATTACCAGACCAAGAGTGGGGTTTGGCCCCAGCATGATGGGAGTAGGACCTTGTAAGACAAGGGGATGGGATGAGATAAAGGCTTAAACTGAATGAGAGGCTGACAGGTTGGATAGGCTAGAAGGAGGCTGTAAAAAAAACAACAGTGTGGGGGTAGATTTGGATGGGAGAAGGAGAATGAAAGGCTCTATGTTCACTGAAGTATAAAATAAATCCCAAGTCCTCCTAGCTGGTGAAATCCATTGGCAAAGGCTGTGTCATCCTCCATCCTGCTCTATTGATGGGCTGTGGTAGAAGAAGGTAAAACCAAGAGTGCCAAATCAGCTCCATAATTTATGTGGATTTCCATATGATACTAATTACTTGATTTGCTGCAGCAAGAATCTGGAATGGTCTGTACTCCATACCTGCTAAAATACTCCAGTGTATTTCCCAGTCAGTCACTCCAGGTTCAGGAGCAGCAGCCTTGAGGCTGCCTGAAACAGCCTCCTGGGGGACAATGTCTGAGTCAGCCTTCCTGACACACAGGCTGTTTTCTGGTCTAGATTTTTGCAGCCTGTAGATTTTTGCACTTTTTGCAGTGACTTTGCAGATCCTGGAGGACCAAGGGTGAGCCATGCTTGAATTTCCCCAAACGTGACACCCATTTTGTCCTTGTTTTCTACCAGAGTGGGGACGAGTCTTCAGAAGAGGAGGAGGGTGAAGTTGACAGTGAAGTGGAGTTTCCTCGTAGACAAAGGTAAAAGGTGAATTCACTCTAATCTCTCTTTGGTGGGACAAAACTGAGGAGAACTCTCATAGCAGCTGCACACCAGCACTGAAACTGGTGAAGGTGCTGGCAAAAGACCAGAATCCCATTCAGTGTGTCCCACCCACCCTCAGCTGATCCCTCATGTCCACTTGCTGTTCCAGCCCATCTTGAGATGTTTTTTTCCGGTCCACATTTCCTGCTGCAGGCTGTTTGCAGTACAACTTGATCACACTTGATAATGTTATTCTGCCTCTATAAATGAGCTGCTGCATCTGTTTCACCAGAATCAGACTTAGTGGATGTGAAAACCCTTTGTGGGCTACTCCCAGTGTTGTTTATTAATTGTTGTTTCAGTGGGAAAGACTCCAGCCCACCACCTTTGCAGCTTAATTCAGATAAGATTGCAGAGCTAAGTTACAACAGCATATGAAATTTGATGGTGTTGCCTGTAAAATAAGACTTAGGGGAATGTTCCTACATAAGCCTGGGGAACAGCAGGATTTACAGTCCTGTGTTCAGGAAAGACATCATGGACTTGGTGCTATAGCTTCATGAAAGTGTCTACTTGAAGTGCAGGAGTGATCCAGTAGGCAAACAGATTAAAGGTTTGATTCAAAGGAGAAGAAAAGAAAATAGAATCTTGTCTCCTTTTGTGTGTACCCACAGCACACCTGAAGCTTAAATCCTAATGCCCCCTTCATTGCCCCAGCTTAAAGACCACAGTAAAGTTTGGAAAGGCACTGAGAAGTGTGACAAGATTGGTTAGGGATGGTTTCTGTAGAAGAAGAGATTAAACCCATGTGAAATGTTTCTCTACCAGGAGGAGAGGCAACACCAGAGGTGCGTGAAATTGTAATTTATGTGGAGAAAATAGACAAGGAGCAAATTCTTCACATTCATGTTAGGGGCAGCCAGTGAAGCAAATGGGGCTTTAAAATGAACAAAAGGAATTGCTTTTTCCATCCAGAACATTTTCAGATGTGGAGCTCATTGTCAGGGTGTGTGTGGAAATCGGTCCATAAGTGCAGAATTTCTGGAGTATAGATCCATCAGTGACTGTTAGCATTGTCATCTGCATTTGAGCTTCCACTCAGAAGTGAGATCTGCTGAATGGTACAAGCCAGGAAGAGATGCCAGGAGAAAGCAGGCTCTGCCTGCATACCCTGTTCTCATCCTTCTCCCAGACTATTCCTTCCTGCCTGGGGTTGAAGGCAGAATGCTGGGCTGGATGACTTATGTGACTCATACAGTTCCCGTGTGGTGATGTTTCCTCTGTGATTTACTGACTTGGAAGATTAGGAGGACAAATTGCCTGTTCCATGTGATGCTCAGCTGTGGGTCTCCTGGCATGTTCCCTCAACTGATGTGTCTCCCCATTGCTGTTGAATGCTGGCACAAGGCCATTTCTGTGGTCAAGTAACCATGGGTTTATTTCTTGACTGGATGGTCCTAAACCCTGCCTGCCTTTTGGGATGGCTGCCAGGTCATGCAGGTCTTCCCAGGTGAGTTAGCTTGAACTCACAGAAGCACTCAGTTGGAAGAGACCTTTAAGATCATTGAGTTCAACTCGTGCCCTAACATCTAAACCATGCCACTGAATCCAGTATTTTTTTAAACACATCCAGGAATGGTGACTCCACCACCTCCCTGACAGACAATTCCAATACTTTATCACTCTTTCAGTAAAAAACTTTTCCTAATACCCAACTTGAATTTTCCTTGGTGCAGCTTTAACACTGTGTCCTCTGGTTCTGTCAGTGCTGCCTGGAGAAAGAGACCAACCCCTCCCTGACTAGAGCCACCTTTCAGGGAGTTGCAGAGAGTGATAAGGTCAGCCCTGGGTCTCCTTTTCTCCAGGCTAAACAGCACCAGCTCCCTCAGCCATTCCTCACAAATTTGTGTTCCAAACCCCTCACCAGCCTTGTTGCCTCCTCTGGACATGCTCAAGTGTCTCAACGTCCTTCCTAAACTGAGGGGCCAGAACTGGACACAGCACTCAAGGTGTGACCTCACCAGTGCTGAGTACAGGGGAAGAATGACCTCCCTGCTCCTGCTGGCCACACTATTCCTGATCCAGGCCAGGATGCCATTGGCCTTCTTGGCCACCAGGGCACAGTGCTGGCTCATGTTCAGTCAGATGTTCATCAGTACCCACAGTTCCATTTCCACCTGGGCACTGTCCAGCCATACCATCCCCAGCCTGTAATGTTGCAGGGGGTTTTTGTGGCCAAAATGCAGGACTGAACACTTGGATTTATTAAACTTCATCCCACTGGACTCTGCCCATCCATCCAACCATTCCAGGTCTCTCTGCAGAGCCCTCCTCCCTTCCAACAGATTGACACATGCTCCCAGCTTAGTGTCATCTGCAAATTTACTGATGAAAGATTCATCCATAAAATTATTGAACAGAACTCCACAGTACAACCTTGCCTTCCTTTAGGAAAATGCACCATCAAAGAAAAATATGCTCCAGGGCAAATCAGCTAATATGGACATATCAGACAGGACCAAATAAGAACAGATGAATTTGAAGATGCAGGTCTTGGACTAAATCATTCAGAAGGGGTAGAATTTTGTGGCTCCAGGATGTGGAAGACACTCCACAAGGCCTGGTGTAGCAGAGCAGTGAACACAGCGTCCAGGAAGTTCCCTGTGACTGTCACCCAGGGTTAACACTGAATTCTCTCTCTGTTTGCAGACCCCATCGCTGCATCAGTAGCTGCCAGTCCTACTCAACCTTCAGCTCTGAGAACTTCTCTGTGTCGGATGGAGAGGAGGGGAACACAAGTGACCACTCAAACAGCCCAGATGAGCTGGCCACCAAGCTAGAGGATGAGCTGGCTGAGAAGCTGGAGGACATGTTGTCCCAGACTCCAGAGATCCCCATTGAAATCTCCACGCAGTCGGATGGGCTTTCGGACAAAGAGTGTGCTGTGCGGAGGGTTAAGACTCAGATGTCTCTGGGCAAACTTTGTGCAGATGAACACAGCTGTGAGGTGAGTTGGTTATCCCCTTGTCCTGCCTTCAGTGGAAAAAAACTACATAAATGGAAATGGAATTCAGTGGCCAGAAAGTTGGAACACTGCCTAGAAAATGCTGTGGTAGGTGTACTATGGCAAAGCAACTGCTGCAGTACCCAGTCTTCCTCCTGCTTGGCAGAAGAGTGGGTGGGGGAAAGTAGCACAAACAAAACTGAACATAATGTGCTGGTCAAGGTTAGTGTGATCTTGGGAGGCCATCAGATTTGCAGTTGCATTAAGTGGGATAAAAGTAAATAATTGAAAGGAGAGGATATAAACTGCCTCAGACACATCCATCAGCAGCCTTGCTGACAAAGCCAGGATGGCTTTCATCCTTTCTCTGCCTTTCAAGTGTTTGGGAGGGGTAAGGCAGAGCCTGCTGCATGATCTCCTCATAACCCTGTGTTTGGGAGTGCTCTCACCAGGTATTTCTGTGCTGTCCCCTCTCTTAGGGGAGACAAGTGACCTTTGGTGGGGCAGTTGCATGCTGTGCCCTCTCCCATGTGTGCCACTCTCCTCCTCTGCAGGTGGTGACCTTTGCCTGGCTGCTGTGACAGACTGGGATGTGTGGGTGATGTGCAGTACAGGAATGGTGCTCAAGTCTCCCCCTTTCCTTTTGTCTTGCAGAACCCACCACAGTTTGGAGAATCAGACTGTGACTCTTCTGAAGGGGAGTGTTCTGATGCCACAGTCAGGACCAATAAGCCCTGCAGCTCTGCTACTTGGTAATACAGATCTCCCCCAAAGCTTCCTGGTACTGGCATTTTGATTTCCCTGAGATTCCACTTCATTCCCCTTCATCACACTTTACAGGAAGAGAAGATGCTTCTCCTTCCCACCCCAGGAGTGATTTGCAATAACCCGAATCTCTGGAAAATGTCCAAATGAAATTAATTCTCTTTGAGCATTTCAATCAAGAATGGCAGGGATGTATTTTATTGAATAATCTAGTTACTGTAACATGGATATTTATTTTTTTGACATTTTAACACTTTTTACTGTAAAGAGTGGATTGTATTTATAGACACACAGACTCCTTACAAAAAAAAAAAAAAAGTTCAGAAAGCAAGCACACTATGGAGAAATATCCTGGGAGTCCTGCCTGGACAGCTTTGTGTACAGACGTGGGGGATTCTCTTGCTGCTTGCACAAGGGACCAGGCCTCGTGGCCCTGAAGATTGGAAAACAGATCAAGATAAGTAAACCACTCAGTCTTATTAAATGAGGAAAAACAGAAAAAAGACCTGACTGTAGGGTCACCTGTGAACAAAGTGTTTTCAGTATAACCAGCTGGGTCATTTTTAATCAGAAGGTGGACATGTTCCTGGAGAAAACTGGTACTGAGGTGCTAACATCCAGGGTCTTCTGAGTCGATACATCCCCAGGAATGTAATGATGGGTTTTATTTTAAGGATTTTTAGTTTCTTTTTTTAATCAGCATTTTGTTGTGAGATCCTGCAAATGTATTCTAACCTCGTCCTCTTGAGAATTGACATCAGAGCACTTCTTACCACCGTCCTTGCTTCACTCTGGGAGTGTCAACCTCCAGCTGAGCAGGGAAACCTCCCTCAGATGCAGTGTGCCATTTCCCAGTTTTCTTCCTCCTCTTACCTCCTGTCTGTTTCAGTCAGTCAAAGAAATCAATCAGCCCAATGCTGGCCAAGCAAAGACTTGCAAAGTGTGGAAAGCACATTCCGCAGAGCCCGAGCACTTCTGGGGAGGACACTGGAGGTGCCTGGACTGGACTGGGAGAAGCAGCCTCTCACCTACAGCAGCATCGAGAACCAGCAGAGGGCTGTGTGTTGAGGGGGAAGACTGGGAATCACTGGCCTGGCCAAGAGCATCAGCCCTGCTCTGTCTCCTTATTCACTGTACATTCTTGGGAGCATTAGCAGCTCCCTGCCCTTCACAGGCCTTGTGCAGGAAATCTTAATGCAGCTGTGGCATGGCTGTGTGTCGGGTGTCCCTGAGGCCTCTGTTTCTCCTCCAAGCTGAAACTCTGCAGGTGCAAGTGAGGATAGTACTGGTATGTGACAGGCCGAGGCATTGGCAGATGAGAAAAATTTGTTTTCTGATAGAACTCATAGTGCCTTCCCTTCAAACACTACTCTTCTAAAACAATATTGAAAGAGAACAAAACGATAGAGCACGTTCCCCCCACCCCTTCCTTAGTTCATGTTCCCCTGCAAGAGCTCTCCCTCTGCCCTTCCCAGTGTGCTGGCTGGCATGGCCAGCCAGAGGTGAACGGCAGGAATGGACCATGGACAGGTACTTCTGTTGCTTTGTTTGTTTACATTTTATGTTAAAATACTGGTTTGAACTTAACTGTGGTAATTTATAGCCTCATGGCAAAGTGAAGGAAAATGTCTTACTTATACAGAGAGCAGTATTGTATGAGTTAAATTATCCCATATTTTTAAATTTTTGTAGCTGGACTACAGACAGATCTTAAGTTATGATGTTATTTTATTATTTATTATCATTTCTGTAGATCAGAAGGTTGGCTTCACCGCTAGCACAATTGTAATCTCTGTGTGTGATGTTACCTTCTCCCTGCTCACCAGAGGGGTGGGAACAGAGGTGGGCTCAGTGGCTGTCAGGAATTGCTGCCTCTCGTGATTTCCAGGGATGCTGTTACTCCAGGGCAGAGAACAGAGAGGGGTGGATGGCTGCAGTCAGGTTCCTTGTGGGCAGAGCTGCAGTTTGCCCACGTTGCTGATGGTCGGCAGCCGCTGAACCAGTGGGAATGTGGGAAGGGTGGTCAGGGAGTGAGGGGCTTTTGAATTGATCACAAAGTGAATAGCTGTGACAAGATTCCCTGGCCAGAGCATCTGAAAGGACATCGGGGAGGAGGGCAGTTGCCCTGGGCAGTGGGTCCATGTAGTGATCACCCAGGCAGGACCAAACAGGTTCCTGGAGAGGGAGTGACCTGCTCACCCTACTCTGGGCAGAGGCAGAATCCTGTGAGGGGTGAAGCTCTTTCCTGGCTCCTTCCCTCTCTCTTCCCACCCTTTGTTTCTCCTCCCCAGTGTTCTTTGTCTCTCGGCCAGTGGCAGGAGGAGCCAGCAGGGCCAGAGATGGCTTTGCTGTTGTGGTGTGAGCAGGGGTTTGGTGGTGAAGATGGTTACTGAGGAGGCTGGAGGTCAAGGTGTGAGAATTTAGCAGTGGAGATCTGTGTGCACACAACATACTGTGGTGTAAAGAGAGGTAGAGAATTGCCATCGGGTGTTCCCAGCAGAGGATGCTAAGCCCTGTGTCCCTGGGGAAACTGCTCAGATCTGTCAGGCTCTGGGACACCCATGGGCAGCACTGGTATCCTTGGGCAGTCCCACAAACAGCCCTAAAGCAGAGCTGCCTCCAGCTCAGGCCTGTCACTGTCCCCAGGGCCTCCAGCCTGTGGTGATCCAGTCCCTGACAAACAGATTCCAGAGGGGTTTGGGTACCTGTGGTCTCTGCGTAGGCTCCACCATAGGATGAAGCTCCACTGGGCTCGTGGAACTTTGATGTTTGGAATTTTGAGACCCTTCTGGGCCAGCTGTCCTGGGTGTGTGCTGATCCCTCCCCATCCAGACATGCTGGCCTGTTCTGCAGCCAGGGCAAGCAGAGCTGCCCCCTCCAGGCTGCCACATTTAGCTCTATTCTCACACCCTCGGGTCATTGCACTGTTCCAGTCCAGTGTCGCTGCTCCCACCCACTGCCCCTCGACGCTGCATCCCTCTGGGAATGCCTCTAGGGCAGCCCCTTGCCCTGCCCATGGAGGTGTCACCCCAGCCTCCCCTGCACACGCGTCCCATGGCCTCGCTGCGTGCGGGCAGAGCTGACTCAGCACCCCCACATTCCCGGGGTGGTTGCTGTCAGTTTGGGGGGGTTATGTAGGATTTTCCTTGGTGACACCTCCCTGGGGTTGCACACAGTCCCCACATCACTATACGTGCACCTCTGCTGTGGTTCCTCACACTTCCTCTCCTGGAAGGGTCTGGGGTTGAGAGGTGTTGGTGAACCTGCTTACTCTTTGTAGTAACACCACATTCTGGGGCTGGAGTAAACTGTGGGTTCCCTTTCCAGCATCCTAAGTACCCTGATCCAGCTCTTGTGGCTGCTGACAGCTCCTGAACACTAGCCTAGATTTGCTCCCAGAGCTGAATGTTGCCCTCCCCACTGTTGTGTTAAATACCCATTTCATCTTGGCCCTGTCCAGTAGTGTTCATCCCCTCCTCCCTGCTCTGTGGATTCCTGAGACAAACTTGATTTTTTTTTTGTATTGACCAGTGTACAGTGATGGAAACAAGAATGACTATCAAAGCAAACAATGCATGGAATAAAAAGCCAGTGTACTTCAATGCTGCATGCTGGTCTGGTGATCTGGGAACAGATTCTCATGGACTTTGAGATGATGTCATGAACCCTTGCTCTGGGATCTCCCATCTGCCCCCTTCCATACCAGGAAAGTTACTTTATCCTCCAAGTGGATCTCCTCATGGACAGCAAATACCAAAACCCCAAGAGTAGAGTATCATCCAAGGGGAGGAGGGTGGTGAGGCCCTGGCACAAGTTGTTCAGAGAAGCTGTGGCTGGCCCTGGATCCCTGAAGAATCCAAGGCCACAGTGGACGGTGCTTGGAGCAACCTGGGATAGTCGAAGTGTCCCTGCCCATGACAGGTGAAACAGGATGGGTTTTAGGATCCCTTCCAACCCAAACCATTCTGGGATCCTGTGTCCTCCACAACTGGGACAGAGCCCACCTCTTTATTTGGAATCCTCCTAATTATACAGGAGCAAATGTGCAGGTGTTAAGGTGCTTTTCAAGGACAAATCTCTCTCAGTCAGGCACATCCATTCCCATTCTTTTCCCCTTTAGTCTTTATGTGGAGTAGCAGCCACTGGCAGACCAGAGAAGCAATCTCAAGTGTTCTGACATGACTGATTCAAGCAGCTCAAATCCTGAGCATTTTGCTGCAGGGTATGCCAGTTTAACATAGGAATCAAAGAATAATCTTCTCCGGCTGCACCCCGAAACACCATTATTTTCTCAATTTGGTGCTTGTACAGCTGCACTGGAGCACAGGGCTCATCATTTTAGGCCAAAAATGCTAAATCTGTCTGGAGTTGGAGGGAGCAGGGCCTGCCTACTGCCCACAGGGTTGTGCTTGGCCAGTGATCTACAGCTGGCTGCTGGTTTGCCTTCCTCACAGGATGCCAATACTCCTCCTTTTTATTTCCCACAGCCTCAGGCACACAGGAGACTGATTTAAATGAAACAGGCAAATTAACTGAGTGTTCACAAAGCCCCT
The DNA here is from genome assembly GCF_963662255.1 of Cinclus cinclus. Classification (NCBI taxonomy): domain Eukaryota; kingdom Metazoa; phylum Chordata; class Aves; order Passeriformes; family Cinclidae; genus Cinclus; species Cinclus cinclus. Next base: position 20,321,274 of record NC_085055.1, read on the forward strand.
CTATCTCCTTCTCTGTGCAGGTACATGCACAGATAAACATTCATTAAAAATAAGAACGGACACCTCCTCTCAGATGAGAAGGACGATTAAAAGTCGCCACTGTCCTTGGTGGCACAGAGCATGCAATATATAACCCCTAGGAACAGAGTCCTGCAGCTTTCACCCCAAAACTGGGGCACCTAAGCCATCACAAGCTCTTTCTGCCATTGAGTGTCTGAGCTTGCTTGTCCCCATCCAGCTTCAGGTGCTTCTTGCTGTATCTCTTGATGAGAGTCCCTGGAATCAGCGCTGCCACAGCCATGGCCAGCAGCTTGAGCAGTGTGTCCCAGGAGAAGATGGCATCCAGAGAAGTGACTTGGGACAGAATGGCCCCTGTCTGCACACAGATGAAATTATATGGTGTAAGGCCTGAAGGAATCAGAACGGAAAAAAGCTGTTAGTACCCCCCTGGGGAAAATTAGCTCAAATATGCCCAAGGCCACAGAAATCACACAATTGTTAGGGCTGGAAGGACCTCTGGAGATCATCCAGTCCAACCCCCCTTGCTAAGACAAGGTTACCCACAGCAGGTGACACAGGAATGGTTTCAGGGGAATTTGGAATGTTTCCAGAGGAGACTCCATGCCCTCCCTGGGCAGCTGTTCCAGTGCTCTGCCACCCTCCATGGAAAATTCTTCCTCATGCTGAGATGGAACTCGGTGTTTTAATTTACAGCCATTACACAGACACAGGGGTCCATGCTTGTAACAGAAAGAACCAGGTGTGAAGCAAAATTTGCAGCACTGGGGACACCTGTTCACAGAATGCTCAAGGGCAGCATAGAGGAAACAAGACCAAGGGTCAGAGTCCCAGCTCTGCCCTTCCTGGCTCAGTGATATCAGGAGCAGTAGTGTCAAACTGTCCCCTCAGGCTTTGTCCCCAGGCCTTACCAATGAGGACGGAGAGAAAGAACTGGGAGATGGGGATGTTTAAAATGGGAGCTGAGAGGTTCAGAAACCAGTTTGGTGTCATGGGGAACAGCCTCAGGAACAACAAGAAGAAAAATAAGCAGCTCCTGTTCTCTTCTACCTGCCAAAAGAAAAGTTCCACATCGTTCCTGCTCCTCAAACAGCAGTAACATTCAAATGGCCACATTCCTGGAGTGAATTTGTCTTCTAACATGCCGCAGTGTAACATCAGTTCAGAATTGAGGGAAAGCAGCAATATTTTGTACGCAATACATATGAGCCTAATGGTGAGCCAGCCCTCTTCAAAGAAGGGGTGGAAATGGGATCTCACGTGAACAAATGATCAGGAAGTCAAGAGCAGAACCACCTCCAGCTTAGAACACAGCATGGGATGGATGGAGGCAGTTCTGGAGCACAGGGGCTACCGAAACACTCCTTTATTTCATATCTGCTTTTCCTTAGGATCCAGAATTCTCCTGGCAGCCCCTTTGCCGACAGGTTTGCTCCAAGAGAGCAGCCTGCTCCTAGACTGTGCCTTCAGCAGGCCTGCTGCATCCCCTGCACACACTTGTTTTCACTGTCACCCCAAGAGCAGCCTGGCCCAGGGCCATTGTGGGTGTCAGTACCTGCCAGTTCTTACCTTCCCTTGCAGCAGAGCCACCTTCTCAGGGAAGAAGTGGACAATGAGCTGCTTGCCAAAAGCTGCAGAAAGCAGGTAGCAGAGGGTGGCTCCCACAGATGTGAGCACCGAGCACAGCACCAGCCCCATCCATGGCCCAAAGAGTGCTCCAGCCAGGACATTCTGTGGGGACAACACACAGCGTGTCACAGAACTGCAGAATTTTTAGGGTTGGAAAGGATCTCTCTGTTTGGATTATTCAGTCCAAACACGCTGCTAAGGCAGTGTCACTCAGAACAGGTTGGTTTGGGATGTCTCCAGAGAAGGACACTCTCTGCCTTCCTTGGTTCAGTGCTCTGCCACCCTCCATGGAAAGAAGATCCTTCTCATACTGAGGTGAAACCTCTTGTGTTTTAATTTATGGCTCCTTGTCCTGTCGCTAGGCACCACTGAACAGAGTCTGGCACCATCCTCTGACACCCCTTGGAGATATTTATATGCATTAATGACATCCCCTCTCAGTATTTTCCAGTCTAACCAGGCCCAGCTCCCAGTCTCTCCTCATCAGAGAGATGCTCCAGCTGCACCTCTTTGTGGCCTCCACTGGACCCTCTCCTCATCTCTCTTTTCCTGAGGAGTCCAGATATGGACCTGACACTCCAGCTGTGCCTCACCGGGATGAGCAGAGGGGCAGGATCACTCCCTGACCTGCTGACAGCACTCTTCCCGGTGCACTCCAGGATGCCACTGCCCTTCCCGGCCATTAGGGCCCCTTATCCACCAACACTCCCCGATCCTACCCAGCAGAACTGCTCTCCAGCAGGTCAGCCCCAACTCGTCCCGGTACTAAGGGTTACTCTTGTCCACGTGCGGGCCCGGTCGGGTCCCTCTGGCTCCTGCTGCCCGAGCCGTGAGTCCCCGGCCCCTCGCCCCGCCCGGCCCTCCCCGTACCAGGAGACTGGAGCCGGGGATGGCGAAACTCTGCTTGTACAGGTACGCGCCGCAGAACAGGGCCAGCGCCGCGCCCCGGTGCTGTCGCTCGTAGTCCCGCAGCGCCTCGGCGAGATCCCGCAGCTCCTCCAGGTCCGCCGGGAACCGCAGCGTCCTGCGAGGGGAGAGACACACGGGCAGCGCCGGGAAAAGGGAGGGACACGCGGGCAGCGACGGCCCCCACACCCACCTGCGCGTCTGCCCCGCGCTCAGCCGCACCGACAGCAGCCACAGCGCGGCCGTGGCGGCCGAGAAGACGAGCAGGAGCCCAGCCGGGCGCCGCCACATCCCGGCTCGGGGCCACCGCTGTTGCCGCCGCCGGACCGACCCGAGCGGAGCGGGGCGGACCGAACCAACCTCTCCCGGCCCGGCTCTGCCGCCCTCAGCGCCCCGGGCCGGGTGCGCAGGCGCGGGGCGGGGCCCTCGTGAGGGCCGTGATGGCGGGCGTGGCCCCGAGCGGGGTTCGTGGGGCTTGTTGGGACCCGCTGCTCCTGAGGGCTCCGAGCTGCCTCAGCTGCGGACACGCTTTGAGCTTCCCCCCCCCCCCACCCCCTTTTAAAAACCACGCTTTAAAGCCATGCGCCGCCGTGGTTTTATTGTCGCTGCCCCAGCCCGTTTATACAGTGCGTGGAGAGCGGGTCCCGCTGCCCGGTTCCCCATTCAGAAGGCGCCCGGGGCCCACCAGGTGAGTCTCCACGCCGGGGTGAAATGTGTGTTCTATCCGGGCACAGCATCCTCGGGACTCGCTCCTGCTCAGCACGGGATGGGCTTGAAGGTTTTCTGGATGTTCTCAGTGAGGACCAGGTCGTATCGGCACAACTGGGGTCTGTGTGAAAACACGGCCAGAAGTGAGAAAACGCCGACCTTTTTTCTGTCATCTCCCCACCTGCTGGGGGCTTACATAAAATAAGTCATCTCCTCAAGAGAACTGGCTCCAAGTCCACCTGAAGTGAGGTTGGCTTTAAGCCAGGGATACCTCGAGCATTTTGCCATTCTGTTCTGTTATCTTTTGCTTGTGGAAAAAAGGAGCACAAAAAATCCAGCAAACAAACAGGTAGTGGCTGCAGAGTCTGTGGTTCCCTTTAAACCCATCCACACCTATGTCCTCCAAACAAGGTGGTCCTTCCAGCTCACCTGCCTGTTCCTCCCTTTGCTCCTGGCATGATGAATTCTGCCACTGCTCTAACATGGGTCCAAACATAGGTCTGGAGCTAGTTTGTTTAAAAAAACCTGAGGAAATACTTGGGCTTTCACTGGGGAAATATGAGCATTAGCCCTGGGTAGTGGGTTGAGCAACAGGGAAGGGGAGAGGGCAGGACATCCCTCCCTGGGGCAGTGACTGATTAGTTAATGTGTTGAAAGTCCTGAACTGTGCTTATGACACAGTTGGCAGCCTGTGGCAGCCCCTCGTTGGGGAGAGACAGAATCCTCTGATTAAATATTAGGGCATTTGTGTCTGGTTTTACGAAGACTAAATGTGTATCTGGGACTGGAAGTGACTGTGGAGGTGAGGGGCAGAAGACAGGGAGTGGCAGCAAGGGAGAGCTGCAGGACTTTTTGTTTAGTAGATGTACACAATCTTTTCCTTGTTCCAAGGCTAGGATAAGGGTAGCAGTCCTCGTGAAATGCGAAGAAACATGTTCTGCAGTTCTGTATGTCTTTTTGCTTCACCCTCCTGGCTCTGTGATCTTCCAGCCTTTTTTTAACCCAAACTTAAAGCATGCTGTGGTGCATGCACATAGTGTCCTTGCACACAAGGTCAGCATAAGAGATTGTGTGCTTGCTGAGCTCAGGGAGAGCTCCCAGCCTCCAGAGCTGGGAAGCTTAAGGGTAGAAGAGCAGAGCAGACAGACGTTAATGGGGTGATAGAAATCTCATCAGCAATGTCTTGAGAGGTACCTCCTGATGTTGTGGGTACCAGGCAGGGCTTTGGGGCAAAGCAGCCAGCAGCTCCCACTTGCTGGAATTCCAGGAGTAAATGAATCTCCCTGCTTCACTAGCCATACAAATTGACTAGGATATAAAATGTGTATTTGGGGCTGAACATCTGTTATTCCCAGAAAGCTACGTTTCCCTTCATCCTGGAGTTCAGGCCTGGGCAGCTTATCAAAGGTCATCTTCCTGACCAAAGGTTAAGGTGCCAAGCCACGTCAGAGTCGCATCACATGTGATGTGTTCTCAGTGCAATAAGACAGCCTCTGTGTTCAAGTAAGTATTCAGCTGTGGGATTCCATTAAAGAGGAATTTTTTTTCAAGGTAATGTCTGTGAGAATTACTAAATGCAGAATACATCTAATTCTTTTGCACATACTCAGCCAGGCCAGGAATCTGGGAGATTCCTTTACTTCTGTCCAGTCTGCACCAACAGGAATGGTTTGTTTGTAAACATCTGCTCACCTTTCTGGGTTTGTCAGTGAGCGGAACCTCATTTGGAGAATCCTGAGTTTGAATTTTGGGCCAATGACAGATCCCGTGGAAAATGTCAAAGAAATTCTTTCCACATTTTCAAGATCTTGGTCAAACCCAATGAGCAAAGTGATTTGTTTGTACTGCTGGAAGGTGGCAGCTTCTCTAAAGGTAAAGCAGATAAAGAGAGTGTCAGAGAGTCACCAAGGGAATAGCCCTGGGTTTAATGTAGTCAGTAATATTAGAAACAGGGCTGGGGCAGGAGGCCTGAGCTTCTAATTTACGGGAAATGGGTATGGATTCAAGTCTCCAGGTGTCAACCTGCTCAGCCACTTCTGCCCTCAGTTTTATTTTGGGTGGAAGTGGGGACACAGAGGTTGGATGCCTTTTGGCCTCAACCAGAATTTCTACTGTGATTCTGCTTTGATCCCAAGTGGACTAGACCCAAGTGATATTTGTACCTGGCTGTCTGTGCAGGCCTGAACACTGAGTCACCTTGATATATGCATGAAAGCTGCACTGCCTTGGTGTGGGAGTGATGCTGGTTGCTCCAGTGCAAGCAGATACCAGATATGTCTGAGAGAATATGCACTTAGAGAAACCTGGGAAAACTGGTTGTGCAGGTTTGTTTGGCTGAAGTGTAGCTAAGATCAATCAGGAATTTGCATGTCACATAAACACCATTAATTTGTCTCTGAGTGGAATGAATTGATTTTGGATGTGACATATTCAGGCCCAGTCTAATCCCCAGCTGTCTTGGGCACTGGGAACTAGAGCAGAACACTCCCTGAAAGGGGAAGGAAAAAGAGGGAGATGTTTTTCCTTCTGCTTTAGCAGAAGCCTAGGGCAGCTGTGCTGCTGGCTGAGATTGTCCACTTCAGTCCTTAAGATGACAGAGAAGTGCCCAAACCAAAAGGCTGGGCTGTCAGGGCTGTGTGCTGGGAGAGGCTGGGAAATTCCATAGGGCCAGGAAATCCCATAGTCATGTGCACTAGCAAGTGCCAGCAGAGAAATGGGGGCAGGATGTGTCATCTCCTCCCAGATGCAGTTGTACCATGGGAGGCACTAACACTTAGAAATGCTCAGACCAGTAAGACTTACGGATTAACTTTTGATTCTGCCTTCCTCCCAGCTTCATCAGCTAGCATGATGCTGAAGGTGCCTCTCCTGGTGTCCTTGTTCCATGTGATAATATCCACCAAGTAGTGATAGACTGAGGGGAGAGAGAGTGGGGTTTGACCCTGTGGGCTCACTGCTGTCCAGGCTGTGCACTGTCTGGGAGCAGAGCTGTGGGTAGAGGATGGACAGAACTCCTGCAGTTTATCTTGAAAATCCCTCTCTCCTTCCTGCTCTCCATCTCACTTTGCAGAGATTTCAACCAGAAACACTAGGAGGTGTCAGGAGAGCACTACAGCAAGGATAATCCATGCAGGATGGCCTCTCTGTGTGGTTCCCAGCACACTGCTGGGTTTCACTGCCCACCTTCCCCTTTCACTTCCAGACTGTCTTTTCTTTCTTCTGTCCCCTCTGAACCCCTCCATTTCTATTCTTTGTATCTGTCACTTGTCATCTCTGTCATGGAGCAGAATTGTCTGTTCTTTGATCTGTGAGTCTGAATTCACCAGCACTGGAGCTCAGGCCATAATCCCAGCCCATGCCCTGATATGTTGGTAATCACAGGGATGAGATGAAACCTTTTTTCTCCACAGATTCTATTCCTCTCACTTTTCCCCAAGGTAGCTTTTTCACCTGTACAGCCTGTCTTTCTCTCTTATCATTCCCACACACCTATTACTTTCACAAAAGAATGGTGTGTTGCTTTGAAACATGATTTGGGAACTTTTATACTTAATTTGAAAGTTCTCAACCAATTTCCTACAACTGTAAGCAACTTGGCTTCCCCAGCACTGGACAGGTTGGCAGATAAGAAAGGTCATGGCAAACCACAGGTGGACACAATTCCATCCAGCAGCCACAGGAGTTTCTAAAATGCTGGCTTTAACACCACCAGCAAATAACCATCTCTGCTTGGCTGCTGCTGATGGAGGCAACGCACAAAGAAAAATAAACTCAGAAATCTCAGTCACTTACTGCAAAATGGCTCTTTGTCCGCTGTGTCAAAAAACATAGTTGTCACTGGATGGCTCTGTTGTGTTAAATAGCTTTTCCACTCATGGGCATAATAACCTGCAGGTGACAGTTTGAAAATGAAACCGAGTTATTGCACAGGTAGATGAGCCACTAAATGGCTGAAAATAAGCAAGTATTTAAGAAATAGTGCATTGTGTGCCAGCTGCCAAGTAGCACTGTGACACACATCCTCCTGTACTCCAAAGACTTAGAACTGAGTATGCCTGGTTACTGTTCAGCACTTTCTTCAACCTGATCTTTTTCTACATCTGCTATGCATGGTCAAAAAGGATTTCATTTTGCAGTGCAGAATGAAAATCATCCCCTTGGTTTTGCCAGTTGCTTTCTGGAAGTGTCAGGTGTTTCAGCATCAACATTTCAGAGCTGCTAGCCTGAGGCCGGGCTGTCACACCCAGGGTGGGGCTGACAAGTCCAGAATTTGCTTTGTTCACCCATTTGCCATTCCTTTTAGAGCACAGAGTGGTTTGTGGTGCTGGGAATTTTCTTGTAAATCTTATTTTAGCAAGAACAGGCCCCTTCCCCTCAAACTCTGCAACTGAGGGACTTTAATTTGCTGTTTCTCTGACTTCAGTGTAAAGATCCCAAGTCTTGTTTTGGCTTTTCTAGTTCTGGGTCCTTTACCTGTGGATTTCTATTCTGGATCATAACATGATGTGATATTACAAGGAGCAGGCCTGAGAGACCTCGAAGACCTCAGTGGAAATAACTTCGGTGCTTTTGCAAAGCACCATGTTGTGTTATTCCTTGAGCAAAACACCACCCTCCAAGTTCCAGTGATGACAGGCTGCTCAGTATTCAGGATGGATGGACATTCCCTGGATCCTTACCTAGGATGGGACATGGCATGGGCCAGAAGGGTTCGCAGCTGGTGCATTTGCCATTCCTGTAATTCCTGTATGAGTTGCATGGGTATGTGGTGATATTGCAGCTCTGTGTCAGGGAGGACAGGAACAGGAAAACAGACCTCTGGTGGTCACATTTAAAATACTGCAATCCTTAATCGTGTACAGGGAAGAAACATTTCATTAGCAATCTTCATGCCTCAGGGAAACAGGATTAATGCCCACAGGACACACCAGTGGACAGTCACTGGCCAGTCTGAACCCAACAAATTGCACTGGGGAGCACTGGGCTGTGGCAGAGCAGTAAGAAGGCAACAGCCTCTCCCTTTGAGTGCACTCATCTCTGCCTATGTCTGCTTTGCTTTTCTTCATAACCTTTTGGTTTGAAAAATATTTGTTTGTGTAGTTGCTGCAGTTCCAAAGGATCCAACTATGGATCAAGTTCTGTCTGTGGTGTTCTCCTCTCTGAGCTCTGGCCTCACAGCTGGATATTGCTTTTAGCTTTGCACATCACCTTCCACTTTGGTGTAAAAAACTGTTTTAAAAGACATAAATAATAAATTGTTGCTTATGGAAGATCATGAGCCGCACAATGGGTGAAGTCTCATTTCCTAGAGATTTTTTGCTCAGGCTGCTCTCCTATGTAGATTCTCTTGTGTCTGATAAGGATTGAGTTCACAGTACTGCATTTCCTTCTTTAAGGTATCTTCAGCCAGCTTTCAACAAACCAGTTCTGCTGCCAGGCTGAAAGGAAAAAAGCTTTCTTTTGTTCAAGACGAGGGCTGTCCCTTCCAGACTGCACTGTGTGCCAAGGCAGGTGCCTTTGCTTTGGCATAACTGCCTGCTTCACACTCATCTTGAGCCTGTTTTCTGAACAGGTCCTTGCCACTGCTAGTCCTTGGGCTTTAGTATGTTACAAGTAATTAGAAACCAAAAATCTCACAGATTTTCTGGACTGTCACAAAACGAAGGCACACCTCTACCTGATGACTTTTTACGCAGAGGCTTAGTCCCAAGTCCCACTTGCACTGTGACAGAGGCACAGAGAGGTCACTTTGACTCTGATCTCTGCCTGGTGCACATCAGCTAAATCCCTGCCATGTGCTGAGAAGAAGTTGCTGCCATGGCTTTCCCAGAATATGAATTTCATGTATTTTCTAAGCAGTGATGGTGATTCTCTGGCTTTCTCCTCTTTTTCTGATTGGAAACATTTTGTCAGGGTTTGTGCAATTCAGGGCAGGATTAATTACCAGAAAATATTGTCAGTGGACAGCCTGGTTGGTCGGTCCCGCCATTGGGATAGAAGTCAACGTGGCCCAGTGCTTCTCCGTAACCCAGTCCTAACAAAAGGGAATACCAGGGCTCAGGGAGGAAATATTAAATTATAAAATGCACAAGAAGGAAATATAGCAACCTAACTGGAAAAAAAATAGGAGTTATTTAGGCCTCAGATACCTGCTTGTGCAGGAATACTAGTGTTATCCATCTGTTTAAGCAGCAGCCCAAGCAGTTGTGACCGAGCTGGGTCATTTTAGCAATGGTATCAAGTACCTGAAATAAATCTGTGCATGCAACAGTACAAAATGTGGGGGTTTTTGTGTCACTTGTGTGCAGGAGAGGAAAAGGGATGTGAAACCTGGCTGTTGCTGTGCTGCTGAAATCTGACTTCCTGGAAGGTCTGGGAGAAGAGAGGCAGCAATTAGGAGGGAAAGCCAAGTGTTAGAGGTAGGGTGGCCATGGGAGCAGCATGGGGGGCTTGGCATTGCACTGCTGGCCTGGCTGGTGGGTCTGGAAAAGGGCAGGGCTGATGGAGAGTCCAGATTTGCCCTAGAGGAAGGTTTAGCTCTTAGGAGGTAGGATGGAGACTGGAAGCATCCTGCAGGGAACCGTGGGGTGGGGATAACTGATCTGCTGTGCAAGGCATTGAGCTGTGGGACCAGCTCTGGACATGCTGTGTGCTTGGATGCAGCCTGACCCCGTGGTGTGATGTTGGTGTGTCCTGCTCTGGCAGGACTGTGCTGCAGGACCTCCTCCACCGATTCCTAAGTCCGTGTAAATCATGGGCCAGGTTATAACTGCTGTGTCAGCAGCATTTTTTGAAATGCAAATAAACTAGCATCTCCTGAGGGACAGCTGGGGACATCGTGGGCAACACAGCGCCGCGGAGGCTCAGTGAGGGAGTCTGCTGTGCTCCTGGGCCAAAGGAATGAGGAACACCAGCCCTGCTGCCCACTAGCAGCCCCCTTCCCCGTGCTCCCAGTCAGTCTCTGGGTTCCCGTGTAAAGGAAGGGCTGGAATGTCACGTACCATCAGTGTCAGAGTGAATGACATCGACAAACTGTGCGTCCGTGGGATCCAGCCTCTCGCTCGGCGCCGTACCCCTGTACAGGGGGCCCGCGGGGTCAAGACCTGCAGCACAAAGCCATGGGCGTGGCATCACTCCGGGCTGCCCTTCATGGAGGCAGGAGGACTGGAGGAAGGCTTACCTGTGATTCTTCCCAGCGTGCCATCAAACATCTGTCCCACAAAGCCAGAGATGTGTGCTCCCAGGCTCACTCCTATCATGTGCATGGAGTCAAGGGATGCTCCTTCAATCTGAGATTTAAAAGTACTCATGGTCATGTGTGTTCAGAAAAGAAAAAAAAATTAGGAGGAGGAGGAGGAGGAATGGAACATCTCCCAGAGTGTTCCACTCTGTGTAGGTATTTTCCCTTTGAGAGTCCCACAGAACAGCCAGCATTCCTGGAGGTTTGAGGCCTATAACTCAGAGAGCTGTGATGAGAACAGCTCAGGCAATGGTTGCATTTTCCTGGGACAATGACTACAACTGTGGACAGGAACCACTGATGGGCCCCAGGAGTAAAATTCCAATTGCCCACATGTGCTTCCTGCAAGGAATTAGCACAAACTATGATCCTAAGGATCCAGCATTATCATTGCCTGTGCAGCACCTTAGAGGAGTATGAACTGTGGCTGATCCCCTTAAGCTGTAAGCCTTTGGATATAAAAAAAAGTGGAAGTAGAGTTTACAGAAAGTGGAAGTAGAGTTTCTGTGTATGGGAAAACATGTCTGGAGAGTTTTGTACCCAGAAATGTAGAGATTTAGAGTGTAAACTGAATATTGCACCACAATACCATTGCATTAAGTCCAAGGGTAGGATTTGGCACTGCAGTATGCATGCACTTCCAAAAATTAATGTATTCCTTTTTTAGGAGTTTCTATTCCCAGACATCTTGCTGGTTTAAGCACTTCCTTTGTGTGTGCCTTAATGACTGTATTGTAGTGTGAGCGTCCAACTTACCAACATTTCATCTATAAGTTTCTTCAGAATCTCAGCCACTCTTTTGCACTTCCTGGAAGCATAGTTGTAGATGAGAGTCGTTGCCCCCTGGTTCCAGTCCACAACAATGACGTTCATGTCCTCTACAGAAAGCAGGAGATGCACCAGGTCAGGGATCCAGACTGGGGCAGAGCCTGTGAGCCGGTACCCGTGGATGATGAAAGTTGTTTTCTTGGTCACATCAAGATACTCTGAGGCTGCTGAGTGGAGCTCCTCGGCACATGTTGGGTTCTGCCTTGTGTAGAGCAGCAGCTTCACTTTCAGCTCTGTCCCTATCAAAGCATTCCCGAAGCCAAGGGCTGTGAATGCAGGACATGTCTCCTGAGGATCTGAAAGGAGCAGAGTGGCAATTGGAGTTTGGCACCAAGGGATTTTCTTTAGCCTGTTGTACCTGCTAGCCCTGCACAGGGCAAGAAAATGTGTTGTGCATTGTCTGAGCACAGGGGCTTCTCCTCTCTCCCTCTCCTCTTTATCATGCTCATGATTGAAGTTACCTTGAAACTTAGGTTTTCTTGCTGTGCTGGAACAAAGAGAGCAATCACACCTTTTTGGAGCGGCGTTCCCTGAAACACCACAGCCCTATTTCCTGTGGCAGCTGGGAGTTGGCAGGAACCCTGTCCAGAAATCTCACTGGTATGAGGAAGGTGTTAGAAACCAACAGGCAGGATGGTTGCTGTACTGGTTTGTGAGCACACCCAGGTGCTCTGGACAGCTTCTGAGCTAAATGGGTGTCCTGGTTATACCTCCAGCCTGGAGCTGCCAAGCTGCAGAGAGTCTTGCTGTGCTGCGGGGCAGCTCAATGCTTCATTTGTATGTGCAGATGCAGCCTGGTATTCCAGACTGCAAAATGGGGCACCCTTGAGTCTGTGAGATGGTAACTGTGCTTTATACACAGCTGAAGTGTAACTGAATTTGATGTAAGTACTGCTCAGTGGGATGGCCTGTGCCATCAGAAAGCCTGTCTTTGTTCTTTGCTTTTCCAGCAGAACACCTCTGAGCCTTCAGAGCCCAATGCAGTCTCCAACAGGGCACTGGTAGGGGATGGAATTAGTGTCTCCAGACAGACACTGCTTATGAAGACCCCTCCCAGGTTTAGTAGCCTCTTTCTGGCTCACAATCCTTTCTCTCAAATCCTTGTAATCTTATTGAAGAACCTTGTGGGGGAGAGTGGTGTTTCTCTCACACATATGTCCAGGGCTGCAGTAATTGTTCAGGCTACAGTTCCTAGAGGAATCTTCCTGATCTTTGTTGCTTAAAGGACTGTGCAGTAGGTAGCAGGGTTTAGAAAACCTGCAGCTGTAAGTTAATTATGCTCTAGCAAATCTCCAATGCTCTGTGCATTTTAATTTCTGAATGATGAAACTCTCACAGTTTCTATTAGCAACTTTCCCTTTTCTCATCAGGAAATCAGGAGCATGAGAGTGATAGAAATGTTATGTGCCCAGCACATAAAACAATCTGCTCAGTTGCCACAGTTCTGCTAATTACTTTGTAGAAGCCCCAAGAGCTCCAGAAATAAAAGTTAATAGGCTAAAAGGATGTTGCAGTTAAATCCAACTGAATATTTTGAATTGCCACCATAAATTCAGAAATAAATTTTAACATCTGAAATCCATGGAGTTCTTCCTGTATAAAGCCTATGGTAACATATGAATGGTGTGGCAGGAGTGATGGGAAATGAGCCCTCAGCCAGGCCCAGTGAAATCAGGGGCCTTTGAGTGGAGGGTGTCCTGTGTCCTTCCTCTGCAATCTTCACTCCAGGCTCCTAGGAGCAGTGTGACTCTGGGGTCTGCTCCCAAGAGGCAAGGTAACCTGGGGGGCTGCCTCCTGACCAGCCTGCTCTCAACTCATTCTTACAGTGCCAAGACACTCCAGGGAAACAGCAGCAAGAGTTCTGTGACATTGCTCTTGTGGAGATCCCAAAGTAACTAGCAGAGAAAAATGAACCTTTTTTTGCTCATGCACACCAGCTCACACAGTGAGACTCAGTGACTGTCCTCTAGGTGCTACTGCAGCATAAAAAAGTAAAACTGTGTGTTTTGCTAATAACAAGGCATTGTTTTAGTTATTGTATAATAGCACTATATAGTGTTGTTAATTATTTTTACTGCCACTGAATCTGTAGCAATATAGGCAGAAATGCCAGGCAAGAATTACTTCTATATGGTGCAAGATTGCACTGATTGCTTAATTTGTTTCTGTATCTCCTGCACTGTGCTGAGGCTTGCCCAGAGAAGTGCTATGTTTGTCATCAGAACAACCCAAACCTTCTGGTATAGAAGTGCTTTCAAACAGCTGGTCAGCATTTGCTGATACCTAACACAGGGAGGGTATAAAGAGCTTTGTTATATCTGCACCAGTTCTGTTAGATTGGTTCTGTTTTGATTAACAAAATCATATCAGTTCTAATAAGGGGAGAAAACCTGTCAGCTTCTCTTATGGCAAGCTGGTGCCAATCCCAGCCTCATCCACCATGTGTTCAAAAACTGACACATGAGGATGGCTTTGCTCTGGCTTTGCTCTTCCTTCTACTAAGCACAGGACTCCTACCCAAATGGCTGGAAGTGTCTTTGAAACTCCAGGATGATTGGGGCAAGTGGCTTTATGAGATTTACTCTGCAAGCAAATAAATAAGGTAGAAACTTATCCCCTGGCACTGTACTTTAACCATGACCAAGAGATCACTTCCCTCCAGTAAAGGGGAATGAACATGGCCATTAACCCAGCATCCCAGTAACTCATTTCCAGCCCTACCTTAGCTTGCTAGACAGCCTCTGCAATCCCCATTCTCCTGCTCCATTTTCTGATATGTAAAATAGGAGGTAAACACTGGTTTGCTGGACAAGGTGCTTTGATCTCCCAGAACCTGTAGCAGGGAGCACAAAAATGTGTTAAATCCATGTACCTGCCAAGGAGATGGACGTGTTTAGTCTCGAGCCTGAGATCAGCCTCCAAGGTGCTGTTGCAGCAGAGGATGCATCTTCAGAATAACTAGGTTCTGAAGTTTTATATATATATATATTATATATATACATATATATATGTGTGTTCTGAAGTTATATACTCCCAGGTGGGAGTGTTGCAGGGAATGGAACAGTCCCAGGCAGACTCCTGGTATGTAGTGCAGTCAGTGCTCTTAGGGCCTGCATTCCTATGGTGTCTCTCATTCCTTTCTGGAGATGGTGTTTGGAGGCTTTTTCTTTGGTGTTGCTCCTATGGACAGGCAGGGTTTGCCATGGTGGTGTTTTGGGGCTGTGGTACAGAGGTGTCTGCATGAATAAAGTAGCAGCTGAGGTTTTTACCAGCCTGTCCTCCTGCAAAGGGAAGATCCAGCAGATCACCTCAGTGGGTCAGTGGTCACTTGGCTGGATGTGTGGTTGTCCCAGCTGTGGTCCTTGGGACACAGAGCTGCTTGCCCAGTGAGTACCTGCATGGAGCTCAGGTGAATGTGTCACTGCTTCTCTGTCTGTAGGAGCTCTAGCCCTCCAGCCCCTGCCACCTTGCCTGGGCTTTGTATAGTGTGTGTCATCAGACTGGTCTTAACCATCAACAATATTTTTTCCCCTTTAAGCATGCTTCACTACCACACCACAAATCTCGAGAACCTTAGTGGTGCAGATTTCCATCACTTTTCCACACAGAGGGTGTGCTCTCCACTTCTAAATTGGTCCTCCGTAACTCACTGCATTTCATTGGTGTCTTTTCACACCATTCTCTTTTCCCTCTTCTCTGACTGCATTTCCTAGAGTATTAAACAGACCAAGCAAAAGGCGACCCTGAGATTACTCCAGAGAACCCAATGAAACACAAGTTAGTATTTATAAGAACACTGTTTTTTTTTTTAACCCTGTTTGTTTTCCCTACAAAGCAGAGAGCTGTAACTTGCCTTGCTCCCATGTGTATGCTAACACAAGGCAGTACATTTGTTTTTTGTTATGCAGGTTTGTTCTTGTAGGGCTGTGAGGCTATCAAATGGAGCTTATTGTTCATAAATGGTAATTCATCCTTTGCCTCTGTCATACATGACACCCCTGAGAAGAAATCATTATTCTCTGAAGATTTTGAATGACATTTTCAGCATCAATGGATAGTACTTATATAAGAGAAATGTTTGCAAAGGGAGGAAAAGGTAATAAAAAATAGTTCTGGTTTTCCATTTGGAACCCTTAGAACTGACTACATTCATGTAACCAGTATAATTTGCTTTGCCAAAATAAATAATGCTAGTGAGAAACCCTATGCAGGAACTGTAAATGCAGAGGGCAGGTACATTCATGTTGCTGTAAAGCACAGAAAATATGTTATATTTGAAAAAAACATTCAAAACAAATGGTTGAGTTCTTACCTGTTTTCACCCCATACAAAAGGTAGATGAACACAACACACAGCCTCAGCATATGGACTTCCACATGGAACTTCTATGGGTAAGAGATTTGAAGGATCCCACAATTTCTCTGGCATGTGTCTGCTGGCTCTGACAGCAGTTTGCTTGCTTTTTTTTCTGCCAGTAACAGTAGGTGTGGTAAAAGGAGGAAGTTACCAGCCAAGAAAGGAAGATCAGTCAAATGAAACTTCTTCTTAAGAAGGTGGGGCACCTTCTATTCTAGCAGGTTTCCTTACTTTAAATATATTTTGCCTTGCGGGATGACTAATCAAAGACACAAGTGGGTTGGTATAACCCTGTGAGCAGCAATTTGACTACAGTGTTGAAACTAAGGAAATTATTGCTTATTTGTCTTTTGCAAAGAATGTCAGGAAGATTGTAGGTGTCACTGCAAGCCTGATAAGCATCTGGGTGGGGCCGGCACTTGGTTTCACCGGGCCTTGCTTTTGGAGAGTTCATGATGATCCCTAATATCTCCCATGTCCTTCCATCTCTCCTGAGTGCTAAGGCCCAAATCCTGTAACCACCTCGGGCAGGAGACAGGTGCACAGCACTGTGTTGTGATAAAGGGCAAGTACCACTTCAAGGTGTCTGGCTCTCCACTGGGCTCCCAAGCAACTGCTGTCTTGGATAAAACTCATTCAACTGGCTTTCCCACATTTTCTCACAGGCCTGCTGGAACCTCACAAATTCAGCTCTGATTCAACTAAGGAAGACTTTTCTTTCCTTGCTAGATGGGAGGAAGGAGATCGCCGAGGAAAGACAACTGTCAGGGGCAGGAAGGGAAGTCTGAAATTGGAGCTGGAAGGTATAGTGGCAAAATTGGGAAAACGAGGGTGGTGGGGAGTTTGTAAAAGGATGAGAAGGGGAGGGAGCAGGGATGGCTGCTGGACAGAAGTTGGGTGGTAGTTTTGCCTGGTGCATTCTTAGCAAATTCTTCTAACATAGGCCAGGGAAAGGGAATGTGGGGTGGATTAGAAATACCTCATTAAGCTCAGGCTCTGCTTTCTTTCCCCTGGTGATGATGCAATGAGGAGCTGAACTATTACAACTCCCAGTGGCATAGCTGGTTCTTTGGTCCATGCTGTACTTACTAAGCTTTTTGACTTTGCTAATTCTCAGGTTAATCCTTAATTCTTCCTGGTGTCTGCAGCTCCTTTTCGTTCAGACAAGTGTGTGCTGCTCCTCTGATGCAGGCATGGATCACACTTGAGGCACAACATGTGCCTAGCATGATTCTTTCACAAGCACCTTGAGCTCTTCAGCATCAAGCAGTTCAGCAATCTGAGTCTTAGTGAACACGTGCCATGCTGTGATCCCATTTGATAATCACACAGGCAAAAGTTGGGACTTGTAATTTTGAAGACTATAAACACTGAGAAAAGACACCAAATAGCATCTGTGGATCTGGAAGCTCCAGGACAGTGCTTTTTCTGCTGCACTGGTAAAATAATATATTTAAACATTGTTTTCCTTCCAGCTTCTTTCTCACCTCTACCAGTAATCCTAAATTCTGTCAAAATATTTTCTCTTAGCAAGAAGTTCTGCCAATGGGGAGACAGAATTGATCCAACAGTGAAACATGAAGAACAGAAGGCTTTTACCTGTTGCAAAAGACATCTGAGAATCAGAGATAAAATAAGGTAAATCAAGAGGGCCTTGCCTTTCATCTCAATACAAAAAGAGGCAACAGTTTGTTGCCTGAAGCTAAGCCCTACTCTTTTCTTTTTCCCATCACTTTTTTTGGGTTTTCATTTCCCATCTGAGGCTGCTCATCTGAGTAGCTCTCACTTCGAGGCCCTACATTGGGACTGGCAGGTTTTTTCTTGGAACTCTCAACCATCCCTTGGAAGACCATGATTTTGAGTAACCACCATTTCAGCATAAATTAGACTGTCTGTTCACTGTACACATTGACAAACATTCCCAGGATATCAGCACTGGAAATGCTGTCCAGCACCACCGTAAGATCCTGAGAGGAGGAATCCAAGTGCTTACAGGTTACTCCGTGCTCTGGATTCTGCTGACCAACCTTTCACATCCTGCTTCAGCCACACACTTGTCAAGGATGGCAACAACTCACAGCTATTTGGGTTTTGTACACTGAACTCTAGACAGTAATCCCACTGTGAGCTTTGAAATCAGTTGCAATTTGAGACAGTAAAAACTTTTTAATCACATGTAGAAAACATTTAAGATCAGAATTGGCATCAACTTAAGAATAGTTTAACAGAAAACATGAAATAATCTTATAAGCATGAAACATTTTGCATGAAACAACTTGGCTCTGAGATGTCAGAGCCTCTGCTATTTCACATTCAAGAAGGAAGCATTTTAAACTCTTCATTGTGAGCAAAACCACTGTTGGAATCTGAAAGTTTCCAAAATGTTGTTTCCTCCTTAGGGCAGCTGATGACAGCAAT
The DNA here is from genome assembly GCF_963662255.1 of Cinclus cinclus. Taxonomy (NCBI): domain Eukaryota; kingdom Metazoa; phylum Chordata; class Aves; order Passeriformes; family Cinclidae; genus Cinclus; species Cinclus cinclus. Next base: position 20,339,377 of record NC_085055.1, read on the forward strand.
GGTCAGCCGAAAAATATTTTTATGTTGCATTCATGGATCCACTGTAGGAAGCCCCACTGATTCACTAATTTCCCGTGGGTGGAACATTTTCATGGAGGTACTGGAGAGCCAAATCTGTCCACTTCATTTCTTGCTCTTTCACAGACTCAGTGGTGCCACCGTTGTCTTGCTCTGGTTCAGGGAGCTCATTCTGAGAACAAAACACAGGTACAATGCATTCCACATGTAATACACTTACTTCAAGCAGCAGGTTGTTATAATTTGTATGCACAGATACAAAAATCCACAAATGAGACCAGAGGGTGCATCTGAACAATAAATATCATACATACTGATCCACTTAAAAATATTGCTGAGCCCCATCATGAACAGTATTATTTTCATTCGAATATGGTGCTTAATCTGAAAGGTAAATTGTTTTCCAGGACCCTGGGGCCTTGCTATACACTCAGACTGCACACGCAGTGAGGGAGAATATACAGCAAATGCAAAGTAAGTAAATAACAGTACAATGCATTTATTCCACTGTTTGTTTGCAATGTGCCGCTTCTGCTGTTGCCAAGAATACAAATACTGCAGACATCTGGTTCTGTAAAATGTTACTTTCCTGTGGCAGGTGAGAAGTCCTTCCTGTCTGTGTCCTGAACTCAGGTGTAGCTGTGCTGGATCAACAGCAGAAGCCAGAACCCCCTGCCAGGTGTGCCACAGAGCTGCTCACAGCACAGTAAGGGGAAGGAAAGTTTAACTGAGATTTCATTTTCCTTCCTTCTGTTATTTATTCTCTGTCTTGCTGTATTGTTGTAATCACACCGAGTGTGTGCTATTCTGCCAGATACCATTTGGGCAGGAATTCTGACTTCTAGACCTCTAGAAATCCCAGCATGAGCTAAATAAAATATTCCTGTTTTGAAAACAGTGAATTATTTGAACCCATTTGAGTTCCCAGAAATGTCTCGAGTGAGCACAGGAGCAGATTCTCAGGACAGGCTCAAATACCACTTTCACAGCTGTTCTGGTTGCTCCTCTGCAATGTCCCTGAGTAAGTCCCCTGTGAATTGATGCTGGTTTTTCTATGTGATCAGAGTCAATCCCATCTCTAGGGATCTTTATATCCAGGCCTTTCTTTCTGTTGTTAATTGGTGAGGCTTCCTTCTTTGAGGCTGTCATCTGTATGTGACTGTAAGCCATCACAAGATGGCTCCAAGGGAAGAAACAGTAGTGTTTGGACACAGGGTGAAGGCAACTGTCAATAAAGAGCCTGTTTATGATACTCATCTTGCCTAATAGAGGTTATCCCAAGCAAAGGAGGGTTTGGGCTCTTTAGCTGAGAATCACATTTCTGCAAGATGCTTCCCTCAAGCCCAGTTCTTGGCAGGAAAATGTGTGCTGTACATATGAATTTTGAGTTGTGCAGCTGCTCCTCACCCTCTCTGAAAAGCCAGTGGTGGCAGGACTAAAGCTTGAGCCATGTCACACATTTGGAAGTATCTTTGTCTTGGAAGAAACCAGCACCCCACAATCCCTGTGGCTGCTTTATCTGTGGTAGCAGGGGTAAAGCTCATGTACCAGAGAGAAAAAGGGAAGGGAAAATCCTCAGCTACTTCTAACTTCCCTGGAAGTTTCAAAATAGCTAAGGAAAGGTGTCAGTGTGGGACATCTGAAGCTTCAGCTGTGGGATCAGCAGCAGCTTTTCCCTGCTGCCCCTCTCTGGCCTTGCAGCTGTACCCTACATGAAAGGAGAGGTGTCATGCCTTGGACACAGCACCACAGCAAGAGTTCTGCTGCACCTGCCAGTCCTTCACTGCCATCCTGGAACTGTCAAAAGCAACACTGTATCTGGAAAAGACTGCTTTGAAAACATATGAAAACTTCTCAGCTTTTTTAATGGGATTGTAGAAGTGGAAATAAAGTGTAACCAAGATTGGAACTGTCAATGTGAGACTGATCCTCTGCTCTCCAAACCGACTGGGAAAGTACCTCAAACACCAGTAACAAGAAAGGGAAGCAGAGAAAAAGGATGATGATTCTACTTCTCCCTGATGCCAAACCCAGGACAGTGCAATGGAAAGGGCACTTTGGTTCTGAGAAGATTCAACACCTGGTCAGGGGACAAGGGACAGAAACACCCATGTCCTCATGCACACAGGAATGACTGGCACACAGGGCAAGGAAGGAGTGAGATCCAGGAGCCGTTTGTACAAATTAGCCGCACCATGAGCAACACTCTGTGCCTGTTCTCGGAAGGGGCTGTGCTGAACACAGCAGCCTTAACTCAGATTGATAAGTAGCAATTCACCTACCAGAGGGATGGCCACGTCCTCGTAGGGCAATTTATCTTCCCTCCATGCATCATCGATCAGATCCAGGATCCTGCCATCCCTCTGCACCTCGCTGTCCATCGTCACAGTGGGTGAGAGCAGCTAAATCTGTGACACAAAGCAGATGCTGTTTTAACAACATCCCCAGCCAAGGGAGTCTGAGCTACAGGCTTACTCCAGTTTTGATGCAATCCGTATGAAGTTTAAACTTACAAGGAAAACCTTGATTTCCCTAATCCACTCAAAATGGGGTTATAACCACAAGAGAGCAACTTCATCTGGAAAGAACTTTATCAAACTGAATTGCAGACTGATATGCATCAAAGATGAATATATAAAATCAGTGGGTTATTATTAACGATATTTACATGTGTTTATATCCATCGACTGACTTTTAGAAGTCTAATTTGAGTGAGTTTGAGCACCTAGAGCTGCCCAGAACTCTTTGCTGCCTGCTGGCTTACAGTGCCTCACCCACTCCTTCACATGTCTGTCAGAGTCACAGTGACTTCAAGGTACCCAGAATTCTGCCCGAACCTGAATTCCAGGAAACTGGTGTAACAGAAGCAAAAGGAGACCTATCTTTCAGCCCCAGCTACTATAATTACTCCGGGGTGTTTCACTGTACTCTGCACTCCAGTGGTCACCTCAGGCCCTCGGCCCGGTGTGACCGTGCGGGGCAGCAGGCAGCGCGATCCTGGGGGGATGACAGAACTGACACTCATTCAAAACCAAGTCAAGCCTGGCACTCGCCTGGCACTGCCGAGCCGCGATGCGGGCAGCGACGGGCACGGGCCTGAGCGCACCCCAGCCCTGGCGCGATGCGGTCCCTGCCTGTGGCGGCCAACAGGGCTCCGTGACCGGCCCCTGTCCCCGCAGTGTCCCCCGTGTCCCTCCGTGTCCCTCCGTGTCCCCCCGTGTCCCCCTGTCCGCCCTACCCTGCCCATCTCCGGGGTCGGCGTTGCGCAGGCGCTGTCCCAGCGCATGCGCAGTGCTGCCGCCGCGGGGCCGCGCCGTACCCGCCGCCAGGCTGGGGAAGGCGGAAAGGAGGAGAGAAAGGAAGGAAGGAAACAAGGAAACAAGGGAGCAGGGCGGGTCGGACGGCCAGCCTGAGCCGGAGTGTCGGGCAGCCCGGAGCGGAGCTCGGCCCCAGGCTCAGGGCTGCTCCCCGGGGCGCGGTGCTGGGTAAATAAACACTGTGAGGGCTCGGCCTTAGAGCGGGGAGATCCGGCTGGGACGAGCTACAGCACGGCGGGAGCGTAGGGAGGGAGTGCCTGCCGAGGGCAGCTCCGGTGGCCGGAGCGGGGAACGCTGCCCCGGAACTCTGGCCCCGGCCACCTCATAGACTTGAGGGCAGGTTGATTGGACATCAGGAGGAATTCCTTCACAGAAGGGATGATCAGATATTGGAAGGGGCGGCGGTGCTGAGGTCCCCATCCCTGCATGTGTTCAAGGAGAGACGACGCGGCGCTCAGCGCTCTGGGCTGGGTGGCAAAGTGACGATCATTCACAGGTTGGACTTGATGGTCTCAGAGGACTTTTTCAACCCCAGTGATTCTGGGATTCTTGCCCTGGCAAAGGCTGGTTCGCTCCGGGCTCCTGTCGCAGGTGTCATTCCTGCCGCTGGCAAGGAGCGCACCTGTGGTATTGCTTTTTGGGAGGTTATTGCTGCTTTTGGCTTCATTGTAAGCATGTTTCCAGCAATTCTCTAAGATTGTATCTTTCCGTGTTCTTTAATACAAAGTAATCCCAGGCCTTTCTCATGGGCACTATTCTTAAATCCTTCTGTGTATTGTAAAGTTCTCTCCACTTGACTCTACCACAGCTCTGCATTGAGCTGGGATGTTAAGCCTTGTTTATTTTTAAATGTGTTGCCTTGTTTTGGGCTTTTTTTTTTTCTTTCCCACATACTTCAATTTTATTCACTTTCAGAAGTGACCAGCCAGTTCTTCTTGCTTCAGCTGTAGTTAATGTAGGAGATTGCTTCTTCTTGTGGGTCTTTACTCAGGTGCCTATAACTTGCACATTGCAACTTGCAAGCATGAGAGGCCAGCATTTAATACTAAGTCACCAAACCTTATGTAGCATAAAACTGGCTAGAGGTGTCTCATCTTAAGGCTTTTCCCCAAAATCTGGGTGTGCTAGCAAAGTAAGCAAAGCTGGCAGGCTGTGAGGGTGGTAAGACAGAGGCACAGAGAAACTGTATCTGTCCCTCCATGAAAGTGTCCAAGGCCAGGTTGGACAGGGCTTGGGATAGTGAAAGGTTCCCCTGCCTATGGCAGGGGTTTGACATGACATGGCTTTAAGATCCCTTCCAGCCCAAACTGTTCTGGAATTCTATGCTGTCTGTCTCCTCGTCTCTGCCCACTGAAAATTGATTCTGTGTAGGTGTGATTAGAAAGAAAGAGGAGAGCTGCTGCTGTCTAATGTCTGCTGTTGCCACCTGGAGAACTCCGGAATGCTGTCAGCAGCTCAGGGGATCTGCTCATCTGCTCTTCTCAGCACTGTGCCCTCAGCAGAACCACAAAGTTGTTCTGCATACTGATGGAGTTTTGTTAAGAGCAGGCAGGACCAAAGACAGACAAAACAGTGTCAGAATAGGGATGCGATTTTTTTTTTTCCTGTGCTTGTGGTTTAAAACTCAGCTCTCAAGGACAGGTTTTAATCCCTGAATTGTGTTTTAAAGTGCTGTAGGAGCATGATAAAAGATTCCTGGGGAAGGAGAGCAAAGCTGAGCCTGCATTTGTGGAAGTCTCCCTTGCTGTGACCTGCTCCCCTTTTGCTGATTGCTTAATAATGCCATATTAAGGAAAGATGGAAAGATGCCATTGAGGAAAGATGTTGGAAGGATCCATCTTCAGTACTTGGAAAGTGTGTAAATTTTGGAAACATAAGTTTATGCTAATAGCTCTGGACGTGTTTAACCCTTTTTGTGTTAGCTGCAGTTTCATGAAGGAGACATTGGAATAAATTTTGGGTTCCTGGCTGTGGTTTCATGGCAACTTTTTATTTCCCAGTTTTGGCATTAATGTAAACCCTTCTTGCTTTCACCAAGTTGTAAAATTTCCTTGGGTATGCACATGTTTGTGACTTAAAAGGTGTACTTTTTAACAAGCAATGTACTGCTACTCTAAAGCTGTTCAACTTATTTTCATAATTTAAGGCATAATTTAAAAGGAATTTTTAAGGCATTTGTGTTTTCTTAAAATTCCCACAACTGTATGAACAACCAGTGTGTTCAGAATGTGGTGGTAAACTGCATGGTCTCTTAACGCAGTCTTGTAATGGAGGCCTGGAAGATTTAATTTATGGATGAATTCTTACTGCTACTTGCTTGTGTTTTCTATCTGAAGTGACAAAATTCCCTGTCAGAGGTGGATCTCAGGCTGGTCCCTTTGAAGCCCAGATGTTCCTGTTGCTCCACAGTCTGGTGCTGTCAGGAGATCTACCAGGACCTCTGTGTTGAGTGCACACAAGTGCAGAGTTGTTCAAGTGCAGATTCTCATTGCTCCTCTCTGAATTTATTAGATCACATGATTATATCATTGCAATTTTGTAGTGCTGGATGGCTGCATTGGGTATATTTTTCTGGTAGAAAAATCTATTTTCTTCTGTTTGGGTTGTAAGTTCATGAAGGTGCCATTGTTTTCCTCACCTGCAATTGCATGCTTCTTGTATGTTTTTTAACTTCTTTGCTTTGTGGACTTCTGCTTGTCCTGCAGTTGGATGGAGAAGCAGCCTGGTTTGTGCATTGCCATGGGTGACCACTGCTTTCCTGTACTTCCCTAGTACTGAAGGCACCAGGATTCAGTGATGGAGGCTTTGCTGGAAGGAATGCAAAGAAATGGGCAGGGGAGGTATGTATGCAACTGTACACAGCAGTCATTTCAAATGATTTAAGTATTAACCTTGCCTCTTACTCAGAATAAATCCTCTGGTATCAGTGTGCAGTGGCCTTCAGCTGCTGCAGAAACAAAGTCACTGGGGGAGCTGGCTCTGCACTGATCCCTGCTTATAGTCTTAATTGTCAGAAATTGAGTTCTACGTCTTCCTGAAAACCTCGGCCTTTTTTTTTCAGTTGTTGTTGTAAACTCTTTTTACTGTCCAACATCAGGAGCAGTAAATAGAGTTGCGAATAAATATTTATTTTGTAACAGCCTTGCAAGGTTAATGAGATGTGACTTTGTTATCTGATTTCACTGAAAACATCTGATTATTTCCTGCTTGTGTTGAAACTGCAGAGTCCCACACAGCTCTGAGGAATCCTTAATGCTCTGTCTGAGGTGAGAGTCTCTAGACTTTTCAATCCCCGAGAGAGACTGTAGTGACAATAACAGAACAAAGTGTTTTATGTGTGAAACAACCGTGAAGCAAAAGTCACTGATGCCATTTTCCTAGTCATCCTTGAGAATGTGACACAAATTTATTTGATACTGTATCTTCTTCATAGAGCTGGTTGCAGAAATCAAGTTTAAAATTTGCTACATATTAGCAGATGCTGTGAAGGAAATGTTCCTGCTCTGCATAATAGCTGCTAATTTTTGGTTAACTCACAGGACAGGGTGAACTTCAACTGTGACTGATTTTGGCTCCTTTAAGAAGTATTTCTTTTCCTATAGAAAAAGTGCCAAGTAGTGAAGTGTGCATATGCCCTGGGGGAACAGAGAGATTTCTATCCCTTAACCTATTGATTTCCATTTCTTTTCAGTTCTTCCCTTTGACAGGCAAATTAAAGGGGTAGAGATCATTATGGAGTTCGACACCCTCTAGGGCTGTGTCTGGCAAACCTTAATATTGTCCCTGTCTTGGCAGCTGGGAAGTTTTAGAGGAGTTACTTGAATTGGCTTCAATAATTACTGCACAAAATTAGAAATCTGGGCATCGCTAGGGAGCTTGTGCTCCCCGATGGATTGCGAGGGTTTGATTCTTCATTATCATGTTGTCATCCAACCCCCTCTGCTTCAGGGTTTGTCTGCATTTGTGATAAACTTCTGTTTTCAGGAGCTCATAGCTTGGCTGTAAGATTCCTCTGGTGACTGAAACCTGCTATAAAATGCCACTGCCTGGAGAGCAGTTAAGGCAATACAAAATATGAATTAAACACGCTTTGGTTTACTTACGTAATGCCTAGTACCCAAGGCAAAAAGCTGAATGCCTAAGTGTGAAGTGATGTGGTTTTGTGGGCATGGATGGTTATTGGGTAGAAGGTTGGACTTGATCCTGGAGGTCTTTTGTGACCTTAGTGATTCTGTGATTCTATTTCTGTGTGAGCTGATTTGAAGAGAGTTCAAAGCACTGCGTGTGCAGAGTTGGTGCTTTGGTGCCATCAGTGTGTTCTGCTGCCTTTGTTGATGTGGGACGTGGGATATGTTGGGTGGGACCTGCTTTGTAACTCCAGGCTCTCTCCCCTCTAGTGGTGGATTCTTGACCTCCTGTGAGGCTGAGCTGCAGGAGCTGATGAAGCAGATTGACATTATGGTGGCTCACAAGAAATCCGAATGGGAAGGGCAGACACAGGCTTTGGAAGCTTGTCTGAGTGCCCGGGAGCAGGAACTTTCCTCTACTAAGGCAGCTCTGCAGGAAAAACAAAAGGAGGTACCTTTGTTTTACATTATTTTTTGGCTGGAGTCGGGAAATCAGGAATAGAATTTTTAAAGGACCTGTTGAAATAAGGTGTCTGGTTCATAATTCAATCCGAGTCAAGTGATCCGCTCCCCTAGGGTTGGTGGAAGTCCACATATTGAACTGTTAAAGAGTTATTAGAGAGTACCCAGAGACACTGGTTCTGGCTACAGCAGTAATGGACAGCCCAACAACCTGCAGTCATTGGTAGAAAAAAACCATTTCCTACTATGTAAACTGCACCAAGAAAACCATTTCCTACTATGAGCTACACCAAGATATTGCTGAGAAACTCTCCATGGGCTGTTTGACAGAGCTCTGGTTTTGTGGTCTTTAAATGAAAGCCTGAGGGAAGTGCAAAAAAAAAAAAATCTGTATTGGTAGCAAATTATTAGTAAGTGAAGTTTTTGTGCAGGATGTGGACCGTAAGATGCAGCTGAGCCACAGGATTTTCATTTGCAAGAATGATGATTTTTATCAGGTTATATATAGGTTATTGTTGTTATTATCAATTATGTTTTGTCAAGACACTTAAAATATTTCTTACCACCAAAAGCATACATGGATTTCAAACTGAACTGTAAAGTATGTTTGAAGTCACTGCTGGAGTATATTCATGCTTTTGGTTTAGTCATATGAATTTTCTGTGGATTTTCTTTTAGTTTTCATTTGTTGGCTTGTGACCACTCAGGTTGTGGATGGGAAAAAGATGGGAGGGGGGAAAAAAAGGGTGAAAAATGAATCACAGGAGCAGCTGAAGCAGTGATAGGGAAGTCTTTTCTGTCCACTTCAAAACCCCATTTCTTTCTTTCTCCTCACTATTAGGAATCTCCTTTGTTTGAGCATAATTAGATAATGACATGGCCAGCTTTTCTCTTGGTAGATAGCTTGGAATCACAATGCATATTTGTGAAGAATTTGATGAAAATACTGGATAGAAATACGCTTTTGGCACAAACCAAATAATGTCAACTTTGTCCCCAACAGTGAAATCCAGAAACTGGCTCAAAACAGGAGGCCACAACAGAAACATTTGTGGCCCCAGCCTAGCAAAGATTTAGGCACAGCCTCCATCTATTTCATAATGAGCGACCCCACTGAAATGCCCATGTATCTACTGGCAATAAAGTCTACTTCTGTTGTATTTATTTGTTTTTTATCCCTTTGTTCAGGTTGGCATGTTGCGTCGCCAGGTTGAAGATGTGGAAAAATCCAAGCAGGACATGGTTAGAGAGTATGAACAACAGCTGAAAAAATTCCAGGAGGAGGTGAGTTGCAAAAGGAGAAGTTTGATTTTTAGTTCCCAGCTGATGATGGGTCAATTACTTTGTGTCACTGTTTTTGTTTCAATGCTGTGGTTTTATAACTCCCACTTTTTTAGTGTTTGTGTGCTTACCGAAAAGAGCATTGAGCTCTTTTTGATAAGATAGATAAAGTGACGTTTTTATGTCTCACTTGGCCTGGTTTTTTTGTGATTTGGAGGAACTTGGTGACAGACAAGGAACTGTTGGAGTAGAAATGTTTTCATATGTTGGACATCTGCAGAAGCTTGCTGCAAGAATGTCCTGTGTTCGCCAATCTCAGTCACCACAGTGCTGGTTCTGGAGCTGCCACGGGTACAGGCAGCAGCAGTTTGCTCTTTCAGCATTTCTGAAATTCCAAAAGGGTGGAGATGTAACTGGCCTGGCCTGTGCAAGATTAGGAAATAAAAGTGGTATGTGGTCTCTCATCTTTTTGCCACTGTTAACACTGATGACTTTAGTAGGGATTTTGTACTCTCAAGGAATATTAGTATTAATACCTGTCATGAAAACCAAGTGTACATAGAAAATGCTGTTTGACAATAATATCTGAGGTTTCATCTCAAAGCCTCTTGCTCAGTGCAAGGTGATACCTCTCCTGCAGGTGGTATGACAGCATTGCAGGTTTATGCCTGAACTGTTTGCCTGTCTCCACTTCCCAGTAGCAGGGAGTGAACTGTCATGAGCAGCTCATAGAGCACTAACCTGTTTTCTTTGAAGGGCTGGGCCTGGTTCCTGCTCACTGTAAGCCATAAGTGAAATTAATTTGGTGGTCTGTGTTCTGATGACAGAAGGCATCTTTTCTCATTTAAAAACACCTCAGTATTCCATATGAATAACAGTCTTCTTTTGCTGGGTGTTCTCACTGGAATTGTGGATAAGCTGCAAAGCAAAGCTGAGGCATTGGCAAATGCATTGGCAAATCAGCCTAAATTGCTAAGGCTGAAATACAGCCTATGTGTTGTGGCCTGAATTGCAGTTTGTGGGTATTCTACCTACGCAGTATTAATACTGATGACATTGAGCTCCTGTATTCCTCAGCCTTCTGTTCTTTGTACTGTTTGGGGAACTTTTTTCTGTCCCTGTTTGCCACCATTTCCAGTGCAGTTACAGGTACAGTGTCTAACTTACTGAGACTGTTGAAAGAATAAATCTCTTATCTCCTGATGTTTGGCAAAAGGTGTTGGTGTTAACTCTTAAGCCTGAACATCTGTCTGTTCCCACTGAACACGCTGAAGTACTGAATGCATTGGGTCTTGAATCAGATATTTTTTCTTCTTATGGTCCTTCTGTTCATCCATGGGCTTAGCTTTTCCATCAGTAAAAGGGCAGTGATGGCTTCTCAAATTCATGTGGCTAATAGGAAACCTTATATTTAATAGTTGAGTAGGGGGAGCTCATGATATGAAAAGTTCTCTGCAAGTTGCAAGTGATTATTTGCACGGAGGGTCATTTAAATGTCAAGAGTTTTTTTCCTCATTCCTGCTTCTGATACAACTTCAGCATCCTAGCAGCAGGCGTAGGAGTGATATTTTCTGTTGGCATTCTCAACTCATTGTGAAATACACAGTGTATCTAAGCAGAAAATGACAGATGAAGTAGTGTTGTTATTATGGGTAATGGCAATTCTCAAACCTTCTTTCTCCCACTAAGCAGGAGAGTACCAGTTCCCACCTGAGCTGCACAAGTGTATTTTGATCAGACAACAAGAATTACCTGTGTGAGGTGTGGTGGGTGTGTGCTCCTGTGGGTGAGCAGATCAGCCACAGACACTGCTGGCTCTTCCTGGGACTGGGAACCATCTAGAGAAGGGGATGCAGTGCTCTTGCTGCATTGACAGCTGCATGTAAACCTCCATCTTATCAATATTTCATTCATGCTTTAATCATGGTAAAACAGAGCTTTAATTAAAGCTGCTAATGTCATGACTTCAGTGGCATCTTGCTATTCTCATACAACTCCTGTTTTGCAGTGCTGTTGGTATAAAAGACTCATTATCCAAATGAAAGCCTTCACTTGGGAGCTGTGTGGCCTTGATGAGGGCATTGTTTGTGTGAACTGCTTTGTGTTTCTTCTTTCAAAGGGCTGTGTAATTCTTGCCTTGGGGCCTTGAGCAAAGCTCTCTCTTTCACTGTATCCTGCAGTTGTCCCGGCTGAGGAGGAGCTACGAGAAGCTGCAGAAGAAAAAAACAAGAAGCAGAGGAGAAGCTAACAAGGGACAAGAGGAGGACAAGTTTGAACTGAGCCGACTGACCAGGAAGCTGGAGGTAAAGTGGTGAAAAAGCAAGTGCTGACCAGCTTGTACGTATTAACTGACTTAGTGGGCTTCACTGGTGACTGAACAGTCCAGTAGGAAGTGGATTATGATTCCTGCTTTAAGGAACACTGCCCATCCACTCTCCAGGTGCAGCTCTTCTCAATTGTGTGTGCAATAAAAGCTGTTTCATGCTGGGGCCTCTGACTGCACAGCATAAACTTAAATGCTGTTCTTGTCCTTAGACTAAATAATGGGAAGAAGATGCTGGAAGAGTAACTAATTATGTGAACGGAATGAGTTCCAGTGTGGGGAGGTTGTATTCTCACTTCTCTGAGGAGGAGGGAGCTACATGTCAAACTTCTTCTCAACCCTGTCTCATCTTCTAATCTTTCTGCTCTGCTGAGCTCAACCCCACTCAGTTTCCTCCTCCTGAAAGATGTGGTAACAACACACATCTGACTGATGCAGTGCCCAATTTCTGGAACAGAGATTAGCAGTCAAATTCTGTATTTAATTCTTGTCGTCTTGGTGATTTCAATAGCAGCATGTTTTGGAAGCTAAAGCCAGTCTGAATTGTTAAACCCCTGACAGCAAACCCATGAACCCAGCCATGAATGTGTTGGCACTTAACATTTGTGAGCAGCTTTACCTCGGGAGATTTGTGAGCAGCTTTACCTCGGGAGGGGAAGGAATGCAGCGAGCACCGGGTGTGAGGGCTCTGCACTGCTGAGCTTCTGCATCAGGTGACTGTTTAATGGTTTCCCTGCTGGGGGAAAGATGTGAGGATACGGTGGGGAGAGAAGGCAAACGTGGATGTGAGCTGGAGGGGGATGTACTGCTCCAAGCCACCCCTGCTGTCCTTGCAGGAGTTCCGTCAAAAATCACTTGACTGGGAGAAGCAGCGCCTGCAGTACCAGCAGCAGGTGGCATCGCTGGAGGCGCAGCGCAAGGCCCTGGCAGAGCACTCCGAGCTCGTGCAGGTACAAGTAACGTGTGCTCAAAGTTTCTGCTTTGTTTATGGGAGGGAGGGAGGGAGGGAGAGACTGATGAAATCTCTCAGGCTCCCATCCAGTTCAGATTGCCATTGAAGTGACTTTTAACGTTCTGGCGGAATAAGGTTTGCTTGTATGAGTGCTGTATGGAAAAAAGATCTGGAGTCTGTCATCAGAGATTAGATAAACCTTGTGCAGCTCTCCCTGCCATCCCTCTGGTTAGCAGAGAAGGCAGTAGGATTCAAGTTTCCCTGGGAGGCAGAGATCACAGCATATAACACTTTAAAATATGTTACATCATGTTGTCTAGTTGAAAGCTGTGTACCTGCCAGCAGCTAAATATGTACCTTCTGGGTCCATCTCAGGGGGTACTGTTGGAAAACAGTCTTCTACAGCAGAGACTTCCATAAAATACTGAAGCAACAGCAGTTTTCAGCCCCCCATCCCTTTTTTAGGTCTCTCAAAGGCAAAAAGTAGTGGGGCTGCTGTTCTGCAAAGCTGACGGCTCTAAATTAGTGGTGCTGCAGCAGAGTGAGATGAATTGACCTAGAGCACAGCTGTGAAGTCACACAGACACAATCACAGCAGACACTGATAAGAAGCTCTTGCTGGGGACTTTGCACTTAATGGGCTCCTGAGTTGCTCTTGAGTGGAAGCTCCTGCGAGGAGGGAGACTGTGATGACAGGATTGAAGGGGCCCCTCTGACAGGGGCTTTGTGAGAGGCTGACACCAGGAGATCTACAAATGCAGAGAGAGTCCTTGAGCAGAAGATCTTGCTGCTCTGCTGTCTGTGTGTCGTTGATAGCTCAATTGTTTGGGAACAGATGTGTCCTTGGAGCTCAGGCTGGAACACTGGGGCACAGAGGAACTTGTCTTACTGTGCAATAGAAAACCAGGAGGTTGGGGAAGTTTTCCTGAAGCAGCGTAGGTGCCTGAGTGCACAGGTACTATGAACAGACTGCCTGAATCCTCAATTTCTTTAAAAAGCCCAGCATGGAAGTGCTAAATTTTTTGCCTTGGATGTTTCTGTACATTTTATGTACTTAGTTTTCTTTCTAGTACAAGGTCAAGCTGAGATCCATGACCGTGGAATACTTCCTCTCTCTCTCCTTTCATCTCTTCCAGAGCAGCTTAGGGAAGCCTGGAATTCTTCCCCAGTATAGACCACTTCTGGAACACCTGCAGCCTTTAAAGTCAGCCTTTCCTAAAAACCTGGAATTCTCTGCTGGTCTGGGTGTTGTGTGGCTGAAAATAAAAGACAGCTTAAATTTTTTTCTTAATGCAGAAATAAATATTCAGGCAGTCTGATACTCTGGCTTCTTGGGTGAAGAAAGGCTGTGCTTTGAACTCTCAGCCCTCTTGATTACCTTTTCTGTCATGACTGTTTAAATAATAATAAAAGACTGTAATCAAACTTATACTATAGCCTTGCAAATGAGCCGTTCTTACAGTTTGTGTAAATCAAGGCATGTGGTGATTCTGAAGCTGGCAGGCATTGCTACTCTTTGAAACTGGGAGTTTAGGACTGTTCAAATATTTTGTTTCAGCCTTTAAAAATTGAAAGATTGTATACAAAAAGGGACTATATGAAGTGGATGTTTCTAGAAGTTTTTGTGGAAGCTGGCTTGTTAAATTTCACCAGCTAGCTGTGTGGGAAGAAATGCTATGAAATAAAGTATTGTGCCTATAAATTATAGAGCAGGTATTGTCTGCTACTCATACATTCTTTGTAACTTTTTTGTCTGCTGTTAAAACACTGAAAAATTCAAAGTGAGCATTCCCCCAAGCTGCTGGAACCAGGTATTTACTGCAGAGAGCAAAGCAAATTGGCTGTTACATCTGGTTTATTTTGGGGCTGTTTAGTAGTTGTAGTTCTGTAATTGTGCACCCAGAGCTGCTTTCTGTCCTGGTGTGGAATTAACAGTTGGGTAATCTCTGTCCTGTTTGGTTTACAAAGTTTCTTACCTGCAGCCATTAGACCTGGTATAGCCTTGGGCTCATGAGCAAAAAATAGCAGGAGGCTTTGTTCTTAGACAAATCATACTGGGGCAGCTGGAGTGAGTTGAGATCCTAATTTTCCAGATTCTCTTTGAATTGCTTTTGGAATCAAAGGGCCCCTTCTTTTTTCATTTTGTTTTTTACCTACTCTGTTTGCCTTTGGAAATTTTATTCATCATGTAACCCTGGAACAATACTCTCCCTAATTCTCTGGAAGGTGTTGTTGCTTACTCTGAGAATGTGGCTCATTACACCAAGAAATCAGCAGCTGTGTTGAATTTAGCTTTGGTACAACTTCTGTGGTTTTGCAATTTAGCTTTAATGCAGATGATTGCTGTTGGCAGACCCAGCTGGCCAGTCGGAAGCAGATCCTGGACTCGGTGGAGCTGGCGAGCCGCTCGGAAATCCAGCACTTGACCAGCAGGCTGGAGAAGGCCAATGACACCATCTGTGCCAACGAGCTGGAGGTGGAGAGGCTCAGCATGAGGGTGGATGACCTGAGCGAGGACAATCGCAAGATTCTGGAGGATCAGCAGAGAGTTCAAGAAGAATTAAGGCAGTCCAAGAGAATGTTAGAGGTCAGTAGTGGAATTCTTAGGAGATGGGGTCTAAATCAGTGCTGGTGAGAAGAGGTGGGAAGGCTTTTCATCCTGGAGTTTGTCTCTTTCTGATCAGTCTCTCATCACATTGCAACAAACTGGTTTGGTCCATTTTGCAGCAGTCATTCCTTCTGTCTCCTGTGCAGGTGCTGCAGGGTGAGAAGATGGAACTGAGAGCCACCTTGCAGTCTCAAGAAGATTTCATTGGCAGCTCCAAGCTGCACCAGGAACAGTTACAGAAAGAGCTGGCCAGGATGACTGAAACTCTTCACACAAAAGAATTTCTCATCAGGTAGCATCTGTGCCTTGCTGGTACTTTGGCTCTTCAGTCCAGATCTGTGTTCCAGGTTCTCTCACTGAGGACAGTAGCAGCAATTTCATGCAGCTGGATCTGTATTGGTTGTATTTAACACAGTGCACTGCCGTTTCTCACAAGTGCTGTGCTGCCTTATAGCATTTTTCAATTTGCTTTGCTTTTAAAATTAGCAGATAATCAGTGAAGAGCATGGAAGGAATCCACTTTCCTCAGCTGGGTTTCTGGAGGCAGTGCAGGGCTTTTGAGGGTGTTTCTCCCAGGCATTTTCAGCCAAGTGGCCTTTGAGGGTTTGATAACGTGCTTATTAACCTAGATGAAAGTTCTCACTAGCTGGGGCTTGGTGAGGTTAACTACATCTGTGACAAAATCATCTTGGTCTTCCCCTTCTGGCCTGGCAATGTGTAGAGGCTGTTGAGTCCTAGTGGCTGTGTCAGAAGGTTTGGGTGTTGGTCACCTACTAGTCTCTGTCAGGGAGACCAACATCAAAATAAAATGGAGCAGCCTTAACTGAAGCAGGGGCTGTCATGCAGCTGCTGTGTTTGCTTACTCACACTGCACACAACGGTCACCTGCTTTTAGGTGCTGTGTATTTTTCAGAGAATTCCAAGAAAACAGTAATTATGTTCCCTGTACCAGTGAACTCATGATGTGTCTGTGCTGAGATTCAAGCTGCTGTTTCTGTGCAGGGCCTTGGAGGAGCGCTTGCAAGGGAAGCTGTTGTCCTCTGCAGGGCTGGAGCTGGAGCAGGTGCTGCTGCAGCTGGATGTTGCCCAGAAGAAGGAACAGCACTTGCAGTCAGAGGTGACTCGTCTTGAGAACAGGTAGCCCACTACTTGCTCCCTCTGGAAGTGCAATTAGTCTTGGATAATAATTCAACACCTAAATGTGTTCATCAAGTTAGCCAATGATTTTTGTAGGCTTGTTTTAAATGTCAATGGGCTAAAGAAATCAAGTGCTATTCATTCTGCAGTGTAATAGTGACTGCTTTGGTGGTTGGTTGGCTGCCTTTTGCTGCCCACAGTGGCAGTTCAGTGTTCCAGCTTGCTTAGGCTGGGCACCTTCACTTATAGTAGACCAAGGAGTCTTTGTTAGGCAGCAGGTAAGAACCAGATCCAGACCTTCCTGTGAAATGAGTATTATAAACAAATCTCTCTAGAGAGATTGTGGATTCCCTATCTCTAGAGATGTTAGAGACCAGGCTGGAAGGGGGTTGAGCAACCTGGTCTAGTTTAAGGTGTCCCTGCCCATGGCAGGGGGTGGAACGAATTGAGCTTTAGTGTTCCTCCCTGCCCAAAGCATTTTTTGATTCTGTGATTCCTCTCAAGGCTTTTGGTTTTCAGACTTGTGTTTACATAGAAATTTTGTAATCTTAGTTTGTAAATAAACAAGCAAGAAGCAGGCGTTATCTGTTACATGAGCTTCCCGATCTCTTGTGAAATGATTTTGGAAAACAAACCCAAAGGATTGGTAAGGAACTTGTAGGCTGAGTCCAGTTTCTGTTGTAATGGACATAAAGGGCTGCTGGGAAGATGAAAGTTTCTCTGACCATTTCCTCCTCCTTGGGTTATTCTAATCTATACTTTTGCATTTGGCACCCAGCCTGGTGTCTTCAAATGCCAGGTGTGTGCAGCTGAGTGAGGAGCTGGGTGAGAATATCAAAGAGCTACAGTCCCTGGAAGAAGACCAGACTGAGTCAAGGGCAGAGATTAAAAAGGTAACGTGGCTGTGTTCCCGGGGAGTGGGGTGGCACTGGTGGAGTGAGCTGATCCCTGTGTGCCACGTGCCTCAGCAGTGGGGCCAAGGCAGGGCTGCTGTGCAGGCAGGGACCTGCTGGAGGTAAGGGGCACACCTGGCACACAAGAGGAAGGGTTGAGAGGACACCTGTTTGCAGGTGTCTGAACCTGGCTTTGTGAGCATCTCCTGGGCCTCCCCCAGTGCTTTGGTACATTGTAGAGGTACTTGAATGACTGCTGGAGGGGCAAATACATGAAGAAATTAAGGTCTGGAATCCTGAGATGAAGCCTAATACAGGCTCCCAACAGGATGAAGAGCAGAGAAGGAGTGAGTTTGCTCCAATATGTCCTGTCACACTTGAGGCAGGACTTCAAATGTGTCCTGGTCCCTGTGTGCATAAGGGAGGGTGTTTCAGGCTTGATAGCTGGACATGAGGGAGGGGCTGGGAGGAGTGGAGCAGCTCACCTGCCACAAGGGGCTCACCTCAGAGCTCTGAGCACCCAAGAAGAGCAAGCCCTCCACTATCTTGGCTCTTCATAATGGTCTGCATCAGCTCACGTGAGAGCTTTCTCTGGAGCCTGGTAGAGTGGAAGCCTCGTTGAACCTGAGTGAAAAACCTCACTTGTGTGGAAATCTTTCATCCTTTATTTTGAACATACAGAGGTGCAGATCTTGCCAGAAATGTGTGCTTGGTTACACATCTAAACAGCCACACAGTAAATGAATCTCCCATAGGCTGCTGGGGAGGAGGGAGAGATTTATGAAGGCTGTTTCTGTTTTATATACTTGGGAGGCATTGAGGTGACATGGAGATAAATCACTGTGTGTACAGTATTTACATGAGTAGGCAGAGATCATCTGGTTCAATTTTCTAAAATGCTTGTAATTCTCAGAAAAATCCTTGGTGTTTGGGTGGTTAATATTTCTGACTAATGGAATGGAGTCCTGGGGAAGGAATTATGCTGCTGTTGTTGTGTTGTGCCACTGAATAAATACACAGTGTGCCTACTGTATATTGTATCTGGTGCAGGTCTGCCACCTCAAGAAGCATTGAATAAACCAATATAAGGTATGGACCAAAAGGATGGAGTGGTTTTTATACAAGCAACAACTGAATGGAATAGGACTTAGCAAACTGGAAAAGAGATAAATGAGATTGAATGGACTAAAAATAAAATCATGCCTGTCATGTGGAAAGTAAATAGGGAATGATTGTTCTCTCATAATGCAGGGACTAGTGATCATCACACAGAGTAATGAAAACAAAGAGATGTATTTTTACCCTGTGCATAGCTGGCTGGTGGATGATTGCCATGGGAAGCCTTAGTTGCTACAAGCTAACATTGATTCAACTCTAATATCAATTCAAAAGACTTAGGGCAAATTAATTCCTGGAAGAAAAATCCAGCTTGAGCTATTTAAAGTTACCATCTTTAAATGGTATCTTCAAATACCTCAGGAAGGCAGAGTGGCAGATTGCAGGATTATATTTTCCAAGAGTTACTGTGGTTTCCCAGTCATGGTGAATCTGGCTCTCTGGTTTTGGCTACAGAGGTTGAATGATGAGCTGAAGAGGCTGCTGGTTTGATAAATTGTGGGTCTTCTCAAGTACTTCATGTCATGAAACTTCTTTCCAGTTGGCAGTGTGTGCTGTGGGAAAGGATTGGGATGAGGTGGCTTTCAATCAGGAAGGACAAGCATGTGCAAAGGGTTGTTACATAGAGCTTTTTTGTTTTCCAGGACTGAGATTTCACATTACCACATGCAGTACTTCTGCTTTTTTTTTGATGAAACATATTTTAAAAGCCAGTGGGTGGTGTGTTCATGTCTTCCTCCAGCTGAAAGACCAGCTCTCTCAGGCTGAAGAAATGCACAGCAGTGAGCTAGAAGGGATGAGAAGGGAGATCTCCAGGCTGACACAGGAGCTGCAGCAGCAGGACATCACCATTGCCTCCACGAGTGGCTCCACCTCAGACCTGGAGCAGCAGCTCAGAGCAGAGATTGAAAGAGCAGAGAGGAAAGCAGTGGAGCACAGGGTAAAAAAGGCACAAGACTCTTATGCTACCTGTTTAAGGGATCTGAGGGCTTGGAACACCGTCCTGGTTTTTAGCTACAGTAGTAGTTTCCTTCTCTCTTTAGCCTCTGTACAAAAACTGAGACCTTCTGAAGGAATCTTCTAATGATGGTATTCACTGAATCTGTATTGCTGCTTCTTTTCAAACCTATAGTCCCACAGAATTCTTTGGTGTCACTCATGCTAACTAGGCCAGTGTGGATGACATCTTTGAAAACTGTGCATGGTTATTTTTGTAGGCTTCTCTGTAGGGTCCTAGTACAGCTAGCAGCCCAAATCTTGCTGAGTACTTGAGTCTGAGGATGGAAAATGCTTGGAGGGTGATGTGGGCATCCACTGTGTTCATTTTCTGAGCTTGTTGTTTTCCTGTCTCCTCAGGTAATTCTGGTCCAGCTGGAAACCTTGAGGCTGGAAAACCGTCATCTCTCAGAGATTCTGGAAAAAATGGAGTGTGGTAAGCTGAAGGTATGCATTGAGAACCAGGAGCTGGGAAGGAGCTAGCCTTGTGTTCCCACCTGGGAATAGTCAGTCTTTGCCCAGGCCTCTCAAAATGGGGGATAGAGCTCAGTGAACTTAAAACCCAAGCAAAACAGGCAATTTGAGAGGAAATAAGGTGCAGAAATATCAAGCATTTGTTCAGAGAGTGGTGAAGAGAACTGCAGAAGCAGCCATCATTTCCATGTCTTCTCCATGGGCTTTGGCCCACATATGTTAATACATTTCATTACACTTCCATTTTAAGCCAGTTTACCTCAAACCTTTGATTCTCAACCTGTGTTGTCCTTTTGACCAGTCCTAGAGCTGCTACTGTTCTGGCCCTTGAAATACTTGGGGTGAGAGCATGTTGTCCCTGGTGAGGAGCCATTCAGCAGGGCTCTCCTTTGCCCTCCATGACTGGGATGCAGACTGGGAATATGGGCTGGATGTGTTGGAGCAGGGTTCTTGGAAAGGGCCCTGTGGTGGGCTCCTGCAGCTGAACAAAACCTCCAAAACTCTTGAGGCAGAGAGAAGATGAGCCTGCATGGAAGAGGTGCAGTCTTGGCACAGAAATAACGAGTTGACTCATTTTGTGAAGGAAGAAGTGGCTGGTTTGAAAGTTCTGTCTCAAGCAGAATGGCTGCTTCCCAGGGGGCAAGGGCTGGATTCAGACAGCTGACAGCCTCAGGAGAGTATGCCAGAGCTTTTATCCTGTTAGATCTGTGGGAAGCAAGTACTCAGCTCTTAGTATTAGTTTGGGGTGATTGTCAAATGTGCCACGTTCCTGGGAAAGTGCTGAACAGAAGCTTGTGGCTGGTGAGATGGATTAAAAACACAGCTTTCTGGAGGGCTGGTTTGAAACTGAAATAACCTAAGACCCATTACTTTCTGCTTGAAAAGTGCCTGGTGGCTTTTGCCTGTGTGAGTTCCCAAAAATATGGTAGCAGTGTGCAAAGCAGGAAATCTCCCTTAAAAAAAAGCCCCACAGCCTGAAGGCACAGGAACTGGATCTTGGCCTGGTGGTCCCAATGCACATTTGGAAAGGCCTTAGATACAGAGCTGATGAGAATGAAAAGCGACTGGCAAAAAGCGAGTGGGAATGTCACAGAAGTAGAAGCAGTGGAAATTATACCCACCTAGCCCAGTAAAAGCAAGATGATGGGGAGGAGCAAGTTGTTCAGAGTTTCAGAAAGGCCAGAGAAAGGTACTTCTGAACTATCCTATGTTCTAGCCATGTTCTCCTGCTTTAAAAGGAATCCAGTGGTGAGAGAGACTGACCTTCCCAGGCTGATCAGCACATCGAGTCTGGATGCAGGCCCAATAAGGCATATATATAATTAATTTTCTCCTAGGAAAGTCTTGAAGGTTTTGTCAGTCAAAATGAGATTAGGGGATGTGCCTTAAGGAATCTCTTGCTGGTCTTTGCTGTAAATATGACTGTGGTGTCTTGCAAACCAGAACTTCTGACTTCTGCTCTTCTTTGTTAGGGGGATGATGGCACCCTAAGAGCTCTCAGGGAGGACTATGCTGTTGAGCTCCACAAATTAATATCTGAGAACCAGCAGTTGCGGAAGGACCTCGCAGAGACCAAGGCAAAACTGGGGGTCACTGCACAGATGTGCCCACATGAGCCCAAGGGCACGGCTCAGCAGGGGCAAGGCAAAGAGCCCAGGGATGTACAGCGCAGGTGAGTGACCCCAGGGGTGCTGCTTCCTCAGGATGAAGGAGAGCAGAAGGTGTGGGGATGTGTGGGGTCATGGAATGTGTTAATGGCATGTGTTAATGGCATGCTGTCTCTCTTCAGTGCATTGGGTGTCTGGGAGAACACAGGCACTGTTTGGGAATCTGCCTTTATGCCTTAAGCAGTGCAGTAGCTTTGAGTCCCAGCTGGTTTGTGTTCTGCAAAGCCAGCAGAGTTTGTCTTTTGTCTGCCTTTGCCTCTCTCTGGAGCAGCAGTGTGTGCTGTTTTTGGTGACAGGATTAGATGTGGCCCAGCCACCTGTGCTCCTTTCACTTGCAGTGCTAGGATGTGCAGGCTGTGGTTTTTGGTACCTACAGTAGCAGAAGAGAGAGAGGATGGGGACTGAATATGTGTCTGGAAGTGCTATGGAAACAAGTTTGGATTGCCGGGGCTGTTAGTAACATCTATGTTAGTTGTTGCCTCTGTGTGAGTTTTTGCTGGAGTTTAGCTGTTAAGTTCTGTGCTCAAACCTGCCTTCTAGGGCAGCTCAGGAAGCACAGCATGAGCAGGATGAACATACAGGGAGGACACATCTCCAGCCTGACAGGACTGCTCAGCATCATCACCGGGACTCCCAGAGGTGTGGGGCTGCTGAAACAGGAACTGTGACCCCTGAGATGGGTGAGCCACCCTCCCAGAGCAGCAGCAAGAGCTGCAAGGAGTCATGTGCCTGGCTGGGAGCAGAGTCTGTGCTCCATGCAGTGGATGAAAACAAAGATTTTGCAGATGAAGCTTCTAAGCAGCCTGCTTCAAATCATCCCAGAGAATCTGTGTTTTCGGTAAGCAGTTGTATAGGAGCTAGTTGCTGCTGAAAAATGGAGCTGGGCTCTCATCTGGCAAAAGGAGACAGGTTTTTGAATGCATGACTTAACTGCATGTTGTATGTGATCCTGTAAGTAAATCAAATGTTAAGCAGGGAGGGAAAGCCACCACTGAATGGTTAAGACTTGGCCAGGGGGATCCATATGGTGGCTTTTCAGAACCTCTTGGGGAAGAGCTTTATGTTTCTGTGCTTACTAAGTTAATTCCAGGAGCTTATGGTCCTGTCCATGCTGGTGCTGTACCTCAGTGTGTACCAGGACCTGCTCCTGTCCCCTCAGAATTCTGCTTCAGCTTTTGGCTTGGGTCTGTAGTAGAGGCTCAGAGTGGATGTGGAGTGCTGAGTATGTTAGTATTTCACAGTCTCTGGGTGACTGGTTGCTGCGCATCTGTAAAGCACAGGGTGAATTTTACCCCTTTTCAAAGGGGCTGCAGCAGTCAGCACACTGAACTTAAAGCTGCTTATGCTTGCTGATGACAAAGCCTGAAATCCCTGCTTCACTGCACAAGGGGAGCCTGCTCTTTTTCCCAGTTGCTGATCATACTTTTTTTCACTGGGAGCAATGTTAGCACTTTCTCTGTCCTACTTCAGCTCAGTTGCTGAAGCACTTGACCAAGATAGAGAAAATTTGCACTGAATCACTTCTTCTTGTCATGTTTAGAGAGGGAAGAATGCTGTGTACTGGTCCTTGCTCCAGACATGTTGCCCCAGCAGTGTTCAGAGCAGTTTCTCCTCTGTTTGTGTGTTGGTAGCAGTAACGACTATTAAACCATTAGCTGGTTTTTTTTTTTTTCCTCTTCAGAGGAGAGGCTCTAAGGCTAACATACAGATAAATGGAAGCTTTTCAGGTTTGTAGATCTTGATGAAGTTCACTACCAAGAATAGGCCTTGATTTTTCGAGACTGAAGTAGCTGTGCACATACCCAGAAAACAGTGTTGGGAACTTAGGGAACTGCAATATTGTAAATGGAAATTCTTCAGGTTGCAAGATTGGGCCTAAAGTGTGAACAGTTCTACTTCAGGGTCTGAGAAGCTCTAGGGCTTGATGTTTAATAAAAGAGAAAGGGCTGCTTTTTATTCTGAGAGGTAGAAATAAGGTTTCTAAGGAAATGCAGATATTTATTCTGGTGTTGATTTGGTCTCCCTGTTCATGGTCAGGCTCCAGTGTCTTTAAATCAATTCCTTTACCCTAAGAGAGGAGAATTCTTATCAGTAGACAGTAGTGGGGTAGGAGAGATTTGCTTGTTGTCTGTAGCCTTTTCTGTTTCCCTTTGTTCCTGGCTTGTTGATAAGACCTGAAAACCACGAGACTCCAGGATTTGGAAATAACCTGTTATTTTCTCTTGCCAAGGCACTGAGACAACTTGTCTGTAATGGAAAGCAGCCCCTTAGTAACCTTAATATTTCACGTGCCAGCCCCTGTGCATGAGGCTTCTCTTCATCAACTTGTACATTAAGCCTGGTTTGCAGTGTTGTTTTTGTAAGTTAATAACTTGTGGGAAAGTGATGTGAGGAGCAGGAATAGTTCTTGACTGTAAAGGAAAGAATCTGGAGTAGTTTGTTGACCATTGCTGGCTGGACTGAAGTGCTGTTCTGTGAGCTGCAATGGGGGTTTGGCCTGTGCTTGCCTGTGGGATTGTACCAGGAGCCCATTACTTTGGGGAAGAAGAGGAAGTATATGAAAGAAAGCACAGATATTTCCAGTGTGGAATATCTGGTAGAATAATTACCAATCTGTCAGTGCTTTCCCTTCCCTTTGGACCCAAACTCTGAGGTGCTTCCACTTGCTGGGATTTTTATGGAGACAAGGAGCAGGATGTTGACCTTGAGTTGCACTAACACCCAGGGCAAACTCCTTGGCATTCTGTAGCTACCTTCTGTAGCCCTGATTTTTTAGCAGTGATGTTTTGGTAGTGTTGGCCTGGTGCAGCAGTCATTGCTGGCTGGAGGCTGTTGGGAGGGACATGACCTGTGAAACAGGTGTGAGACCTGAGTGCTTAGTTTGCCCACCAAGATGGAAACGAGCCCTCTAGGAGCACATTCAGTTCTGTGGTTTGCAGATCAGTAGTGTTTCTGGCCAAAACTTGGAATGAAGGAATGCCTGATAACCCCTTTGTTTCCCTTTAGTGCCCCTTGCCTACAGCTTCTGTCGGATCCATTGCTGCACGATACCTGGAAGATGAAGAAGTGAGATCCCAGCACATCCTGGAGTGCCTAAATGCTCACATTGAGGAGCTGAAGAAAGAGAGTGCAAAGATAGTGAGACGATTTGAGCACCAGGAATAATGTTTCTTGTGGAATTGCAATGCTGGTTTCCTTATGTGGTTTTGAACTGTGACTGGGAAGGTGTCTGTATCCAGTTGGGATTGGAGCTTCAGTGAGAGGCCATGTGTCCCACTTGGAGCTGAATCAGCAGGATGGGAGTTGAGGAAAAGGAGCTCCTGTCTACATGCTTGCTCTGATGTGGGGTGTTACACCACAAACATTTTAGTCAGCCTGCCGTAGGTCAGAGACCTGCATCAGAGCTGTGTGCTCACTCACAAAGATTATGGTGTTTTTTAAAAGCAAACCATTTGCTAGTTTTTATGTGAAGTATTTAAAGTATATTTTATACATGTAAAAGCATTGAAATAAATCAGAATGTCAAACACCTGTCTTCTTGTTCATGCAAATACACAAGGTGAGTCTTGTGGGTTAAATTCCCTACTCATCAGGAGCTTGCATCAACACCTTCTCCATTAGAGCTTAGCTATGTTCTTCAAGGAACAAGGAATAAAATTCCTCTTTCCTTTAGGCTATCTGCATTTTTTCCAGTTAATTTTTCCCTTAGTGGAATTTCTTAATATTTCCTGGTTCTTGCAGCTTGTGCCCTTTACAATTCGGTGTCTTTAACTTGCTGTACAAGGTGGTTGAAGTACTGCAGAATAGCTGAGAAATGAATGGCTGAATTCTGGGTGTAGTCATGGCTCCTGGAAAAGAGAAATGGGAATGAGAAATGACACTGGATGGGAGGAGAACCCACAAGCAGGTGAGGTTCATCCACATGTCATTGCAGCTGCCATGTGAGCTGGTGCCAGCCTGGGTTGAATCTGGACAGTCCAGTGGAACTGCTGCGTCAAAATGCATCTGTGACCTCTTTTGGGGAAAATATTCAGTCTTTCCTCGAGGGAAGTAAATTGTTAATGAGTGAACAGGACTTATTTCCTGTGGACTTGTTTTATTTTGGGGTCTTTGCAGTTCTCCTGTGGCTGAGTCTTCACAGCCTTTGTACAGGCAAACCTTGGGATGAGGACATTCCATGTCCATAAGTTTCCTGTTCCTTTCCATCTGTGTCACCTTGTGTTAGAGCAGCTCAATTCTGTCAAGGAACAGGAATTCAAAAGCATCACATGTACACAGAGCCCAGCCATTGTGTCAGACAGGTGAGTTCAGCCAAGGGGATGCCTGGCTGCAGACTGGGGCTGCACTTGGGCATGCCCCTCTGCATCCTAGAATTTAGAAATGTTCCAATGCAAAAGTCCTTGTATTTTGGCTTTCTTGTGGAGTTCTTTGCACGTGGCTAAAACCTTCAAATCCATTCTGGATTCTCATTGTGCAGCCTTTGTAATGAGGTGCTGAACTGCCCTCAGCTGGGGCTGGACTGTGGTTGTGTTCTGCACAAAGTCAGCACTGGCCTTGCATCCTCTGCAGAGCTGTCCCTGGGTGGTTTTGGAACATCCAACCTATCTGTCCAGATCTCAAGTAAGGACTTGTTGGGCATGGGGCATTTTGATAAAATCTGTACAGCATAATACACCAAACTTTCCTCTTTGCAGATGAACCTATAGATGCACTGAGTGTGTGGTATGCCAGAACCCTTAGGGATTCCTCACAGCCTTCACTGAGGTCACCAATTTCATTTTTGAAAAGATAGCTTATAAATAGTATTGTATTTCCCGAAGATTCATTAACTTGGTTACTGAGTGTTGCATCATGCTGTTGGTGTTTTCAGAAGTTCAGGAGACATTTTGCCTTGTTTCTGATGTGCTCTTCCATATCCCTTCAGAGATATTTGGTAGTTCATGTTGGCAGAAGGGAAGAGCAAGACTGAAGATGATCCATTTGCTTAATTAGCAGCTATGGTCCTACGGTTTTATCAATTTCTAACACCTGTAATAAGCAGCTTCATTCAGGGAGTAGACTGAAAATTTGAACTAATGTCATCTAAAATAGCATCTGCAGCAGGGGAACTGCTGAGTTCCTTCCCTGTGTTGGTGTGTGTATGCTGTCTTTCCCACCTTCTCTCACTGCAGATGCCCTGAGATAACTGAGAAGTCTGTTCCAGAGCTTTTCTCCTGCTGTTGGAACCTTGGCTGTGCTGAAGAATGTGCATTTTTTATGAGGAGGAGGAGAAGGAGCCTTGTTTATCCTAGAGGGAGATGTCACAGCAAGTGCAGACTTCTGAGGTGCTTTTATCTGTGGCTGCAGGGTTTCTCAGGCATTCTCTGCTTTTGCAGTGTCAAACCTCCCTTGCAATGATCACCTGGCCCTGGAAACTTTATAATTAATGAAGCTGGACTGGGGGTTTTTGTCTTTGAACTTATGCCTTCGATAGCACTAAATAATTTCTTGCACACTTGCAGGGCAAAGCCAATGTTTGTTTTCTGTTTGAGACAAAAGCGTGGAACTTTATACCCAGCACTTCCTTTTGTACATCTATAGAGTGGGAAGCTGTGCAAGCTTCATCTGTCTTTAGTATGTTACAGATGTTCTGCTATGGGTGTGACTCTGCTTGGGGTCCCTCTTTACTTTGGGGGGTGAAAGAATCTGGGACTCTGTAGATGTGTGGAATTGCAGATGCTTGGGTTTTGCAGAGTTGGGTTGCAGGAACAGGGAATACTCCCTGGGGTTGTGCTAAGTAGGGGGCAATACTACATAAACTGTTTTGTCTACTCTCTCGGGGGTGTTTGTTCCCCCTGCCATCTTGAGGCAGAAGCAGAGCATGTGGGCTTAGAGAGAGGGCTTGTGGAAGTGAGTCTTTGAGACAAAGAGCAGGGACAGTGTTCACAGCAGTGTCAGCTGTGGAAAGGCTTTGTGCTCGTGTGTGTGTGTGTGTAAGTGAACATCAAATGTGTGGTTCCATGAAGGGTGCCTCTACTTTGGTATCCTTGACCCTGTTGAGTGGAATAAGTTGTTTTCTTTAGTCACTAAGCTCTCTGGGATGCTTCCTTATCCTGCCATTGTAAGAAGTGACGTATTTGACTGGATCAGCTTGACCTGTGAAATGAAAGTTATTGCAGTGTGTCCTCCTTGATCTGAAAAATGGGATCTGAGAAAAAAGAGCCCTTCTGCCAGGCACCAAAATAAACCAGGGCTGTCTGTACTGACAGACAATACCTGCTTTAGCCTTCAAGGTCCTTAGGCAAACAAAAGATCCCCGAGTCTGCCTCGCATCTGTGCTGCTCAGTCTGTGTTGATGCCCAGGGAGCGGGTGCCTGCTGGGCTCCACTGCTCATTAGTGTTCCTGCAGGGAGGAGCTGCTGCCACCAGTTTTTGAGGGCAAAGACACTGAGCTATTTAGGGGAGGACTTAAAACCTACTTTTATGTTGCATATGGAGCCTCTTGTTGCCAAGTATACAAAAAGACCCCGAAACTGTGCTCTCAGCTTACCTTGTAGTAAGCCCTGTTAGCTTACATGTTGTGTTTATGCTTGCAGCTCCTGTCTACAGCAGCCTGCATCCTCACAGAGAGTGCTGATCCCGGAATCCAGCTGCAGGTACTTAACCTGCTGAAATGGGAACTCAACCCTCCGTGCTGGGGTCAAAGAGTAACGTAGGAGTGAGCCCGCTACAGGTGGGCAGCCCTGTGAGTAATTCCTGCCACCAGTCACTGAGGAGGGAATGTAGGAATAACCCACCTCTTTTGTGTGGAAAATACAGCAGCTTTGGGAAGAGAATTCATATTGTTTGGTCAATGAAACAAAGTGCAAAAACATAACAAGTTTATTTTCAATTCAAGCTCAAACGTAATACCTCTTGGGTCGTGCTAATGCTCACAGGCATCTGAATCAGTTATGAAAATGTTGCTCCATCTCAGGATGTGCAGTTGTGGGATTCAGTAGAAGGCCCTCATTGCCTTGTGCATGGAAGCATTTTCCAAGAGTACAGCACCAAATGGTTTGTTACATTTGTTAGGATAATAATGTCACTCAGCCTGCTCTCCCTCTTAACCCCAATAGTTTATAGTTGCAGCATTGCATAGACAGGTTGGAGGAAGGAGTGATTTCTGAGAATTTTATTCTTATTTTACTGTAATTTTGGTTATGGAAAGACCCATATGCTTCAGATATAATTACAGCAGAAAAAGTGTCTACAATACTCTAATATAAAAAGGTAAAAATAATTGTGTTTATTGTATTTAAGAGTGAGTGTAAAAAGTATTTTTCTGATATTATTGGTATCTGTAAGACAGTGAAGTGCACAGGGAAACTTCATATTTCATCTTCTTCCTAACTCTCCTCTCTCCTCAGATGTATTTTGCGTTTTGATTGATTTAAATATCCTGAAGTCCCTCATGTCCAATGTTGTTGCTCAAAAACAGGGTGCACTTTCTTCATCCTGCCCCATAACTAGGTGAATTCTTGGAGTAGCCTTTGTAAGACTTTTCTTATGGTCCATAAATGGCACAGAATGCCCTGCGGACAGTCTGTTGTTTTCTTCCAGTATTTGTCTGGACAGCATTACTGAAATGGAGGCAAGGGATTTATCTCGTGTCTTCCACTGCTGCTCCTTCTGTAACAGGATTTTCTGCTTCCTTAGACATCTCTGAGCCTGCAGTCTGACAAAAGCCTTCAACTCTTGTCCTGCATTTGTTGAAAGAACAAATTTGGTTGAGAGAATGAGCAATCTCCTAAAGCTGTGCTGGTTTGGGGCACTTTGGGGAAGTTGGCTCATGCAGGTGAGTGAAAGAACAAGGAGTGGGTGTTACTGGGCCTCAACTTCATATTTGAGGACTTGTGAGTAGAAGGTGTGGTTTGCGTTCTCGTGCACCATCACAAACACCTCTCTGCACCCCGAGGTGCTGCAGGTTCCCTCCCAGACACCCTTGTTCTGGGTGAGAGGGTAGATGTTCTCAGCCTGGACCAGCACCTTGGCAATGCCGTGCATTTTGAGTCTGAACTGGACATTGCGGTTGGCTGGCAACAGGCCCGAGAGCGGCTCCAGGATCTCGTAGTCTTGCAGCCACTTGCTGTAGCTCTGGGGAAAGGCTGGCCACTTCACCTCCATGTTCAGGCACCTGATGAGGTAGTTGAAGGTGTAGTCGTAATTACCAGGATCCGACTTCTTCTTGGAGTAGATTTGGAGGACGAAGCTCCCTGCGTGAGGGAGCTGGACCTTCAGCTCGATCTGGTTCCTGCGCTGGATCTGCAGCACGTGCTGCCTGCCCATGTCCTCGGCGTGGCTGCTGCCGTCGGTGTGCAGCAAAGTCAGGATGCTGATGTCCTTGCTCAGGTTGAAGGTGAAGGAGCAGCGCCCGTCGTTGGTGTGCAGGATGGGCTCCCTGTGTGACGGCTGCAGGAAGCCGTGGCACTCTGAGAACCAGCTGGGCCCCACGGGCTGGCGCAGGTCCTTGGGGAAGCACATGGCCTTGTCCACCGACTCGCACTCTACCACGTACTCCACCACGCACTTGTAGACATCATCCGAAGCCTCAGCCTTGGAGGGCTTGGCAAAGATCTCCAGCTTGTGGCTCCCTGTCTTCTGTGGGTAGATATCCAGCTTCATTCCGTGTTTTTCCAAAGTCATCAAACCGTGTTCTTGTGCTCCTTTCAGCTTAAACGTAAATAACATGTTGGAACGGCAGTCCACAGATATAGAGGCTTTTCCATTTACTGGGAAATGCAAAAGAAAAGAGGCTGCAATAGGAGTGTCAGAACAGATTTTGCATGTACCTGCTGTTCTGGGAAGGCTAATCTGGCCAAATAAGTTGCTGTTTCTCTAGAAGTACAACCAAGAGCTGCAACTGGCAGGTCATAGCTTGTCAGCTGTCTGCTTAGACCAGTGCTCTTCAGAAAGAATGAGAGTGGCCTTTGTCTGGGAGATGTGCATTTATCCTGTTCTGATGTGCCCTGACATGGAGCTGTGGTCTGACAGAATGTGAAAGCCTGTGTGAAATACAACTGAAAGTACCATCAGGCCAGATTGGATGGGGTTCGGGGCAACTTGGTCTAGTAGCAGGTGTCCCTGCCCATGGTGGGGGTTTGGAATGAGATGGGCTTTAAGTCCCCTTCCAACTCAAACCATTATGGAATTCTATAATTCTGTTATCATGAAGGGCTGAATTAGAGGTGATTAGACCCAGTTGCCAACCCATTAGCTGCTCCCAGGAGCTTCAAAGTGCAGGAACTCCCCAGTATGTAGATGTGAGATTAATCTACCTCCCTGTGAGCCTGTTCCCAAACAGCTTGAAGTCTTCATTACGTCCTAAAATGTTGATGGCCATAAGTTTTAATTTTGTTCTTGGCATTCACAAATGCCAAGTTAAATTCCTGCAGCTCTTGGAAAATCCAAGGGAGAGGGTCTCAAATGTGGGCCTTGTTCAATTGCGGCCCCTGAATGGTTTTAAATTAAAAGAGCTGCTGGACTCACTCAGGTTGTTCAGTATTGCCTGGAGAGGTGCACAGTGGTGTGTGTTGGATGAGGGATGCATGAGGGAAGGAGCTCCACGGCTTCTCCCTTACCTGTTTGGATGATGGGAGTCTCTGGGTGTGTGGCCAGCAGCCCCAGCATGTAGAAGTTGCTGCTGTGCAGCATGTTGTTCTCAAACTCCTTCAGCGTCAGTGTGGGCTTAAGAAGCTGCCAGTTACTGTTATCTGGGAAGTGATTGTTAATGAACAGGGCTGGGTGAGTCAGAAAGTAAAACTCATTGTACCTGGAGAAAGGAGAAATTAGGGAAAAGGAATAATTACAAATAGTGAATTCTTCCCCCGCACGGTGGTGGTGGTTTCAGCAGGAGGATGTTGGAGTGGTTTGAGTTGCTGAGAAACTGAGATCCGTGGGTTTGAAATTCCCCAGGCAGAGAAGAAACCTGAGCTTTGGTCTTCTGTTTCCAGGGTAAATGCTGAGCTTTGGGATAAATCCTGGATATTCGCACTATTCCCTTGCACCCACAGGCTCCAGGACAAAGAGGGAGGAACTGGGTATTGACTGCAATCAATTCACAAAAGCTGTGACTCGAGTGCCACAGGCTATTGCCTAAACTGAAGATGTGACAAGCAAACCCAGTTGGCTTTTAGCAGTTTGTGACTTGCTGCTCAGGGCTACTATCTCTCTACACGCTATGCTCCATGCCTTGTATGGGTACCCTGGGTACCTTGCTCATGGCTTTGGGTCTTCCTGTGGCACCAAATGTGTCTGTGGGTTTGCCAATCCTATCAGCTTTCCTTCTGCCTTTGTGGAGGGTTTATGTACTAAGATAGAGGGTGTTCTTTACCTGTAGGTGAACTTGGTGAAGGAATCATCCACAGAACCGCTCCCCCAGGTGCTGTCCAGTAAGTGCCACCTTCCCTCAAGGTAGACAGCATTCCAGGCATGGTCAGAGTCCCCTGTGAAGGTCTGCCCTGTCTTGTACCCGTGTCCCTTGGCGTGTCCTGAGAGCTTCTTGCACTGTATCCCTGCAAGACTGAAAAGAAATGATAAGCTGCAGCAGGAGAGTTCTGTTTTAAACCTGTCAGGTACTTCTGGGGAAGGAGAAAAGGTGATGATGCCTGAGGTGTTGGGTGGGGCTGTTTTTTTTGTAGTCTTTGCACAGAGGCTGCTGGAGGAAGGGCCTTTTCTCTCCCAATTTTGCATATTCTCTGTCTTTTTGCCTGATGCACCATCAATTCAGCACTGTTAGAGGATGACAAGATAAAGTGTGCTTAATTGCTCTCTGTCTTGTTACTCAGTGGAATCCCTTTGCTGCTGTCCACAATTAGCCCATGTAATTATAAATTAAAAGCACAGGCTGTTCTCTCCCCGTGACAGTGGGCCTGGTGTTTGACACCAGCTAAGGTATCTGGGACCTCATGGGATTTTGGATGCTGATTTAGTTTCCTGAAAGAATGAGCTTGTGCTTGCCCAGGATAGAAATGATTAAATAGTCTCTTTCTAAAAACGTGATGAATACCTGCGTGGATGTGTAAATAAGATTTAAATAAGCACTGTGTTAATAAGCTCTCTCCTGATGGATTCTAACATTGGCATCTTATTTCACCATTAATCTAAAATTGCTTCACTTGGAGTGTTGTCTTTTGTGTAGGACAGCATTGACATTTTTCTTCTTCATTGAGGAGTGTGTTAAATGGAACAACTACCTTAAGCAATAAAGTGTGCAGGCTTCCAGAGTGAGATTGTCTGCATAATGTGGGTTTAGCTCAGGAGAAAAGTGATATTTATGGGGAAGATAATTAGCATGGTTGTTAAGAAGTCGAGGCCTGATAACAGATACTGGCTGGCAATTGGCAGTGCAGTGGAGCTTGTAGTGAGGGCTGCTTTTTCCAGGGCGAGGGTGCTGGTTTCCAGGGGAGGTGGGCACTTCAGCAAAGGAGGGGATGGAGCAGTGATAGCGGGCACTGCCTGTTCCACAAGTATCCAGAGCAAACAGGCCAGGCTGGAAGGAATGCCACGGAGAAACCTGGTACTGCAGGTGGTCTGGAAAGCCCTTGCCAGCCCACAGGTCCCTGTGAGTGAATTCTAACGTGGAGTTGGGCAGTAAATCTGGAACAACTCCACTGACAAGACTGGTGAGAGCTTGGATTTGCATGATGTAATTGAGACTAGGAGCTGGCCTGGGAGCTTTAGTGAAGATTTGATCCTAGGAGTTTCAAGGAGCTAAGTACCAAATTCCCACTAATTTCATGGGGATTGGTGTCTAATCCTTCCAGGCTTCTCTAGACATTCTTGTTAGCTGGGATATTCAGAGGGAACATTAAGGGACAACTTCTGCTCTCACGGTACTCTCAATTACACTGAACATTGGCAAAGCAGCAAGAAGAGTTTGTGCTTGGATGTGTTCTAAGTTCTCAAAATAAAGACCAGAGCATTTAAACTGGTCTCTCTAGTAATGGAGAGACAAAAATCCACGAAGCAATTCTGTATTGGGGAAAAGGGTGCTCATTTCTCTCATGTCAATGACTTCATACTGATAAATTAAGCAGGCAGAGAGAAGATTGGGAAGATCTCCAGAACTGGTTGAAGTGACAGTGTGAGGTTGAAGATGACCTAGATACAAAATGGACTGGAAGAACTGAATTAAGAAACAGTTGGCAACGTTTGCTTGGTGCAGCAAAGAGATTAAACACAAAGGTGCTTTTCTGCCTCAAAAACAGTAGGAAATTCTCTTACTACAGGCATCACTGGAATTCAATGGCATCTTCTTCCCTTTGATTTTAGGTTGACTTTGATCATTTCAACTAAAAAAGGAGCAAATCTGGCTTCTCCAGAAGGAGACAGAATGGTTTATGCTTGTGGTAGGTAGGTGTATGCCTCTGTGCCTGAAAAGAAGGAAAACTACTGCCTGCAGGAAATGGGAGAAGCAAGAGGATGTGAAAGCTGGAATATTTACAGACTGGTTAGGAAGAAGGAATAGCTAGCTAACTGGTCAGATCCCCTTCAGGCAGTGAGGCCAGCTTTGCTCCCAGAGCTGCTGAAACCTCTCCTGGGAAAATAATTATTGTGCCTTCATCACTAACCCTGGTGAGTGAGTGTCTCCCTAATTCCAGGCTGCGAGGTTTGCCCTAAATTGGATTCATGAATTTGCACTGCTTCATTCAGCCATGCTACCTCGAGTCTGCTTGTCAGCTGAGGAGCCAGTTCTTGATAAGTGCTGCTGAAATATTGGTCAGGAACCTGTGTTTACATTCTTTGCTATCACACCTGATGTTTGGAAAGTGATGCCTTATGGCCAGCTTCCCACTGTCTGTGCCCACCTTTCCTCTGTGACAGGAATCTCAGCTAATGGGAGGAAGTCTGGCTGCCAAAGCTGTGGTCAGAGGTGACAGTGTTGTGTCTGCAACAGGAATTGTTCCCTCTGGCACTGAGACAAGTAGGACTCAATCAACATCAGTTGTTGCCTTCAGCAGGACTTTTGGGGCGACTCCTGGTAACTGGCAAATTGGTTTGTTTGTTCAAGTTCCCTCACAGGAGCTAGGGAAAAAAAGCACGTTCGAACACCTTTTACTCCCCAAAACCTGGCTCTGAAAAGTCTTTCTATAAGATGAACACTCTTTGCCTCCTGCCTTTCTGCTTAGACTCAGTGTGAGAGCAGCACAGAGCAGAGGGACAAGGGATGAGGAGATCTCTGTGCAAGAAAGGAGTGTTGTCTTTAAGTACAGTTTTTTACAACAGGAGCTAAACATTTTGCTAATATTTGACAATATAATAGTCTTGATGACTGGGAGGTTTCCTGAATCACATAGTGATTAATCAGCCTGGAACTGAGGAATTGCGAGTAAATCAACAGAGCCTTTAAATAGTCAGAGATATCCTTGGAAAGATTAATGCTTTTAATGAACTAAGCATATGCTTTTTAATGAACAGATGCAAATTTCCCCCTTCTAACTGCTAATAACTGTTTCATAGGATGCAGCTATAAATGCATAGTTCACCATCCTATTTCTTTACTCTTTAGAAAACAAGAGCCAGTGTCATAGAATGGTTTGGGTTGGAATGGACCAAATGTATGTTGTGGGATATGTTGTTGGGTGGAAGCATTTACCACTTCAGCATCTGGCACAGTATGCTGGGGTTTTTTTAATCTCTCCTTTTCCCTGTAGATTTTGTCTGTTCCATGTTGAAAACCTCAAATCCTTTTGCATGGCATGGAAAGCCAGTTACTTACACGTGCTATTAATAACTAGCCTGTGATTTTTCCAAGGGAATTGGGATTTTTTTCCAAGGGAAGCCGCTTCCTGGGAGGGCCATCTTGCAAGCCCACCCCCTTAGGATTACTTTAGGAAGTCCCTTCCAATCTCCTGCCCCTGAGTAATCAGGTCCAGTTTTCTCCTTCTGGGCAACCTTTCTGCCTAAGGCTGATCCCCAAAACTCCAAGAACCTTCATTGCTTTCCTTGCTGTGGATTTTGGTGGTTCTCCTTGCCTTAGAAACTGGGACTGGGGCTGCATCGCTGTGCTCCCTACCAAGGAAGGGGCTGCCTCTGAGAAATGGCTTTGTGACTGTAAAGCCCTGCTCTGTGAGAAAGTTTAGGTGACTCATCCCCAGTGAAGTCTACGAGATTTTGTTGGCAGAAGAAAGGATTTTAGTCATTAAATGCCAATGGTAGCTACAAAATGGGAGTTGCAGTATTGACCTCAACAGTGCTGCACCTTGAGGTTGGACACAGAACAGAGTGGTAAGTGCCAGGCAGTGTCCCTGGTGTGTTCCTGGAGGGGATGGGGCATCTCCAGAGGGTTTAGGGGAAGTTCCTTCTGGGACTCTGCCTACCACATGCAAGGGAGCAGGTTGGACACATCACTCCTTGTTCAAGTCTTGCAATGCTTTTAACCTTCACATCCAGATACCCCAAGGAAAATCCTACTTCTTCTAATCAAATTATCTCCATGTTTTCATCTGCCATTATGTTAATGCAATGCGAAGCTCAGCAGATGGCACCAAGTAAATTATGCTGGGGAGGGGGGGGAGGGAGTGGAGGAGAGAGCAAAATTGACCTTTCTAGGACTTGCTGTTTTTCCACAGCATGGCTGGAAAGCTAAAGTTCCACGTCCTGCTTAAAGTCACATCAGTCAATGCAAAGGCAGACAGGATAGGCACGGAGATGACAAAGAATGCTAACTCTCCCCGGCATTGAATGTTTCTGAACTTAATTTACCTGCACATATGTTCAAAGAGCTCAGCATAGCCCTCACAAATGCTCTTGCCCATCTGAAACACATCTCTGGGCTTGCTCGACAGCTGGCTTTTGTTGTGGTAGCCCACGACGTCGTATTCTGGGGGAAGGAACACAGACAAAAGTTCATCCAAAAGCCTGAGGCAATGGGACCGAGGGGCAGCAGGACAACGCTTGGGTAGCTTGAGCAGAAGGGAACGAGCCATGGCTGTGCTGGGGAGGGTGGCCCAGACACTGCTGGGGCACAGGGACAGCTCTGTCCCTCATCACCTTGTGCTCTAAGTTTGGCCTGGGGTTCCGCAGTTGAATCCAATTGGGAGGAAAACTTTGACATTTGGACAAAATGTGAGTCCTCAAAAATTGCCCTCAGGTGGAGGATCGACAATCTGAGGAGCTCCCAGTATAAACCAGAGCACACTGCATTAGAAGGAGTAGGATTGGTACTACCTCAAAAGAAACTGCTGAGGCTTTTGTACTCTTTACAAGCAATTTATATTAAAAATGCTTGACAAGGAGCTTGTTGGGAAACACTTGAAGTGGTTTGCTGCAAGTGAGTCACAGAATTGTAGAATAGTTTGGGTTGGAAGGGGCATTAAGGTTAATCCCATTCCATTCCCCTGCCAGGGGCAGAAACACCTTCCGTTAGACCAGGTTGCTCCAAGCCCTGTCCAGTCTGGTCATATCAATACCTGGAAGTTCAGGGAATCTTGATTTGTTGGAATGAGTACACAACAGCAGCACAGCAGGACTCCTTCAGACAGAGCTTGTGGAACTGGTCTGGGAAGGTTAATTCAATACCACCAACCTTGGCCCTGTCCATAACCTCCTTCTTAAAATACAGATGTATTTTTCTGACAAAGCTCTCAGGAATGCTGCATCAGCTGGTTCCCCCTCCCCTTGGTGCTGGGGCAGAGAAAGAAAGGCAGCAGCAGGCTGTGTGTGTGCTTTGATGAAATGCTGCCACTGCTCATGATTTATCCAAGGGGCTTGGCTGATGCCTCCTCGGCGTTGGCTCCAGGCACTGGGGAAGGCTGGCTGCTCCACCCTGGCTGTTCACTGACCACCAGCAAAGTTACAGGGCACTTGGAGGGGTGCTGGCTCCATGGGCCCTTCTATTTGTGCCACAAATGACCGCTAAAATAATTATTTCCCTTAGTGCTGATGCTGCATGGGCATAGCAGCACCTCACAGGCCGGAATTGAACAGGGTGGGAAGAGATGCCCAGAGAGTAGTGTTCTCACATAAAGTCCATCCAAGGAAGGAGTTTATGTTATCAGTGCAATTCCAGGATAAATACATTGCATTTTTGCCTGCAGATTTAAATTCCCCACTCTGTTTCTCTTCTGTGTGTGTACATAGGGGTCAGTCTGACAGGAAGGAATGAGAAGCAGGGCCAAGGTGGTGTAAAAGATTTTGCGAGGAGATCCCAGCATAGCTGATAAGGCCAGAGACATCCCCTGGGTGTTGAGGACTATGGACTGACTCCAACCAAGCCTGGCCCAGGTAGTGTGGGCTGAAATGGGTTAACAGGGGAAAGACAGATAACCAGTGCTGGGTGAGTCAAAGCCTGGGCTTCAGGACATGCACTGGAATCAGCACTCTCCATATTTCAGGGCAAGACTAAAGTAGTTTGAGACTGACCGAACCATGCTAACCCTGTTGTTGCTGATCTCAGTGGGTGTGAGATGAGGCCAGTGCTGCCCAAACTGCTCTTTTCCCCTCCACCACTTGGCCTGCACTGCAGCAGTGCCCCATTAGGATGTGTAGGTGAAGGAAAGGACAGGTCTGCCACTCTGTCCCCAAGACTTAACGGGAAAGAAACATTTTTGCTTATGTTATGCAAAATGCCATCATGTTGCATATGCAGTTTCCCCCCATCAAGGCACTGGGGTAGCAAGAAGCCCTCTCTCAGATGGGAGAGGCTACTAGTGCTGCCTTCTCCTCCTCTACCCATCTCCTGGTTATTGTGTAACTCAGGCTTGGGACTGAGTAGGAAAGGGCAGGGGAACCTGAGTAGTTGCAGCTCCCTGGAGGGTTGAGAAGGTGCAGGTACAGGCAGGAACTGCAATCTTACAGGTAGGTGCCAGTGTGAGACACGGGGCTGGGCAAGGAAGCTGGATGGTTTCTGGTGGTACCTGTGTGACACTGGGGCCCTCCCGGAGCAAAGGCGCTAGCATCAGACTGTGCTGGAGGAGGTGTACTGGGCTATGGGAACTTGGCATGGGCATGGAGATCAAACTTAGAATGGTTTGAGTGGGAGGGGACCTTAAATATAATCTCATTCCAACCTGCCTGCCCTGGGCAGGGACACCTTCCACTAGACCAGGTTTCTTCTGAAATCTGGATCATCTGCTCCCTGTTCACCCCCTCAGAAGTGGACTCTGGTGGTGTTGGGTGGCTCTGGCGGTGACAAGCAGGCCCTTGGTGTTGGGCAGCCTGGCTTTTGCTCTGGCTCTTGGATGGTAGGGACCTGTCTGGTCACACCTCAAATGGAGTTACAGGTTAATCATGTACAAACCTTGTGGGGCCTGGCAGTGCGAGGAGAAGGACTGGGAAACAGAAGTGGTGAGAGACCCACTGGATGCATTTCTGGATAAAAACCTCCAGAAAGCCTTCATTCCACTTCCCACATGGAAATAACCCAAAAATACAGAGGAAACTGCCATGGCAGTGGGACAAGAGTGACAGTGGCAGCCTTATCTTCAGTTGGAGACCTCAGCCTACCTATGTGATGGCATATCCACATCCATATGGCTCGGACCTTCTCCAGGTCAGTCCGGGCTTGTTTCAGCAGGGCTTTGACCAGTTCCTCCACGCTGTTCTTGACGTTCACCTGTGTGTATGGAGGAAGCATTGCAAGGTCATGGTGAGGAAAACCCTGTGGTGGATCTCCTGTCCTCCTCATCCTTTGTTCTTCTGGAACCAGTGGGACCCCACCTGCCAGAGACTGCTCTGCCTCCAGGTTCCTTAAAAACAGAGCCACAGTGCTGCAGGTCCATGTATTTTTGGTTATAGTTCTACACATATATTTATATATAGAGAGAAAGAGAGAGGGAAAAAAAGTAGGATTTCTTTACTAATGGTTAAAGAAAAAAGGTTTTTCACTTGTTTGGGAGATTCTAATGCCAATGCCCCATCGCTCAGCCTAAGTTGGTGTTGGTGCTGGGAACCAGGTTCATGGAAAGTTACTGCAGGGGAGATGGGAGGAGGACAGAGGCAAAAGCAAGACTTACTTTTAATGCGTAGTCATCCAGCTTCTTAAATTGCTCCAAATCTACTGGCATGGATTTCAAAGAGGATTTGTCCCATGGATATACTGGGAAAAAACGAGTTGTCATTGTTTTGGGAAGGGAGGGAGTGTTTTTCCTGGCAGTATGGTGGAACAAGGGAACAGAGCTCCTGCCTGGCCCATGAAGACATCCCTCAGCGGGTGCTTAGGGAGCAGAGGACAAGAGGGCACCCGCAGGAGGTCCCTGCCAGCTGCATAGAAAGCAGGAGCCATCCTGTCTAGACTGCTAGGATTTGTGCAGTGCTGGAGTGTGAGCTGCCCCTGCAACTTTGGCACTGCATAATAGCATGGAAAATCCTGGGATACTGTATGGAGGGACAGGAGAACTATGCAGAAGTATCAGGGAAAATCTCTACTGTGCAAGCCTTAGAAAACACATGACTTCTAAAAAAAAAACCCCAGCAATAAAGGGCTGTGTTTCTCTAGGAGTTTTGCATGGTAAAGGGCCACAATTGTGCCAGAATTCAGGCCCATGAGGAGTGTAACACTGGGAGCAGTTGGACTGAATCTGCTGTGCCTACGCTCTGCATCTTTGCAGGTTCTGAGCTCCTGGTTCTACTCGGTGTGAACAAAGGGTAAATAACTTGCTCTAATTAACCAGATAACTGACTTTTTTTTAATAGTCTTGGAATGAGCTGACACTGCTGTCTCCCATCAGCGAGCCATGGGGAATGGATGGACGTATCCCTGTGTCGGGCAGGCACCTGTCTGCCAAAATCAGCATGTAGGCACACAGCACCTATTTTTTAACGTGCTGATTTGTTTATCTGTATTTTCCCTGAAAAGAGGTTGTACATGACCTAAAGAGAGAGAAACTGGATTTACACATTTAAAGGTTCCCACTCTCTGCATCTCTGTAAATTACTTTTTGTCTTTTTGGTAGGGGTATGGTCTTTTTATTTAAATGTGGTTATCAGGTTTTGTCTTTTCCAGGTTATATCTGCAGAGGGTCTGTGCAGGAACGGGATGCACAGTACCTGGGACAAGTCCTGTGCATTGTGCCTGTTTGCCTTCCCTGGGTAGGGAGCCTCGGGTAGGGGTTGGGCACTGGGGACAAAAGGCACTCCCCTCTGCCATCCCAATGAACAGGGGCTCGGGAAGATGAACGCTACTCGTGCTAATGGATAGTTACCGTGGAGGTCCTTTGCTCCCGGTGGTGGTGGGGCCTCAGTCTTCTGGAAACCTGCGAAGCAGAGAAGGGAGAGGGAGGGAGAAGAAAAAGGAAAAAAGGAAAGGAAAAGGGAGGAAAAAAGACAGCTAGGAATAAATTATCGTGGAGAGCAGGATTGGGTGGAAAAAGCTGGAATTGAGGTTCTTCTTTGCCCATTTGGACATGGATGCCAGGACCCTATGGAGTGTGCTCTGCATCTCTTCCCTGCCATCCCTCAGAGCCCACATTCCCCAGCAGACAGGCATCTCCTGTTCTAGCCCGAGGATTGGGAACATCAAACCCCAGCTCACCACTGCCAAACCTCTCCAGGCATGGAAGAAAGGAGTGCTGAGCTCCAGAGCTGTTGGATAACCATGGTGGGAGCTCTGTGGCAGCTGGGGGATTGCAGAGGGACACTGGAGTGTCACTACCCACCTTATCCCGGGGCCAGAGGAGGAGACACCCACGCCCCAAGAGCAGAAGGATTTTGCTCCTCAAGCCCCAGTCACGGGCAGGTCCAGCAGCACATGCCCTTTAGCAGCCTCCCCATGGGAGGAATGTCTTCTCCTGGGAGCAGCCTCCCAAGGGAGGGAGAGCTTGGAGACACTGTGATTGAGCAGAGCCTCACCTTTGTTGTAGTGTCCTCTCAGCCTCTGGGAACCTGCAACAAGCCAGGCAGGGTTAGTGGGATCCCCTGAGCCCTGCTGGGCTCCCTGGCTGCAGCATCCCCTGGAGCTCCCTGGCTCTGGTGAAGGGAAGGGAGGATGGGCTGAGCGTCTGCCAGGGTTTAAAGCTGGGGCTGTACCTTTGCCCAAGGAGAGTCTCTTGATGAGTTGGGGGCTGGTATCCTCGTGGTGAATCTCCACTGTCACTTGTGTTCCTGCAAGAAACAATGATAAACTCCCTAAAAAGGGAAAACTAACCAGGATATGGTGGAGAGGGCAGGAGTGCCTGCCGAGGCAGCTCTTAACTTTGGACA
Organism: Cinclus cinclus; assembly: GCF_963662255.1. Taxonomy (NCBI): domain Eukaryota; kingdom Metazoa; phylum Chordata; class Aves; order Passeriformes; family Cinclidae; genus Cinclus; species Cinclus cinclus. The sequence goes on from NC_085055.1 coordinate 20,380,908, forward strand.
AAGCAGCAGCTCTGGTGATAGCCGAGGTTTATCACCATATTAAAGAGCTCTTGATGGAGCTACAGCAAGCAGAGAATCAATGTCTTCCATTGATTTTTCTTGGAATTAAACAGAGAAAGGCTTGAAGTGAAAAGGGTTGGACTTGTGATACTAAAATGTCTGGCAAAGGCCATTGCCTGTAAGAGGCAACATCCTGGAGGAGCCAGCTGTGGTCCAGGCATGCCCTGATACTCCAGAAAAACCTCTCCTGGAAACCCAGTCTCTGGTCTTTAAAGTTTCAGAGAGAGAAATACCAGAAAAAGAGTGAGGGAAAATCTTATAGAAACTACCTGAACTTTCTGACAGAGACTGCATTTTTTGGCAGGTATTTCAGAAGTGTTTGCAGCTCTGAGGTTCCCTGGAGGAGCTCCATGTGCTGCTGGGCTTCTCTTTTGGATCAGGCAGAAGTTACTCAGGAGACTGAAGGTCAAGATGTTAATGCACCTGAGGGCTGCCATCCACTCATACCTCCCATACGTTTATCAAGAGCCTCATGACATTTGGGGTTTTCCTTTCAAGTCAGCTCTTGGAACTGGCTGATTAGGTGGGAATCTGCATTTCCATCACAGAATAAGTTTTTCTGCAGCATTTACCCTTAAAAAAGTGAAATTTCTCCTGTGATTATGCAGAGATACAATGGCCTTTAAGCCTCAAAACCAGAAAGCAAGAATTACTGTATAAGCTGTAAAAGCCTGAATCTTAGAGCTTGAGTCCAATGCTAGGATGGTTACCAGGGTGTCAGAACAGACCTGGCTGGTGTATTTTGTCAGTTTATTCAAAGATAAAATGAAATTGTTTCTCAAGGAGAAGACTTTATGCAAATGGTTTGATTTCCTTAAACTTTATTTTTTTTCAGGGGTCCTTTTTTATTGTTCAAGATTATTTTTACTTTGCTTTTTTTGTGGGTTTTCTCCCCAGCTTTCACTTTCTAAGTTTCCCCCCATAAATTAAGATTCCTTGTTTTTAAGAAACAAACTTATTGGTGATGGATGCCTTCTGCTGATGAGTTTAAAAGGCATTTAACAAATGAAAAAAGTAATTCCACAGGAATTTTTCAATGTGCTACATCATTGCTTTAAAAACTGATGGTACGAAATGGTTGCTGGTGCTTTTATGATCTTTTATTTAATTATTCCTGATCGAGATATCCTTCATAAAGAATCATAGAATGGTTTGGGTTGGAAGGTACCTTAAAGATTCTCTTGCTCCAACTCCCTGCCACTGGACCAGGTTGCTTCAAGCTCAGAAAAGCACTTGCTGCTCTCCTTGTGTTTTGTGACCAGACAAGCCCTTGGCCAACAGATGCTTCGAGGGGCAGCTGCCCCAGGGTGGGATATTTTCTCTCTTTTGGGATGTTCTGAGGTTATTTTATTGGAGAAAAAGCTTGTTGGGAGCTCAGTGAAGCCCTGCTCTTGTCTCTTGGGTCACCACTTACCTTTGTCAGGGCCCAAAATGAGGGGTGGTGTCTGCTCACGGGGATCTGTGGGGCCACACTGGCCTGGGGGCACAAAGGGGAAATCTCAGTGCCTTGGAGAGAGCCAAACAGTCAGCAAGGATGGGATTAAATCAGCCCTGCTCAGCAGTGAGGCAAGGAAGGACTCAGGAAGATCAACCCTGTTCTTCAGATTCAAAGCTCAGTTGTTCGTGGTCGGGGTGCCTGACCCCTTTCCAGAAGGATGCTCCAGCCCAGCCTGCTGCTGCTCAGGATGGGGATGCTTGGACCAGGGGGTGTTTGGAGAAGGGGGCGGGGAGAGAAGGGCAGTGCTGGGGGCTTGGAGGTGAAGTGGGAACTTCGGTGTGGTTGTCAGCAACTCATCCTGCTTCTCACCTCTCCCTTCTGGGAGACCCTGGCTGTCTTGCACCTCGAGTCGTCAGGGCAGAGGGAGGTGTGGGCAGCACTCGACATGCCCAGGGTTCACACAGAGGGAAGCAGCACAAGTCTGTGCCCTGGGGAGAGAGAAAATGCCAGGGGACACCGAGCCCAGGCTCTGGTGGCTGTTAGCCAGGGTGATCTCTTGCTCTTTTTCAGAGTGTCCTGGGATCCCCATCCCACCAGCCACCAGAAGCCAGGGGGCAGCCTGGATCTCACAGCTTGTCCAAGTCCATTTGTGTTGTGTGGCCGTGACAAGGACCAGTCCCCAGAGCGACAGGATCTTGTGGAGTGGGGCCACAGCCTCTTTGACTCAGCGGGGCTCCGGATTATAAAAGTTTGAAAATATTGTGGCAGCACCAGGGGTGTCAGAGGTCTCATAAGGGACAGTAACACGGCTGGTGAAAGGGCAATTCATTAACCCTTGTGATGCCAGAGGAGCCAAAGATTTGCTTGCTCCTCTGGTGTCTGAATTCCCCCCTCCCAGGGGCTTAAATTGTGCTTAAGGTAGAGCTGAAAGGGAAGGATTCCCATGTGCATACTAAACACCTCTGCCATTAATTCAGGGTGGGAAATGATCAATACCAGCCTCTTACTCACTCATAGAGGAAGCTGACTCTGCAGCTCTGGTTGCAGAACCTCTTGAGCATGACAGAGGGAGAGAACGCAGGGTATTTATCTGCTTCCTGGAGTGGAGGCTTTTGTTATTTGCATTGTAAAACAAGCCCCAAAGTAGTGTCTTGCCATTTAATATTGTTTGCTCCCAGACTGTGTGCAGCCTCCAGCCACCACTGATTACAGAGGGACTTGGATCAGGGCTGCTGCCAGGCATCCTGCTGGGAGCAGCTGTGGCTTTTGCACACTGCTATTGCTTGACCTGTGGAAGCAAAGCTTCTCCTTGGTGTAACAAAAATCCACTGTCTGGTTCCATCAGAATTACCTGTGTCTTGCTCTACCCTTGCCCCTGCCTTTCTCTGCTTAGGCTGCCAGGAAAGCAAGCAGGATGGTTTGAGTCCCTTCCCCGGGAGCTGCTCCATAGTTCTGGGGTCGCCTCCTCAGATGTTCCTCCTCAACTATTTTGGGGCAGAAGGCTGGGAATTGGCAGTGAAACATTGAGGACTAGAATCTACATCATTCCTGGTCAGCAATCCCACCTGCCTTGTGCTCAGCCTCTGAGGGGGGAAGAAAGGACTAGTGGAGAGATGGTTGAAAAGGTTCTTTGCATCCTCCAGATCCTACTTAAAGCTGTGTGAGTGCTGGGGAAGTCTCTGGAAGCTCTAGCTGCAACCTGAGAATTGAGGGCACTGAATTTCCCTTGCCATCAGCTGGCTGTGAAATGTAAGAGCTCCATGCACTTGTAATCTGACCGAGCTCCATGGCAGGAGAATCCCTGCAGATGGATGTGTGGGAGCTCGGCAATGCCATCCCTGTGCATCCTGTCCATGGGGCAGGGAGAGCATGGAGGGAGGGGATGCTTCCCAGGGCCCTCCATGTGCCTTCACTGGAGCCCCTGAATGCACTGGAAAGGGATGGGTTTTGTGAAGCACATTTATGCTCAAGAAGCACAGCTTGGGGCTTTGGGTTATGTGTTGGGGTTGGTTTCTCACAGAGGGAGAGGGTGACGTACCGTTCAGGTCTGTGCCCTGAGGTGGCTGTGATCTGCTGTTTCCATTGCCATCACCCTCCAAACCTGTAAGACAGAAATGGGAGATTGGCAGGGTCCTCCTGGACTGAAGTGTTGGCGCTGCCTGAAGGCCAAGCACCCCAAACCCTTTCATGCAGCCCATTATCCCAGCTGATGCCAGGTGCCATCAGGATCCACCTTTTGTCTCATCTACAGCCTTGGCTTGCAGTTCTTGTTGCTTAAGAATGGAATACCAGGGGGCAGAAAGTGCAATAGTGCAGGCCTAAGCTGCTTTGATAGGATTTGCTCTTATTTGAGCAGGTGCTGGATGCCGTGCTTGATGGAGCATGGACACAGCTCTGCCTATACCTGTTACCCTGGGACGGGTTGTCTGAAAATTCAGCTTCTCTCCCAGCTTTTAGAATAGGAATACTCATCCTCCCCCCTTTTCTTCTGTAGGGAGTCTTCCCTGGCAGAGCACAGCTGTAGCTTTTTGGAAGACCCTCTGCGGGACAGGGAGCTGGGCCAGGGACACTGTCCCAAACTGTAGCTATAAATGGCTCAGGACAGTGAGCCTCAGAGACAAAGCCTGGGCACGCTGCAAACAAAACAGTTCTGCTCCTGTACTCCAGGGCAGTGAACGCTGGCCTGGGGTAAAACTGCCGAGCCCTCTCCCTGTTCCCCTTGCACAACTCAGAGGGCCCGTGGGGGCACCTCGGGGCCAGCGCGGGACACAGCAAGCTGCAAACACAGCTCTCGGATTAGTGTCCCTGCATGTCCCCGCTCGTGCACCCGGGACTGCACGCACTGGAGCTGGGCAGGGCGCAGCTCGGAGCATGGATCTAGCAAGGCTCTGCTGCACCAGCGGAGACAGGCTGGGCTTCTACACCAAAGTTGGCGTTTTGGAGTTTGGCAGCACGTGTGCAAAGAGGAGAAAGAGGAGAGGACGCCCGAATCCTGCTCCAAAGCTGCTGCTTGTCTTCTCCGCGTGCAGCTGCAGCCCTGCCCTCCCTCGCCCGGTGCAGGCGCGATGTTACCTGCGCCTCGGCCGCCTTCCGTCTGCCCCTCTCGCTGCCCCTTCTCCTTGCTCGCTGCCTCCTCGGGGCGCACAATAAGCAGCAAATTGATGGTGACTGCACTGGCATCTGTCTTAAAGTCCATGGTACCCATCAGCGCGTGGCCGGGGCGCCGGTGCTGCCGCCGAGCCGCCGCTGCGCCCAGCAGCCGCGAGTGCTGCCCAGCCTTGGCAAGGCGAGAGCGCTCCCGCCCAGCGCAGCCCCGGCCCTGCCAGCTGCACCATCAGGGCTCTGCCAAAGCCGACCCTAATGAAGAGGTTACAAGTCACCTTTGAAAGGAAATCGCAGGAGGGATCCGTTTCCTAATGCAGAGGAAGGAGCTGCGTTTTCGGGCGGGGGGGTCTGGTTTCAGAGCGTGCCCCCGGCTCCCTCCCCTCTCTCTGCCCTTTTCAGCTTAAAGCACTTGTCTACACTCAAATCCACCAGCACCACTGTTCGCTGGGGGGGATTCGCTTCTCGGCACTGGCACAAATCCTTAAAAGGCTTTCTCTTTGGATCCTGTCCCCCGACAGAACTCAAAGGATGCTTAGGAGCGTAAATAATATTAACTGCTGCAGGAGGAGGGCAGCGGTGGGGAGAAGGGGCTGGAAAGGGGACACGAACCTTTGAAGCGGGGAGGATCGGTTTCTTCAGGACTGTCTATAGTGAAAAGGAACAGCAGAGAAGGGAATTGCAGGCTTCAATTCCGACTGTCCCAAAGGATCCAAAAAAACCCACCTCTCTGCCCCATCAGCCCATGAGCCCGGCTGTCTGGGGTAGCTGGACACGGCTGATCAAAAAGGAAAGCCCTGCAAATCCCCGGCTTTCTAGTAACTGTCCCAGCCCACAAAACGGGGGACATGAAGGGTTACAGTGCGGGTTAGACAGGCTCAGCTGGTCCCTGCAGCTCGCAGAAGGGGCTGGCAGGGACACGCGTTCTAATTTTACCACTGGCCCCTGTCCCGGCCGTGCTGCCAGCCCCCGCCTTGGCCGGGGGTCCCGGGGGAGCGGCAGCACCTGTGGGCTGAAGGGCTCTCCGGCAGCCTTGGGAAAGGTTGTGGGAGGCACCCGCTGGCAGAGAGGGGGTTCCGGAGCTTGGCATGGGCAGTGTGACTTTTCGTGGGTGCTGCTGGTGCTTTTCAGGCAGGAGTGTAAGAACACTGGGCTCTTCTGCCTGCAGGTGGAGAAATTTGTTGTCCTGGATCCATGGGCAGGAACTGGTACTACTACTGGTGCTAGGTTACTCTGTTTGGAGACAGGGTTTTCCCATGGATCTCTATATAAAACCCGTCCTCTCCCAATCTCCTGCCCCTTTTCTGTTCCTCAGCCCCCTTCCAGAGCACGGACAGCTGATACGCCCCCATGGTCGCCTGCAAATCCAGCCCTAAGCAGCTCTTCAGCATATCCAGAAATAGCGTGTGTGGCCGCAGGGAACCTGCATCCATCCAGCTCTGCTGGTGCACCATGGTACAGTCCTGAGCCTCCCGTGCCCCCCTGGATGGTGCCACAGCATTCTTGCCAAGGCAGGAGCACCAGGGATGGCGTGTGCCTGTAACCCCCAGCAATACAGCCAGAGTCCCGTGCCAGGATGGACGACACTGTTGTTGGGGCCCAGGTTTTGCTCTTTAGTTCATGCATTAGAGGATTTTTTGTTTCAGAGGGTCCCTTGAATTTTCGTTTCAGGGTTCAGCTCTGGCTGTGAGGAGCTGGCTGCAGGTGGTTAAACCTGGTGAGGAGGAGGAGGATGGGAAGAAAGGAAAGCCAGATGCACGCTGAGCCATGCTGGACTCCGCCAAGCAGATTTCCAAGCCATCTGGGGCTTGCCCATCTCCATTTCAGGTCCCTGAGATTTATGGCTGGAGTGAGTTTCTAATCACAGTTTCACCATCTGCCTGCTGGCCTTTAGCACCCTCCTGTCACCTGTCACTGAGCCCCACAGCTCCTGCCTGGTCTGGAGCACCCTTTCCTCCCCGGCCACCCACCTGGTGCAGCCCTTGTTCCTGCTGTCCCTCCTCCCTCATGTCCCAAGTGGGACAGTCTGCTCTCCTGAGCTATTCATTGGCACAGCTGAATCCTAAGCCTGAATGACCCAGGTCCTGCACCAAAATCTTCTCCAACCCTCTTCACTCTGCTCCTGCCTCCCACCCGCAGGGATCTCCCTGCATGTCCCAGCCTCACTGCTCCTCCAGATCTGCTCTTGTCCTCGTTCCCCTCCAGCTCCAGAGAGGATGTGATGGCTTGCATCTGGGGATGTTGGCCAGTTCCAGTGGTGCAGTCCAGGCCATGCTGGGACCTGAGCTGACCTCGGTGTGGACACTCTGGTGGAGAGCTGATGTTGAGCTCAGATGTTTCTTCCCTGGCAGCTCTGAGCTGGAGCCTCTGCAGCTGAGCACGTGGAGGTTGCTGTCTTGGGGGCTGCTGGCACTGCCCTCCCTGCTCGGCTGTACACATCACTGGATCTTCCTTTTCTCTCTCTCAGTGATGAGGTGGCTGCTTCTGGCCTGGCTGCCCAGGGGCTGAGCACCCCTGGATTCCCTCCTGCACCAGCTTCACTTGTGTCATGCCACAGAGTGTTTCCAGCACACTGAAATAACCTACAGGGGGCTCCTGCTTTCCTAGAAATGCCAGTCTTCAGGGAGAAGGTAGCTGGGTTTGAAAGGCTCTTTTGCATTTTCCTTTCTCCTGTTTTATCCTCTATTTTTTTCCTGGAGAGGGGAAAGGGAAGGTTTCTGATGGTGATCTGTGGCATGTGCCATGATGAAGGCAGAGGCTGTGCCTGAGGTAGGTGCTGCTGCCTCCCATGCAGCAGTGAGCCCTCCTGCTCCATGAGTTTTCCATGGAAAACAGGAACCTCCTCATTGGCCTGAGATAAGGACATAACCAGTGACATCTGCACACAGGACAAGGTATTTTTGAAGCTAAAAATATTTACATTTTGAGGAGGGAAATGAGAAAGCCTTTTATGCCATGTTGATTATAAAATAAAGGCAGCCCATTGGATTTGCTGCAGGATTTCAAATGCTCACCAAGGTCCCAGGGAAAAGAATTAATGACCAGAGAGAAAAAGCTGCTGTCAGAGTGCTATGATTACATGTATCTACCACATGGCTGGCGTTTCTTGGGAGGGAATCTGGGGGAGAGAGAGAGAGAGTATGAATGCAGAGCAAGAATTAGGTTATTTGAATCCCATTGGGTGGAAAGGGAAATTGCAGGCTGTGTTCCTGGGAAAGGGTTTTGATTCCTGTGCAGGTGTTCTGCCTTCACAAAGGTCCATAAAGGCTCTAGCAGAAGGTGTGTTGGGAAGGTATTCTACCTCTGCTTGTCAATGGGAGGCTGCTGGGAATCTTTGTCCTGCCAGGGCCATGGGTGAGGGTGTCTAAATATTTTTCCAAGACCATTGTAGATGCCTGCATTGGAAGAAGTGCTGGGGCTACCCTTCTCCTTGGTGTGATGACCTGCTCTGGCTGTCCACCATGGGGCACATGTTACACTCTGGTGTTTCAGTGCCTTCTCTACTGTCTGGAGAGAAAGCCTGGGCCTGTAACTCATTGGAGGTAACACCGAAGTCATCTAAAGGTGAATGCCCCTTAATGTAATATGGAACTAACACATCCTGAAAACCCCTTTGATTGATGGCTGATACTCATTATTTGAAACTTTTCCTTTCATTTGTTACTCCTCATGTCACAAAAAAGTGTCCCTGTTTTTGCCAGCTGTGCTGTCCATGAAGCAGTTCCAGTGTCACCTCTGAGCTGCAGAGCCTTCCTGCAGGAGTTGCTCCCTGTTGCTGCTCCTCCTCCTCTGAGCCCTGTAAGATCTGCTGTGTCCCTTTTGAGACGGGAGACCAAGGCCAGCCACGCTTCATGTGCAGATGTGTCAGTGGCTCCTGTCCTGTTCTCCATGCCCTCCCTGCCCAAGCCATCCCAGCCTTAGGCTGGCTTTGTTCACCAAACAGGACCTGGGTGCTTTCACTGCACTCTCCACCCAGACTCCCAAGATCCCTCTCCTCCTCAGAATGTCTCATTATCCTGTGTGAGTTTGCAGATATATTTAAGCCCGGGGTTTGTTTTGTTTTGTTTTCCAGCCATTATTTTGTATTTGCAGACATTGAATCTCAGCTCTCCTTTCCTTTCCCAGCTGCAAATGAGCAGGGATGCATCCATGGTGGATAACCCAATACAGCTGCACTCTGGCGAGTTTTGATCTGCACTCCTGGCCTCCCTGTCCTTTCTCCCTCCCTGCCCTTATTCTGCTGCCGGCGTTTTCCCAGCCCAGGCTGCTCAGATGCCTCATTCTGCAGTTCTGCTGTGTCAGCAGCTGTGCTTTATGATTTAAGACGGCAGCAGAACTTTCCACTGAACTATAAGCCTATGTATTCAGTTTCCTGGTATCCACACAAGCTAACTGATGGCAGGGGCAGCCCTGCCAGGGAGGTCAAGGACATGTTCAGATATTAGGGAGACAATGAGGGCTGTATCAGAACTGAGTCAATGCCGTGACTCTGAGAGGCACAGCAGGAGTGATGCTTTGGAGGCGAATTCTGCCTCCTGTGGGCAAATACCTGTCCACAGGTGGGCAATCCTCTGGCAGGAGAACCTGCATTCTGAGTGGGATTGTTGGGGATAAAAGGCAAGCCCGGCTGCTCCCTGGCTCATAACACAGCCCAGCAGTCCCTCCATGAGGAACCTGGAGACACCCTCCCTGAGCAGAGTTGAGAGAACAGCTGTGTAATGAGCGGGGTGTGGCTCGGGGTGTGCTGCAGCTCAGTGCTCCGGGAGAGAACTGCAAGTATTTCTGCTGGTTTTTTTATACTCTCCTTTTCTTCAGTGACAAAAGACATTGCTGTGGCCATTACTGCTCTTTGTTCCTCCAAGAACAAGCTCTCGAAGCAGCTGGGTACTCAGCAGGTGTTTTGCTATGGTTTCTTAAAACCAAAAAATACCACATGGATGCCCCGGGGCAGAGACTTGCGGGAGTGGCCGTGTGTCCTTGGGCACCTCGGGTGGCGCTGGCATAGAGCTCCTCCTTCCCTGGCAGCTGGATGGGGCTCTGCCTGCGGCCCCTGTCCCCAGCACTGCCCCTGTCCCCAGCACTGCCCCTGTCCCCAACACTGCTGGAAGCAGGTAGAAAGAAGGGGGCTGCTGGCAGGACTTCAGCCACCAAAGGCTGCCAGGCTCTCCAGAACGGTCCTGACTTGTCTGTCCGAGCACAGATCACTGACCTCACGCCTGTTGCTTGGCTTGGGGTTTGCTGCTGGCCTTTCTGGATGATGAGAGTTGTCCTGGCCAGGCTGCGTGCAGTCATTAGACATTAATCCTTGTATAATCTTCCAATAACTCATCCTTTGAAGGCAGTAGGGGCCTGTGTGACCCTGCAGAGGGTTTAAGGTTATTTTGCTAAGGTGTCCTGGTAACCTGAATTATCTCTTGGGGATGTGCTTTATTGTCAAGCCTCCCCACAAAGCTGCCCCCTGACACGTGGGGGTGACATGTGACATCAAATACATCCACGATGGGCAGATGAAAAAACGTAGAAGAAGAAATGAAGGGGGAGAGGAAAATACACTCTATTTCCTTTTACCAGCATTAAAGGTGAAGGAGGCTTGTCCCCCAGAGCAGATTGGCTTTCTGGACATACTCCTCATCCAAAATTCTGGCTCTTGTTTTGTGCAAGACTGGGGGAGATTGTATAGCTGTTCTTTCCAGGAATCCCCCAGAATACCCAGACAGAGTTATTTTTTTCCCTGGAAGGCTATTTTTGGTTTATTCAGGAGGGACCCTTGCCCCTTCTAATTAAACAAGCAGCATGGCATATCCTGGGAGATGCAGAACGTACTTTTTCTTTTTCTTTTTTTTTTTTCTTTTTTTTTTTTTTTGCATTTTATCAACATCTCTCTGCTGTTGGGATAAGCACAGCCCTTCTTGGTGACCCCGTAGACAACAGAGTTATCTTGACTACCCAGTCAGCCTGGTATTCTGTAATACAATGGCAAAGGTGAATGGAAGGCAAGTTTTGAAAAAATACCTGCAGCTCAGTGTGAGTTGTGGTGTTTGAAGGGGACATGGTACGAATCAGCCCTGGAGTGACAGAGACCCTGGGGGGCTGAACCTCCAAACCTTCCTTCCTGAGCTACCCTAAGAGTGGAGCTGTTGTTCCTTGGGATCTTGGCCCGCAGGAGGACAGGCTCCCTGGTTGTATTTACCTGGGCTAGAGCTGAAGGACCTGAGTGGTCATTTAGTGGCAAGGTTGTGGAACAGCCCTCACTGGGGTTATTTCTTCTTAACCCAAGGTGCCAGGATGCTGTGGAGGGAGCTGGATGCTCTCATGGTGATCTTGGACACCTGAGCTATTGGATGAGCTGAGGACACAATGCTGGCAACAGAAACAAGTTCACCACTGCCTTGGAGAAGTGTAGAGGTAACTGGATCTTCTTTTTGAGAAGCTCTATCCATATTTGCTGCAGTGTCAGGAGTAAGAGTTGAACAGTTGGAATTTGCTGCAAGGCTTCTGTTTGAAGAAGTGCCCCTGGTGTTTCTGTGGGCACCCCTCAGAGCTATGGCTCCAAAACATTATCTCAGGTGCTCTTGAGTAAAGAATCTTGTCAGGATGGGATGAGGTGTGACAAGGCCAAAAGGAGAAGTATGTATTTAATTCAGGGTGAGTCCGGCTGGGTTTTGGTGCCTCTGGGCATCCTTGGGCTTGGAATCCTGCTGATTCTGTGTGTTCTCAGGACTGGATTGACATGAAGGAGGTCTGTTGTGTCCCTCACAACACGTGAAGCTGGCTGGCAGGAAAAATGTGTCCCCAGGGGAGGCTCAACTATTTATTCTGCACATAAACTCATTTCTTTTGGCTAAGGTCCTGGAGGTATGGATGACATTCTCCTTCTCTGCATCTCCTGCATTTCTTGAGGGCCACGCCTTCTCTGAAGTTGGCTGTTACTGCCATTCCCACCCAAAATCCCAACACTACAGTGGTGTCCTATACTCCTGCTGCCCTGCCATGGGGTGTTTGACATGGACTGGAGTATGAAACACCCACCATATGAGCTGCTTGCACCTCTAGGCTCTGGAAGAATCCCAAAACACCAAATCATTTTGCACCGGCCAAACCTTGCAAAAATTCTTTTACCAGAAACCAATACAGTCAAAACAATTCTGCCAAAAATACCTTTGCCAGGATTTTTTCCACCAGCTGGGAAGAGCCATTTGGTTCATTCCACAGGTCAAAGCCCCTGGGTGTCTGATGTGCTGCTCCTCCAGCAGCCTGGGAGTGCATCAAGAGGAACCAGAGCCCCTCTCAGTTCTTTCTGCCCTCCCAAAAGACTGGGGAAGATGAACCTGGCAGCCTGCTGCTCTGACATGGACGTTGCACCCGGCTGGGATCAGCATCCCAGAGTTGCCATGGAGATGCCTGATGGGCATCTCTAACTTTTCGGAAATGTGGCAGGATGCCAGGGCATCCTAGGCTTAATGGTGCTGAAATAGATTCCTTCTGCTCCAGGAGGCCCAAAAGCAGTCAGGAGAGACTTCTCCCCTTGGGAGGGAATGAGCTCACCTGTGGAGCTGGGCTGGCTGTCTTGTCCAGTCGTTGTTCCCATCTCCATGTGAACAGCTGGAAATAGGAGAAAAATATTATTGAAGGACCCTTTTCTGGACCAGCTGCCCAGAAATCCCATTATGCTTTTTGCTCTGCATTCACAGTCCCAGGAAGCTGAGCGCTGAAGGGCACGGTGGGTCTGTTCTGTGGTATGCATGGAGCTCTGTGTGGAGAAAGTTGTTTCATAAAGAAATGGGAGAATAAGAGGAGGAAAGCACAGTCAGCAGCACAGCACATTGGCCTGTGTATCAGAGCCACGCCCAAAGGGTTAAAGCAGCCCAGGAAGCCTAAGGGGATCCCTCAGGATGGCTCCTGAGCATCTCCAGTAATGAGTTTTCACTCCTGTACTTTCATTATCATCATCCCATTGTCCCCCTTAGCTCTGCAGCACATTATTCCTGTCATTGAGGCAGCTGCAAGGACAGTGCTGTTCCCTCAGCATTCTTCTTGGAAACGTGATGGGCTCAGCCTCAGGGCAGGAGCCTGCATTGGCTGTTACCTCAGGAGTGATGTTCTGCTTTTCCTCTCTCTCCCTAGCTCCTTCAGATTGCCTACAGAAGTCCCAGGTTTGCCATGGTGCCCAGCAGAGCCTGGCATTTGGTTATTTTCTGTCTTTCTAGAAATATTTTATAACTTCATGGAACTGGTTGCCCAGAGAGGGCTGTGGCTGTCCCATCACTGAAAGTGTTTGACACTGGCTGGACAGAGGTCTAGTGGAAGGTGTCCCTGCCCATGGCACCACAAACCATGCCCTGATTCTATGAAAATTCATTAGTTCTCTGGAAACTGGGGTGGTGCCAGAGGCAATTTGGCATCACATCTTGATACACCACCATTTGGAGTTTATCCCTCCTGATTGGCAGGATCAGAGAAAGCTCTTTTTGTTCTCCCTAAGATCCCTCAAAAGTGGAAAAGCAGAAGAGGTAAGGCCATGTCCTCCATGAATCCTAGGGTGCTGTACTTAAGGTCACATTTTTAAGTACCAGTGTCACCTGGTCTGTCACTCCAGTGCTGGTCTCACAACTGACTTACTGAAGTCGTTGGCTTTATCGTCATCCTCACTTGCACAGCCTGGGCAGAGCCTGCAAGAAAAACATGGCTGTCACATCTCAGTCCTTGAGTGACCGAACCACAGACCTGCAAGGGAGTGGTTCTCCCTCAAATCTGTGTTTTGCTTCTTCCATCAGATAACTCAAGGGTGACAAGGGGACATCCATTGGTGACGTGCACATGACAGCTGCTTCTTCCTCTTCCCTGCCCGTGGCTCGGGGTCATGTTTGGAGCTGGTGCCTTTGGGCTAAGGGCATGTCTTACCCTCCTGATCTGTGTCTCTTTCTGCTCTAGGCTTATTCAAGCTCAAAAGACCCAACCCCAAAGAGCCAAGGAAATGAGGACCAGTCCTCATTCAGTGAGGGAATACCCTGGAGAGGCAAAGCATCTTTATCACTCTAAAAGTACTCCTTAAACAAGCAGCCATAAAAAACGAAAGAGAAGAGCTCCTGGATGTTAGCTGTGGGGGTTGTGCTTGGTGCGTTTGGTGTTTGGACACACCAGTAAAGCCTGGAGTTGTGTGGATGTTGATGCCAGCCCAGCTCCGCTCTGTCACCGTGGCCACTCCCCTCCGAACAGCACTCCTGTCTGCCCTTCCTGCAGGTGACCAAATGCCAGCGCATTTGCAGTGCTGGGGGCAAACACAGACACCAGCTCTTTGCTCTTTCCATCGCTGGCGCTGGGTCAGGTGACAGCCCCCCCTCCCCCACCCTTAGAGCATTGTTGTTGTTATTTATTTGTGTAGTGGCAGTGCCTGGGAACATCCCCCGGGGCAGGGAGCCTTTTGAGCTAAGGAAACAGCAGCGCGGGTCAGGACATGCAGAGCCAAAGGGGTAAATGCTGAAGTAAATGCAAATGGTAAATGTCACTGCAGTGACACCCCTGCCCTCAGCTGTGCCAGCGTGGAGGCAGAGCTCAGCCAGCACCCTTAATGCCTGCCTTCTGGTTCATTTAGTGACTCAAAATGGCAGAATCACAGAATGCCTTAGGCTGGAAAAGACCTTCAGGATCATCGACTCCAACCTCTGCCTGATCTCGACCTTGTCAACTGGACCAGAGCACTGAGTGCCACCTTCAGTCACTCCTTGAACACCTGCAGGGACGGTAACTCCACCACCATCCCACCGACAGCGGATGGTGGCAGTTCCTCAGGACTGTGTTGTGGAACAATGTGGAGCATTTGGTGGGCAGCATGGTCCCACTGCCCCTGACTGCAGAGGCCTCTCAGCAAAGCAGGTCTGTACAGACAGTCCAGTTTGGTGAAAGCAACAGGTCTCCAACTGAGCACGAATTGGCTCCCTGGGTTTTGCTTCTCGACCTTAGCTGGCCTAATTATCTGGCTCCCCTTACAGTGTTTTTCAACTGTACAGAGATGAGCCAAGGACACATGAACGTAACGCGATCCAGGAAGATTCCCTGAGTGCCAGGAAGCTGGAGCACTGCTGCCTCTGCTCTTTATGGCCGTGCTCACTGCTTGGGGCTCCTGGAGTGGAGTTTGGAGCTGTTTGGCTCTCACGTGCTCAGGGCTGTGTTGGTAGTGCAGTAACTCCCTGGTGCACCCTGGTGCACCCTTGAGCCCCCGCTGGGCCCTGCCACATGGGCTCTCATGCCATCGCCCAGAGTGACCGCTGCTCTTGGCCAAAACCCTCCCAGTTTACTGGTGAGGGTGCAAAGCCCCTAACGGGGAGGGCAGGGAAGCACTAAGCGATGCACTCAGCCAATACCTGCACATGGCTTCTCTCCCTGCAGCCTGGCTGCAGAATCTGGCTCCAGGCCCGTGTCCTCAGCCTGTGGGGTGGTGGCCAGGCACAAGATCTGCTTCCTACCATTGCCACCCCTTCTCTGCTCTTCCTGCAGCCCAGGACACGTCTCCTGCTGTGCCCCTTTTACTCCATGTGCCCTCGTCCGAGGAGCAAACGGGGCAGCAGATCCTTCCCGGGAGCTCTGGGCAGCAGGACGAACCTGTGTCAACAGCAGCCACCACAGGCAGGTCATTACTGGGTGATGGTGGCTTTTGAGGTTTTGCCTGAAGTGCTGCGATCTCTCTGCCATCCAGCTTTACTTAAGTGTGTTTTTTGCTTGCCAAATTCTGCCCACGGCTACCCCAGTCTGCTGCTCACACTGGAGCGGGAGCAGGATCAGGATCCTCCACAGCAGATGGTGATGGTGGGAAGGGCACTGCGATTTTGGCAGCCGGTCAGTGCCGACCCCTGCCACGCCAGCAACTGCTCCGGCTTTGCCCCCGGCGGCACGGTGTCCTGGCAGGTCTGCGGGTGGCCCAGGTGGCCTCGGGGAACATCATGTGAGGCGAGGAGCCGGGCGCTGGCGGGGGCCGCGGGCCAAGCGGCTCTGACCATCTGCTCTGTGCCGTGCCAGGCTGGAGGCTGCTCCGGGGAGCGTCCGTGCCACGGGGCGCGGACAGCGCCGTAACCGGAGCCCCAGGGCTCGGAGAGAGCTGACTCTGGCTTTTCGGCTCTGCCTCATGTATATTTATCTGTACGTGCAAACAGACCCGCCGGCTGAGCCGGGTGGTTGTTCCAGGCTGAGCCGATGTCCCTTGTCCCCGTGCCTGCGGCTCCATCGGCCCCGGGGCCACGGGGAACGCCTGGCAGGGCAGCGAGGAGGGGAGTGGGGACTGCTGAACATGGGCAGCAGATCTGGGGGTTTCTGTGCCTCTTCGCAGTCCAGAGAGGCGGTGTTGGGGGCCTCTGCCTGCTCGTGGCAGCAGGTAATGTCAAGGGCCAGGAGCCATGAGGCAGCTTGGGATGGTGGTAAGGATGGGGGAGAGGAGGAGCAGAGTCTGTCCTCTCCCTCTTGTAGCTGCAGCGAGTGCCTCGATCAGAAATCGGACTTTTATCTAAAGTACACACCTTGGCAACACAGAGGAAAAGCAGGAGAGGGTTTTTTTTCAGCACAATAGAGCAGCTGACAAACACACGACTCTATATTTTTCATTTGAGCCAACCAAACGAATGTAGCCCAAGGCATGGCTTTCTCTGAGCTGGGGTTTGCTTTTGCAGGGGAGGGTGTTATCAAAAGCAGAAACGTGCCAAGAGGATTGGATGAGGACTACTGGGGTATTGTGTGCCCAGGGACATGGCACGGCATGGGGCTGTGTTTTAGGACCTCAGAATTGGGGAATTTTCTAATATTCTGTCTTGGAATTTCAATCCTTCACTTTCTTTGTAACCTATAAAATGCATAAGACCACTCCTAACTGGTGGGCCAACCTGGATAAACTTCAGGACTTCCTTAATGCTGGTTTGGGTCAGAGTGAACCTCAAAGGGAAACTCATTTAATCTGAGACTAAAAATGTGTCAAGAATTGTCTCAAAAGCAAGGATCACCAAAATGAGGCAACATGAAAAAGAATTGCTTGAAAATAAACCAGGACTTATGATAACTGAATTTAGGAGGCCAGGAAGGTAAATATGGGAAGAAATGGGTGGTGGAGGCTCACTGTAACATTCCTTGAATCTAAAAAGGTCTTCTATTTCCATCCCAAAAGCACAACAAGAGTCAAAGAAAAAGAAACCTGAATCTAGTTGACTTAAAGGTCATGAGACTTAGCGTTGGGATATTTGAGGTCTCGTGATTTTTTTAAATGTTAACACTGCAATGCCTGCGGTGGGAGATTCACTGCCACAGTCACCAGCTCTGAGCCAGGAATTTGAGCTGCTTCTGCCCTGCTTTCATGGAGGTTTCATGGTGGAGTTACCAATTTTCCTGTAGGAAAGGTCTTTTATACAACATCCATGAGAAAATATCAAACAGGGGATTTCTTCCCCCCTCTAATTCCTATAACTTTTTTGCTGTTTTCTGACCAGCCCCAAAAGTGTTTAGTTATTTAGGAGTCTGGCAGCTGAAGTCACCATTGCATCTTTTCTTTTTTGTCCTCAGGGATCTCAGCACACCTTGATGAGGTCACCTGAACTGCTGCCCAAGTCTTAGAGAGTGAGGACTGAGGTCTGAGGGTGCAGAGCCTCAGAGGTGAGGTTAGAGGCACGTTTCTCTGTAGTACATGACTTTCTTAGTCTGTCTCTCCTCTCCTCTCCTTTCCACAGCCCTGAATTTTACCCACTCATCATCTGAAAGCTGTTGGTTGAAATATTTCATACTTGGTTTATATGTAACACTCAGAAAGTGCACAGGGCAGCTCTTAAAAGGTCAAGTTTAGATAAATCTATAATGCATGCATATAAAATAGATAGTAAATTCTGAATCCCTGTAAAACATGGGAAGGCTTTTCTAGGGTAACCTATTTTAATGCTAAGTTGGGAGAAGCCTGGACCTCACCTCCCTCACAGGGAGGAATTTCTTCCCAATATCCCATCTCACCCTGCCCTCTGGCAGCATGCAGCCATTCTCTGTGTCCTATCACTCTATCCCTTGTACAAAGTCCCTCTCCAACTCTTCTGCAACCCCTTTAGGCACTGGGAGGGACTCTAAGGTGTCCCTGGAGTTTTCTCTTCTCCAGGTGAAGAGAAGAGCCTAGTTCTCCCAGCCTGGCTCCAAAGCACAGGGGATCCAGCTTCCACTGGACCCTTTTCGTATCCTTTTCATGTTGTGGACACCAAAGCTGGACGCAGCACTGCAGGTGGGGTCTCACCTGAGTGGAATAGAGTGGCACAATCACTCTCCTCAACCTATTGGCTTCAAGCCCTCTCCCATCTCCCCCTTTCCTGGGAATGGCTCCAGTATGCACCAACACCCAGCAGCAGATTGTCCCCTCAGCAGCTCTTCCCCTGGGCTGGATCCCTGCAGTGGGATGGGGGCTTTCCCTCTCAAGTTCCTCACTGTACACAAGATAAGGAGGTGAAATATAATTATGGCATAATCACAGCATAAGTGCTGTGACTCACAAGGCCAGTGATATCCCAGGGCCAGTTACACACTTTGGCTGGATGGTCCCTGATTGTCTTCCTTCTGGGAAAAGACATCTTCAGTAACTCAGCTACCGAGAAACAAATAATGATGATTCAGTATTGCTGTACCTTACTTCAGTGAGGTGAATCCTTGTTCTGCACTTAAATACAGTGGGGCAGGTGCTCAGCTGCAGGAATCACGTCTGCCTCAGAGCAGATTAATCCCCGTAGGGCAGCAGAGCTGTGGTATTTACAGCGTGGTTTACAAACCCTCCGTGCCAGGAAGCCTCTCCGGTGATTGCCCACATTATGCTCGGTGCTTGCCTGTCCCTTCCCAACACAAACACCTCATTAATTCCCATGCTTTTAAGGAAATGAAGCCATACAGAAATATGCCACCGGTAACAAATTATGGGGTACTGATGCCACCGATTAATGCTGCAGGAAATAATACTCTATTTTAGACACTGAATGGTTTTATTTTCCTCCTAAATTAATTTGCCACTGAGCAATAAATCATAGAATGAAACACAGAAGGGTTTGGATTGGAAGGGACCTTAAAGATCATCCAGTTCCAACCCCCCTGCAATGGGTAGGGACAAAAACACTGTCCTGCCTGGAAGATGCTAAAATAATATGCAGATATTGTCTGAAGGGCTAGAAATGAACTTCATCTTTCCCCCTCTAATTTTCATTATCTGAGACCAAGTAAGTGGGTAAGCCTGCAGTACCAGGGATGTCCCAGGGCTTCCAGCCTCCAGCACACCTCCCATCCCAATACTCCCATCTCACCTATATACTGATACTACAATACTTCTAAAATCCAGTGGCTGCTAAGACACCATCAGTCCCTGATGGGTTTGTCATTACCTCTTTGCCTGGGTGATGCAGAAGCTATGGAAGTTTCCCATGCTGGCGAGGGTGCAAGCAAGACCTTCTGAGACTCTGTCAAATTTGTTCCAGATTAGTTTTCTGTGGAGTAGATAGGATGAGTTATGGGAAAATGAGGAAGTGAGATGAAATACATAGTCCTGACGCAGCTGATCTTTGCACCTGCTGGTGCAAGTGTCGTTATCATTTATGGAAGCTCATAAAGGAGAAGGTCCCTCTATCTGGCCAGGTATGGTGGTTTTGACAGAATGTCCATGTGCAAATGCACCAGGAAATGCCCCAGTGTGCAGGTGCCATGGAGCCCAGAGAGACAACAGGGAAATGAACTGGGGCAGGAAGTGAAAGCAAAAGGGAAAGCAGGATTGGAAAGCAGAGTGCTGAGTGGTGGCACCTGGGCAGAAGGAGGTGCTTACTGGGATGGGCTGTGGCTGCCTGGAAAGACCTCTTGGGTTACCACCAAGGTGCTCTGTGGACTCGAGACACAGTGATTAGATTAAACAACACAGTAATCTCACTCAAGTTAGGCCCCAGAGTTGGGAGGCAACATTGGTTTAGCAGGCATGCAGGGTGTGGGCCATCTCTGTCTTCAAGGATTAGCTCAAAAATAGCCAGGTTATCATTATCAGTATTTTTCTTTCTTTTTGTATTATTTAGAACCTTTTAAAGTGTATGATTAATCAAAAACATCATCCTGAGGCATTTACCTCTCTCCCTGGGTTGCAGTGTGGTTCTGATCGGTTCCAGGTGCTAGGCAGTGTGTGAGGAGCTGAGGAGGTGCTGGCATCATCTTTGTAGGGCCATCAGAAATGGTCTCAGGCCATCAGCCAGGGAAACATCTCAATGCCAGGGACAACGAGGCCAAGAACAGAGTTCCAGCTTATCAGCAGGAAGGGAGGGCTGGCTGGGTACAAAGACTCTTTAGTAGGAGCTCCTGCATCCACAGCTCTGGGTGATGTGGGCAGTGCTGCAGGTGAGGACAGGGCACATTCCAGGACATTGGGCACATGTCCTGTGAGTCCAAATGCAGAAGAACTCAGTTAAGAGAATGTGAAATTAAGACTGTTACTGACCTAAACCCAGCTTCAAGAGCAAAAGCAGCAACTTGTATGATGTGTTTTAAAACTGGTGTTGTGGAGCAGTTCTCTAAGTCCTTAAATAGCATTTTCCCCTCTCCCCTCCAGTCTTAGTGCTCTGTTCTGCCAAAACATAGAATTGGTTAAAAAGAGATTTTCTGTAAATGCCACAGACTCTTACCCAGAGAGGATAGCTGTCAGCTAGGTGTGTCCTTGGTGTGGTCTCAGCAGCTCAGCCATCTGAAAGGAGCGATGCAGTGACACCAGGCTACCCAAAGTGACTATACCACTGTGGGTAATGGGAAATCACTCTGACAATGTGGAAAATTTGGGCATTATTGAGAAGTTAAATCAGTCTCCAGCTAGATTAATTCACTGCTGGTAGCTGGAAAAATTAATAAAGTGAAGGTCTGTCTCAATCTTGGTGACTTGCTGTAAAGTATGAACATTATCTGTGGCAAACTGCTAGAACAGCAACTCAGAGTGACCAGTGAGAGGTTTTGTGTGCTGGGTTGCTGCAGCCCTGGAGCCTGCTGGGAAGGGGCTGGGGGGGATGTCCTGGCTTCTAGCCCCTCTGCCAAGCTGGCAGGATGTTCAGCTGGGACCCCATTGCCAGCCAAAGTGTCCCTGCACTTGTGCCAGTAAAGTGAAGCAGCGCCATGGTTGTGCCTTGCTCTTGCCGTTCTTTGTATCTTGTCCTGAGCATGACACTGGACATTTAAACCCCCAGTCTCCCAAATACCAGCTTCAGGATGAGGCTTTCAGAAAAAAAGAAGCCCAATGAGCTGAGCTCTGACTTCAGGACTGCAGTACACAATGGAAAGCAAGGGAATAATTTCCCACCTTTTACTGAATTGATCAGAGAGGAAGTCTGAATTTGGGGTAGGGGTACAAAAAATGCACAGATTAAGCTGTTTTTTTTTTTTTTTTTTTTTGCACATGGCAAGAGATGAAGATCTGAAAGTTAAACTGGCCTTGGCTCGTGTTGAGTGGGGTTATCTGTGTCGGCCATAAATCGAGCCAGGACAGCTTAATTGCTCCTTCGCAGTAAATAAAGCTCTAACTGAGATGTCTGCTCTATAATACAGAGGGGATCTCCCGGGCTATGGAGGATGATAGCTAGCCAGAGAAATCCATTCAGAGGCTCTTTGGGATCGATAAGCAGTTAAGGGAGCGGCGGGAGGATGACATTGCCTGTCTTTGTGCACGGGCACCACAGAGGGGCCGGGCTGTAAAACACGTGAAGGACAGCGCTCGGGCTCAGAGCCATTGACTTTATGGTGGTTCCAGGTGTGATTTTGGTCACCTGGTTTTTGAATATGGACAGGGAAGAGCAGCCTGTACACTGGAGTAAAAGGTTCCTGATGCCAAGGTGATGGTCTGAGCCACCAGTTTTATTAATACAGTGAGGGCTCTGTGGCTCAGAAGGTTCCCAGGGCCAGCTCAGTTTGCAGGTAACCAGCCCTGGGGCTGCCTAATTCTGACTGGTGCAAATCCACTGTCACATAGGAGGGAGCTCAGAGGCTCAGATCTGGTTTCAGCTGAGGGCTCTGAAGATGTACTTTGGTGGGGTAGCAGCTCCATCCAGCTCTGTTGGAAAAATCCCTTCCACTCACTCCCTCACTGCTGGTGGCATGGTGTGTGTTCTTGGAGTTTTCTTGTGCTGTTTCCCCCATTCCTGGGGCAGTCAGAATGTGCCATTGACCATGGGAAATATAAATGACAATGACCAGCTCATCCCTAATAATTTACCTTGGAATGCTCTTATGCAGAAGGAACATGAATTGGCACTTAGCTTTCAGCTCCCACCCTCCTGCCTTTTAAAATGGAAATATTGCAGCTGCCTTCAAGACCCAGTACTTCTCACCTGGCGTGTGTTTAATTATTAATTCTCCTGTGCTGCAGGACTGCAACAGCCTAACAACCCTAACCCTAAGATGCTGCCCCTCTGGCCCAAATCTGACTAGGATTTAGAACAGACCAGGAAAACACAAATCCAGAAGTGATTCCTGCAGTAGTTCTGTTTAGTGAAACAGGTATTTCTCCCAGCATTGTTTCCCCTTGGGCACATGCACCTTCCTCATTCCAGGAATGCAAAATGCTGGAGTCTGTGGGTTACACCAAACTCCCACCAGCCCTGAGAGGAGTTAGAAACTCTTCCATTTGCTGAATTGTCCTTTTGGAAAGAGTTAAGTTCTCCCTGATGGTTTTTGAGCTGAAGTATCCAGTGCCATGGTTTGCCAGCAAATGCTTAGGAAGGGTTGGGGGCAGGTCATGGTGTGCAAAATGATAGATTACATTTTCCCTCATAAGCTCATGAGAAAATGGCCTGGCTCACAATCATTTTGGAAGGACATGAGGATGTGAGGCTCTCCAGAGCAGATTTGCTTGGCCTTGTTTAATTTGTTGTCCTTGAGCCAATCCGCTTAAGTGGGGCTGAGTTTACCCCCATGCAAAATCCAGACTCATAAAGATGGAGCTGGATGAGGTGTCCAGTGCACCAAGGCACCATCAGCTTCTGCTTGATGTTCTCCAGTAGATAGCTGTGTGGTCCCGCCACAGGAACACTAATTATAATGATTTTTTTGGGAGAAGGTGAGCTAAAACCCTGCTGTGAGCTTGTAGACCCATGATGTTCAAGCTGGACAAGCCTAATGGGACAGTTTGAAATATGAGTCTGAACTTGGCTGGGTATTTTTGCTGAAAAGGATATTATATGTGTTTGAGCAAGTAGTGCCATAATTCTCAAAAAATGTGGAAGTGTGGAGAAACCCACAAAGTATAGGAGCAGAAATTCCCTCAGACATCCCCTCTACTCTGACCTGGATAATTTGAACCAATAGGTTCTAAAATTGTGGGGAATGGAGTGGGCGGGATGCAAACATGCCTTATTTCCTCAGGGAGGTTGGCTCCAAAAACTTACTTGCAAAAAAGAAGGTACCTCTTTTGCTCTTTACCATAGGGAAAGTTTTCCTTCTTGTGGTATCTATTAAAATGAAACTTAAACTGTTTAAAGTGATTCTGCCCTTACCTCTGTGGCCTTATTTAGATGTGCCTGCTGCCTCGCATCTTGTCCTTGCTCCCTCCTTGTGCCAGCCCAGTCACACTGGCACGGAGCATTGGGATGTTGCACATGTACAGGTGGTGCTTCCGAAGGCGTCTGTGGGGACAGACACTTGGATTCAGGCTGTCAACATGGACAGCACTGTCTGTCCCATGGGAGCATCAGGCTCCTTCCCTAGAATAGAACCCTTTCACGGCATCATCCTCCAGCGCTCTCCTGCCAAAATCCCGTCTTTGCTTTCGTTCCTTCTCTGCTCTGGCCTCAGGATTATGGCTTTTTCCCCCAGAAATAACAAATTTCTGAGTTTGGAAGCATTGCATGGATACATGTGAGGGCGGGAGTGATGGCAGCTTTGTCCCTTCCTTTGGCCACACCAACAGATGTGCTGTGGGCACTGAAAAGCCTGGGCAAGGCCATTGCTGAGCCTTGCAGCCATGCAGGAACCGCTCTCCAAATTCATGATATTCTCTGTATTTATTTTTCTGTCTGGCTCCATTTGCCGACAGCAAATGACCTGTGGCTTTGGGCAGCCAGGATCTGTGCTACATATTTTTGTTCATCTGTCCCTCCCTGCCAAGTGCTGAAGTCAGACAAGTGGCCCCGGCTGGTGCCAGCTCTGGTTGCTCACACTGGGATTAGCACGTAAACTGGTTCGCTCCCCCTGTGGAGGCTGAGCAGAGCCTTCTCTCCTACCCTCCTCCTGCAGTGAAAGATGTCTGTGACTTTGCTTTTGACTTTCTGCAAGAGGTTGTTATAAAAAAAGGCTTCTTCCTGGTTTTTACAGGTGTCTCTGCATCCTGGGTGAACATAGGAGAGCATGAATGCCTCGTGGTACTCCTTGTCTCATCTTGGTCTTGTGCTCCACCCTTAAGCTGGACACCAAGAGGGATTAAGGGGAAATGTCAGACATGGGGATCTCCAGGAAACCAAGGAGTAATCTCCAAGTGCTGGGAGACTAAAGAAAGCAAATCCTCCCTGAGATGGTGAACGCAACTGGATTGCTCACTTCACAGATGAAGCTCTTGTTGTTGGTTGTTCTTTGCTGGCAGCCTTTGCCCAGGACTCCACAAGTAAAACTAAAATCAGCTGAAAAAATACATGAGATGGGAACTGGGCAGATGATGAAGGAAGGCAGTAAAACCAATACAGAGATTCTGGGCCACTTCATCAAATAGCAGGAGCTCACATAGGGGTATTGATTTCAGCAGAGCTGTGCCAGTTTACGCAAGTTAGGGCTTTGACCTAACTCACCGTAATAAAGATATCCAAGTGCTGGAAAACTTCCAGGGAAACTGTCTCCTTGGAACACATTGGTTATTGATGTATATGCATATCGATACACACACATTAACACTGTGTGGGGCTGTAAAATCCCACACTTAAGGCAAATTAGAGCTCAATTGCACCGTGCTAGGTGGATACCTGCACAACCTGCCAGAGCAAGGTGTTGTCCTTGGCAGGACTAAACGTTATTCCTGTTCTCTGGTGTGCAGGGAAACTTGATCTTTGCTCTTCCCGTCACTCGGAGCGTGACCGGGAGGTGGCCAGGGGGGTTGAGATGTGGGATTTCTGCGAAGCCGCTGGGGAACAGGCGTGAGGGGATAGCCAGAGTGGGAACGTGGCGGTGGGGGGAATGTGCAGACTCAGTCTTTCCTTGGAAAAGCTGGGGCAGTGCTGCTGGTGGGAGGGGGGCTCCTTTTGGGGTCCCTGGGCTGTAACCCTGCCCACCTGCTACTCAGCAGGGCTGGATCTCATTGCAGGGAGCAGGGCTTGGCAGGGTCTGCCTGTGGCTCACTGGGGGATCCCAGTGTGGAAATACTGGTTGTGCTGGTCCTGCCTGAGGTGCCCGTGGGTGCTGTGCCCTACATCCGTGCCCCAACTCCCTCCTCAGGGCTTCCCAGGAGGTGCTCTCCTGCACTTAGGACCTGGGAGCCACCTGCATATTCCAGGACTATCCTCTGAAGCCTACTCATGTTTGACTACCAAAAATATAAAGTCGGGTCTAAAGTCTAGGTTTCCCATGCTTCTGACAGGTCCTTGTGAGTGCTGAGCAGGATGCTTGGAAGCCACTTGAGTGGGAATAGCTTGCTTCCATACTCTGTTACACCTGTTTTGAACAGGCTTCTTGTGACTTTTTACACAAAACCCCCTCACCTTGGAGCGAAGTGTCTGCTTTGATCTAATTTCTTTCAATGGGACTTCAGCATGTGCTCGAGTACTTTGCTGATTTGGTGCCCCAGTCATTAGCTTTACGGTTGATTACTCAAGTGGATTTTAGGTGAGGAAATGGGAATGCTAACATCCAGTGGGAAGAGTTGAACCAGCACTCAGGCTTAAATTGAAACCAGCATCAAGGTGTTAGTGCAGGCCTGTCAGGAGTTGTTCCCATGTTCCAGTGTTGTTCCCATGTTTCCTTGCATTGCCCAGGTGTCCTCTGGCCCAAGGGAGCACCTGGACAGTGCCTGGTCCTGGCAGCATCCTCCCCCTGCTCCACTGAACAGTCTAATGGTGTTTGGCAGCTCTAAAATCACAGTCTGAGCGGCTTCCCCCACACCAGAGAGGAGAACACCGTGGAGCTGATTGCGTGCACTGGAGGAGCTGATTAACTTCTGGTGTCACAGATCATCAGAAATGCAAACAACCTGCACTGTAAATATACATTTAGGGCAGATCAGCAGTGCATGCATGCTCTCAGGCCCTCACCAATTACCCAAATTGGTACATCCTGCTCATTGCACCGACGGATTCGGGCGTAATGTATCATAGAAAAATCAGCAGCTCACAGCTAAGGTTGTCTGTTGTGCCATGCCCCTCAACTTCTGGTTATTTTTTTAGGAAAAAAGGTAAATAGATTATTTGATATGTACATTTATGAAGTTTGTAAAATTGCAGGTACAGGTAGGGGTGGAATGTGTCAGCCTTGAGGTAGTGCCATTATCCCCATTCCCAGGCTCTGGCATGTGTTGTCCTGGCTCACTGGTGCTGAGGGGGAGCAAAGGATTTTTTCTTTCTTTGATGAATGGATGATTTGCAACCAGCTGTGGGGGTTTGGATTCTGGCAAAATTGCAACATTCAGTGCAAATGGGGAAAATGTGTATTTTTGTACCAGCACCCCCAGTTCAGTCTGGCCTGTGTGCTGCAACCTCTGGACACCAGCCACATGGCCTGGAGTAGCAAAACTGAAGCAAACCCTCTGTTTTATCCCTCCAAAGGGGCTTGGCCACACTCTGCAAGATTTTTCCAAATTATTTTGAGAGAAATGAAGAGAATGAGCTAAATGTAACACTGAATAGCCTCAAAAGGGGTCAGTATTCTGCTTCAAACACACACAAGCCTGCATGGTTGTACTGACATTCATAAAACCCAAACACATGAAAATCAGCTAATCTGAAATGAAGGCATGATTTTGTTGCTGCCAAAGAGGCTGAAAAGTGTTGCTTTGGTCAGGTTTATCTCTTCTCCCTCTCCCAGGTCTTGCTCTCGTTTTGTGCTGTCTCCACACCCCGCCGGTGGGAGCATTGCAACTGCAATCTGGAGATAACCTTTGCGCCTCCAGCTGTGTCTGCCCATCCAGCCTGGGTGATCTTCCTCCCTGTTTCTTCCTTTAGCATTCAGGCTCACTGCTGTCTGTGCTGGCATGACCCGAGCATGCCTGGTGGCATGGAGACTCCCACAGATTAAGCAGCATGTTCTGAGCCCGTTTTTCAAGTGTGTTTTGAACCACACTTCATTATATGTCTCCATTTTCTGGGGATGTGCTTGTGTGAAAGACAAAGACATGCACCTCATCCCACGGAGCTCTGTTGTAACTCTGTGGGTTTTGTAGGAAGCTTGTGAGATTGGGGGGGGGGGGGGGGGGGTGTTGACCTGCTCTGATGCCACATTTGCTCCCCCCGGGAGGGCTCCCACCTCCACACTGGGTGCAGAGCCTTTCCCAGCACAGCAGCTTGGCTCTGTGGGCAGCAAGAGGTGAACAAAACACCCCACAGCAAGGAGGTTGGAGATGAAAAGGAACTTTGATGAAAGAAATGAGAGGGAAGGGAAGGGAAGAGGGTGTATCATGATGTCACTAGGCTATGCTTGAAGCTCCTAGAGGGAAAGTGGGAGAGTGGAAGATGCTGGTTTGAAGGAGATGCTGATGGATGGGGACAGTGAAGATGCTGGTGGAGCCCTGTGGCTGCCTGGCCACAGCCACAGTGTAGAGCAGTTTGGCTTGGGAGCATGCCATCATTCATCAACCAACCCAGTCAGAGACTCACAGGGTGGTTTGGATGGGAAGGACCTTTAAAATCATCTCAGACCTCCTTGCCATGGGCAGGGACACTTTCCACTAGATCAGGTTGCTCCAAGCCCTGTGCAACCTGGCCTTGAACACTTCCAGGGATGGGGCAGCCAGAGTCTCCCCTCCTCCTGATTTTGAAGGATCTGCCTCAGCTCAGAGAGCCCAGTAGCTTTCACCTGGTGTCTGAGAGCTGTCACCTGGTAAGAAAGAGCGGGAGGTGGGACAATAGGTGCGCACTGCCTGTGGGTGTGCCCTAGCAGGGCTCTCCAGCTGCAGAGGAGCCCTGACAGGAAGGAATGCATCTCAGCTGCCATGTGGCTGTGGGATGAAGAGGGCCCCAGGTGTGCTGCAGGAGGTTCTAATTAGATGAAGTGATGCTTTTTGTTCTCTCTGGTAAAGTAGGGGCCTTTTGTACCTTCCACCAGAGCAGTGGTTGGGGTTGGCCTTCTGCTCTATTGCCTGAGAGATGTGGCTAAGCTGTCAGCAAACTCTTAGGATGTCACAGCCTACCCTTGATGGGAAATGTCCTCTGCCAGGTATCCTGCATTTGTTCTCTTTGACCACCACAATTCCAGACTTGTTACTTGCCCTCTGCTTCCATTTATTTTGGGGAGTGGTCTTCTATCAGTGCACAGTGGACTCACCCACTTGTCTGTGCTTGTGCTGTGAGCCTGGAGCTCTGAGAACACACCTAGAAAAGTCATCTAAAAATAATGAGATTAATGATCCTCACTGAAAGTCAGACTTGTGCTTTCCTAGAAAGTAGGATGGAAACAGTAATGGGAACTCTTTTCCAGTGGGCAGGAATGCTTGTTTCTAGCTCACCAAGAGTGAGCTGTAACCTAGCCAGGAAACAGCTTGCCACAGTTTCATTTGTGGGGAAAATGCACCTTTTTGGTCAATGTTTAGCTTCTGGTGCACAGCAGAGCAGTGGTTCTGAGGGATGCTGGCCCATGATATCCTGGTGATGTTCAAGGAAGCATGTCCCTGGACACAGGTGTCTACCTTGTTGTGACAACCTGCTGCCTTTCCCTGCCTGGCTGGGGAAAGCAGAAGGATTTTCTCCTGCTTTCTTCTTTTGGTTTTTACCTTTTTGGATCAGGTGAAGGTAAGGACTCCTTTTCCTGCTTTGCATATGGGAAACTGGATATGCTTCCTTCCATACCACTTGCCTAGGTTCTTGTTGGTGTCTCACATTGTCTCGAAATCTGTTATTTACCAGGAACATGGAGATTTATGCAGGACAATGTCAGATTCTGTGTAATAAATTTACCAAGAGTTTTTTTTTTTTTTTTTTTTTTTTTTTTTTTTTTTTTTTTTTTTACATTACCAGCAACTTGTAACCTCTGTAAAATCAGTAATGATTTAGCTGTAAATGGTTTGCTGTAGCGTCCTTCGGACATGAAATGAGCAAATGACATTGGAGGCTGGCAAAGTGAAATGGGGTTTCGTTCCTTTTCCCAGAACGGGCCTCACTTATGCACAAATTGGCACGAGACCTGAAGATATTAAATGGGTGAAGCAGGCTTTGGAAATTAATCATTTCCTATTAATGAGGCAGGTCCTGCACTCCTGCATGCCTGCAGGGAAGGAGAGCAGTGCAGGGAGTGCCAGCCCCTGCAAATGTCTGGGGTCACCTATCTTGTGTAGAGAGCATCTTGTGTCCATGCCACTGGCTCTTTCCCTGAGTTTCATTGCTTTCCTGTGTTTTATGTCTTTCCAGCGGCAGCTGCCAGTGCAGAGCCCCAGTGCTGCCGGCTGCTGACCTCCAGAGGTTGGTGGGGGGAAACCTGCGTGCCCCGAGGGGACTCGGGGTGCTGGTCCCCAGCCCGGGCAGCAGGAAAATAGGGTATCTGGCCCCAGCCCTGGTTGATGAGTAAGTGAGGAGAGGTGGCTGGTCTGGGAGCTGCTCTCCTCACTCGGGTGCTCCCCGAATTTGTACCAGCCAGGAGCCCGTTCCCCAGCCTGAGGGATCCACACAGAGCTATGGCTGGATCTGGCCACTGCTGCTCAGGCTTGGGGAATCTCGCGGTGTGCTGTGGATGTACGAGTGGGGACAGATCGTCCCAGTAACCTGCGCTCGGGTGTGGAGTTTGAGATCCACCTCTAATGCCGCTCCGTGATATCGCCCTGCTAAGCCGCTTCTTCCTCGGTCCATGCCCTGGAGCCAGGGATGTGCAGCCTGGAAAGGGGGTTGGGATGAACACGGGAGAAATGCCTGCAGAGAGGCAGCATATGTGTTCAGGCTTCATTAGGACAATTTCCTCTGTAATTGAAGAGCTGCCTTGCTGCTGTATTGCCCATTCCTGGTGAGGACTGTCACTGTCCCCAGCTGGCTGCAGCCACCCCAAGTGCAAAGCTGGCAGAGAGATGGAGAGCACAGGATGCTGCTCAGGTGGGGATTGTCTTTATGCCCACAATGAAACAATCGGGTCACAAATGATGGTCTTACACAAAGAGTTAACTTTCAGAATTACCTCTGAATAAGTTTCAAGTTTTGGCTGAAAGATCTCTTTTACTTTTTTTTTTTTTTTCAACCCAAATCTAGATTTTTCCTGTTGGTTTTCTGCAATCTGGTATTTCTAAATCAAAATAATTTGATGTCCTTATTGGCTTTTAAAAAATAGAAATACAGGTAACAATTAAAAGCTGTTTTTTTTTCCCAGACCCTGATAAAAAGTCTTTGCAAGCTTTGATCAAAAAGGTCTGATTTTGGTGAAAAAAAGCTATTGCTCTGCTTCTTCTTCCCTCACCTGTATCACCCCCTTTGTTCTCCTCCTGCTTCCACTTAGACAAAAAGAAATAACATTTCCACAAACTCAGTCAGCATCAAAGAGTCTCTTATTTAAAGGGAGGAAGAATATTGTGATGTTTCATTGCCTGTTTTGGATTCTGTGAAGGAATTTCATCTCTTCCCAGTTGCCACGTCTCTGGCATCCCTCCCAGATCTGAACTCTCTAGAGGACAGAGGCAGAATTATCTCTGAGCTTTGCAGCTGCCAGATGTTAACCGATGAAACAGCAGCCTTGCTGCTTCCCTCTTCACTCTGGGTAAACCTCTGCCTGCCTGCACTGTTTGAAATGCAAAACTCCCTCAAATCCCCTCTTGAAGGGTTCTTGATGTCTCCTGCCAATCAAGCCTGGCGAGGACTCCCTTTATCCCTCTTCCAGCAGCCTGCTTTAAGAATTGCACTTGTGTGAGGCTCTGTGGAGTGCCAGGACATCCTGAGCTCTGGTGTGGAGGGGTGGGAGCTGAGGCTGGGGACTTATCCTATCCCGGGAAGTTATCTGTCCTCCTTCCTGTCAGAAAACAGTCTTCCTCCCCTCCCTGGATGGAGATTCATGGAAGTCACTGGCAGGCTTATTACAGAATCGTTGAGGCTGGAAAACACCTCCAAGACCACTGAGTCCAAGCTGTGATGGATCCCCACCTTGTCACCCAGCCCAGAGCTCTGAGTGCTATGTCCAGGAGTTCCTTGGACACCTCCAGGGACAGGGACTCCACCACCTCCCTGCACAGCCCTTTGCAAGGGCTGACCACCCTTACAGTGAAGCCATTCCTCCTCATGTCCAGCCTGAGCCTTCCCTAGCACGGCTTGAGGGCATTTCCTCTTATCCTGTCCCTTGTCCCCTGGAAGCAGAGCCTGGTTTCACCCTGCTAAGCAGTAGAGAGTGAGAAGGTCCCCCCCCTGAACCTCTTTTTCTCCAGGCTGAACCTCCCCAGCTCTCTCAGCTGCTCCTCATATGACTGTGAGGCCCAGCCTGAGCAGGAGGATTTGCATGATGGGAGTCAGGACATGGCATCTCATGGTCTTGGGCAACTGGTCCCTTGGGAGTGACTGTGGGAAGGGCTGCCTGGATATTGCTAACTGCCCTGTGGTACACATGGTCCCTGTTCAGAGAGGCACAGGGGCACTGCTGGAGCAGCTCAAATGTGTCCCTGGGCTATCAAAGCAGTAGCTTGGTAAAGACATGGTTGGGAGGCAGGTTTCTTTTGCAAGCAGTGAAATGATCAAGGCAGAACTCACTGTGTGAGGTTTGGTGTGTGCAGGGAGGTGCAGCAGGTCCTTCTGGCCTTCACCTCCTGTGTCTGTGAGACTGATGATGGATACAGCAGGGAGGCTGCAATACCTGCAGAGACATCACTGGCTTGGATGTGTGACTAGCAGGTTTTGGGCCTAGAATATTCCTGGTTTTATTCCTTTTACCTGGGGAAAACTGCTGTTAGTGCCCTGGTGATGCCAACAGTACCAGACACTTGTGTGCTCTGTGCAAGGGTGCAGGACACATGCTCTTGCCCTTGAGTGCAGCCGTCCATGTAATTACCCTGTGAGTGATAGGACTGGGGGGAAAAAACATATTATCCTTATGATAGGGTTCATGGGACCATTGATCAAGGTGACAATTGGAAATTCATCACGATAAAGCAGGAAAAAATGGCAAGTTTCCTGTGCATGAGGTGAGCACCTGATCCAAGCCAGCTTTTTGCACTCTGATGTGTGATTTCAGTAGGAAAATATCTGAATGGGACCCTGAAGCAGCAGGTATGGAGTGGGCTGGACCACTTTCCCTCCTCCCTCTTTCTTTGGATGGACTTGCACCTTAAAAACTTCCCACCCTTTTTATGCTTCCAGACATGGGAACACAACTCAGACTGCAACAAACCAAATGCTGTGATAAAGTGAAACTCTTGTGGCAGGTTCCCCTCCCTGCTATATTTTTTTTAAGCTTCCAAAGATAAATTGCATTTTGCTTCAAGATAATGAAATTTCCTTGGAGGAGCGACATATTTTTCTGTAGCTTTTGCATTTGGAACATGAGGAGAGTTTTTATTTTAAATCTCCATTGAAAGTGTTTGTCTGTCTATATTTTGCTTTCTTCCTTGTGAATGTTCTGACTTCACAGAGCTAGCAGGGACTCAGAGATGGAGTGTTTCTGTCACTTATTATAGCTTGCCTTGGCATAAAATTTAATATTTGGATTTTTTCCCCCCTCCTAAAGAAATGAAAGTTGAAGCCAGATTAGAAATAGATAAAAAGATGTCATCCATCCTCAGACAAAGGAGTTTTTGTTTTTCTCTTTTGCATTTGCTTTTGTTAATCCTCTGCCTTCAAAGGGAACAAAGGGATCCTTCCACCTGGAGATGCCAGGAAAAAAGGGAAAATGAGGAGAAAGTGGCATGGCTGATCTGTGCTTGTGCTGTGCCATGGCTGGTGGGTCTGCTGGGACTTGCAAGTGCCCTGAAAAACCCAGTAAAGAGGAAAAGCCAGGTAGCAGAAATTGCAGCATCTATGAATCAAAGTTAATTCTTTCACTCCTGAAGGAACTTGCTGATCTTTATCTGTCTTTGCTGGGCACTGCTAGAGGAGCAGGCACCTTCCTTGCCTCCTCCCTTGGAGGGGAGGATGTGACATGTCCATCCTGTTACATGGTGCCTGGTGTCACACCAGAGCTGCCTGAACACTGCTACCACCAGTGATTAATATGTTCTCAGGCACTGAGAGGCTCAAGGCACTTGGCTGTCTCCTATTTTGGAACTTAATAAACAGAATATTCCACCAGCAGAACCTGCAATTTATCTTTCCATACTGTGTGAGGAGTTACTCCGTGGCCCGGCTCAGGCTGCATCTCTTGCCCAGGGAATTAATAGACTCTTCCATACCCCAGCTCCCTCTGTTCTCACTCTGGTTGCCAAATTAACCTTCATCTCACCTACTTTTTCTTCGTGTCTCGCTTCAATTTAGTCCTCAAATTGTTCACATGACAAAGGAGTTGTCCTTCCTACAGCTTCTTCTGTTCTGATAAGACACCTGAATTTTCTGTGAATGCCTGGACAGACAATAACTTCTCTCCCTCCCTCTCTCCCTTCAGCTTCCTGATGGTATTTAAGCCCAGAAGTCTCCCTGAGGTTATTTCCCCTGGGAGAACAGTAAGCAGTTTGGGCTGCACTGTGCCAAGTGCCGAGTTGTGCCGTGAATACTCTGAACATTTAATGCTTCTAATTAATGTTATTACATCATATTACATTTATTTGGACTCGCAGGAAGGGGTTCAACTGCGCAAGAAGTGCTGCAGGGACTGGATGCTGCTTGCCAGCATTGCCCTTGTTACCTGTCTCACCTGGCTCTTGTTATGTGGTGCACAGAAGACCAGTCTGGAATGCTGGAATATTGAAGGGATCTGCCTCTCTTATCAGGGAGAGGATTTAGCAGCTCCTCAGGCTTTGACTCTTGGGAGGATGCTGTAGGTATAGGCTTTTCTTCTACAATTAATGCACAGGCAAGCTGCTGGGAGCAGCCTGTGCTGCCTTGGTAGGATTAGGGATGCAGGAGCAGTGCTCCTGCGCTGTGTGAAAAGCTTCCTGCCCTCCCTGCAGGCCTGGCCTCGGCTTGGAAAATAAACTGGGAGTGTCATAGCTGCTTTAGCTCTGTGCTTGTCCTGGCTGGGGAGGCTCCTGTGTCCTCTGCCAGCTCTGCTGCTCTGTGAGGCTGATGCAGGGGAGCTTTTTTTGACCTTTATCCTGCTCCGAGCTGCTCTGATATTAGTGAGTGGCTCGCAGGATTCTCCTGCCACCAAGGGCACCATCCCAGTGAGCTTCCAACCTGAGCTGCATGGTAGCTCTGGTGCAGGGCAGGAGCCTTGGTCATTCCCCACCTACTGTCACAGGAGATGTCAGGCTCCCAGAGCATGGGTTCGCTGCTTCTCAGGTTGAAAAATCTGGGGTAACCCCTTCAGAGCCTCCCTTGTAGCATGGTTGCTGCTGCCAGATGCACAAGGATGGCCTGGTGGGAGCCATGCTTGTGCTTCAGCTGGTCCTGTTGTAGGCAGTGTGGTGGGGATGAACAGAGACTGGTGCTGGCTGTGACCCCTCTGGTCTCGAAGCTGGTTACAAGGGTTTTTTGAGAAGGAGATCTGTACTGCACCATATGAAAAGTCTTGATGCTTCCTTTCACTGGGATCCCAGATCTTCATCCTTCACAAAGACTTTGGCATCGCCTGAAGCAGCATCTGAGAACAAAGGCAAAGCTGTTAATTAAGACAGAGCTAATTCTGGCAGCGAGTGCCGCCATCTCAACGTGCTGCAGGCTGTGAGCACAGAGGGACCGGCCATGCACCCCGGGCACAGCAGCACCCAAAGCCTTCCCTCTGGGGGCTGCTCGTGATCTGAGCAGGTCTGTGCCTCACATCCTTACCACGTCGGGGCCTGGTGGGCACAACTGGAGGTGGCTGGCAGCCCAGAGGGTGTTTTTTGCCTTCTATGGGGTGGTTTGCTTCCCACATGTGGCTGGCTCAAAAGGAAAATAGAACAAAAAGTGCCCCAAAGCCCATCAGGCTTTAATGTCCTTGATGTGTCCTCCAAGGGGATGCTGGTGGGCATTGTCTCTGGGGCAGATGGTGACAATCCCACTGGGTGTGCAAGGAAGAGTGGCCCTGTGACAGGATACTGCCACCTTCCCACTTCCACCCCCAGATGGTACATGGCTTTTTTTGAGGCGTGTCTTCCAGGACAAGCAAAGCCTTGCTGTTGGGAGACTCAGAGCAAGGCTGACGGAACAGAAAACATTTTGAACAAACACAGCTGGCTTTCACCCAGCACAGCCAACTCTTTGGCCAGCTGAAAAGAAATCAGAAGAATATTGATGTATTATTCTTTTTTTTTTTTTCTTACCCTACAGAAATTGTAAGGCTTTTTTTTTTTAATCAAATGTTGGTTTCTGAATGCAAGGTTTTCAGCTGATAACTATTATTTGGGAGGAATTTCCCCCCCCCCCCCCCCCCCCCCCTCCAAAATGAGGCACTTCTCTGGATAACTCACAGGCTCAGCTCTTCGCCTCTTGTATTCTCAAACGATTAACATTTTTTTGCTTTGCACATCATGAATATTCTATACTTGAGCTGTTACTGAGTTGTGCTAGATCAGATAAATAACATGGTGTTGCTTTTATGGCAGACTGGATAAAGATGCAAATAATACTGACATTTACTTCACAGTTTTCTTTCTGTGATCCTCTGAGTGAGTAAACTGGATTGCTGAGATATTCATGGGAAGGAAATGAAGAAGGGTTGTCAAGATGAAAGCAAATTTCCTTAAAACTTAGCCAGAAGGTTCTTGGCAATTTTTTCAGTTATTTGCTCAGCTGAATAGGAGCTGCTTGAAAATATATTTTGTACAACCGCAAAAAGAAAACTCTTGTTCATGTGGCACCGCTGACTGTGGTTTTTGCACGCTCTTTGCCTAAAAAGCTGACAATTTCCCAGCCTTCGGTGTGTCTGCAGGGTTTCTGGTCCCACCGTGGGGGCAGGCGTGCGGCCGTGACCGGAATAAGCCCTTGCCGCCTGCCCTGCTCGTGCTGTTTTTCCTCACCGCCGTGTGCTGGGATGCGCGGGTCACTGAGGACGAGGGCCAGGGTCAGCTTTGCTGTCGGGTGGGGAGCGGAGCAGCGGGAGATGCTGAGCAGGGCGGCGTGTGGGGAGAGCGGTACCGGCCGAGCGTCCTTCTGCATATCTCTTATTTTAGAGGCCGAGGATGTAGATCGCTCCTGGCTGGGCTTATGGCTACCAGGGCACGGTCCTGGGCCGGCAGTGACGGGGCTGATGCTGAGGGGTGCTGGCATCCCGCTGAGCCCGAGCCAGGCCGCCGCTCCCTTGCTCCCGGGTGCCCCTATGGTCGCGGCGCTGGGAGCGATGCCCAGCGATGGGTGAGCTCGGTGGAGGAGAAGGCAGGAGGGTGAGGGGGGCCCCGCGTTGCGTCCGACCCTTGCGGCCGCAGTGTCTGAGCTTGAGGGGAGCGGCTGGGCAGAGGGGCCAGGTCTCTGTGGGGCTGACGGTTCGGTCGAGATCCCTTCTGGGGGTCAGAGAGCAGGGCGGGATTTCGGCACTGCGATCCCGCCGCCGCGTCCCCGCTGCTGTCCGGGCGCTGCGGGGGCCGGGTCCGCCCCGTCGCGGGTCCCGCCGAGGGGAGGCCAGGCGTGAAGGCGCGTCCTCGCGCCGCCAGGGGTCGCCGTTCCCCTTCGCACGGGCGCGTGCGGCGGGCGGGGGCGGGGCCGAGGCGGGGCGCGGCGCGGCAATTGGCGGGGCGGCGGCGGGGGCGTGGCCCGGCGGGCGCGAGGATTGGCGGGGCGGTGGCGGGGGCGGGGCCGGGCGGCGGCGGGGGCCGGCGGCGGCGTGGCCGCGCGCGCCACTCGCGGCGGCGATGTGACCCGGGCGGGCGGGCAGCGGCAGCGGCACTGCCACCGGCCCGTCCCGTCCCGTCCCGTCCGCGGCCCCGGCCCGCTCTGCCCCGGAGCCACCCGGCCCGCGGACGCACCCCCCATGCCCGCTCACGGCCTCCCGCCGGTAGCGGCTGACGCCTGCGGGGCCCGAGGAGGCGATGGCTGCGGATCTGGTGGTGCTGCTCTGCCTGGCCGCCGCCGCGGCCGCCGTGGAAGGTGAGAGGCGACCGGGACTACCGGGAGTGGGTGGGATGCCGAGCCGAGGGTCACTGCGCCGCCCGCGGCGTCCGCAGCTTGGGAGCGGGCGGGGAGCGACTCCTCCGCCGTAAGACACGGGCACGGGGCTGCATCCCGACCCCGTGGCCCCGGCGTCTTGTGCCAGCCCGGGTTACCCGGCCCGCGGGCGGTGCTGGCAGCCCGTGCCCTAGGGAGGGGGCTCGGGATGGAGGAGGGAACCCGCCCGCATCCGCGTAGGGCGAGCTCCGGCTCGGCTCCTTTCCCGGCGGAGCCCTGCCCGGGGCCGCGGTGGGGTCACCTCCGAGGTCCCTGCTGGTCCCCGGGGCCGCGGTGGAACCGTCTCCAGAGTCCGGTCTGGATCCCCTCTGGTCCCCGGGGCCGCCTCCGGGGGCCGTGGCGGTGCGCGGAGCCGCCTCTGCCAACCCTCCACCTCGCAGCCCCGGCGGAGGGTGGATGCGCCCGGAGCCGTGGGCAGGTGGTCTCCGTTTCTGGGGAGGAACTGAGCCGGAGAGCGCTTGGCCCGGCCATGGAGCCACGGAGCAGGTGCGTGCTCGTCCTCTCAGCATGGTCCGTGTCCGTGCCTGTGGGCTGGGATCTTTTCCCCATATCTCGCTTGGTCGTGGGATTTGCTGGGCAGTAGGAAGGTGCCTGCAGCCAAGACCCAGGCTCCGGGCGGTGGGCCTGGTGGGACAGGCAGCCCGCCCCAGCCTTGATGCTGTGTCGCTGCTCCGTGCCCGGCATGGCTCTTGAATTATTGCTTTGATTATTTTTTCTCTTTATTTTTCTACTGCCACCTTTCTTGCTGGTAGAGCAGCAGCTCGTGGCGGGGCTTGCCCAGCGCTGGAGCGGTGGCTGCGAGCAGGGGACGTGGTGCAGCCCCTCGGTTGTGAGCGGGTAGGAGAGGCGATGCTCAGGGGTTCAAACCACTGCCGGCCGGTGTGGGGCTGGGCTCTTCTCCGGGGGTTTTAATGTGGGTATGGTTGTGACTGTCAGAGCTGTCACTGATGACAGGAGACTCCGGCTCGGCTCTGGGCAGCGAGGAGCTGGTTCAGGAGCTGGAATGCTGCTCCCGTGGATTTTGGCCCCAGCTCCCCTCCTCTCGCAAGCACGGCTGCTGGATCGTGGCGGGCAGGCCCGCTTGGTGCAGCATCCCCTTCCCGCTGGCTTTCGGCTGACACACGTGTTTGCTTTTCGTATTTCTTGGGCTGCCTTATGGCACGTCTGTGGGAATAGCTGGCGGTGGGAGTGCTGGTGCCGTGCCGAAGCGTGATGCGACGAGCGCGCCTTTGCTCGGTGGCGAAGCCGCACGTGAAGAGGCAAGACCTGTTAGCAGCGCTCTGCTCGTCGGAGTTTGCAGCGTCAGCGGCTTGAGGCACTGCTGGAATTGCGGCTGGATGGGAGACTTCGGCTCCCTCCTGGTCTGAGGGCACTGCTGGGTGTCAACCAGGGTGTTCCCCAGCTTGCCCCAGCTCTCCCCGGGAGCACTGGCAGTCAGTGTCCCTGCCCAGGACCGAACCTGTTGAGGAGTGGTGATATTTATACTCTGCTGAGGAAGTTGCTTGGATAGTAAAGTAGTATCCTTAGGAGAGATCTCAGATTTCAGGGAAAATTTTGGATGGGGAATTTCTGAGGTAGAACAATCGAATCTGATTTGGAGTTAAGGCGAGAGTCTAATGATGCGGTCATGTAAAGAAAATGCCTTTTTATGGGGGTTTATTTAAATCTTACTGAATCTCTTGATACAAAGGTTGAATTTGCTATATCAAAACATGGTTTCGTCTAATGGATCTCCTAGGACTTGCCCTGTGCTGGGGTCTGGCTTTCCCCGTGGAGCATTGGTGAGGCTGGATTAGCCAGCAGCCCTCTCTGACAGCACGGCAAAGCCACAGCTAGCGCCCTGCTCTGCCTTGGGCTGCGGGAGCAGCTGAGCCAGGGATGGCTCCCTGCATCCCAAGTCAGCCAACGAGACAAAAAGTCTTTTTTTCCGTGATGGTGGGGGAGGCGTCTGGGGGTCTACACCCGGCTGGAGGGGGAGGAGGATGCAGCTGGGGTCAGGGCAGGAGCTGCCTCCAAACCACCCTCGATATTCTCCATAAAACCTTGCTAACTCATTGCCTGCGGCACACGAATAGAGTCACTTATCTGACTTTTTTAATGGTTCCTTGATTTTCTACTAAATCCTGTGGTTTAGCTGATCCTTTTCTGCTGGACACCTGGACGTTTGTAGTAATTTTAATTTTTGTTTTTTTGTGGCTTGTGAAGAGGAAGAAGGATGTGAGATGATGACAGCACGAAATACTCTGTCTCTCCCACACCCTGCAATCACTCAGAAGCTGCTCGCATGCTCTCTCTCGTGTTAGCTGAACCAAATATAATCCATTTAGCATATAGAGAGGGTGGTAATGGACTGACGTTATATGTTTTAACTCGGGTTGGAGCTGTTGGTCGGTCAGATGGGGCTGATGACCATTTCAGTGCAGTTTCTGCACGTACTCTGTTTGACCTGCCTGGCCTGCTTGCCTCTTCAGCATCTCCCCGCCTCTCGCCTGCTCTTTTAAAATCCAGGTTTTTCTCTCTGTGCTTGCAGCATCACCAGAAGCCGAGCACGGGAGGGAGGTGGAAAGCTCCGCTTGGGGCTGGTGAATCCGGCATAGTTTCATTGCCCTGCGGATCCACCGGCTTCAGAACTGCCGCCTGGGAGAGGAGCAGGGCTGGGGCTTGACTGGAGTGCTCCGTGCGTGCTGCCTGCCCCGGTCCCTGCTCTCCTCCCTCTTGGCTCGGGATGCACGCACACATCTGTTGCAGGCATCCTTTGGGCTTCCTCCGCTTCCACCAGGTGCCGGAGCGGTGCCTGTGCCGAGCAGGCTGGGAGCCTTCAGCCACCCTTCCCTCAGCACCGGCACCCCGTGAGCTCCCAGCTGCTCCACCCCGAGCTGAGCTCTTCTCAAGGAGAAGCTAGGAATAAGTCTTCAGGAGGGGATTTGCAAACGGTAACCTTCGTGGGAATTTGCAAGCACTAATATTCAGCTGTCCGTTTACTCTTGCTTTCTTTCCTCAGACTAACTGAAGGAAAAAAGAAAGCCCTAAGGGGAAAACCCTTATTCTTGGCATGATGAGTGAGCCCAGATCTTGTCAGCCTGAAGGGAAAGTGTTTTGTCAAGTCATGGAAAAGGGGTCTGGCACTGCAAGCGCTTATAATTTTATTTTTTTTTTAGCTAATTCCTGGTATCTCTGCTCATGGAGAAGTTGGGGACTGTGTTTTCCTGTTCTTTTGGATATTGGAGTGCTGCATGCTCTCTCGTGTGTTAAGTGGCCATGACTGCTGTGGTGTGATCTGCCAGAGGGTTTGCAAGGTGTCTTCTCACCCATCCTGGGTGCAGCTCCTCACACAACA
The DNA here is from genome assembly GCF_963662255.1 of Cinclus cinclus. Taxonomy (NCBI): domain Eukaryota; kingdom Metazoa; phylum Chordata; class Aves; order Passeriformes; family Cinclidae; genus Cinclus; species Cinclus cinclus. The sequence goes on from NC_085055.1 coordinate 20,421,163, forward strand.
GGACAGAATAAACCCCTTCCATTAGCCTTAGAAATCCCAAGAAAATGTGGATGTTTGATGATGAAGGAGGCCAGATATGTTCATCTGGATCCAGGCTGTGGTGCTGAATAATAGATGTTTCTAGCAGAGATTGGTTCTGTAAGCTAAAGAAATGCTCAGATTTGATGAAAAGGGGAAAATGGTACCTTGTGCAATAGGTAACTTGATGCTAGTCAGGTCAGCAAAGTCTCGGAGACCCTGGTCCTGGTGCAGCGGGAGTGCTGTGTGTTGATACTGATGGAAGTGATGCTTGCAGCAAGGCTGAGGCTCTTGTGGTGTGTGTGCACTGTGCTGGCTGAGTCTAGCCAGCTCCAGGGGGCTTTTTTACCTCTCCCAGCTGTGGGAGCCCTGAGCTCAGCACACATGGAAAGGGCTTCCTGCAGGAACCCCAAAACTGTGTGATGCTGCCCAGTGGGCACCGTGGTGCTTTGTTCCCTCTAAACAGGCAGCGTTGGTGTGAGGAGTCATTTAACAGCACAGCAAGGCTGGGTAGATACTTGGGGTTGTGGGAGGGAATGCTTCCCCCAAATATTCATGAAAATTTAAAAGTGCATTTGAATTTGACCTTGTTCTGCTGCAAACAGAGGTCTCAAGGGTTGCACGCATCAATACTTGGGCAAGGCAAATATTAAGGTTAGATGTTGGCTGGGTGGCAATTTTGGAAAGCATCTGCTCAACTGGAACAGTAGAAGGTTGGAGTGAATGTTGCTTACGGTGGTCCCGGGTTGGTGTGGGAGCAGAAGGGTGTGGAATGGGATGGAGTGATGGCAGAGTAGTGTCAGGAGAAAACTGGGACCTTGGGTGGCCCCTGGACCCTGAGCTGGTTATTGCATTGTTCAGCTTTTAGGGGTAAACCCACAGTCGTTCCAAAAATGAGCAGCTTGAGAGGCTGCCTGGGAGTGTGCAGGGAAGAGAATGGGCACAGAGCAGATGCAGACAGCAGGCAGAGGCAACACGGCCCTTTCCTTAGGGACAATGAGAGTAAACTCTTGCCCAAATCAGCTCCATGGCTTTCCAGATAAGTGACAAGTGTGGATGGGCTCCCTGTATATGTTGCTCACAGCTACAGCTGGGTTTTTGGAACTCTTATTGTGGTCACCATCCATTTTCCCACCAAGTCACATCATGAGAAATAGCGAGGAAAATTGGACATGTGTTTTGTAGGCATGAAAGGATCTGTGCTGTATTTATTTATTTCTCACAACTTTTGAATTATTAAAGTGCGTTCAGGGGAGATTAACTTTCCCTGCTCAATATTTATTATTGTTTCATTTCACTGAAAGTTGGAGCTACAAGAGCTTTGATGAATGGACTGGAAGGTTCTGTAGTTTCTCTATGGCTAATCTAAATATGTCTGTATCCTTTGCTGAAAAGCTAATTTGTAATTTCCTATGGTAATGCTGATTAGTGAATTATAATGATACACCAGGGCCTGCTTTTCGTCCTGGGCCTCTGTCATGGGAATAATGCTACCACTGGAAAATGGTGTGAAACCTGGAAACTGGCCATTAGTCCCCTAAATTTTTGCTCTAATAACAGGAATCCAGAAAGCCTGTGCACCATCTGGTCTGTTTTCTCATGTCAGGGCTGGAGAGAATCCGTCCCAGGTTGGTTCCAGGCATGGGAGGGGTGCCCTGTGCTGATGCCACAACCCCTGGGTTTGCATCAGCGACCAGAGCTGGCTGGTGCACGCAATCCCTGCTTCTGGAAACCTCTCCCACCACCCCAATTATAACCGAGTGTTATCAGTCCTTTGAATAATTGAAGAGGCTTTCTGTTGAATATTTAATTACAATAATATTTGGTTAGCAGGGGTTGTTGGGCTCAGTTTGTGCAATTGAGAATTGCTGCAAGAAAGGCTGTTAGAAGAAAATGTTGTTGTCTATGATCATTGATTTATCTTTTTTTTCTTTTTAAGCTAATCAGTTACTTAGTTGAAATTGGTTAATTAGCTCAGCTCCATTAAGATTCTTTGGCATTTAAACTTGATGTTTCTAAATAATTATAGTTTTGCCTGCTAAGCCCACAACCCAGGGTGACCTAATTACTATTAAAGCAAGATGTGCTTTGGTCTGGCTAATAAGTTCCTGCTGGGAGCCCTGCGGTGAAAAATCACAGAGGCAACAGTTCAAAGGGGAAGGGGCTTGTGCTGAGCCCTGGACAAGGAAGATGTGTGTCCTTCAGCTTCACTTCTTCCAGCTTAAACCAGGGATGCTCTTGGTTTGGGAGAAGGGGAGTCCCAGAGCATCCCATGGTTGACATCTCCATACTGTGCACTTACGTCACAATGGATGGTCATGGCAAGCAGTCATTGGGAGCAGGTGAGGGTTAAGATTGGTTTAAGTTAATTGATGAGTGTTAATTTGGTTTTTTTCCTTTTCTCAGTCATTCCCCTTGATAAGCAGGATGAGTCCTTTCAAGGTCTTTCTGGACTGGGGGAGAAAAAAAAAAGATGGCATTAAGTTAATCTCAGTGATTTTTTAACAGTATTAAGGTTCTTTAGGTTATTAGTAAGATCTAGTGGAAGTTGTCCCTGCTCATAGCAAGGGGTTAGGACAAGATGGTCTTTAAGGTCTCTCCCAACCCAAACCATTCTGGGATTCTAGGATTTTATTTATTTATTTATTTAAATTTTGGAAATATCCAGGCCAAGTAATTAGGCCTTAGGAAAGCCTCAAGTGTGTGGTCATTAGTTAGTGAAGGAAGTGTTTGTTATCTGGGGAGGCATCCAGTCAGGGTTGCTGGTGGTTGGAGCTGATGAAGCTTTAATTTGTTATGCAAAATGTAAAAGTGGAGGGTGGGAATAGGTAAGAGGCGGTGGAAATTCTCACTTCCAGGCTGTTTCCTGCCATCCTTGATGGGGGTTTCATCAAAACTTCAAAGGGCTATTTTATGATGCTCTCGCCTCAAAAGCCCTTCTCTCATCCCACCTGTCTCTCCAATGCACTGGTACCCAATGTGCCACATCCCAGCAGCAGCTGGGATGCTTTGGATTATTCAAACTTTGGATTGTTCAAACGCAATTAGCATTTTCCTTGGATTGCTGAGCACAGCTAGGTTTTGGTGTCTTTGCCTAACTATATATTATTTTTATGAGAGGATGGGCAGCTTTGCCCACTGGATGTTCCCTGCCCCTGGCTCTACTGTCCCCCAGGAAGCCTCTGAAGTCCTGCAAAACCCAAGACCTGTTGCATGTCCTCATCTTTCCCTCCCTTTCTCTATTTTCTTCCTATTTGCAGGGTGGAGCAGGGGGACACCTTTATTTGTGTGTCCTGGGACAGGGCAAATCACCTTCAACTCAGGGTGGGGGCTGCTTCTCCTTGACCCCCAAAACCTGGGCGAACAGGGGTGCTGTGTTTGCTTTGAGCAGCAGGGCGATGCCCCCATGCTCTCTGTCTGCCCTGGGGTGCTGGGGGATGACCTGAAGGATGACACCCAAAAATGCAGCTGGATGTGATGGAGCTGGGGGTGACCTGAAGGATGACACCCAAAAATGCAGCTGGATGTGATGGAGCTAGTGGTACCGGGAGCTGGTGCTGGTCGCTTGTCTCCTGGTGCTAAAACTCACACCACGGCTGGAGGGATGGAGCAGGGAATGGCAGTGTTTGAAGTTTTATGGAGGTTTTTAATTTCTTTTTCAGCAGTCAGAGGCCTTTGATTACTCGAGGCCTCCGCTTGCTTCAGCCACTTCCGTAGCCGCGGGGTTGGAGCCGGCTCATTATCATCCTTGCCAGGACCCTGTTGATATGAGGATAATTGCATTTTGCTCAAATGACATTAAATCACCACGGAACAGGCAGAGGGGTGTGAATTACATCTTCCCCGGGAAAACTGGGAACTCAGCAGAGGAGTTAAAACTGGTGTTGGGGGCAGGAGGAGAATGGGCTCGCTGTGAGGGGCTGCTCTGGGCTCACTGGGCATTCCCTGCCCTCTGAGCCGGGGGAACTGAGAGGGAGACAGCTTGATGTACTGGAGACAGTCTGGGGCTGACCTTGGTGTTTTCACCAAAAATCTGTAGCTTCGTATTTCCAAATGCCCGAGCAACAGGATGGACATGTAGGGAGAGAGCACGAGTGGGATGCTCTTGGAGTGCTCAGTTTGGTGCTGGCTTTGCTTTTCATTTGGAAAAAATGTGTTTGGAAGTAACAAAATTGTCACAATTGTACTGTCAGAAGTGCTTCTTGTAATGGTTCTGATGGGTCCAGGGCCTTTTTCCTCCCATGATGTACCCATGAAGCTGGAGAGGCTGCTCCATAGGAGTGTTTGCCCTCACCATGTGGCACCCCATTCCTGCTCTTCTGCTGTGATTACTCTTAAAACAGTTTATATTTAGTCCTGGAAATTATGGGCATGACCTGGCTGCAAGTGAACCTGGAGCACAGAGCTCTTCCCCAGCCTGTGGAGTTTGGCTGAAGCTCTCCAGAAGCTCCACACAAGTGGGTGAATCTCCTGGAGATCTGTGGCCTTTGCTGCCTGTGCTTTGCTCCTTGAGCTGGAATTGAGGGTGGGGGTCTAAGACATTTGAGCCCATCAGGCTCTCAACAGAGGCACTGTGAAGTCACACAGAGTGATGTTATTGTGACCAGAGATGGACTGTAAAGTGGTAATTTCTGGTTTAATGAAATAAAGGAGAATCAGTTCTGTACTGTGTTTCTTGGGGAGGGATGTGTGGCTCCTTGAGCCATGTGCATTGTGCCAGGTAACCTCCCTCTTGCTCAGTCAAGTGGAGAAAAGCAGCAGCTGTGCAGGAGTTAAAGGCATCAGTGCCTTTTTCTTTGTGCCTGGCCCCGGTCGGGCCCTCCCGAGCTCTGTCCATGGGCTAGCAGTGTCCCCCTGACCCCTGGATGCTGCAGCCACCTTGGCAGAGGGGAGGAGGTGGCTGCTGGCTGATGGGAGCTGTAAGGGCACCAGCTAATTGTGTTCAGTATCTTTCTAAAACTCAGCTTTTACTCTCACGCTGTGCGTGGGTTATCGCTGCGCTGGTGGCAGGGAGATGCTCGGAGCCTGGCTCCAGAGCCTGCTCAAAGCTGTGGAAAGCTGCTCCTTAACTTCAGTGGGCTGTGGCTGAGGCAGGAGAAAAGGGGCTGCTTTGAGAAGGACGCTGCTTCCAGCCCCCTCTAGCTCTGTTTTGTGTGCCAGCGCTGGGCTCTGCTTCCCAGGGCTGATCAGTGATGAGGAAATCCCTGCTTTGGCATGGTCGGGTCCTTAACTTGTGGGAAGAGGGTCTGGCTGCCTTCCTCCAGTGGGAACCACTCAGCATCATCCCCAAAAATGGTCTGACTGCCTCCCACCAGTGGGATGCACTCACATCATCCCCAAGAGAATCTTCTCTTAATAAATCCCTCCAGCTCCCTGTCGAGGGGGCTTGGGGAGTGATGGGTGGGTGCCCACCTTACCCTGTGCCCTGGTAACTCCTGTATTTTCCCACTCTGGACCATGCTTGGCTGGCCCGCGTGGTCACTCCCATCTCGTGAGTCACCAACCCAGCAGATTTTTGGAGGTGTTTTGCAGCAAGGCACGTTTTTATTTTGTTCGTTAAAGCTTTGCGGTGTTCAGGGGAAACTGGGATGTCTTTGAACCATTTAAAGTATTCCTAATAGGTTACCTTGAAAGCTTTCTGCAGTCTTGAATGAATCAAAGTGCAAATGTTTATAATGCAACACCCACACAGGCTGGGAGAGGAATTTTATTAAGGCAGGAGAGTCAGAAAACAATAATAATAAAACATGTTTTATGAAGTTGGTGAGAAACTTATAAACTAGGTGGAGTTTTACAGCAGATGAATTTGATACAAGTTGTAAATTTGAATTCCCAGGCTGGTCCTCAGGTCCTGCTCTTTATTACCTGAAATAACATTCTCCACTTTTAATAGCTGGCTGCGGCAGGGCGAGCGTGGTTTTATCTTTCTAAATGATCCACTGTGCGTGTCTTATAATCAAACTTCAGCCCATCCTCAGGGTTCCAGCCCTCTCCTCAAGCAGCATAGCGGCTGTTGCCAATTAGCAAATTGCTGCTCTTTGCTTTGCTGTTTCATGGGGGGACTTTGGGAATCCTTCTATACATCCCCACGTCTGGATTACTGATATTCTTTTCCAGCAGAAACCACTTTATTTTCTGATAAGAGAATGTTTTGTTAATACATCAGCAAAAAGGGACTGAATGATGTTCTTGATCAATTAGTGTTTTGCAGTAGTAACCTGCTGTGTTTCCCTGCTCCTGGCACTGCTGGGAGGGATGGGGGCATTTGCCAGAGCATCGTTGTGAGGGAACTGATGGCCTTTTGAGGTGTATGGGGTCTATTCCCATTTTTCTTTCTCATGTTGCCTTGAGAACTCCCCCTTCTCCTAACTAAGTTTCCTTGTGATGCAATTCAGGGACTGGGAAGGTGTCAAAGCATGAGGTGGCTCTTTCTATGTTCCAGGGGTGGCCTCCCAAGGGTGGCATGTGTTGACTTTCTGACTCCCCTTGGTGTCAACCCCTCTGTGCCACTTGAATGTCAGGAGCTGTACCTGAGGAAAGGGTATAAAAATGGTTTCTCAGTCCCCTGTCCTGTCTGTGCACACATCAGCAGATTATTCCTCTTGAAAAATAAGTGGTTACTTAAGTAAAGCATTTGAGCTAATGGTCAGATTATTCCCTTTAAAATGGGAAAGTAATTAGGGATGTTTTTTAAATAGGCTTCCCACCCTTGGATCTGCTGGGATTAGCCTATGTGGGTGTGTAAATATTTAGTTTCCAAGGGCTGTTTTTCTTTTTTTCCCTTTTTCTCCCCCCTCTCCCTTTCCTTGAAGTAACAACGGCGATAAGCGACAGAAATGAGGCAGCAGCTGTTCTTGGACACTTTCCCCAGCATCCAAAATATAATTAGAATTAAAAATGACCCTCAAAGGAAAATGAAATTGAGACTCTGCTGGTGTGATGTACCAGGGGTTTCCTCTGTGTGTGTGTGTGTGTGTGTGTGTGTGTGTAATTGAAGAGAAGTCATTGGGTGCTGGGATGTTTGGGGTGATGGAGAGCAAGTCCAACCCTGAGTAAGAGCTATGGTTGAGCATGGTGGGCTTGGATGGATCTTCTGCCCATTGCTGCTTGCTAGCTGGAGGGAATTTTTGAGCTTTTTTTCCCTGCGAGGAGGTCTCTCTTTAACATCCAAACAATTTAGACTTTGTGCACCAAGGCGCTTTGATGTTTGGCTTCAAAACCACGTCTTGTTTTGAAACTTGTTGCAGTGCTTGCAATGTGTTGGTGAAGCTGGGAAGGCGAATGAAAAGAAGCTGAAAGCAGAAGCAAAATATGCAATTAGATGCAAAAGTGGTTTGAAGTGAGTGATGCGATGGAGTTGCAGATTAAAGGAATGGTTGGAACCAGTCATTCACACAGCTCTCTTCAAGGTCTGTGTCCCTGGAGACTCCTGCAGCTGAGGAGCATCTTGCCAAGCCAGAGGAGGCCAAATCTTGCATTCCTCCCATCTGTCCAATGGATAAATCCCAAGCCCCAATGAGCCACCAAAAGAAAACCAGATTCAGAAGAAAACCTGCACAGCCCCAAGGTTGGAGCTGTCATTGATATGCCATGTGGCTTTGGTCCTGTCCTGCTGTGGGAGGTACTTAGGAGGTACTTCTGGGCCATCGGTGCTTCAAATCTTCATGCACCCATCATTTTTCTTTCTGGCAGAGATTATTTATTGCAAGCATTAACCTGGAGCTGCTTTCAGGTGCCTCAGTCATTTTTTAAAGGCTGCATTTGTGCTGTTCAGCTGTTTTTGGCAATTTGGGACTTTTTGTTTGCTTGCCTGCCTGCTGGAAAGCCTTCAGAGGTTGTTTAGGAGGCGAGGGGAGCCTGTAGATCCAGATTTTTTTTGTTATTATTATTATAATATATTATTATAATTAAAACATATTTTTAGCAGCTGAAATTCAAACCCGTCTGGGTATTTATACAGCAAGATGTTTTGGATGAGGAATAGGCCAAGACAGTCACGTGGTTGGGGCCAATGTGAAACAAAAGAATCCATTTATTATCCAGGCAGGAAATTTGTTCCTCGGGATGTTGTAGCTGCAGACATAATGATTTCATTTCCTCTGGTTCACCCAGATTAATGGCTTGTGCTCTTTTGTTTGTGTGCCTGTGTTATTCCTGCAGCCTGGCTTCCCCTCCTGCTCCGTGCGGGCGTGTGCGAACATGTGTGTGAGTGCCTTGGATGGAGAGGGGGCATGGGGGTCTCCAGGCTGCAGCAGGATGCTTGGGATGGTGGGGTGGGATGCTGGGAGAGCCGAGCAGAGCCCCAGGGACCACTTGGGGAATCCTTCCTGGCAGTGATGGATGACGTGTTTGGGGGTCTTCTCCCGTGTCTCTGGGGATCTTCTGCATCTGTGGGGTTTTTCTCCTACTTACATTTCTGGGGGTCTTCTACTGGCGTGGTCACCGGAGCAGCAAGAGGTGTTTTCCTGTGAAGGTGTGATGGGATGAGTGAGATGAAGAGTTTTGAAGCACAAAAGTTGACCTGTGGAAGGTGTAAGAGCAGTGTGTCTTCTCCACAGCCACACTCCAGGATTTTTGTAGGTGTTGAGTACTTGGTGGGAAATGGAAACCTTTGCACCCTCCCAAACATCAGGCCAGGAAACAGCCTCTTTCCCCAGGGAGCGGTGCTGATGCACAGGGATGCAGACTTTGGCCACATGGCTATGGGTAAAGAGCTCCTTCCTGGCTGTGTGAGTTGACCTTTCATTCCAGGCTGGTCCCAGCCCTCACAGAACCACCGGCCATCTGGGGCTGATGGTACCTATACTCTGTCCTTGAAAAAAACTCAGCAGACCCATCTTTGTGGACACTCTCAAGATTAGCAGCAGCCTTAATCACTCCCTTTCTCTCTGAGTGTTTGCCTTTCAAAAGTGATGAGACAGGCAGACGGTTCTTTTGTGTTGCTGTTGCCTGTTGGTCCTTCTGGGGTTTTTGCAAAGAGCTTTTAATTTTCTGTGTGCAGCATGACCCTGTCTTCTGTTTGGGATTAATCTGGAGCAACCTTGTGGAGTTGGAAGCACCCATCTGTGATGAGGACTTCAGTGTGATGCTGCTTAGAATCCACCTGGAGAAGGATTGGTGACCATCTTGCTGCCCCCATGCCTGGCTCTTCTTCCTTCCCTTCTTTTGATGTTTCTACTCCAAACTGGGGGAGGAGAGTTTCTTCTACTTGTGGAGGAGGTTTTCTATCAGGGACATAACTTGCTGAAGGAAGACCCTCTTGGCCATCAAGGTGCATGTGCCACTCCTGCACCAAGGTTTGGGGCCTTGATGCACTGATCCCATCTTGGACACGTGTTGCTCCTTCTCGCTTTTGTTCTCCTGAGCTTTTGTACAATGAGGGGTACGAGCCGACTATTCAAACGCTGCAGACGAGAGGAATGGGAAGCTGCTATCCTGTCAAGCCCTGGGCGCTTTCTTCCCACCTGCCTGCCCTCCCAAATGGCTCCTGTGTTGCCCAGGTGACAGAGTTTGCGAGGATGTGACAGCTCCGTTGTGCAGAAGATGATGAACAGTAATGAGACCCAGAGCACAATGTGCACTTAAAGTGATTTATTTCAGCAAGGAAACCACAATCAGGGAGGATGGGTCACCGTCATCAGGAGAAGAGGTGGGTATGGAGATGAGCTTCAGGGGAACTTTATCATCAACCAGCAATGCTTTAAAAATGAGCAGAGCTGGTGTTGCATGAAATGGAGCTGTTCTGGTTGTGCCGGGACCATCCCTCACCTGCAGCAGATCGCAGGCACTTCCTGGGCTGTGGTCAGTGACTGGGCTGGCTGACTGGGGGACTTCTCCTTGGTTACCTCCTGCAGCTGTGCTGAAGTTTTTTGGTGAGGTGTCACCCATCTGTGAAGTCAGCATTTGGGAAAGAGACTGTCCTGAGGAGAAGGGGGAAAAAAAAAAAATCCCTGAACCCGCCTTGGCGCAGCTCCCGGCACGCAGATGGCCGTCCTCGTGCTGGAGCCTTTTCCCAGCTTGCGCAGGCGCTGGGGCTGGAGGCAGGGGTGTGCCAGGCAGGCTGGCTGCCAAGTGGCATCTCCTGCCAGCATCCTCCTCTTCCTCCTCCCCTTCCTCACCCCCAGGGCCTGTGGGAGCTGTGGCTGTGCAGCAGCTCAGCTGGGCACTGCTGCTTGCACAAAAAGCTCAGCCTAAGTATGGCGCTGAGCAAAATCTTGTGATTTAAGGTTGACTTCGAGTAGTGCTTGGGTTTCCTCCCTTCTCACAGAAGAGGCTCCTGGCATGGAGGGATCCTTGGTGCTGCCTCTGTTCTGGCACGAGCTGGGGGGACAGGCACCTGTTTGCCCAGTGCTTCTGGCACTATTTGGGTGATGCATCGCATGAGCTGACAACAAGGATCCTGAACCCCTGTTGATGAAGAGCATCTTCCAAGGTGATTACAGTTGCTGGTCGTTGTTGGTGAATTTGAGCAAGGATTTAACCCAGCCCCGCTGGCCTGTTGGAGCTGACACCTTGTATGAATGAGTGTTTGGAAATCTCAGCAAACATTCAGCGGATCAGCTGTGTGTGTACATACCTAAAGGTGGCTCAGACTGATAGGAAAGCTTCTTGAATAGGTTGCAGGATAGTTACAGATCCTGGCCACTGCTTGTTTTGTCCAATTCTAAAAGTGGAGAAGGAAAAAAAAAAAAGAGACAAAGCTGGGAAAGTTTCCGAGGCATTTCGGGAATTCCAGGGCATTTGGATGTGGAGCCAGAGCAAAGAACCCAGCAGGGTCTGCTGATGTGTGCTGTTGGCTTTGCCACATCCCTTTCTGATGGTGGGGGGGGACTGGGTGAGTGATGGGCTTCTCTGCCAAGGTGTTCTCAGGGATGCAGGCAGAGTCTTCCCCCATCCCATCCATATCCTGATGGAGGCTTCCCCGTGCTGCCAGCAGCCTCATGTGCTGCTGTGGTGGTACAGATTTATTGCTCTTTACCTCATTTGCACTCGTGAGCTGACTCCATATGGTGCAGAAGCCGGAGAGACGATGCTCGACGCTCGGCACGGCCGGCACCGGGCTGGGGGGCGGCGCAGGAGCCGACGCTTTTGCAGCTTGCTCCGTTTGTGGTTCAATATTTCCACCTCCTCCCCTTGACAGCTCTGTTCCCGCAGCTGTGGATCGCTCGTCATCTCCAGCGCAGCCAGAGCATCCCTGTGTGATTCTACTCTTGCCCTGCTGCTTTCCTTCTTCTCCCCCTGAGATCCCCTGTGCATGGGTGGACCAAAAATGTTGTTTTTAGTTCTTACTTACTCGTTTAATTTTTGGCTTCCCCCCCCCCCCCCCCAGGGTGGCTTTAGTATGTGTCAGAAGCTGCATTAAAAAATAGAGGATCAATGTGACTGCAGCTGGTTTGGGCTGGGGTGAAAAGTATTGGTGACTGGGGGAACACCAAGCCCTTGGCTGTGCTGGGAACAGTTGTGCCCGAGCTAAGCTTGAGTCCGCTGGCAGTGCTTGCTCTGAGCAGTCTGTCATGTTTGTGGCTCACGCAGAATCCCTCTGACATTTTAAAATAAGATCTAGTAAATAGGAGCCGGACGGTGCCAGGTGCAGCTCTGGGTGCGAGGGCTCTCTGTCAGCAGGGCTGGCATTTCAGATTTAGGGCTCCATGAGACGCCTGTTTTTGTAGTGAGTGTGAAGCTTTTCTGGAGAGCGTGGTCCAAGACGGTGACTCATCCTGAATCTCTAAAGATGTGATGGCGTGTAGGGAAACGCAGGATAAATGTTTTGATTTTTAGAGTTTTCCTCACAGGCGGTGCTACCCTGGAGTAAGGCAAAATAAATCCAGCAGGGAAGGAGAGTTGTGGGGAATGGGGGGGACAGGTCTGGCACATGTTTTCACCAAAGCTCAGTGCACCCGCTGTACTACAGCATTGGAATTTGGCTTTGGAGCTGAGCACGTGCTACCTGTAAGACCTGTGAGCCTGCTGCTTGGGAGATCCCCTGCATCCCCATGGGTCCCATGGATTCAGGTATGAAGACTGTGCAGCCTTGTAATTCATCCTAGCACGTGTAATTGCAGATGCTATTGATGTTTATGGTACCTCTATCTTCTCAGACGACTAATTCTGTATTTAGAGGCTCTCATTTCCAAGGGAATCCCAGCTGATAAGGAGCCCACTTCCACGGAACTCATTATGCTTCAATAGCCCTTGTCTGCAAAATCTCACATGCTGCTTGTATTTATTATGTTTTATCTCTTTTTGGAGTTCCTTGCTCTCTGATAGTGTGATGAAATTCCCTTTTCCCAAGAGAGGAGCTCCTGGCAGGATGTCCTCGTGGCTGAGCTCACTTGTTTCCATTGAACCTGGCTGGTGCACACCACATGCAGCCCATGTGGGTACTTGGATGTTGACCAAGATGTGAGCTGTGGAAAAGTAGTGGAAGATAGGAAGTTGGCATCATTACCCAACAATGTTTGTATTATACTCAAGACTTGCTGCTCCCCTAGGATGTCTGATGGGTTGGGGTTCTGGATCCTCCTTGCTCTCTCTGGTGAAATGGGTGTCCAAGCCAGCTGGTCTCCACCCAAAGAGTCCAGTGATGTGACGCTGCTGTGTCCAGCCTGTCCTGGAAGCACCTGACTGCATGGACAAGGGACAGAGTATCCTCAGGCACCTGACCTTCAGCCTTCATCAGCTTTGCCCTGTTCTCCTGACGGGTGATCTCAGGGATATGAAGAGCAGATGAGTTCTCTGCCAACCTAAGTGATCTTTCCTTCAAACCAGACCTTCTCCACAACTTAGCTGGACCTTCTCTGAGGCAGTCTTGCAAAGATTTTTGGAGGTTAAGGTTTCTGGGAGAGCATCTACCCATCCCTGGTTGGCTGAGTTCCTCTTCTACATCTTGTGGAGGATGAAGTGAGTTACATGTTAAGCCTGACATATGGTGATTTCTGGGGCAGGCTGTGGTGTTCTGAGAGGTTTGCTGGCAACCCAGCCTCGAGAAAGCAGGGATGGGGAATTAAATTCATAGTGACATTGCTCTGGAAAATGTTCTCCTGAAAGACAGCTGCATCATCTGCCTGCCCTGAATGGGCCCTTGGCATGGCTGGGTCTGTCTTGGGGGACCAGAGTGTTCATTAAAGTGCTCTCTCAGCCCTTGTTGCTGCTTGACTTCGAGTTGCCAAACTGTAAATGATGATGTATGGACGCTGACCTGTGTGTATGGTGTGTGTGGATTTTGGGTACCTGGGGCCTGTGTGCAATTACAAAAACTGTGATATCAGCAACTGATTCTGTCATGACAGGAGCAAATGAGTTCCCGATAGTTGAAAACTTGTTTCCAAATTTTCTAAAATAGGTTTGCAATTTAGAAAACAAAAGGTACTGAAAGCCCTATCTTTTTTTCTCTTATCTTTCCATTTGATTTGGTCCCTTTTGTTTGTTTTTTTCCTGTGATGTGTGCATTTTTGGGTAATTCTCTGTCATTTCCTTCCCTTTCCCTTATCTCCCTCTGCAGTTCTCTCTCTCTTCCTCTCTATCCCTCTCCCCCTCTCCCTCCCCTTGGTAATTTATTTGCAGGCGGGTTGTCTCTTTGATTTACTGTCTCTCTCCTCGGTAGGATTATGATAAATGGATTGTATGGCTTCATCTGAGCTTGTCCAACATCACGTACCATGCTGGGTCAAGTCCCTTTGGAGCCTGGAAACCGAGGGGAGGTGCTGGGGCTGGAGGTGGAGTGAGGGTTGTAAACAGGACTTGGTCCATATGGTCCTGACTTTGCATCACCTCCTGAACTTTTTTTGGCTGGGGTTTTGGTTTGGGTTTCTCTCTTGCCAGGCACATGTATGAATTCATGCTTGCAAAAATGGAAGCAGGTATTTGATTGGGCGCTTTCAGGCACATCAACCAGCATATTTCAATTTAGTGTATCCTGATGTGGGGAGTGTTTGCCACTTGCAATTAGAGCATTTCATCCCTTGGCACAGCAGGCAGCGCTTTATTGATAAAGTTGTTCTGTAGTTGCTGAGCAAACACCCCCAAATCTGAGCTTCATTAAGTTATCGCCTGCCCTGCTGCGATGCATCTTCATTGCACACTGAAATCCATGGCATTGACGGGGGATCCCGGAGGAGGCCGGGACTGTGCTGCGCAGCCACAGCTTAGTGCATCCCATCACAAATTGACACAGCACACTCCTCCTCGCGTGATACATAGAAATTCCTTCCATTTCCAGCTGCAAGCGAGGAGGTTTTTTGGCCATCACAGATCTCCTCATGCTGGCAATAGCTGGGATGTCTTTGCAGAGCAGGCTCGGCTGCTCCTCCCTCCTGAGAGGTTTGCACCGACCCTTAAAATACAGGAAGGCAATATTTTGTGTTGGCTTGTTGTTGTTTAGCGCATCCTCCCCCTGCGTGGCTGGGTTTGTTACTCGCTGGGTAATCCTTCATAACGAACCCGCAGGAGATTGATGGGGAGAGCTCGTTATGCACTTCCAGAGCTGTTCCACCGTTGTTCTGTAGCAGCAAAATGCACCATTAAAGGCAGAGAGCCCTGGGAATGATGGGACGTAATTAGTTGTTGCTGTAATATTTTTGATTGAAAGCGCAGAGATGCTGGAAGCGGCTTGGGGAAGTCAGTGCTCTAAGGAAGCTGTGAAGAGCAGCAGCTCTTGTCAGAGGGAGAGGCTGATCCTGCTCGTACCTTTGCTGCTGCTCCAGTGCTGTAATTAAACCGTCTGAGAGACACTGCAGCATTCCTGCTGTGCAGCTGCTGGCTCCAGCACGGCAGCATTCCCCTCACAGCTCCAAGCAGGAGCCAAATGGGGAGTCCTCCAGCAGAAGGGACATTTTGGGTGGGATGTACCTCCATCAGGCCTTAATTCCTGTGGCAGTGGTACGGATCTTGATCCCTCTGGCAGAGATGTATGGATTTTGTGTTTCTGCCTTTTCCCAGCTTAGTCTAAATTTCAGGGTATATTAAAATCTTGCATAGGCAACCCTGGACTTGTGGTTAGAAGTCTGGTCATAGAGAGGAACCTGGAATTACTCAGGAAGCTTCCTGGTGTGTGCTTGAACGCTTTCATGGAATAATAGAATTCTAGAATGGTTTGGGTTGGAAGGACCTTAAAGCTCCTATTGTTCCACCCCTGTAGTGGGCATGGACACCTTCCACTAGCCCAGGTTGCTCCAAACCACATCCAACCTGGCCTTGGACGCTTCCAGGGATCCAGGGCCAGCCACAGCTTCTCTGGGCAACCTGTGCCAGGGCCTCACCTCCCTCACAGGGAAGAATTCCTTCCCAGTATCCAACATAAATGTACTCTCTGTCCATGGGAAGCCATTCCTCCTTGTTCTGTCACTCCGTGCCCTTTGCCACAGTTTCTCTTCAGCTTTCTTGGAACTCCTTTATGTACTGAAACACCAATATATGAGAGCCTTGTCTTCTCTGAACAACCCCAGTTCTCTCAGCCTTACGTCATAGCAGAGCTGCTCCATCCCTCTAGGTATCTTCTTGGCCTCCTCTGGACTCCCTCCAACAGCCCCATGTCCTTCCAGAGCTGGACACAGTGCTGCAGGTGAGATCTCACCAGAGTGGAGTGGAGGATAAATTAACCTATGGGAACAGCGAGAATTAAATTCTGATTATCCTGCCAGCGCCTGTGGGACTTTTCTTCCCCTGGCATTGAGAGGTGTGATGCACACTGTGAGTGTATGGAGTGGTGATGATGGAAGCCATGGTGCCACCTGCACTTGGACATGGCTTGAAGTCACGACAGCCCCGGGAAGGCAGAGCTTGTGATACCATAGCAGTTAATGTTATTTAGCACTAGGCTTGAGAATAAAGCATCTTGGCTCTGTTTCCCTGTCATTCCCTTTCCCTGGTAATGCCACCAAACTTGGACAGAAGCTTCCCAAGCTGTGCAGTTGCCTTGGGCTGATTTTGCTGAAGCTCTCAGAAGGGAAGGAAGAGGTAGGAAGCAAGCTTGGCATTTACGAGTGTGAAATAGAGGGGAAAATATAGTGCTTTCCTTATTGCTATTGTTCCCCTTCAGAAAACCACGCTGTGGGGCTGGATTGGTGCCCAGGGATGTGCTCTGGGGCTGGATTTTGTTCTGACCCCATTGACATTCCCTGAAGCACGTCAGGATGAGTCTCTGAGGATCCCACCTGTGGAGCATCCTCTGCCCCCTGGACCTGAACCCTGTGTGCCCTGCCCCACCCCTCACTCACTGTCTCCTCTCCCTCCAAAGGCTCAGCTATCAGCACCCACCTCCCTGCTCCCCACGTATCTTGGGGGGCTTATTTCCAGCAGCTGGCATCTTTTCCAAATCTCCCTCTCCCCATCTGTTGTTATCAAGCCTTCTCTCTCCTTATTTTGCTTAATTTCTATCTTTTCCCTCTTGGTTGTCTTAGACAAGCCCGTGTTTCTCTACATATGCCCAAGCATTTGCTTTTGAGTGCCTTAGGCTGGTTCCTGGCGTTATCTTCTTGCAGGAGGGAGAGAGCTGCTGTTGTTTGCTTCAGGAGAGGGACCTGAGGCAGCTATTGAATGATGCACTTGCAGAAGTGTCTTTGTGGCCCCCTGAGCAGGAAATTTGTTGTTGTTCTCTTTCTTTCCAGATAACAGCATCAAAACGAGATCAGGTTGGGTTAGTTTGGGTTAGTTTGGGTTGGCCCTCTCCTTTTGTGTGCCTCTGCCGGCAGCCAGACCCTCCCCCTTCTAAGGAAAAGTGACTCCTTCTCATGGCGTGATCGGCAAGAACCTGTCCTTGGGAGGTCTGAAATACAGGTTTCAGGCTGAGAATTTTGGGAAGTAAGTTCTGCTTCATTTTGGACAGTTCAGAAATGTTTTTCTGGAAAAGGCTTCAGTCCTGCGGGAGGAGTGGTCGGCAAGATGGAATCATCTGGTGTGAGATGAGGGCTATTCTCGCCCAAATAACTTGTTTTTTCCTTGCTGTTGGAAGGGTGCCAGCCCATCCTTCACTCCTCTGAGGCGCAGCTTATCCTGCCGCAGGCATCATCTTTGCCCAAGTTTGCCCAGGAAGGTGTGGGGAGCCTGGGACAGCAGCGAGTCCTCCCTGCCTGGATCACACGAGTGCCATCCCAGATGGATGCGCTGCTCGGCACAGGGAAGCTGGTGCATTCTAATTGCTGGCATCTTTACTTGTTACGAGTGTAATTGTGAGTAGACGTTTGTTTTTGTATTGATAATTAGGGACTGGAACAGATGGTGAAGGCTTAGTTTAAAGTAATGTGTCCATTAAAGAAAATCTACTGTATACAGCTGAAGATTCTTCACTCCAAGAGAGCTCAGCTCTTGGTAGAAGAGCTCCTCTCTCCCTAATGAGAGTTTGGGCTGTCACAGCCTGGCCAGCGGAGCCTCTGATCCTGGAGACTTCTCCCAGCAGACGTGTTGAGCTCCCTCCTGGTGATAGAGCATCCCCAGGTACCCACTGTACCCACGTGCAGGTGGGCAAGTGTGCAGGGAAATGCTGGAGGAGCGTGCCTGGAGCAGGGGAGGAGGTGGCAGTGTCTTGGCCACAGAGCCTGGCATGGTGGGACTGCTCGATGCAGGTGGCAGGTGACACGGTTCGCTCGACGTGGCCAGTGGTGCTGTGCTGGATGTCAGAGGCACAGGGAAAGGATGTTCCCCTGGGGGTTTAATTAATACCCTGTGCCAATTAATGAGGACTGGTCCTCGCAGAATGGTGAGGCAGGTGGGAGGGGAGGTGCAAGGTGTCCATGTGGCTTCTCTACTCATTAGGGCTGCTCAGGCACTGATCTGCACTAATCCCCTCGTTAGCAGCATTCCCTGCCTTGGTTCCTTGCCCAGTCCCGAGTGATGGATAGGTGGAGGGTTGATCCTGTGTCCCCCGGCCTGTAGGGATATTTTGCAGATCCGGGTGCTGAGATCTTTGTTCCCCATTTCTCTGCAAGGATTTGGGATCTATAAACCCTCTCCTGTTGAAGTAGGGTGCTCAGCAGCCATAGCTTTGAGCAGCCTGGCCATAAATACCCCACCAAGGTCACAGTGTCACTTTTTCCTCACAGAAAATGAAGTAAAAGCCAAGGTTTCCTCCAAGAGGAAATAGGAGAGGTCAATAGGAAGCTGCTGAGCCATGTCCTTCTGATGCCAGTGCCTCTGCAGTCACAGGGCTGGGTGAACTCAGCAGGAATTTGAACTCAAAGAGGGGATTTAACCATCTTATTGTGTTTAAAAAAAACCCTCCCAAATTAACCATTTTGCCAGTTTATGGATTTCTTGTCTGTGCAGTGTCCTTGGGAGATAGGACAGGATCTGTGCAGGAGATGGTATATAGGGGTTAGGCTATCAGCCTCTATTTCCTTTGCTTTGCAAATTGCTTTGGGAACATGGAGCCATGCTAGTGCAAGTGTTGCTCACAAAAATGGGATCCGGTATGCGGCAAGCCAGTAATTACACACTTGAGAGAGACAGGGATTATTTGTTTCAGAGTTGCTCAAGCCTGGGTGCTTGCTGGTGCTCAAGCACCCCAACTATCAAAGCTTTTTCATACGTATACATTTTAGCAATCAAAAGAATCAGCATTTTTTTTGCTGCAATATTCCCTTATTAATTAATATCCTATTTTCTGTTGGTTAATGACTGTCTTGTTTCTCATGCTAATTAGTCCAGTCTTTCTCTGCGTTTGGGTCAGTGGTTTCTTGGGTCAGTGGTCCATGAGTTGTTGGTCATGATCTGCCCCTGCAGAATTACCTTTTACCCATCAGAGCTGATTTCAGGACAATTGATAAAATTATTTATTAGTTTCTTCCTTATTTGGGGGTTCTGCCAAATGTCCTTGTGGCCTCTAAGTTCTGCATCCTGTGTGCCCGCTCTCAGTGGCACATCATACACATCCTTCTTCCCAAGAGCTGTCAACCTTCCCCCCCAGGACTGAGATCACTGAAACATGTGGAGCCCTAGACATCAACAAGGCAATTCTACCCTAAAAGGAATTTCTCTTTCCAACACCTGGACATCACTTGGAGCTTGTGAGCTGCTGTTTCATGGGTGAAATCTCCTTTCTTGTTGATTAGACTTGAAAGTTACAAAGATCAAACACTAATAAGCATCCTTTCTTAAGAAAATTTTACGTATTCCACATTTTGCATCACAAGCTCTGCATCTGTGGTGGAAACTTCTTAAATGTGACCTCCCTGGCCACAGGCCACGGAATCACCTAGGGACTCCAGCAACATCCAAAGTGAAAGCTTCTCTGCGGTTCCTTTCCATTTATTCATTTATTGTTAATTAATTTCTCTATTTACTGAGTTATCTTGAGGTCGTCTTCAGCATTTCTGCTGCGCCTTCCTGCTTTCCTTCCAGCATGTGGAGCTTTGGGGAGGAACTCAAGAAGAGGGAAGGGCTGAGACTTTGGGAGGGGTGCTGGTGTGTGTCATCTGGGAGCAGAGCTGGTTCTCGCGTGCTGCCGTCCCACACAGGGCGGCTGTGCTTTATCAAAAGTACATTCCTCTGTCAACGCCCGGGGAAGGAGGCTGTAAGTGTGTGGAACAGGAAGGGAGATGATGGAGTGAAAAGCCTTTCTGAATAAACCTTTGGAAGAAGTGCCCTTCCTGTAATGGAGCCTGTCCTTATTTATCACAGAGGGTGGATGAGCCAGCTTGGGTGCCAGCCTGGCCATGATCCTCGTGTTCCCCTGTAATCTGCTGCCTCAGTTTCCCCTGTGTGGAACAAGGACACCCTGTTTGCTTTGGGGGAGAACACCAAGTGTTTTAGGGGCTCTCAGAGCATCCCTTACCATGCAGCCCACTGGTAAGGGGCACTGGGAGATGTTTGCATGGCCTGGTGCTTCCACATCCATTTATGCCTGTACTCATCTTCCTGCTCATATGAAGAGTTGTTGCAAGGATTAATGGCTGTTCGATTAGGGCCTGGGCTGTTTGGAAGGGAAGGAAGGCATGGAGGTGGTGGGAAGGTGAAGGGTGGTGAGCAGAAATGTTCTGGAAGTCTGGAGCACAAGCCCCTGGCCCCATTTTGGCAAGGGCCTGGAGTGACAGGACAAGGGAGAAGGGCTTCCCACTGCCAGAGGGCAGGGTTAGATCCCCTGTGAGGGTGATGGGGCCCTGGCACAGCTTCCCAGAGAAGCTGTGGCTGCCCCTGGATCCCTGGAAGTGTCCAAGGCCAGGTTGGACAGGGCTTACCTAGGCTAGTGGAAGGTGTCCCTGCCCATGGCAGGGAGTGGAACTGGATGAGCTTTAAGGTTCTTTCCAACCCAAATCATTCCTGCATTCCGTGATTCAAGGCTGGAGAGGAATTGCAGCTGGGATATTTCATTTTTAGCTGCCTTCTGCCAAATGGAAAATGACCAAAACTATAAAGTGATGTGTGACAGCGTGAAGGTCACCACGCTTTTCTGTTTCCCACGTGGAGCAGGAGTGAAACATCTCTTCTGTGAGGGCACTGTGAGCAGGAATAGCCTGGCACCGTGCAAAGCAGGGGTCTCTGGGCTTTGGACACCCCTGGCAGTGCCACAGCAGCATCCTGGAGCCTGATTAGGGTGCAGAAGCTTTGCCAGCTCCCAGACTCTTTTCACTCCATGCCTGGAGACTGCCTTGCTCTCCCTGCACTGGGGCCACACTCAGCCCTGGGAGGGGTTTTGGGAGCGTTTATCACTCGTGTTGGGGTGGGGAGTTCCTGGTCAGGCTTCTCCAGCTTCGCATCCTGGAGCGGCCGGTAAAGGGAGGGGTTGGAAGATTAATCGGAGTCTTGTTTCCCGCTTGTGATTGCTGGAGCAGCCGTGGAGAGACTAAAGGCAGCAGCCTGGCAGCAGCACAGATTCCTGGGCTGATTTTTATTTCCTGACCTTTATTTCTCTGGTTGCACCCCTTTTCCTGGCACTGCTGTGAGTACCTGGGACCATGCAGGAAAGGGGAGGGAATGGGGATGCTCAGCTCTGCCAGTTGCCCACGGCACATCTCCTCCTCCTGTTTGGTCGGGATGCAGGAATTGAGGCAATTAATCTGTATGTCTGCTTGCTGCAAACAAATAAATAAAACCTGGGGGGTTTTCCCCATCTGTTTCTTTATGGTGTTGCTCTCACTGTTATTCTCGTTGTGTTTTGTTGTTTTGGTTAATCTTTTTATATCTAAAACAAGGGAAAGATGTGACTCTGTGAAATACAGTATCTTTTGATTTTGTTTCTTTGTGTTGGTGATAGTATTTTCTTTCCTGGGCAGGGGAGGGTCAGTGTGAGCTGGGTTCAGGCCGTGACTCCTTGCAAAGAGTCTTGTCCTGCACTGTTTGCTCCAGAGCAAAATTGCCTTGAGTCCATTAGGGTAGTTGCTGTTGATTCCTGAGCTCTCCAAGGATCAGGTGCATGCTCTGGGAAAGCAACTGAATGTTTACCCATGTCTCTGTGCTCATAAAGTAATGGAAAACTTAGGGAATAACTAATTTACTTACCTTTTCTTCTGTTTCCTCAGAAACTTTGATGGATACGCGGACGGCAACGGCCGAGCTGGGCTGGACCGCCAACCCACCTTCAGGGGTAAGTTCCACGAGTCCAGCTGACCCTTACGGCATCTAGGGAGGTCCATGCTTTTAACCCCACTATTTATGGGGGTAAAATACTGGTGAGAAGCCAGAGGAGTCTCAGTGGCAACAGCAGTGCCCCATAGGGCTGGTGTGTAGTGCCAGGGCATGGCTGAGCCAGGCTGAGCATCCTTCCCCAAGCCAGTACTGGGGCCTTGGTGAAGATGGAGCTTGTCTCCATCTCCATGCTCTCTCTTCCCCTTCCTGTCTTCCTTCCTCGTGAAGGGTTCAGCCCCATCACTGCTCTCCATCACCCTGCTCGTGCCTTCCTTCTCCCTGTGCCAAAAGGCTTGTAATTAGGAAACATTAGCAGGCTCCAAACAGCTTTCATACCTGGAACATCATCCATAATTGCACTCGGCAGTGCTCTTCCTTGGCTATTAATGTCACTTTTATGAAGTAATGAGGAACCAAACACCCTGAGGCACTTAAAACATCTTTTTTATATAATATGAGTCTTTGAGGAATGGAAGCATAAAATAACCTGACTCATATTCTCCTTGCAGAAAAAGTGAGAGATGGAGCTGCAGGTGGGAGGGGATGTGAGCTGATGGATGGGCACCATGGTGGGACAGGCAGGCTGGGAGCAGCAGCAGGGCCCGTCCCTGGGGACTCCAGGATGTGGCACCAAAAGGGAAAGGGTGCCAGGCTGCATCTTTGATTGGGTGTCACTGGCTTGGCCAAGTCTTCAAAAGAAATTAATTTGTAAACCATCACCAAAGCCGGGCTACACCTGCAGCAGGCGTGAAATCCACTCCAGACATGTCAGAGCCCCTTGAATTTGGATATTTTGCTACTGAATTGCTTTGGAAAAATTCTGAGCCCAGATAAATTGCTGGAAAAGTGCAGGAGGGGCATGTGCAGGTGATGGAGACAGGATATAAATAGCTGCCTGCTGCTGTTGTCACTGAAAGCCTGTGTGAAGCAGGCAGGGGGCTTGTGTTGTAAGGCATGGTGGTCTCACCCTCTGCAGAGCAGCACAGTGAAAGCCCTCCCCTGCCCCACCCCTGCATCCCACTGTGTGCATCCCTCTGTGCCTCCCTGCAGCCATCTAATTCTCACTCCTCTCAGAGTTCCTGGGGAGGCTTCTGCTTTAGAGGAGTGTGTATTAAATCTTCCACCAAGTATTTAAAATGCCAAGTCTTTTATCTAAAATCATAGAATCACAGAATCCTTTAGGTTGGAAAAAACCTCTCACACCATCAAGTCTATCCAACCATTAACCCACCACTGCCAAAGCCACCACTGATCCATGTTCCCAAGTGCCACAAAAGCTCTATGGACAGCTTTTAAATCCCTGCAGGAATGGAGACTCCACCACTGCTCTGGGCAGCTGTGCAGAGCTGGACACCCCTTTCTGGGAAGGAATTTTCCCCAGTATCAAATCTAAACCTCCCCTGGCACAGCTTGAGGCCATTTTTCCTTTTCCCGTCCCTTGTTCCCTGGAGCAGATCCCAACCTCCCCCAGCTGTCCCCTCCTGTCAGGGAGCTGTGCAGAGCCAGAAAGTTCCCCCTGAGCCTCCTTTTCTCCAGGCTGAGCCCCTTTCCAGCTCCCTCAGCTGCTCCTGGAGCTCCAGCCCTTTCCCCAGCTCTGTTCTTCCTCCAGACATGCTCCAGCCCCTCAATGTCCTTCTTGTCATGAGGGGCCCAGAACTGGACACAGGATTGGGAGGTTCCCCAGCAGTGCCCAGCACAGGGGATGGTCACTGTCCTAGTCCTGCTGGTGACACTGTTCCTGACAGGATGAGAGGCTCCTGGTGGCTGCTGGCTGTCAGCTCCTTCTCTGAGGCTGCTCTCATCTCTGTTGGGGCTGGAGGGATTTGATGAGCCACATCCTGACCCTGGGTTGCCATTGGTATGGGCTCTGTGCAGGCTTTGGGTCCCTTTTGGTGGTGGCAGCTCCCTGTGTATGCTGAGCTCCCAGAGGGGCTTTTTACCCCAGCTCACAGACGTGGCCTGGGCTTGGGGCAGGGGCTGTTGATGTTCATGCTGGGGCCTGATGCTAGCCAGGCTGCAGGGGCTGTGGTCTCCCAGGATGGCCAGTGGCAGGATGTGGGCTCTCCTTCTGCTCTTCCTGACGGACGTGCTTTAAATCTGACTGTAGACAATAGAACAACATTGACTTAATCCCCAGCTCCCTGTGAATTATTTAGTAGTATCTCATCAAAATGATGCATTTGTTGCTGTTAGAGCATTGGTGGCAGCAGCTGTTGGCACTGTGTGTCCTTTCAGCCACGGGGACCTGCTGCTCCCAGTGCCTGCTACCAGGAGTGCTCAACCCAAGGGAAGCATAAGGCAGTGCCAGGATCTGGCCCTGGACTCTACTGAAGGTTTTCCAAGGGCATTTTGTGTTCTTCCTAAATGAAACCTTGAAGTGCAGCAGAGTTCCTTGGCAGGTTTAGGCTCTGAGTTTTGAGGCTCTGAGGTTTTTGAGGATGGAGAGGAGGATTCCTGCAGTGAGGAGATGGGGCTGGTCTTAAACCTGGAGGAGAGCTCCTTACCTGGCCTTAATTGGAGGCAGGGCTGTAATGCAAAGCCCAGGTGGGAACAGCAAATGATGGCAACTCCCTTGGTCGGGGAGGACTGTACAGCTCCTGCTCTGCAAAGGTGTCTGCTCATGAAGGGGCACTGGATCCCCATGCCTCGAGATGGGGGAGGGTGCTTGTGCAGCACTTTCCTGGCATGGGAGAGAAGGAAGAACACTGGGCTGGATGAGAGAGGCTTTATTGCTGTTTTGGTAACCATGGCTTAGCAACAATGTGCAACCTTGAGTTCTGATCTTGGCTTAAGTGTAGCAGAGCTGAGTAGGTGGGTCTGGGAGTGAATGTGCTGCTGCACTTGTTGGCAGGGTGAGGAGGACCCTGCTTTGAAAACAAAAGGAAAAACCTGTGTTTTGTTACATCAGGGCTGTGGTTCACAGGAGGGAAACTTGGGGATGAGTTGAAAGATGTGTTTGTTCAGTGGAAAAGGGAAGAGAGGAAAAGATCTGTGAGGTTTCAGGGTTGGTTGTGGTGCATCAGCTTGTCAGGACTCTGTGACAGGGCAGGGTGGCATCACCTGTTGTGCCCTGTGTAAACACAAGCGTGAACGCTGCTGCAGCATCGCTTCTGGAAATTATCCCTGATACTGAGGGAGCTGCTTAAAGATTGCCATATGAATAATGCTGTTATGAGGAGACTGTAAACATGGATTAGTTAAAATGAATGGATTATGAGGTTGTAAATCTGTCTGTAGGACTCTAATGCCATCATAGACTATTCACAGTTTGCCGCTATCCCTTAATTGAAATTGTAGCCTGGATTATATTAATGCCCTTCTATAAATCGAATTGCGAATCTATATTCCCTCTCTCCACAGCAGTAATGTTTTATTTAGTTGGTTTTCTTTGCCGGGGGAAATGATCCCGTTGTGCTGAGAGCTTGGGGTCAGGCTTGCTTTCCAGCCCACGTGTTGGCTCGGGCTTTAATGAAGCTGTAGCCTCGTGTGCTGCCTTCCCTCCTGCCTCCAGATGCCTGAGCCATCTTTCTTCCCATTTTTATATCCTCTCAGAGCAGATAAGGCAGTTGCCCACGTGGAAAAGACATCTTAGCATCAATTGGGAGCAATGGGGAGAGGCATGGAGGGGTAAGAGCGTGGGGATTTCTTCTGGTCCCGGCCTGGTTGGTGTTCCTGCATGTGTATCACGTTGTGTGCCCATAACCACATTCCTTATCCCCTTTGGAGCTTTGGAATTGTCCTCCCAGCCCCGCCTTGTGAAGGGTGAGTAGCCATCACCGATCCCTCTTCCTTCTTCTCACCACTTCTCCCTGCTCCTTTCTGCAGTGGGAAGAAGTCAGTGGCTACGACGAGAACCTCAACACCATCCGTACGTACCAGGTATGCAACGTCTTCGAGCCCAACCAGAACAACTGGCTCCTCACCACCTTCATCAACCGGCGCGGGGCTCACCGCATCTACACCGAGATGCGCTTCACTGTGCGGGACTGCAGCAGCCTCCCCAACGTCCCTGGCTCCTGCAAGGAGACCTTCAACCTCTACTACTACGAGACAGACTCTGTCATTGCCACCAAGAAGTCCGCCTTCTGGACGGAGGCACCCTACCTCAAAGTGGACACCATCGCTGCTGACGAGAGCTTCTCCCAGGTGGATTTTGGGGGCCGGTTGATGAAGGTGAACACAGAAGTGAGAAGTTTCGGGCCCCTGACCCGCAATGGCTTTTACCTGGCTTTCCAGGACTACGGGGCTTGCATGTCCCTGCTGTCTGTCAGGGTCTTCTTCAAGAAGTGCCCCAGCGTGGTGCAGAACTTTGCCATCTTCCCAGAGACGATGACGGGTGCGGAGAGCACCTCTCTGGTGACGGCGCGTGGCACCTGCATCCCCAACGCCGAGGAGGTGGACGTGCCCATCAAGCTGTACTGCAACGGCGATGGCGAGTGGATGGTGCCCATCGGCCGCTGCACCTGCAAGGCTGGCTACGAGCCCGAGAACAATGTGGCTTGCAAAGGTGAGGCTGGCTTCGTGTTTGTTTTAGGGCAGAATGTTTGCCCCCGAACAAACTGTTTTGTGTGGTTTTGCTCCAGGGAGCAGGCAAGAATTTGGGAGCAGTGGTCAGCCTGTGGTTTCTCCATGTGCTCTGGTCACCAGACCTGGTGAGCAGTGTGGTGAGGGAGTGGGTGGTGATGCTGGTGCCGCTGCCACCCTGATGGAGGTCACCTCTGTGATGTGGTGCCTTCAAAGTGCTGTGCTCGCCAGACGGGCTCTTTCATCTGCCTCATTACTGCCCTGGCAGAGCCGGGCAGCTGCCGTCATGCCTGGCTGCTGTGGGGCTGCTCTGATTCTTGGAGTTAATTTGAATTGTTGTGCTGGTTTTTGGGTTCCCTGGCCATGCTGCCAGCGTGCTGCTGCCTGCTGGAGTCCTGTAGTGTGAGGTTATAAATATGGAAACAGTGCTCACTGCTTTTCATCTCCTTTTGCCCTTGTGGTGGATGTTTCCCAAATACCATTGGAGCGTTGCTTTTTTTTTTTCGTCGATTGGCTGCCCTTTCCTTCTCCTCTCCCAGATTAAGGTATTGGTTTGACATACTGCTTGAAAGGAGAGGAGTGAACTTTTTGCTCACCCTGTTTTATCACTTCCAAATAGCTTCTAGAAGGTCAACACCACCAGGACAAGGAAGGGTTGGGAAGAAGAACTGCTTAAGGGGTGGTTTGGCAGATTGTGATGGGAAGAAGTCCAACTTAGATCTCTTTTGGTGGAGGTGGGGGAATGTGTGTACCAGTAGGCTTTGCTGTGGTGCTCCTTGGGGAGCCCCTTAAGGTGTCCCTTCTCCACCTGTAACTCTGGATATGTGGAACTAGCAAAGCTGGGATTCAGGCTGTGGGGAAGCTTGTTGGATTGTTTGCTCTAAACCTAAGAATTTGTGTCGGTTTTCACCACGCAAAACCTCATTCCTATCTGGCCAGGGTGGGGGTGGTGACTCCTTCCTGTGCCAGGGTTCCGAGAACCAGGAAACCCCCAGAATCCTTTCTCAAACAGCATGGCTGGGGGATTCCTATGAGTTCTGTGGTTGAGCCTTAGGATGGTTTTGTTCCCACCAGGAGATTCCTGTGAGGAATCCCTCAGTCAGAGGGAGGGATCTCTGCAAGCTGAGTGTTTCTGGCGAGACCTTCCTCTGCTATTGAACCAACACACAGAAAGTACACATGGTTATATTGCAAAATGACATTTCTCATCATGGGAAAACAAATACTAATTTTAGCTAAACACTGAGATTGGGAAGTAATGTCACTGACAGAAATGGAGGAAAAGAGTGACAACGTAAAATCGTGGGTGTTGGTGGTGTTGACCTTTCTGCCAGCTGGATGAAGGTGGGGTCTTGAGTGCTCCTGACCCCTGGGAGGACTCTGATGCTCCTCTCAGTGCTTGGGGAAGGGCAGAGGGTTGACAACAGCAGGACGAGAAGCATGGGAGCAAACCTGCTGAGGGTGGGGGTTAGACCCATCTCCATGGCTTTTCTTATTTCCTTTTCTCATGCAAACTCCGCAAGGATTGTGAAGTGTTCATGCCATCAAAGCTACACCAGGCAGACCCCAGGAAATTGGGGATTTGTTGGGTTTTCTGTGCCCTGGTGCCTGTCTCCAGCTGTGCTCCCACTCCTTAGCACTGATCCCCAAGGAGAAACTGCTGAGCTCCTGGTGAGCTCATGGGGAGTGTGCTTTGTATTCAGACTCCTTGAGGCGAAGATTAGGGATCCTGGCAGCTCCAAGGAGGAGAAATATTCTTTATAGATTGACTGGCAGTGTGTATGATACTAAAAGGCACCAGAGTACACTGTGGGTGCAGGGCAGGTGGGTGTTAAATGGCACCAGGCTCGTCTGTGATTACAGGAATGTGCTGTTTGATGATTCCATGGGTGCTGGTAAGATTCTGTCTGTGGAAGAGAGCTCCTATGGCTGCCCTTTTCCAGTCCTGTTGAGTATTTTCCAGTTCCCATGTCAGGAGGACAGAGAAGAGGCTGGGATTGCACGAGACCTGTGTGTCTGAAGGTCCTGCTCAGTGCTGCTGAGGAACCCAAATCCAGTATATCCCCCAACCCCTCAAAGTTCACTAAAACACCTCCTAAAAGCTTGATCCAGGGTTAACATCAGGAATTTTGGAAAATTACCTGTGTTTGAATAAAAATCTGGCCTTGGGTTGGACTCTGGCTCCCTGGTAGTTCATTGGCCATCAAGCTCCTTCTTGTATCCCCATGGACCTTGGAGCTGGCAAGGGAAGAGCTAAGCCCACTGCTGCCCTTCGTGAAGGTTGGTGGGCAGGAGGCGGCACATTGCAAAGTTTAGAAATATAAATTCCTTGGTTTTCTATTTGACTTTGTTTCTCAGAAGGGCTTGTATTCCTCTGCCTGGTTTGCCTGGCCAGGAAGCTGCTGGGATTGCATCCTGGCCCCTGGGAAGCATGCACTCCTGACATCTGCTCCAAGCCTTCATCAGCCTGAGATGAGACACTTAACAGTCCTGTGGGAATTGTCACCAAGGGGAAAAAAAAAATCCCTCAGTATTTGAAGCCTGGGAAAATAGGCTTAATTCCTGTGTGGTGGAGAAAA
Organism: Cinclus cinclus; assembly: GCF_963662255.1. Taxonomy (NCBI): domain Eukaryota; kingdom Metazoa; phylum Chordata; class Aves; order Passeriformes; family Cinclidae; genus Cinclus; species Cinclus cinclus. The sequence goes on from NC_085055.1 coordinate 20,449,839, forward strand.
AGATAGGCTTGGATTGTTTAGCTCCCCCAGCTCTGTCTCATCCCTTGCTCCCCTGGGAAGGAGTCTGTGCCTATCATGGGGCTATTAGAGCCGAGCTGGTTTGTGCTGACAGTGGAGCTAGAGCCACTCAGGGATTCATTAATCTCAGCTTTTAGCAGCACCTATGGCTCGAGGGATGCAGGGGCAAAACGTTATCCTCCTTGGGGGTGCTTAGAGCCCTGAGGAGATTATCCTCATGTTTTGGGGTCAGAGGGATGGGGGGCTGCTACCACCACTGTGGCAGGATGGGCGTGGGGGAGAGGGGAGTTGTCTTTGTGCATCAGCCCCGTTGTTTGTTCCCATCCCAGGCTGGTTTGGCACAGACTCCCTGGTGCAGCTCTAGCTCTATGCCAAAGCCCAGCGGACTGCCCAGCCCATCCCCTTGGACACCCTGTGCCCGTGGGGGTGGTGGGTCAGGGTGAGATGGAGGCTCTGCCTGAATCCCAAATGAATAATTCATTTGGTGCGCCAGAGAACCCACGCTCTCTTCGGGCTGATATTAAATCCATTTGTCTTGCTCTGCCCCGTCCCTCAGCCCTGTTTTATGGCTTCCTTGTGTGGTCAAGGGGCAATGCATCATTGTGCTGGGGAGGAGGTGGGAGGGAAGGTGGCAGCAGAGATCACTGAGAGGTGGGGGAAACCTTGGATGAGCATGCTGGGTGGATTTTGCTTTTCCTCCTCAAGGAAGATCATTAAACCCTTTCTCTCCTGGTGTTTGAAACCTGATGATGGCAAAGGAACCCCTCACTAGAATGTTGGCAGCTGTGTCTCTTGGCTTTCATCCCTTTCGACTTTGAGGACTCAGCACTGTATTTCTGTCTGCTGGAATCATGCTGGCTTTCTCTCTGACCTTCCCAGTGCTGGGCACTAACTTGGGTGCACAGAGAAGGAAAAAGTCTGGAACTGAACTGGCTTTGTGCTAAATTTCTATGTTGTATTTATAAACCCAGGAAGAAGGGGTGAGAGAGCAGTCCTGCTGTTTCCTGGCCTTGTCTCACTTTCAGTTTTCCCCTCCTGGCAAATTCCTGTGCTGGCACGTTCGGGAGTCTCCAATCTGCTGCTGCTGGCCTGTCTGCTACAGCAGCTGGAAATCTGACCTGGCAGGGGGAAGAATCAAAATAAACCCCACAAAACAAGAGCAAAGCTGGGCTGTATTGCCTGCAATGCAAAGACTGCTCATCAAGCAGCCTTGCTTCCAGGCATCCCTGGCTTTCCATGCAGCAGCCTCTCTCCTGTCCCATCTCCAGCCAGGTCCCCCCATCCTTCCTCACCTGCTGACCGATGTGCTGGGCTCTGCCCAGCCTTTGCCAAAGCTCTGTGTGGGTTTATCCTGATCTGCTTCATCCCTTTGATTTCCCTGTCTCCTTTCTGTGTTTGTCCTTCCCTTCTGCCTTTTGTGGAGGAATGGATTGGGGAAAGGAGCAGCAGGAGGGGCACATCCGACCTTGAATGTTGAAGGAGTGAGCAGCTCCATGCTGGTTCCCCTGTTATCCTCCTCCCCTGCTGAGCAGCCCTGGTGATAATTATTGATTTCCTCTACTTATCCATCACAGAAGATTGGAAACAATGTGGTTTATAAAGTGATTTTTAAAATAATTGCAAACATTTTGCAATTAGTAGTAGAGCATTTTGCTATCATTTAAAGCAAGGGAATTGTCAGGTTTTTCCAATGAAATTGTTGCTCATGTTGAGAAGTGAGAATTTTTGGTCCCTAGCTGTGCCCTTGCCTGCCTTTTCCCTGCTCCATGGCCCAGCCTGGTGCCTCTGTACCATTTTGGGGAACCCAGGAGAGGTTTTCTTGGGTAATGAAGGTGATGTTAGCTTTGTCCCATGGGTGAATGGCAGCAAGGGAGGTCATGGAGACACAGGACCCTGCTCCCCGTGCCTTTAGCTGTATCTATCCCATCCCAGTGTGCTGCAGCTCCATGCACAGCTGCCTGGATGCCTGGGGTAGGGTGAGCACCCCGGGCATTGGCAGGGGCTGAGGGGCTGCAGAAAAGCCTTTTTTTTTTTGCTTTTAAGAACAGCTTATTTTTTTATTTTTTCTCCAATCTACATGCACTTCTCTGTGGTTGGAAATCATCTTCTTTCCAGCCTCTGTGCTGACCTCTCTCCTCCCACCACTCCAGCATCTCATTCCAGCTTACCTGGCTTACAAGTGATTTTTTTTTTTTTTTGAGATTTTGACCTCTAAAACAAGTGGGGGAAAAACAAAGAGGTAAAAAGAAGGCGCTTGCCCTCCTCTTCTCTCCTTCCACTTGCCCTTGGATTTGGTTTAGCAGGGCACAGGATGAGGACAGCAGCATCCCAGAGTGGGCCAGGTAGAACAAGGGCTGGGGACAAAAAATAAATATTTGGGCTTAAAAACCATCAGCACTTCCTCAAGCTCTTTCCTGGGGACCAGGTTTAGGTCAACCAGTTAGTTTCCAAACCTGTGGGCAAACAGCTGATGCACACTGGGGTCTCTGCCTGGCAGCTGGGTAGAAAGGAGTGTCTGTGACTGATGCTCATGATGATTTAAGTGGTTTTTTAAGTGATGATGTTTCCCTGTGGGTTGGAATTGGGATTCCAGTTGGGATTTCCTTCTGCCCAGCATCTTATATCAGCATGCTGGGGCTGTGGATCTCCTCCTCCCCATGCATTGCTGTGCCTCTGCTCCCTAGGGCTTGGGCACCTGTGACACACTACCCCAGTAACCATCCCAAAAGCTGCTTTTAGACCCAAATCAGAGCAGCTGGGCACTTTCCACCCTGAACGGCAGCAAAGGTGTCTAGGGGCTGTTTTATTTCAGGCTTAGCTGAGCCACAAGCCTCTGACTGCTCAAAATGGGCTTTTTTCTCCTTTATTTTTTTTCTTTCCTTTTGGTTTTCTTTTTTTTTTTTCCCCTTTGGCACAATATCAAATTTCCTGCCCTTCTCCCATCCTGCATCAGCCCTAGCCGTTCTCCCTGCTCGGGCTATGCTGGGAAGTGGCAGCTCTGCCAGCTCCTGCTGAATCCTGGTGGCAGTGCCAGTGGGAAGGAGGGAGGGATGCTCCCCTTTGTTGGAGGGGCTTTGCCTTTGGCTGGAAGCGATCTCCCGGCTTCCACCACTGGGTGGAACAGGCAGCCCAGTTTTACCACGGCCACACTGTGGAGGAGAAACAGTGGAATCACACAAAAAAAAAAAAAAAAAAAAAAAAAAAAAAAAAAAAAAAAGAGAGAGAGAGAAAAAGAAAAAAAAGTGTGATTTTTTTCCTAAATTGTGCCTTAGTGAAGGCATCCATTAACCTCAGTAATAATTTTGCAAGGAAAATGTCCAGGAAAACCTTGTTAACTTTTTTTCCTAATGAGAGTGATGGGTTTTAATGGAACTCTTAATTAGACATTATTAGCCCAAATGTGCCTGTGATGGATTCAGGCCCTTTTCCTTCTCCCAGCACAGGGATGGGAAGGGTCCATGAGTCCTGGCTGCTGTCAGGGAGGAGGCTTGAGTACCACAGCCACCCCTCCCTGTCCCTGTCCCCAAATCATCCCTGTGATCCAGACACATCTGAAGGAGAAAAAAGGGGGAAACACAGAAAATATCCCAGGCAAGTTATGAGTGGGGGCCAAGTGGGCTTTGCAGGGCTGGGATTCCCAAGCTCGACTGTCCCAGCAGTGACCTCAGAGGGATTAGGGAATGGCCCACAAGTTTCCATGTATGGTTTTATTTTTCCCACTTACCACTTTTTTTCCCTCTTAAATTGTTCCATGGGCTGTTTATGTATTTCTCTTTCTTGTAGTGAGAATTTCTGAGTGTTAATAACATTGATTCCAACCTTAAAACAAGAAGAAACTCCTTTGATTTTCCCACTCACTCAAGGGTCTTTCCTTGTGGCTGCTTGCAACTGGAGGCATAAAACTGCTTCCAAACCCTTGTTCTGTTAGTTCAGGAAACTTTCTGTGGTAGCTGAAGAACATGGGGAAATTAATTTTTTTGGGGAATTTTGGGGTGCAGAGCTCCATGTGTGCGTATTCATGAGCATCCCTGCTGCAGTGGGCTGTGAAACCCACCCACCCATCTTTCCCAGCCTTCTCCACTCACCCAGCCCAGGAGACCTGGCAGCCTCGTTGGAGCCTTTGCTGTCCGGCAGGAGCAGGAATTGTTCTCCTGGACAATGGGAGAGCTGCAAGGAAGCACCAGATCCGGCCCGTGTCCGGCACCTTCATTGTTTCACCCTTGTTTGCAAACAGCCAGCACCTGGCAAACCCAGTGACTCAGCCAGGGACTTTTAAAGCCTTTCTATAACTTTTTCCTTTTTTTTTTTTTTTTTTTTTTTTTTACAGTCACGAGAGTGCTCCTTTGGGAATGGCTGTTCTTGCTGTGGTTTGCTTGCCAAGGGGTGGGAATCTCACCCATGTTTGGGTCTGTGCTGCAGCCCATGGCATGCTCCAGGCACCAGAGCCTCTCTCAGTAGGATAGCTGTAATAATTTAAAGCATAAAAAAGGGAGTTTTTTACCCTGGCTGGGGAAGGGTCTGGCACATCAGGAATGACTAAGGGAGCTGGGAAAGGGACTGAGCCTGGAGAAAAGGAGGCTCAGGGAGAACCTTGTGGCTCTGCACAGCTCCCTGACAGGAGGGGACAGCCAGGGGGCTCAGGCTCTGCTCCCAGGGAACAGGGACAGGAGGAGAGGGAGTGGCCTCAAGAGATTTAGTTTGGGAATCAGGGAAAATTTCTTCACCAAAAGGGCTGCCAAGCCCTGAAACAGGCTGCCCAAGGAAGTGATGGAATGACAATCCCAGGAAATGTTTGAAAGCTGTGTAGATGTGGCACTTGGGAACATGATTTAGTGGTGGCCTTGGCTGTGCTGGGTTAATGTTTGGAGTCAGTGACCTTGGAGGGCTTTTCCAACCGAGTGATTCTGTGGTTCTATAATAATAATAAAAAAAAAGGATTTTCCTATTCAAGCCATGTGATAACTCATCACCACTCCCCTGTGCAAGGCATCATTTGGAAACTGAGTTGGGCTGGAGTTGGGCTTTGTGGGTCTCCTGCAACCCCTGCTTGGGGAATCAGCCCTTCACGGATGATGTTTGAGTAAGTGAGAGACCCAGAGTGGTGAAAAAATCCATGGCCCAGGTGGAACGAGCTGCCCTGCTTTCCCCTGGCTGTCTAAGGACATTTGTATGGATTGGATGTGCCAGCTGGGACGCTGCTGAGGAAAGATGGAGCCCGCTAGGATGAGGGAGAAGTAATCAGTGCAGATACTGAGGTTTTAATTTGCTCCCCTCTCCGAGCCCGCCACGCGCTCGGATGGTGACAAATGGAGCGGTGCCGTGGGTGTCAGCTCTGAGTGTGGTACAAGTGGCCATTTGTCACGCCTGGTGCCTCAGAGAGCAGAGGATGCGTGGAGAGAGGAGCGGGGTGATTCAATCAAAGCTCTCAAACAGGCCTTTGGAGGAGCCATGGGAAAACCCATCAGTCTTCAGCCGGTGCAGCACTCACGGCCAAGGAGCCTCCATGCCTTCTGTGGGAGCATCAAAGCGGACTTGTGGGCACTCCAAATTAAGTTCTTCACCCACCCCAGGAGGAAATTGCTGTTCTTCCACCCTAGGCTCTAGCAATAGCCATGAAAATTTCATTATTGGCATGGAGGGAGCTGCATCACTTAGTTTTTGTGTTCAGTGCATGACTCACCTGCTTGTGTCAAATTTATTGTATGAAGTGGATTTGAGGCAGGAGAGCTGTGGGCTGGGGTAGGAGCTGGTCACCTTGGTGCTCTCAGTGTGGCTGCATCCTGCCTGAGCATGGCTGGGCTCCCAGCAGCAGCACCCCTGTGAGCAGGGAGCAATTCCTGGGATAATGCTGTCCTTGTCTTGTCTCATCCCTTCCCTCCCTGGAGCTCTGGTGGGTGCAGGCAGAGCTCTGCCATCTCCTTGCTGGTCTGGGGGAGTGTTGTGGAGTGTGGGGCACAGAGCTGTGTGCCAGGCTGCATGTGGAGAGCTCCAGCCTCAGGTCTGCTCTCTGGACTTCGCTGCCTAAAACTTGTCTGTAAAAGCAGGGGCATCCTGGAAAATTATATCCACGGGGAATTATGAATTGAATTTCCCTCCTGGCTCAAGCAGCTTTGCTGGGTCTGCAGCCCAGAGAAGAAATTGCCCTTGAGGAGAGGCACGATATTGACTTACACTTTTACTTTTTATTTCGTTCTTTAATATAGTACATATTGCACCCAGGCTCAATGGATCTGCCCTGGCCTTGGACGTACCTTTGGTAGGGGTTGGTGCACAGTGGCGTGTGTCCCCTCCATGGTGCAGAGGGACCTGGTCACCCTCCTCACAAGCAGGGATTACTTTGATGTTTACAGGTTTTGCACTGATGTCAAACAGGGAATTTGAAATGTTTCTGGGCATGGCAGAAAGGTTCTCTGTCCATCTGGGTGTTTCCAGGGACTGTCATTCTCTGGCTAAACCCAAATCTCCTGGTTCTACCTTGGACATCTGTTTCAGCACACCAGGCAAGCAAGGGTGGCAGTGGTGGAGGAGGGTGACAGGAGAGACCTGGGATTATCACAGATCTCCTGCTCCACATCAGATCTGCTCCTGAGCTCTTAATCATGTGTTATTATTGTAGACAACTTATTCTTAGAGAGCCCAAGGTGCAAATTATGTTTTACAGCTAAGAAAAGCTTCCGGAGCTGCCTACGTACAGTAAATCCCTGCAATATTGGATGGCTTTGACTTATGTGTAGCAGATGTTGAAAATGGAGGAGACCACTCCTTTGTGCCTGCTTGTTGCTATCACCAGCATAGACACAGGTGTAAATTTAGGCAGGGAGAAGCTGTCTGGGCCCAGAGGTGGGGTCAGTGGGTGTTCTTCCACCCTGCAGCTCTGGACATCTGTCCTGTCCCCAGTGGTGGCACCAAAATGGACAGTGCCGGAGTGTTCACACTGCTTGCACGAGCTCCTTTCCTGTCCAGGAGCTCTAGAGCAGGTTGCCTGCCCTCCCCACAGTGGTACAGGGGTGAATCATGGAAGCATGGAATGGTTTGGCTAGAAGGGCTTTTCAAAGGTGTCACTGTTGTTGGTGCGATGTGTCCCCTCTCCTCTCTGCAGCTGGGTAGAAAGGCACCTTTCCTCCCAGGAATAGTAACTGTGGCTTGTTCTGCTATAAATATTCATTGGGAAGCTCTCTTAATTGTTTTTCTAATTAATTCCGTGCATGGCACTCTTGGGGTGGATGAGGAATGTGCCTTGGTTGGGAGATCCTCCCATAGAAAAAAATCTGTTCCTCGCCACAGTCCTTCAGCAGTCAGCCAAACCACAGCCCCCCAAGGCTCACCTCCACCAGCATGGCAGTGTCCTGCTCCGTGTTGGGATATCTCAGCACCCCAGTGTGACTCGAGGCACGATGTCCTGCAGTGCTGTGGCAGGGACACAGGGAAGCTGTGTGCCCCCAGTCCCTGCCTGTGCCAGCAGTGCCAGCCTGGCCCCGCAGCTCAAACTCTCCCCAGCCCCATCCTGGGGTGACTCTTCCTTCATGGTGCCAGCACTAACAAGGAGCCACTTCAGATGTAATTAATGAGCACTTGATGTTCTCTAGGTCAAGGGGACACTGCATGGCATGAGCTGGAGGAGGTGCTTAATTAGTTCCTGTTAGGGATGGGAGATGATTCCTTCCCAGCCAGGAGGGGACTGTGCTTTGGGGAGCCCAGTGGTGATGTAACCCCAATTTCTCAGTCAGAAGAGGGGCTGGAATTATGGACTGACATCGATGGCTCCCAAAATCTCTAGTTGCAGAGGAAAGGTGCATCTTTTTCAGGGGGTTCATATCCACAGCCCCTGCCAGCAACTCTGTACCTGGGGGAAGAGCTTCTGGAGATCCTCCAGGAATTTTTGTGCCTGATCATTCCCTGTTGATGAGATGGCTCAACAGCTCATGGAGGCATTGAGGGTGAACACCATGTGCTGGGTTAGGTGGCACGTGGAAGTATCAGCTCTTCCAATACTTACCAGTACTTATCTGTGTCTGTTGACTCTGGAGTTTCACATTGCTGCAGTTCATGGGGGAAGAAAATATTTCTCCATGGAGCCTGATGCCGGCAGTGGGGGTAGAGCATCTCTGGGGGTTATGTTTTTGGGACATAAGTCCTGGCCTGAATCTCAGTCCCCCATTTTTTTTCTCCTAACTCATTGTGAGGCTCACTGTGGATGACAGATGGTGGTGAGACATTGGCCTTGAACACTTCCAGGGATAGGGCAGCTGCAGCTTCTTTGGGCTCCGTGTGCCAGGGCCTCACCACCCAAGAATTTCTTTCCAATTCCCAGTCTAACCTTGCCCTCTGTCCATGTAAAGTCCTCCCTTGTGCTGTGACTCCAGGCCCTTGGAGCCCCTCTGGGCACTGGAATCTCCTGCAGGCAGGGGTGGTGACCCTGGCAGAGGGGTGCCAGGCTGCGGCTGCTAAACCTGTTTTTAAAGAAGAATATATGGAGGTTAAATAGCATCAAATCCTTGATGACAACTTCATCTCCCTTTCATCTGTTGACTCAGAATAATGAGCTGGGGCAGTGAGGATGGTGAGGAGCAGCCTGTGCCTGGTACTGCCATGGCCACATGTCTGCTGCTCACTCTGCTGTGAACCTCCCTGTATATGTGTATGAATTGTCTGGAGTTTTGATTAATTTATGCAGTTTGATCACTCCAAGTGGCTGGTTCATGGCAAGGAAGTGGAGCTGTGGTGAGGCAGCTGTGGCATGGGACTGGGCAGTGAGCCTGCAGCCAAGTGGAAACTAAAACAGAACAAAACCCGAGTGGGAGAACAGTGATTTGGAAAAGTGACCATAACAAATGTTGGGTTTTTTCCCCCCGCTGGCTGTTCTGGAGAGCAAAGTGAGTTCCCTGCCCTGTGGCAAGCTGGCAGCCCCGTGGCACCATCTGCCCAGGGCGTGCCTGCTCTTCTCTTTGCATCCATCTGGGACAGATTTTCTCTTCAGACCTTCAAAATTCCCCAACCATGAAAAACAGAGAGAGTGAAGCCCAGAGTGGTGATTAAATGGGTGAGCACGGACCTGTTGGGAAGCTGCAGGCAGTGAGCAAGCCAGGCACGTGGCAGCCTGAACCAGCTGCTTCCATGCCCTGCTCCAGGCTTAAACTCCTTGTTTAGGGCCATGATGTCACCTAAACAGTTGGTGTTGAAGCTCCTTTGTATCCAGAGACCCTTCATTTTTCCAAGCAAGCCTTTCTGAAGGAAAACTGCTGCTGGGTGAGCGTTGACTGCATTTTGCTTCCAGCACAGCATGCACTGTGGTGAGCATTTCAGTCTGTGAACACCTTGCTCCATCAACCAGGTATTTGCTCCCCTGGAGCCAGGGGTGGTTTTTTTTGGGAGAGGTGAACAGGGATGCATCCAATCCTTTTGCTTCTAATACGCCTTGCACAGCTCCTTACCCCTCAAGCACCTTTGAAATCCTGCCCTGCTCTAATTCATTTCTCATCCTCGAGAAGAAAAGAAGAAAAAAAAAAAATCAGGCCTGAGAAAGGTAAAACCACATTGAATTTTACTTCCCTCCATGAATAAAGCATGGCAGGCCGGCTCTGACTTTAATTTACATGTGTCCCAAGGCGGATCTAAGCCTGTTCCTCCCGAGGTGGAGGACTGGTTTAATTAGCGGCTGTCACACGGAGCAGGGGCCACATTCCTCCGTGCATCCCGTGCCTGCAGGATGCTGGCCCGGATGCTGGGAAGCTCATGTTTATCTCATGAGTTTATCTCATGAGTTTATCTCATGAGTTTCTGCCTGTACAGTGCTGAAGGAGAGGAACGCAGTGTTTGTCACTTGAATGGCCCCGAGGCAGGAGCATCTCTGTGTGATCCAAAATCTACAAAACGATGAAGTTTGCACCAAAATGAGGTTTTGGGACAAGGATCTGGGGACAAGGCTCTGCTGGGATATCCTGTTCCCTTGTGCTGCAGTTTCTGGCATGGCTTGTGGTTCTGTGCTGAGCTCCCTCCTTGGGAGCAGGAGGATATTTCAGTGCTGGAATGCTTGGATTTCCCTGTTCCTCCACCCAGGTCATGCTCTTCTCCCTACACCAAGGCCTGGATGTTGGGATTTGGTGGCTGATGGGGTGTTTAAGGGCTGAGTCTCTTTCCTTGGCATGGTCAGGAAGGTGGGATCCGTGTACCCTCCCAGCTCTCCTGGCTTGGCATTGCTCCCAGTATGGAAAGCTCTCTATGGTAATTTGTGGATGCCTGGGGGAGAGTGGCATGGCAGAGCACCCCCCAACACTGCTGGCTGCCTGCTGGGCTCCCCGTGGCCGGGTCAGGCTGAGATGTTCCTGGAGAAACACTTGGCTTAAAAGAAAAGGCAATCAGATGATTAAAAAGTAGGTATGGGGGCAAAATCCTCACAAAACAACCTGCCAGCCCCCTCCCCAGCAGAGAGGCAGGAGGGAAAGGTTGACAGGAGAGCACCATGTAGGGATGCAATTAAACCTCCCCACTTGGATGTGTGCAGGGAGGATAACAGGGGAGATGAGAGCAGGGTGGGAAAGGAGCACCCTTGTCACCCTTTGATGGTGGGAGATGACAGCCCCTGCCTGAGGGTGACAGCCTCCCCAATTCTGCTGCTTTTCCTCCCAAATTGCTGCCTGTGTCATCATCATATCAAAGACATTGGAGCCCAAATGCAAGGACTGTGTGGAAGCCCAGGGTCCCTGTGTGTGTGTCCCCAGGGAACACGGTGTCAGCAGTGCCCCTGGCACTGACCTGGAGGGCAAGCACGAGCCCTGGGAAGCTGTGCCAAGTGCCTGCCCATGTAGTCACAGCATCCTCTCAATGACGCTTTTCTGTAGCACACAATTTCGTGTGGGTGTTTATTTTTATTATTTATTTGTCTGGATGGTGTCTCTTAGCTGAAAGTGTCTCTGGGAGGATGTCCTAGCTGGCATCTCAGCTGCTCAGGGTGACAGCAGGATGGCAAGGAGAGCATTTTAAAACACCCATCTCTGGGCTAACTGGTTTGAAGGCTGAAAAACGGATGGGTTTTTTTTCTTCCTTTACTTTTTAATGTATTTAAATATAGATTCAGTGTCAATGGTGTCAACAAAATGCACGAGAGGTTTCTAACAAGCATCTCCTCCCGTTTTTGGGGGGGTTTCATAAAAAAATTAAAAGCACAAGGTGTTGGGTTGAGGAGCCAGTATTTTTTCTTAAAGATAAATTATAGTTTGCAGAAAAGGGGGGTTTTGAACCTCTTTCTGGCAGGCTGCAAATGCAGTGAGCCACAGTTTCTCCTTTTTTCCTGACCTGTCCTCAAACCCTGCTGCCCATCTCCCAGGGGTGCTGGTAGGTGCTTCCACATGTCTTTTTGGAGCAAGGTTGGATCATCCAAGCTCTTTAGTGCCTTTGCACCTGACAGTGCTCTCCACACCTCCAGCTTGCTTGAGGGCATCATCTTGTGCAGCCCTACTGCTTCTACCACAACTTTTCATCACCTGCTGTGCTAGAGAGCCACAGGTGTGCTTAAAAACATGGGGATTGCCCTGGAAATTGTTGGACCCAAAAGGGAAGCCAAAACAATTGTGAATTTGGGGATACCTTGGAAATGGGGTTAGCTGTGTCACAGCAGGGACAGAGGGGCATGGGATGGATGAGGCACTGATGACTTGGATTGCTGGGTGCTGGTGAGGGTTATGGCAGGTCAGGGCTCTCTGAATTGCTGCTGAATCTGTAATTCCTTGGAGAAGCTCCTACTTTAAAATCCAAGAAGGAAAAATGCCACTCTGCATCCCCAGGGAGCTTTAGAGCAAGTTAATGTAGAGGCAATGTCTCCTTTCTTTCTTCCTTTCTTCTTTTTCTTTCTTTTGACTTAAGCTTCCCTGAGAGAGTAATTAAAAAGTGCAAGTTCCAGGTGCTAACTGAGAGGATTTAGTTTGAGAGTGAAACGCTTGGATACCCCCATGCTTGAATATCCCCACACTTGCAGCCTTTCCACAGAGGCTGTGGCTTGCCTTAGGCAGCAGCAGGGATGGATGAGCTGAGAGATCCTGCTTATTTCTGGCTCTTTCTTTGACTCCTGGCACCTCGAATACAATGATGCAGGATACAGGTGAGTGTTAAGCAGTAAAAAGCCCTCTCAGTGCTGCTTTGTGCCACCAGTGCTTCCATATTCCATCCTGCTGCTGGGCACTGAGCAGACTGCCCAGGGAATGGGCATGGCCCAAGGCTGCCAAGGCTCCAGAAGCATTGGGACAATGCTGTCAGGGATGCACAGGGTGGGGTTCTTGGGGTGTCTGTGCAGGAGCAAGAGCTGGATTGATGATCCGTGGGGATCCCTTCCAACTCAACATATTTTGTGGTTCTGTGATTCTGTGGTTTTGGCATTCTCAAATTCTGTGGTTCTGTGATTCTGTGATTCTGTGACTATGTGATTCTCAGATTCTGTGGTTCTGTGGTTCCCAGATTCTGTGATTACCAGATTCTGTGATACTGGGGGCTGCAGGGGGAGGTGGCAGTGGGGACACAGCTTTGCGGTGCCTTCACTGAGTGTTTGCCTTGTGTGAGACATGTGACATATCCCTCCTCTGAGCCTTTGAGTGGGGGTAGAAGAGGTTCAGCTCTGGCTGGGAGTCCCCAGTTGTATCCAGCCCTATGGCCACATCCTTACAATCACCCCTTGGACATGATGGCAACTTGCAGCTATTTTTCCCCCAAACTTCCACTGATGACATCTTGCTGCAAGAAGCCTGAGTTTCACCAGCCCCTCAGTGATGTTCTCTCCCACTCCCAGGCACGTCAACCCTGGAAAAGGGGTCCTGCTGGCAAGCTGGCACCTGGGATGTGCAACATTCCTGGTGTGCAGGCAGGATGATGGATCTGTGGGCAGCTTTGGATTGTGGGGGGGTTAAATGCTGAGCATCCTCCCTGCCGAGCAGCACGGAGGAGTTCTGTGCCTCAGCATTTACAAACACACCCTTGGTGCCTAAATGTGAGGAAATGGATAGTTAAGCACATCATTAATCTTATCCGGCCCCCATAATCAACAATCAATTAATTCTTCTCCAGGCTGAAGAGATGTGGGTTGTGCTGTAGGCTGGACACTGGCAGAAAGAGCCTCTTCCCACAGACGAAGCTGAGGCAGAGCCTCATCCTGCACTTGTCCAGCACACTGTCATGGATGCAGGCCTTGCCAGCTCCGGGAAGCTCTTGGAGCAGCCCTTAAATTAGGGCAAATGTTGCACTGGCCTTTAGTGGGGTGATGTAGTGCTCCCTCCTGGGCTCGAGTCCTCCATCTGAGCCTTGCACTTGGACTGTAGGTTTGCCATGTGAAGGATTATGGATCCCACCGTGGCATTGCAGGGCCCTGGGGGTTTGTGTTGTGTTTTCAGTATGAGGTTCATGGTTCAGCTCCCCCAGAAAGAGGCGACACACCAGCAACAGCCAGAGCAGAGTGCTGCACCCATGGCATCTTTGGGAGGGAGGAGAAAGCATCCACTTCCCCGAAACTGTGGGAGGCTTTAGGCAAGCACAGTGTAATTACAGGAGAGAAAAGCTAATTGGTAATAATAGCAATTAAGAGCCACATGCCTGCAGATTACAGGAATTTTTGGATAAGTGAAGTGATAACGGGAACCTGTGGACACTGGGGTGCAGGGTGCCATGTTCAGGTGTTTTGACAAAGCGTCACTTGGATTAATTGTAATTAAACATTAACAAACCTCTTCAACCAACCCACCAACATGCCCTCAAGCTTAAAACTGAGGCTTGTTCATAGCACTGCAATCCTCTCATCATCCTCCTTCCCTCCTCCATCCTCTTCCCTTAAAACACAGGTGGATGTTCCCTGCTACCACTGCCTTCCCCTTCCTGCTCCTCCAAAGAATCTGGCATGTTTCAGGTGTGTTCTGACACATCCTCCACCTCCAGAGCTCACAGGTTCCCCTTTGCACATCTCATGGCTGCTCACCCTTCCTGTGGGAGCACAAGGCTGCTGGGACATGGTGGGGGAGGTGATGGTGGGAAGGGAGAGGTGAGGAGCTGGAAATACACTCGAAGCCTTGGTGTCCATTTGTGGTTTTGTCTCTTGTCTTGTGTGTCTGTGTAACTCTGCCTCCTTGTGCTGTTATGGGAATAGGGCTGTGTGTGTGTGGACTGGGGAAGGGTCTGCATCCCTGTGCCTTCTGGTGTGGAGCATCCTGAAGGTGCCCCTCAAACCTTCTGGACTCCATGGTGACCCTGTGTGTCTCACTGCCCACTGCGTGAGGCGGTGGGTTATGGCCCTGAGTGCTTCCTTAAGATGCCACAGGCATGGGATGGCTGTGGTGGGATGTGGAGGACTCGGCAGTCCTTCCGTGATGGGGAAGAGGAGGGACAGTGGGAGATGGTGGCTGGTTCCTCTGGAATGCCATGTCCTCACCCAGCTGTCAGGGCCACTGGAATGAGACAATTAATTGCAGCCAGTTGTGTGCCTCAGGCTGGGGGGGGAATCTTCTGAATAGTAAAATTGTAAAATATTGTTTTGATTTATTCTTTTATATCATCTATTAATATCTGGAAAAGCTGTGTGAGCAGGAGGCCTTCATGAGTTTTGAGTGACAGGTTAAAGGGCTCCAATAAAGATTAGATGGTCCACTATCTCCCAAGGAAATTGCATCAAAGTGGTTACTCCTGCTTGCTCCTATTAATTTCCTCTTCATGGCTGCTAGGAGATGCCTCATATCCTGATGCAGCAGACAGGGGCTAAGAGGCACTTTCCATTATCTCAATCATCGCCGTGTTTATGAGACACGTCGGGTGTTTCCCTGCAGAGCTGTGCCTTGGGGGGGATGGTGTGGCAGGGGCAGAGCTGGGAGCTGAATGGGGCTGGGATCACCCTGGTGTGAGGCCAAGAACAATCTCTCCTGGGCTGGATGGAAGTCTGATCCCTTGGGTACATGTGCCAAAGTACAGATATGCCCTTCTGCAGCCTTTGGTTCCGTCAGATTTTGTTAGATGTCAGGGATGGATGAGCATCCATTCATCAGTGCCCATTGCTGGGGATGGGTGGGGTGGGGTGGAGATGAGGGACCCCATCCCTGTCACTCCATCCTCGCCTTCTCTCCGCAGAGCAGCGAGATGGTTGATTAATGAAACCTCCCCTGTGGCTGATTAAACCCTCACTGTAACTGGAACATCTTCTCCGTTATGAATTAGTTGCCATTTCCTGCTTGAATGAGCTCAGAGCCTGGGAAGCTCCAGCCCCAGGCTGAGAGGGATTAATGGGATGGACCCATAACACACTGTCATGGGCGTCACACCGACTTTTTAATTAAATATTTAAATTTTGCATGGAAAAAGAGCTGTGAGACTTGAGCCAGGCTGTTGGGGGTGGTGGAAAGGGACCGATCAGCAGAAGAGGAGCACTGTCCTGCCCCTGCTTGTCCATGTCCCCATGGGTGCTGCCAGGGACAGGGGTCCCACAGCCCCCTGCCATCCCCCTGCCTGGGTATGAGCAGTAGGGCGCAAAGCAGATACTGCAGCCCCCTTGCTCTGCCTGGCTAAAGGTTGTTGCCATGTGGTTGCAGTGTTTGTCTAGCGGCTTCAGGAATAATCTGTAGCCAATATGGAAAATTCTGGCTGTCCTAGATTCATGGGAAGGTGCTACCCCATTTAGCACTGATACAAGTATGAAGCTTTTCTGTCTCTCCTCTTCCTCTTCCTCTTCTTTCTCCTCTCCTCTTCCTCTTCTTTCTCCTCTCCTCTCCTCTCCTCTCCTCTCCTCTCCTCTCCTCTCCTCTCCTCTCCTCTCCTCTCCTCTCCTCTCCTCTCCTCTCCTCTCCTCTCCTCTCCTCTCCTCTCCTCTCCTCTCCTCTCCTCTCCTCTCCTCTCCTCTCCTCTCCTCTCCTCTCCTCTCCTCTCCTCTCCTCTCCTCTCCTCTCCTCTCCTCTCCTCTCCTCTCCTCTCCTTTCCTCTCCCAGGACCTGCTTTCCCCTGCATCCTTGGAACAGCTCAGGACCCACTTATTTTGCTCTGTCTTGCAGCTTGCCCTGCAGGGACGTTCAAGGCCAGCCAGGGCTCGGGGCTGTGTGTGCCGTGTCCCCCGAACAGCCGCTCCAGCGCCGAGGCCTCCGCGGTCTGTGCCTGCCGCAATGGCTACTACCGGGCAGACTTTGACCCGCCGGCCGCCGCCTGCACCAGTGAGTACGGGACCAGGGCTGGGGGCTGCAGGGTCTCGCTCCCCTCGCTCCTGGGGCAGCAGCAGGGATAAAGTCTCAATGCATGTGGAGTTTGTTTTATTTTCTCCCCCCTGTCCCACTGTGGATGGGTGTGCAAGGCGGACGGGTGGCGTGGCTCCACATCCCACCTTGCTGGCAGCCTCTGGAATTTATGCATCACCCGGGCAGCAGCAGTGATGGCAGGGAGATAGTCCCCAGGATAAATTAGGATTTAAAGTTATCTCCTCTGTCTGTCTTGTTCATAGTCTTGCAGATGGAGTATTTTTTAATAGGGGGAAGGCTGCATTAAGCATTGGTATTCAGCGATGCGTCGCCTGCCTGAGCTGCCTGGCATGGCAGCAGTGTCCTCAAGCCTGTCTTTTGGTGGAAAGAGAGCCCAGGAGAGAGAAAAGAGCTGCTGTGCTCTTCAGCCTGCTGGAAACTGAGGCCTCAACTCCCGCTAATATGTACTCCAGGTTCTTGAACCAGCCTATCATGGAGCTTTAGCACAAGGTTGCTCCGGACACCCCATGCTGGGAAGTGCCCAAAACACACATCAAGGAAACAAGGAAAGGATTTGTGTTTTTTGCTGGATCACCTGAGCTCTCATACAGGTATTCAGCAGGTTGCATAACTACAGATAATCTACAGGTCTTTATTACGCCTCATTACATGATTACACTGATTTACAACAGTGCTGCTCTATAGGAATACAGGAAAAAAAGTCTCTTTGCTGATTTTTATTTCTTCTCGTCAATGCTTGATTTTGCAGTGCTCCAATCTGAGGTGCCATCTGTTCACCCACAAAGTTTCTCTGTGTCAGGGGAGTACATAACATTGTGGAGCTGCAGGCAGTGCCCTGGACTGGAACCCTTCCAAGGGTGATCCCTGCAATTCGTGGGCCCCTGCAGAGGAGAGAAGGGGCTGCAATTAAAGTGGGAGGAATTTGTGGAGGCAGAGTTTGCTACTGGGAAAGGGAAGAAATGTGGGTTTTTTTTACTTTTCCTTGAAAAGATATTAAGTGCTTAAGGTATGGAGGGAGGATTGGGATTAAGGTTCCTGAGACAGGTTGCAGATTTTTGGGGGTTACTCACTAATATTGATTCCATTGAGCCTTTGTGACTCCTGCAGTCTTATTCCCCTGGGGAATCAAGGTCCTTCTCCCTGATCCTGTCCCTGCTGTGGCCCCTACAACCCTCATATAACTCTCTTTGACACCTCCACTGTGGAGAAGCCTGGCAATGCTGTGGTCCTTCAGGTACAGGGAAGCCTTTTCCAGCAAGGATGCTGCACTGCTGCTGCTCCACGACAGTCACTTTTACTCCTAAAGAGGAAAATGGCTAAAGGGAATGGAATTCTATTATCTTAAGTTTTTTTAAGGCTGTCATTTCTCCGGGCATTTGAACAAAATCTTTCATCCGCATTATCCACGGCAGCAGTTTAGAGAGGCTCCCAGAGTGTCTCCATGCAGAATGACCTCTCCATCCCACCAGCCATGTCACCATGGTGCTGATGAATCTGTCCCTGTCCAGCCTTTTCCCTGGCCACTAACGGGGCTGATTTATCCACAGCCCTAATGATGTTCCCTGGCACACATACACAGGAGGAGGGCTCCTGTGGGATGGGTTTCCTCAAGACAGACTGTGCTTCTCTCTCTTAACCCTTCCTTGCAGGTCAAGTCCTCCATCATTTTTATTGCTCCCTGTATCATGGCAAAGTCCTTTTTCTTTCTCGGAAGTGCAGCTCCCAGCCTGGCCAGCATGAGGAATTCCTTGCTTCCCTTATTTGCTATAACCAAGCAGCTGAATTTTGTGGTTTTGGCTGTGGAGCTGTCTGGGCTGACCCTAGATCCTTCCCCAGATCTGTGCACATGTGTTTGTACCTCACTGATGCTCTCCTGGATTCCTCCTGAATGGACTGCAGCTCCAATCTGGCAGGGCTTGCAATCGGAGCCATGTTCAATTCCCATCCTCTGAAGCATTTGCAGTGGCTCCTGGTGGCTTTGATCAATGCAGTTTTAATCTCATCCAACATGGGAGCTGCTTACAAACCATGGAGTGTTGCTGGCTCTCCTCCATGCTGGGAAATTCCCGGGTTTCCAACTTGAGACATTGAACCCTTAATAACCACTTTCCATTTTTGACTTTCTCTTCTCCTGCTGCTCCGCTCGTCCTCCACGGTGCTGGCTAAGTGACTTTTTTCTTGCTGGGATAATCTGGTCGAGGTGCTTCTTCACGTGAACACTGTAGTTATCTCAGCATCTCCTGGTGAGGTTAAAATGTCTCCATCTTCACGGACAGATCTGCGTGCATTCCACAGGGAGGTTTTTTTGAGACTTAAAGCGGGTTTGTGGCATGGAAGTTGTCATCTCCACCTGGGAATCTTATGGAGGTGGTTGGAAAGCCTGACCCTGAGCTAAGCAAAGCTGTGGACACCAAATCCCTCCTGAGGGAGGAGGTGATAGGTAGTGCAGAGCCCTGGGGTGTCCTTCTCCGTGCCGGAGCCTCCACGGGAGGGCAAGGACCTGTCTCAACGCCTCTCCTTTCCCACAGGTGTCCCATCCGGCCCCCGTAACGTCATCTCCATCGTCAACGAGACGTCCATCATTCTGGAGTGGCACCCGCCGCGGGAGACGGGCGGCCGGGACGATGTCACCTACAACATCGTGTGCAAGAAGTGCCGCTCGGACCGGCGCGCCTGCTCCCGCTGCGACGACAACGTCGACTTCGTGCCCCGCCAGCTGGGGCTCACCGACACCCGCGTCTTCATCAGCAACCTCTGGGCTCACACCCCCTACACCTTTGAGATCCAGGCGGTCAATGGAGTGTCCAACAAGAGCCCCTTCCCTCAGCAGCACGTCTCCGTCAACATCACCACCAATCAGGCCGGTGAGTCCCTGTGATGCCAGGCAGTTTGGCTGTCCCACTGCCAGCTGTAAGCTCTGTGTGGAGTCAAGCTCTGTGCCCAGAAGGGAAAGTTCCTGGGGTGTGAGGGTGTGTGATGGCTGTGGTGCCCCCAGCCTTGAGTAGGGAGAAAGGCCGGGAGAAGAGGAGGGAAGAAGAATAGGGATAGGGAAGGGTAGCCTGTGCCTTGGGTAGGGTGAGAGTTGGCTTGTGGGAGGGTTATCTGATACCTGCTTTTATCTCCCTCTAGATTGCTTGGGGGTGAAATGGCACCACCACTTTCCCAGCTGGGAGAAGGGAAATGGGGTGAATCCAGCCTTGAATGACAGTGTGACTGTGTTACAGCACACAGGGAACAGCATCCTGGGGCTGAGTTCAGGCTCTGTCTCCTCTGGCACATCCCTCTCCCATAATTTTAATTTTGTCTCCTTTTCCAGGCTCCCCCGCTCCCTTTCCTTTCCAGTCAGGCATCAGGAGCTGAATGAGCAGCTCTGGGTCAAACAGGAATGCTGGTGGGGTTGGGTGTGCAGATGGCAAGGGAGCAGCTAGTCCTGGGATGCACTGAGGATCAGAGGGTGTGGAAACCCATGTGCGCTGGGTTTAAAATGGGAATGGGAATTCCTGCTTTGTGCCAGGGCAGGCAGCCTTCACCATCCTGCTCCCTCTGGATAGCACAGTGGAGAAACCTGGTGTAAATGTTTCAGTGTAAATATTTCAGTGTAAACCAATGTAAATATTTCAGTCTCCTGGCTCCAGGGAATACAAATTTACACTTGTGCCTGGCTGACATCTCTGTCTGCTGAACCACGTGCAGCCAAACCTGCCTCTTGTTTCCAGGCTTTTTTTTGCCTGGGGTGGATTTTTTGGGGTGTTTCTTAGCTCTTCTCCCACCATGGGGAGCTGGGAATAGCCGGGTTCACCCTCATCTGTCCATCTGTACCTCAGTTGTCCCTGTTTGTCTTGCAAAGGCTGATTACAAACACAGAAATGCTGGGCTGTGGGGTAACCTGATGGAAATTCCTCAGAGATATCCAGGGCATTGGTGCTCTCCCTCTAAAATCTCTTTGGCTTTGCAGCAGGTTTTTCCAACCATTTTCCCAGCTCCATCCAAGCTAATGGGAGTTAATAAAACAACAATCAATCTGAATGCTGAATTTCAGACCATGAGCATCTTCCTGGAGCAGATGTGAAGAGATTTTAAAAAATATAATATAGATTAAGTATTCTGAGTAAACAAAGGCAGTCTTGAACTATCCACATCTTCCATTGGAACCATGAGAAACAGGGCTCCTACCAGCTCCAGATTCCCTCCATGGCAGGATCCTGTGGCCCAGGCTGGTTGTGCTGGGAGGGAGGCATTTTCCCTGCCCAACATTACCCATACTCTAGACATGGTGAGGGGGAGTAGAAGGAGGGTGGAGATGGCTGGGCTGGGAGCTGTCTCTGTGGACAGGAAATGCCAGTGCCCCTTTGGATGTGGATACCTTTCTTTTGATAGGATTAAGTGCAGGATTAGGGCTGTATTCGCTGGCTCTGCCCCTGACAAGTTATCTTGGAGGGCACAAAGCATTTGGAAAAGGGTCTCCTGACTGATTTGGTGGCTCAGTGTCCCTAATGGTGGAACAGTGTTACTGTTTTCCTGGGAGAAGCACATTTGGGTGCTGTGGATGAGCATCCCCTGAGAGCCCCTAAGAGCAGCCCCAGCAGCTTCCCTGGGGCCAAAGCTGGGTTGGAGGGTCCCTGCTCTGGTTCCCTGTCACTATCCTCAGGGTGGGCAGATTTTTGCTTCCTCACCCCATTTCTGAGAGCATGTGGGGTTGCAGTTGTGGCACAGCTCTTTGGGTGCTGAGTGCTGGCTCCCCAGAGAGGCTGTTACAGCAAAAGATGTCACACAGAGCTGACCCTTGTCACCAAACCTTAGTTTGCCTGTCTGGGGAGAGCTCTCCTGTGTCTCTCCCACCATGGGAGACATCCTTGGAGCAAGAAGTCCCAGTGAGAAGGAACACCAAGGATTTCCAAGCCCCTAATTAAAATGAATAGTTGGTTTAAATAGCAGAATTCCCTCAGTGGCTTGCTGCTCAGCTTCCATGTAAAGCTGCTGAGATGCTGTTCTTCCCACTGCTAATGAGTGAGCTGGTCCCATGGGGAAGCCAGCCACAGTTATGGGAGATTTAGGATGCCGTGGGGATTTTCCCCCTGCTCAGGGCCATTTTTCCTACCCCTCTCCATTAATTTTCCCTCGCTCCCCTCTTCCTCGGCAGCCCCCTCCACCGTGCCCATCATGCACCAGGTGAGTGCCACCATGAGGAGCATCACGCTGTCCTGGCCCCAGCCCGAGCAGCCCAATGGGATCATCCTGGACTACGAGATCCGCTACTACGAGAAGCTGAGCCGCATCTGCACGCCCGACGTCGGCAGCACCGTGGGCTCCAGGCCGGCCCCGGTGAGACCAGGGGGAGCCCTGCCCTGGGGGCTGGGCTGGGGACATGGGGGCAGGGGCAACATCCATGGGCTCTGAGGCAGGCTGTGCTGGGAATGGTCATGTAGGACAGGCGCCAGGTCGCCCGAGCTGCCTCCAGAAGGTGGGAGCGAGTTGTGACTGCAGATGCTAAATCACAGAATCAGAATCACAGAGCAGCTTGAGTTGGAAAGGACCTTAAAGCTCTTCAAGTTCCAACCCACTGCCATGGGACACCTCTCACTAGATCAGGTTGCTCAGAGCCCTGTCCAACCTAAGCCATTCTGTCCCTGTGGCAGCATTTGTCCAGCACATCAGTGCCCGTGGCTGCCTTGGCTCTGCTGTTTGCTAGGATGAGCAGGGACCTGAATCATGGGGATGGCATCAGGAGGAAGGGAGGGGGTTGGAGAGGACCAGGGAAGGTTATGGAGGTTGTCCCTGCCCCGGGTCACTGCCTACCACTGGTCCTGTCCCTGGCAGCTGTCCTGTCCTGCAGGGGACACGCTCCCAACCGCTGCAGTGAACCGTGCCTGGCCCAAGCTGTTCCGTCCCTCCTGTGTCTCGCCAGCTCTAATGAATTCCTCTAAGTATGAATAATTAGATGATGTCACCAGTGGCCTCTCACCAGCAAAGGGAATGTGGTAAAAAATGAGTAGAGATGCATGAGGTTTCCACCAAGGTCTAGGCCAAGGACCTGTGCCAGCAGAGTAGGACTGCAGGGGTTGGGGATCTCAACAAAGAGTTACCCTTTAACCTGTTTGAGCAGGGTTTCATAGAGCACATTATGGTGTTTAGTGGCATCACAGAATCGTTTGGACTGGAAAAGATCTTTATGATCAGCCAGTTCCAACCCCTTTGCTGTGGGCAGGGAACACCAGGTTTCCATAACGGGGATGTTTCTGAAATGCACAAGGACATCAGTCATTTGAGGAGGAGGAATCTGTAATTCATAAATGTTTTTTGCTCTGGATGATCTTATTGTTTCCCTCTTCTGCTCCATGCTCCCTGCTCTCCTGGGACAAGGGGCTGCCTGGGAGGCACGTGCTGCAGGTGCCTCCCCACTTCCTCATGGGTCCTGTTTCATAAAATCATAGAATGTCCTGGGTTTAAGAGACCTTGAAGCTTATCTTGTTCCACCGCCTGCCATGGGCAGGACACCTTCCACTAGCCCAGGTTGCTCCAAGCCCCATTCAACCTGGCCTTGGACTCTTGCAGGGATAGAGCAGCCACAGCTTCTCTGGGCAACCTGTGCTGGGGTCTACCCACCCTCACAGGTGGCAAGATGCCTCTTCTGAATATCCAACCTAAATGTATTCTCTGTCAGTGGGAAGCCATTCCCCCTTGTCCTGTCGCTCCAGGCCCTTACAAATTGTCCATACCTATCTTTCTTGTAGCTCCCTTCAGGTACCGGAAGGCCACAATTAAGTCACCCCAAACCTTCTTCCAGGCTGAACAGTCCCAATTCTCCCATCCTTTCCTGTGGGATCCTCTGTGTCAGGGATGCTCCTGAAGCAGAACTATAGCCTCTCCTTTATCCCCCCACAGCCACACCCCATCCCTACCCTCAACAGGGACAGGTGGGCTGCAGTCCCTCTGCCCTCCCGCTGTCCCCTGTCGCTGTCCCGCTGACCGTGGCTGTCTCTGCAGGACCACAACGAGTACAACTCGTCCATGGCGCGCAGCCAGACGAACACGGCGCGGCTGGAGGGGCTGCGGCCCGGCATGGTGTACGTGGTGCAGGTGCGCGCCCGCACCGTGGCTGGCTACGGCAAGTACAGCGGCAAGATGTGCTTCCAGACCCTCACCGACGGTGAGTCCGGCCGGGCTGGCGGCCTGGGGGTGTCTCCAGCTTCCTGCTCTGACTGGATTAAAGGAGTTTGTCCGTACAGAGCTCTGTCCCAGCAGGTAGCGTGGCGGGAGCCGCGTGATTTACGGCGGTGTCTCGTCAGCCGCCAGCGGGAGGAGCGATCCGCTCTCAATCTCCCAGCTTCGGGTTTTCCCTGCTGTTTATTCCTGTCTCTGCTGCTTTGAGCTGTGGGGCATGGTGTGGTGGGGTGGGAGAGGAGGGTTGTGGACCCTTGGAGGAAGGACTCTGGGATTCTTGGAGTCCATCTGAGCCATCAGGGCAGAGCTGGGATGGTCAGCTCTGAAAGCTGATTCCCGGTGCCAAAGGGGTGTGTTGAGCCTGCTCATGACCTTCATGGCTTCTTCTGGCCCTGGCCCTTCCCTGCAGCCACAAACACTGGCTTCCTTTAGAAACTACTGACCCACAGGAGTGTTTCCATTGATCCCAGCTTCAGGATTTATCCAGAAGTTGGTGAGTGAAGCAGGTCCTCCTACTCCTGGGGCAGCTGAGAGCACGTTCCCTGTTGCTGCTGACATGGTTCCTTCTCTGCTTAGGTGACATCCGTGGCTCCTAGCCTCACTGCCTGTCTCTTCTAAAGCTCTACTTCTTTCCTAAAGCATTTCTTCTTCCCTAAAACGGGTCACCCCATGCTTGTGTTCATACTGAGTGCCAGCTGGGGTAGGAAGAGGAAAACCACGCCGGGTGACCAAAGGGAAGGAAATAGTAATAAACCCCCCTCCAATGCCTCAAATATTCAGGATTAGAGAAGCGAGAAGAAAAATCCTGCCTCAAATAAGCAATTAATTGAAATTTAATAAGAATGGATTGTGTAGCTTATTAAATAATAATTGATTGTTAGATGAGAATTTCTCAGGATTTAAGCAGCATGCAAGAGATAAATCTAGTTGCCAGTAATTAACTGCAGAGTAGAAAATACAGATAAAGGGGTGCTGAATGCTTTCTTTTGGATGAGTTTTATTTTAACCCTTGAGTGTGGCTGTTGGCACAGCCTGGCAGACCTTGATGGAGTGATTGGAGAGAGGGATATTTCTGAAATGCTACAGAAGCCCCAGGAATGTGGGATCTGCTGGATACTGCCTGTTTGAGAGTACCCACACCACTGATGGGGCAGGGAAAAAGCAGGGAGACGCATGGGGGGGGTGCCAGTAGCTTTTTGGGGTTTCCCCCTGGCATATCCAGTCCTCCAGGTACCACCTTGGCTTTCACCCCAGCCTGCTGCTGAAGGATGCGGGGTGTGGCTGAACAGACAAAGAAGGTTCTGAGGGATGTTTGGTGGGGAAGGGATGCTGTGGGTGCCATGGCTCTGCAAAAGGACTTGTCTCATGTTGAGATATTAAGACCTACAAGCAGACCTGCGGCGAGGGTTCCCAGGTTCTCCTGAGCCTCACTCCCAAAGTTCACCATTGTGTGGTGGACACTGATGTCTGATCTGGATGAAGTCTTGCACAGCATTCTCTGGCTGGCTTGGTTATTAATGGCATTTTCCTCCTTTCCTACATCTCATAGGAATTTTGTGTTTCTGAGACCCCATGTTAAAATTGGTTAAAGTGGCCGACAGGTTTAAGTCTTAGAGTCTCAAAAAGGTTTGGGTTGGAAGGGACCCTAAAGATCATTTCATTCCTGCCCTCTGCCATGTGCAGAGATACCTTCTGGTAGATCAGGTTGCTTAATAAATAAATTCATTGAGGAAAGGGAAATATCAAAGCCATGGAGAAAGCCACCTTGTGGGCCTCATCACTTTGGGAAACTGGGCCCGTGCACATTGGTCTGACATTATTTACAGGATCTTCTCTCCCCTTCTTTAAGCCAAAGGTGTGTGAGCCAAGCATGACAATCCTACCCAGTGCAACATGGCAGTGGCTCATCCCCTGCCTGGATCCCCCTTGTCCCACCACCTTGGGAGCAGCCCCCATGGAATCAGAGGGCATCCCTCCCAAAGACTGCTCTCACTCCATGGGTGTGCCAGGGAGGATTGACCCCATCCCTCTTCTCTCACAGACGATTACAAGTCAGAGCTGAGGGAGCAGCTGCCTTTGATCGCGGGATCCGCGGCGGCCGGGGTGGTCTTCATCGTCTCCCTGGTGGCCATTTCCATCGTCTGCAGCAGGTGGGTCCCTGTGGGATCAGAGTCCCTGGAAGGTGGGGGTGGTAAGGTGCAGATTAGGGGTAGGAGGGGTGGGATGGGGGACCCGTGTGGCCAGAGGAAGCAGCACGATGCCACTGCTCATAGAGTGTTGCTGGCGGGGGAGCGGTTTGGGGCCATGAGCAGGTGCTGATCCCTGAAGCCTGGCTGTTGTCTCCCCTGTTCTCCCAGGAAGCGTGCCTACAGCAAGGAGGCGGTGTACAGTGATAAACTGCAGCACTACAGCACCGGCAGAGGTGAGCAGGGAAAGTGGGAAAAGCAGACAGGGGAGATGCTCCCAAACCTGCATCCATCCCAAACCTGCCCCACTCCTCCCCTTCCAAAGGGGACTGTGGAGTGATGGGAGCCCCCATGGCAGATGGACAGGACCATAGGGTGGGAGTGGAGATGTCCACATGTGTCTGTCAGGGTGTGGGGGAGGGTGGGCTGCAGTGGTGCAGGACTGTGGGAGGGATTTGAGGAAAGATGATGGATTTGGGGATATTCAGGGGCAGGGGGGATGTAGGGAACAAGGGAGGGGAAGAGGATGCTGTGAAGACTC
This sequence comes from Cinclus cinclus, assembly GCF_963662255.1. Classification (NCBI taxonomy): domain Eukaryota; kingdom Metazoa; phylum Chordata; class Aves; order Passeriformes; family Cinclidae; genus Cinclus; species Cinclus cinclus. The sequence goes on from NC_085055.1 coordinate 20,475,947, forward strand.
CCAAAGGAGGAAGGAAGGGAGAGAGGTGGTATTAAGGGAGGGTAAGCCCCTGATGTCCTGTCACAGGCTCTGCCTGGGGCTGGATCTGTGCTGAGTTAGAGGGATTCTGGATTTTGGGAGCATGGATGTGGGTGCTGGTGGCTGACATTGCTGCTGTCCTGGCTGTGTGGCTGATGCTTGCCCTGTACCTTGCTCTGGGAAGGATGTGCAGCCAGTGACTGGGAATGTTGAACTGGCTTTGGGCTGCTGATCCCCTTGGCAAACAATTAGGAGAGCCTGAGCTTTTCCTAGGAGATCTCTGCAGCTGGTGGGACTGTGCACTGGAATTAGTTCCAGGTGTATTTGTGTGTAATGTCTGCTCTGGTGCCCCTCCAGCAGGCAGCACTGCAAATGAAGATAAAGCAGCAAAGCAGCAGCTTTGGGGGGCAGGATTTTCCTGGTGTTCACCGGTTCCTTGCCCCATCCCTGCAGGATATAAATCCCATTTATGCTCTCCTAGAGATGCTTCCCAGGTGCAATTTCCTTGTGGGAAGAACCATCTTGGTTCTGGGTGCCTTGCTGGGGGAAAGAGGTGTGGGATGCAGGGATGAAGGATGGGTGGGGGAGGCAGGGAGCAGTGTGGGTGAGCAGAAGGGGAGGAATGGGGATGGAGCAGTTGGGCTTGCAGAGAAGAACGGGAGGGCTGGAGAGGGCTAAAGAGGGATTGGAGATAAGCAGGAGAGCCCAGCCAAGAGAGCAAAGCACACTGGATCTCTTTAGACCCTCTTGGTGTCACACTGATCCCTCCCATTGTCGTGGCAGCACTGTGGGGAGCCCTGAACCTCCTGGCAAACACTAAACTGTTTTCCAAAACATCACTGGGTGATGACAGACCTGTGCTTTTCCTCCCTCTTATCTCCATGTTTCTGCACTGTAGGGGACAGGGCAAGATGAATTTGATGCCTGATGGATAAACTCACATCAGGCTGCAGGCAGAGTGATTTTTCACATTTTCCCCCTGTTTTGAAGCATTCCCTACTACACATGCATCTCTAGCTGGCCCCAAGCAGCCCAAAATGCAGGATGCTCTACCTGGATAGGTAAGCAATGCATCTTGTGCCTGTCCTGGGTTTCTAAACCTGGGGGCTGTGATGACTGGTGTCAGAAATCCAGGGTGCCAGCAGTACCCTGTCAAGGTTAGTGAGCCTCCGGGTGCTCCATCAGTGCAGAGGCTGGATCAAAACAGGTGGGAAATTTGTGGTGAGCGACTAATGGAGTAATGAGAGCATCCTCTGGAACAAATCACCATGTGTTCAGTGGCACAGCTACTACAGCCTCCCAGCACAGCTCTGCCATCCCTCCAGCATACCCCTGGGATCACCTGCTGCTGGCAGAGTGCTCCAGGTGGATTTTGGGGTGAGATGGGGTCTCTCGTGGTGTACTTTTTGTGGTTTATCCCTTCCATTGCTTCACTGTAGGCTTTGAGATTGGGGAAATAGGAAAATCGCCCTGTTGAAGCACCAGCAATTCAGCAGGAAGGGTATTTTTCTGTCCCCATGATATTTAATGCCAAGGAAACATGATGCCAGAAGGAATTGGAGTCAGGGTCGTGGTGCAGAGCGCTTCAACTTTTGAAGAGTGCTAAAAAATTGTCCTGGTCTGCAATAGTGAAGAATGGAGTAATGCAGTTTTCAGGATTCTTGGGATGATTTTAAGAGCACAAAGCATTTTGCAGGCAGGCTCACCATGGATGCCTTTGGTGGTGCACTCCAGTACCTGGAATTTCACCTGGCTTTTGCTGGTGTGGGAATGATGACCTGGGTGCTGAGGTTGGCAGAGATGAGGAGTGGGTTTAAGTGCCCAATCCCTCATTTGGATGGGATGAGGAGGATGGGAGGAGCTCATCCTGGTGATTACTGAGCCTGTGGGCAGACCCTGGAGCACATCAGAGGGTGTTTGAAAACCAGCCTGTCTTGACAGGGGACAGGAAACTTGAGCATTGTTTTCTCCTCTATTTTTTCAATCGTTTGATCAGTGAGCTAGTCTCCCTTATGATCCTGTAAATCCCTTTGTAATCCTGGCTGGAGCATCAGCTGCTCTTGTAAAAGAATTTATGGGGCAGTTAAAGTGTATGAGACAGAGCCATAAAGGGATTTATGAAGTGGGAGATGCACAGATGGCTTCATTGCAGTTTCCCCTGCCTCTGAGGTGCAAAACTTCTGCCCCAAAGGCCCCTTTTGGGGGTGGGAATGCTCCTGCCTGGTCCTTCCTGAGTCCTTGATGCCCCACAAGCAGCTCTCCCCTGGCACCAGCAGTGCCCACTTCAAGGCTTTCATGCCTCCTCCTGAATTATTTTGCAGCTGGGAGCTGGTTTAGATTCCTGGTGCAGAGGTGATGCTGTGGTCCATGCATCCATTTGTATGCCAGCTCTGGAAGGACTCTGGGGAGCAGGGGTATGATAGGATCATGGCCTTGGAAAGGTCTTGAACAGTGTAACTGAGGGCTGTTAATCCCTCTAAGGGTGAGGTGCCCTGGGGAGGGCACCAGGCAGCAATGTCCCTCCTGAGATGACCTTGAGGGGCTGCTATGCCATCCATAGTCCCCTTTTGGGGTGAGAAATGGCACAGGAAGTTGGCTCCCCCCCTCTCTCCCCCCCAGGAGGACACCACAGCCTGTTGTAGGTCCCTTTTGGGTGGCAGTACCACACCAGTGTCTCGCTGAGCCCTGTGACCTCACTGTGCCTCACCACTGTGCCCCTTAGCAGCTCTGTCAGCCCCTGACATCCAAACGTGACATCTGCAGAGCCATTTGGGAAATCTGGGGACCTGTTTTCGTTTTTCCCCCTTGGAAAAGGGCAAGAGCCCACTTTCTGCATGTCCCTGCAGCATGGCCAGATCCTGCTACCACACGTTGCCCCAGCTGAGGGATTGCACGTGTGTCCCAGCATCAGGCCAAGTCGTATTTCACAGATGCATACAGGTTGTTGGTTATAATTGCTGCACTCTGTCAATTTAGTAGCCTCCACAAAGCCATCAGAGGCCTTTTTGGGTAAATAAATATTTCTTCACTAACGTGTGGAGCCTTATAAAGCCATCACTGTAAAGCCAGCGTGCTGTAGTTCAAGTCTGTAACTGCTCCCATTGCTGTGGAGGAGGAAGAGGAAGGATAATGGTAGAGGAGCGGAGGGCAGAGAGGGAAAGGAGGAGGTAGAAGGTAGAGTTGGGTAAGTTGTTGCCCCAAAGGGGATAATAAAGGGGATAGAGGTCTGTGGAGGTAGTGTAGGTGAGTACAGTGATAGCAGCCACTTGGAGAGTGTGAGGACAGAAGGGTCTCCAGTTCTTGGCCATGGCACAACTACTCTTGGTTTTCCAGGCTGCCCAGAGGCCATGGTGATCCACTGTACTTGGCATTGTTTAAGGCCAGGTTGGATGGGGCTTGGAGCAAACTGGTTTAGTGGAAGGTGTTTCTGCTCGTGGGGATGGTATGGAATAAACTTTGAGCTCCTTCCAACCCAAACAATTCTATTAACTCTGTTTCTGTAATTCTCTCCCTTTTGCTGTTGTTCCTGTCTTCCCTGTAACAAGGGTCTCCAGGGATGAAGATCTACATCGACCCCTTCACCTATGAGGATCCCAACGAAGCCGTCCGAGAGTTCGCCAAGGAGATCGATGTGTCCTTTGTGAAGATTGAAGAAGTCATTGGGGCAGGTGGGTCTCTCTGTCCTGCTGCCCATCCTTCCCTGCCCTGTCTGCTGCTCCTGTGTGGCTGTGCACCTACCTTGAGCAACTTTGTGGGGGAGCATGCATGCTCCTTCACCTGAAAGGCCTCAATGAAGCCTTGAAACATCAGCCTTTCCTGGGTTTGTGATGGGTTAGGGTGGACATGAGGTTGTTTTATGGTCTCAGAGTTCCTCTGAGGTGGGAAGTGTTCCAGGAATGTATTCACTGGCTGATCATGGGGCCTCTTGGGATTTTCCATGTAGCTTTTCCCTGAGATAATAAGAAAAGCCCCATCTCACTGTGTCATATTCCCCTACATATGTATATATACACACACATGCGTGTGTGTGTGTGTGTGTGTGTGTGCTCTGTGCTGTTCTACTGCCATTTTTAAATAACTGTGTCATACTCTTGGAGGAGAAAGTGAAAAGCCAGGGAGGGGAAGCTGTGAGGAAGCAATGAGTCAGTTTGTTTGGGATCAAGTTCAGCAATGTTTCACCTGCCCTTTGCTGCTCATCAAGGCAGAGTGGCTGCAAACATGGTTTAAATGTAATCCCTCCTCAGGCAAATTTTGCTTTGGTGAAGTGAAAGCTCTCCTTCATTCTCTGTATTTTAAATCAGAGAGCCCAATTATTTCCCACCCCAAGATAAGTGCTGTGCAAAAAGGCAGCCAAGATGAACAACACCAACACCTGATACTTGAGGTAGTCCTTAAATGTGGATGCACTTCGCCTGCATATCCTCCTTGTGGGGGTTTGCACAGCTGGCTGCAGCCTCTGCCTGTGTCAATGGTGGGCTCTGTCACCTTGGAAAAGGTTGCAAATCTAAACATGTCCCCAGTAGCAGACATTGGCCCTTTTAAAGAGGACAGGTGGACAGAAGTTGTTGAAGTATGAATTGGCTGCCATTTCTCAGCTGAGCAAGGACCCCTTGCTCTTTGCAGTGTTTAGTGTGGAGGAGAAGGAGGAAGAGGCGGTAGCTCTGGTGTTTATTGATCAAAGGTTGGACTCAGTGATCTTGGAAGTCTTTTCCAAGCTAAATGTTTCCACCTTGTGCTCGCAGGGGAGTTTGGAGAGGTGTATAAAGGGCGCCTGAAGTTGCCAGGCAAGCGGGAGATCTACGTGGCCATCAAGACTCTCAAGGCCGGATACTCGGAGAAGCAGCGCCGGGATTTCCTGAGCGAGGCCAGCATCATGGGGCAGTTCGACCACCCCAACATCATTCGCCTCGAAGGGGTGGTCACCAAGAGCCGGCCAGTCATGATCATCACAGAGTTCATGGAGAACGGGGCCTTGGACTCGTTCCTGCGGGTAGGGCCAGGCGGGGCCACATGGGCTGTGGGATTTGGGAATGAGATGTTGGTGTCCCGTTTGTAAATCCCAGCCTGTTTGCTTAATTTGGGAGCTGGCTGGAGTGTGCCATACGTCTCCAAAATGTGTGTTTTGGGGTGCTTGCCTCTGCTGTAATCCAGCGGAGCAGCTGAAGTCCTCTGGGGAGGTGCAGCCTCCTCCTGAGATCAGGGTGAGTGGCCCTGGTCCCACTGTGGGATCTGCATGCTCACCCTGCTCTTTCTGCTCGCAGCAAAACGATGGGCAGTTCACAGTGATCCAGCTGGTGGGAATGCTCAGAGGGATTGCTGCTGGGATGAAGTACCTGGCAGAGATGAATTATGTGCATCGAGATCTGGCTGCCAGGAACATCCTGGTCAACAGCAACCTGGTGTGCAAAGTGTCCGACTTCGGCCTCTCGCGCTACCTGCAGGATGATACGTCTGACCCCACCTACACCAGCTCCTTGGTAGGTACCTCCCACAGGATGTTCTCCTGCCCAGAATTCCCTGCCCTGCACCTGCTGAACCTGAGAGAAGGGTGCTGGATGTGCAGTCTGGTATGGGTGGGAGTACCTTGTGAGTGTTCCTACCGCATAGGCTCATGGCCCAGAGGTCCTGGCTGTGGTTTCCACAAATGATCCCTTTTCCCCTACTTTCTCTTCCTCCTTTTTTAGAAGTTTTCCACCTCCCTTCTCCCTAAGCACCTTTCTGCCTTCTGCAGTTTCCAGATAAGCTTTTTCTCTCTCCTTTGTGGAGGAAGGATGCACAGAGGAGTCCCTGGAGAGGCAGGAAGAGGAGACAGGGGGATCACAGCAACTCCTGGCAGCACAGTGATGGTGTTTTAACTCCCCTTCCCCCAGTGCTCCAGGTCTCGTCTGCTTTTCCCTGCTGGAAACTTGTTCCAAGCATAAATTAAAGAGACAAGCCTAACGGGAGCTCTGCCATTCCCCAGCCATCCTTCTCCTCCTTAATTAACTCATTTGTAGGTAATGGCAGCTCTCTTCTCCCCCTGCTTCTGGCTACCCCAGGGGACCCCCAGCTCCCCAGCACAGCCATTGTCCTGCTTGTGAGCCCCTGAGTGGTGTTAAGGATGATCAGAGGGGAAAGGGATGAGGAACTCACTGGCCTCATCTAATGGATCAATCAGAAGAGTGTTTGGTGGGTGCCGGCACAAGGCTGCACCAGCCCCTGCCAAAGCAGTTCCTTGGGCTGCTGAGCTGTGCCCAAGTGCCAGGACTGGCTCCAGCTGCCAAAATGGGAAAGCCAGGGACATGCTTTTAAGGCTGGGCCAATGTTTTGGCCCAGTTGCAGCCCCTCACTGTCTCTCCCCTGCTCAATGGGATGTTCCTGTTCCCCCCAGACCTGCCCCACTCCCTGCCCAGACCCTTCCTGCAGGCAGCAGTCTTTGTGCAGACACCCAGCTTTTATTTTTCCTTCAAAGACCCCAGCAGTAGCTGCTGAGATGAGGCATGAATTAGTCTTTTCCCCACCTTCAGAGATAAAAAGAGATTATCTCATCTGTGTTTTTATTTAATTTAGGCCATAATAGATCTCCCTGGCAGCTGGGAAGTGATGCTGTGCCTGCGATTGCATCACTCTGCCTCCCACAGCAGGCTTTTCGCTCTGGGGAAAAGGCAGGAAAAACAACCTAGCAGTTAATTTCTCCATTTGTAGTTATTCAAATCAAATTTTTTGCCATTCATCCTTCAAGAGCGGCTGACGCGTCCTCGGAAAGGCTACGGAAAATGGTTGTGCTAAATGATTTACAATGCAGTCCTGCCCCCAGAAAATTCCTGTGCATGTCTGTGGTTTTACTTATCCTTTGGCTTTTTTGGTGGTTATTTTATGGAGCTTTTCCAGGGAGCAGTCCCTCTGTGCATGCTGCCCCTCCTCACATCCCTGCGCCCTTGGCATGGCCTTCAGCCCTGAGAGCTGCCCTCGCTTGGCAGGGTGGCTTGAAATGTTGAGCCTGATTTTGAACCTTTAGGAGAAAAGGATCCTACACCAGTGCTTTTTGCCTTCCACTCCAAAAGTAGGGCTGGAAATAACCTTCGGGCAACTGTGGGAGCCCTGATGAATCTGTAGAGGATGCTTTTAGTTCAACCTTGTTTCCACTGAAGGCCAAGGGATGGGGGGATGCCTGTGGCTCCTTACCTGTGACAAGCACTAGCCCAGTCGTGCTTAGCCTTGTCACCTGGTGACTCTCTGGGAAGGGACCTGGGGACAGGCTGCTGATGTGCTGGGTCTTGCAGGGCAGCTGGAGTGGGGTGGTGTCAGTCAGTGGGGTAAATCCTTGCATAAACCCATTTGTTTTGTTGAGCTAAGCCATTTTAGGCAGGTACAAGATACATTCATGCGGTTGTTTTTGGCTCCTGCCTCCTCGTCCCATCGGGTGCCTCCTGCCCACTCCTTGGTGGGCACTCCATGGTTTGGGGTATGTGGGATGGCCCCAGCTCCTCTCCTCTGCCCAGAGAGAGGTTTCTCAGCTGAAGGCCCTTTTTCTGCAGGGTGGGAAGATCCCTGTCAGGTGGACGGCACCAGAGGCCATCGCCTACCGTAAGTTCACCTCGGCCAGCGACGTCTGGAGCTACGGCATCGTCATGTGGGAGGTGATGTCGTTCGGGGAGAGGCCCTACTGGGACATGTCCAACCAAGATGTAAGCACTGGGGGTCATCCACACTGCTCTGGGGGCCAGGGGGTGCTCATTCCCAAAAGAAATCTCTGCCTGAGGGGCTCTCTGCTCCTTCCTGGAGCCTCAGGAGCATTCGGTTTGGAGATGAAACAGGCTGGTGAGCGAGAGGATGCAAGGAGGGAAATTGGGAAGAAAAGCCAGTGGGCTGGTAATTGGACTTGAGCAAGCTGCAGAGCCTTTGAAAATGTTCAGAGGGTTTACGAGCGGGGAAGGAGCTTTGGAAGTGTGACTGCTGTACTCCGGCGAGATCCGCCGAGATAATGAGTGGCAGCTCTCCGCTGGGAGGAACTGCAGCCGCGGAGCATCAGAGCGGAGATTAACCTCGGAGAGCACCCGGCTCCTCCCGCTCCCTTGGCTGCTGATCAGCCGGGCTGGCCGTGCCTTCGCGGCTGCCTGCAGCCCCTCTGCCTGCACAAGCAGCTCGGGGAGTCCCCCGAGTCCCTCACCCACTCTGCCCGTCTCTCATCCGTCCTCATCCATGCTCAGGTCATCAATGCCATCGAGCAGGACTACCGGCTCCCGCCGCCCATGGACTGCCCGGCCGCCCTGCACCAGCTGATGCTGGACTGCTGGCAGAAGGACCGCAACACCCGCCCGCGCTTCACCGAGATCGTCAACACCCTCGACAAAATGATCCGCAACCCGGCAAGCCTCAAAACTGTGGCGACCATCACCGCTGTGTGAGTGCTGGGTGTGGGGATGCTCCCTGTCACCGTCCCAGCTGTGGGGAAAGGCTCCCGGCGCGGCTCCAGAATTCAGAAATCCTTAGGCGGGGGCAGCGGGTTCTGTCTTGGCTCTGCCTGACAGTCAGACAAAGAACATGCGGTTTTCAGCCAAGCAACAGCAGTAATTCTTTGCTATTGATTCTTTATGGCGTGTGACCATTTGGGTGCAGTGGCTGCCCTGCTGACGCCTCATCCCTGTGGCTCCCGCAGCTGGGATACAATGTGTGAGCCTGCAAAGCACTGCTTGGCTCAGCAGTATTCCCATGGGACAGGCCTTCCTCGTGGCCTTCCACGGGTGTGTGCTGGGGGGAGCGCAAGGGTGCCGGGGTGGACTGGGGAGTGTGTCCCTGTGCTGGCCAGGCTCAGGCAGGGCAGCCCCTCGGTGCCAGCCAGGCTTGTCCCCAGCGGTGTGTCCTGTTTCAGGCCTTCTCAGCCGCTCCTCGACCGCTCCATCCCCGACTTCACTGCCTTTACCTCAGTAGACGACTGGCTGAGTGCTGTGAAGATGAGCCAGTACCGGGACAGCTTCCTGACCGCTGGCTTCACCTCCCTGCAACTGGTGGCCCAGATGACGTCCGAGTGAGTTGGCCATGCCAGGGCTACCCGAAAACAGGGTGCTGCCCAGCTGGGGAGATGGGGAGGTCAGTTCAGGGCAAAGGACAGGTGTGAGCATCCCCCACATTGGTCACCCAAAGTCTGGAGGTGCCCACATTCACTATTTGGGGGTCAATGCGTGGGTGTTTCCCTGCTCTCGGTGGTGCTTATGGGGCCATACTTGCGCTCTGTGGATGTTCCAGCTGAGCTTATCTCCCTCACTTCCCTCAGTAACAGCAAAAGAGGTTCACCACCCTCAGCTGCCCATTGACCTTCCTCTGTCTGTCTGTCTTCCAGAGACCTCCTGAGAATAGGGGTGACTTTGGCTGGGCACCAGAAGAAGATCCTGAACAGTGTCCAGTCCATGCGAGTACAGATGAGCCAGTCTCCAACCTCGATGGCATGACGTCCCTTGTTCCATGGGGAGGGGCCGGGGAGGGCACGCAGCGGAGGGCAGAGGTGGGAGGGGAGGAACTGACACAGGGCAGCACTGGGAGAGGAGCCACTGCTGCCTGGGGACTGCCGCTGCAGCCAAAGGATGTTCCTGGGACTCACCTCTGACTGGTGACTTCCGTTCCTCATCAACAGAAGCACACTTACCAATGTCATGGGGGACAGCATTTAAATACGTATAAATATGTACAAATCATATATTTAAAAAGCAAAACGAAACAAAAAAAAATCATAAAAAAACAATGAAGACAAACCAATGTGTGTTGGGGAAGCAAACCCAAATCCTAGAGACCAGACTCCAATCCTGCCACCAGTGAGCAGTGGTTGAAACTGAGAACGAGGAAGGGGCTGTTGGGGAAGGGAGAGGCACAAGATGGAGCATCCTGTCTGGAGAAACCACCTTCCTTTTTCTTCTTTTGCCCTTCTTCCCTGCCGTGGCCCTCCCGGCTCACCCCACTCCCCTCTCTGCTCATGGACTGGGTGGAAGTGTCCTCAGATGTCTCTGCAGCTCCTTGGCATCCCACCCGGGTGTCGCTCCGGCAACTACCAAAGGACTTCACTGACCACTGCATGGGGGATCCGACTCAATCCAGTTAATGTCTTCATATTGAAGAAGAGATGTACCTTCAATAGAAAACCTTGGGTTTTGGTTTTTGTTTTTGTTTTTTTTTTCTCTTTTGCTTGCATTTTTTTTGCAAAAAGGAAAAAAAAAAAAGGATTAAAAAAACACAAACTCTCCATCCTGGAAAATGGAAAGAGGTGTTCCCGTGTGTGTGTGCGCGCTCGTGCGCCTGTGTATGTTGTCAACCCTCCGTGGACTCACTGCTTGTCCATGACCGAGGACCAGCGCTGACCCTGCAGCCAGCGGCCGGCCGGTCCCCAGCCCAGGGGGCCAGGGGTTGTGCCCGCAGCCCTCGGGGGCAGCCGGGAAGCACCCGGTGATGAAGGAAGTGCTCAGCATCCTGCATGTGGGAAGTAGGATGCCGAGGGCTGGCCGGTGCGGCGGGGATGGGAAGGGACTGGAGGAGCCACCGCGTGGCTGTGACTGGGTTGGTGGCTGCTGGAGGAGGAGAGATGCTCTGGGAAATGGACTGCTCAGGCCTCCAGGGCCTCAGTGATGTCTGGAAGATGGCTTTGGAGGACTTTTTCCCCCATCTTGTGGACCTAAGGATTTTGATAATTGATTTATGGACTTAGGTTTCATGGCTTCAGAGGTAGGTCCAAGTGTCTCATGTGTCTCTGTCCATCTGTCTGTCCTGCTCTGTATTTTTCTGCTCTTCTTTATAGCCTCTCCCAGTGGATGTTTCCCCATATTTAATTTGATCTTTATAGTTCTTGTTTTTGGTTCCTCCATTGGTCTCCTAGGCAAATTGATCCAGTTAAAATTGCCCAACACGTGTCAGTGTTTACCCAGAATATTGCTAAGGCTGGGCCATCTGACCTCCCCCTGTGGATTGCACAGGAGTTTATAAAACAAATGAACTAATAAGGCTTCTACTTAGAGGGCTGTGTGTGAGTTGCAATGATCCGTCGCCGTGCTGTGCCAGCCCCTGAGTGGTGAGGGAGCAGTGGCACGGGCTGGCTGTGGCTGTGCCTCAGGGGCTGCAAGTCCTAGCCTGGAATTGGTGGCATGGTGGCTCATACATACACAGAGACCTGTCCTTCTCACCCTCCTTCCCCCTCACTCCTCATCCCCACTGTGACAATACTCCACATCTGCTAGTGCCATGGGGATGTCCTGCATCCGTCCATGTCCTGGGGTTGTTCCTGAATGATGGGGATGCATCCTGCCCAGCCTCATGTGTTATAGGGGCTGCTTTACTTCTCAGCCCACGTCTGTCTGTGGTGCAGTGATGTCCTGTGTCCATCAGTGCTGTGAGGATGGTTCAATACCACCTGGGCTGTGGTTTTTCCCCATGTCTGTCCATGCCATGGGGCTGCCCACACCAAACTACACCATGGGATTGCTCCATGTCCATCTGCCCTACTGTATTCCCATGCATGCCTGGAGGTGCCTCACCCGATTTGCTTGCCAGTGAACACAAGGAGACAAGCCTATGCTTTGCCTGCTACCAGCACCCGTCTGCATTTCCTGGATGGGAACACTGTCCCTCCTGTGTTGGGGCTGTCAGGTTAGTCTGTGGCTGGGTGGACCCCTGGGTGTTCCATGAGGAGTACATGGTGGTTCATGAAGAACATGTTCATGCTCATGGTTTGTCCCCACCAGCAGGGGAAGGACCCTTCGGGGTGCTCTTTACACCTCCAGTTTTTTTTTTTCCTTTCATTGCCCAAGGCAGAGGACCCATGCTCTGCTGAAGAACGGGAACTAACAAGATGCAGGAATGAGCTTGTTTCAATTCACTGAACTCCCGCCAGAGAAAGAGGCAGAGAAAAACACCCCTTGTTCACAACAGCAGGGACTGCTCCTCTTCCTGTCTGATAGAGGATTGCTAATACCTCTCGGGATGCTGGAGGCCCAAATCTGTATTCTGGGATGTTGTCACACAGAACACAACATGCAGATGGAGCGGGCGCCGCGCATGCTAATGCGCTGCCCTGCCACATTGGTATTCGCTGGCTCTGAAGGGTCCTTTGTGGTTTTTTTTATGATTTCTCTTTTATTAGAAGGAAGCTAAAGGCGTTTAAAGGAACAAGTGACAGCCACGCAGGCTAAATATCAATACTGCACCTTTATGGCTCCCCTGCTGCTGTCGCCGGTTCTGCGAGCGCCTGTGAGGCAGCTACTGCTGCCTGCTCGGTGCTGTCCCTGCCCCAGCACGCCACAGCAACCCTGGTGTAATGTAAACCCTTTAATACAGAACCACAGTGTCATAGGGTGGGAATGGATCTCTGAGATCACTGAGTCCAACCTGTGACTGGTCCCCACCGTGTCAACCAGTCCAAGGAACTGAGTGCCATGTCCACCATTCCTTGAACATCTTGAAGGATGGGCATTCCACCACCTCCCTGGGCAGCCCATTCCAGTGTTTAATCACTCCTTCAGTGAAGAAATTCTTCCTGGTGTCCAACTTGAAGCTCCCCTGGAACAGCTCGAGGCCCTTTCATCATGAATATGAAATGTGAATCATCCAGTCCTGCCCCATCTCACCCAGCAGACCAGGTACCCCTGAGGGGTCAAATAGGCTGTCTGGGTGCTCAGGTGCTATCAGAGATGCCAAGACCTTCTTGGTTCAATTTCCCAGGGAGGATGATGCTCCTTGGCTCTGGGCCACCAGCAGTGCCCCTGGGCATTGCTAGGGCTGGTGGCCTTTCCATTCTGTTGCCCTTTCCCAGGTGTCCAACAGCTGATATCTCCTGAGCTGTATCAGAGCAGATGATTCCCATATCTGACCACTCCTAACCAGCTGTCCCCACGTCTTGGCCTTGTGCTGGCACCTGGACGTGTCCCCTCCAGGGTCATGCAAAAGCCCAGCAGCAGATTGGTGGTGCTCAGGGCTGAGCAAGAGAATGCAGCTGGGCTCAAACCAATCCCTGCAGCAAAGAGGCATCATGGGCCAAGGGAGTTGCTGGTTGCTGTCAAGGTGATACTTGAGGGAGGGTCGCCACAGGCCACCTCTTCTATTGCCTTTCAATAAAAGTTATTTCATCCAAACCAGAAGATTTTGTGAAAGGCCATAAGTCTGTTAGTGGGAAACAAAGGGGAAACCCCAAAATACCCATGTTTGGTTTTTGCTTTTTATTGAAAAAAAAAACCAGCATAAAATTTCAGATGACTTCTGATAGACCATTTTGTTTCTTTAGAGGCCTTTCTCCATGTAAAATCAATTTTCCAAACTGTGAAGCCTTTCTGTCTGGAAATGACAGTACTATCCCTTATCCCTGCCTGGATGGCAGCAGCGTTGTGTTTGACCTGCTCCTCCTTTTCCTTTTCAGATGCCAAGGAAGAAGCTCTCACCTTGACTTGGGTAGCACCTCTTCAATGCTGCTCTATGGCTCCTGCTCTGGGGAGAGCCTCTTCCTTGGTCTAAAGATGAATGTTCCAGTTTCACATCTGATCCGCACTGGTTGGTGTTGGACTTCCTTTCTTTGATCACAGAGGAGAAGGGAGGGCTCATGAGCTATTTTGTCCCTGCAGAGTTTTGGTTGAAAGGGAAGAAAAAGGAGTTTTGGATCAAAGAGGATCAGCTGCACAGGCCTTTCCTCTGGGATGTGCTCCATCCATCACACAGGGTTCTGGTGGGCTCCTGTGCCATGTGGAACTGCTGGCAGGGGCTGGTGAACCTCACTGGGTTGGATCCTGACCCCTGCCACTGCTCATGAGTGAAGCTCAGTCGCAGTGCCTTGCTCCTTTGGCTGGATCCCACATGACTCTCCATGCATGGATGTGGCTGCATGCCTGGGTGAGCCCCCCTCACCCTCGCCCCTGATCCTGGCCTTTCACTTTGTGCTCTGCAGTCGTCAGCTCCTTCTCTCCATTTCTATGGCAACTGTAAAAACCTCAACCCTTTTGTGTCTATTTTTTTCCTTTTTGTGTGTGTGTGTGTGTGTGTGTGTGTGTGCGCGTGCCTTGGTTGGCTTTGTCCTTTTTGCATAGAGCGTTAAATCAAAAAAGGGACTTCTGGCTACCAAACCTCTGCTCTGAGCTTGGCCCAAGGTCTCGTGTGAGAATCAGTGGGCAGGATCCTCACAGCTGGACTGGGTGTTGCCAAGTGGCTTCACATTTCCAGCCCCACTGCTATTTCCCTCATCCCCCAGAAATCCCCATTTGGAATTCAGCTGCATTGTTCTCCCCTGGGGTTATTCCATGCTTTTTCCACAGCCCCATCCCTGGGTGTGATGGAGGAGCAGCAGGCTTCTCAACGGCAGTAATTAAAAGGAGATGTAGTGCCTCTGCCAGGGAAGGTGAACCCAAGCCCCTTGCATATCTGAGGCTTGAACATGGAAGAAGAGCATGTATTAATGGCATAATTATGTGCCTCTTTCCAGAAAAAAAAAAAAGTATTTTATGCCATTTAATGACCTTCAAATTAACAGTTCTTTGAAAGCACTTATGTGTATTTAATTTTAAATATTTCTGCAAGTCAGAGCAGGGCGTGCAATGAAAACAGCAGGCAGGCAGTTTTTAAATGAGAGTGATCTCAAACCATTATTTCTGAGCCTGTCAGCTTTTGGTGCCTCTAATGCTCCTTTGCCAAGGAGAAAACAGGGCTGTCCTTCCCCCTGTGCCCCTTGTATCAGCCTGAGTCCCGTGGGATCTCCTCTTCTGCTTTTCCAGGTGTTTGATTCAGAGAGAGGGAAGGGTTAGGTTGGGGTTGGGTTGCAGAATCTCATCCTTAAGTTTGTCTGCATCCCAAGAACATCTCTGTGGGAATATCCCAGTTGGCTCATGGTCTGGGATAAGTCATTGGGCATCACCTATTAAAGGTTTTTTGCACTGCCACCAGCCCTTGCCATTGTTCTGAGATGGGGACAGACATGTTTCTCTTTGTTAAGGTCTGAATTAAGGCTTTTGCCTCTGATCCATAAAAACTGCCAATATATCTGAGCCACTCTGTGTTCACTTGGAAATCATTACTCTTAAACATTGAATTTGAGTAAAAAAAAAAAAAAAGGATCAATCAGCTTCTGAGACAGGGAATGAATTTAGAGACCCAGAAATGTTCTGTAGCTCCAAGGCTACCCTCCTTGGACTTGGTCCTCCTTGAACTGCTGGTGGGAAGGGCAGGGGCCAGGTAGTCACATCCAGCTCAAACACTCACCCAGGTGCTGGTCATCCCTGCTACCCCAATGTCCCCACTGCATGAGGAGCTGCAGGGGGATTTAATGTTCAGGTTGTCATCTGCTGTGGTGCCTCTTCTGTGAAAGATCCTGCCAGGGTGGGTAGTGATCCAACACTTGGATCATTTCCAGTGAGTCTCCTCAGAATTTTGGAAGTGCCAGAAACTTCTTGAGTGATAATGGGGGAGAAGCCAACTCCACAGTGATGGGACTCCTGTGGCAAGTTGTTTCTCACCCTCAGTGATTTATTTGCGTCTCCTGATTTGGCGTATATTTTTCATGTTTTTGGGGTGTTGGAGGGGTTCTTTGGGATCATCTTGGATCATCAACCCATCTGCCATGGGGGAATGGCTCTGCCTGTCCCAGGTGAGCTCAGTCTCCTCCAAAGTCTGTCTGGGAAGCGTGAGAGCTGCTGTTGGGTTGTGCTCTTCCATTTTTTGATGTCCTCGGGGTTTGGCTCTGTGTCTCAGTGGAGATCTGCTGGCTCATGTCCATAACTGGACCCTTGGTGGGCTGTGTTGCCTTCCCAAAGTTTGACATGGAAAGGGGAGCTGCTCCAATCAGGAGAAGGCCTCCTCTGGTTTGCCTGGCAGGAAGAGATGTGAAGTGGGAACTGTGAGCATTTATGGCAGTCTGTGGTGTCTTGGTTCCTGTCAGAGCAGCAGATCACTGCTGGGGAGGGGAGTGCACCTGTCTTGGAGACCGTGGTGACCTTCACCTGCAACTTTTGGGGTTGTCAGAGCTGCTGGCACTTGGAATGGTGTCCCAGGACTGTCACTTTTGGCTGGCTATCCTCCATGGACCAGCACTGTGAGCACCCCTCCAGCCCAGGCATAGCTGCCCTCCTTGTCCCTGTCTGTGTCTGAGCATCACTGCTGATTCTGCTCTCCTTCCTCTGGCCACTGCAATTTAAGCAGCCCCCAAGCCCCTGGCTGTCCCACCCTGCTGCACTGCTCTCCTGTAGTGGCTCTTCTGGGGACATCTCTGGGTCCTTGTGGACTCCAGCACTGCAGGTGACACAGCCATGGAGTGGATGGCCCCATCACTGGCAGAGGCAGGATGGTGTTGAGGTCTCCTGGACTGTCTCTGGAGGGAAATGCTGGAGGTTAATCTGAACAAACCAGCCCTGTGAATCTTAAGTGGATTAGCTGAACTCTGCTCCTTCCCAAAACAGACAGTGCCCTTTTGGGGTGTTTGTGGAAGTGGATTAGACAAAAATCTCCTTAAGGTTGCATTAATTCTAGGTAAGTGTAGGGGGATTAACGCCCATCCACTTAAAAAAATTAATTGGAGTGAACTTTTATCTGCGTCCCCAAGTAAACAAGACTAGGCAGCTTTCCCCATCCAGCAGCTGGGCTGTGCCTTTCCCTTCTCTGCTCTTCCATCCCCTCACATTGTGCAGGAGCTGCCATCGTGGTGGGGGAACCTGCTCCTCTCAGATTATCCTCAGGGGCCTCATTAGGCAATTGAACCCTTGTGTGAAGGTAGGGAGAGAGGGCAGGAAAATTATGGTCACCATCAGTGCAATTATGAATGCTAATTAGTGCCAAGCAGGACTGACAGCGGGAGGTGCAGCCCATGGTGCTGTCTGAGGAGCCAGGTGAGCCTCCCATCGCATCCTTGTGGGGCCCTCCATGGGCAGGCAGATGTGGAACATGCGCATATCGGGTGGTTTACTTAATTTTCCCCGCCGTGCTTTGGCTGAACTCTTCAGATTCCCCAGCCTAAATATTTGGGAGCCAGACAGAGGCTGCCGTGGTCAGGGACTCAGGCTGGGGTTAGTGCCTGGGTGGCAGTGCTATGTCATGTCCCTGATGGTGCCTGGATGGGGAAGGGGCCCTGGGAGGCCCCAGGGAAAAGGGGATGAGATGTGAGTCCCTTTGCAGAGGTGTGCAAGTGGGCTGATGCTCAGGGGCAGCTTGCAGGATACAGGGATGGCTTTGGGTCACCCCCAGAGTTGCCTCCATCCTTCCCCATTCCCACCAGCTGTTCCCGTTTTCCATGGCATCACACCGGCGCAGCAGCTGCTTTTGCAGAGCCGCCCACCCTTGATTACTTTGGGTATTTGCAATTCTGCGCGTTCCCAGGAGTGTGGAAAGGGGGAGCGCCCCGGGGCTCACACGGTGCCCGCATCCCAAGCACGCTGCTCGGTAACTCCTTCCCGCACGGAACGCCTTCTCATCGCACAAACGTGGCCTTTTTATTGCTATTTGTGTCACGCCAGCACTCCGAGGCTGAGATCAAAGCCCTCCGTCCTCCTCGCAGGGGTTCCCACGCCATCGCTCCGGGAGCAGGAGGAGGAGGAGGAGGAGGAGGAGGGATGAGGGGGTGCGTACCTGAGGATGAGCTGCGCTGCCCCCCTCCATCCTCCTCCAGCTGTTCATGACCTGTCCCTCGGTTCTCTTGCGATCCATCCTTTGGGATCGGCCCAAACCATCTTTAGCTGTCCCTGGATCGTTTTTGCCCCGAGGAGGAGAAGAGCTGCAGCTCGTGTGGGAGAGCTGAGCCTGCAGCCACCACCCCCGGGAGGGCGCGGCTTCCCCAGGGAAAAAGAAGCCCCAAACCCTTCCCCAGCTGTGCTGCTGCCGGGCGGGTTGGGAAGGGATACAGGAGGTGGGAATGCCGCGGGGGAAGGCGGCCGGAGCCTCCGGCTTTAATGTGGCAGAATCCGGAGCCCATCCCCATCAGTGCCACCCCACCTCGACTTGCACCCATCCCCGGACCCGCCCGGCTCTACCAGCGAGTTCAGCATCGTTACATTAGTTGTGTTTCTGGAAAAAAACAAAACAAAACAAAAAAAATCCAAAAAAACCCCAACAGCTTTTTTTCCAGGTGTTTTGCTGTTCTGATCCCATTAACGTTAATGAGAGCTGTGAGACCAAACCTCCAAGCATGGCACCGAAAATGGCCCCCTGTTCCCAAGAAATATCCAGCAATATATTTTCCCCCAGTTGAAGTTCCCTTTTTAAAAAGATAATCTCAATTTCTCTTCCCTTTTCTCTGCCCCTTTTTCCACCAAACACAACATTACTAAATAAAACTTTCATTACTACCTGGGTTTGCTAAAGAAAAAAAATTATTTCTATTCAGGAGAATGATGAATTTTAATAGGAGTGAAATGTCAGGCACAGCTGGAGTGGGTTTCTGAAAGCATTGGTATGTTTGGAGAGGCACAGGGATGCCCAGCAATAATTAGCCAGTGAGCCCTGTTTTTTTGTGGCCCAGCAAAGGGACCCAGCAGTCAATTGCTTTGTTATTTAATGTGCTGCCTTTATGTTTCCAAGGTGCAATTGTATATTAAAAGCATCTTTGCCTCTCCAAAGTAGCTAAATAATGGGATTTTGCTGCTGTGTGGTACTCGTTGGTTATAGGGTATGGAGAAAGTGCTCCTGGGGCTGCTCCTCTGGTTCCCAGACCTTCTGGTTTCCCCCTGGGAGCAGAGAAAATGGGGATTTTTTTCAATGTTACATTGAAAAAAGCGATTTGATGATGCCTGGTGGTTTGTTCCTGCCTTACACCGGGGGGAGGGGCTGCTGGGGGGCATGGATACCCTCCCGCCCCCAAAATCACATCCCAGCCTCCACTCCCTAAAGCAACTCAGCTTCACAAAGAATTACATCTCTTCCATTCCTTCCTTTTCCCCCTGAGGAGAAATGGAGAGCTCTCATTGAAATAATCACTTTTCTGACAGCATATTAATTAATCCCTGCTTTTTTATTATTATTATTATTATTTTTAATTGTAATGTTTGAGAGGCTGTACGTGCTGTAAGAGTAGCCTTTAGGTTTCTCTGGGCGCGGGGCTGTGGGGGGAGCTCGATGGGGCTCCCTGAGCTCTGGATGTGCCTATTCTATTCTATTCTATTCTATTCTATTCTATTCTATTCTATTCTATTCTATTCTATTCTATTCTATTCTATTCTATTCTATTCTATTCTATTCTATTCTATTCTATTCTGTTCTCACCCTCTCCTCATCTTCCTCTTGCCTTGCAGGGGCGTCGAGTGCAGCTTTGCAGCGGGGCAGCAGCGCTGGAGAGGAGCCCCAGGAGCCGCTTCCCACCCCAGGATGCTCCGGGAGATCCCGGAGCGCCCCCGGTCCCCATTCCCCCGAGCCGCGGCGTGTCCCGGGCCAGCCCTACCCTGTCCTGTACATAACCAGTGAGATGTCTGTAAAAGATTTCAACCCTTGGAATTTTTTTTTTTTTTATTTCCCCTCTCCCTTCCCCTTCTTCCCCAATTTGTTGATTGTGTTGAAATTGTCGGAGTTTGTAACAGTATCTTTCAGAGAATATTGTACTAAAGAGAAAATTGCACTCAATAAAAAGGATGAAATAAGCCTGGTCCCTCGCCTTCCCCTTCCCAGGGGCAGCCTTCCTGCTGCCGGCTTCTCTCCAGCTCGGAGCTGGGGGAGTGTTTGTCATGAATATTCATTTGGGGAACTGGCAGCGCTCCACCGCTCCTTGACTTACCTCGAATGTTGATGTCTATCAGATTTGGCTCCCCGGTTTGTAAATGAAGTGACTTTATTCTCGGTGATCCCTATCGGAGCTTGCTCGCAGCAAGAAAGCCGGGAGAAGGAGTTTTCCTGGCGCGGGTGTTTGTGCGGAGCGCGTTTCAAAGCCCCCGTGTTCCATCGCTCAGGGAGGCAGCGCTGGAAGCGCTGGCTGGGATCAAAGAGCCGTCCCTGCCGAGTCCTGTTGGAGCCTGTCCATGCAAAAAGGCTGATGCCCGTCTTGAACCTGCTCTCCTTAAGGATTTCTCTAAATGATGGCTGGAAAACTGATTCTTCCTTGTGCATTGGCTGCATCGGGCATTTTATCCTGCTGGGATCAATCACAGAACCCATCCAGCTCTGTCACACACACTCTTGGGGTGGTCCTGTGCACGGTCACGAGTTGGACTCCATGATCCTTGTGGGGCCCTTCCACCTCAGGATATTCTGTGATTCTCTGATCCAGGTGATGCTGAGAGCAGCTGGTCCTGCCCGCACTGGGAACATCCTCCAGCCGGCAGCACGGACTGAAACAGGGGCTAAAGGTTTTGTAAATTAAAAACATGAAGCCACCAATGAGTTATGTGGGGTTCAAGGAGGGGAGCTGCTACTGGGAGAGCTCTGGAGGTGGGGGTAGGGGTTGCCATGGCTGGGGTTTTGGGGTGAGCCCTGGGAAGGGACACAATGGTGCTTCAGCTGTGGGTGGGGCTGGCAGAGCCCTGCAGGTCCCTGGCATCCTGTAATTGTCCCACCAGTGGTGGTGTTGATATGGGGTGTTCTCACGACTCCTGTCAGGAGATTTCCAAGTCTTTTCTGCATCTCCAGGGCCATTATAGCTGGGATGTTTTTATTACAGGGATTTTTGAGTGTGAGTTCCACATGCTGGTGGGGATGTCTCCAGGTCCCTGCGGGCAGGACTCCCCATACCTGCCCCAGACTCACATACCACAGTGAGGTTTGCCTCACACTTTACGCTATTGTTTTGGGTGTTTTGCATGTCTTCTTTGCCAAGCCCATTCTAACAATTGAAAGCAGAGAGTCTCTGCCATCTTTGGATACGCAGGATGGAAATAGCAGCAGCTGATGGAGGGCAGAGTGAAATTGTTTATGTGTCCTTAATTGAATAGACACTTGATTTAATGTGCTTCTGGTGTGGTTTAAATGAGTGTTCGTGTTTGTTGAATCCTCTGGGATTTGGAGTGTTGGTAGGGTGTATCCTTTACACAGGCCACTCTGAGGTTTTCCCCTTAAGTAACCAATAGACATTTACAGCCAGTGCTTGATGTTCCTGAAGCAGTGTGGCTTGGAAGAGCCTTTTAACAGGGTCTGGGGGAGCCGTGCTGTCACTGTGGGGCTAATGGGGCTCTGAGGGACCCTGAGGAGCCAAAGGCCCCTCAGCAGAGCCCAGATATGGCTGGCCAGTCCATGACAGACCTTCACTCCCTGGTAGAGGTTTATACAGCTGCAGCCTCTGGAAGCTGTGTTTCATTTTCCCCACAGGATCACCAGTCACCATCTCCACCTGTGTCCCAACTGGAGCGAGACGTCATTTAGCAGGCCACACAGCATCCAAAGAAACTTTCCCTGATCTTTCAATATAGACACAGGTGACTGTCACAGCCACCACAGAGCCTAGCTCTCAGAATGAAGACTCTTTCCTTCATGGCTCTTGGTTTTGAAAAATGGAAGCAGCATGTTGGCTCTGATTACGTCGCAGCAGCTCCCAGAAATCCCAATGCACCCGGTGCTCAGCACACCAGTGTGATGCCAGCCTAACTCCAGCACTGGAAGAAATCCTTATTTACCCCACTGCAAGGAGAAAATGGAGCCAGGACTGTGCTCATCTCCATGGGGTGCAATGAGGGGCTTTTCTGGGTGGTTCACATGTGCAGTCTGGTGAGAGACACTTGCTCTTATTCCAGATGCACAACTCTGGCCCTAGGACAGCCCTTCCCATGGGAAGACAGTGCCTGGGAATGTATTGGCTGCACAGAAATGTGGCAGTGAAGGAGGGAGAGGTCAGACATCCCCCAGCCTCTCCCACCTCCCTCCCACACTCAGCAGTGAAAGACAAATAAAAGATGAGCCCAAGAGGACCATAGGCTAAATTGTAATTGGAGCAATATGGGCCGATGATAAAGTTCTGTGCCAACCCACATTAACTGGCAGCATCTGCTGGAATTATTGGAGATGCCTCATCGCCTATTAAAAGTGCTGGGATTTTCCTGGAGGACAAGCCAGGAAGGCTGAGCAGTGCTGGAGAGCCAGGAGGGCTTGGATGCAGCCGGTCTGAGGCTGCTGCAGTGTTGAAATCTCTTCCAGGTCCTCTGGAGAGGATTTGAAGGATGCTCTCAACAGAGTCACCTCCTGTTGCCAGCCAAGGGGCTCGTTCCTGTTCATGTGGTCACCCCACATTCCCCTCCTAAGTGACACCACATCCTCCCTCTGCTCCAGGGTGATGGGGACAGGGCAGGATTTACTCCAGGCAGTTGCTTTTAGCTGGATTTCAGGTACTACCCTGATTAAACCTGCACAGCCTCCCCTTTGCTGCCCCAAAGCCACCAGGAGCACCCAGGGAGGGAATTCTGCCCTTCTGCTCTGCTCAGGTGAGACCCCACCTGCAGTGCTGCTTCCAGCTCTGGGGCCTCCAGCATAAGAAGGATGTGGAGCTGTTGGTATGAGTCCAGAGGCCACAGAGATGCTCCCAAGGGCTGGAGCCCCTCTGCTCTGGAGCCAGGTTGGGTGAGCTGGGGGTGGTCACCTGGAGAAGAGAAGGATCCAGGGAGAGCTCAGAGCCCCTTCTAGGGCCTAAAGGGGCTCCAAGAGAGCTGGAGACGGACTATGGACAAGGGATGGAGGGACAGGGCAAGGGGAAATGGCTTCCCACTACCAGGGAGCAGGGTTAGATGGGATATGGGGAAGCAATTCTTCCCTGTGAGGGTGGAGAGGCCTTGGCACAGGGTGCCCAGAGCAGCTGTGGCTGCCCCATCCCTGGGAGCATCCAAGGCCAGGTTGGACAGGGCTTGG
Source organism: Cinclus cinclus (assembly GCF_963662255.1). Classification (NCBI taxonomy): domain Eukaryota; kingdom Metazoa; phylum Chordata; class Aves; order Passeriformes; family Cinclidae; genus Cinclus; species Cinclus cinclus. The sequence goes on from NC_085055.1 coordinate 20,498,699, forward strand.
AGGAACCTGAGATTGTGGGAGGTTGGACTGGATGGGTTTCAAGGTCCCTTCCAAACCAAACTGTCCTAGGATTCCATGAGGCTCCCAGACACACGCTCCCACCCAGCTGCCTGAGAAAATCCCTCCTCCTGGGATTTGGGCAGGGTGGAAGGCACGTTTGAGCTGCTCCTGTGCTGTGATCTGGGCTCCTCTGCCCCTGCCTCAGCAGTGGGGGGGGATTCAGGATGCTTTCCTGCAGGACCAGCCCCTCGGACACACCTCTCACACCACCTGGCCCTGGAGGAGTGGGAATCCTTTGCTGTAAGGTGCCCTGGGGTGCTGGCATGAACCTGGGTGGGAAAATGTCTCTGCTGTCACCTCATCTTTGGAGACTGTCCCCGCTGCTTGTGGACCCAACCGGAGGTGCTGCCCCTCTGAAGGACCACGGGAAGCGGAAAGCTCCCCAAAACCCCAGGATATCCATGCTGCCTGGCTCAAGCCCCAGGCAGGGCTGCGAGGCGCTTTCCCCCCGGCCGAAGGGATGAAGGGATGCGCTCCCTGCCTGCCCCTGTGCCGCACCCAGAGCTGCTCCCGAGCCGCTCCTGTCCCGGTACCACGGCAGCCCATGCATTATTTACTGCCCTCTTCCTGCACGCCGCGTTATTCATTTCCCTCGTGGGCCCTTTCCCTGGCTCTCTAATCAGAGTTTCTTAGCTCCTTATAAACACTAACGAATTTATTTCCCCATGCCCTTATGAGGGAGATGGGGTATTTTATCTTCTTTAAACGCAGTGAGCTCCAGTGTGGATTTGGGGACTTCAAAGCATGTTGGCACCCTGAGAGGCCTGGAGAGCTGATGTTCCACACCCAGGGGTGTTTGGCACCCAGCAGTAGCCATGGACATCAGAGGGGGGATCTCCAGCCTGCTGCTGGCCCCATGCTGGTGGTCCCTGCTCAGCCTTCATCCCAGCAGCTCCATCCTCCCAGGGAACCCAGCTTCCCTTTTCTGTTCAGTATCTGTTTGGTCACTGGGCTCTGGAAACACGTGGGTCCAATGTCTTGGGTGGGAGTGGGTGACCCTCCAAGGGACTGGGAAGCTGACCAGGCTCCCAAATTGGTGTCCAGCTGGAGATTGTGCTGGGGGTGGCTCTTGACATGGCTCCTGTTTTGATCAGGTTCAGTTCAGGCTGCACACTCAGGCAGTGTCTTAAAACAAAGGTAACCAGGGGCAGCACAAAATCACCTCAGCAGCTTCATCCACTGCTGGGGTTTTCCCCCAGCACAACTCAGGGGATGTTCAGGTTGGAGATCAGGGAAAGCTTCTTCCCACAGAGGGTGCTGGGCACTGACCAGGCTCCCCAGGGAATGAGCACAGCCCCAAGGCTGCCAGAGCTCCAGGAATCTGAACAATGCTCTCAGGTCCAGGGTGGGATTGTTGGGGTGTGCTGGGCAGGGCCAGGAGCTGGGCTCTGATCCTGTGGGTCCTTTCCAACTCAGCCTATTCCACAATTCTGTGATTATAAGTCAGGGAGAAACTGGTGGATGTCTGGAACCTGCTGTCCCCAGTGTGAAGCTCAGGTCTGTCTGTAGCTGTAACAGCATCCCTGGGATTACCTGTGGGTCCACTGGGAGCTGCCCAGGGTGCAGGAGCGTCCTGTCCTCCCTGATGCCCTTTGCCATTTGCTGCTGCAGGCATTCCTTGACAAACTTTGCTCCCCTCAAGTTGCACCAGGGATCCCAGGTATACCCTGGCATCCCCCTGACAGAAAGCACATTTTGGTTGGATATTCAGAAGAGATTCTCCCCTGTGAGGGTGGGGAGGCCCTGGCACAGGATGCCCAGAAAAGCTGTCACTGCTCCATCCCTGGAAGTGTCCAAGGCCAGGTTGGACAGGTCTTGGAACAACCTGGGCTAGTGGAAGGTGTCCTGCCCTTGGAATGGGGCTGGAATGATGGACTTTAAGCTCACTTCCAACCCAAACCATCCTGGGATTCTGATTCTGTGCTGAGCCTTCAGTGTGCTGAACCAATCCAGCATCCAGCAGTATGTGGAGATGTGTCCCTGTGGGTCTCCACAGCCATGACAAACAGGGAACAAACCTTGCACTGCTCAGGCCAGGAACCAGAGCATCCTCCCTCCAGGCTCTCCACAAGACTCAAACAAACATCCTTCTCCTTTCCAGGGCCATTCCCTGGGTGAGCTCAGTGCTGGCTCCGTGGCATGGCGTGCACAGCTGTTCTGCCAGCAGATTTCTTAGGATGCTTTGCAGCTCCACACTCCTCCCTCTCCCAGAAAGGCTGCCTGGGAGATGCTGCTGCTGTTTTAGCAGACACTGGCACCGATAGCCCTGACAAGCAGCAATTATTGCACTGACAAAATAAAAGTTTTGAGTTGTTTTGCAAATATTTTTTAAGCCCCGATACAGCAGCAGAAGTAGGCGTAATTACACATAGAAGTGTATCTCCTTTATAGACTTTTAATTATCTACTCAGGTGAACCATAATTTGAGAGGAAATGCTTTAAATCTGTTCATTTCTAATAATAAAAAATGAGGTGGGAGAGTGTTACTTTAATGTAATTAAGAGAAGACGTGGCTGGATGGATGGCTGAGAGAGCAGGATCTATACTGTGCTCTGGGGACCTTGGGCTCTGTCCTCTCCCCACCCACACGAGCCCTGTCTCTGTGCTGGACAGTCCATTAACACCGTGGTGGAATTAAATGTTCACACGTGGTGACAACACCATTTTGTGTCAATACTGAGTAGTCTTGTCATCAGCCTACCTGAACTCAGCTTTGCCAGGACCTGCCCTGTAAAACCTGGGACTATTGGGGGACACCCTGAGACTGATCTGCTCTTGCAGGCCACTCTCCAGCCATGCCAGGAGAATTCTGGAGGCCAATGTGGGTCAGAGAGTTGTCCTGGGGAAGGGAATCATAGAATGGGTAGGGCTGAAAGGGACCTCAAAGCTCATCCACTCCCACCTCTGCCATGGGCAGGGACACCTTCCACTATCCCAGGTTGCTCCAAGCCCTGTCCAGACAATCTGGGCACCTCCCAGGACTTGGCACTTCCTGCTGAGGACACAGCTGCCCAAACCAGTGGTGGCAGCTCCAGGCTGAGCCCTGAATTAAAACTGGTTCTGAGTCTCCAGCTCCTGCCAAGCATTAGCTGTAACTCTGATTTCCCTTTTTCCTCCTCTGAACTGCTGTCAGGAGAGGCACCTTAAGGTAAGTTATTTCCATCCAGTCTGCAGCTTTTCAAAAGAAGACTGAGTGTTGAACTTTATTCCTCTTATAATGGCTCCTCAGAGCCTCAGATAAGATCAAAGCCCGGCTCCTTCGGGTGTGTGCTCCTCACAGGTGGCACATCTCCCACACAAACGGGATGGATGATCCATCTTCTGGGAGGAAAGCTCAGGCACGAGGGGATGAGGTGACTTTTCCAGGAGTCTGCAGGAAGCCCATGCCAGGGGTGCTCCAGGTGTTTGTGCAGCACATGCAGCTCCCCGCCTTTCCATCTCCCAGGGATGCTCCCAGCTAGAGGAGAGGGAAAAGCAGGCTGTTTTTCACTCGCTTTCCTGGGAATCCAGAGCCCTCCCCGCCTGCCTGTGCCGCTCCTGTTATCGTGAATGTCAAGCACTTTGCAAACAGAGGCATTAAATGTCAGATCCTGTCCCTTACAAGCCCTGCTTGTAATTTGAATGCTCAGACATGCTCCGTGCTCACCTCAATCCCATTCCCTTCCCCTGATAAGTGGTGCCACTGCCTTGGGAGCTGAGGCCACCAAGCAGTGCTCTTTACACCACCCTGGACCCTCCTCCCAACGTCTTCATCTCCGTACCTGATATTGAAAAACCCTTAGGATCAGATTTCCACCTGGCCCTCTCCTTTGAGGAGGGTAATGGGCATTTTGGGGGAGGTGTTTGGATCCCATGACTCTCTATCTTCCTGTGCTGAACCTTTTACCAAACAGAGCCAATCTTCCCTTGCAGCTGTGTCCAGGTGCTCCTCTCCCCAAAAGCTCCTGGTTCCAGCTGAGGCAGACCTGCTCCAGGATTTCCCACCTGGATTTGCCCTTGCTCTCCTCTTGGATAAATGAGATGAAGCATCCTGCATTCCTGTGGTGAAGTTCAACAAGGCCAAGTGCAAGGTCCTGCACCTGAATCGGGGCAATCCCAGGCACAAACACAGGCTGGGTGGGCAAAGGATGGAGAGCAGCCCTGAGGAAAAGGCTCAGGGGTGTTTATGGACAGGAGGGAAAGGCTTTAAACCACCAGAGGAAGATTTAGATGGGACATTAGGATGAAATCCTTCCCTGTGAGGGAGGTGAGGCCCTGGCACAGGGTGCCTGGAGAAGCTGTGGCTATCCCTGGGTCCCTGAAGTGTCCAAGGCCAGGTTGGACAGGGCTTGGAGCAGCCTGGGACAGTGGAAGGTGTCCCTGCTCATGGCAGGGGGTGGGACTGCATGGGTTTAAGGTCCCTTCCAAATCAAACCATTTTGTCATCTCTCACATCGCATGCCTCAAACTATCCTAAGACTTCTCTCCCTGTTTTTCTGTCACTTTTCTGTCTCTGCTGTTATTTTGGATAACAGGGTGGTCCAGCAGTGCACTGGTGTGGGTCCTTAGGGTGATACCAAGCCTTTCCCTTCCCTATATTACTGCCTTCCCCCTGGTGTGCACCCAGGTACTGAGCTGGTCCCTTTCCCACCCCTGGCAGTGGGAACAGCCACGGTGGCTGCCAGCTCTCTGGCTGCTTGTCCTTGATGGAAAAGCTTTCCCCAGGAACAAAGGACGTGCCAGAGCCACCAGTACCAGGGAATGCTCAGCTCTCTTCCCTTTGGAGCCTTTGAGATGGGGTTTCTCATTTGCACTGCGGCATTGACACAGTAAAATAATGCAGAAATTGCACAGAATAAATTAAAGCAAACACTGCATGTGCTGCTGCCCAGAAATTTGGGACTTGCTGCATGGCTAACAAGGTGCATTTTAATAATTACAAATGAACCTGTGGCCAAGAGAGCCTTCACTGAGCACACCTGGAATGAATGCTGATGCTGCTGCTCCCTGCAGAATGCTGATAATCACATTTGCCAGTGCATTAGAGCTGATTTAGGGGTAAACAATAGATTCCATCTGAATTTGTTTTACAACCTATTGACTGTAGCAGGTACCTTTTTTCCACTGAAATAATTGTAAATATTTTACCAGGCCTTCACGCTGCATTTGTTCTTGGTGTTTGTTTGTTCTGTGTTTTGGTGACCTTAAAAAAAAATAAAATAATTTATTTATTGTGAATTGACAACAATTGTGTTCACCCTCCATCTAATCCAAGGAGCTCATGGTTGTTTCCTCCCCTCTCCATCCTTTGTTGGAATAATTGTTCTTCCCACAGTGCTACTGCATGGTTTGTAAGCTTATTTCAGGCTCAACTGTGGGGATTAGTGATAATGCTGCCTATTGTAGAAGGTTCATATTATTTAAAATTGGAACTAGAACAAAGGCAATTCAATCCCAATTCCTTGCTGCCTGAGTGAAACTGCATTTACTGATGCTGTCCAGGAAGTGCCAGGTAGGAGCTGAGCCTCTGCCAGTCTGCAGGGTGGGGAAGGGAGGTGAATCTGGCTGAGCAGTCTGAGTTCAGCCCCAGAGCCTGGGCAGGAGCAGGGGATGGCTTCTCCTTGGGTTCCCCTTCCCTGAGGGCTGTTGTTAGTGCCTTCTTAAGCACTGCCCTCGGCCTGGAGGTCTCCAAGTCACTGCTGCAGGGATGGGATGTGGTGTTGGGGTGGAAATGCTCAGGTTTTAATTTTTTCCCAGTATAGCAGAGTCTTGGGGGAATTCCAGTAGGTCCATGCCAGCAGCAGGGACTGGGGCAGGGGCTGCTCCCAGCTCTGGTGGTCAGGTGGCTTCACACACACACACACACACACACACACACACACACACACACACACACCTGCTGTGGCTGGGCTTTGGCTAAGTGACAGCAAAGAGCTTAAGCTTGACACCTTCTCTCTCTGCATAGCCAGCAGTGTGAGACCAGGTCTCCAGCACATAGCCCAGATCATCCATCCATCCATCCATCCATCCATCCATCCATCCATCCATCCATCCATCCATCCATCCATCCATCCATCCACCTCTGTGTGTATCTGCTTTAAGCCAGGTTAATGCCCCAAATATTGTCTCAGCTGGAGTTTGTTTTGGCACACACAGAGTTGGTTTCCTTGAGCACCATGCACCTCTTGAGAAATTCTCCTGTGCTGGTGAGAGCAGAGGAGCTTGTGGCAGGGTGGAGAAAGTTGAGAGTGCAAGGAGGTCCCAGTGCTGGCACCTCTGGACCTCTCCCTTAGGATTCTGCAGCCCTCTGTCACTGGTAATTCATGCCTTGGCTCTTTAGAGTTCACCTGGGGATTCCAGGGATGAAAGAAAGTCATTGCTGCCTCTCCTTCCATGGAGCTTTGACAGCCATTGAGGTTCATTGAGTCAATAGAACATTCTGAGCTGGAAGGGACCCACAGGATCATCCAGTCCAACCCTGATCCTGCACAGACACCCCAACAATCCCACCCTGTGCATCCCTGAGAGCATTGTCCAAATTCTCCTGGAGCTCTGGCAGCCTTGGGGCCGTGCCCATTCCCTGGGAGCCTGTTCAGTGTCCCAGCACCCTCTGTGGGAAGAACCTTTTCCTGATCCCCAACCTCAACCTCCCTCCTCCCGCAGTGACAGGACCCAAGGGAATGGCTGGAGAGTTTTACTGTAATATTTTTGTCAGCAACACTGAACTCCCTGCTCAACTCTTCCTCTATCCCACCCTGACCCCAAACCCCTGCACTGGGTACACCCTGAAGGGAATGCTGACTTTCCTCAGGCTGCCCTGGCCACTGCTGGTCCTTGAGCTTCCCATCCATCCCCCTCCCCTGCTTCCCCAGAGCAGCGGAGCTCGTGGGGCGGTGAGAAACCCCAGACACACAAAAGCTGGAGGAACCACCAGCAGCTGTAACCCTGGCAACTGTGTCTCAGCATTTGAATGTAATTATACCTCGAACGTGATAAACACTCCCAAGGACTCCTTATGTGGAGATCATACTAAACAAGTCTTTGAAATTACCCTCATCAAATATTGATAGAGGGAGAGTTTAAAAAAATGAAAAAGGGAAAAGGGAAAGAGAGAGAAAAGGCAAATTCTTGCTCTTTCCCATGGGTTAATGAGGATCTGTTGGTTTATCACCACGGTGCAAACCCCACAACACTGCAAAGTTAAAAGTGAGGGCGGGAGGAGAAGAGAAATAAAACCATCAGGTGAGGCAGCTCTATCGATTGGCATTTTGTTTTATGTTTGGCATGCAGGAAAGCCATCCCAACAAACACCATTTGTCTTGCCCAGCCCAGGCAGACAGCGTTTAATTGCTCGGCAGCAGGAGTGGGTGGCAGAGAAGGGGTGTTTCTGAGGTCCATCAGCACGGACCCCTGTTAGTCAGCAGAGCACTGAGCATGGGCATCTCCTCCCACCTGCAGGGTTGGAGACAGCAGGCAGAGTGATTTCCATCAGGAGAGCAGGTGGAAGTCCCAGGTGATTTCCAGCAGCTGTGGAACAAGTGTGTAGGAGCATTCCTGGAAGTGGTGGTGGTGTTGGCCCAGTGTGGGATGCTCCTTGCTGGAGCTCATCTCCTGCCAGCACCCTCTGTCCTTGGCAAAAATCCACCAGGGGCCTTCCCTGGCTCTGGTGCTGTGCTAAGGGAGGGAGCTGGGCTGCACTTCTCTCCTCAAGCCATGCAGGGGCAAGAGGTACACTAAAAAAAGGGCATGAATGGAGTTGGGATGGGCTGTGTGCTCAGCAGATGTCCTGTGCAGTGCTTGGAGGAGGTTTGGTGAGCAGAGCAGCTTCTTGTCTCTTGAGTGATCTCCCAGCATTGTGCGGGGCTGGGGAAAACATGTGTGAAGAAGGATCAGTGCTGCCCAGAAAAAGGGAGCAGCTCAAACTTTGCTGCAGCAGAGGCTCTGGAGGTGTGGAGGAGGAGGAGGAGGAAGAGAGGGAAACAGCTCTTCATCCAGGCTCTGCAGGCAATGAATGTCAAGGGGAAGAAAGCTGCAGGGGGCCAATTTTGTGAATTGCTGGTTGTGAGGCACTTGGTGACTTTTTGAGTTTGTTTTTAACAGGGAGAAGAGGCAAACAGGGGGCCCTGGCTGCAGTTTGTTGTGAGTGCTGGTTGATTTTCCACAATCAAATCTCACCTGGAGTCATGGAGACCTGGAAGCAAAGGTGTGTTTTCCCTGTGTGCTAGGGGTGGGGATGGTGGTGGTATTGATGTACTTTCACCTGACTGAAGGTTTTCTCACTTGTGAGAGGTTTGAGGAGCAGACCTGAGCTCCAGAAATAGAGGCGGCTGTTGACATCCCCATGGGATCCCTGTGGGAACAATGGCCAGAGAGGACTGGGAGCACAGCTAGAGGACAAACAGCATTTTAATAGGAATGAGGGAGGCACAATGGGATCACCAGCTTGATGGAGGGCCTACGTCCCTGCTGGAAAACCTCCTTCCCCACTGAGTATCTCTGCTTCTGGCAGGCATGCACCGAAAAGTCTCCCAGCACTCTCTGAAGGGACTGGAAACACCTCCTGAGCAAGAAAACTCCAACTTTCATCTCCAGCCACCCAGATCTGCAAAGTCAGCCTGATGCCAAGAGATGTGCCAGGATAGATGCCAGCCTGTGACCAAACAGGACTGGCATGTTGTTGTGATCCACCTGATGTGTCCCCAGCCTTGTGCCAAGGTCAACTTGCTCCTTGTGCTGGGAACACAGACACCAGAGCTCTCTCAAGCACTGCCAGATGTTTTATGGGCTGTTGGAAACAGTTGAAAGCCCTGTAATGCCAGTGCTCAGTATTAGTTACTGCTGATGCATCTGGGAGAGGAAATAAGGAGGGATTGCAGCTCTGAAAGATGTTTTGGGCATCTCTGGTCCAACATCAAGGGTAGGTTTGTGGAGCACAAGGCAGCTGTGGCTTAGGAGTGGGCAGCAGGAGGTCTGCTGGACTCCCCCATGCTGGGAGATGATTGTGAACAGTGTGGAGCATGTTGGAGGGAAAGAGCTGCAGGTTCTGATCTGAAATGTATTTCACAAATGATTCAAAGAAAGCTGCGCTAACCCCATGGCTGCTCTGCCTCCTGCTGAGCTGCTGGCTGAAGCTATTTCCCACCCAAGGATGGATTGGTGTGGATCCTATCCAGTATGTGCTGGTGATCACTTGCTGTTAGCTGGAACAGGCAGGAGGGGTCTGGACAACATGTTGGATCTGAAGCCTTTGAGATGGGGGATCCAGATGGTGTCTGCATCCCTTGTTTATCAGGCTAAAAATAAAGAACTTTAGAAAAATCTCGGTCTTCCTTTCCCATTGAAAATTCCGTGTTCTGGAGTCTTTGGAAGGGCTGAAGGTGGTTGTGTTCCCGCACAGCCCCCCCGGGAGCTGCTCCTGCCATCAGCAGAAGGTGCCAAGGGCGGTGCAGAGGCTTTGAGGAGGAGTTGCCGTGTGAGTGGGCTGTGAGAGGTGCGATAGGAGGGCAGATGTGGTCACACATCAACCGCGGTGTGTGCAGGGAGCAAATACCAGCTGAGGGCAAAAAAGGACGCTTTGACCTTTTGGAAGAGCTGCCTGTGTGAGGTGACTGCGGTGCAGTGAGCCATTTAAGAGAACAGCTGAATCCTTGCCTGAGCCACGCAAGGACTGCCCCAGCAGAGGAGCTGCTTCTCCCAAGAAGGCTCCCAGGGTTCATGCTCAGACAGTTCCTTTAAAGGTTAATTCTCACCGGCAGCATCTGGAAGAAAACTTGGAGTACTCAGAGGGAACTCAACCCACTCCAAAGGACCTTCACGTTTGTGGTCCTTCTTACCTTTGTTTTTTAAATGTTAGAATTTGTTCTTTTTGCCTCTGTTTTTTTAAACGTTAAAATTTGTTCTTATTCATTTGTGAAGTTAAAAATGAGGAGAAAGGCATCCCTCCCAGCTCGGCTCCCAGCACAGAGACACAAAGACACAGCCGTGCCGGAGCCGGCGGTGGGCTGCGCTTCCCCTGCTCCAAGGTGGCAGAATAAAGAGCTCCTGCAGTCACCTTTTTTTTCCAAGAGTTGCATTGTTAAACCCTTCCGCGGGGAAATCCAGGGAGTGTAATTGCTCTGGTCTCGCTCTGCCCGCTGAGCCGCCTGAATTAAGTGGGTGTTTTGGCATCCTGAGCTGAGCCTTGTGGGAAGTGACCTTCGCCTTCCGCCGCTGCTCCCTGCAACCTGCCGCTAATTAGGATGGAGAGAGCCCTCCTTTGTTTCCAAATAGTGGTTTACCTCTGTCTCGTTGTTCCGCCCGGTGCGGCTCGGTGCATAATGAGCGCTCGGCTCCGGCTCCAGCGCTTTTCAACTCCGCGGAGCCGAGCGGGACAGAGACACAGCCTCTCATTAGCCAGCGTCTCAATTAACATCTCAAACGATGCTTTGTTTAAAGAAAAAAAAAAAAAATAAACACCCAGCATTTCCACGGCGCCCTTCATCCGGTATTTGCAAACTTGGGAGCGGCATCAATGCCCGTGGTGTCATGCAAGGGGCATCGCTGGAGCCTGCGGGGTTTGGGGAGGTGTCAGGAGTCCACAGCTCCTCCAAAGAATCACAGGATGGTTGGAAGGACCTGAGAGGTCACCCAGTTCCAGCCCCCGAGCCGTGGGCAGGGACACCTCCCGCTAGGGATGGGTTTTGCCTGCTCTTGGGATGATTTTCCCAGGTCTGTAGTGGTCTGAGATCTGCCTCGGCTCCAGGCACTGGTAAAAGGGGAATGAGGAATTTCTGCCTTTTGGAAAGACGCTTATTTCCAACCTAATAAAAGAAGGACAAAGATGATCAAGTTTTCAGTGGTTAAAAATCAGCAACTCCCCTGCAGGAGAAACTGTAATATGGGACACTTAGAGGGTTTAAGGCACGTTTACTCAGAAAGAGGATTAGCTAAACTATGCTGAAGTTCTGTGTGAACACCCCTACCGAAATGTAATCCGGTTTATCGGTATTTGTGTTGGAAATGACCTTGGTAAACCCAATTAATGTCACTTCAGTTCTGAGTGAGAACACTCTGCGTGGATTTCCTAACTTTAAAGCAAGGCACTTTAAATTCACACTGACTTTACCCAGTGCCCCCTTGAGCAGTTTGCAACATCTGCTGACAAGGGGACAAGGAAACAAGCAGATTTATGGGGCTGTGTGAAAGACCTCTGCCCAGGCTCTAGAAATACTCAGACCCCAACCCTCCCCAGATATCTTGGATCAAGGGGATCCAACCCAAAAAGCATCGGGTGAGCAGTGGGTTGGAGATGTGTGTGCAGACAGCCCAGCACCCAGGAGTCCACTGATGCTGTCAAAAAGGCATCTTCAAGCAGTGGCTGCTGCTGCTGCAGATCTCACAGATCCCGTGGGATCTGGGCTCCTGGCACAAGCAGGACCCCCTTGGACCTGTAGAATCTGCTGGGTAGAGGAACCTGAGTGGGCAGAGCAGGGTAGGTGTTGCCCTGGCATCATCTGGGGCCTGAGACCATCCTTTGGTGGCAGGACTGGATCCCTCTGGGACAGCTGTGTGGCAGGTACAGGAGCAATGTCCCTACACCAGAAGCAATGGCAAGAGCTGGGATGAGCCTGGCAGTGAGCAGGTGATCAGAAGAGAGTTACGTTCCAAGAGTGATCTACCCTGCAGGGCCTTGTGATGACAAATCCACATCAGCTCAGCCTCAGCATCATCCTGCTCAAGCTTAGGGTTGGGGTCTTGCAGGCCTGGCTGGCTGCCTTGGGGCAGAGCAGCTGCTCAGGTGATGATCTGCACGGAGCAGGATCTGCACAGAACAGGATGCAGATCCCATCTGGCTCTGGCTGGGAGCTGGCTGTGCAGGACCAGACCTCAGCCACCCCTGGGGTAGCTCCAGCTGAGTCCCCTCCTGGGACTGTTCCACGTTCACTCAGTCTTGCTCCCTGAGGATTACCTGGTGTGAGTTTTCTAGGAATTGCCAGCCAGCAAGGGAAGTGCTTGGCAGAGCAGGGCTCAGGCTGCCCACCTGCCGTGTCCTTCTCACCAGCTCTCCCTGTGTCCTTAGATGCTGCTGAGAGATATTGGAGCTTGGATGGTAGCGCTGAGTTGGCAACTTTTAATATTGCTGAAACATAATCAGCTTTTGCTTCTACAGCAATTAGCATGTTATTACCCATAATGTTTTGCATGGCAATTTTGTTGTAAACATTTGTACTAATTCACCATAACCTAATTATTTTTATGACACATAATTATGAAATATTTTTGGAGGAGGAATGGCTTAATTTTCTATTTATACCATTATTTCCTGGAAGTGTCAGTTATTTTTACATCAGGAAACAGCATCTCCCCCCTTCCCCAATTAGCCCTTTCTATTTACTGCCTTAGCTTGCCTGTAGAGCACAGTTGCTGGGACCACATTCTCCTGGAGCTGTGTGATGGATTCTAGGAGAGCCTAATTGAGCTGTAATTTGTGGGAGCGTGATATATAAATGGTGGAAGGTAACAAGTGGTTTTCTTTGCTGCTCAGTGGGTGGATGTGATGACTCCCAGTTACAGCATCTGCCAGAATGACCCTTTCCAAAGTATTTAAGGAAAGAGTGAGATGGTGAAGTGTTGCCTTAGGACTGTGTTTCTCAGGAATACCAGCGCCCTGAACTTGGAGGCAGGACCTCTTGAGGGAGATACTCTTGAGTTTCATAGAACCATGGAATGGGCTGAGCTGGAAGGGACCCACAAGGATCAAAGTCCAGCTCTTGGCCCTGCCCAGGACACCCCAACAATCCCACCCTGAGAGCGTTATCCAAACACTCCTTGAGGTCTGTCAGCCTTGGGGCCATGATCAATCCCTGGAGAGGCTGTTCAAACCCTGACCACCCCCTGGGGGAAGAACCTTTTCCTAATATCCAACCTAACCCTTCCCAGGTACAGGTTTGGACATCAGCAACCTATTGCTCAGGTTTTGGCACCCGTGGACCAGAACAGCTGAGACCCTCCTCATCCCACTCTGCCTTCAAACCTGGTGTGGTGAGCAAGGGTATGGGGGGTACCAGACTTGGGGGGGGATGCCTGGAAGACCAGGAGAAACATCTGGACAGTGCTTCAGGCTCCAGAGAAACATCCCAGGCCCGAGCTACAGAGGGAAATGCAACATGAACGTCTGGAGCGCAGCCGGGATGAGCCCGGCCTTTAAGGAACGCTGCAGGATGATGGGAGAGGGGGAGTTGGGTCCCTGCAGCCAACATTTAGTGGCAAGAGGCCTTCCTTAATCAAATTCATGGAGGCACCGTGCAGAAAATTCTGAATTCAGGCTTACTCCTAACAAGTATGAGACTTGGCAGGCTGAAAGGCTTGTATATCTTGTCTGATCTCCAGTCTGGAGAGGTCTCAAAACGGAGCCATGTGTAGCGTATTGACATCTTAAAAGAATTTCTAAAAAAAAAAAAAAGGCATTTCTAGATGGCTGTATGTCATATAAATGAGATTTATTTCAATGCCTGTCATGATAGTTGAGGCAGTAACAAATCCAGTAATTGCTGGTGCTCTGGTTGTGTATGCTCTGAATGTTTAACTTGGAGCTACATTTTTGTAGCAAGTCTCAGGTTATTGAGTCAATCCCTTTCCCATTTTTCCTGTCTCGTGGCTGGTGAAGGTGGAGCTGCATGGTGTGTTAGGCACAGTTGGGCAAGGGGAGTGTTGCACACAGGCTGCTGTCTCGGAACCTGCCTGTAATTACCTGTTAATTGTGTGTAACTGATGGGGACCGTGGAAACTGGGTTACGATAAACTCACTGGCATTTAAAAATCATTCTCAGTGCTGGGTATTAGTGCGCAGTCACACTTCAGGCAAACCCACAAGTAATCAGAAGCGCAGAGCTGAAATGATACAGTGGATTTTGGGACTGCAAGACCTGGGAACAGAAGTTAGTGGTTATGTGAGGAATTTTAGCAGCTCTCTGCCCTCCCTAAATACCAACAGACTCCCTCTAAAGGGACTTGTCCAACAGCCCTTCTTAAACGAGGTGGGTTTGTTCTTTGGGTTATTTTATGCCGGTGAGAAAAGAGAAGGTGACTTGCCAAATTCTCTCATCTCCAAACCCCAGTGTTATCCTTGATCTTTCCACAGAAGTAATGAACTGAGATAAAGACTATCTCATGAAATATCTTGAAAATTGAGTCAACTCTGCAATGGGTTATGATCCAGGTGATATTGCCAGATCCTTAGGAGAACTTGAATATTTTGTGCCCAGCTGTCACTTTAACTTTTTCTTTTTTCAGGGATTATGCATCGACAAGGTTATTCTGGGCATCAACAAGGTCGTTTTGGGCATCAACAACAGTTAAAAATGTGTCATAACTTGATATGGTGTTTGATGTCTATCAGCTGAACTCCCTTAAAAGCACCTCCTTTAAGCATCCTGGGCAGGGATTTTGGGGTTGAGTCAAGGATGTCTAGAAGATCCCAAGTGACTGGCAATCACACTGATAATGCAGGGAGGTCACTTTTCCATGGGGTGACATTTTTGCAGGAGACCTGTAAGAGGTGAGCGGAACAAATGCAGCTGCAGTGGATGGAAATGAGTAATTTTAATTTTATTTTAGTACTCTGGGGAATTGTGTCCTGGGTGGGAGCAAGCAGAGGATATTTCTGTATTTTCAAGGTATCTGGTAAAGATCAGACTGGTCTAATGTAATGCTGTGGAGGTCAGGAAATTGGAAGTAGGGGTTCATTGAAGTGGAGAAGTTCCCCAGCTCATGACTGCAAATAACAGGGTCAAGAGTCTCTGATATACTCCAGGAAATATCTGTTGGGTCATGGCACTGCTTTGTTTTTTGCAGGAACAGGTGAAATAAAAAACAATAAAGGGAGGCAAAGACAAGAGACACCTCTTCTATGTCAGGAATCTTATGAAAAATCCATCCCTTATCACTGCCTGAGGTGTTATGAAGACTGAGTTAAATGTGTGCATGACCACATCAGCCAGATCATATTTGTGAGAGTAGACAGATTGATATCATCTAAGCATAGAAACACCCTAAAATATTTCACCTGCCTCACTGGAGAGCATGTTCACATCTGCCTCTCTGACCACATGCTTTCTATACCTGTGAAATTAATCATTACCATACATTGGTAAGTGCTTTGGCAGGGCGTGAGATGGGAGCATGCACCAGGAGATCTTCTGGAAGCATCTTCCTAGGAGTGCTCATCAAAACAGATTTTAAAATGGCTTCTCGTGTTGGTGCAAGTGTCAGAGGGTTTGTCCACGGTGCAGTGAGGGAAATCATGTGCAGAGCTGACAGGTGCCTGGTGACCCCAAAGCCAAATCTGTGTGATCTCATGGCAGCCCTGAGCTGCTTTGGTTTTCCCTGGAGTGGGATTTGTAGTGTTGGGATCCAGAGGGAGCATTGTGGGAGCCCACAGATGGGCTTGGAGAGACACGGGGAGGTGGCTGAGGTCTAGGTGTTCCAAATTTATGGTGGCCATAAAAACCTGTGGAAATGATGGATTCTGCTCATTGCTCACTCACGTAGTGACAGGTTTTCGAATAAAGCGGTAACTGATGGCCCCATGGCTGGGAATTGAATTTCTCCTTTCATGATGTCATCATGATGTCATACTTTATTGCCTGTAATTCTAAACCCCATGGCTGTTGTCAGCGTGCTGACATCACACGGGGCTTCAGCTCCAGTCTCTGATGACTGTGCTCTTCTAGCTGTGATTTAAAGTGCTTTCCTGTCCTGATGGAAAAGTTATGGCTTTCTTGGGGCATATTGTGTTCCAGGCCAAATGCTGTCGTGGCTGAGGAGGGAATGTCATTTGGAAAGCCCTTTGGAGGGCAGCGAGTGTAATTCTCAGTGCTGTGTATTCAGAAAAATATGGGTTTTGTGGCCTGGAGGACACTGTCACAGTGAGAATGATTGTTTGGGAATGAAAGGGTGACTGATGCATGTAATCCTTGTGTCCTTTGACTCCTCCTTCTCGAAGGAATATGGAACTGCTTTTCTCTAAGGACAAACAGAAAGGAGAGGAAATACGGACTCATGCATGGCCAGGATGGTTAATGGATCCTCATGTTCTCCTCCAAACACACCTTGTGCTTAAAAGAGGGATTTGTGAATAACCTTCCCCAAGTGATAAGTGGTGGACTTCTTAATTTTGATGAGATGCATTTTCCTCCTGTCCCAGGAAAGTGTCTTGCCTCTTCCAACCCCTGGAACCCAGGGAAAGGTGCTCCCAAGGGCAGGAGGAGCACAGGTAGCAAAGCCAGGCCTGGGTGTTGGCTGCTTGGATTTAGTGGATGGTTTAGGTATGGTTACCATGGTGAAACAGGTGGGTTTTAACCACGGTGGAGGGAGGGGTATGGCAGGAAGCTGTAATCCTGTGTTCCCAAGGCCTCTACTTCACAGGAGAGCTCACCAGACCCTGTTGTGGTCTGCCCACAGTGGAGAGCCCAGAGCACATATTTTACCCATATTCCTTCTATGCAAAACATATTGTCTCTTTTTGTTTTGGAGAGGGCAGGCTCCTGGAGCAGGTCCCTTGTTCGAGCACACCCTTGTCCTCTTCAAGCCCTTTGTTTTTGTATCCGTAACCCTCCTGTGCTTGTTATTTTGAAGGGAAAGGTTTATTTTGACATTTCTGCTATGTCCCATCCTCCCTTCAGCCTCCTCCCCAGCTGGCTGAGCTGAGCCTGGATTCCCTGGAACAGAAGGGTAGGCACAGGAGCAAAGTCTGTCGTTCTTTTGCAAAGCCTGTGGCAGCAGATTGCAGCGTTTGCTGTCAGTTCATTAATTACGAGGGCATTAACTTCCAAGGCTAGAAAACACTGGAAACACCAAGGTTGCTGCTGGGATTTTATAAATGACATATTGGATAGTCTTGAATTGGTAGAGAGCTCAAAAGCTGCCAAGATTTCCTGGGAATACCTGGAGCTCCTCTGTGATGGAGCTCAGAGTTACTGGAAGAGCCTGGCTGACACAACTTGTCCAGTATGGAAATCTAAAGAGTCAGTGTGGGATCGGTGGTGTGGGGATGGCAGGTTAAGCTTGGTGTAATTCCTGCTGCCAGCTTATAGGAACAACCCTCCTGGAGTAAAGTGATATTATTGTTGGATCATGTCAGATATGCTGTCCCAAAACTGCACCAGGAAACCTTAGGGAGTTGACATCAAAGCTCTCACTGATATTGGGAGTCTCTGAGTGCCAGCTATTGCAGAAGGAGAAAACCAAAGCAAAGACATAGCAGCAACAGCAGTGACACTGATTCTTATTTTTTTTAGAATTTTATTTTTTTTTTTTATTAAAAGTGCACCCCTGTGGCGCAGCTGGCTACTTGCTCAGCGCAAGAGCACCAGAGAGGAAATTCCTTCCCAGTGCTCACAGGTGATCAACTTACACATTGAAGCATGAAGTTTGATTACCCTTGTAACATTTTATTAGCTTGCATAGCTGCAAATGTTATTAATGCTCATAAAATTATCCAGTCCTTTAAAATGTCTGTTCCACTGGTGTACGTCTCCATGACTTCCTGGGGTAGTGGATTCCAAGAGTGAATGTGCTGGGTCAAGTCGTATTTTTCTTTTATTTCTCTTCAATGTACAGCCCTTTTGTTTCATCAGGTGCCCCCAGTTTGCTTTTATATTATGGGGCAGGCTAATGTGAGGTAGCAAACTGGTTTTGATGGCAAACTTGGCTCTTTTATAGACTTTATTTTTTTTTAGTGTACTGATATTTTCATGTATAGACTGTATTAATAAGTAATATATGTTTCTGTATAGCTGTAGGTGCATGCATATACCTGAAAGTGTGTGCAAATCTTTATGTACAAACACATAAACTCGTGTATTTATTGTGTCACTTGAACATTTTTTTTGGGTGTCTTGGATGCCAGTGGTTTGGTGCAGGGATTCCACCCCTCTCTCTGTGTCTCTGAGGGATGTTCTGGGAGGCAGAGTAATAACAGGGAAGAAAAATGTGCCTCTGAACCGTGTGTCAGCAGACTTCAGACACAATGGGGCCCGTGTTTCCAGACAAGCCTTTTTAGCTAATTAGCTGAGTAAAAAATCTATTTCTCTTCTTAAATTCCCTGCCATCCATCCACCTAATAGAGTCAAGCAGCTCCATATTGTGGGGGTTATGCAATAAATCATCTATCTCCAGAATGTATCTCATCACTCCCAGCCTGGGCTCTCCATCTCTCTGTCCACAGGAGCTGCCTGGTTTCCCATTCTGGCTGCTTCCTTCTGGCAGCGACTGTAATGGAAAGTTCTGCTGGAGTTCTGCTCCTCTTCTGGGTGTCCCCTGGCTGTCCCCCAGCAGCTCAGCCATGACCATGTCCTTGTCCATGGGTCTTCCTACAAAAAACTCCCAGAAAGCAGAGGCTCTTGTGGCTGTGTGGTCTGGGCCACCTCCTCACCCTGGGCTTTGCAGCCCATGTAGGATCTGAGCTGGTCTCCAGCATCACCTCTGGAGCCAGGATGGATGAGAGACGGGATTTTGGGGAAATCAATAAAGAGCTGTCTTAACTTCAGCATCACACAGGCAGGAGGATACACAGCCAAATTTTGGTTGTGTGGTCAGTTGAGTAGGACATCACCTCTGGAAAGACATCTGAGTCTCATGGACCCATATGGCAACAATTTTCACCTCAGGTCTGGATTTGGACATTGCAGCTCCAGCCTGAGGCTGTTGGATTGAAGCGAGCAAGAGCAAAGAGCCACTAACATTATTTTGGGTAGCAATGCCTGGACTGGAGTCAAGTTGCCTTTTAACCTTCTTCCTTGCAAATTAAATCGACTGAAGTCTTTCAGGTTCTTACCTCAAGGCTGGTTTTTCACACCTAAAATTTATTATTGTAGCTATTGTCTGAACTTGCTGCTTCTGACAATACTCCTTTTCCGCAGGTGTGAACACAAGAGCTGGGCACAATGTTCTTGCCAGCACCAGGTAGTGATGTGAAACACAACTCCCTTTGTAGTGCACAGGGCAGGCTGGCTCAGCTTGGTGCTGGAAGCTCCAGGTGCCCACCCAGACCTTCCCTCACTGAGCCCCCTCCTGTCCCACTGGGGTGAGCTGCACTGGCAGGGACCTTGCGTGTGGGTGGGCTGTCAGGGATGACAGGCTTTGGGATGGATAAAGGGTGAGCTGGACTTTGCTGGGCTCTGCTTTTGTTTGCAGCTCTTGAGATGCTGGAGGAATGTGGAGTCGGCTCCTTTGGCTGGAGGAGCAGCACTGCTGCATTTTGTTTAATCTGTTTACAACCTCATATTGTATGGAATGGTTGAACCCTCACTAGTTTACCAGGAAAACACATTTCCTACAGCCTGGTGACCTGTCCTTGGCTGGAGTTACTGTGCTGTCATCCTTTGCATTTTCTACAGATGCTCTCGGCTGTTTTTCAACGTGTCTCTGAAAACCCTTGAACGTGAGCCGAGAGTTGCCATGATCCTTCCCCTGGTTTGTGCATCTTTTGACTGTCTTGCTTGTTTTAATAAGATAAATTAAAGTGTTGGGCAATGATTTCTACAACTGTTTAAAAACAGAACAGAACCCCAAGAAAATTCTGGAACAGAATGCTTTTGTTGGCGAGAGTGAAGGTTTGTAAATATTTATTTTTCACGAGCTAAAAAATATCAGGCTGTTGTGATAGAAAAAACCCAGGCAATTTAAATTTAAAGTGACAGCCCCCACGCAGGAATCAGGAGCCTGCAGAAATGTCAACAGGTCAGACTCAGTTGTTGTGTTGGCATCAAGCTCCTCCACCATCCAAATCCAGGAGAGTGCTTTCCATCCTTTGTTGTTGTTTGGAAAACAGACACAATTTGTTTGGGTCTCTGTGCTCCTCTCAGGGTATTATCCTGCCAGCACTCAACCTGTGCTGCAGACAGCTGCCACCCCAAAACCTGCCTTAGGATCATACTTGTGCTGGATAGTCTGGGAAATTTCTTCACAGAAAGGGTTGTCAGGCACTAGAACAGGCTTCCCTGGGCAGTGGTGGAATTCCCATTTCTGGAGAGATTTAACAGACGCATGGATGTGGCACTTGGGGACATGGGTCACTGGTGGCCTTGGCGGTGCTGGGAGGATGGTTGGACTCCATGGTCTTAAAGAGCTTTCCCAATCTAAACCATCCTGTGATTCTGTGTTGTTTGGATGCAAGGAGGAGATCTTGAAAACCTTCTCTGACAGGAAAACCTCTATAGCAACTGCATTCAGAATGTTCTGTAAGTAGAGTAAGGCATGGAGGAGGGTGTCCGGAGAAGGACAAAATGAGTGTGGATGTGGAATCTGGGGACATGGGTCATTGATGGGTCTGGCAGTGTTGGGGGAATGGTTGGATTTGATGATCTTAGAGGGCTTCTCCAACCCTAATGACTCAGTGACTCTGAATAGCTCCTTCTGCTAAGGTGTGATGTGAAGTCCCATATTCAGCTGAGCTCTTCCTCTTGTTCTTAGCTCTACTTTGCCATGCTTTGAAGCCAGGTGGAAGAGTGACCCTAAAATACCTTCCCTTGCTCCTGCCAAGGGTCCAAGAATTTAGTGGGTTTTGCTGAATGACCAGGTCATTCACTGGATCTCCCTGGTGCAGATGACTGGCATCATGGGGTGGATTTCTTGAGTGGCTCTGCCTGGACAGACCCTCTGCAAGCAGCATGAGGCTTCCAGAATATGTTGGCTGCCTGAAAATATGCTGGGCACTTGGCTTTCCAGGAGCTTTGCTTCCTGCAAAGGAAGGGGGCTCCTATTGCATGCTCGAGTTTTGCAAAGCCAAAACCTTTGTAAGCTGGAAGTTGTACATAGAAAGTTTTTTTCCAAAGTCAATGAAATAAATAAAATAAAACTGTGGGGTAGAAACTGAAGGCATGACAAGGCCTTTGTTCTGCTTTGTATTCTTGCCTAGGAAATCTCTGTTCAGCTGTGCATTAATCTCAGGTTTACTGTGCAGCCTTGGTGCTCACACACCAAATCCTCAAAGGGAGTGTGTGTGCAGGTGCTCATGGAGGTCACTTCACCCTGGAGCTGCAGGGCGCCAGGCCCTTTTTGTGAGCAATAATTCATGACTGCTGCGGCGCCTCGATTTCCCTGTCAGAGCAGGACGTGCTGTGCCTGGGCAGCGGGGAGGAAAACTGGGAGCTGAACCCAGCAACAGCTCCTGCAACCAGAGCAGCTGGGATGAAACAGCTTCAGCAAGGAGCAGTGACAGCCACGAGGAGCCCAGCGCCTCCTTCATGCGACCTTTGTGATCCCCAGCCAAAGGTCGGGCAGTGGCAGATCCTTTCAAAAATCAGATCCTGTCCAGCAGCTGAGCACTGGGTGTGGGGCTGGTGGAGAGCTTTGGGCTGGGGATGTGATGAGCATTAGCAAGCTGCCTTCTTTCCTCTCTGCCTCTCTTCAGAGCTGCTGTGTTTGGCAGGAAATAATGGATCTGGAAAGGGATGCCGTGGTTGCAGGCTCAGGTCAGGTAGCAGCAGGCCTGGAGGTGACAGGGTGGCTGTGCCAGCTGTTTGACAGTCCTGCCCAACATCCTGCAATTAGAGTTTTGCAGAGCACATCCCTGTCTTGAGCTGTGATGTTTCCAAATTTCAGGCCCTGCTATTTGGTCCTGTGGGCGTGCTCCATCTCATTGAAATGGACACCTAATGAGCCCTAGGTGATTAAGCTGGAATTGCCAAGCTGGTGGGTACGTGTTCCATCTCTGCTGCTCCGGTGTCTTTCCTCACATCCCTGACTTCTGCAGGATTGGGAAGAACAGGGAATTTTTATCCTCTCCCATGCAGTTAATTAGGAAGCATTCCAGTTCGTGCCATTTGGTGGGGAGCATATCCAGGCTGTTCAGCAATGCTAGCAGAGAACAGACTCTGCAGGGAAAGCAGGAATTCCTGACACCACTCCCTGACTTGGGATGAGCTCAAATTCACCGTACTCCAATCCTTAAGTCTCAAGATTGCAGGCCCTCCTGTGATCACTGGCACCAGCAAACAGAAAAGAAAGAATCATCTGAGAGTGGAGGTGTCAGTCTGTCCCTGGGTCTGGAATTGCTGGCTGTGTGCTCCATCAAGGACTCGGAGCAGGATGGAGGATGCCGAGATCAGGGGGAAACAAACTCCTCACCAACTCCGAGCAGTCTCCACACAACAGAGCAAGGGCAGCTCTTGCTGGGAGCCATGGGGAGAGACTTGTCCTTTGGGATCAGGGAGCTCTGTATGGGATTGGGCTGTGCCCTGGAGCTCTGGGAGAAGCTCCCACACTCAAAAGGTGCCTCCTGACCTGAACGTGCACCACACATGGGCCAAGCGTGCTCCTTAGAGAATCACAGAATCTCTTTGGTTGGAAAAATCCTCTCAGCTCACCGAGTCCAGCCAATAACCCAGCACTTCTAGGGCCACCACTGAGCCAGGTCCCCAGGTGCCACACACACATCTGTGGAATCCCTCCAGGGGTGGGGACTTCACCACTGCCCTGGCTGCCTGTGCCAGTGCTTGACAGCCCTTTCTGTGAAAAAAATTTCCAGAATATCCAACCTAAACCTCTACTGGCACAACTTGAGGCCATTTCCTCTTATCCTGCTGGTTGTTATTTGGGAGAAGAGACCAACCCTCTGCTGGCTACAACCTCCTTTTTGGTAGTTCTGGAGAGTAATTATTCTGTTTTCTCACCAGCAGCTGCTGGGGCTTCATGAATGGGAAAGGGAGGTGGTCCCTGCATTTCAGGCTGGGCAGGATAATCTGTTTATGCTTGATTGACACTGGGAAAGCATCTCTGAACCCTTGTGGAGGGGTGGCAGCTCATTAGGATTCAGGCTCAGTCACTCTTCATCCTCTGGAAAATTCACCACCTGGCAGGATCACTCACCTCAACCCTCAGTGACAGAAAGAGATGGCCACCAGCTCTTGGTCACCAGTGGGGCATGTCACTGGGAATGACAAACTGGGGGGGGAAGGAGCACGGGGTGGGGAGAGGGGGATGGCACAGGGAGAAGAAACATCTGACTTGGCTGAGCTCAGGGAAAGCTGAAAGAGCAGCTGCTGTTGCATGAACAATTACTGTTGTCCATCCTCTTCTGGACAGGCAGACAAGAGACTCCTGCTCACCACAGCAGTGGAGATGTGGTGCCTGGGGGCCAGGAGCCGTGGACATGGAGTGGTGTGGGGAGGAGCTGCCTGCAAGCTGGGCCATTTGGGACAGAAATGCCTGGCTGGGATGGACCAGTGGGTCACCTAGCCCAGGTGCCTGCCTCCAGCAGCAGCAGCAGCAGCAGCAGCAGCAGCAGCAGTGTGTGTTCTGTAAAGAGAGCACAGAGGAATGGTCTCTCTCACCATCCATTCCAGCTGTGCCCAGAATCCCCAGTCACTGGAAGGGGGTAGTAGAAGGTATCTCTCTATCTTGTCCCTGTAATCTGTGTTTTAAAATCTCCATGAGTCCATTAATCTGTATAATCCCATTCTGCTGGCTCCCTGCTTTGATGTTAATTTCCCAATCCCCACATCCCAGCTGAGTTTGGTGTTGTGCCATCACCTCTGTAGGATGGTTCAGGAGCCTCCCTCTCCCAGCCTTCCCTGGTGAGGGAGATTGGGAAGGTTGAAAGTGTCACAAGGTGGTCTCTGCCATTTCATCATCACCTGCATCTTTATGATGGGTCACAAACTTCAGCTTCTTCTAGCTCAAACTGGGATGGCCATAACCTGGCATCTGGAGGGAGCAGCTCAGAGTGCTGCTGTGCCATGTCCCATGCTTTGCCATGTCCCTGTGTGTGGGAAGTGCTTGCACCAACATCTCCTCTCTGTCCTGCTCTATTCCTGTCTCTTGGCTAGCTGAAGCTGCTTGGCTGAGCTAAGAGCTGAGCTCCTGGAAAGGAGAGTTTGTTCTTGCTGGCATGACTTGTGATTATTGCTCCTGCCTGAATTAAGGGTGACCCCCTGACTCTCGGTGTCCTGCTCCCACCCAGGACTCAGTGGCTCTTCCAAGCTGGAGCTCCAGGCAGAGGGATGAGAGATGGTGTCTGCTGTTAATCTGTGTTGATAGGTAAACTCTGAGTGGGTCACTCTCCTCTGGGGAGCCACTTGTTCACAGTCATTGACCTTTATTTGGTTTGCCTTATTTACTCAGGTGGTGAATTAGGTCACATTGGAGTGGCTCCTGTTAAACTGAGCAATGGCCACTTAAATCTGGAGTGACCGTGTCCACACAGAGGTTAATGCAGTTTAATCCAATCTCTTTAAATCTGCCCTTGTTGTTGTGAGGAGGGATTTCCATCACCATCCCTGCTCAGGTCTGTCCCTTGGTGAGGCAGAGGAGGAGCAGGCTGCTCCCAGTGGGCAGTGCTTGGAGAGGGGAGTTCAGCTCTGCTGTTCCTCTTTGCCCAAAGCTGGAATCCTGACTCTTGGAAGGGTGAATCGCTGTTTGTATGTTAATTTAGAATTCCAGCTGAAAGAAAATGAGTAATGCTTATTGCTGTCCTTAGACTCCCTTAGTCCCTGTTTGTTTTTACAGCTCTTGACATGCACAGGACAGAAGAGCAAGGCTCCCAAGAGGAGCAGAGTTAACTAATGAAGTTAGAAACTTCCTGATCATTGGCAGGTGCTGGAGGGTTGTGCTAACACTGTAACTTCATCAGTCTTAGGCTGAGTAATAAGAAATTATCAAAACAGGAATGGCAGAACATGCTCCTCTGGGACCTGAAGATAGTCCAGCTGCAGCAGCTCTGACCTTGACAATTTGGTACAGCTGAAGCAGGGCTTTGTCTGGATTGTTCTCTTGCTTGGGACAGCTGGAGCTTCTGTTTAGTGTCACTCCTTTTCTGCACCATCAAGACCTTTGCAATTGGTGGGTAATGTATTAACTACCAGGAAGAAATTAACTCTATCTCAGTGAAAGCAGGACCCCAGGGCTCCTTCCGTGCTTCAGTCCAGGGGATACCCCTCTCTCCCCACCATCTCCCAGCGTTTTGGATGTCTAAAGACTGCAAAGTGTTAACACACTCGAGCACGGCTGGATGGAGAACTGCTCTCCAGGTAGATCCCACTTGAGACCTTTCCTAAACCTGCAACAAAGGCTCAGCATCAAACTCTGGACAAACCACATGCTCTTGGTCTCTGAATATCCCCCAGGAAGTAGGACTGCACACATCATCTTGAAATGGCATTCACCACCCATTCCCACTCCACTTCCCACCCACTGTTCAAAACCTCGTTGCTCCTTTGTAATGGCCAGCAGTGGATTTTCCATGAGATCAATCAGCCAGGATCATTTGGATGCACTGGCCTCTGTCAGCAGCAAGCATCACTGGCAGGATCCAATTTGAATGAGTTCTGCCATGTGTGGGGAGGATCGGCTGCTGCAGAGCTCAGCCTGGGAGGAGGCATTTACACTCCTTTCATTGAGTCACAGGATGTCCTGAGCTGGATGGACCCACAAGGATCATGGAGTCCAGCTCCTGCCCTGCCCAGGACACCCCAACAATCCCACCCTGTGCATCCCTGAGAGCATTGTCCATATTCTCCTGGAGCCCTGGCAGCCTTGGGGCTGTGCCCATTCCCTGGGAGCCTGTTCAGTGCCCAGCACCCTCTGGGGGAAGAACCTTTTCCAGCTTACACAGCTCCAGCCATCCCCTGAGGTCCTGTCCCTGGGAAGGGAAGCTGCCAGGCTGATGTTGTGCCTTCCGTCCAGCTTGGTCACCCTGAGCCCAGCTGGGACTGATGCTCTGGTCCAGCCCTGGGGAAGGCTCTGGCTGTCAAGAGCTGCTCTGGGAGGCTCTGACAACTTTTGTACTTGAAGTTCATCACTTTGAGTGTCTCCCTTCTGAGGAAAGGTGATTTTAATCCCTGTAATCTATGAGTAGAAGGGAAGAGAAGGAAGGGGAGGAAAACTGGAGTTGTTATGTGCTGGTTGAGATCAGCAGGAAGTCACAGCTGCCCCCCAGACTTGCAATACACAAACTTCCCTCAAACTGAGCACTTAATGTGCAAAGAAAGAGGTGACTGATAACAAAGATTACCCTAATGAATAAACAAATATTTTAAGAGGCGACTCCTCATGAAATTCGTTATTTTTAACTTAGCTATAATTTGCATGTGAGTCAATTTGCATACATTAAATACATCTCCCCTTCTGCGCTGAGCTCCCCCTCCCCTGAAGTATAACATCTCATTATGGGGCTGCTGGGACTGGGGAGCTGGTGGCTCTGGAGGGTTTATTAATTTGCCCAACACATGCTGTGTAGGTTTTTATCACTTGCTACACATTGGACCTGGTGTCTTTGAAGTCACCAGTGCCTCGGAGGGCCTTCTGCTTGAGGTGGTTGAAATGGGAAAAGAAAGGAAGGGGAGGGGGAACCATCAGGAGAAAAAAATGCATAGGGAAGAAAGGAAATTGTTCAACTGGTGTTAACTTGACAGAAAATGAGCAATGCAGAAACTTGTCCCCTCTGCCACAGAGCCTGGGTGTTATGGGTGGGGGTTGTTTGGTTTGCTTCTTCTTGGAGGTGAAATTTGGCATCTTCCTGGGCACTGTGGAGAAGGAGGAATGGGCCAGTGAGATCCCCTTGAGGAAGCCATGGGGTGGAGGCACAGATGGCCTCACCAGCTCTGTGTTGTTGTGGCTTTGGGGGGGGAAGTGAAGGTTTGTGTGTGGTAGGAGCCCCTGCCATGGTTCAGTACGTGGAGGTCCCCTTGGGGGCTTGGGAGGTGGCAGACTTCTGCCTCCAGCAAAGGTTCAGGCTGGATATTAGGAAAAAGTTCTTCACTAAAAGAGCAGTCAGGCACTGCTGGAACAAGGTTCCCAGGGAGGTGGTGGAGCCACCATTCCTGGGGGCATTCGAAAAATGAGGAGATGTGGCACTTTGTGATGTGGGCAAAGTGGAATCCAGTCAAAGGTTGGACTTGATGGTCTTGTCTTTTCCAGCCTCATGATTCAGTGATTCCATGCTGTGGGATCTGCTGCCACCCCATGCCTCAGTTTCCCCATGAAGCAGAGAGGATTAATGGTACCAACTGCTCTCAGAGCATATGGTGATGGAGAACTGGTGGAGGGAGTTATTCTCCATGACCTGGATGTCTGAGGGGTGTTGTGATGAAAACACACAGGTGTCGTGACATCCCTGTGTCTTTGATAGACAGAGAAGCCACTTTGCTGCCCTAAGATCAGCTCGCAGGATTTTGAAATGCTGCTGATGCAGTGCAAAAAGCTTTTGCTGTTGTACAGTGGAGCCCAGGGGGATTTTTCACAGTTCCATGTACTGACCAGAAACCCTGGAAATGTTTTTGAGGAAGGAATGAAAAAGAAAATTTCTTTCAATTAGTTCAGCATTTTTCAGCCAGTTCTGGTTGCAATCAAGAACATTGTACTGAGCTCGAGTGTTTCTTTGAAAGAGCCTTAAAAAAACCATCCAGGGAAATGAATAAAGGAAGTGACCCAAATCTAATCTAGGCTGTAGAAGTCTTATATTCACCAAGTAACAAGGTCCCTTCTTTCTTCTCTCTTCCCATGTAACACGAGTCTAAGCCAAAGCTCCTGCACTGTGGAAATTCAGGAATAAATGTCATCAGCTCCCCTGTGCAAGGAATATTTGGATGTCAGCAGCAGGAGGCAATGTTTCTGATAAATTGATGCAAGTGGGATGTTGGGATCAGGACTGGGATCAGTGCTGGGAGCTCTGATCTCATGCAATTTCCATGCTTTGAGGGCACCCAACCCCTGCAGAGCGAAGGGTCTTGGGCAGGTCATGGGCAGCCCACCAATCCTCCTTGGGAAACCCTTCAGGGAATCACTTCTTTTGCTTCACAAAAACACCAGCCAAGGGAATGAAGAGCATGGCACGTTGGTTTTGTTAATTAGAGAGGGTTGGGAAATCCATATCCTGCTTGCAGCAGCCTTTGTGCTGTGTAGGCAGCAAAGGAGAGCTCCTGCCCTTCTGAGTGTAAGGCAGAGGGGGTGACAAAGGTGAGTGAAACATCTCACCTTGGATAGCGAGCATGGCCGGCCAGGAATAAAACATACTTGGTGGAGGAGGATCTTTTCTATTCAAGGTGGACACTGTGAGTTCAGTGCAGCTTGTTTCCAGGTTCCTTGGATAAAAGAGAATTGTCAAACTGATGGAGAGGTGCCTGTGGAAAGGCTGATCTCTGCCTGGAGCTGTGCAAGGCAGCTGCTCCCAGCCTGGGCTGCACTCCAATGAGGGACAGGGATGGATGCAGGGTTGGAAGGGTGTGGTCAGAGGTGCTCTCTTGGGTGTGTTGTGATGGACTTTGGGCCACCTTCCCGTCTCCAGAGTGTCCTGTTGTCCGCCAGGCAGTGCCTGGATATCTCTACAGAGGGAAGCCACCTCCAGCCCAGCCTGGGCTTGCAATCAGCTCACCCTGCCCTCTGGACCGTTGCTTTGCAGAGGCCACATCACAACACGTGTCCCCCAGAGGCCACCCTGCCTTGTGCCATCCAGGATGTCATAAGAGCTGCCGAGTGAAGCATCCGGCCCTGCTCCCTCCTGGCTGGCCCCGCTGCTGGGATTGTTTCCACGGCAAGAGAACAATACCTCTCCTTCCATCCAAGAAACATTTATTGCATGATCCGTTTCAGATGTCTCTTTGGGGAGGAGGGGAAAGCAGAGGAGAAATAGATCTCTTTTTTTACGGCAACACGGCAGGATCCATCCCGTAATGGATTAATTATCCCCGCGCGCAGGCGGGCAGGGGGGATGTTCGGAGCAAGCGCCAGGGTTGCCTTCCAAGAGGAGCAGACGTGGATATTTCTAGCCTCCTTTTTCACAAACTAAAAGCGGTAATTAATTAATCTGGGAGCTTTCACATTCATTATAATTCCCTCCCTCTCCTCGTGGTTTTTTTTTTATTATTTTTCTCCCCTTCGATTGTACGAAACGTGGAGAAAGGTAAAGAGTTTAGGGGCCTATTATGCTGCTCCTTCCCGAGCTCCTGTCAATCTCCCTGCTTGCTTTCATACCTCTGTCTCCTTTTCTCTCCCTTTAAAGCCCTCAGAGGTCAGAAACATTTCCTGGTTTTCCTTTGCATGCCCTGAAGGTAACGGTCTGGGCTGGATTATCTGCCAGTATAAACCAGCACTGATGCACAGGCTCTGTCAGCAGAGTAGTCCACACTTCTGGAAGCTCCTTCCATCCATCACATGGGATAGGGAGGGGAACCATCCATTGTGCCTGCTCCTCCTCAGCTGGGGAGGAAGGCACAGAATTAATGCTGACAATACAAGCACTACCCAGGTAAAGACAGAGGCTCCAAAGCCCAGGAGGTAAATGCTGTTACGATTGCCATTTCCCAGTCCTTTCCTGTTTTTTTATTTCCACTCAACCAAGCTGCAACTCGAGCAAGAAGCATAAATTCTTCAGTCCCTCGACTCCATCTGCTCACAGAGCTAAAGAGACATAAAGGATGTAGCCAGAGTGAGCCAGTCCATTACGGGGTGTTCTGGAGAGGCTGAGGCAGAGGTGGAGCCAGGGATTAGAGGACATCCAGGAGCAATTGCAGCCCCTTTGAACTAAGCATGACTTCTCCAAGACACCTAACAAAAACTAACTTCCCAGGGATGGAGAACTGGAAAAATCTCATTTCAGGCTCCAGATCCCAATTATTTTAGCTCTGTGAGTCCAGAGATGGCCTGGTGGGAGGCATTTTCACATCTTCCAGGAGACAAGGAGCCCTCATCCAAAGGTCTGGGTGCTTGCTGGAGGAATGGTTCTGTTCCATGCCTTGCTGACAACCCAGCTTTCTGTAGGAAAGCTTCTGGACAGCCCAGCCTAGAGAAATTCTGTGGTTCTTGAATAAAGTTTGCTGGTGCTTTGTCTCCCCTTGAAGCAGGAAAGGAACATGGATTTGTAACCAAAAGTGAGCCCTGGGCATGGAGCTCTCAATGAAAACCCCAACGCTTCATCTCATCTTTCCCCTTACTCAGTGCTGTGAACATTTGAGATGGCTGATCTGAAGGTTAAAAGGACCAGCACAGCCCCCTCAAAAATGCCCTTCCAGAGGCACTAGCAGGTGCCCCTTTTTTGTTTTTTCTCTGGATCTGAAAATTGTCCCAGTGGTAAGGGAAGGAATTCCTGGTGTCTCTGAAAGCCTGTTTGATTCTCTTTGTCTGCCTGCCTGGTGTACTCATGTGTCATTTGCTGCTCTTGGCAGTGAGTGGGAGTTTGTGGAATGAGAGTATGAAATTCCTCCCTCTTCCACAGTGGTACACAGCTTAGAAGGATGGGTTGTCCTGGCTGCATCCCTCTGAGTGGCAGAATAAATAATTGGGGTATGAAGAGCTGCTATCCCACTCAATGCCCTGTTCAAAGGCTCCTGGTTGACTGGAGAGCAGGGGAGGCTGTTCCAGTAGTGGGTTGTCTGTTGTTCCTCTGCCCAAAACCAGGTTTAATGAAGCATTTGTTCTTTTACTGCCCTCTCCTTAACTGAGTTTTTAAAGCTTTCCCTCAGAGCTGGGTGACAAAAGCAAAATTGTGTCCTGATGTGTTTGAATTCTTACGTGAATTTGCTTGGGCGATATTCCCGACCTTTCCCTGGTGACTTTCCAAGAACATTCAAGCAATGAGATTTTCACTGTCAGAAAACAAAACAGAAAAAAAAAAATAAAGCAAATTTCAAAGTCACATTTGCAGGTTTTTTTAGCACTGTTGATACCTGCAGTGCTAAAATATCCTGACATGGTCTTAAAACAGATTGGTGAAGATATTGATGAATAATGAATTGTGATTTCTTTTTATTTGCCTTCTGGTTCTGGTTGAACTCTTCAAACTCTTGAGTTATTCTTTGTAATCATGAGACCTGGAAAGTAATTTTCCCTAGGTCTGAAATGATGAGTCTTTGTAGCTGAGTTTGCTGAAATGCAGATGTTTGTTCCTCTGCATTTCTTCAAGTGTTGGTTCTGGTCCAGTTTGGACCAAACCTGGATGTTATTATTCTTTCCCCCAAATCTCACTATAAACAGGCAATCCTAGAACTAAACCTTAGCCAAGGTATGATGTTACATCCCTCGAACTCTGTGTAACTTTCATTTTTGCACAGGGCTACCCAGGATGACAGACTGGAATGATTTGGGTGGAGAGAGACTCAGGAAGTCTTTTGCCCAACATCTTGAACCAGGTTTAGTTTTGGGATCAGGCAGGGTTTGAAAGCCTCCAAGGATGGAGACTGCACAAGCTCTCTGGGCAATCTGTGCCACGTTTTCCCACCTGCTGTTATATCCAGTGTTTATATCCAGTGTTCATATCTGCTTGTTTCAGTTTTTGCCTGTTGTCACTCATCTCTCTCTTCCTGGAGAACCCCTGGCTCCAGCTTCTTGCTGACTCCAGGTCTGAGTTAGACAGTGAGGTGTCCCTAAGCTCAGCACCCTTGGCCTCCTTTTGGGGCAAAAGATGCCTGGGACACCCTTTTCTCTGGATCCCTTACATTGCCATGCTTGTCACAGAACTCCCTCAGCTCCAAGAAGGTCAACCAAGCCACAATTTCCCAGTTTTCAGCTGGAGATGTGGAGCTGACAGCTGACTGACATCAGTGCAGGACTGGAGCCTGGGAGAACAGCCCACAGGGATTTCTGAGAGTTGGATTTGCCAGGCAACCTTTCCTCAGCTGCTGCAAGTCATTTGGTTTTGGGGTGTTTCTGATGAAATGTGTCTGCTTCAATGGGTTATTGCTTCCCAGGAAAACTCAATTTCATTGGGAGACAACTGACCAGCTCCTTTCCTAATAAGCACCACCAAATCATCTGATGTTATCAGCAACAGAATGAGAGGTGGCAAAAAATTTAATTTGAAATGCAGAAATAACCAATATTGGGGGGGGAAAACTAACTTTTCTGCTCCACTGGGATCTAGTGCAGTGCCAGGGGATTCACTAAACAGCACAGTTCATATTTTAAATATTTGCTAAGTGAATGTAGAGGCAATTGTTTGGGGAAGTATTTGTCAAATAAACTCAAACAACAAATGCATTTGAGGAAATTGGATTTGTCCACCTGATATTGCAGGAACAGGAGAAGAGGCTAAATTCATCAGATAAACTGTTCAGCTGGACTGTTTGTTCTCCTCTATCCATCCCCCAATCATTATTTTAGAGAGACTACAACTGTTGTAGGCACTGTGCAGAAAATTTATAGGAAACAGATCTGTGTCTTCTGGAGCCCAGAGCCTGCATGATGGACGTGGCAGATAGGGGAAGATTTAGCATCCAGCACTCTGGGGAAGGAGGTGAGCCCACCTCTGTGCCCACAGCTGTGAATTCTCTCCCTGTGCCCTTATCAGACACTCACTAGGGCTGTTTGGTTTATCCAGCTGAACATGGTGGTGGGAGCTGCTGCCCTGATCGTCACAGCATGGATCAAACGCTCAGCTGGATCCATCCTCAGCCACAAAGCAGCGGCTGGGAAGGCAGGTCAGGACTTCTGGGATGTGACCACACACTGGGAAATGTGAGGCACCTGTAACTGGTGCAAACTCCATCTCCTGGCTTCCTCCCAGCACCTGGAATGAGGAGGCAATTGCTCCAGGGCCTCCCAGCTGTGGTGATTTATGGCTGATGGGGAAATGGGTTCTGGGCAGGTGCTGCCCATCTCCATCAGTTATATATGGCAAACCCTTGGCCAGGTGCTTAAAGCAGGATGGGGATGTGTGGCTTGCTTTATTTTGCAGGCAGGGACTCTAGAAATCAATTTTATAGCTGCCCTGGCTTCTATGAGTGCTGAGCTCAGAGAGCAGGGAAGGGCTCCTCAGGGTTAACTACTGGGATTTGAGGCTGTGAGCAGAGCACAAGGAGTGGATGCAGTCCCTGCAGCAGTCTGGAATACTTGTTGAGGGAAGGAAGAAGGAATTTGATTTCCAGGACAGCAAATTCAGGGAAATAACTCAAAGATAAATTCAGAAAAGCAAATGGTGTGAAGCTGCTGTTGTCAGAGCTTAGACTAAATGGCTTGGGAAGCTGAGATCAAGACAGGAGGTGACTGTAGTTTGGAGATGCAAGATGTAAGGTCAGGAGCCAAATGTCTGAGCTGCAGAAAAATGAAGCTGTATTTTAGGCTTGAAGAAAGGTGGAGAAGTGATGGAGGAACACGTGGCAGTGAGAGAGGAAGGAGCTCAGCTGCAGGGGAGGTAGCACAGCAGGTAGGGCAAGAGATTTGTTCCCTTTGGAGAGGTCATAACTGAACTCCCATGGCCTGGCTGGGTAATCTATATTCTCTGAGACCTGTATCTTTACAGTGGGGCAAAAATAATGTGGGTTTTCTTTGCTCTTCCTGTGCACACAAAATTTGTCTCTGAGGCTGTCAGTTGAGTGTCTTCCATGCCTGGGAAAATTAATGCACTCTCAGACTTTCATAGTGGAAACAAGCCTGGCATAGAAATATCTGAATAAAATCCAAAGTGCAAACTGTGGGTTAGAAAGTGTAGCTCTCCCCTCTTACTTTGCTCCTTGGGTCTCTTGGTTTTTGGCTTTCTCCTGGATTTAACTGGATGAGCTGGGGTATGCTCACCTTAGAGGACAGTGAACACAGGGTGCTATCTCTGGGTGCTTCTCTCCATAGCCTACGTTCTGGCCTTGATCTGTGCCCCACATTTTTAGCTTGATTTTTCAGACTTGTAGCAGCTTTCCCAAGGTGAATCCAGGTGCTGTTCCAAACTCTTAGCTCCTGGTGTATGTGGAGTGCTGAGGGCCAGCTCATCTTCTATCTGCAGGCTCCCCTGGGATAATGCCTCAGACTAAACCTGACCTGGAATGTCCTGGGTCATGCCTGGCTGACCTCACTCACTGTTCCTTTTCTGGGTTTGTGCTAAAATCCCTGGCAATGCTTGCTGCAGGGAGCAGTGGTGGCAGCAAGGGTTAGAATATTCCAGTTGGAAGGGACCTATGATGTTTGTCCAGTCCAACCTCCTGCACACTTCAGGGCTGACCAAAAAGTTTCAGCCAGGCTGGACAGGCTTTGCAGCAACCTGGTCTAGTGGAAGGTATCCCTGCCCATGGCAGGCGGTGCAACAAGATGACTTTTAAGGTCCCTTCCAACCCAAACTGTCCTGGAATTATGTTAAGGGCATTGGCCAAATGTCTCTTAAGCATTGACAGTTTATCTTGAGAGATTCATTACCCTGTTCCAGCATTTGAACACATTTTTGGTAAAGAAATGCTTCCTGATGTCCAGCCTAAACCTTCCCTGGTGCAGTTTTGAACCATTCCCACTCATCATCCCACTGCTGGATACCTGGGAGAAAAGCCTGAGGGAGGAATTGCTTTGTTTGTGGGTTTAGTTTTATCTGCATTTAGTTTTATCCCCTGAGCTCCCTGACTTGTCTTCCTGAGGGGCAGAGCAATCTGACTGTGCCATCTCCAGAAAACCATATATTTTTT
This sequence comes from Cinclus cinclus, assembly GCF_963662255.1. Lineage (NCBI taxonomy): Eukaryota > Metazoa > Chordata > Aves > Passeriformes > Cinclidae > Cinclus > Cinclus cinclus. The sequence goes on from NC_085055.1 coordinate 20,533,087, forward strand.
GAAGTCCCAGGGTGGGGGTTTGTGCCTGGGACTGGTTTGCTTTAGCAGCTGGCAGTGGGATTCACAGAAGGATCCTATGAGAGTGGGAAGTGCTTGAATGCAGGACTCGACCTCCTGGCTGTTTGAGCTTGGCCACAGCAGAGCACTGGGATGGTGGTGGGGAAGTTTGGGAATGGCTTTGTGTGGGGGTGGGCCCACAAGCTCCTGGCTAGTTGTGGCCAAAGCCAGGGTGGGCTGTGCTCAGAAGTTCTGTGGGATCAGGATTTGGCTCTGTTAGGCGAGTAGGATGGATTTGCTTCCCTCACTCTGAATATTCAGGTTAGTGGGCTTGGCTGCTTTCTCTCTGTGTTCAGCTTCAGTAGAGGGATTAAATTTCCAAGGAACTGAACTCTCAGAATTAGAAGCTGAGCCTTGGGTTTGGTTAAAAACATCTTGACCGGAAATGTCAAGCATGGGTTTCTTGTTCCCCAAGTTCCCATTGTTGTATCACCAGGGGCATCCTGAGAGGTGCAAGAACCCCAGCTCTGCACCCTTGGCTTTCTGTAGGGGGCAGGAGGGACTCCCAGAGGGGAAATCCTCTCTGGGCAATCTCTGAGATCCAAAGCAAGCCCACCTGTTGTGGCTGTGTGCTGCAGTGATGCAGAGCAGATGTGTGTTTGGCCAGGTGTGGGGTGGGACGGCTGCCAGCCCTGGCTGCACGTGTTCCCAGGATGGAGAGACCCTCCAAAGATAAGTCTGCAGTTCCGATGAGGGGATATTGAGTTTTGTGCTGCAGGGCAAACGCCGTCCACTTTGTAATGCAGCTGCTGATGAAATCATGTCCTTGTTCCAGGGAACTCTGGAAAAAGGCAGATCTGGCTTTTTTTTCTCTCCAGTAATACACTGGCTTACCTGTTTTCGTTCTGGGGCTGGCAGCCTGGATTAGGAACTTTGTCTGGGTGACATATCAGCTGATGGCAAGTATGCTCTGTGCTGAGAAGTTTTCCATATCCAATTTCCATTCTCCATTTCAATTTCTTTCTGTCAGTGTTGTTGGTGATGTGCTCTACAGCAGACTCTGAGAAGGTTTGGTTTTCCTCCTTGCCCTGTGTGTTTTGCTCCCTTTCCAGGCTTATCTGAAGGGAAAACCCCCAGCATGTCTAACTCTACACCCATATCTGGTGCTCAGAAAGACCCCTGGTCCCCAGGCAGGCACGTGCAAGGTGTGACTTACCCTAAGCTGTCACTTCCCCCATGTGGCAGGGCCACCCCCCATACAGGGCTGACAGAGGGTCTCACCTGCATGGCCTCATGGCAGCTGCTCAAATTTTTGGCTGCTTAACTTGCTCTTGTGCAAAACAGTCCTAGCAGGACTCTGTTGAGCACAGAAGGAGGTCAGGAGCTGATTCACATCTCCAGCGTGTGAATTCCCCTCGGTCTCCTGATGGCTTGGGGCTGAAGCCAAGAGATGAGGGAGGAGGATGGAGCCTGGTCTCTGTGCTGGCAGCATCTCCTTTGACACCTGCACTGAAATCCTGGGCCAGCTGTCTGGTACCGCTTTAGTCCCTGGCCCAGCTCTCTTAGAAGCAGTGCTAATCAGCCTTTAAATGCTGGGGACATTAGGAGAATTATCTCTGTATTTTACAGCTCTCCTGTGAGGGTGCTGGTGCACAGCAGCTGCTGGGCTGTGGGAATGACTCAGGGAGCTGGGATCTCCACTGGGCTGTGGGTCACATCCTTGGGTCTGTCCCAGATTCCTGCCTTGTGCCAGGGCAGGGCTATTGGTTGCTCTCCAAGCTCAGATTGGTGTGCACAGCCCTTGCTGCATGAGGCACAAGCAAGAGTGGGGGCTGCCTGTTGGAATAAAAGGGCAGGGAAATTACCTTGCAAGAGTAGGCTGGTGAAGCAGCTTGTTTCCCACATCCCTGAGGACACGGAGACATTCAGCACCTTTGTGGAGGGGCCCTGCTGCTCCATCTGTACACACACTGTACATTGTTGATTTATTTAGAACTCATTTTGTGCTAAAAAAATCAAGAAAAAAAAAAGAGCCACTCGAACACAGCAAAGCCAGCCCTCCCAGGACTTGCCAGTGACACACTGAAGTTTCTGGAAATGTGTGTTTGATGGTAATCATAGGAGAGCTGGGGTTGGAAGGGACCTTGAAGATCATCTGGTTTCAACTCCCCTGCAGGCATAGGGTTGGATGGGGATGGGCAGGGACAGCTTTCATTAGATAAGATTGTTCAAAGTCACATCCATCCTGACCTTGAATCCTGCCCCTTGTCCTATTAGGTTCTTTCCACAAGTGTTTTCTCCCCAGTTCACTGTGTGAACAAAATCAGGTTTGATTTTTCTATAGCTGCCACTCTCATCAGTGGCTGGGACCTGATCTAGGAGCCTCTGTGTTCCCAAAGAGTCTCCAGCAGAATAGGAAACAAATCAGGGCTGTCACTTTCCCCATTCCTTGGGGACTGTACTGGGCCTTTTGTGGGGGCAAGGATGATTGCTGGTTGAAATATAAAGGATGGAAACCAGACCAAGATGTGACCCAAAGCTGTCTCTCCTGGGGATGGACATAGGGACCCTCTGTCTTGTCCCTCTGTCTAGGGACCTCCCTGTCTTGGCTCTTCCCAAAGTGCCATGAGCCTGTTCAGCCTGACTGCATCTCCTTCTTGCCCCATCCCAAGGGGTGAGCCTCAGCAGGATGCTTTGGCATGGGAGAGGTTCCCATATGTCACTTGTCATGGACTGCAGTGGGATTTACTGGTGATAGTATTTAAACAACTTCTCCCCCTGTCCCAGTCTCCCTGCCTGCAAGACTGAGTGGATTTTTCCCTTACTGAGCTTGGCTGTGAGGGTGATATGATGGGATTGCTCAGGGTTGTATTCACGCTTCCTGCTGGACATGGGCAACACAGTGCTAGGTAGAAACCTGCCTCTCTGCCTGGCCAGCAGCTTCAGCTTGGGTTGTTGTCCATGACATCCTTCTGAAAAAATGCTTTTCTTTAGGAAAAAAAAAGTTTGCTTTTCCTCTTTTTTTTTCAAAAGGGAAAGAATTTCTTTGAAAACCAAAAGCAAGAAGCAGAAAATTGGAAGATTTTTTATAAAGTTTAGCTTTTGTCAAGATCTCATTTTCCTTTGAGAAGTGAAGAGAGGAAACTAGGGAGAAGCCTCTAACTCATGTCAGGCACCTGCGTGCACGAGCGTGATTTGTGTGCTCTTTCCTTTTGCTTCCTTCTTATCTTGCCACGTTTCTTCTGACAGAATGTCCTTTCCAGGGCCTTCAGCTCCAAATGTTCTTAAAACTGATTTCTCTGTAGGGCTGGCTATAGATTCATTGTACTCCAAGCTCTGTCTCACTCAGCTGAAGATCTCTGAACTTCTGTGTGGACTCCTGCAATCCCAGGGCTGCTCACAGGGCCAGTGATGCTGACAGGGATGAGCTGATCCTGCTCCTTCTGGCCGTGCCTCCCTCGGCACAAATCTTCATTTACAGAGGGATTTTCTTGGCTTCTCTCTCACGATTCCTGGCTCCCCGTTCATATCTGAAGCGGTGGTTTAGCAGAACTTGTTTTGACAAAAGCAAAAGGATATTCACAGCCAATTAAAAATATGGTAATGGAAAGATGGGGAGGAAACATGGCACTTCCTCTGCTTGAAGGGGTTGTTGGGAGCTGTCACTGTGCTTAGAGGGATTAGCAGAGTGTGCTGCAGGTCCATGTCAGATTGAATGTTAAGCTCCCAGGCTACAGTCATGCTCCTGGGAGCAGGGAAAAAATTATTCATTACTGTGGGGATGGAAGGATTACTTCAGTAATTTGCTCATTGTCTTGTGTTCTCTCTCATGTGGGCACACACACACACTCACAGATATGTGTTCACAACATTCACTTTATGAGTGTCTCATGTTAGAGATGATGGAAATTTAGGGTTGTTGGGGTAACTTTCCCTGCCTGAGATGCTTTGTGGTGAGAAGGACAGGCCAGGTGAGGAAGGCCAGAGGGATTGGAAGATCTGGGCTTGCATCCCCCCTCCCCTCTTAGGACCTGGATTTCTATGTGGGTTTGTCTCTGGGCTGTGCCAAGGGTGTTGGGTGTCTTGAATTGCTCAACCTCTTCCTCTCTGGGTGCCTAAGGTTGTGTGAGCATCCCAGGCAGGCAGTGTGAGTGTAGAGCAGAGGTTGTGCCTCTGTTCACCGCCTGTGAAGAGCTCTCCGTGCAATTCCTCCTGTGGCGTGGGGGGTAGATGGTGACTGAAGTAATGGAAATCCATGAAGGAATGAAAATGGATGTGTCAGAAGTTTCTTGCACTCTTTGCTTTCAGCTGTGTGCAGGGCGTGCCAGGGCTGCCAGGTGTCTGTGTACTGAGTTTCTGCACTGGATCAGCAGGCACAGCTGACAAGTGACAGATCACCTTTGAGGTGACACCTCAGGCTGTTTTCAGAGATGTCATTCAGCAGAAACTGAGCATATGGAATAGAAGATGTGACAAAAAACTGGAGCCACATCCATTCTCTTGCTCCAGGAGTGATGGAGAGACAGACATGCTCTCTGATCTCTGCCTTTTTCTCTTTGCTCCCTTTTGTCATCCCTTTTGGTTTCTTTCTTACCTATCCTCAAGGGCTACAAGTCCCTGGATTAAGCTGGAGTTGCAAGTACCATGGGAGGGAATCCTGCTCGATGGACAGGATGAAAACAGTTCAGAGGTGTCTGGCAGTCGTTGTGGTCCCACTTGCAGCTTTGGTGTGCCTTCCAAGAAGCCCCCATGCTCCTGATTCCACTCCCACGTTGTGACTGGGAAAGTGCAAGGGGAGAATTTGCCTTAATCTCTGTTTGTGAGGTCCTAGCATCTCCTCTAAGACAAGCTGTTTCCCCAGGAGCAGAATCTGTGCAGGTTGATGTGCAGAAGAGTAAGGGATGAGCTGCTTTCTGGCAGGCAGCTGCAGCAGCCTGTAAAGGGTTACCTCAGACAGCAAGAAAAGCCAGACTCTTACAGCACTGCTGTGTTTTTTTAACAGGCAGCCCAGACTTGTAATATCAGCACTTACTGAATTAATTTACTGTGTAGCACCAGTAAAGCTCTAAGTTCTTTCAGTGAATTCTAGTTTTGAGAAAAATCAAGAAAGCAATTACTTGGTTTGGTCATTAATTACTCACTACTGGACATTTTCGAAGGCGTCGTATGAAAAACCTGAGGCAGCCATTAAGAGCAGCTCTAATGCTATTGATCTATTTGTGCTTATCGTGGAACTTCTCTGCTTTTATGATGTTTTATTGAGCTGGGGGATGCAGGTGTGAACAGCCAGGGAGTGTGAGCTGCTCTTTCCCATGCTGGGGTTGCCCTCTTGGTGGGGATTGGTGAGTTCTCAGAGCCTTCCTTAGGGGAAAGCCCCTCAGAATGGCGGGCACTGGGAATTCTGACCACTGCACACCCTGCACTGTGCTTAGCATGAGGAGGATCCCTGTGTAGGGCCATGCTGTTAATAAGGTGAATCCATCATGGAGGGAAGGGATAATTAGAGACAAGCAAAGGGACTTGTCTGTGCACTTGCAGAAGGGCAGTGACAAAAGAGGACCAGACAGAACCAGAGAATCACTGAGGCTGGAAAAGACCTCCAGGATTGTTGAGTTCAACCTTTGATCCCCACCTTGTCACTAGCCCAGAGCTCCAAGTGCCATGTCTAGGCATTCCCAGGATACCTCCAGGGATGGGGACTCCATTACCTCCCTGAGCAGCCCCTTCCACAGCCTGACGACCCTTTCCAGGAAGAAATTCCTCCTGATGTCCAGCCTGAGCCTTCCCTGGCACAGCCTGAGGCTGTTTCCTCTTTTCCTGCCTCTTGTTCCCTGGGAACAGAGCCTGACCCCACCCTGGCTGCACCCTCCTGTCAGGGACTTGTGGAGACCTCCTGGCATCCAGATCTGCTCTGCTCTTGCAAGGTTAGCTCTGTCTTAAATCTTTTTCATTGGCACTTCCCCTTCCTGCAAACAACTTCTTCCCTCCATTTATGCCTCTCTTCTTGTGGTTCAGTATCACCATGGCCATTTACTGACATAAAGCCTTTGGAATTGGACATAATCTTCAGAAAAATGTTACCTACCAAGAAATTAGGGGCCAGGAGTGGCAGGCAGAGCTCTCCTGGGCAGGGGCACATGCTGCTTTGCTTGGTTTCTCTGCAGCCTCTGGGATAATCCTTTCCTATTCCCTCAAAGCGGAACAGCCCAGCTGCCACCCTGGAATGCAGTGACACGGAGCTGAGATTAATCCTGCTGGCAAGTGAGAAAGGTGTAAGCCCACAGCAGCAGGAGCATTTTCTGGTGAGCTGGGAATGCAGCAGGGAACAGTGACAGCTCCTGGAAAAGGGCAGGGTTGTCATTTGGCTTCCAGGGGGTTTCTCAAGGTGGACCAGGTTCTCCCAAGGTTGGTGTTGGTTGAATCAGGATTTGTTCTGGCTTCATTCCCAGTAGTGAAAGGTGCAGTTTTCCCATGTACAAACTGAGATAGAAAATGCCACTGTGCCATTATTCTATTTTCCCCCCATACCTTAAGGAACTGGAAAAAGCAACACACGTTTAACAGAGCCAAGGGGATGTGGCTGTTCTGCCTGTGCCTCCTGGCCTTTCTTCTTCTCCCATCACATTTGGCATGCAAAATTGAATCATACCCTTCTCACCCGCTTCCCACTGGGGGAAAGGTGGCCTTTAAATCATAATATGATTGCAGACAATGTTGCAGAAGGGGAAAATGAGATGAACTTTAAACTCCCCTTTGCTTTACAAATTTGTTCACGTCTTCCCTCACAGCTGCTTAGTCATGCCCATTAGATTTACCATTTTCTGGGAAGGAAAAAGGGAAGTGAATTTTATTATCTATTCAGCATCTGACTTGGTGCCTTTCTCCCCTCTTTTGTCTGGTTTAATCAGAAATTTGCAGAGGTTTTGATTGGGCTCCTTTGATCGGAGCACAGAATCCCCCAGGTAAGGGATCGTTAGTTCTCATTAGCAGAAGAAACATTTTTCCGTGATGCTGCACATCCTTGTCCAGCTAATTGAAGAGTCATCACAGTGACTTTCCTGCCCCATTAGTTTTCATGGATACCTCAGATGCCTCCAACAACTGACCAGGCTGAAAAGGAGGGGGCTGGAAAGCAACCCACAGAAAGGACCAGGCGTTGAATTAATTAGGAACTGCAAAAAGAAACACTTTCCATCTTTCTGTGCAACTTCAGTGCTACTGGATGGAATTAAGAAAATGAAATCAAGAACTTGGCAAGTTTTACAAGGAGGCTGGGTTGGTATTTGCATATCAAAAGTAGCCAGAAATTTTGGAACAGTAACACACATTTTTAAAAGGATTTTGGTCTTTGTGTTTGAAGAGTTAAATCAGTTTTGGGCTATTAAAAACTGCAGAAGGAGCCCTGATTTGCATATGTGCTGTCGGTAGGAATCTTATCCTTCAGCCTGGCACCTCCCCAAATTGGACACTGGACAAGATGTCCATGTGCCTGCTCCTGCCTGTCAGTTCCCCCAGTCCTGCATTTGTGGTGCCAGGGTAGAGGAAATGGGAAGGAACGGGAGAACATTTAGTGGGATGGAGGAACATCTCTGCCGTGGGCTGGGAGCCAGCAGGGCTGCAGCAGCCTCACTCAGAGCAGGTCATGGGGCTGGATCCAGCCCTGGCATTCCTGCAGCCACTTCAGTTCATGGCACTGCTCAAGGCAGAGCCTGGGGCTGGGAAGTCTGCACTGCTGTGAAAGGGGATAGTGCTGGGTCTGTGGGAAGTGTGGGAATAGGCAGTGCTGCTTCCTGAAGTGTGGAAGGTGAAAGAAGAACCTGACACCTGAGGGCTCCTGCTTGGTGGGGTCAGAATGGGACCCACCCATCCACAGTGAAGATAACAGACCTGTGTGGGGCAGGAGGCTTCTCCTTCTTTACGTATTTCCTCTCTTTCTTTGCCTTTGCAGAAGGAGTCTCTGGATGCTGGAACAGAAGCAGGAGATGCAATCAGTTTTGTCCAGCTGGAAGCCACTCCTGAGGTGCCAGGTACCTTCGTACAGGATATGGTTCCTCAGTTTGGTTTCCCACGGAGGGCATTTTGCCAGGAGCTGGTTGGATATGCCAGAGAGAAGCAGCAGGCCCTCCTGGCCTTAAAATCAAGAGGTGACCTCAGCAGTGGTCCCCTTACCATGTGTTTTGTCCCAGGCCCTGTTCTAGTCAACACTGGGGACTGGATTTTCAATCTGTGCCCCACATCAGCCTGAGTCTGGCGTGGTCTGGCCATTCCTTCCGTGTTTGCAGAATTCCAGAGTGGTTTGGGTTGGAATGGAACTTGAAGATCATCCAGTCCCCTGCCATACCATGGACAGGGACACCACCCACTAGAGCAGGTTGCTCAGGGCCCCATCCAGCCAGGCCTTGAATGCTTCCAGGGGTGAATTATCAGTGGACTGACATTCCTCACTCTCTGTCCTGGCGATGTGGGATCTTCATGCAGTGTCAAACGCAGGTGGCTTTTGGCAGTGGAGCGATGCTCAATAAGCACTCCCTCCTATTTATCATCCCATTTTCCATGTCTGGTGGGAGAACAAGGTGAGGAGGAGGGAAAGGCACTCCTGAGCCATAGCTCAGTACAGAGAAACTCTGGCACAGCAGCCAGGCACGCACATCCCCCAGCTCCCAACCACGTTATTGTATTACAGCTGACATTCCTTCCTTCCACTAATATGTTATTTTTGGTCTGACAGCTTTATGAAGGAGAAAAGAGAAATAGAGAGAGAGAGAAACACGTACCCGGACAGACACAGACAGTATTCATTCCTTATCAGCAAGGAATGGGTTTGCCTCAGACACCAGAGATCTGCTGATTGAAACATCTTGCTGTCTCCAGCAGCTCACTCTCTGTCATGGAAGGCAGATTCCCAGAGTCTGCAGATTCCAGTGAAAGGGACAGGATTAGATGGGGAGGGTAGCTCTTCTGGGTATTGTGCCTTCCTGGCTTGAGGTACTCCCTGAACTCTACTGGGATGTCTAATTAGTGGGAGAAATCAGTCTGCTGTCTGTGTTGGGATGTTGCCAGCATGGCAGGAAGGTGGCCATGGGGTTGAATCCCTTTAGTGCCTGCTTCTTGTGTTGGGAAGGCTCCCCAGGCAGGTGTGGCTCAGGGAGAGATGTCCTGTCGGTGCTGGCAGAAGAGCGATGACATCCCCATGGAATCCTGATGCTGTTTCACTTGAGAGAGAGAGAGGAGAACTGAAAAAATGTGTGTGGGAAATGCCACTGGTCATTGTGCTTCAGCCAAAGGCCAGCAGGCAGAAGGAAGTGTGTGTGGGAAGTGGGAGAGGCAGGAATAAAACCTAAAAGTTGAGGGCTGTGATTATGAAAGTGGAAAAAAAAAAGGAATGTGAAACAAGCTGGATTTTACTCAAGCTGGATGTTTGGTGGCAAAACCTGAAAGGGGAAATAAAAAAAAAAAAAAGGTGAATGAAAGGGAGAGGGAAAACATCCCAATATTAAAATAATGCTGATGTTTGCTCTGCATCCCATGATTCATCAGGTGACCTGGAAAATTCACAATGTTCATTCTCATTGCAGGAGAGGTGGTTAGAGGCTGCCAGTCATGGAAGGGCTAGCCTGGACAGCAGGTCCCTCCTTGAACACATGGGTCCTGTGTGGTTAGCTGGCCAGGGATCAGCTGGAAAAAGAAGTGAAAGGTCAACTAAACATCCTATACATCCACATACTTCTCTGCCTTTGGCCCATGCCCTATTCCCAGGATGCCTGACATCCCTGGACGTGCTCTGCAGCAAGATCTGCATCGGCCACCTCGTGCTGTCCCCAGAACAACCCCTCTTGCTCGCTGCGTGCTGGCTGCCAGGAGAAACAACTCCAATCCTCTCCATTCCCATATTGCAGCGGAGCCATTCCATTCCCAAGCATGATGGGAGAAAGGCCGATCAAACAGAGCAATTAATTCAACAAACAGTACAATTAAGCTGCGATCCCAGTGTAGTTTCCACCCTGAAACAGAATAAACAGCCTTCCCAGCACGGATAAATAAACTCACAGATGGAGGCTTTTGTGAGTGGCGGAGTTTTCCCTCCGCAGCCCTTCTTGAGAGCACATAAAAATCGCAGAGTACATAAATCTCTGGCTCTCCATTCTGCTGGATGGGGAGGAAGGAATAGTGCTCCTGCTGTGGGGCAGATGTGTGCTGGCTCGGGAGCCAGGGAAGGGAGCTGCCGGCGCACAAAGGCTGCGGCAGCCACCTCCTCCACGTCCCCAAGGCCAGCCCTTGTCACCGTCCTGACACAAAACTCATGGTATTAAAAGCTGTGAAGGAGGAGAGTGACCTGCTTCACACTGGCTGGACTCACTTGTTGCTTCAGGAACTGATGGAAAATCCCTGTTTTTGAGCAGGGTTTCAAAATGGTCTGAGCTGGCACTGGAAAAAAAAAAATCATCTGCAGTGCCCTTGAGTGCAGAGGGCAGAACAGAAGCCTTTACCCAAGGAAAAGGGAGGTAAATATTTCCAGGGATGATGCTGACTACATGGAGGTGGTGGGATCTAGGCTAGCTGCTCTGACCCTTTCCAAAATCAGCTGGAGACTGTTCTGGGAAAGGCTTTTCCATTGCCAGCTGATCTCCATTCTGAGTTATTAGAATTGATGAAATGTTACCTCCCTCGAGGGCTGGCTGACTGCAGGAACATCAGAGCAGCATGGGGAAGAAGGATGTGGGAGTTTGAGCTGGACTTGTGTGGGAAGAGCAGCTGGAGTGGAGGTGTTCTGCTGGCATAAAGGATGGAAAGGGCAGGCTCAGGTTATATTGCAGCTTGCACGGGATTTAGGGTCATTGCTTTGAGAAGTAGCCAAGTCGGAAGCAGGAGGGAATTGTGCCGTTTAAGAGGTGTGAAAAGCCTTTGTGATGTGACCTCTGTGGATGTTGTGGGCAGAGAAAGGAGAGAGTTTTTTTTTCCAAGAAAAGCTTTTATGGTGCTGTGTGACCATGGTACTGCTGGGAGAGGTTGGCTGGAGGCCAGGGAAGAGATGGGTGCTCCAGGTGAGTGTCACTCTGTGGCCACCTATCTGCTCAGCCCTGTGAGCAAGCATGGTGGGGAGCTGGGGAAAGTGTGTGCAGGTCACTTACCCAGCTAAACTCCCCCCAGAAAGAGATGAGGTTGAATTATTCTCTTTTTCCTGCTAGATGTTTGTGCTCCTCTTCTCTCCCTTCTCTCCTGCCTCCTAGACGGATTGCTCAGGATCTCTTGAGCACCCAAAAGGTTTTATTTAGCATCCAGGATCCCCAGGTGGTGACTCAAAGTGGTGAACCTGGCTGCTGTGTCAATGGTCAAAGGAGCTGGGGAAACAATTTCCAGCCTCAAACTGGGTAAATCCAAACAGTGGGAAGGGTTGTGCTGAAATGGTTCAAGCTTAGGGATGTTCTGTGTGTGGCCCAGGGAGCTCAGCACCTGGAGTTTAGGGCAGAAGATATCTGGGTCAGCAGGAAGGTTTCTAGTGCTGTGAAAGTCGTACAGAAATGTTGCATTTGGCTCTGATATTTGCAGTAAGGAGGCCTTTTTGTACCCAAGGCCACACTCCTCCATCTTTATGGAGTTGCCTCAAATACAACTGGTGGACTCTCGAATCCAAACCCTGCAGATACACTCTTTAAACTCAAGCCCTGTGACTTGCATGGGGCTCTGAGCAACCTGCTCTAGTGAGTGGTGTCCCCACTCAGGGCAGGGGGTTGGAATGAAATTATTTTTAAGGTCCCTTCTAAGCCATTGTGATTCTGGGGTAAGGCTGTGTGTGCTGTCACCTGGCTAGGAGTTGTTTTCTTGGATTGTTTTGGTCTTCTGGGACTTACCCTGCTGTGATTTCACTTCCATTGTTGCCTTGGTGTTGCTGTTACCTGTTAAGCAGCAGATCTGATGGTTGCAGAGCAGACTTTTTGAGGCTCCATGTACCCTGGGTTGGGTTTGGACTTGGAAGAAGAAGGAAAACACTCCTTTTGTTCTGACTGGTGACATGACATCATGAGATCAGAGCTCTTCCACTTCCAAATAGGAAACAGCTGCCATTGTGCTCATTCTCCAAGAGCTCCTAGGACTGGCCACCCTCCAGCTTCCTGCAGAAACACCCTTCTGCTTGCAGGGAGCCAGAGGTGAGCCAGCTGCTGTGACCCTGTCCTGTCCCCAGCGCGGCCGTGGCGCTGACACAGCCAAACCCCAGGGTGCAGGACAGCAGACTCAGTGTCACCAGGCCAGGTGTAAACCACAGCTGGCTTGGGCAGCTCAGCAAGGGAATGGCCACGTCAGGTTTTGAAAGCAGATGTTTGCCTGGGCTCTGAGCTGGCCACAAAAAGGTCATTGTGGCTGTGGTTCTCTGGTGCTGAGCTAAGGAGTTCCCCTGAGGAGCAGAGTGCTTGGCTTGGAGCTCCTCTGGTTTTCCTGCATGACTTCTGGTCATCTCAAATGAGCTCAGCTCTGCTGGTGCAAAGTCATATGGCTGTGCTGTGTCTCGTGGGCCTCTTCACCAGCATTGTGAGCATTAACTTCATTCCACTTCTCATCAGAAATCTCCCTAAACTGCAGCTCTTGATTTTTTAGGACGAGGGTCTTACTAAGTGGGAATGCTCTCCATGCTGAATGGCTCTCAAAGAGTGCAGGCAAACTGGCACCAAACCTGTTCCTCACTGGTACTTTGGTGAGTCTTAAAAGCTGTAATTGTTCTTGGAGTATCCTGGGCAGGGCCAAGAGTTGGACTCTGCTCCTTGTGGGTCCCTTCCAACTCAGGTTCTTCTGTGATCCTTGGCAAGGCTTTAGCATTAAGGGATAGGTACCTGTGTCCTGGATGATATCTGGACAGAAATCCTGCAGGATCATGGCTCAGGTCTGCTCCTGAATCACCTTGGTGTCCCAAGGAAGTTTCACCTGTGTGCAGGTGCTGCGTTTGTCAGCACTGTCTCCTTGAGCTGAGCCAGGCTGGAGGCAGGGCAGGGATGGGATCTGGCTCTGCCTGCTCTGGCCCAGCCTGGAGCAGGATCCCACAACACAAATCCAGAGGGGGTTGCTCTGTCCCTCTTTGACAAGTCAGCCATGGCTTCTGTTGTCATTTACAAATCTGGGGCCCTCTCAGTGACTGCTGTCACTGCTCCATGACAAAATGTGTTTCCCTTGCTGGCGTCCCTTTGCAGAGATCTCTGAGACAGAATGTTTGTACTCATTGACATGGAACAAGCTCAACGGGAATGAAATCATTTATAAAAGTCACGAGAGCCTTTGGATATTGGCGCTTCATTTCCTGCCACGTTCACTGAGTCGCAATTAGCACCGACCTGAAATACTGCACTGGGCTCTTTGTCCTGGCTGTCCTCTTTCATCCCTCGCTTCCTTTTCTCCTTCCTCATTTCCTTCCCTTCTGAGCTGGACATACGTCTCCATTTTCACCTGGTCTTTTCCTCTCTTCACTCATTTTGTTCTCAGTTTCACTCTCCTCCCTTCTCTTTGTGCTTGCTTTTTTTGCCTCTTTGCTCCTCTTGTCTCTTGTGTTCTTTTCTTCCCCTTGCTTTATTCTCGCTCTATATTTAAACCCAGGCAAAAAGCAAATTATTTATGAAGGGCTGTAATTTATGATGCATTCTTAATGTCTTGGAAGACACAGATAATTTATTTAATGAGTAAAGACACAATAATTCACAGATGATGATTCCAGTCAGAAAATTAGTTTCATTAATTTGCTGTAAATTTGCTGCCTTGATTTAGTGCACAAGGAGTTTCTAAAACTCCATGAAAATCTTTGCCATGGTGTTTTTTTTTTTTTTTTTTTTTTTTTTTTTTTTTTTTTTTTTGTGTCACCACTGGACTTTCCCACCCCTTGCTGGCTCTGTCACACTCCTGCTTGTGCCCTCCCAACAGCGAGCAGAGATAGCTAAAACATTTCTTTTTCACTGTATGTGTGTAAAAGGCTGAGGAGGAACAGCGATGGAGGTGGAATTCCCATTCCAGGAGGTGATAAAACAAGCAGCAGTCTCAAAAACGTTTGTTTTGCAAAGCCACATGCTGTTCCCCGAGCTTTTGCCTGGGAAGTTCGCTTCTACGAGAGAATAAAAAAGTCAGTTTCCTTTTTTTAATAGAGTATAAAAGGTACTTTTTCAAATAAATTTCAGTATAGACCATTTTACAGGAGATTCTTGCTGATAACTGCAGTCTATATAAATATTATAGGAAACCTATAGAAGTGATTAATGGTGTACTATTGATCTAATCTGATTTAACTAAGTGTTTGCATCATGCCTTATTAATCACAAATAATGGGGCTCCAAGGACACCTTGCAGAATCAGGGCTTTGCTCTTCACAGCACTCAGTGTCCACAGATTCTGGCTGTATCCTGTGGGACTGCTGCAGTCCATGGAGATTCCTCAGGGACAAGTTCCATACTGTATTTCGTGGTTTTATTTTAAAATAGGTCAAACAATAGTAGTCTATCAGTTGTACATCCATAAATTGACCTGGCTGGATGGGATTCATCCCAGAGTACTGAAGGAGCTGGAGCATGTCCTCTACAAAGGCCTTGGTAGCCTAGGGAGGTCCCAGCTGACTGGAAGCCAGCCAGAATTATTCCAATTTACAAGGAGGGCATGAGGGAAGATCCAGGAGCCTACAGCCCTGTTAGTCTAAGCTCAGTGCCCGGGTAAAATAAAATAGAAAGGATCACACTGGGCACTGTTAAAGGCATTTAAAGGACAATGAAATCATTAGGTGCAGACAGCATGGATTCACACTGCTGCCCAATTCTGATCAATGTTTCTATCAGTGACCTGGACACAGGAACTGATTGCACTGTGAGTGAGTTTGCTGATGATAATAAACTGGTAGGTGCTGCTGACTGTTGTGAGGGACGAGAGGACTGGCAGTTCTGATAATAAACTGGGAGGGGAATGGCTGGAGAGCAGCCCTGCAAGAAAGGTCTGGGGGAGCTGTGTGGCAGCAGGTCCACAGTGGAGCCACGAGGGCAAACTACATCCTGGACAGGGAAAGCACAGGTGGTTGAAAGAAGTGGGTATCCCTCTGTGTTTAGAGGTGGTGCTTGAGTGCTGTGTCCAGTTTTGGACTCCACCATTAGAAAAGGATGTTCAGGGACATGGATATGGGTGGTTGAGCACTGGAACAACCTTTCTGTGTTTGGAAGGACCTTCCTGGAGAGATGCCTACTGCTCCAAGCCTGTCAGTGGTTAAGGGACATTTGGCCAATGCCATTAGTAACCTATTTCAGGTTTTGGCCAGCCCTGAAATGGCTCTGGGATGAGATGCTGGTTGTAGGCTCCTTCCAGCTGAGCTGCTCTGAGTTCCACCTCAATGGCTGAAGAAAGAAGAGTCTGGTAAGGATGGGGTTTTGCTGGAGGATAATTCTGCTGGCAGTGGTGGTAGTGCAAGGTACAGTAATCTGAGCACAGGGTGGATCCTGTTTCCTTATTATAGGTGGGAATAAGCTGTTTCTGGGATTCATGTTCTGAGTATCTAATCTCCATGGACTGTGAGATTCCCCAGACAAACTGCATCTGCTATTTGCCCTCATTAGCTTACCAGATAATTCCCGTTAAATGTATTTCCCCTTGATTTTGCCTGGTGCCTTGTGTATTTTACTACAGTTGGTTGATATAAGCAGGGCTTGAAAAGATGCTTTAGATAGTTAAAAATGGGCATCACAGTTGGCCCATCTTGCCCTTCCCTGCTTGCTATCTACAAAAGCCTGTACAAAGGATTACACAGGGCTGTGCTTGGCTTGTGGCTAAATTGAAATGTCCCTTTCTGCTGGGGTAGTAAAGTGAAAGCCTCCAGGAATTTGGGAAAATGATTGAAAAGTGTGTGTGTGTGTGTGTGTCAAAAATTTGATTATATGTCCAAAATCTTTTGAAAAATAAGTGATGTTGGGTGAGATTTGATTGAGTCACTCTTGCAGGTCCTCTGAGGAGCTCAATCAGTGGGAGCACTCAGCAGAAGCTGATGGAGAGGAGCAGAGGATGATTCCTTTCAAGACAAGGTCCTGGAGGTCTGTCACTAATTTGCTGCCTGTTCTTGTGCTTCTCAAGCTCGTGAACACCCATTTCTTGCTTGTATCGTGCAAGCCAGACTCTTGCTCCCCACAAGGGTGGCTTCTCATGGCTACTTGTGCCATGCAAGCCATGACAGCAGTTGTGGTGCTGCTCAGCAGAGGCTCTGCTGGCGTGAGGGATGTGCAGGTCAAGGACTTTGTTACCCAGTCTTGGGAAGGGCAGGGTTAAGTGGTGGGAACTAATGGTGCAGGCCACCATTGTCTGGTGATGGCTGTGGGTTCAAAACCCGCTCACAGTCCAGGAGAGAATAATTTTTGTGCCCTTGGCTCTGCTGCTGGTCATGGATCACTCACCCTTCCTTACTAACAGCCAACACAGTGTGAGTGAACTGTGTTGTTTGTTAGAGGAGCAGGAACAAGATCTTGGCAAAGCTTGTCTTGCATGGGATGAGTCCTCCCCAGGTGCTGTCTCAAGCGTACACCGAGTGTTCCAAACCTCTGCTTGGAGTTTGGCACATGAGGTTTAAGAGGCTAAAACCTCTCCTCTTCCCTGGCAGTGGTTGAGCAGCATGGTGGGAGCAGCTGAGCAAACTCAGGAGCAGTTGCTCACGCTTTCCTTGGCCCTTCTCCCCGGAATGTCCCCTCCATCTCTGGACATCTCTGGGGCTCCAAACTGATGCCAACTTTGACCTGAGGGCCAAACAGCCTTTGCCTCTGGTCAGGGGTGCCCAGCTGGGGGGACTGTCCCTGGCAGAGGCTGGCACTGCCCATCCTCTGCAGGGGCAGAGGGGCAGCCAGCCACGGTGCCCCTGACTTCTGTTCAGCCCTCGTCCCTTGGATTCTTGATGGATGACTTGGAGCCTGGTAACAGGCCAGCCCCTCTTCTCCAGAGGGGTCAGCAGAGGTGCTGGGTTTGAGTTTTCTGTGGAAAACAGGATGAAGTACTTTCCCTCCTGCACCTGCCAGCAACGTGGCCTGTTTGCTACAGCCAAAAGCAGCAGGTTTTGTCTGATTTCTGCTTAATGTCACATTCCACTGCTTTTGCCTAGACAAGGGCTCTGTCCCTTATCCTGACCTGATAATAGGGACCTGTTTCACTCTTAGAGGAGCATTTGTCCTTCAGTTTGTTTTATGCTGTTCTTGGTCTAATTTGAGTTCTGGAATAAAACCACTGTTTTCTTAACACCAGGACAACTCCATCCTGCCCCTTCTCTGAGCACCTCTTTGTCCCTTGTCCCTCTGTGCCACTCTGCTGTCCCAGGAGTTGTCTTTGCTGAACTGCCTCCAAGGATGCATGGGCTGTCCCAGAAGAATTGCAGTGATTAATTATTTTTTAATTTCTTTCCCCCCTTCAGCTGTTTTAGAATCTCCTTTCTTAAGGTGGCACAGCATAGGCTTTGGTGGTTGTGCCAGTGTCCTCATTATTTCCCTGGGGTTCTTCCATTTGGAGCCATTTCCCCTGTTCCACACGGATCCTGCTTCACCTGCATCCCTGTAGAAGCATCCTGTCACACCAGCCAGGTACAGTGGCTTTTCTTTTGGGTGGCTTTTACTTTTCCAGCTGCCATAGCAGAAACTGTCAAGAAGGCACAGAAATTGCTTTCCCTTCCCTGTAGCTGCTGGGATCTGCTGTTCCTCCTGGTAACTCCAGCTTTGCTGGAGTCTCTTGCCTGGAAAACGAGCCCACCTCCTCCCAAAGACATTGGGCTGCGCTGGGAGCTGGAGACACAGAGTCCTGCCTGCGGCTGTCCTTGTCCCAAACGGAGCAGATGATCAGCCAGACTCCCTGGGAAAGGTGCTGGCTTGCCTGGATCCCAGGTGGAAAGGAAATAGCAGGGCCCTGGAGCTGCTCAGTCTCCCTGCTGAAATGTGAGTTCACGTCCTGAGACCTTTTCCAAAGCATGAAGAGGAAAATCTGCCTGGGGCCGTGGGGAAGCAGTGAGTCCACAAAGCAATCTGGTTGTGTTAATCTCTCATGGCACAGCATAATCGAGCTCAGCCCCAGAAAAGTGCTGGGCAAATATTGGTGTCTTTTTTTTTTTTTTTTAACCTGTACAGAAGCTGGAGCTTATCACACCCTCTGAGCTTAGAGTGTCTGCTCCTGTGGGACAGCCTGGTTTTCTTCCCGAGGACACAACACCTCTGGTAAATGGGAATGCCCAGCTTTATTTGAATTTTGCACTCTTTCCCCCTCTATTACTGGATTTTCCTATTAAAAGCTGTCCTGGTTAACTGCTCCCCACACCTTCCACCCATAAAAATCCCCTTGCAGAGACTCCCAGGGGTGACCTGGTGGGTTATAGCAGGGCTGCCCTCTGCAAACACCAGGCTCTGGCAGCTGCCAGGCTGTTCCTCCCCATTGTGCAATGAGGGAAAATGGAAACAGCTTCTCCCGAGGCAGCTTTGCGACCTGGGAACTCATAAAGGCGAGAGCACTTTTAATTATGAGCTTGTTCCGATTATGCCCAGGCTTTGTTTCCTCCCACGGAGCAGGCCAACCCTCTGAGGTCAGGATGAACTTTGGATACAGAACTTTTGGCACTCGCAGTTAGGAAAGCTGGAGAGTTTCCCCCTCCTGAAGCCAGGCACCTGCAATGTGTGATGCATGGCTCCCCCGAGGCCAGTTCTCCTGGCCATAGCACTGCTGAAAGCAGAACAAACACATTTGTTTCTGGACACAAAATAGCCTTTCTATTCCCCCCGGCTCTGCAGTGCCCCAGGAGCCCCCTGTTCTCCTTCCAGCTGGGAGATGGAAGGGGCTGATGGAGCCCTTTGGTAAAGCTTCTCATCCTAGGCTTGCAGTTGAGATTTCTTTAGCTAGACTCTTTCCTTAAAACCTGAACTTGAGCTGACTTGAAAATGAACTCTGAGGCCTCTCTGGAAAGGGAAAGGAGGGGGTCTGCAAGGAGAGGTTCAGGCTGGGGTCTCCTTTCAGTAACCCTCTCCTGCTGACTGTGTGTGGAAAATGACAGCTCAGGTGCCAGGAGCCTTGGACCAGGGGTCTGAACCAGAACAGTGAGGGAAAAATTAATTTTATTCTGGCTTGGAGCAGGATTATTGTGGAGTGTTTCAGGGTACTGCATCTCTCTCAGCACCGTTGCCCTCTGTTTGCTGGATGCCAGTACATCTGTAATGGTTATGGCCAATTAATTAGAACCACTTCCCCTTGTTTTCCCCTTATAAATCACTTCCTCCTTAGTCAGCCTGCAGAGAAAACAAGGAGAGAATGAAACAATCTGAAGTAAAATATGAAGGGCCCTTTTATTCCATATTTCAGACAAAGGCAGGCTGTGGGACAGGCAGGGAATGGGCTTTCTGAGCCAGTGCTCTGTGAATTCACACTCTCTTTATGAGCCTCTTCAGTGCATGAAGTGAAGTTTTTAATGGTCGTGCCTGCTCACTTTGAATGGCTGTGAAGTCTGGGTCACGGCAGAGCAGTGTAAATTCACAGTGTAAAGTCCCTTCCTCTTCGCTGCCATCGGAATTAGCTTTTTCCGAAGTGCAAAGCCTGATGAGAGCGGGTCAGCTCGGGGCTTGGCCGTGATGAGGATCTTAATCAGGGCTTCAGCCACAGATTTCACCCTGATTGAGAAGGAAGAACAGGGTGCTGTTTTTGTGTGTGTTTGGCTTTGTTTAAAGCCTTTCTAGAAGTTATCTTTGGCCAGCTCTCCCACTGCCTGGAGGTGTCACCTCCATTCTCCATGGAAAATGGACCAGACGTAGTGTAGCTGGAGCTGGGTGGGATAAGTCTGGGCTTTTGTACTTAGCTCCTTAGAAAGTTTGTGTGATCTTGGCTTGGGCTCTTTGCTGTCCCACCTGAGGGGTCTCATCCATGAGTCTGTCCCTGTCCCAGGAACGAATGTGATTTTTGGTTGTAAAGATTTCAGGCTGAGATGGGTGTGGGTTTCCCTCATGGGCAGCCTGCTGGGTGGATGTGATCCACAACCCTGAGTGGGCACAGGGGAAAGAACCAGCCCAACTCTGCTTTCCAAAGATCTGTGGGTGGGTCAGCTCAGAGAACTTGTCCAGCACTGCCTTGAGGTGTGAAATGATCCCACAGGCTCCTGACCCCACCCAGGCACCGTCCTTGGTTATTGTGAGATGCAGGTGCTGGGAAATGGGGAAGGGGCCTCATGTTGCACCATGGGAGGTTCAGGTTGGATATTGGGGGAAATTTCTTCACTGAAAGGTGGTCAGGCACTGGAACAGGTTGCCTGGAGATATCCAAAGATGAAGTAGATGTAGCACTTGGAAATGTGGGCATGGTGGGATTTGAATGAAGGTTGGCTTCGATGATCTTGAAGGTTTTTCCAACATTAGTGATTCTATGATTCTCTGGCCAGAGCTTTCCACAGCTTTTTCACACTGCAGCTGTGCTGCTTTGTTTTCCAGAAATTGTTCTTTCCAGCCTTAGTTGGCTTCCCAGATACCTTTGCAAGCCTCCTTCAGCTAAGGCTCAGCCGTGCAGCCATTCCTACTTTCCAAACCTTTCATCAAAGTGGAAGTCTGGGCACTGTGAGAACTCCATTGTTTCTCTTTCATCCCAAATTCAGAAACCTTAAACAAAATAGCCCCTTGGCATTGTTCCTAGGAAACCACTCAGCAGGCAGTTGGTAATAATCATACAGATAATTTACTTGAACACTGCCCATAGGCACATTTTAGTCTTCTCCTCTATTTCTAAAGAAATTGGAAAGAGGGGCAGTGTTACTGTCTTTTGAGGAATAATAGAGGCACAGGGTTGCACAGGCAGCAATTCTGGAATTTCTTTTGTAGCATTAAGGGGAAATTTAAAAAAAAGAAAAAAAAAAAAAAAACGACCCAAACCTCAACCTGTAAATAGTGGTGAGCAAGTGAATTCTGTTCTTTCTTCAGATAGAAAAAAGTTCATTGACAAGTTTTTTTCTTTTTATGCAAGTATCCAGAGGCTATTTTGAATGCTAGTGAGAGATCTTATTAGGCTCTTGTTTTGAAGACGGATTAACAAAGTTTGGAAGGGAAGTAGATTTTGGCTGACATGGTTATATTGTTGCAGTCTTCCCCCACTTCCAAAGTTTTCATCTTCCAAAACTACAGATTTTAATTAAAAAAAAAAAAGGGGGCGGGGGGGGGGATTCTCGGCCTTTCAGCTCTGCAGCACATACAGACAAATAAATTAAAAAGTGGGAGAAGTGGAACTAACCCAATAATCCGTGAAAACCTAATTTCCCTCACAAGCGTCGCTGACGCAAACGTCTCCCCTCTCCCTTCCCCTTCTCCAGTTCAGGGGCAGTGATTGGAGAAATTGGCTAACAAGATCAGAAATTTAATTACCGTTCTGCCTCCCCTTCCCAAGAAATTGGATGTCACACTTCCTTGTAGCCTGTTTTGGAGGCGTGCTGGGGCTGGTTTTCACATGACTTGGACCTGACTCCCTACCCTCTCCCTCCACTTTCCTCCCCCTATTCCACATGGAAATATCCATCCAGGGCAGCTAATCCTTGGATTAGCTGAGCTGTGAGAGGCCATGGTTGTACTGAAGGCCATGGTAGGACTTTGCCAGGTTTAAATGGAGCCAGGTTGGGTTCCTGGTGTTGGAGGGAGCATCAGAGGGGAGAGAGCAGGAGTTGGGATGTGCCATGGAGCAACACCTCCAGGTGTTTCCCATGTCTCCTGTTCATGCTGGAACAGACAAAGGGAGTGGACAGGGTCAGAGATGGCTCCGGGTTTGCTCTAATATTTCCCCTCTGGCTTTATGCCTGGGCCACAGACAGCGCAAAGAAGAGTTTTCCTGTGTGTTCAAGCTGTCTCAGATCCACACTCTCAGTTTTTCCCTCGTTACTCCCAGGCTGAAGATTTTGCAGGGTTCCTGAGGATGCTGAGGAACACAGCCTGTCTCTGTCTGGCTGTGGTGAGGGTCTGGCACAGCAGAGATGAATGAGGAACAGAAGAGAGGAAACATGGCTTGCTTTGTAGTGTCTCTTCTATCACCGGGAGGGATCTGGGACATGTAATTAGCTGAAAAGGAGGCTGTTCTACATAACACAGGCCTGCTGTCCCCAGCCCAGCAGGCCGGGTGACCCAGCCTTTGGTCTCCTGGCTGGCAATGTCACCACAGTCCCCTGGCAGCACAGCAGCCTCGCTGGAGACAGATGCTCTGTTTATTTTTCTATTTGTATTCCCAGCGTGTCCCGTGTCCCGCACCGTGCTAACTGTAAGCCTGGCTTAGAAATTCCCTGCGAGCACCTTATCAGATAATGAATAATGATTTATTGAACATATGGGTAAACAGCACAGATAAGATATAAATACACTTCTGAAAAGCAGTTGCATTTGTAAGGATCTGTACCAAACCCGCCCTGTGGATTCCAGCTCCGATCCCAGCTGCCACAAAGGCACCTCCCGCTTGGGCTGCTGTGCATCCCTGCATCCTGGGGGAAAACAAAGGGCAAGGGGCAAGGGCAAAGTCACCTGCCAGGAGATACCCACGGGGTGTGGGCATTAATTCACTCTGGCTGTAGCAGCCAGGCTGAAGTGTAAGAAGGCTGCAGTACTTGAGCCAAAATTTGAGTTTTGATTCGATTTTAAACAAGATTGAAGACTTGTTCACCCACTTGAAACAAAGCAACGCTGTGGAAGCAGCATTGCTTACACAGCTTAACCAGAATGAAGACAAGAGGCATGGCTGCTCTGTGAACGTGGGCTGGGATCCCAAACCTGTGGGAGGTGGTGTTGGCTTCTGGAAAATGGGTTCCTGGCACTGAACCCTCCCAGGTGCACAAACCAGTCTGCTGCTGTGCTTGGCCATGCTCTGCCTCCCTGTCAGTGGATTCTCTAAAGCCTGCAAGGAGCAAAATCAGCTCTGTTAGCAGATGGGTAACTGATTTTTGTGCTGTGACTGCCTCTGGAGGAAGATGGAAGGCAGGATCCAGCTGTAAACTCAGGGATGTGGTATGAATGTGGTGACGCATGCTGTTTGTGCTGCCCTGGGGTGGAAAGACTCACTTACCTTCCCTTTTGGAGTAACTCATTCCCAGCAAACACCATCTGAGAGACCATCTTCAGTGAAATGAATGGCTGCCCGTGTGCTCTCGTTGAGTCTCTCCCATCTTTGTTGCTGAATTTGCTGGTGGAAAGTCCTTTGGAGATCCAGTGCTGCTGTTTTCCAGGTTGTCCAAGAGTTGTGGTTACTCTCCACCCCTGCTCATCCTGTGTGCATCATCTCCTGTGTGGCACTCATTGCCTCAGGTGATCTCTCCTACCTGCCAGGTGTGTGCAGCTCCTCTCTGCAGCAGAGTGGGGGGAGCTGTCAGCTTGGCCCCTGGATTTATTCTCCCTGCTGCCCTTGAGAGCCACTCCTCCTCTCTGTGGCCAGGGGACCTGCCATCAGCCAGCCAGCATTATTTGCAGCCCTTCCAAGGTCGTGGATAAATGATAGCTGTGCTTTTCTCTCTGTTTAATCGTCAGTCACCAAAGGCAGGGAAGTTCAGATCCTTTAAAGCAGGGGAAAGTCAAACCTCGCTGGGTGGGCTGGTAGGATGTGAAGGGTTGTGAAAGACCTGGCTAACCTTGAGATGTTAGAACTCAACCTGGCAGTTTGGGGGTTGTGATGTCCACCTGGACAAGTGGGTAGAGACAATTCTGGACTATTCAAGATAACATGGGATAATCCTGTGAGATGCAGAGGGGAGACAGCTCTCAACCTGTTCCCCCTCTGCATCTCACTGGATGTCCTCTGAGATCATCTTTTGGGTGCAGGAGGTTGGTGCAACTGATGAGTGTGGGAATACTGTTAGTTGGGGTTTTCCATCTTTGGTCCTGCCATCAGTGAGCACAAGGATGTTTTTCTTTTCTAATGCTCTGTGACAGTGGTTGGGGCATTGCTTTCCTTAAGGCTTTTGTGGGGACTTGGGGTATCATTTCCTTTTTGGATCTGGAGATTTTTTTCAATGATTCAACTTCCCTCTTGCTCCACCCTGGCTGTGCTCATCACCCTCTTGCTTTACCCCAGCAGGCCTGGCTCACCATCCTGTGACTTCTGGGCTAAAAGATAAATGACAAAAGCCCAGGGTTGGGAGCCTGATAAATCTTTGTGATCCAATCTGTTGGTGAGCACAGCCATGGAGAGAATTTGATTTGCATACATTTCCTACCCGGAATTCCTCTGGAGCTCTTGGGAGTCACCATAGCTAACACAGGCTCTGAGCTCTGGGGTTTATGTGCATACAGAAACTAACCCCATTTGCTTTCTTGGAAAGAGATTTACTGGAGCATTTTTTGTCTTATTGTCCACCCCCCTCCTCCTTTCCTTTCCCATTGGGGGATTTCGTGCTGCTGTGGAGACTCTTTGATCTGAGTTAATTCTTTGACGAAGCTTCACTAGACAATAGGAAAACAGAGCACTGCTCTGGGGAGAATCCTTCCTGCTCAAAAAGAAAAAGATGGGAATTGTGCTGGCTTGGTGGGTTGGTGCAGCCCAAAGGCAAAGATCCTCCCTTACTGTTCCTGGGGCTGTACTTCAGTGATGGACACCAGGATGTGGATTCTGCTCTGAGCTGGGGGGAATGTGGGAAAGGCTGAATGCTGGAGGGTTGTTTGGATCAGCACGGGGGGAATCAGGGTGGGTAATCATCAAAGAGACTGTGGGGAGTTGCCAGGTGGAGGGACATAGGCCCCACTGGCTTTCCTTGCTCCAGGAAGAGGTTTAAGGATCACTGGTGGGGACAACCCTGTGGCCTCGGCCAGTTTGGAGTGTGGCCCTTGTTGTGTCTCAGCCAGAGCCAGGGCTGTGTTAGAGGCACGTCTGGAAGGTTTTAAGCCCAGCTCTTCTTTCCCAAGGCTTGTTGGCTTTCCCATACAAATCAGAATGGATGTAGCCATGGATTCAGCTCCTGCCACATCAGGCTCCTGTAGCTGCTCCTCACCTTGGAGAAGCACCCTCCAAACAGAGCTATGTGTGCCAGGGACCGCCCGGAACCACGGGATCAGGTCCCGTGGGAAAGTCACCCAGCTGCCTCTTGCTGGCCTTGGTGTCTCCTCCTTCCCCTTCCTGTGGCTGCTTCCCTGTTAATTGATTGCTCCCCTGTTCAGCCCTTGCTTGTGGAGCTGAATGCGCCAAGTTAAAGCGAGAGAGCGGAGAAAGGGAGCAGCGATTCCAAGTGCTGGGCTCGCATCTGAAAGATTACAGCACAATCTAATGAGCTCATTAATTTCATTTCATTAACCAAACACTGCTTGTGGAGAATGGCAAATATTTAAAGAAGCGCAGCAGGGTCAGAAACACATTTAATTAATGTTGTCACGTGGTGCTGAGAACAGGAGGGGGGAATAAATCCCGATGCCATACATTAACATCCATGGTGACTTCTCTTTTATATTTAATGTGCTGTTTGGGTGAAAGGCCTGCCTGGCTCCTGTGAGTGCAGTGCCTGAGCAGCTGAGTGTGTTTCCCCTTCCTCCCAGGATCCATGGAAGCCAGGCAGTGCTGTTATCTCCTTTAGAAGGGAACGCTACAAGCAAGAGGGAGGGGGCTCCATCATGGGGTCCATGGGGGGTGATGCTGGTTTCCCTGTGGTCCTTCTCCTTACTAGGCCATGCCTACTGTGGTTATCACACTAAATTAGTGATACCCTGAGCTCATCAGCTTCCTGTTCAGCCAGCTGGGCACCATGGGTGCCTCAGTGGGAGCAAAATCCGAAGTGCACAAAAATGTCAGGGAAGAGAGGGTTGAATCCTCTCTCAACCCCTTTGAAGTTTGGTGCACTTGGCTGTTTGTAAGGACTGGTATCGGTCACAGAGGTTACAAAGTGGTTTCTCCCCCATCTCTAAGGGAATTTGGATCTGGGTTGGTTTTTTTGGCACAAACTGTCTGCATACTTATTAATCTGTTGTGGAGGTGGGCTTTGCTAAAATCTCATTTTGATGTGGGGGAGGACACCTCATTCGTGGTTCTGTTAGGGCTGCTGTGAGGCATCTGAGGAAAGCTACAGATTGCTTTTCTGATTGTCCTGGTACACTCTGCTTCTTCGGGAAAATTGAATTAGGATGGATACCTGGATTGCACCTGAAGGTCTGGGTTTCTCACTGGCAAATTATTTCTGTGGTTCCAGTTCAAGGAGCATCCCAGCTAAAACAATCTTGGAGGGAGTGGACCTGGATTTTTACCCTGGAGTCTGGCAGCGCTCTCATGTTTCTGTGTGCACTTTGTGACATATCGGGACACTGTTAGCTCTGCTAAAGAGCCCTGCTGTTGAGAGGGACAGGAGATGGCCCTAATTTAGGGTAAGTGATCAGCTGAGCTTACCTGGGATCTCAGTAGGGCCAAGAGTGTGGTACCACAAAAATCTGCTTGGCCAAGGAAATGTAAAACCAAACCTGCCTTAGGGGACCCCTTCATCCTGCCAGCAAACCTCACCCATTCCTTTGCAAGCCCCTCCTCAGAGCAGAGTTGTGTCTGTGTGGGCAGGACCACTTTTCCCCTGCAATAAAAGCAAATGCCCTGTGCTTGGCAGTATTCCTGGGTGGCAATTCCAGCAAGTACTGGTAATGCAGTATTGATGGTGAGGGGACTTCAAAGCAGGGGTGAAGCCTGGCTGGGCAGGTGGGGAGCAGGCAGGGCTGGGGGAGGGCTTTCATTACTTCCGTAGCTGGAGGAAGCCGCTGGGCTCAAAGGACGAGCATAAATTGTCCATGATTTAGTCCTCGGGTGACAGCTTTCTCCTCAGAGTCTGGCGCTTCCACAGACAATTCCATGCAGTAGGTGAAGGCAAAGAGCAGGAGGAGCTGGTGTCCTTTGGCTCTGCTCTGTGGCAGCTCTCCCATTACCCCATCGCTCACCCCTTGCCTTGTCATTACTTGATTCCTCTTTATTGCAATAAAATGAAGCTGTGCTTCGAGCTCCTGAGTTCATCCTCCAGCGTGCAGCACTAACCCCAGTGGCTCGAGGCCAGGTGCTTCTGACAGGCTCAGCTGCTGGGAGCAGCTCTGGGAAAAACCTGCTGCTGGGATGAGGGGTGGGTGGCTGCCTGGGGCCAAGAGATCTCAGCACCACTCTGGAAGCACTTCCACCCTTGTGTGCCAACAGAATGAGGGATTTCTCCCCCTGTGCTGAGGACCCAGCAGTGCAGGTGGCCCAGTGGAATCCTTGGGGAATGCCAAGGGTCAGCTGCTGTTACTGCTCCCTGCAGAAGAGCCCACAGCACCCATCACTGCATTAAGGCTGGGGAGAGGCAGGAATATCTGATGTCAGCTCCTGGTGGTTGTTTGGTTCCAACTTTTCAGCTTGTCTTGAGGGAGAGCGTTGGCTGAGTGGAGCCTGTGTCCTTGGCTGGCAGCTGATGTCCCGGGGAGCCCTGGGGCCTGTGCAGGACGAGTGTGGCTGGTGCCCAGGAGGCAGAGGGGGACAATTTCCATGCTGAGTGGGTTGGAATGTCCTTCCCAAACCTGACATATGGTTCTTGGGCAGGTCCAGCTTGTGCTTTGCGCTTGGGTGGATGGTCTCAATATCCAGCTCAGCATGGGAAGAGTCAAAATCCCTCGCTTTTCCTTGGGAAGAGCAATAGTCCAGCGTGACCTGGGAAAGGTCCCTGCAGGGGAAAAAGTCCCCCTCCAGCCCAGCCACAGGACAATGGTGTTTGCCTGGGCTGGAGCAGGTGGTGAGAGCTGTGGGGAACCTGGCAGGACTCAGCCAGGTTTGGGCAGCCTTGGCAAGCCTTGGAGCCGGGAGGCTGGAAGCATTTCTGTGCTCTTGGTGATCCTCATCACCCTTTCCAGGAGGATCTGTCTTTGTCCTGGCTTTGAAGCCATGAGCAAGACTCTTACCCTGCTGAACCTCTTCTCAAGCCCAGGAAGAAAACCCCTTCTCCTGCCTGGAGTCCCTTCAGGTGTCTGGGGAAGGAGCTGTACCCTTCAGCCACTGCCTTGAGGGTCAGGCTCTGCTGCTCTGCCCTTTGCAGGGATTAAAGCAGCGCTTCCCTGTGGCTTCCTGGCTCCTGAAAAAGCCAGGTCACACCAGAGATGTAACAGATTGCCCGCTGACCTGGAAGGATATCAAATGGAAGGATTTAGCTTCTAGAGGGGGCTTGTCCAAGGAACTCATGGGTGCAGAACCTAAAAAGCTTTCCAAATACCAATGCTGTCTGTTCTGCTGCTCCTCAGAGGGAGGAACTGGAGTGAAAGAGCACCTGACAGCAAAATGCTCCATGAACCATGACTATTTCCCAGAATTCCCATTCCCAGCCTCTTCGAGGAAGTGTTTGACCATCCTTGAAGATATTATCTAGTTCAATGGTGTCATCTGTGAACAGATTTTCTTGCCCTATGCTCTGAGATTTGGCCCATGACCAGAAGTTTGCTTACCCCTTTTATACTCCAGATCCTTGAATCCCTGACAACTGGCCAGCTCGGGGAAGTGGAAAAACCTTTTCTTTTAAACCTTTCCAGCAACGTTGACAAATCAGGAATGCTCATGGGATCAGGAAGAAACAGTTTTTCTGGTAGGAAACCAAAAGGTAGAATGTCAAACCAAAAACGTGGAATTTTACAGAACCTAAAATAATATTTTTATGTAATTATTATTTTTGTCTTTTCAGGGTGAGAGAGATTTCCTGCTTGTGAGCCGAAAGGCAAAGATTTTTTCCCAGCTCTGGTAGTGGCAACTTCTGCTGTCAGAATTGATGGCTCAGATTATCAAGATACTTCAGGCTTCAATACTTATGCTCCCTTAATTGAGGTATTACAGACACTATGGATTTTTTTTTTAGTACATCCTTAGCTTTTTGTTGTTTTCCATGGTTCAGTGGTTGCTTCTTTGGGTGAACTTAGAGTTCTACCCAGAAGGTAAACAGAACTCCTTAAATAAATAAAACAAAATGAAAGAAAGTGAATCTAAATATAAATCTGTCAAAATCAGACTCCACTTTCTCTCTGCAGCAGCTTTGAAGGGAAACGATTGCCAGGATCTGCATCCAGAGAGGGAAGCGAGGGAGCTGGGGGGTAATATCCTCCTTGTGTCTGCCAGGATGGGATCCAGCAGCCATGGGGCTGGGTGTCCATCAAGGATGTGGAGACAGATCCATGGACTGTGGAGAAAAACCACAGGGGAGAAGTCAGCTGAACTCTCGAACAAAAAATCCAACAAGATTCCATGGATTTCGCCCTTGAAGGGGAGGGAAAGGAAAAAGAAATGTTCTTTTTTGCCGTTTTACTGAAGACTTTACTTGCCCTCTGAGTCAACTAAGTGGAAGATACCCTCAGAAGATCCAGTTTCTCTTCTCCTAAAACACAGCTTTTTTGGAATTCTTACCCTTGCTGATGGTAATGGAAACTGGATTTCCAACAAAAACTTGGCTCACTTTTGGTGGTCACTCAGTCCATAAACCACCATGCTTCCCTTCTCCAGCTCTTCCCTTGCAAACCTTCCCCTGTTCCCTCTTCTCTGTAGGCACTCTGGCAGTCATTCCAATTCATGGAATGTTGGGCTGTGGCTGAAGTATTTAATTTTTTTTTTTTTTTTTTTACCAAGGAAGGGAAAACAAATTCTTTTTGTTTCTTATGGAAGAGTTGAGACAAAAAGTGGTTTTCATTAGAAATTCCCACAGGGACAGAATAGCAGACGGATTCCTGTTCTCTGTCTAACACTGAGGCAGAGTGAATCTTTTATAAGCTGTTTTAAAGGAGGGATTGTAAACAGAATTGTCCATGAAAATGGAGAATGTCTTGCACATCCTAAAAAGTGCTGGGCTGTTGTGCAGGAGCTGCTCCCATTCCACCTCCTCTGATTAAACACCAACACACTGTGTTTAAGCAAAGCCTCCAGGCAGCTTTCCATATTCATAAGACAAGGGCTTTACCAGGAAAGGCGGCTTTTTTGGGGAATGTCAATATGAATATTACAGTCTCTCTGCTCTTTGTATTGTCCCCTAAACCGTCAGAGTGAAATGGTAGGAGATAATGTACAATTATGCTGTCACTAAAGTGTGTGGAGCCGTTTGCAGGAGCCTTGGAGAGAGATCCTTCTAGGAGAGGCAGGGCTGCCTGCTCCCACCTCTGCTGGGCTCCAAAGATGGGCTGAAAGCTGCATTTCACTTGGTGTGTGTGTGTGATACTGTGTGAGCCTCGGGAGTGATGTGTTCTCCTTGTCCTCTTCAACCATGGAAACATGGCAGGTGTTGGGAGTGGAGCTTCCAGAGGAGCAAGAAGAGATGTTAATAACTTTCAGGAATGACTCGGGATGACTCAGAGACACTGAGTGCCATCCTAAGGACATAGAAGCACGTGTCCTGCTCCATAGCTGGTATGGGTTGGTTTTGTGTGGGTGGAGAGCTTGGGGAACCCATCTTGCCTGGTTCCTCCTTGAACAAGGACCACGTTTGGAGTACAGTTTTGAACGAAGATTTTGGCCTTGGGAGTGAGGGTTTGCACACTACTGAGGTTTTGGACAGGGAACTCTTCTCTCATCACCTGCCACGTTTCTTGGTTTAAATCACTGGTAAGTTCTGTGAAGGACTCTGTGGTGACAAAGTGGATGTGAGGCTGTGACATTTTGCAGCCCTGGGGACAGGTTCCTCTTGCCTCTTTTGTTTTTGTGAGTGATGTCCCCACTTAGGGGGAAATATTATTTTTCATTCTATTTATTATTAATTTCCCCCATGTAATATTTAAACATGCTCAATATTTAAATCCCATGCTCTGGAACGGCCAGAGCTGGGGGAGATGCTGAGCCTGTGGCAGCACTGACAAGAGTGGGAGAACAAGATGGTTTAACTGCCCTGTTGGTGCTGGGATGGGTCAACCTTCTCCTTGCCACTGGGAATTGCAAGAGTCTGTCCTCTGAGCTGTTCCAGCTGGAACAAGGGTGGTTCTGGGGTGGCATTTGTTTAGGATCCATAACGAGCTGCAGTAGGTGTCACTCACAGGGATTGCTGACCTACAAGGTCTCTTTCACATCTTTATTCCCCTGCTCTGAGAAGATAAAACCCACTTATGATTGTCAGGCCCATGTGTATAACAGCATGGAGCCAGGATAATGCCTGCTGGGGTTGGGATCACACAAGTTTGGGATGAAGCCCCTTCTCAGCTGTGTGGTTCCAGAGGGTTGGGAAGACCTTGCAGAGAGGGACTCCTCTGCCCCATTGCAGGCATGGTCAAGTTGCTCAATGGCTCAGCTGAGCCTCGTTCTCTCCTTCTCCCAGGGCAGGGAGCTGATTTACTCACTTGTGAGGTGCTGGGGGGAAGGCTGGGCTCCAAACCCTGGCTCCTGGTGAGCCAAGACAAAGGAGCACGGAAGGGTGGTGGATAAGAAAATCCTCCTGTTGCCAAGCTGAGTAGTTTTATTGCAAGTCTTAACAGTATTTATTGTGCTTTCCAAGAGCCCCAGAGACATATTCCGTGTAGTTCAACTGTCACTAAAAGGCAAATGCAGAGAACTGGCCCTCCTGGCCTTGTTGACATCCTGGAAAAGGAGATTCCTGAGTGGCAAAGAGCCAGCAGGCAAATACCTCTCCCCAGAGTTTGCTGTCTTCAGACCCCAGAGCAAAACTTGGCACTTGGGAAGCTGTGCTTGGGTTCACTGGTACTGATCATCTGTCCAAATTCTTCCTCACTTGTTCAGGCTGTCTCTGAGACCCACAGGGCTTGGCCTGAACATCTTTTATTCAATGCATTGATCTCGTGGTAGCGAGCTGTTTCATTTCATTGTTCTCTCTTTGTTTCCCTGTGAGTTTTCACTCCTTCCCTGACACGAAAGCCTGTCCTTGCTGGTCAGAGTATCCCCAGGTGGGGTGTCCTGGCTGGCAGGGCTGGATGTGGCTGGGGAACATCTCTGGGAAGGGCATGAGGAGAGGAGCATCCCCCTAGCAGCCCTGTGGGCAGTGTTTCACAGAGCACTTTGTGCTGACAGGAGAAGAATAGTGGGATTTATAAATCTGTAGCTTTTCCCCAAGGGATGTGGGACAAGAGGATGTCCAGGGATCAGGCACAGTGAGCCTGAGACCACTGCTGGGCATCAGGAGAAGCCTTTGCCTGAGAAAAAGTGCCTGCTCCTGAGTCTTCTGCTTTTTTTAAATTTTTATTATTTTTTTTTTTCACCCCCGTTCCCATCAAGATAATTAAATCAGAGGTTATGACTGCGGCTGCGGGAAGGAGAAGTGTCAGACCGCTGTCCCCTGGGTGGGGTCCTTGTACCTTCCTTCCTCCCAGAAATGCCACCTCTGAGCAGGCATCCGGCCCCGCTCCTCTTTCTGTTTAATTTATGAATAAATAATTGTGTCGCGGAGAATAAATCAGGGGCTCTGGCTGCGCTGACGCTTTGAGCCGGCTCGTTCCCATTGCCGTCCTTTATCCCGCTCTGAGCCGTGCCTGGCAAAGCGTGCAGCATTCCCGGCTCTTCCCCTTCCCTCCGCCGCCTATTGTCCACCCCAGCACCAGCCTGCAGACCTGTCCCCTCCTTCAGCTCCCTCCCGGGGGGTGCTGTCCCCGGCCACACAAGTGAGAGCATTCCCCAGGCTCTGCAAGGCTTCCCCAGGGAGGGTGGGCAGTGGGGGCTTCTTTTATTCTTTACAGACTCGGGCGACTGCACTCTTTGGGGGGAAGGCTTCTCTGCGATGGTTTTGTGGTTTTCCTTCCAGTGCTGCGGTATTGAAAGATGTTGGGAGCACAGGGCGGAGGGGGATGTGTTTGTGGGAATGCTCTGCGGAGCTTTGGAGCAAGCAAGTGCAGATTTATGGTCCTCTTTCCCTCAAAGTCAACAGGTATTGCTAAGGAAAGATTCCTGGTTCACATCAGTTCAAATCAGCGGCCAGGGCTGTTGTCCTGGGCACACAGAGGTGTGGAGATGCTTTTTTCAATGCAGACAGGACTTCCGACAGCATTGGTACTCACAAGAAGGAACAAAACTTTTTCCTGACCCAACTGCAGAGGCGAGGGGGTGGATCTGAGGACGTGGAGAACAGCCTGGGATGCTGGAGGCTCCCTCAGGGATTTGTTGTGTTTCTCAGCCTCTGTTGATCTCTATTGTACCCCCAGCAGAACTCGTCAGTGCCCAGCATCCCTCACACAGTGCCTGAGAAAGTGTGGAATAAGCTGCCAGGGGGGCCAGTCCAGGTGTTAATCCTTTGCCAGCTGGATTTTCCCAAGGCCAGTTGGATGTGACCATTCAGTGCAGGTTGCCACTTCTTCATGACATTAGTCTCAGAGCAGCTGGGAGGGGTGTGAGGCTGTCCCTGCCACAGCAGAGGCTGTTTGCATCCTGCACCCTCTCCACTGGCAGTTCCCCATCCCAGCTGCTATCTCAGCTTCTGGTCTGTCCTGCACTATGCCATGCCATACTGCTATGTGCTGCTCGTGCTTCAAACACTCCTTCCCATAGCTGTTGGATGGGAGCCAGAGCAGGAGAGAGGGGTGGCCACTCCCTGTGGAATGGAGGCAAATGGGAATTCCTGTGTCTGCAGCTTCCCAGGGTGTTCCTACTAGTGCTGGGGTCATATGTCGTGTTACTGTAGCACCAAATACATGGGAGAAGTAAATAAGATTGGGAAATTCATCCAAGAGAGCTGGAGAGGGACTTTAGGCAAGGACTTGAAGTGAGAGGTCAAGGGAGGATGGCTTAATGCTGGAAAAGGCAGGTTTGGATGGGATATTGGCAAGGAATTCTTCCCCATGTGGATGGTGAGGCCCTGGCACAGGGCGCCCAGAGAAACTGTGGCTGCTCCTGGATCCATGGAAGTGTCCAAGGCCGGGTTGGATGGGGTGTGGAGCAACCTGGGATAGTGGAAGGTCCTTAAGGTTCCTTCCAACCCAAACCATTCTCAAATTCTACGATTTGGGAGCTGTAAAGGGATTGTGATTGTTTAAGGCCATGTGACACTCAGCCAGATGTGTGCTGCTGGCTGCCTTTCCTAGGGACCAGCCAGGGCCCCTGGAGCATCCTTTAATGGACAGGTGATAGCTCCAAGTGCTGTAGAATGGATGGAACAGAGCCAGGAAAAGAGCCCTGGGACAGGGGAAAGGGCACATGGAGACTTTTGCACCGATACTGATCCACCCCAGCTGAGGGATATTCAGATATTGGAGGAGAGGTCACAACAGCAAAATAAAAAATAAAAAAAATATTGCTCTGGGAACATCTCTGGTCATCAGTGCTCAGGAGCCAATCCCAGCAAGGAGCTGGTCTCTCCCAAAGCTGGTCATGCTCCTACAGCTGGGCCCCAGCCACCTGCCAGGCTGGAATGGCAGCCTGGGGATTATATGATCTGACAGTGAGTTTGTGGCTCCAACCCTCCCGGGATCTCAACAGAGCAGCTTGTTGCATCTCTCCCAGAAGAAGGAGAGAAGTACTTGTCTCTAATCTCTATTCCTACTCCAGGGCTTTGCATCTAATTTTGCAGTTCTGTATAAAATTTGATATTGCTGGATGGTGTTCTCTGGGAGCTGCATCTAAATCTAGAAACACTCTGCAAAAACACTCTGTGTACATGTCTTTCTTTTAATTATTTTTTTAACCCCCAAGCCAATAGGTTTTGGGTGAAGTTCTGGGTCCACATTAGGCTTCATCTTTAGGAAACAGAAGAATTGCATGATGTCATCAATTGTGTGCCGTCACATGCTCTTGAAATGCCATCAGACTTGCTAAATATTCAGTGTATATTTTCTGTCTCAACAGACTGTGTTGGCTGAAACTGCTTATGCAAATGAAAAGCTGTACCTCTTCAATAGATTGTTAGGAGCTGATCCTGAATAATTGGGGTTGAACGGAGCAGTAGGTGGGAGAAGTCAGCAGAGGCAATAATTAATCAAGTGGCTTCTTGTCTAGGCTGGCTGTGGATCCCAGAAAACCCTCTGTGAAGACAGGACAGGCTCCGTGGAGCCTGATGTTCCTTCCCAACCATTGCAAATGCCTTGCAGGAGCCTGAGTTATGCAAAAACCCTTTTTTAGGTTTTGCCCAGCAACTCCCAAGGGAAGCCTGTTAGAAAGTCTCAGCATGTGTTTCTAAACTCCAGCTTATATTCATTCCCAGCTGCTTTGTTCATCAGCTGGAATGGCTCTTTTCCCCCCTATTTTCCTCCCTCCCTTTTTCCTTCTCCAGCCCTCCATGTATTTCCAGACTCCAGCCATGTCCCTTCTTGGCTTTTGTTTTGCTGGACTAAGTGAGCCGAGCTCTTTTCATCTCCCCTCAAAAGGCAAAGCTGTTTCTTGTATCACCCTCTATTTTTGCAGGTCTTTTTGATCTGGAGTGGATCCAGTCTCCCAAATCAGGGCTTTGAAAGATGACAGAGTCCTTTCCATGGAGATGTTGGATGCTGGGATGGGGGGTGCGAGAGCAAGGAGCCCACATTCCAACCACAAGCCCCAGAGGGAAGCACAGCACTGCCAGAAACAAGAAGCAAAGAACTCATTTCACACTCAGGCAAGTCCCTGATAAAGGAAGAATTTTTCCAGTTGTAAAATGGGATATATGCAAAAAAAAAAATTGATTTATCTGGGTGACTGTTAAGAGTTAATCGATAAAATAACAGTTTCCACCTTTTTATGAGAAATTAGCTGATTAGAAACTTGATTAATGGGATGATTTTTCATGAGTGTAATTAAAGCACTGCATGGCTTCTCGTGTAATTGATATTTAATGCCTACATGGAAAGCTGCTTTTCTATAAGGAACAGTGTTGGGTTGTAATTTTTTTTTCAATTAAGAGCCTGTGGGTTGGGCAGAGGAGAGGCCAAGGGGCTCAACAACAATGGGGAAGGAGAGAGAAGAGGATGGGATGCAACTGGTCAGGACGTTCCTGGAGCAATGGGAAAATTTCCATGCACAGGATAAGACAGATGGATTGGAGTTTATAAGCAGGAGAGACAGTGGGTTTTCTTCTGAGAACAGAGTCTAAGCTTCAAAGTACCAACAGAAAATCCAGAACAGCACTCCAACTTCTCCTGGAGGATGATAGGAGAGCTAGGAGTCATCCCTCTAGTATCGCCTGTGCTCATGTGAGAAAGATCTGGTCCAAAATCTGGGACAGGCTCTGTGCCAATTTTATCAGTTTTTTGCCAGCAATGAAGGATGTGAAGAGATATGATGGTGGTACAGAGCATTGCCAAGTGTCCACACACACAGTTTTAGGCTGTAGCTCATGCTGAGTTATTTGATCTTTGATTACTGGGACATTCCAGTGCCTGAAGGAGCTGACAAGAAAAACGGAGAGAGATTGTTTTCAAGAGTCTGGAGT
The DNA here is from genome assembly GCF_963662255.1 of Cinclus cinclus. Lineage (NCBI taxonomy): Eukaryota > Metazoa > Chordata > Aves > Passeriformes > Cinclidae > Cinclus > Cinclus cinclus. The sequence goes on from NC_085055.1 coordinate 20,569,316, forward strand.
ATCAGGACATGGGGAATGGCTTCTCACTGCCAGAGAGTAGGTTTAGACTGGATGTTGGGAAGGAATTCTTCCCTGTGAGGGAGGTGAGGCCCTGGCACAGGTTGCCCAGAGAAGCTGTGGCTGCCCCTGGATCCCTGGAAGTGTCCAAGGCCAGGTTGGACAGGGCTGGGAGCAGCCAGGGACAGTGGAAAGTGTCCCTGCCCCTGGCAGGGGGTGGAACTGGCTGAGCTTTAAGGTCCTTTCCAACCCAGGCCATTCCATGATTCTCTGACATCCTGTATGCATCTCCTCCTCTAAAGCGAAGATGTTTGGTCCTGCCCACCATGTCCTCTCTCTCTTTTAATTAGCAGCACTAACCCATGTTTCCTTCCCTGACAGAGTTTTTCAGCCCTCACTGCAGGGAAGTTGTGAGGGATCACACCAGAGGATGAGCCTGAGGCTCACCCCTCTAGAAAAGCAACTCCAAATCTCCCATCCCAGATTTTGTCAGTGTGTTGGGCAGCACGGGCGGCAGCTGTGCTGTGAGATGAGGAACCTGCCGCTGATGCATTATGAGCATTTTGTTTTGTTTTCCTTTTCCTTGGAGCGAGAGTAGTTGGAAGGTGGGAAGATGGTGCTAAATCGTGTTTCTTGCACGTCTGTTGAATTACAACATGTCTGAGTGACCTCCCCGAAGAGTCAGACAAGCCTTGGCACAACATCATAACTCTCAGGCACTCAGAAATGCACACAAACACTCTGGTGCACCGGCAGGAATTCCAGACCTCACATGCTGGATGATGGATGCTGCTGGGGGGCCCAGCAGCTGCCCACATCCACAGGAGAAGACCTCTCCTCGTTTGTCCGAGAGCAAAATGTTAATGAATTCCTCTGGAATGGCAGAGGAATCAGTGGTGGGTTTTAAAGCTGATAGCCCTGATTGCTTCTGAGAGATGCTCTGGAAATCCTTGATGGCTCAGGCCAATCTGCAGCCACTTTTTTGCCTTGCAGTCAGCCAAACAGCAAGAAAGCTTCAGCACAGAAAGTTTGCTTGTCATTTTTATTCTAAAGCAATGGAATGTGTGAGATATGTCAAATCTGATCTGTTAGGACTCCATTAAATCCTCTTTTTTTTTTTTTCTTTTTATTTTAAGCTGAGTGTGCATACAGATCTTTATTTTCTCTAATTGTAAACCAGAAAAATTTTTACTCTGGCTTCAGATGACATTCTTGAAAAAGTAAACTCCTCCAAACAAACACTTTTATCCTGAAGCACCATCTCTGAGTGCTGACTTCTTGTTTTGGTAGAAAATATTTCCTTGCCTCACTGCAAACTTGGAGATGGCAGAATTTTTGAGGGTTGTGGTGTATGATTCAAATACCAAAATGTCTGTTGCTGGGAAAGGGTGGAGCCTCCTGGTATTCCTGCAGTTCTTTCCATGGGCAAACTGGGGAGGGAAGCTTTACATTGGAGTTGTGTTGTGCTGTTAACCCTGGTGTGAACACAGTGAAGGACTCCAAGGAGAAACAGTCCCTTTGGGCTGAAATTAGGTCTCATCTATGAATTAAAATTGTGAGCAATTTAGTCTGGGCATAACTGCAATTATTTGGTTCCATTCACTATCCCTCCCGGGCTGGCATTGCTACAAGAGCTCGCTGTTACTGGTGGAGAGACCACTTCCACATCCCAGAGTTTGCTCCTTAATCCTGTTTGGATAGCTGGCAGATGGACGGGCTGTCACTGCCTCTGTCTGTGTGGCTGACCTCAGAAGAGTCTGAGTGCTCCTTACTCTGGAGTTTGTGCTCACACCAGAGCAGCCTTTGAAATGGGTCGGGATCCCAGAGTTTGTTTGCCAAAGCTTGGCTTGGGCTGGCTGTTTTGCAAGGGAGAAACTTGGCTGAAATGGCCACGAGTGTAACCCCAGCTGTGTGGAAATGTCACCTGTAGAGCAGCCTGTGGCAGTGTGTGTGCAGCTGCCAGGACTTGGGTACAGATCTGTCTGTGGGGGCTCGGGAAACCCTCGCTGTGGAAAGTGTTACTGGTACGAGCCAGTTATCCATCAGCTGCTGATGAGAAACAGGTTCAGTGATCTCCCTACAATAATTCCTGAGGGCTTGTGTCTCCCACAGAAACTGGGGATGGTGAAGTCAGACTGTGCCTCACCAGATGTGGGATGAGGAGGCTGAGCTGGCTGTCTCAGCTGCTGCTCCTCTTATTTATTGATGTGGTGTTCTTGGGAATGTGGGTCTCCTTGGGAACGTGGCTCTCCTTGCTGTTGGAGGACAGGGAGTCATTAAAGTCTTGAAGGAGAGCAGGAGAAACTGGAGAGCTCATGGAGCTCTCATTGATCTCCAAGATGTGGTTTGCAATCCTTGCAGGGAGCTCCCGTGTCTGTTCCTTATCTTGATCAGATCTTCCATGGTTTTTCCCCTGATTTTTGGGTTGAGTCCATGGACAGGAGCATTCTGATCCAAAGTCCAGATGTAGGAGAGCAAATGTGTTACACTGAGATGGCCCAGGGGGCTCCTCCAGGTACCTGAATTACTACTCTGTGATTAATTGCCATGAGCCCCTCTGTGCATCTCTTCCTATTTCCATGGCCAGGTTATTCCAGAGGAGGTTGTTTGGCTCTGTTGGTTCAGCGTGGTCGTGGCTGAGCTCTGGGTGCCTTTGATCCAGTAAAACCTCTGTGTTCTTGCTCTGCTACTATTTCTGGAGGGCCAGCTCAGAACAGTTTGGGCACATCTGGAGCTTTCCTTGGGGGAATGTGGCAGGGACAGGACAGGCTGCCCAGCCCCCCACTTCCAGCACAGCCACGCTTGCTCGTGCTTTGGCAATGAGCAGGGAATTTCTCACTGATCACAATGCAACAAGAGGGAAGAATAAATTAATTATAAAGATGAAAAAAAGAGTCCAGCTACTTTTCATTTTCCAAAGTGCCCATTTTCTTAACTGTTCCTCTAAATTATTGTCTCGTTGGATTTCTTCTGCTTCCTTGGTGCTGTTGTTGTTCTGTGGATTCCACGTCACTCAGCAAATGTCTCCCCTCTCCTTCCAGCCAACTTGCACAATACATTACAATTACACAATTATGCTGTTGTAATCAAATAATTAAGTTGCACATTAAACACGCATTAGAGCTCACAAAGGAAGGAGCTTCAGACATGGGCATGGAATAGGAGGGAGTGAGCCAGGCAGAATTGGTGCTAATTGCATCTTCCTTTCAATGACTCAGGGACTCCAGGTTTTTGGTCTCAGGTGGCAAAATGGCAGTGGACTGAGGCTGCTGAGGTTTAAATAAGCAGGCAGGTTTAGTGAGTGACTTCCCTGTGGAGAGAAACAAGACTTGGTGACCAAATACACCCAGAAAGAAAAGCGGAATAATTTAGAAGCCTGTTAGATTCCAGTCTATTGAAATCCACTTCAATTGAAATCAGGATCAGCTCTCCCAGGAAAAGGAGGACACCTGTCCCTCACCAGGGTGGGACTCAGCAGGTCTGGCAGGAGAAAGCAGTGAAGTCTTTGGGATGTTGTTATTTTAGCAGTGGGGTTGGGATGTCTTTGGGATGGTGCTATTTTAACTGTGGTAGGGGAGGAGTGAATGAGTTGGTGGATAAATCATAGATGTGGGTGTTTTCTCCTTTTTTTTTTGTTTGTTGACAGAGGAAAAATGACACCCAACAGACACAGATTGGCCTCATCCTGACTCCAAGTTGACCCCACTCAGAGCCTTGAAGCAGGGGGCAGTTGGGATTATCCATTCAGGGTAGATCCAAGAGACAAAAGCTGTGGTGCCACTTGCTCCTAAATCAAATCCTTCAGGATGAGGTCTAGAACAAAAGCAAGCCCTGGGCTGGTCATGCCATGACTTAACAGCAGAAATCTGCTTTTTCACCTCGATTTGGGTGAATTTTTCAAAGGATTCTGTGTGTGTATGGGACAAAACCCCTCTTTGGGTGTCCACCATAGTTGGGAAGTGGCAGAAAGAGCTGAGGTGACACAGTTGCTTTCCCACCAGGTTTCAGAAGTGGGCTGGAGAGCTACCTTTAGACTTCAGCTGCATTTCTGCAGCAGTGACTGAAGTCTAGGGAAACCAGAGATCAAATCTGAGCAGAAATTGCAGGCATGGAGGAAGGACTCTGGAGAATGAGAGCAAATGTATGCCCAGTTTGATATGCCAAGTTAAAGGCGTCTGTGTGGTCGGTCTTTGCAAGTAGGATCACAGTCCCTTCCAAAAAGCTTTGGTTATTAAGCTTCTAAGAATTTCATTTTTAATGGGAACTTAATTCTTGTAATTAAAAGCCAATGTTTGTGCTCAGTAATTACACAGAGGGGAGAAGGAATATTCTCTGCTGCATGAATCATCACTGGAAGGGGAAGAGTGTTTATGAATCAGGAACCAGCAAGTTGCAGCAGGCTGGAAGGCTCCCTCCTTCCAGTGACCTAGGGGATGCTGTGTCTTTGGCCTCTCAGGAACTCCAAGTGGCTGAGGGCAGCAGAAGCCAGAGGGGAAGTGAGGAGATCAGGCCACTTGTGACTCTCTGGTACTGCTCCCGTCACTCTGCTGCAGCTGTTCAGGAATGTGGGGTCTGTGCAGAGATTTCCTGCCATTCCCACCGTGCCACTCTTGTGTCCTATTGCCTGTTTAGAGTCCTGCTGGAGCTGAGGCCCCTCTTCTTGCTCAGAGCTGCCCTTGTGCCCCCAGACAAACTGTGCCTATCCCAGAAAATCACGTGGGAAAAGGTCACAGCAGCACCTCTGCTCTGGGCGTTGAGATGGGGAGAGGGAGATGTGGTGCAGGAACACAGAAACTCCAGCCACAATTTGGCACCATAGTTTTCCCTAAAATTGAGAAGAAAACCCAGTCCTGCAGAATCCTTGCAAATCCCTGCTTTGAGCACACATATTCATGCTTAAATAATAAAAAATAAATTGCTGAGCTTTAGGAAAAAAAGCTCTTTGATGTATTAAATCTGATTGACTGGGTTCCTGGAGCATGTATAGACTTCACACAATGCAAATGGTGCTGATTAGATAAGATGGTGTTTAAAAGGAAAAAAAAGCACAGCCATAGAAAGAAGATGCAATTAGATTAGCAGATCCAAGGCTGTAAGTGCAGATCGAATGAGCTATAAACAATTTAAGGCTTGGGCGAAGGCCAGTGTTGCTGAGTGTTCATTTATAGTCCACTGTGCCAGCTGTCTAATCCAAGAGGAGAAAGCAAGGAAGAAGAGGAGACCATTCTGGGAATGGTGATTTTTTCACACGGAGACCTCAGCAGGTCATCTTCAATGATTTCTGAGCATCTCTGCATTCACCTAATATTTTATACGTACCTTAAAAAAAATAAAAAGACATTTCTGTATATAGCCACGGAAACCCCAGAGCTGTGTGTTTATTCACCTCCTACCCCTCTTGGATGTTTGTGTGTGCATCTGTCTTTTCTAAATCTTGTTCTTGTGTCCACAGCCAGCTGAATTTCAGGAGATCCCCAAGTGAACCACCAAGGCTCTCACACCTTGGATGTGGCTTTAAAAACAACATTCCCAGTCACTCCTCACTGGGGTTTTCTTTTGCATGCAGTCAATGGAGTTTCCTTAAGAATTTCTGAGAGTTTTTCTGGATGCATGAATTCATTGCTTGGGTCCTTTGTGCTTTGCTGGCTGGAGAGGGATGCTGGAGGCTCATGTGAGTTTTCATGTTTTCCTACAGCAGTGCTTCTGGGAGTTGAGTGTTTGTATAACTCCTATTAAAGTAAAAAGAGATTCTGAGGGGAAAGGAAGAAGAAAAGCCTGGGAGCTGAAGCTGGATGCACTCTGAGATTATGAAATCAGACCCAGGCTTTTTGGATAGTGAGTGATGGGACTGAATTCCCACGGGGTGACTGTGGAGATGTCCATGGGGGCAGATCTTCATGTCCCTGCTGTCTGAAATATTCATGAACTTCCTCTCAGAGAAAAAAATCCCCAGCAAACAGTAAATAATTGTCTGATACATGGAACCAGGGACACTCCCTTTCTTCTGGGGATGGGTTTGGCTTTTGTTTAACAGCACCTACAAATCTGAAATACCAGAACCCTTCGCAGAGGGAAATTTCTGGTTGCCTGAATGGTTTTGATCTACTCTGTAAATCTGTGTGGAGAGACATTTTTCTCACTGTTCTTTATTTCCTACCCTGATTTCTAACCTGTCTTCTCATTTGTTTTATGTCCCTGTCCTTCACTGCAGGATGGCATCACCTCCTAATATAGCAGGATCTGCCAATTCTGTTATTTGCTCTTGACTTCTTTTTCCAGCTCGTTAATGAAGAGGTGACAACAGATGGGTCTGGGAGTGATCTCTGCTGAGCCCACCAGGCACATCTCCCCTTCCTGACATGCTGCTGTTTGTCACTTTGCCTGGTTTATGGTTCCTTTCTCCCTTCCTGAAGCACACGCCTTTTCTCATGTCCAAGTCAATTTGAACAGAGCAGCAGAGAGATCTTTCCTGGGATGCTGGCTCAAATGCATTTCTAAAGCTGAAATACAGTTTTTTGCTTCAGGTGGATGGAAGAATGGAGCATGTTGGGCCAGGTAGGAGCTGAAAAATCAGTGTTCTGATTATTTCAGGCCACGTTTGCTCTTGAGGATGGCTCAGCCTTGGGAATCCTCTCTGGCACATGTCCCCATCCTGGTGGTCTCTGGTCTCAGAAGGGGCAATGGCTGCAGCTCTTGGCCACAAGCAGCTGGTGAGGTTTGACAGGGACACCAGCCCTGCTCCTCAGTGTCCCCCTTGCAGGGAGTGGCTGTCCCAGGGGAGTGGCAGGCAAGGAACCTCTGTGTCATACTCACACAAGCTACAACAGGGAGGAACTGAAGGTCTTGGAGCAAACAAATCTAAGAGGAAAAGTTCTAACACAGTTCATCCACCCATCATATCCCAGCTGAGAACTTCACCCCTTGAGGGACTGGTCTGTGACCCCAACTTGCCTTGAGAGGCCCCTTTGGGATTCGGCTGCCACCAGCAAGGTGAGAACATGGCAATAAATTTCAAATGTCAGAGCTCAAATAGAAGTGTGGCTTGGCTTTCCACCCCTCCCTTGGCTGGGACAAAGCTTGGGCACAGGGAGGAAGCCTTTGTCTGTCCCTCCTCGGAGCCAGCAGGATGTCCCAGAGTGGCTGTGCTCCAGAATGGCCTCTGCTTGTACTCTGGCAGAGCCAGGATTTACCTTATGGCATCTGATGATTTTCCCTCCTCCCTAATTGGTTCCGTTAATTTATTGTGGACAGGAGCTTGTTCTGCCAAGTGCTAATTGCAAAGGTTATTGTTTCTGCCCTTTTTAAGCACAGCAGGAAACCCTTCAATTCCATCGCATGGAAAATAAGACAAAAAAAAAACCAAAAGCTTTTGGGCTGGATGTGAGCCCATCATCCCATACAATGTTTGTGCCACAGAGCATGGGCTGCCATTTCCTTCCCTTTGCAGGGGGAAGCCTCCTGTCCATGGGATGGGGGCTTGGGTTCCTCCTTCCATGATGAAAAGTGCCCTGGATCACAGGTGTCCTTCATCCTCTGACCTGCTTGGGCCTGGATTTGGGAGGTAGGATGGGTGCATTTCAAAGGCTGGCAGCTGGTGAAATGATGCCATTCCATGTGTGGGAATTCCTCTTGTGCCTGGACATGTCAACATTGTTCCAAGCAGCAAGCCTGGGCTGGCACACGGTGGTGGCACCTTGTCCCCTAGTGTGTTTTTTTGGGGTGTCTGATGCTGCCTTCTCCACCCCGTGGGTGAATCACTGCTGTTCCCAGGTTATCTGAGCTGCCTGTAGCCCCTCCTTCCCCTGGTGAAGAGAGCCAGGCACACTGGAATCTGGAAGGGTTTTCCTGGCTACAGAAGTTGGGTGCCTTGGGTGAAGTGGGATGTCTCAAAGCTATTTTCTAGCACAGGAAAGGAGGAACAGTTACCACCCAGCCATTTGCTGCCATGGCTTCAGCATCTACCTGGATTAATCTGGATTTTATGGTGGGCAGCAGCCATTTAGCCCAAGTGCCTGGCATTACAGTTCTGGGGGATTTTGGAGGTAAAAAGCCCAGAGTCTTTCAGGGGGGTTTCTGCCAAGCGGTAAAGCTCATGCTGGTTCTCCAAGGTGCTGGAAAACCTGCTGGAGCTCTTCCTCCTTTCTGGGGCCATAGATGCTCCTGCCACACCCGTGAGCATCCTTTCCCTGGGCTTTCCACAGCCTCTGTCTCCTGGGGCTCTGTATTTGTTCTCCCAGGCTTTGTTCCCACCGCAGGGTTTACTCTGGCTCGTTTCCTCTTTATCTCATATCATGGCTGGTGTTTGTTTTTGTTCAGCAGCTCAGAAGCTTTTGGAAGTGAGTGTTTATAAACAGAGGGATGTTTGGGAACGCATTTGGATCCAGCAGCAGACTCCAGGGGTAGTTTATACAGATTATGGGGATGACTTTGTGCCGTTTCTTCCCTGCCCTCTGGCCCAGTATCCTTCTCATTCGGTCTTTTCCACAAAGCTCAAGCTTTCCCCTCCTCTTCAGTGCTCTCTGGTCTCATTCCCAGCAGGTACTCAAGGCAAACCACCCCTCACTGGGCAGATATGCACAGACTAACAGATTAATGGCGCATATTTCATTATGTTCCAGTCTAGTCTAGTAAAACATGATAAATGTTTTATCTTAAGTTTTACCAGCATTCTGTTTCCCCTATACAGAAAGTCTGGCTGGCACCTGTGGGCAGCACTTGCATGTGAAAAAAGCACCGTTAAAATCTAGATTTCAGGGAAGGAGTGCATATATCAAATTTAAAGGTGCTTTTGAGCTTAAGATATAAAGGCAAATTACATTTTATGGTGTGACTTTAATAGCTGAGGAGCTTTGCAGGCAGCGAGGTGGCTGGTGGCAGCTCAGGCAGTATGTAGGACACCGTGCCAGCCATATGTGTCGCCATATCTCACACGCAGCCTTGCAAGTCATTGCTTTTTATTGAAGGCAGGAATTTGCCAGGATGTCAAGGCTGTCTTCTGCACTTTTGAAAAAGTGCCATGCTGTCTGTAATCCCCAAAGGCTGGTGACAGGAGGGCAGCAGGCACAGCCCCACCAGGTATCTCCTGTTCTCTGTGCCCTGTGTGGGGGAATTGAGGCTGGGCTCCACTTCAGCACGTGCCCTTTTCTCTCCAAAATGAAGAGTCACTTTTTATTCCTGTGCCAGGCTTCTTTCCTTCTGCCTTCATCCTCATGCTTTCCATCTGCCCTTCTGCCTAGCCATCCTTCCTCACAAATTCACATATCTTTTCTTCCCAAGTTTTGGCTGAGCCTCCTTGTCTTTGTGTTGGGTGCTTTGTGAAGGCTCGTGTAAATACCTGGCCAGGATGAAAGCCTGACCTCTCGCAGGACCAAATGATGCAGCATTTTTTTTTATGTTGTTGGCCAGAAGACAGACTCCATGGATATGTGTCTCCCAGATATCCCAGGACTTTTCCTGGGGCTCAGTGTGTGCTCTGAAAGCTGCTTGTAGGAGAAAGACAGCTCCATGTGGTGCATTAAATGGGTGTTGTTTCACATGCCTCAAACTGAGCAAGAATGCTGGTAGTGAAAAGTCTGATCACAAAGGAATCTTTCTTGGTTATTCAATTTTGTGCGATATCTTATTAAAGGGGAAAACTAACTGTTATCTGCTCAGGAAAGGTTAATATAATAATAAGCAGATACTGACTTCCATTGAAATGAACATGATGATTTATTGACCCGAGAGGCAAATATGCAGTGAAGCAAAGCCAGGGTCAATATTCACCGGGAGGAGAAGAAATTCTTGCATTTTCTACAATGGTGAGACCACACACATTGGTGTCACCAAAACGCATTGGTGCTGGTAGTTGCTTCTTCAGTGAAACAACTAAATATGGTAGACTTACAGCACGTTTCTTTAGAGAAAATGTAAACTTCAAAACGTTCCCTTTGGAGGTTTTTGTCCTTCAAAACACTTTATGAAGTATTTAAAAGTACTTACTTAAAACCCAACAAAACAATAGAAGCAACTCCCAAGGGTTGCAGTAGATTTGGATTGCCAGATGTATTTCTTGAATAAATGATATAATTTTATTGCATTTTATTTTTCTTTTTTAGATAAATGCTCGGTTTTCAGCTTCTAAGCCTGGCAACTCCCAGCCCGACCAGAGACGTTTCTGCACACGTTTTCATTTTGATTGCAAGCCCGTTTGTCATTTCTGAAATGCCTCAACTCAGAAATGTCAAGCATCTCTTGTAGTCAGCACGGAGAAAGGCAGCTCAGAATGCTGGCACCTGCTGCAGGGAGCAGCATCCTGCTGTGATGGACCCCACAGCCATGGATGTGGGGGAATTTTTGGGAGCAGGGAGGTGCAGCACATGGGGATAACTGGTGCTTGCTTGGGCTGTGGTAGGTATCACCCTCTCCAGGAAGTGTTTGGTGAGTTCTCTGCTCTGCCAGAGCTGGTGGTGCCCAAAACCTGATCCTGGGAGATAGTCCCTGTAAGCTGCTCCTCCTGGGTGAGAAACACGAATCCCTGTCTTGCAACATGCCAAGGGCTCATTCCACGGGGATGGGCATGGCAGAAATTGTAAACACACCTGGTGCGAGGAGGGAGAGGAATTGCACTTCTCCAACTTGAGCAAAGTGACATGAACAGTGATATTATTTTAGAAAGTTTATCTCTTTTGTATCTATGGTGACAAGATCTTTATCGGGGTAAGACAGACTCCCAGGCTGTCTGCTCCTTGTTATCTCAGGGTAGGATGACAGTCTAAGTGTCACGTCTAGAAATGTTATCTCTCCTTTATTATTTCACTTGTGAGGGGCTAACTGGAGTGTTATCAGGGTGTTTGCAATCAAAACACGTGCAGCTCAAGTGATAAAAGGGAGAACAGACATCTGATCTCCAAGGATATGAAGACAATGCAGCCTTGAGCAGGAGGAGATGGATCTTATTATTGAAAATGGTTTGGCAGGCTGGGAATGGACAAACAAATTCAGATCATAAGCTTGAGAGATGGGCTGAGGGAGAGGCTCACACCCAAACTCCTGCAGAAAATGGAAAAGTGATTGTATCAACAGCAGGCTTGGCTAAAAGAGAAATATTTCCCAATAAAACTGGTATGATATTTTTTCTTTCTGTACTCTCTTCTCACTTGGAATGTGATACGGAAAGCTGTCAGGACGAGCAAGTGGAGAAGAGTTGCTTTAAGCCAGTCAGGATCTGAGGAAGCTTAGCCAGGCTTGGAGGGAGGAGAGCAGAGAACAGCCAAAGCCACTGCTCAGGGAGTTCATTTTGATTAATTCCTTATCTCTGCTGGGTCAGTGCTGTGTTAATTTAGAGAGTGCACAGACACAGGGTTAGTGGTGACCATAAACCTTACCCACGATCTCTTTAGGGACAGGGAAGCTAAATCCCTAAAGGGCTTAGGAATCTGACCCTGGGATGCTTCTGCTGCTGGTACTTGAAAGGAGTTCAAAGATGTCCCAGATGTCAGGTCCTCATTAACCTACAGCGGGAGCAAACCAGGTGCCAAACGGTGTCAGGTTGTTTATTTAACATGAATAATCCTCGGTAATTAAAAATGGGGTTGTGCAACGCTCCATCCAAATCCAGGCCTGACTCCTGGACGTTGTCCTGCTCTTGGCTAGAATGGGCTGCCTGGGTTTCTCTGGTGCTGTAGAGGATATGGCAGGCACATCCCATGTCTTCCTTCCTCTCCATGCCAGCGCTCTCCAAGCCAAGCTTTGCTGCTCCTATTGCACACAAAAGATGATTTTCCATCATCTTTCCTCGCTTGTTTGTCTGTGCTGCGAGGTGATGGCACACAGAGGTTTATGGCCTCATGTGGAGAACGAGCAGAGGGTCTGTGGTGGTCTCTCAGTCAGGAGGGCACCCAAGCTGGAGCACAGATTCCAGCACCAAGGTTCCCTCTCTCCTTCAGGAAGGAGGAGAGGAGAGTAGAGGAGGTGTAGGTGTGGGCTGGCCATTGTGAGGGCCGGTGGACGATGCAAACAGTGGGCTCCTAGTGACATCCAAGCATCTCTGTTGGCCTGGTTAAAAATAGGAAGTAAATTCCTGCCAAGTAATTACCAGTCAATTCCTGGTAAGGGGGGGGGGAATGAACATGAACTTGTGGGCAGCATTACTGTGCATGGGCCTGTCTGCTTAACTCCATATTCCTCTTGCTTTGAGGACCTCCTAAATCAACCCATTTTCAACCTGAGTGACTCTCACATCCCTCTAAGGACTGACACCACAGGGAGCCCTTCCTCACACGGGGGGAAAACAAGGCAGCAGCTCCTCTGCCTTGTTTATGAGAAGCAATCTCTGGTGGTGGTTTTCTTGTGTGAAACCCCAGCTTTGGAGGGCCCCTGGGGCCCCTCTGTACAGTGACAGTGACCCCCTGCTCCCTCCTGCCCTTCATCTCTCACACCTTTAATTGCACTTATGTTTCTGGAGCGGATGGAATTCATTATCCAGCAAACAATGTCCTTTGCAATATCAGCCTTAATTAACTGCTCCCCTCTGTATTTTCCTGCTCTTATCCTCTCCAAATCTCCGTGCTGAGCTGAGCTGACGGCCCCCCACATGCATCAGTGCCAGCCAGTGAGCCATGACCAGATAAGAAGAAATGGAATTCCTTATCTCTTTCTTGCAAATACATACACATGCACACACAAACACACAAACCTGGAAAAGGTCAAGGTTACTGGGAAGGGAGAAGGCCCTTCAAGACAACAAAACCCCTTCTCTTTTAAAGTCTCCATAGCAACTGGATGGAGCATCATGGGATGTTGAGATGAGAGCGGACTATTCTTCCCCTATAACACTCTTTCCACTTCATTAGACTCTTTATCAAGTATCTCTGCTCTGGGCTGAGTATATTTTTTTGTGTTGGGGAGCAGTGTAGAGGACTCAAAAGCATCCTGACCTTTTCAGTGGGACTTTGGGAGTTCCTTGTGGGAGTTGCATCCTCTTCCCCTGCCTTCCTCCCCCACAGCCCCCTTGTCTCTGGTTCACATGACCTTCTCATCAAAAACCCTGTGCCTGGTGAGGTATGAAGGGTTTCTTTAAAAGGAGAAAGGAGCAGGGAAAAAGAAGAGAAGAGTATGAGAATGTCCTTCGCTGGCTCTGGAGGTGTCAAGACCCCGGCTGTCAGAGCTGTGCATCTGCAGGGAAGATTAATGAGTCTGCTTAGAGGAAATCCAAATAAAATAGAGCAGAATAAATACCAAGTGACTGTGTGGGTGATGAGGGGAAGGGTGAGGAAGGAGCAAGGGAGTGTGACAGGGCAGAAGTAGATATTCCTCAGTCTGGTAAGTGTTTGAATTCCCCGTGGAGGAATGAGTTAGCAGAGGAAAGATCTTTGGATTTAGTCCCTCAAGTGCCAGGGCTGTGTATGGGCTGTGAGAGCTTATAAAGCACTGGTTGTACTGAGACACAAACACTGGGGTTTTTTATCTCCCCTTCCCTAGGAAAGCATTCACCATGGAGAAGAATTTTGTGTTCAGCTTCTCAACCCTTGGCCTGCATTGCCTCAAGGTGCTTTGAACTTCTCTGCAACTGGAAGTACTGGTTGTTCTTAGGAAATATCAGTGCCTGCTTTGTGTTGGCAGTGGCTTGGAGTGTGGGGACGAAGGGATTTAAACCTTTTTCTGGATCAAAAGCAGTATGGGCAGCAGGAGAGGGATTGGGATTCTGCCCCTCAGCCCCACTCAGGTGAGACCCCACCTGCAGAGCTGCCCCAGCCCTGGGGCCCAGCACAGGAAGGACCTGGAGCTGCTGGAGAGAGTCCAGAGGAGGCACCAGGATGAGCAGAGGATGGAGCAGCTCTGCTGGGAGGAAAGGCTGGGTGAGCTGGGATTGTTCAGCCTGGAGAGAAGTTTTGAGTGCTAATGTTGGCATTCCAGTATCTGAAGGTGCAAGAAAGGTGGAGACTATTTCCTAGGGCTGTAGTGACAGGACAAGGGGGGAATGGCTTCCCATTGACAGAGAGTAGGTTTAGATTAAATATTAGAAAGAATTTCTTCCCTGTGAGGGTGGGGAGTCCCTGGCACAGGCTGCTCACGGAAGCTGTGGCTGCCCCTGGATCCCTGGAAGTGTCCAAGGTCAGGTTGGACAGGGCTTGGAGCAGCCTGGGACAGTGGAAGGTGTCCCTGGCCATGACGGGGTGTGGAATTGGATGGTCTGTCAGGTCCCTTCCAACCCAGGCTCTCCTATGATTCCATGATTCAGTGGTGGTATCTCACAGGAGAAACTGGACCTTGGAGCTGACCTTCCTGAGGGAACTGTGACATTTTTGCTACTTTTAGCTTTTAATCCTCTGGATTTTCCAGGGAGCCATTGTGTGACAGTCTGCAGGTGAATTTGAGCAGACTTCACACCACTGAGCATCTTTCCCCACTGGCTCAGGGTCTGCAACTCTGAATGTTTGATTCCATATGAATCAGACAAGGAGAGGGGCTTGCTACCATGAGTAGCTTGCTACCATGAGTTGCTACCATGACTCTTGCTGCCAGAGTCAATTCAAGAAGTGTTTGTAAAAAGAATTGAGGCTGGACATGCTTGGACTGTGTCCTCCTGGGCTGTAAGATTTACATGGTTGTTTAAGGGGAAAAAAAATAAAGAAAAAACAAAAAGTCAGACTATGAATATCCCAGTCCCACTGCTTCAATCCTCATGGGAGCAATTTTCAAGTGGGAAGTCCCATTAAGTCATAAAGAGCTCTTAAGTAGCTCCCTGTGATGAATTTGTGGCACTCTGCAAGTCCCATAATTCCCAATATCCAGATGAGGAAACTGAGGTTAAGTGACTTAGCCAAGGTCACGTAGTAAATCAATAACCACTCCAGCCCCTCTCCTGCTCACTCCATGTGTCTCTGCTGTCAGCAAAGGGGATCAATCCTCCCCAGCACTATCCCAGCCCCAGCGATGGACACCCAGGCTTTGAAATGTGGGATTAGGTGGGAAAAAAAAGGTCCGACTTCATTCAGAGAGCTGGCCTGGGGGAGCAGTCCCGGGGCTCCTTCACCCTCCTTGCACCCACAGCTCCCTGAATGGAGACATCCCCGACTCCTGCTGCTCCCTGGAGGGTGCTGGGCTTCCCACTGCTGGCACAAACTTCACATCATAAAGTCTGGAGTTTGGGACAGGAGCATCTTTGGTGCGGCAACACAAAATTGCCTCATGCAAGAGCTGTTGGCTGTGATGAGGATGAGAGTCTCTGTCAGCCTCTGGGAGATTGTTCTTCCTCTTTCTCACTGCTCAGCTCTCCCTTTCCATGTTTCAGCTTCCTCTACTTGTTTCTTGAGCTTGTGGAGGGGAATGTACAAGAGTTTGGGTGTATTTCAGGAGTGGGGATGTGTGTATTCAGTCTAAGCTTACTTCTTATGGGTGGCTGGTCCCAAGAAAAATGGTTGTTTTTCTTGGGATCAGGCGGACCTTAATTCTGGGACTCTTCAGTTAGTTATTCCAGTTCACCTGTTTGTTGTCTTCATCAAGGAATCCCACAATGGTTTGGGTTGGGAGGGACTGTAAAGCCCATCCAGTTCCACCTCCAGGGACAGCTTCCACTATCCCAGCTTGCTCCAAGCCCTGTCCAACCTGGCCTTGGACACTTCCAAGGATCCAGGGGTAGTCATAGCTGCCCTGGGCACCCTGTGCCAGGGCCTCACCTCCCTCACAGGGAAGGATTTCTCCTGTCTATCTAATCAAAACCTATTATCTCTTCAGTTTAAGGCCTTACCCCTTTATCTCTTGTTCCCAGCTGGAGTCACACGGGAATGGGAGATGCTGGATGAAGGCATCTTCTATTTCCCAAGCAGGCACTTTTCCCCCCGACAGTGCCTTGCTTCCCTGTTCTTTCCCTTCAGCTTTTCTGTAGCTAAATCAGAGCTATCTGAATTCCTGGTTCTGCTCTTGCTGCCGTGGTAGCTGGTGCTTCGCTGTCTGGCTCTGTTCCCTCTCCCAGCTAAAAGGTACAAAAGCACAGGGAATGAACACAACTGGAATTCTGGGATCGACCCACGAGCACTTGGCTTCCCTGTGCTTCCTGGAGTGCCTCCCACAGCCCTGCAGGATGCTTTCCCGAGAGGCTGGGGCTGAGAGGTTAATGACAAGTTGTTCTCCATGCCAGGCTCCTTCCTGCTTTGCTGTGAGGTCTCTGAAGGGTGGCATGTGCTTCATTTATGTCTCCTCCTTCCTCCCGATCAGCACATCTCCAAGTGTTTGGCACTTGCCAGACCTCTGGCATCTCTACTCCTGCCCAGCTTAACCGGCAGAAAAGGTGCTCTTGGGAATATTGCAGGTGCAGGAATGGTCAGGAGGAAGGTCGGCGCCCTCCTGCACTACCTCACATGGATTTACAGCTTTCCAGCTCCTCTGGGAATACCTGACTTGATCCAGAGAGCTGCTCTGTGTCACGGCCCCGGTGCTGAGCTGGCACTGCTGTCCCCTTTCCCAGCAGTGGAGAGGGCAGCCTGGCACTGGCACTGGCACTGGGATGATGGATGGGAGTTCCTGCAGAGGAGAGCTTGGTCCTGGAGCTCCTGGAAGCTCTCCAAGCTTGGCTTTGCAGTTGGCCAAGTGTTTCACTTGTTTTGATGCTTTTCATGTCTTTGGGCACTTCGCTGTGTTTATTTTGGGGGGAAGGTCAGCACTCCCAGCTGATGCTGAGAGAGAAGCATGCCTGGAGACAGCTCTCCTTTCAGCAGCACATGGCAAAGCTCTGAGATTTCCCATTCAGTGGGAGGCACAGGAGATATTTTGGACTGCAAGCTGTGGCTTTAAAAAAACCCACCCAGTAGTGATTTGAGGTTTTCTTCTTGAAACCTTCCTGACTTTGAACATAAATTGCATCTGTTTTGGTAAGCAGGCTCCCAGCAAGCCAGACCTGTTCCTGGGATTACTGTGACCACAGGTATAGCTGTTTCTTTTCCATATGGGATGACTTAGGCCCCTGTTCCCTGCCATTGTGTGGTTGGATTTCACCTTCCTCCACGTCGTGGCATTTTGGAAAGAGCTGCTTGTTTTACAGAGCAGCTGTGTTGTCTTAATGCAGCTGTAATGTGTGTTTGTCTTGGGGCACAGCAGGACTAGGAAGAGGTTTTATTAGATCATTCCCAAGTCCCAATGATCTCCGAGTCTCTCAGATCTGTGGCTGTCAGCTGTGCTGCTCTCGCTCCGTGGGACGGGGTTGGAAGCTGAAGATGGGAAATCACTTGTGTGTGATCCTTTATCTGCTTCATCTCGGAGTTACCACTCCCCTCCTGCCTGTTTGTAGCAGCCAGTGAGGACTTAATTCTTGTATCCCAGACCTTAAACCACAGCCTAACAGCCTCCAGGGGATCCTCCCTGCTTGGGGCATTGTCTGTGGGACTGCTGGTGGCTCTGCAGTCTGGATCCCAAGGAGCGTTCCCATCCCATCACCACTGACTGCCAGCATCGGGATCACGGTAAGGCTGCTGCTTCCCTGCCTCCAGAGTGTGTTCTGTGTGTGTCCTGATGCCAGAGCTGGAGTTTGCTGCTTGCTTTTCCTCTTCCCAAGGGAATCAGTGTCTCCTCGTTCCCCCGTGTTTGGATGTGCGCTCTCTGATTGGGGTGAATTCCCTCCGTGCTAGCAAATGTTTTATTTTATTGCTGCACTCCCCTGCCTTGCACCTCATCCTGTGATGGGCACATTTCTGGATCAGAGATGTCTGTTGCTCTCAGAATGGTTTCCTTTTCCTGCAGTGCATTCCCAGTATATATTGCTACTGTCACATATTGCTGTACTGCTCTCCTCTCACCCAGTGCTGGCTGCGGTGTGCTTGAGAGGCATTCCACTCCTTAAACACCATTTGAGGTTTTCTCTGGCAGAGATAATGTGGGGATCATGCAGGTCACTCCCTTTTTCAATTCCTTGTGTGTATCAGCTGTATATTCATCTCCTGCAGCTTTTGCACCATGGATCCGTGAATGAAGTTGTATTTTAGGCTCGTGTAGCATCTCCTGTGCTGACTGTAGCACTTGTATTTCAGTCTGTGCTTTCCCTTGGCATACAGCTTAGAACTCCCATTGTCCTGGTGCTGTTGTCAGTGGTGGAGTCCTTTTAATTTTTCTGTATTTTGCTGCATCTTTGTTTCCTTCCTCTCAGAGTACTGGGGAGGTCTTTCTTGTCCAGCATGATCACGGCTGCTTTGTGTCACCATGCCTCTGCTTGCTTGTTTGGGAGCTGCTAGTTTCCTAAAACTCAGTCTGGAAAGGGATGCAAATCACATCCTTGGGCTGCTCTGATCCATGTTCTCAGTAAATGTGCATTACTGTGTTGTCCCAGCAGCTTCTTGTCCCTTTATTCAGCTGCTTTTAGCAATTCTTACAGAGTTCAGGGGAATACACAGGGGTTTCCTCCTTCCTCAGTTCTTTCATACAATTGTCCATTCAGGGAATTTCCTGCTGCTTTTTACTTAATTGTGTTTTTTTCTGTTGTTCCCAAAGGCCACCCAGGGAGTTGGACATCATGGAGCTGGACACACACCAGGGTAGGTAATTGATGTGACCCCCAAAACTGGAAAGCCACTGTGAAAACTGTGACTCAGCCTGAAGGCTTTGGACTAGAGCAGGGAGACCTTCTCAGTCAGGAGCAAACCAGGCAAGCTGTGTTTTCTGACTGATCCCAGAAATCTGCTCCTGGCCTGGCTGGGAGCAGTGTCCTGCATTTTGTTTCTCCCTCTGTGCCAGCCCATGTCTTTGCTCTCACACGGGACCCTCAAGTGCTTTTCCTGGGCTGCTGCCAGAGCCAGCTTTGCTCAGCTCAGGCTTCAGCAGATCCTGCGTTTTTGTGGCATTTCCTGGGGCTTTGGTGTCTTTGGAATAGGCAAAGCAAAGGGTCCCTCTTTGGAGCTGTGCTCCCTGTGGTGGCTCATTGTGCTGTTCAGCAGTGGGAAGGAGCATTTTGCCTCAGGTCTGCCGGGTCAGAGAGGGGCACCTTTAGCATTTGATGTTCCTGTGGGTCAGAAATGTCTTTGTGGAGGGTGTCAGTGGGTTTTCCTCAGCTTGCTGCTGGTGTGCTTTGCTGTGCTGCTCCTGGAACACAACACGGGCTTTCCCCAGCAGCGTTTGCTGGCGCTTTGTTCTCTCCCTTACCCAGCCCCTCGGGTAATTGCCCAGTTTCCCCACAGTGAGCTAAAGAGTCTCTTATTGATGAGCACATCCCCTTTGACTGCTGCTGCTCAGGGCCAGGCTTTGGGGCTCAGCCCTACCGGTGCCTCCCCCTGTTTCTTTGGGTTTCTTTCTTGCCACGTTCACACCTTTCCACTTTCATGTACCTGCAGGAGCCGACTTGCTTCTGACACCGAGTTCAGTCTCCAAACATAAAAGAAGAGAAAGTCAGGACAGAAAGGCATTGGAGCTTTCTTCTTCCTCTACACCTGCTGTTCCCGCTCGTCAGGCACTTCCAAAGAGGAGAGTTCTCCAAGTTCCCAGTCATTACCCTTTACATAAGCATAATATAGTGCTGCACTTCCTACAGGGAAGCTATCTATTGTAGCAATCTGTAAAACAAAAGCTGAATTGCTCCTTCTCCCATTGCTCCCAGAATCAAAAAGCTGCCTGCTGTTCCTCAAATGGGGAGGCTGAAAGCCTTCATCAGAGGGTAGTTCATTTTTACACGACATTTTTACACTCAAGCAAAACTGAAAGCAAGGCATAATTTGAAACAGCCACGCTCACCGTTAGAGCAGAACCACACAAATAAAATGCCTGGGATGATGGAGTTGAATACATTGCAGTCAGAAAAATGACAGTTCGCAGGGAACAAGGAAAACTAGATGGATGAATAGGAATTAGTGAGGAGCAGACTTCCAAGGCAGACAAATCAAATTGAAAGCGTGGATCATTAGATTCAAAGGAAGCAGGTAAGGAGTGCACTAAATTGTGCCTTAAACAACAAACCAAGGGCCTCAGCCTTCAGGGAGAATGGATGGAACTGGAGCTTTGGGAGTGGCTTCCAGGTGTGTCCTGGCCACTGGGCATTGTGACCTTGCCCAGGTCACTTTGTATCCTTTGCATCAGCTTCTGTGCTGTGGGGCATGGCCATAAAGGATGCTTTGAAGATCTGCAGATGTGCACAGCTCCAGAGAAGACAGCTGAAGGCTTCCTGGATGGCCTGTCCTGGCACCTGGCACCTTCCAGGGCTATCACTGATATCTATTGTCTGGAGCTGGTTCTTTGCCTGTTTTTTTTTTTGTTTTTTTTTTTTTTTTTTTTTCCCAGAAGGTGAAAGGGATATGCAAGGGGAGAAATTATTGAGTTGTTGAATTTTTAAAAATTAAATGTGCATGATTATACCCAAGGAAATGGGGTGGAAGAAATGCACTTCACATACAGCAGCTCTTTGCAGATGTGAGAAAATGTGGCATGGTTTAGACCTGCCTGGGAACAGCTGAGCTGGGGGAATTTGTGTATTTTAAAAACGAAGCTCATGTTTTTCTTGGACAAACTTTCAGGTCACTGTAACACAGAGCTGAAGGTCACAATTCTTAAGAAGATTATGAAATGCCCCAGATGCTCAGCGTGATAGTCTAGACAAGGCAGCCGAGGGAGAGATGCTGAAGGAAGTTCCTTGGATTGGTAAAGGAAAGAAAAACCATCAGGATGGACATCTCCACACAGAGCTTCCCTTGGTGCTTCTGCCTGGACAGTCCTGCAGAGACTGGTCCTAGCTGAGTCCTGCTCCAGGACAAAACTCATGGTCACATGGAATTCCCATCTGGCTGATCCCCCCATTTCAGCTGCGGTGGAAATTTCACTGGATGCCACAGTGATGTATGAATGGAATGATAAGGAAAGTTCTACAACAGGAGCTGAAAAGCACCACCCTTGCTGGGGGTATAAGCCAACACATGCTTTACAAT
Source organism: Cinclus cinclus (assembly GCF_963662255.1). Lineage (NCBI taxonomy): Eukaryota > Metazoa > Chordata > Aves > Passeriformes > Cinclidae > Cinclus > Cinclus cinclus. Next base: position 20,590,189 of record NC_085055.1, read on the forward strand.
AAGCAAAATTGATCTGATCATTGTCATAAGAACTGTAGAATCATAAAATCATGGAATGGTTTGGGCTGGAAAGAACCTTAAAGCTCTGCCCGTTCCACCCCCTGCCATGGCCAGGGACACCTTCCACTAGCCCAGATTGCTCCAAGCCCTGTCCAGCCTGGCCTTGGCCACTTCCAGGGATCCAGGGGCAGCCACAGCTTCTCTGGGCAACCTGTGCCAGGGCCACATTATAAACATGATACTGGTGCTGTGTAACTGAAGGAAAGGCAATCCCCATTGTCCCAGGTTATCCATCATCATCACAGGTTCAGCCACATGAACCTGTTACTGAGCAGCACTGATGTGAACATGGCAGTTGTGAGAATTCTTCTCCCTTTAATTCCTTAATTAATAGTCTCTTCATTTTATCAAAGGCTTTATTGTTGAAGATATTCAGCACATCATGGGATTTCCTGTTCCCTTGGCAGCCTGCTAGATTTCACCCTGCCATCAATCCCATCACGATTTGTTTGCCATGGAAGGTGTTCCCCTGCTGCCTTTGTTGGCCCGCCTGGGATGTGGTTCCTTCCAGCAGCTCTTAAAAAAACCTTTGCGCATCCTTTCCTTCATTTCTCCCCCTTTTTCCTTTTAGCTTTGGTTATTTGCAGCAGGCTCTGTGGCAGCTGTAAATGTTAGTTAAAGCCTTATTGATGCCTGGTGTTTTCCAGCTGCCTGCTTCAGCAGTTTATTTGGGTCTCCGGTGATGTTTAGAGATGCATTTCCTCTCATCTCTCCCAGCTATATTTTACTGTTTGCTCATTTGCTTGATGACAGTTTGCTGCTGGTTTTTGGAAGACCTTTGCAGTGCATTATCTTGTGAGTTAATCCTGACCTGCATCCTTGGCTCCAGCATCTGTCCTGGCACATCCTGAACCGGATGCTGCCGCTGTCAGGAATTTTCTGCCAGGTTTTTGCTGTCAGTGTTTTTGGCCATTGCTCTATGTCATTCATGTCTAGATTAAGCTCCCCTGTGATATCCTGAGGGCAAGATGAGATGTGTCACTGCACAAGGGATCAGCCTTGGTCCTGTTGGGGAGGTTCCTGAGAGCTGGAGAAGGTCCAGCCCATGGGATTTTCCTGGGATAGTTCTTGCTACAAATCCACATTCTGTGATTTTTGAGCTGTCCTAGGAGACTGCTTCACCTTTTCCAGGATGATTTAAGAGGACGTGCTGTTCAGGATTCCCACTCGAGTGTTATTTATTAGCTTTGTAGTGTCTTCCAGGCTGCTTTCTTCAGGTAGTGTTGATTCCTTGGGGACAGAAGAAACAAAGGCAGGAAAACACTCACAGGAGGGATAAAACAGGAGTCTGACTGGTATATTCTCTCTCTCTCTTCATGGTGTTTTTTCACAGATCAAAAATCAATTAGGGCGAATTTCACTGGGAACTCTTTAAACAATGTGATATTTCATTAGAGATTATTGCAGGCTCTTTAACATTTGCAGTCCAGGTGTGAATTACAAAATTAGCCGGATTCCTTTAACGATTTCCTCCGAGGTAACATTCCTCCAAGCACCCTGTGCCTGGAGCAAGATGTGCAGCTGCTGCTGGAGAAGGGGTCTTTATTGCCTCCCAGCACATCCTGATGGAGACACAGGACTGGAGGAATGGTTTTGATTGTGACAGCAGCGTGGCTGGGCACAGGGCTGTGGTCTGGCAGATGAGAACTAAAGGAAATAAGAGTGGAATGTTATAGGAGAGGTAGAGATGGGCTTTGAGATGAGCAGATTTGTTTGTTTTTTTTCCCAATCCCTTCTTGAGGTGTTACCAGCACAAGCTTGTGCCTTTGTGAGACTTCCCTGTGGCTTTCCAGCTCCTTCCCTTGTTCCTGGATCTGTCCCTGCTGCCATCTAAACCCCATAACACCAAGACAGAGGCACTCTGGTGGTGCCAGTGAATTTTCACTGGTATCTGGATTCCTTGGGATGTGTCAGTCCTTCCAAACCCTTCCCCTCCTGAAGGCACAAAGAGCTGAGCAGTGTGACTTCCTCTGCTCCAGTGCAATTCCCTCTCCATCATTAATCCTGCCTGGAACTTGCCCTTTTCAGTGCCCATTCCCTCCCTCGTCCATCTTGCCTTATTCACAGCCTGGTTATTGATCCTTATTTAGGGCTCATCTGTCTTAGTGAGCTCAGGGAGCCACCCCTGGGAGGGAGAGGAGCACCTTTCATTGCTTTCAGGGTGCTGTAGTTGGGTGGGAGGGAAACAGGTGAGTTTTGGGATGCACCACTGGATGCAGGTTTGATCCAGTGGTTGCATTTCCTGCGTGTTGACTGCTCTCCCCACCTGCTTTTCTTGGAGATGCTTTTTTTTCCCTGGTAATTTTCCTTTCCTCTTCTCCTAAAACCATCACAGCTGCAACAGCCCCATTACAGCAACTCAGCCTCTCCTCCCTCTCCCTTGAAGTCAGTAGACCAGGATTAGTCCTCAGGGCTGCACGTAGAACCACGTCCATCTGTGTTTGTCCTACTCTTCCCCCCTTTTCCCATTTCCTGTCCCCTCACCTCAGTTTTCCCTGCATTTTTCTGTCTCTGCACAGCTCTGCCCTGCCCCAGGAGAGCAGGGAGGGTTCCTCACTGCAGTGAGGAAAGGCAGCTGATAAAACCCCACCCTCTGCACAGACCCACTGACCATAATTGCTTTCCTGGAGAACAGGAGGGAGAGGCAAACAATTCGGATACTTTCCTTGAAGACTCTCTCGGGCCCTAATTATTTTCAGCTTAGGATGTTTTCTATGTCAGGGAAGACTCATCTTTCTAATAATCCTTGCAGGACCAAGTACTTGCCCAGCCCTGCCTTGAGCCTCATGTAAATTTTCCAACCCCCTTTCCTCATAACCATCTTCCCAGATTTGCTGTGGATCTCCTTGATTGCTTCCCTCTATTGCTCCTTGTTCTGGGGCTGGACAAGGTGGTTAAGGAGCAATTGTGCACCTGAAGGGAGGTTGCAGCAAGGTGAGGTCGGGCTCTGCTCCCAGGCAGTGACAGGAAAAGAGAAAACGGCCTTGATCTGTGCCAGGTGGGACATCAGGAAGAATTTCTTTGTGGAAAAGGTTGTTAAATGTTGGAAGGGGCTGCCCAGGGAGGTTTGGAGTCCCCATCCCTAGAGGTGTCTAGGGAACGCCTGGACGTGGCACTTAGAGCTCTGGGCCGGTGACAAGGTGGGGATCAAAGGTTGAACTCAAAGATCCTGGAGGTCTTTTCCAACCTCAAAGATCCTGGGATTCTGTGATACTCCCCCACTCCTCCAGAGACTCAAGATTTTTGAATCCCCCTCACCTGCCTCTTTTCTAGGTTGCAGCATCCCAAACCATTGCATTGCTCTTCATGGAAAAGCCATTCCAGACCTTATAAAGTTCTTGCTGTCCTTTCAGGACCCTTTGCTGCTGTATTCCTCCTGCTTTGCACTTCTGGAGCCATGCAGGGACACATCCACGTAGTTCACCTGGAGAGTTTTGGGGTACTTTGTGTTGCTAGAATGAGCTGCATGTTTTGGAGGAGCTGGACCTTACTTGTGAATGTTTTTATTACATGAAACTTTTCAGCAATATGCCAGTACTGTGAATCCTGAAAGGGCACTCTCTGCAGCTTCCAATTACAATCCTGGCTGCATCTGACTTGAAGGGTGTTTACTATTTTGAGTGCATTTGAAAATGCATTTTGGGAGGTGTCTTTCATTCATTTGTAGTGGTTAACATTATCCCTAATGCTGGAGGAAATTAAAAATGCTTCCTGCTTAGAAGCAATGAGTTGAAATGAAAATGTGCTGTGTGCTGGTCCATGGCAGCATCACCAAAATGTCTGGATGTGGTGCCAGGTGCTGCTCTGTGAATTCAGCTGTGCCCAGAATGACCTGGTCTATCTTTGGTGACCTTTGGGATGGGAGAGCTGAGTCACCAAGCTGGGTCTGCTCTGGGGAATCTCCTGAAACTGCTCACTACATCCAGTGTTTACACAGATAATTTAGTTCAGATGGGCTGATGAGGTCACGTGGGCAGAGCTGTGTCCAGCTCTGGGCCCCTGAGTGCAAAAGAGACATCGAGGGGCTGGAGCGTGTCCGGAGAAAGGAACAGAACTGGGGAAGGGGCTGGAGCACCAGGAGCAGCTGAGGGAGCTGGGAAGGGGCTCAGCCTGGAGAAAAGGAGGCTCAGGGAGAACCTTGTGGCTCTGCACAGCTCCCTGACAGGAGGGGACAGCCGGGGGGGTCGGGCTCTGCTCCCAGGGAACGGGGACAGGAGGAGAAGGAACGGCCTCAAGATGTGCCAGGGAAAGCTCAGGTTGGACATCCAAGGGATTTCTTCACTGTAAGGGTGGTCAGGCATCAGAAGGAGCTGTGCAGGGAGGTTTGGAGTCCTCATCCCTGCAGGTGTCCAAGGAATGTCTGGACATGGCACTCAGTGCTCTGTGCTGGTGACAAGGTGGGATCAGGCACAGGTTGGACTCGATGATCTTGGAGGACTTTTCCAACCTTAATAATTCCACGATGTGCCCTTTATTCTCTTCACCTCTTGGAATCCAACAAAATGCAAGGGGTAAAGGCTGAGGAGGATTTGGTTTTTAGAGCTGTGGTTTCATGACTTGGGAATCTCTGCATAACCCTGTCACAAGCACTGGCTTCAGATCAGCTGCTGGAATGTTGTTCCACCTCTGCTGAATTATCCTGATCTCATGGAATAGTTTATATTGGCTGAGGAAAAGGAGTCAGCCCAACATAAAACCTGTCCTGACACGGGCTGAGCAGATTTGGGCCATCAGTGAGAGCCTGAACTGGGCTGGTACCTGTGTCCCATGCAAGGGGCACTGGGATAGAATTAACAATTCCATCCATGATGCCTGTGAGTACTTCCCTGTGCCTGTGTTTGTATTCTCACCTTCCTGACAGGAACGTGCACAAGTAGATAAAAACCTGCTCTAGTGGATTCCAGCAGTAAGTCAACAGACTATTGGATTTTTTCAAGGGCTCACAAAACTCTCCTAAAAGCAGGTTGTTATGTGTTAGTTTGGAGCCCTTTTGTTCAGCCTCAGGTGTTTTTATTCCTTCAGGGTATTTACTGAAAGGACAAGAAGAAAATGACTCAAGGTGGCATCATGCAAAAAATTCTGTGTTCATCACAAGAGTGCTACATTTTGGCTTTTCCTCTTGCAGGAGTGGGATACCTTGTCCCCCTTTTGAGTCAAGTGTCAGATTTGAAGAGTAGAAAGTGGAAGAATAACCCCTCTAAATCAAAATCACACTGAAAGAAAACACTGCAGTGCACAATTGTCCTCTGTGTGAGGGAGAGGTGGTGAGAGGAGGTACCATGTGTGACGTGTTAGTTGTGTTCTTTGATGCTCTCATGGCATCAGTGAGGATGAAGACACACAGAAACACGAGCAGAATTTTAAATAATTACTGTAATTTGATACTGTAAATGAAATTAATACATTTCAATTGTACCATTTATACAGCAACAGTATTTTCTTCTTTTTTCTTCTGTTTTTTTCCCCTTTCTTTTTGTTTTTTTGTTTGTTTGTTTGTTTTGTTTTGTGATGCATATTTTCAAGGGGTCTAGTAAAGGATTTTAATGAATCTCTGGGAAATATTCCTGACTTGGTTTGTAATTCTGAATCCTGAAAGCTGCTTGGCTGGGAAACTCCATAAACCCTTACATCTATTTGAAGTCTCTGTCCTGGAGCCTTGCCTTGGTATGGATGATGCATTTAAGCTGAGGGGAGGCAGAACAAGAAGAGCTGACCTCGTGTTTTGCACAATGGATTTTGCAGGCAGAGATTTAATAAGGGGAATTCAATCTTTTCTAGTCAAGGAACTGTTATCCATATGCCACTTTTCAAAACCTGTATCTTCCTGCAAATGTCTCTCTCTGCTTGTAGGCTTGTCTTGAGGTTTGATTTTTGCCTGGAAAGGGAATGCAGAGTTAAGGTTGTTTATGATGTTTAACTCTGACTGCAGCATCTCATTTGTTGCCTTGACTTGTTCAGGGAGTTTTCAGCACCACCTCATTACTGAATCTTCTGCTTTTCTACATGTACTGCTCTTCCAAGGGTCTCTTTTAGGCAGGTAAAGGCATTTCTGGTGCATTCATCTGGGCACTGACAGGCTGGGAGAGCTGGGGATGCTCAGCCTGGAGAAGAAAAGGCTCCAAGGAGAACTGAAAGACCATTCCAGTGCATAAAGGGGCTCCAGGAGAGTTGGAGAGGGAGTTGGGACAAGGGTCTGAAGTGACAGGACAAGTGGGAATGGCTTCCAGAGACTAGATTTAGGTGGGATACTGGGAAGGAATTGTCCCCTGTGAGGGTGCTGAGGCCTTGGCACAGGGTGCCCACAGAAGCTGTGGCTGCCTCTGGATCCCTGGAAGTGTTCCAGGCCAGGTTGGACAGGGCTTGGAGCAGCCTGGGATAGTGGAAAGTGTCCCTGCCCATGGCAGGGGATGGGACTGGATGAGTGGAAGTTCCCTTCCAGTCCAAGCCATTCTGGGATTCAGTGTGTATATGAACCAAAATTCTGCTCCTTTTCACCCCAAAGCAGCCAACACGTTAAAGCTCTCACAAGTGCAGCCATTTGTGGTTAAAAGAAGCTGAAATAGAGAGCTTGTGGACACGATTAAAAACATTCCATCAGATGCTGCATTTGGCTGCACCATGCTTGTCTGACCTCCAGACCTGGGAGAGTGGAGAGCCTTGGTCTGGTGTTCCCCATGACAGGCTGAGCAATGGGATGTGCAGCCAGCACCAGCATCCAGGATCTGGAATGCCCTGCTCAGTCCTCAGGGATGCCACTTGTTCCTCTGTTCAGGCCTTGCTTCCCTCCTGCTTGTTTAAATGTGGATAATCTCCCTGGTACAGTGGGTATTTGTTGTTGGACTTAACCAAAGCTCTGGCAAAGCTCGGGGTGAAGGCAGGAGCAGCTGCTGAGTTGTTCCTCTGATGGAGTCACTCAGCCCACCCTGCCTTGTGCTCTTGTGCCCACTCAGCTCTTTATTTTCCTTCCTCTCCCTTCACTGCCATTCCTTTGCTGCCTTTATTCCCTTTCCTTTTACCTTCTCTATTCCTGGCACCTGCCACCCCAATTGTGGAAGCACAATGGGAAGTGCCCCTGCCCAAACACTGGGGACATTTGGTACTGGGTTGGCATTTTGCCAACAAAAAAAAAGAAGCCTTTTTTGTTTGTTCGTTTGTTTGTTTGTTTTATTCCAGGCTTTTGATAGCCAGCCCAAATGACTGCCAGCTAGGAATTTCTTCTCCTCCTTCCCTTCCTTTAGGTGAAGGGGACAGGTGAGGCTCTGGAGGGTATTCTTGGCTTGCCAGGATGTTGTAGGGAGATCCTTGGAGCAATCCTGTGAAAGCACTTGGCTTGTGTGAATCCTGCCCTCTGAGCCCCTCTCTGTGCAGGACCTGAGCAATACAGGCTGCGAGGGAAGAGCTGCAGCAGGAGCCCTCTGGGATGGGGTGCTGCATATTCACACTGATATTCACACCCGCTTTTCTCAGCTCTGCTCATGTGAACACATTAAATACAAACAGGGGCGCCTTTCTAAGAGGTTTCAGCACCTCGGGCTTTTGCCAGCCATGCAGGTGAGTGAAAGCTTCCCTCCCTCCCCGGCTCTCCACAGGGACCAGCTCCCTGCTGCCCACGCTAATTGGGGCTGTCATCAAAAGGAAGGAATTTCCAGGCGAGAGGAGTTCAGGCAGGGCTGGGGCTGGGGGGGCACAGCTGCCCCTTCCCTTTTGTCCCACTTCCCCTCCTGCCTTTCCTTTTGCTTCCCTCCCCCCTGCTTCTTTTTCTTTCAGAAAGAAATGCTTTGTTTGGAGGCTGTGAGTGCAAACGTGCTCCCCTGAGCAGGAGAGGTGTCTCCCACACTCCAAGGGACTCTGCAGAGGCACACGGGCAGGGCTCTGCTGCTGGAGGGGACAGTGTGACACTGGTGTAGGGGAAAGTTCCTCAGCACGGAGCATCTCCTCTCCACAGCCAGCCCTCCAGGAAAGGTGCAAACCTGGTGCAATTCCCAGCTCTTCCAGTCTCTGTCTCAGCATCCCTTCACACAACCTTTGATTCCTCGTTTGAAGTGGTCTCTGGTGCCCAAAACAGGGTGGGTTGCTTTCGTTTGGCCACTGCCACTGATCCCCAGAGGCATCAAAAGCCCTGTGCATTGATAATTTGTATAATTTTGGGCAATTTTTAGCACGGGGATGGGCTTTGCTGATACCCTGGAGTGGCCAGGGCTGCTTATTCCTCTTTCAGACTCCCTTCTCAGCACAGTCCAAATGGAAATGTGTCCTCAGAGCATCCCCAGTTTTGGTAGCAGTCCTAACATTCCCTACTTCTCCTCATTCCAGGGTTGTAGTGATTGTTGAGATGATGGGATTCTGTGTCCTGCCACAGAGGAACCCCTTTCCAGAGACCTGTGTCTTCAAGGTTTGTCTGGGATATGGGAAACATCCACTCCCTGACGGTCATGAGGGGTTGAACTGGATAAAAACTCACCACAGATTCCAGATTTTCAGCTCCAACTCTCATATCTCTACTGTGATACCTGCCACACCTTTTAGCTACCAAAGTAATTGGATTTATCCATATTTTTGCAATGTACCACGCAGCCACGTCAGTTCTGTCAGCACTAGCTCAGGTCTCCAGATCACACAGCTCCAGCTCTGCCCAGAGAGAAGTTATTCCCTATTCCTAATGTCACCTGCCTGTTTGCTTCCCAGTGCTGCTGGGGACCAAGTGTGGTTTCCTGTGCATCCAGTCCAGCACAAAAGGTCGAGGGAGGAAGAGGAAAGAGGGATGACAGATGGAGAGATGGGAGAGAGCCAGCAATTCCTTATTGATCCGCTCCAAAGGTGTTTGGAAGCAGCTTTTGGCCGGAGGGGCTCTGCTCCGGTGCTGAGTGAGCACTTGTGCCAGCAAAATGGGATTTTCTTAGGGAGGAAGACAAGGGCAGATCCTGTCCCAGCTTTGCTGTCTCTCGGGAAAAGGGGAGGATTTTGCTCAGCCTGGTGCTGACAGCCGCGTTATTAACGGAGTGAGAGGGGGTGAGGGAAGCCTGGGCTCTCCCCCCTGCCCCAAAGCCAGGCCGTGGTGAAGAAATCAGAGCTGTAAAACTGAGCTTATTCTGGGCACTTAACCCCTCACTGCACCAAATTTACTGAGGGCTGGGCTGGGGCTAACTGGGACAGTGCTGCCCACCATCGGAAACCAACTCCCAATACCACAGAAAGGCTTTTCCCAGCCCAGGGCTGTTCCTTCCAGCTGGGAATATTCATGGCTGGGGAGGTCAGGGAGCCAAATGCCACCAGTGGGCTGCATAAAGGGCTGGCTGATTTTATGGCCAATAATAACGTTTGTAGTTATACAAGCCATGCTAAAATAGGGCTAATCAATTCTCATGCTGCAGGTCAGCAGCTGATTGCTGCAGGGGTCAGCAAGGAATTATTTCCTTGCCATTTACAGCTTTATTTAATTGGCCAGATGCATTAAGGGCCTTTTAATTATTTTTTTCTCTTCTATCCTCTGAAGCATATGGAATTAAGCACTTCCAGGGACAAGGCTCTTCAGTGGTAGGGCGCCACTGCCTTGTCTGGGAGGGCAGATCATGATACCTTTTAAGGCTGGGATTTTCCTGGAAGTTATCAGGGTGGGTTTCATTCCAGGAGGGGATATTACAGCAGTGCTTCCTGATAATTCAGAGGCAAATTTGGCTCTTCAAAGTCAATCCTGTGAACAGGATCTGCTTTGAGCTTGAGTCCAGAGCAGGATGGGAATTTTCCACTGCTGTGCTCGTTACATGTGCACAGCAATTTCTGTAATTGTTGATTTGAGCTTCACTTTCAAAACCACAACAAAACCACTGGGAAAAATCCAAATTGAAGAGCTTTGTTTTAAGTTGAGTCGAATTCATTGCTTTAAATGGAACCTGCACTCAGGAGCCAATGCAGCACTGGAGGGTTTCTGCCAGGGCTGGTTTCGGGGAAAAGCTTGGAGATGCTCAGTGCCCTGGCACGGACTGTCCTCTTTGCAGGGATTTGTCCAGAAGCATCATTCCCTTTCATCAGGAAGGAGAAAAGATTCCATCCATTTCAGTGAAAAATGCCTTTTCCTCTTCAGAGAAAACCTGCAAAAGAATTTTTTGTTTCAGCTGCTTTCCACTGAAAACCTGTTTTTTTTTCCAGGGAAGATTTTAAAAATTAATTTTCTCATTTGATAAAAAAAAAAAATTTAAAAAGGCAGCAAATCTGGGCTGTTTAAAATATTCTTTTCAAATTAAAAGCCCTAGTTGCTGTGTGGGAGTTTCAGAGGAGCTGAAATTTACCTTATTGTTTTTTTGGTGTATGTGTGTTTTGTTTTTCTTTTGTTTGTTTGGTTTGTTGTTTTTTGTTTTATTTTTTTTTACTGCGTGTTTTACAAATTTTAGGAATTGCTGACCTTCTGTCTGACATAAAAGCTCTCCCCCACTCTAGCAGGAAGGAAATTCTATTTTAATTTTAGTCCCTATTTTAACTGAGCACATTTATTAGGAAGGAAAGCTCTGATGGGGAAGAAGCTGGCACTGCCATGTGTGCCCAGTCCTGCATTATTTACTGCAATATCCCTGATTTTTGGCCACTATTCTCTTTCTGCCTTCTCAAGGCTCTCTGCATATCCATAAGGATTGTCCTTCTCCTGCTCTCAAGATGAGCTTGATGGTGGGAAAGGCGACCTCACCCTGTCCTCAAGCAAGCTCATGCTGGAGTAGTCTGAGGTGCTTAATGAGGTGATTAGAATGATTAGGATAATGAGGCAGTGATGTGAAATCCTGTGTTGTCCCACTGGGACTTGCACCAAGGCACAGGAGACTGCAGGATGTAGAAAGGGGAGGGTGGGAGCCCAGGCTGAGGTGCCGAGGAAGGAAGGAAGGTCTTACCTGGACCAGGGTTTGGGATCCACTCGAGGCAGTGTCACCTTGTGCAGTGGAAGAAACTCACTTTATTCCTGCTCCTTCAAATCCTGCTCTGAGAGCGAGCACTGGGCTCTTGTGAGGAGTCAGACCCTTCCTGCAAGCTGGATAAGGTGAGGAGTCTCCATCTCAGATCTGCAGAGTGGAGAAACGCATAGCTGGGGTTGGAAAGGTCCAGTGAACCCTGCACAAACTCCACACTGAGGGCAAAACTGATGCTAATTGCACTTCACCTATCTCTGCCCGGGGTTTGACTTTGGCCAGGATGGAAAGGGTTGCAGGCAGCTCGAAGCAGACAAGATTTTACCAGGCAGGAGAGCATTCCAAGGGCATCTTCCTGGCTGAAGGCAAGACCCCGCTGGGCTGCTCCGCTCCAGCGCCTCACAGGGAAATAAATGTGTCCTTCTGTCCCAGCTTCTGTCCCCACGTGTCCCAGCACTGCAGGACTCTCAGGCACTTCTTGTCACTTCTGATCTCCGAGGGGGGCTGCTCCTTCCCCAATGCTCACAGCCGGGCTTGGGTTTGGAAGCAGAATTCCTGGGAAGCGGTGATGCTCCAAGGTCGAGCTGTCACCCTGTGGCTGGCAGAGCTGCTGGGCTGTGTCTCCATCCACAGCAGTCACACCTCTCCTTTCTGCCTCCTAAGAGGCAGCAATAAATTAATTGAAGATTATTAATTAGATTAATTGTAAAACTTCCATGAATCGCTGCCTTCTAGATCCCAGTCTGTAATCGTTTGCCTTCCATGACCAATTAGATGGGGCCAGTTAAGGTTTTAGCCTTTTTCAATATCAAGAAATCATTATTTTCATTGCTCAAACACAGACTGGGCAGACTTGGGCTTACCTGCTACAACCTGGACTTACAAAAAACACCCCAGGAAAATGGTTAATGAATTCCTCCAGTTGTGCTTTGCTGAAGGCTGCATTTATTTGCTCTCCGGCCAAAATCTCCTGCAAAAAGCTTTGCTGAACCTGTGGGTGGGGGGAATCCTGGCTGGGTTTCATCAGTACCCTCAGCTCTGCTCTGATTTTGAATTGAATATTTGAGTTATAGCTGAGTTCAGTAGTGCTGGCTGAATGGAGGGCAGGGGGAGAGAGGGAGATTCAAACCTGTCCCCCAGCTGAGAAAAAAAAATCTGAAACTTTAAAAATGCAAGTCAGTTCTTCATTTTGATACTGCATAACTGTCTGTGTGGATGGGAGAAGCAACAGGACTGTAATTGCAGACACAATCTCTATTTCCTCTAATTGTTCCCGTAACTTGATTTACTTTGGAAATAGTTAGTGGATGCTTTCCTTATTTACTGTCTCTCCTCACTGCTATCACTTTCCCTGCCTTGACTGATGAAGCACATTCATAATTTCTCTCCATTTGGTGTGGACAGATCCAGTTGGGCTCAGCAGCAGCTTGTGCAGATAAGGAGCTTCTGGCAAAATGGTTATTATCAATCTAGAACTGAATGAGTGATTTATGGGGGAGAGGCCATGTGAAACCAAAGACACACCAGATGAATCTGGGATTTCAAAAGCATGGAGGAAAGTCTGAGCATGGTGCAGTTCTTCTGCAGGTAGGAAAAGGAAGTTGTTGGGAGGTAGGGGAAGCCAATCGAGTGTATTTTTCCTTGGTCTTTAGACCCTCAAGACTCTGGTGAAATACCTCCAGGAGAATTTCAAAGTGGCCTAAGGGCTTCACCTGGCTATCCAGGCTTAACTGAGTTGGCATGTGGGGTACAGCATTACCCCCAGCACCCCAGTGGACACACACACACACACACACACACACACACACACGTGTTTGAACCATACCTGTTGGGATGGCAGGGAATACAGACTGATTTCCATGGCATCCTGAGAGGATGCTGCTCCCTGCCTCTCCTCAGCATCCCTTTCCCTGCCTTCCACACTGTTGGTTTTCTGCACACCTCAGGATCTTTAGGACTGGAGCTGCTCCTCCCATCTCCTGCTTCTGGACGTAGGCAGCCTTGCTGTCTTTCCACTCAGGTGTGCTCCTTGCTCAGCTGGTTCTTCTCTTCTTTCCCACCTATTTTCTTAGGATTTCCCATGGAGCTTGGAGACCTGGGCTCAGCTACAGCTCAGAGCTCCTGTCCTCCCTTGCCCACATGTGCTGAGGAGGAAAGGAGGCTGTAACAGCTGCTTTAATTTCCTCAGGTCTCCTTTCAGCTGCTGCCTTACAGCTCCAAGGGCTCCCTCCTCAATCCAAACTAACCAGGTTTTGGCCACAACTCCAGATCTATTCCGGATCTTATTTCCCATGTGCTCTGTGTAATGTTTTTGTCTCCGGACAATTTTTCCTTTTAATTTTGCCGTGAAAATTACCTAAGCTGGCTGAAAGAAGTGTTTCAGAGCTGGCTTGCTGATTGCAAGCCAGAGCTGAGGGCTGCCTTACAGAGCTGTTTTCTTGGGGAATAATCAGCCCGAAGCCGGTCTCGGAGGAGGGTCACAGATGAGAGCTATCAACGGAGGGGTTTATGGAACACAAGGCTTACTCTTCAATTTCAATGCAGATAAAATCTGCCAAGTGAAGTGGATCCTTCCCTTGTCACTTCTGCAGAGAGAGATTTTATTGACACCAATTGCATGGAAAGCAGGGGGCGGCCACGGTGCCCCCATGGAGATAAAAAGACATTAATGCACTTAAGCTGTGACAGCAGAGAGCAGCTGGGTTTGGTTTATGTTCCTCTGGACTCCAGGGGGACTTCTGCATGAGCAGGGAGGGACTTCAGGGCCGAGTTCAAAGGCTGATCCCTCCAGCAGAAATATGGGTGGAAAGGCTGGGAAGGAGCAGGAGCAGCCTGGGATGCAGAGTGTGGGTGGCAAGGTCTCGAGTGGCCCCAGCTCTGTGGCAGTGTGGGTAAGGTGCAAGACTTCAGAATTGCTGGAAATGGGATGTTGAGCCTAATGATGGACAGGTGATCATGGGAAGATCCTGTCTGGATGTTGTGGTGGCTGGGTGCTGGCATCCCAAAGCCTTGGGAGCATGTGTGGGATCATTCCTACTGCTCATCCACCGGAGCTCCAGTCACTGTCATGGGTTGTGTATGCTGGTTGTTCTGGTTTTCCACACTGGTTTTCTCTTCTCAACAGAGTCACTGTCATTGTCTCATGTTACTGTTGGACCTGGAGCTGGGCTTCAGCCTGACCCACACAGTGGATATGGAAAGCTTTGGGAAAGGATTGTCCTTGATATGGGACACACATCGACATCCCTCTCCAGAGTCCTGCACCCATCGTTGTTTCTCTTACAGGATCCCTGAGCAGGATAAGGGCTGTGGCCCATTTCCAAGCCCTGTGCCCTGGTCCTCCACAGGGTGTAGTTTTGGACAACACCCCCTGACTGGCTGCCTGATCCATCAGCACATCTCCATCAATCAAACAGACTATTCTGATGAGCCTGCAGCCAGTTCTCTGCATTTTGGAGCTCCTGGATCCTGCTGATGGAGGTGGGAGCCGCTGCTGGAAAAGCTTTCTCCTTCTTGGTCATCTAATTTGGAGCTTTCCAATAAATAGGCTGCTCGACATTTTTTGATATAAAGGTCAACATCGTCTGGTAGACTCGAGGATTTTAAGATAAGTGGAGGAAATGGCATGGGTAGGCTGATTTGATAATGATCCTAATCCTGTGTCTGATCTCTGATAATGATGGTAACCCCATCAATGTATGCTCATATCACTGCAAATGGGGCTCGGATCATTTTTGGCAGAACTGATGCCTCTTAGCACAGAGTGGCTTTGCTGGAGGCATTAACTTGCGCAAGAGCTGCCACACAGAATGCAGAAAAGGAAGGTTAAATTGTTTTTAGGAAAAAAAAATCAATCAGAGCAAGTGTTTTTGGCTAAAGGTCTCAGTCTCCTGAGTCAGCTTTCCCAAAGCTGTTGGTGTTTGCTGATGAATTATTGTGGTGATGAGCACACACCTGACACACCAGCCAAAGTGGAGTTATGAGTGGAGGCTTGTTTCAGAAAACACCTTTAAATTCCACAAATCCTTTTATTCTGGCGGACCAGGACAAGGACTGCCTTTTTTTTTTTTTTTTTTTTTTTTTTTTTTTTAATTTAGTGCTACTGAAGGAGCTGTGAGGCTGGGGAAGCTCTGTACTTCTGTACTTTGGGAAAGGTGAGAAGTGGTGTAGCACAGGGATTCCTTCCATCTTTCCAGGCTGTGGGGAACAGATATTGAAGCATCTTTCATGCTGTGTGTATTGGATATGTTTTCTGGTAATTATGTGGATTTTTAGAAGTGCTGAAGGGAGAGCAGAAGGAAGTTTAGGAGGAAGTTGTGCCCCTGTAAACTCTGGCTGTGTCAGTGATCTGTTGCACAGCACACACAGGGCTGATGTCCAGAGAGAAATAGAGACCCGCAGTACACTTAGAATTCCTTGGAGCGCTCTCACAGCAGAGCTCTGCAGCATCCAAGGATGTCTGGGGAGATCAGAGCTGCCAGGGCCTGGTTTCCAGCACGCCCTTTTGCTTTGCTGTCTCTTGTGAATGCTACTTTAAATTTTCCCAAGTCCAGGATAAGTTAATTCCATGGTCCTCTTTTCCTAAAGGACCCCAATGCCTGGATTACATTTTACTCCCAGATTTCTGCTTTCTAATCCAATATATTGTGCCAATTCTCAGGGAGCCATAGACCCAGGGAAGTTGCCTTTCTCTTGTCCCCTTGAAATGTCTGGTTGTTTATTTGCTCCAGAGCTCTCTGTGTGACATTCTCCCAGCAAGGCTCATGTGGGGCTGCTTTCCCTCAGCACAGTTTGTCTCTGGGGGTTGTCACGCTCCTCCCATGGCCCCACAGCCTTTTTCTCTTTTGCCCCTGATCTCTGGCAGGCCTGTGCTGAGAGCTGATTGCCATCTTTTCTCAGGTGGATCTATTTCTGCTCTGGAGCTGGCTCAAGCCAAGGGGCTGGAGATACTGGATTCCTTTGATAAGGTGCCAAAGTGACACACTGATCTCTGAGCCAAAGCACTGAGTAAACGCTTTTCCCATCTCCCACCATGGTAGACTCCCAAATCCCAGTAGAAGCAACTTCTTTCCATTACTTAGCTGTTTGCTAGCAGGAATTATCTGCCCTAGCAGGAGATAGTTTGTGTTCTCTGCTTGTTAGGCTCCTGCTATCGCTTGCTTCCACTAGAGAGAGGCATAAAACTCCTTCCAGGTGACATTTGCAGGAGAAAAATCAATTGTTTATCAACATCCTGGCAATCAATAAATGCAGTGATAGGTGCAACTGTCTCTATTGGAGCTGAACCTTGATTGCTGAGAGGCCAGATCTGCTGTTAAATCCACCCAGGTCCGAAGCTGGGCAGGAGCTGCGAGGCCAAAGCTTGGAGCCAGATCCTTGGAGAGTTTCCTGGTGCTGTGCTGAGCCCTCCCCCTCCTCGGGATGCTGCTGCTGGTTGCTCTTGTGCTCATTCTCTGTGGACTGTGCTGCTGGAGAGAGCTCTGGAGCTCTCCATACGTGGTCCCTCAACCCCACGGAGGGGCTGATCTCTGGCTGTTCCTACACCAACTTTACTGAGGAGATGAACCACAGCACAAAGTGCTCACCCCAGAGGAATTCATCACTATTTTGAAGACTTAAGTGTCTGTCCATCTTCACTAAGCCTTTTGCTGAAGAACCCTGTGTTATATTTTGTTCCCAGATTCTCTTGGCAGCTGGTGGGTGAGATGAGGCTGGAGGAAGATCTCTCACAGGGTTTAGGTGTTCCTGCTGGGGCTGCTGATAAATTTGCTTTCAGCTGCACTGGTGAAAAGGACAGCCTGGAGCAGCCTGGTCTAGTGGAAGGTGTTCCTGCCCTTGGGAGTTAGATGATCTTTAAGGACCTTTCCAACCCAAGCTTTTCCATGATTTTGGGATGAGCATCTCCAGCCATCTGTCTCCTCCCTTCTCTGCTACCACTGCCCAGCTGGTCCCTTTCCCTGGGACACCTGCAGCCTTTCCTTCTTGTTTGAAGCTGTTACTTGACGTCTCATTAAACAAAACTACTTAAAGATGTCCCTATGTGCAGAGCATTCCTGAGCCTGAGCTTTCCCAGAGCCAGAGTTCTTCCCGAGCCAGAGCTCCAGGAACATTCTCAGGGACAGGCTGGGATTGTTGGGGTGTCAGTGCAGGGTCAGGGGCTGGATAATGCTTGTGGGTCACTTCCATCTCAGGAGATTGGTTCCATCATCCAGTTTAGAGGTGTCCATGTGGCCAAGGTATCCCTTCACAAAGAAATATGGAAAGGAATGGAAGAGTTAACATCAGCAGCTCCCAGACACACTGGAGAGTTACATCATGTTGCTGTGGAAACTAACTTTGTGAAAGCACAGTGATGTATGGGAAAGCTTTGGGTCAGCGGGTAATAAATTCTGTTTAAAAAGTGATTTTTTCCCCATCTGCTGATGTAAACATCATTAAGAGAAATGACGGCTGAGAGATGGATTTCTTTTTATATCAATTTTCAGACAAAGAAAATAATTTTTTTCTATAATAAAAAAGTTGCTGGAAATCAGAGAGTGCTATAAATAATGAAATAAAGAAAAAGCACCGGTGATGGAACAGAAATTTTCCCTGATGATTGGTTTACAGCTCTCTGTGATTTAATGGGAACTTGCAGTTGCCTGTGGGAAGCGGCAGCACAGCCCTGGATGGGCTCTGTAAGATGACATTTTGCAAATTGTACCGTGAATCCCCAACTTTGAGGGCTTCCAGGAGCACCCTTGTCCTGGAAGTCCCCCCTCTCATCTGCATTTCCCTGCTGCCACTGAGGGGCAAGTTTCCAACCTGCCATGTTGTCATTTGGATTCTCGTGAAGGTATGGGGGTTTTTTGGGTTTATTTTCCACCTTTGGGATGCAGGAGGGTCTGGGATGAGGCAGCAGAAGTATCTCAGTTTACCCAAAGCAGTGTGACAGTCCCAGCCAACAGCAAGGGTGCCACTGGGAATGCAGACAAGGGTGTCACCGTGATGAATGGGGTAATTAATAAGCAATTAATGTGCTTCAGAGCATGGCTCCAGCTTTTCTCCCAGCCAGGCACTCAGCTCTGATCCACTTTCTCTGGTGATCTGGGCTCAGAGCAGCTCAGAATGACAGACGTGGTGTTTCCAGATCTCCCCTTGATGCCACCAGGATGCAGCTCTGCACTGGCACAGCAGCGAGCCTGTTTTAGAGGGAAGGAAATTCCAGGGTGGGTTTTTCACTAGCTGATTGTGTTTCAAAGCATTCTGTGGATTGTCCTTGAAATGAGTGCTCTAAAACGTCCTCCTTTGGCAGCTTCTCCCTTCCCATCCCAAACTCTCTGAAAGCTGGCCCAGGTGCAAATACAGCACCTGGCATCACAAATTCACGTTTCCCTGGCCTGCAGCGTTGTTCTCAGCTCATCCTTCTGCCTCTTTCCTCTCCTGCCTCAGTCTGTGTTTTTCCATGCCCTCCAGCATTTCCTGTTAGCCCCATTGTCCACCTCTCCTGGGTGGCTTCTCTCAGTTAAATCAGAGTCCGCCAAGATGTTGTACTGATGTCTAGATGTGAACAAGAAGTGCGTTTCCCATTTCAGGGAAAAAATATGGAGTTTAATTTAAATGTATTTTTTTGTCCTGACATGTCCCTGTGAAACCATTAAAAATTGTTTACATATTTTGAGTAGATTTTTGGCATTTAAAGCAATTGGATTATAAGAGAAACTTCTAAGTGAAAAGATGTTTTAGAATTAATATCAAAGTATTCCATGCCCTCAAAATAATGAAACATGATGTTTTGATGTTGTCAAAACACTCGGGTAATTTTTTGTTTAGAAACAAGAATGTGTTGGCATTGACATGCCCAGGTGAGTTGTTCCTTTTTGCAGGAAATCAACGTTCTGATGGAAAATCCCAAGGGAGCTCAGGTAAGAGCAGCCAAACCTTGTTCATTTGTGTAATAACATCCCTTTCACTCCTCAGCCTCAGGGCTTGTGCTCTAAGAGCAGTCCCAGGGGCTGGTAATTAATTGGCGTAGCTAATTCAGGGATGGAGAGGGAATATGACAGCAAAACAGGAATAATCTGCAATGTTTGTGAGGCAGGGAGTAGCCATGGGTTGCTGAAGAACCCAAGTAGCTTAGAGGACATCACTGTTCTAATGAAGTGTAATAAAAATAAATGAATGTGGTAAAAATGCTGAACAGGTCAAGAGGAGGCAGAAGGTTCCACAGCTCGGACATGGTGGAAGTAATTTTGCATTTTGTTATGGACTGATGGAAACATGAGAGAAATGAAGCCTTTAAAAAGCAAAGGAGAGGAAAAGAGATGTGTGAGATTGCAAGGGACCTCATCCCTGCCAGCGCACGTGCGTGTGTGTCACTCCAGCTCGGCGATTTGGGATTCGAGGGCTTTGGGCTGTCTCTGATTATGAAGGTATCTCTGGGGAGCTGCCTGGGCTGCTCTGCTCCCACAGCTGATCCTTGGCATTCCCACCCCTCCACGGAGAGAATCTGCCTCAGGAGAATGCTGGGCTGAACTGGCTACTGGTCGGGCACAGCCGTGAACGTGGAGGTGACTCAGGACCATGGTGCTGGAGGCCCAGGCAGGTCACCATGTGCTGCTCCTCCAGTATTTGTGTCAGCTGTGCTCCTTGCTGACAGCAAACTCATGGTTTCCTTTCCAGATCACGAGGAAAAATCTCCAGCATCCCCTCAGCTGGGAGCAGAGCTTTCCCTGCAGAGCCCTGAGCAGAAGGACTTGTGGGTGTGGGGGATGAGGAGCTCAGTGTGACCCAACTGTGCCCACTGGGACCAGAGCCCCTCGTGCCCTGGGCTGATCCCCAGCGTGGGCAGCAGGAAAGGGATTGGGATTCTGCCCCTCTGCCCTGCTCAGGTGAGACCCCACCTGCAGAGCTGCCCCAGCCCTGGGGCCCAAGAGCATAAGGACATGGAGCTGCTGGAGAGAGTCCAGAGGAGGTCACAGAGATGCTCCAAGGGCTGGACTCCTCTGCTCTGGAGCCAGGCTGGGAGAGCTGGGGGTGTTCACCTGGAGAAGAGAAGGCTCCAGGGAGAGCTCAGAGCCCCTTCCAGAGCCTAAAGGGGCTCCAGGAGAGCTGGAGAAGGACTTGGGACAATATGTGGAGTGACAGGACAAGGGGGAATGGCTTCAAACTGAAGGAGGGGAAATTTATCTTAGATACACAGAAGAAATTCTTCCCTGTGAGGGTGGGGAGGCCCTGGCACAGAGAAGCTGTGGCTGCTCTGGGATCCCTGGAAGTGTCCAAGGCCAGGTCGGACAGGTCTTGGAGCAAGCTGGGCTAGTGCAAGGTGTCCCTGTCCATGGCAAGGGGTGGAATGAGATGGGCTTTAAGGTCCCTCTCAGCCCAAACACCGCTGGGATCCTATGGTTCATTCCATAATTCTTGGATTCATTCCATGAACCCCACCTGACCTCCTGCTTCCAGAGTGAGGTTTCCTCTGCTTTGGAGGGGTCAAGGTTTCAAGTCAAGGCCCCCAATTATTTTTCCTCTGTTTTTCCCACCCAGCAGAATTCCAGGCTGGGGAAATTGTTGGAGCTGTGGTTTTAACATGACAGCAGTGACGAGAGGGCGAATGATGTTTCTGTCAGTGCACTGAAGGCCATTGTTCACTATTGATTTTTGTATTTGTTTGTTTTTTGTTGGTATTTTTTGTAGCAGAACACTCCATTCAAAGCAGTGTAAAACACTCCATTAAATATTAATGCTTTCCCCCACTTCTTTCCTCTGTGGACACATCTCCTTCTGTTTTCCCAGGTCCCCATCCTGCTGGACAGCTGGAGGATGTTCCCACCAAATGATCAGCAGGTCGAGGATGCTGCATAAAACACTCAGCAGTGCCCCTTTAACGTGGAAGCAACTTGACTTTTATTGCCAGTGCTGAAAGCATCAACAAATGTAGATTTAGCATCAGCCTCCAGGCTTAAGATACAGCTGTTATATTTTCCTTTCTTCCTTTAATTTTTTTCCCCTCTCCTTTGCACTAATGTAATGATTATTTAGGAACTACAGCCATCTGTGGCTGCTAGGGATGGCACTGTTAAATTTGCTGTTGCTTTCTTTCCCCTGGTTTGATGAGGCTGTCAGTGCACAGAGAATTCCCCAGGACAGCAGAGACTTGCTTTGATTGCTTTTTTTTTGAAACACATCCCAAAGACATTGTTCACAGGGCTCTGTCTATGCTGGGAAAAGGTGGTCAGCTGGAGAGCTGAGATCCTGCCTTGTCGTGGGTTAATGAGGTGAGATTATGAAGAACCAGGCAGCAAAAGAAGTTAATGAAATTCGAGGGGATGGCAAATAAAAAGGGATGGGGGGAAGGAGGAAGGGTTGGGACTGGAGCTCTTCCTGTTCCTCACAGCAGGCTGTGTTTGATGGTTAGATGATTCTCATGGGGATTGGGGATTGCTGCACTTGCAGCACTCAAGAGAATTTTTTATTGTTTTTCCAGTGAAATGTTCTGCTTCAGCAGATGGACAGGGATCTATCCTGAGTGGGCAGTCTGGAGCTGGGCACAGCCCTGCTGCAGCCCAGCACAGCAGGATGGATGTGTGGTGCTGCCAGCAGGGACCTGGCTCTTTGTGTCAGGAGAGGCAAAGTCAGCTTCTGCTGAGTTGCCTTCAAATGCCTTGTGTTCACCCTTGTGAGGAAAGGTAAATCTTAAAAACTGCTATAAAGAGAAAGGAAAATATCTCTCCTCTGGGCAAAGCCCTGTAGAGAGAGCTGCTCTAGATGTCCTACAAGTGATTTACCTTTTAATCTCCCCCTCTTTGATTTTGTTTAGTGTTCTTTCTGTCACCTGCTCCTTTAAATTGTCCTCTGTGGGAACCACAGCTCCTCTTTGCACTCTGGAGCCTCTTCACTGTGGATTGCCCTTTTCATGGGAAGGTTGATAGTGAGTTTATCTGAAAATACTCTTGCATCTTATGGAAAATCAGAGGACCCCCAGAGAGGACCTGCTGCTTTTTGGTCTGTAGGACCTGAGGTGGGTTGTGTTCGACCAGAAATCCTTTGGCTGCATCTCCTTGGGTATCCAGGCCCATTCCTTGCCCCTGTCCATACTTGTCCTGCAAGGCAGGCTGGCTCCAGGCTGTTTGAAATGGCTTTGCCACCTCCCAGCATGGGATGAGGTGTTCAAAATGGTGATGGTTTGTTCAAAGCCAGGGCAGGGACTGCGGCAGCCATGAGGGGGGAACTGGTCAAGTTCCAGGTGTCAGGAAAGTCAATTTGTCTTTCTAGGCTCCCTGAACGTCCCTGTGTGCCTGAGGTGCCAGACTCACTGGAAGTTCCTGAGCTGTCCCCAAGACTGATGGTTCTCCACCCTTCAAATCCAGGCAGTCCAGAGCACAGGATCATGTTCCAAACCAGTCCTTGGGATGCCCAGGGCAGGCTGGGTGCCCTGAGCTGGAGGTGAGGGCTGGTACCTGCACTGCTGAAGGCACAACCCCCATCTCCTGAGAGCCTGGCACCTCGGTCCTGCAGCTGTCAGCATGATGAATGGATGTCACGTTTTATTTCCTGCTTTATCAAATACTAATTATGTAGATGATAATTCTCAGCATCACGGTTCCTTTTGGCTCATTTGTTTTTCACTCTCCAGAGCAGAAATAGGGGGTTTTTCCACAACCCCCCACTCCCATTCTTGAAATTCTGCCTTAATTGCTTCTCTTTGGCTTTTGCTTAAGGTTTCCTGCTCCGAACAGGTCAGTGTATTGATCCTGCACTTTGATAAGGTCAGCAGAGATCAGCTGTGACATTTCCAGGAGATTTGCTCCTCCCCTAATGGGCTTAGTCATCAGAGAGTTTTCCAGGGGACAGGGCAGGGGAGAGATTGATTTTCAACTCTTACATGTGTTTATTTGGGCAGGCCTGGAAGGTTCTGAGTAGTGGGAACACTTGACAGACTAAAGGATGTGCTGTCCAGGTTATGAACTCTGCGTCTCGTACCCACCAGCATCACTGAGTGTCACAGGAACTCTGTGTGACTGGGTGAGGTGGCACCAACTGGTCCAAAAGGGCACAGAACAAGGTGACCCCCACTCCTGGCACACCCACAAACCCTGGCTGGAGTGGCCCCAGCCAAGCCCATCTCTGACCATCCAGAGGAAGGTGAGGAGATAACAAAAAGAACAAGCCAGCAACATCTGCTGGGCCAAACGAGCCTGGGGGAGGAAAACAAATCAATGAATTCCTTCCTGAGGTCTTGGGGAGTGAGACTGGACTACAGTTTCATCGGGAGCGCAAGGCTGAGCAGCAGATTACCCAGAATTTCCTGTTCTTGTCGTGAGTGAGGGACAAGGAAGGGAGCAGGGGCACGGAGGGATGCCCTGAGCCACTCAGCCCCGCTCCCCCTGCTCCTGTCTCCAGGAGCTGGATTAAAGCCTGGCTGTAAAGGAGTTATCTACTGCAGCAGTGTCCAAGGAGAAGGATCCACACCCTCGTGAGGTCCTCCAGTGTCCCTCCCTGCAGGGAAATTGCACTATATTTTGGGATTTATCTGACCTGAGCTTCCAGACACTGAATCTCATCATCTTGTTGTCAAAATCCTGGGAAGTCCCCTGCAAGCCAGGATATTTTCCATGTTGATGCCTAGACATTTTAGGATTTTTTTAAGCAACGCTTTGGCAAACTGAGGAAGCTGACGTGAGTTCAGAATTTTTCCAGCCTTCAGCTGTGTGTATGGAATCCTTTTAAATGCTCTCCAAGGCCTCTCCTCCCTGTGTGGACACCCCACATCTCCTGGAAAAGCTCTAAAAACCCAGAGCTGTGCTATGTTCTGCACAAGGGCTCTCACAGCCTCTAAAATACTGGAGGGGGTTGTTTTTTCATATAAAGTCATGCAAATGTGGGTGAAATAGGGGAAAATGGAGGGTAAGAGAGCCTGGTTGCTGTCCCTGCTTGGACGAATATTCACTTACTCCAGGGAGAGCATCTTTAGTCCTGCTGCAGTCCGTGTTTTCTGAGGTAATCTCTCACATTTGGAAGTCGCTGTCATTTGCATTCCTGGTTCCCAGAGGTGTTATCTTGCACTGGCTTGCATCAGACTACATTTTTCCACAGCGATGTACCTCAGCAGTGAAGAGGGGGTGGGCAGCTTGTGGTCAAGTGACTGTGTCTGGCTGAGCAAAACGCCCTGTGTGTTGTCACCCTTTCCAACCACGTGTGGATGTTTATCCTCCTGAATCCCTGCTTGGCCACATGGATCAAGGGGCCCTCGATTGGGCTGGATCTTGTTGACACTTGGTAGGAAAAGGTGAGAAAAATGTATTTAGTAGCTCGGTAAGGGGCCGTGAATCCTGCCCCTGGTACTGGGCTCATTTAACCCACGCTGTGACCTGCCCTGTTCTCATCATTACTTACTTGTGACCTCCCTTTCTGCTGTCTATAAACATTCCCAGCAAAGAGAATCACTCCAGCAAATGGTGGATAAAATGCTGAATGATGTGGACAGAGAGCAGAGCACTGGAATTGATCTGAACTGCCTGGATGTCCCTCCAGATTCTGAAGCAAAAGTCTTTTTCTGGGTATCTTCAGGCTATGAAGTGAGGCCATAATGTTTTCAGGGTGTCCTATGTAATGACAGAGTGATTCAATCAGGTTCTCTTATCAGATTCTCTCTGTCCTGCTTGTCTTCCCCTTTCCCTTCTCCATCTCTTCTCTAGAGGGCTGGATTGGCATTGCTCAGGTGGGCAGCTCAGCCTTTAGCAGAGTAAGAAGATTGCAGACTATGAGGTCACTTAAAAATTCAGCTGTTTAATGAAACCTGTGGCCCCCAGGTCCTTCCTTGTGCAGCCCTGCACAACCCAGGATGGTTACCCTGTGCTTCTTGCCTATCCTGTGCACTCAGGATTCTTCTCCATGGAGGATTTCCAAGGTGTCAGCCTCTGAAATGCTCCTGGCTCTGCTCTTGGGAGCACGAGAGCACATGCCAACCCGGGCTTGCAGAGGGAGGCTGAGGGTGTCACTCATTACAGTCACTTTAATTGGCTTTTCCCCACCTGGGCCTGAATTACCTCGAGGAACAGAAGAGATTTTTTTTGCTGTTCTGGCTGTGGTCCCATTCCTCTCCCTGCAAATCCTGAGTAACCCAGCAGAGGTGGAGCAGAACGGAGCAGATCCCCTGCAATCAGGGATGTCACCAGAGCCTGCAGATGGATTAGGTCCTGTGCTATAAGGTTAATCTTTTCTAACACTGTTTCCAGGAAAGAAGCAATAGCTCCAGTCATATTTAAGTAGGGACAAAGACTGGGGATGAGTTCCTTAGGCTTGGAGTGGATGGAGAAGGACAGTAGGTTCCTCAGAAGTGGAATAGAGATGTAGGGTTATTTCTGTTTCTGTCCTGGGGTACTGTGTGTGTTAGGGCAATCACAGGGCTCCCAGCACTCAGAGGTTCATCACGTTGGTGTCACCCTCTGTGTGGACTGTGAGGACACCCTGAACCCCCTCAAGGACTTCCCCTGTGCTCCTGGATGCTGCAGCATGGCGTGAGCTGATTGGAGGCAGACTTGCAAAGTGCAGGATGTGGCTTGGAAAGCTTTGGGACACTGGTTTGACATGTGTGTCTTGGGGCTGGGTGTCAGCAGGGCTGCTCACATCCCCCTGCCAAAGAAAACGTCTACAGGCAGCTGGGATCTGCCTCTTTTCCCATTCTTTTCTCCCACCCTACTGCTCCTGTTCAGCTCCTTCACTGCACAAATCCTCTCTGGGTTTGTGTCCTTCAAACCCTCCCCGTTAAACACTTAGTCATCACTCAGCTAAACTACTATATACAAATATAGCTCTTTTGATCTTCCTACATAAATCAATACCTGCTGTCCTTTCATCTTCATAGGTGCTTTCTCTGAGCTCTCTCCAATTTACTGTCTTTAAAATGGGGTTGTCTTTCCAGCCTGATTCTCCCCGGTTTTCAAATTTCCTGAAGCCCCCACACCTGCAGGAAATCCTGGTGGCTCCCTGCCACCTCCACTGCTTTCAAGTGGTAAAAGTGCTTTGTACAGAGCATCTCTTGTCCCCTTGGATTGCTGTGGATCTTCCTCAGCTTGTTCTGGAAGTGAAGAAGCCCAAGCTCGTGCTCCCAAGGAACTGGGAAAGGCACAAGCCAGTCTCAACTCTCCATGCCATTCTGGGGTGAAGGAAAGTTCTCCCACTTGGGTTACGGAAAGAAATTCCTGCAGTCATTGCTGGCTGCAGATATGGACCCAATGTTGTCTGTAATAATACAGCAAATGCCCAGGGAAGCTGTGGCTGCCCCACTTCCCCTGGCAGTGTCCAAGATCAGGTTGGACAGGGCTTGGAGCAACCTGGGATAGTGGAAAGTGTCCCTGCCCATGGCAGGGGGTGAGACTGGATGGGCTTTAAGGCCCCTTCCAGCCCAAACCATTCTGGGATTCTGCAAAATATGGGACATAGGGACAAAGAAGCCCAGGATGAAGGAAGGGATATGAGCTGCAAACAGCAGCTATTTATCCCTTCACACACCAAATGCGGGCATCCCCTCCCAAGCTAACCCTGCCTGGCTGCCCCTGGGGCTCTGATGGAAGGTTTCAGCCAGGCTTCAGGGGAAGCCAGACCTGGGACACAGATCCAAGGCACACGTGGGGCAGTGGCATTGTCATTCCTGCAGCAGGGAAGGATTGGCTCCCATCAGTTGCCTGGCTGGAGCCGTGGGAGCAGCAGGAGTGTCCTGCTGAGGAATGGCAGGAGGTGATCCTGGGCCCTGATTTAGTGCAGGTGTCAGAGCCCGAGCCTGGCTCACACTTCATCCCAAGTGTTTGGTCTGTTGCTTGTGTTACAGTTGGTGAATAAAACTGTCAGGGAAATGGGCTGGAGCATGTGACAGTGGCTTTAGGGCAAGAATTAAGTCTCTCTGTAGGATTTGAAGAGGCCATTGTGCAATTCCTTCCCCTCTCCTTTCCTCCAGGTACTCTGGGACCATTCCACCTCTGGACTGGGAACGCTGGGAAAGTCATTAAAGCCATTACAGCAAAAGGCCTTCTCCCTCCCCCTTTCAAATGAAAGGTTTATAATAGCAATAAACCCTTGATTTTAGCATCTCGTTATGAGTCAAATAAAAACTGGTCAGGAGCAGGAGACAGGATCTCATCCCTCTGCTCATCCCCTCTGGATAAATGTAGTAGTGCTGCCATGGGCCATATAGCTTAATTAGCCACTCTTCTCTGCTGTTCCTTAGGAAAAATACTTTGCAAAGCCTAGGCAGGCTGCCCGTGTCATATTTCCCGTGCTCCTAGAGGTGTTAATGAATTCATTAATCACTTAATGGCAAGGAGGGTCTTTAGGGACCGGCATCACAATTTACTGTTCCCAGGAGGAAGAGGCTCTGTCACTGATCTAAAGTTTCAGCTCCACTAATTTGTGGCAGCAGAGCCACCAAGCTCCTTTCTGCAATCCTTGGACTCCACACAGACCTCCCAGCTGGGGTGACAGGGGTGGGAATTTGCTGGATGGGATCTTGTGCTGAATGATATCCTGGCTCTGGAGCATCCAGAGGCTGAGCAGGGTGAAGGCAACCTCTCCTCACCCTCGTGTTTGTTTTTTTTTTTGGGTTTTTTTTTTGTGGTTTTTTTTTTTTTTTTTTTTTCCCCACTGGGACAGGCTTCCTGAAAAACCACTGGAAAGGTTCCACTGTGCAATAGGCTTGGAAGTGCATCCCAAGCTTCAGAGGCTTCTTGCTGGCTTACAGGAAATCCAAACTCTGGCAGCATGGCTGTGTAATGTGGCCTGGGACTGCAGGCTCTGCTGTGAAATGAGTCTGTGAATCTTTTCTAACTGAAGAGCATCAGGGGGATGTATTTTGACTGAAACTGTCAGCTGAGATGTGAATTTGAGTGTTTGCATTTCTGTGCTGTGGAAAATGTTGATTATTTCAGTCTCTCGCCCTTGTTGCAGGAGAGCGGCGGATGCCAAAGTTCCCAACAAAACGGCTCTTTTGGCTTCTATCTGATCACACAGCAGAGCAGGGAGGGGAGGAGGTGAACAGAGCCCTCCTCTCTGCTAATTCCCTTCCACCAGCCTGTCATCACTTCGCAATTGCACCTTTTGGAAGGATTTTTTTCTCCCTGCTTTTTTGTTCTCCCGTTTAACTTCTGCTCTGATTTCTCTTTCCATCTTTCCTCTCAGTCTGCTGCCTTCCCAGACTGAGGGCCAAGGGAAGCAGTGGAAGTGTGTAAGACAAGGGGTAGCAGGGCCAAGCATGGGGCTGTCCATGTGCAGGCATTTTCTCCCCATCCCTGATTCCTCCTGGGATTCATTCCCCGCAGTGCGGTTCTTTGTTCAATAGCTGTTGTGAGGATGTGTGAGATGAAACCAGGACAGAAGCTACGTGTTGGCCTGGGAGAGGAGAAAGGAGGGAGAGAAAGCAGGAATTCAAACCCACTTCATTGGAGCAAACACAAAGGGAGGCAATTTCAATAAATGCCAGATGGTCCAAGTGAACCCGAGCCATGGAGAGCCCTCCATGTCCAACTGTTTGCTTTGGCAGGGAGCCTTCAGCTTTCAAATAAGAGCTTCCCAGGCACCCTCTTCTTTTCCTTGGCTTTCTTCAACCCCTTTGCTCATCCTGGACCCCTCCTCCTACTGCCTTTGATGTCTTTCCCGGCCTCCCATCTCCTGCTGCTGCCCATGGCTCACGCTGCCCCTCAGGTGCTGATGCGTGGAAGAGCGAAGGTGTTCCCTGTGTGCGTGGGGGTCCAGCCTCATTCCAGCACCACGAGCTGTCCCTGTCCAATAGCAGGCCTGTGGAACGTGGGAGCTGGACACACAGCCAGGCAGAGAACGTGCATCCTGCTGGAATACGGGACGGCACCTGCACAGGTGGAGGGAAAACCAGTCCCAACACAACCCTTGGGTGCCCGATTTCTGGGGTTGAATGAAGGAACATCGGTGATCTTGAGGGTCTTTTCCAACCTTAATGATTCCATGAGTGTGAACTCGTTCCTTCCCTCCTTGGGAGCCTGGGTAAGCCTGTGTTGTTTTGTTTTGGTCAGAATTCCTGCAGGATCCTTGCAAGCAGAGGACCCAGCACATGGAGAGAGTGACTCAGGGGTGAATCCCCCTTCAAACTGAGCATCACCACGTGAGATGTTGCTCCAGACGTTGCTACATCCCAGGAGGGCCCTGGAACACCACAGGAGGAGAGATCCAGCTACCAAGGGGCTCTTTTGTTCTCTCTCTACATTCAAACCATTTATTATTCCAAATTGCCTCTGCACATTCTGCAGTGATTGTGAGTGGTGTTTGTTATGTCATCTCCACAGTTCCTAACAGGAATGCTGTCATTGCTCCAGTCATTAACAGAATGTCCAGAGCTGCTGGGGCTGGGGCTGCTTTTGTGCTCTCCAATCTCCCGTGCTCCATCTTTCCAGCAGATATTGTTGGGATGTTAGAGTTGAACCTGAGGGGGAGATGGGGGAATGGAGATAACAAGGAGAAGAATTGGTTGGAGGCATGCTGGTGCCAGGATCAGAATGCTGTGCTCAGGGATGCTGCTCATGGATTATCAGTAGAAATTAGAGGAAAAACACCATTTCCCCACGTGTTTGGGGTATCTTAGCTCTGTTCCTGGCAGCACAGTCCGAGACCTCTCCCTTCAGTCATTCTGGCTTGGAGCTGAGGAGGTGCTTTTGCTCTGATGATGAAGATGTGTGGAGGAAGAGGAAAAGCTGGAATTCAGCTGGCAGCCCTCAGCTACTGGGAGCTTACTGATGAGCATCCCTGATGGGAAACAGATAGCAGAAATTCTGGATCCACTGGGTGTCTCCCATTCCCTGCATGGTGGTGCCCACCTCAGCAGCAGCTGGAAGCCCCAGCAGAAATTCTGGAACTGCCAGATCTCCCTTAATAAACAAAAGACAAATAGGTAGGTTGTGTTTTTCCATAAAAATATTTTTGATGTGCCTTCCCTCCCAACATTTGGCAACATTGAAACCTTTGGAAATCCCTTCAGATTTCCCTCATTTCAGGTGTGGGATGTGGGAGGGAGATTGTCCTCTCCCAAAATCCCTTCTATACCTCAATGCCCTCTGTTCAGCTTTCCTAAGGAAAATGTTGAACTTCCTATTTCAAATCCCACATCCATTTCTCTGGAAATCTCACCAAAGTCTTGACAGACTCAGGGACCAGAAAAAGAATTTTACTTAAGCTGAGTGTTAGGCTTCATCCAAACACAAATTATTGTTTTGTTCTTTTTAAGGAAAAGGAAATAAGATAAAAGAATTTCTTTATTTTCCTATTTTCCTTCTGCTTTTGGAAACCTTGGGGAAACCAAAACTCTCTATCTCCCTAGGAGATTCCAGAAGGAAGGATTTGCTGGCTTGGAATATAAAAGAATGTACACAACTCAGAAAAAAAAGGTTTGTTTGGGTTTTTCCCCCCCCAGATATTGGGGTTTTGCACCACAGAGCAAAAATTGTCCCATTCTCTCAAGGTCTGGTTTCTCAGTGTTTAAAACAAATCTACATCTTTGCAGGACTACCACGTTCCTGGTACTTTTAACTACAGATTCACATTGATTGTCCTTGTTTTTTATAGGGAGATGGGGAAAAATTATTTATGGGCATATTTTCCTCCTTTCTAAATGCAAATTATTAATTCAAGTGAAGAAGTATAATTGTTTCCTGATATTAGGTATTTTTAGGTGTGCTCACATCTGAATGCTAGCGAGGAGGCCTTTTTCCATTACCCTTTGGAAAGAAAAACAAATTTCAATGGGATTGTATTTGTTGAATACTGATTAAAGGAACTGAACAGAATTTCAAATTTCCATGGGAAATCAGGTATCAAATGTGACTTGGTGAATAAAAATATTGCCTGAGTCTTAGAAGTTTATTATCAGATTAAATCATAGCTATGATAAAAGACAATTTGTAATGCAGATGATGGAATAATGTTCTTTATCAGGAAAAAGGAATTTCTTGCGTTCTCCCAAACTTGGAATACAGCAGGAGCAGTAACAGACACACAGAATGAATGACCCAAATAAGCTACAAAAAAAGTCATCTCTGCATATCCAATTAGCCCAAAATGTGAGATTTAGAATTATTAAGAGTTGTCTTTCAATTTTGAGCAAAGTCAAAAGAAAAGGTGATTTCTGTGTAAGTCACATTGTCCCTGGAGCTGATGCTGCAGACACAAAATCAGGTTGGTTTGGGTGATCCCACAGGCCTGATCCACAGATTCTTGGTCCAGCCCTTCAAGTTCTTCAGGTTTGTGATGCTGTTCTCTGGAGCTGTGGTTGCCATCCAGCAAACCTGTCCTGCCCTGTCCCGCCTTCCCTTGTGTGTGACCTGACGTGGGCTCTGACATCTCCCAGCTGGATTTTGGCTCCCTGGGTGCCAGTAACTTCCACAGCCCAATGCCCATTCCCACAGACACCACGGTCATGGGGCCAGGACATCAGCGATCTCCGATCTCCGGGTGGCTGAAACTCTCCTTAGGGTGGTGACAATGATGGGAGGTGGGGAAAAGAGGGAAGCTGTGAGTAATATCTGCAGTGGATCTGTAGGAAGGATTGGTTGGAGGGAGGGCAGCAAGCTGCAGTGCTCTGGTGATGCACTTCAGCCTCCAGAAAGCTCAAATTGATCTTTGGAGCAAGGTGTCCAACTCCTGAATTCAATAAATCCCTCTGTAGATTATCAGATTTATCTTGGACTGGGGTGGGACGAACTTGTGTCCTTGGCTGGACAACAGGCTGCTCCCAAGGCCACTGTCACTGCCCTCCTGAGAGAAAATATAATGAAAGGCTTGTGGGTTGAGATAAGGACAGGGAGGGATCACTCACCAGTTACCATCATGGACCTGGACTCGAGTTGAGGACGTTAATTGAATTTATTACCCTTCAAATCAATCCCCAGTGCTTGACCACTGGGGATCTTTGTCCGCGTTTGGAGACCCTCCACTGCTGTCCTGAATGTTCCCTGGCAGGCAAGGCAGGGCCCACGGCCCAGGAAAACCAGAGCAGAGCCTCTGCAGGAGGTTGGACTTGGTGACTTCAGTGTCCTGTGCCCATCCAGGACAGGGACACTGCTAAGGAACGATGCTGAACTCGACAAGATAGAGATGGGACATGGAGAGGGACTGAGACCCGCCCTGGGTAGCTGGGAGCTGCTGCTGCTCTTGTTTATGCTGAGTCTCTCTGTGGGGCTTGTTCTCCAGTTTGTCTCAGCATGACGAGAGGCCTTTAAGTGAGAGGCTGTGGTTTACAGAGTCAACAGATTTAAGCAGGCTACGAATATTAATTATTAATTACTGTTGGAGAGTGCTATCCATTAGATTGGTGAAGTAGTTAACAGCTCTGCCTCGTCCTCCCTGCAGACACGCTCTCGCTGTCAGATTTCTCCCCCCGACCAAGACCCCAGCACTAGAATTAGGCCAGAAACTATTTTCCAGTCGAGTGGCTTTTAATGGGCTCTCCAGACGTGTTCTTTGCATCCTGTGAGTGACTGGATCCGTGGAGAGCAGAGTCACTGGGATTGATTCATTCTCTAAGCGGTATTAGGGGTTTAACTAAGTGGGGCTTGGTGCTGCTGGAGATTGGGTCTGTTCTCCAGGAGCATCCACTAATTACCCACAGCCCAGGGCAAGGGTCTGCTCTGGAGAAGCCCATTTGCAGGACTCCTGAAGGGAGCTGTTTTTCTGATGAGAAGCACAATGCTGGTCTTTTCTGGGTCATCTCTAGTGGAGAAAGTGTCTTCCCAGGGGCTCAGAATGTTCCTGGGATCCCTCAGCTATGGCAGAATGAACCAAGCAGTGTGTGGTGATGAACATGAAGCCTTGGAGATGGTGCCACATCCCAGCTCTCTGCAGATGTTCAGAAGGGATTTGAATGAACAGTTTTTAAAGACTGCTTTACTGCTTCCTTCCTGGGATGTGACACAGCAGCACATCTTCCCTTCGGGACACCTTATTGTCCTCTGGAGTTTCCATCACGTGAAGGGACTTGCCATGGGATAGGAAGGACTTTGGGATGACATTGGGAAGTCCTCCGGTGGCTTTAAGTGTATGGTTGAGGCCGGGCAGGTGCTGTCTTAGAGGAAGAGTGGAAAGAACACTCCAAAATTACAAACAAGCCCACAGAAAGCTTTGAATCTTCTCTGGTGGCCTCATCACATTCTACAGAGCCGTGTGAAGAGCTTGGACCTGCTTCCCAAGCCTCCCTCCCTTCCTTCCTTCCTTTCCTGGTGATTCAGCCACGCAGCTCAGAGCAGTGGCCATGGAGCTGGGGGCTGAGCAAAGCTCTGTGCGTGGGACCCAGCCAAAGGATGAGCCGTGAGCCCCCAGCTCTTGAACTGCTTGGCTTCCTCCACCTCCTGGGACTGAAATTTGGGTTAAGGCGCAGTCCTCCTTCCAGGACTCTCTTAGACAGCAACAAAAAGGGCAGTGCAGAGGAGACTCCCCCTGCCAGAGGCAGGAATATTGTGATCCGTAAGGAGCTGACTTGTTTCCAAACACCTCACACGCTTTGTTCGTGCGCTGTATTAAATAGCCGGCGGAGTTTAATTCCTCTGGGAAAAAAACCCAAACAAAACAGCCTCCCCTCCCCCAGAGTGCAGCCCTGCTGTAATTGGGCTGTGACAAACATCTCCCGAGATGGCAAGGGGGGTGTTAGGAATTCTGACGTGTCTTCTGTCTAGGCAGACAGTTTGGCAGGGAGAGTCACAGCTGGGTGATTCCAGCTCCCCCAGGCCGGGGCTTTTTGAGGGAAAACGCTGACAGATCCGCAGGAATAGCGAGCAGGACTCTCATAATTTATTTTTAATGCCGCGCTGTCTTTAACTGTGCAATTTCCTCCAGGGTGTTTGCTTTCAGATTGCGGGATAATTACATCGCAGAAACCAGGCTAATTACAGTTAACAGCCTGAAAAAAAACTGAGGCCCCCCCATTTCCCACCTCCTCCCAGCTTTTTTTCCAGCACCGTTCCTCACCACGGACGGCGAGGAAGCGGCTTTTTCCCAGCGCCGGGATGCTGGCTTCCCGTGCCGGCCCCACGGAGCTGCCGCCCCATTGATTCGGGCAGGGTGGGGCGGCGATCCAGAGCTCGATAGCGGGGAGGTCACCGGGGCGAGGAGGAGGCGCTGGGAAGGCCGGTCCGTGGTCAGTGTGTCAGTGCCCTCTGTTGGGACCAGCCCGCTCAGCCCGCGAGCAAAACGCTCTGCTAGGAGGGATGGAAGTGGAAGAAATACCGAATTTTCCAAGCCTCATCAAAGTGGACCGAAAACCAGCAGTGTGCAAAGGATGCAGCTATCTCCACGTGTATCTTCTCCTTCCATTCATCCACTCCCTACATCCAGCAGTGTGCAATGGATGCAGCTATCTCCACGTGTATCTTCCTCTGTTTATCCATTCCCTACATCCAGCAGTGTGCAAAGGATGCAGCTATCTCCACGTGTATCTTCTTCCTCTGTTTATCCATTCCCTACATCCAGCAGTGTGCAATGGATGCAGCTATCTCCACGTGTATCTTCTTCCTCTGTTTATCCATTCCCTACATCCAGCAGTGTGCAATGGATGCAGCTATCTCCACGTGTGTCTTCTTCCTCTGTTTATCCATTCTCATTATCACCTTCAATTACTCAGTGACAGGCCAGGCATGAAGGGAGTGTTGGCATTCCCTTGGGCTGGGATTGAGGTGGGGACCCTCTGGCCAGGCCTTCCATTGCCTTCCCATTCAAAGATCCTTCCCCCTGCTGCCGCCAATGCTTTTTATTCTGCATTTAACACAGGCATTTTGGGGTGGGGGTGTGTGTTAGTGTGGTGAACTATGGCTTTTGCAGGGCAGTTAATGCCCTTGTTTTAGCCCAAATGGTGGGGAAAAAAGTTTCTCCAAAAATCTAGCCCAAACCTGACAAATGTGTGGGCTTGAGTTCTCGTGAGATGAGAGCAGTGTCTGCTCCAAGCCGTGTCCTTGTTTCTGTCTCTGTCAGCTGGGCTAATAAAAGCTCCTCATGTTCCCTCCAGACCTTCCTGCTCTGATTTATGGGTTTGGGCTGTGCCCAGGAGCCCCCTGGACTGTCAGAGACACAGAGGGGTGGGAGGGATGCTGACTGTAATTGAGGCAGCACAGACAGAGCTCCCAAGGCAGTAGGGATGTGCTGTCCCCAGCAGCCCAAGGGTTCCAAGCTGTGCTCGAGGTCCTCAGGGTGGTCCTGCAGGGCCTGGCTGTCCTTGCTGAGCTGAGCTGCCCAGCCCATGCTCTGTCAGAAATCACTCTGAGAGCTCGAAAGGCCCGTCCTGCCTTGACTATCACCTTGCTGGATCACACCATGGTGGCCAATTCCATAGAGAATGACAGCAAAGAGCTCTGGAGCAATGCAGCCTTCCTTGCCACCCTCAACAGCTCAGATGCTGCTCCCACATTTGCTTCCCAGGTTTTCACATGATCTGGCCCCTAATTCTGGCAGTCTTGAAAAGGAATTAATTTTCTCTTCTGGGATTCCCCATCAGGGATTAATTTAATGATTTCTTTTTCTTTCCCATTGTTTGTTTTTAATGATTAAGGTGATAGCTATAAATTGTTAACAAGTTCTGCTAGAAATGCGATCCCTGGGAACTTCTTTTGCGCTGAAAAAAATAGCGGGGAGATTGATTTAGCAAAGCTGGTTGAGTTGCTGTGTCTTCAAAGATTATCTTGGTTCTGCATGAAAGGCCAGATTTTTGAGCAGTATTTCGGCCTAAGTGAAGTCAGGTGCTTAAGCACCTTCAAAATAAGAGAAGCCTCTGTCTGTGGGGAGCGATAATATTGTGTGTTAAACCAGCCAGTGTATTAGAACTTCTGTTTTTTGGCTGGGCAATTTTTTCAGGTGAATCCTTTCCTCTGGCAAAGCGCTGAGCTGGCACAGAGGGATTATTTGATGAAAAAAAGCCCTTTCTCTGCTGGGAGCAGCCCATTTCCCCTGAGCCACTGAAGCTGGCGAGGGTTGATGCTGGTGACATCTCCATGGGGTGCTTGGTCTGAGGGCCATGGCTTTGTACAGATCAGAGCCTGCGGGGTTGCCTTGGCTCTTTTTTCTTTGCTTTCCTTGTCCTGAGTGTTTGCTGAGCTCTAAAGCATTTACTCCTGGTAATTATACTGATGAGGCAGGGGGTTATTTGAAAACTGCGAATGGAGGTTTCTGGGGAAATGTCTTCAAAGGCTGATGTCCTTTCAATGGAGGTTGTAATTGTTTAATGATTTTCTATATGGATTTCCGTGTGGGCTGCTGCCAGACAGGCAGGGCTGGTTTGTCAGCAGAGAACATCTGCTCAAGCTTTGCCCTCTCTTCCCCTGGAAGGCTGGTCAGCTGCCTCCTGAGCAGTACTGGAGATTTTTGATTTATATTTCCCTTGGCTTTCCTGCTCTGTCTCAGACCTAAACCTCAAACTTGTCATATGTTTTTCCCAATTAAATCAGCTGTCTTTCCCACACATCTTAGCTCTGGCATCCTTGGGCTGCAGGGCTCCAGTGATGCTGCTTTAACAACAAGAACTGGGCAGGTCCTGCCCTCTTCTACTGCAGCTGATGAAACATCTTGTCCCTCTCCAAAGCTGAAAAACCATTCCTATTGCATTGTCTATCCCCTAATTCCTTGGACAGCCAGAAACCTTATTCTAGTTTCCCACCTAAATTTATTAATGACTGAGTAGTGACCTTTTGCTGATGTTCTTTCACCTCAAACAGCACTTTCTCTTCCTTCATGTTAAACCTCCTGGTACATGGAAAGAGAACAATTTTATCACCTCTTCCCCTTCATTTTCTTACACTAACAAGTCAGGTTTTCGCAGCAGCTGCCTCTTGCAAAAGGCTGCCTTTACTCTGATGAGCCTTGGAGGCAGTTCCAGGCTGAGCCCACCAGCCTTGACCCCAGTTTTGGGTAGCAAAGCTTGCACAGGGCCTCCTATGCAGTGTCACCAGACAGGGTACAGCAGCTCTTTGCCCACCCAAGGCAGGTGTTTGATGGGGCTTCTTGCACTGTGTTTGAGGAATGGGATTTTAAAAGGCTTGATCACTTTCTCAGTGGAGTCACAGTTGAAATTCCCATTGATTGCTGAGGTGTGTGTCCTGGACTTAATAAATCTTGTTGCTCAGTGCCAGGAGTGGTGAACTCCTCTTGGCAGGATAAATCCCATGCCAAGGGTGTTGATGTGTCTGATGGAGAGCTGAGGGCAGCAGGAGCTCAGAGGAGGTGGTGGAAGTGCACTACCAGGGATGGGCCTCTTCTGCTGGTCCGATTGCTTTTCTCAAGGAATAAAGATCATACCAAAATAGTGAATTAAAAAAAAAACAAAACCAAAAAAAACCAGAAAGAACAAGGCAAAATTGTCCTCTTAGCTCCTTGGAACAATCCTGAGCAGGCAGAGGGATCTGGGACACTGTGGTCTGAGTCCGAGGTGTCTGAGTCTTTTCACAGAGGTGGGAACACAGGGAACAGGCGATTCTGAGCAGCACAGGAGGATTCTGAGCAGCCTGATCCCTGCAAGGTGTCCCTGCTCATGCCAGGGGCCTTGGACTAGATGGCTTTTAAAGGTCTCTTTAACCCAAACCATTCCATGACTCTGTGCTCCTTCCTTCCAGCCATGGCACGCAGTGCTGGGAACTGCGTTCGAGTCCCGGGGCTGGCTGGAGATCAACCAGAGATCCTGTCTGCTGGAAACACAATCCTCCTGTTTCCTGATCCGAGCCCCATAACATAAAGCAGATGTAAAGGTCTAGCAGGGATCAGGAAATCTTTTGTGTGTGAGGTGGAGGCAGCGCTGCGTGTCCGAGGAACCTGTGAGAAGGGAAAATGGGATGGCCCTGGGGCAGGAGAGAGCTGGCTGTGCGGGGGGAAAAGCCACTACCCCTGCCCTAAAGGCCGACCTGGCTTTCTGGAGCGGTCCTGAGCGAAACAGTGCCCGCAGCCCATCCTGCAGCATGTGCACGGTGGTGGGATGCTGTGCCCGGCGCTCCCGGCTCCGTGGAAGTCCCTGCTGCCTGCGCCGCCTCCCGCGGCGAGTCGCTAAACAAAGCTGGGGAAAATCAGGCACAAGCTGTGCAATTTGCGGATGATCTGTGTACCTGCTAGTTCCGAACAGATGTTTTCCTTCGCGTGACCATTTGTGAGCTGCTTCCCTGTCACAGGCTGTGGTAGCTGCGGTGCTCGGGAGTGAGTGATATCTTACACCTGCACGGAGCAGCGTTCCTGCCATAAACCTGCTTTGCAATTCCAGAAATCTCCCATTACAGAGTTTTATACCCGGTGCAAACAACGGCAAAATAAGGCCGTTTAGTATTTTTGACAGAGGCTTTAGGGGAAAAAAGCGCTGGAAGATAAGAGCTGCAGGAGCTGGATGGGATCTGTATCCTCTCCGAGGAGCGGGTGCTGCAAAGGGAAGCACAGCAGAAGGCAAACCTTCCTCGTGTTAGATCTGCTCATCATCTCCTCTAGCTGGAGGTGGCCTGCAATATTAATATCCCTTTCAGCAGAGATGTTGGTATTTAGCTGGCGTAACTCCGGCTATTCTTGTTATCCACGCACATTCCCGCTTCCTCTCTGAAATGTCACGGATTCTTGGCCACGACAATTTCCCGTGGAAGTTAGCTCCAGGCTTTAATTCTGCCTTGTGCAAAGCCCGTGTTTCCTGCTGCAGGGCTGTGCCAGCGGGGTGTCAGCAGCGCAGGATCGCTGCCTCAGTCACTGCAAGGGGGATTCTGAGCAGCACATCAGCACAGCTTAACTACAGCAGGCTTGGCTTGAGCTTGGCTTTTCCAAGAGGGCTCTAATGGACAAAAGGACTGCAATTCCTCATCTCCCAGGCAGGTTGGCAGGTGTACAGGAACGTGATATCCTCCTCTGGGTTGCCCATGAGGGGAAGGGAGGGGTCTCTCTGGGAGGTTGGTTTTTCCTGGCTCCTTCCTAGCTCAGCCAGTGGATCTTCAGACAGGTGTGTTGGAATAAATGTGCAGCAAAAAGCAAAAGGAGCCAGGAAGAGCCTTATGCAGAAGAGAGGAATTCTGCAGGGTGTTTTTTTTCCCTGGGATCTGCACCCTCCAAAACTACCAAAGTCTTTAGGAAGCTCCGGGATAGAGGGATGGGTGCCATTCTGTGATGGGAGGAGGATTCTCTTCCCAGGACCAGCGCTTGCCCTGCTGCTGCAGTGTGGCAACAAACCCAGAAACGCCTTGCTCAGCCCCTGTGGAGACAGATAACGCTAAACCCCGGGGGTTCTCTCTAGGAAATGTGTTGCTCTGTGCTTTTTGCACCCAATTCCCAGGTGGGTTTACCTGCGGAGATCAGTGGGAGCCTGGATTCCCTGCGGGTGCTGTCAGAACATCTGTCGGGAACGGCTGCTTGCCATCTGCTGTGAGCTGGGAGCAGGGACAGGGGACCCTGGCAGCTTTAGGGAGGTGCCTTGAGGCACAGCATCCTCCAGGAGAGCTCCCTCTGGAGCAGCAGGATCAGGCCTCTTGCCTGACCAGAATATGGATTTCTTTGCTCCAACAGAGGAAAACCTCTGTGCATGGTCCAAGTTCCTTGTGCTACCCAGGAGCCTCCGGCCCAACAGTGGGAACTTGGTTTGGTGGGGCAAAGTGGATGTGGGGAGTTGGGGGCATCCTTGTCCCCCCACAGCTCACGGCTCCTCTTCCTTCCCAGTGAGAACATCTCTGCTCCCACAAGAAACTCCTGGAGGTTTAGGGTGGCACCAACTTTTTGGGGAGAGTAGAGGTGAGAGATGTGGGTTTGGGGTGAGGTCTGGTCTAGGGTGAGGAGCAGTTCTGACTGGGGATATGTGAGGTGGCAGGAGCTGCAGTTACAGGGGTCTTGCTTGAGGTATCCAGGGATAATAGACTTCCAAGGCAGGACAAAACAGCAGAGAGAATAGAAAGGCAAGGAGTGTCCCATGTCACACATTAAAGGCAAACAGGCATTTTCCCATGTGGACCTTCAAAAAGCTGGGATAAAAGAAAAGCCAAAAATGCCATCTGAGATGTAGCTCTAAACGAGGGGATTGTCCCAGTCAGCTCAAATCTCCTGTCCCTCTTACTGGAAGGGGCCCAAAGCACCCAGCACTATTTAACTTGGAAATCTGGGAAAATGGGGGCCTTGGTCCTGGGGCACTGGCTCTGCCAGGTGACGTCCCTTTTGCTCAGTGTGCAGGGGGAAACATTTCTTCCTTTCCTTGCCTGGTTGTCAAATTCATGCCCAGCCCACCGACAAATCCATCTCTTCGGAGATCAATTACAGTGTCTGGCTGCCAAGACTGGAAAACCAATTAACTCCCAAATATTTTTTTTCCTGTTTTAAAAAAGAAAAAAAGTGAAGGGAGAGAAAGAGAGAGAGACAAAGAGAAAGAAAGACATTGAAGTGGGGGCATAAATCACCTGGAAAACATTCCAAACATTAAAATAAACAAGGACAAATTCCAACTTCATTTGTCTCTTTTGGAGATTCTGTCACTGATTTATTTTGCTGCTCTGTATGAGCCTCAGTTTTTTTTCTTTGCTTGTGTTGGAGTCAGGTGCTGCGTCTGAAGCAGACCCCTGGGGCTGGATGCTCCTGTGGTGATTCCTGCATGGAGCATCCTCCCTTCTGCAGGGCTGTGGTCCCCTCACCGGGAGTTTTAGGGGGTTAAACTCTCTCCATCCTGCAGGACATTTGGGGTGGACTAAAATGGATGCACAGCTCTGCCTGGGCTGGTGGTTTGGGAGAGGAGTGTGACCCACCAGGCTTCTCAGGAGGAAATAACTCTGCTTCCCAATCCCAAACTTCTGCTTCCTGCAGCCTCCCAGAACTGTCTGTTCAGATTGAAGCTCTCTGTCTAAACCTCATGCCCTTGATTTTTCAGGGAACTTGCTCCTTTTGTTCAACTCTTCTATGTCCTCAGGCCTCCAAAAGGCTTAGAGGAGACTCCTGCTCCCAAGGCAGTGGAATGGTGTCCACGCTGAAGTACCTGGAGGTGAGCAGGGCCCATGTGTGTCTCAGGCTTGTGGTCTTACAGGGATATTTAAAGAAGGATTGGGAAAGGGAAAGAAGTAAAAATTGACTTATTTATGATATTTCTGGTTTTGGGAATTGGTCAGCCAAGGGTCTGGCAAGCCCCCAGTGGTACAGCTGCCTTCCAAATCCAGGGGGTATGGGTGGTAGTGGAGTGAGGAGAAGGACTTTTGCCTGAGCAAGAGGATTTTCTGTTTCTAAAACGCCCTTTATTTGGTATTTTTGGGTGGGGATGCAGGCACCTGGCTGTGGTGGTTGGTACCAGCGACAGGTACTGAGGGAGCTGCAGGTGTGATGCAGCATTCCCTGAGAGTTTAGTGCCCACCTGGAGTGGTAGCAAGCTGGGGGAATACCCTGGGACATCCCAGGTGTCATTCCTGGCCACCAGGTTTGGAAAACCTCTGTCTCCATCAGGCAGCAGGGATTTGAACCTGGAGCATCTGTGCAGCTGCCTATCCCCTTCCTGAAAGAAGCTTCAATTTTCACTCCAGAGGTGAATGAATAATCCTGGGGGTTGGTGTGCAGAGGAATTGCCACTCTTCTGTCAGCTCTATCAGAAACTCTTCCAGAGGTTGTGAACAACAGCCTTCCCTTGGGATGAATTAGCTCCGGGTCCCAATTGAATGGGCGCTCATTTGGAGATGTCCTCGTCACCCTGTCTGCTCCTGGCTGATCTTCCCTGGATCCCTAGATGATCCCTAGATGCAGCATTCCTAGACCCCGTGGTTGCTGCAGGCTGTCAGGAGGTTTGCCCTTCTGATCGTGCCCTTATTGCAGAGCGCTTTGTGAAAAGTTTGGGAAAGGTGGGAACTCCGCAAACAGCCCAGATCCCGCTGCACCCCGTGTGCTGGGGACTGGCTCTTCAGCTCAGGGTGGTTTGCAGGGCTGCTGTGGGATCTGTGCTTCCCAGTCTGGCTCTGGAAACAAAATCTTGTCGGCATTGTCAAGGAAACCTGGTGAGAGCACGGAGTTGTCCAACAGCCTCCAGGCAGCCTGGAGCAAAAGCTCTGACAAGTGCAAATCGGAATCCAAATGGAGATTTTTTCCTCTCCAGCCCAACAGTGTTGGGCTTTCACAGTGTTCTCTCCAATGCTGTTGCAGAATAAAAGGATGGCATCAGGAAAGCTCAAAAAAAAACCAAAAAACAAAACCTACAAACAAAACCAAACCAAAACAAAAAAAACCCCAAACCAAAACAAACAAAAAAACACTACACAAAAACACACTAAAAAACCTCCATAAAAACCTCCTGCTATGTCATCTTGCTCAGACCTTCCAGTGACACAGTCTGGGAGTGGATTCATAGAATCCCAGGATGGTTTGGGTTGGGAGGGACCTTAAACCCATCCCATTCCAGCCCTGCCATGGGCAGGGACACCTTCCACTATCCCAGGCTGCTCCAAGCCCTGTCCAACCTGCCCTTGGACACTTCCAGGGATCCAGGGGCAGCCACAGCTTCTCTGGGCAGCCTGTGCCAGGGCCTCTCCACCATCACAGGGAAGGATTTCTTCCCAATGTCCAATTTAAACCTAATTCTTCTGGAGATTGGCCTGTCAGACCAGTGTGTAAGACAAAATCTCCACTCCTTTCATTTCCAAAGCTGACAATGAGCTGCAGTGATGGGAATCAGGAGAAATCCGTGTCCAATACCACAGAGCACACGCTGGACTGTTCTTTTGCTGGGGATATTTCCCCAAGAAACCCTTATTTTAGACATAACCCATTACTCAACTTATCAATCCCTAGTTACCCCTCAAATTGCTATATCCCAAATCCATGGGATAGACTGGATAGCTTAATTTGAAATGTGAAAGCAAGTTGGATATCACTGCTGTGCAAATCAGGTGGAGGGTGGGCTTTTTTTCTGTTCCATGGCTCAACTGGGCTTAAATGAATGAATAAAATCCATTCTGGTAGTTCCCAGTGAGGAATATATTCCTTTGGGAAAAAAAAAAAAGTCCCTCCCAACACTTCATTCATCCCAGAGTGAAGCTTTTTCGTCGAGGGAAATCAGCTAATTTTTTTTCCTCCTCAAAATAGGTCAACTTTGAAATATCAGACATCACATTAGTACTGAAAGTCGAATAGAAATGTTTAGAAAACGTGAGATTCTATATACATATATTTGGAAGTTTAACGAGGTTGTGGATGAAAAGCAAGCACCCAAGATATTTATAATTCAATTAGGCTCAGATTTAGGAGTAGTTCTCGTTCTCTGTAAACTGCATCTCTTTTTCATTTGGAACAATCTCCTTCCTCCATCACAGCCCCTTTTCCCAGCAATGCCTGGGAATATATGGCTGCAGCTGGGAATATATGGCTCTAATAGAGCTGCAATGACTGGAGCTGTACCGTGCCAGCTAACTGCTGTATTTTTCTTTCCCGAGGCTCTCCAGGCATGTTCACAAGGGAATATTGACATTTGGGACCAAGGGATGGAAAACTGGGCTGTGAGCTGCTGGAGCTGTTATCAAGGATATTTATTCCAGCAACTTTCCCCTGCAGGACTTCTCAAGGTTGTGCCTCTTTTTCCCCATTCCCCTTTAAGTGTCCCTCACCACATTTTCCATTAATTACTAAAATAAATCTAACAAGATGCTCTCCTTCCTGGGCTTTTTTGGTACCTTTCAGTGTTCCTTCACCTCTCTCTTTGCATCACTGTAAGTAGTGAGCGAGTTCCTACTCTCACTCTGGGTTTCCAAACTGTTTATAGAGTAATAAAAAGAGACAATTACAAGTCATTGCCCAGGGATAATGTGCTGATGATTTTATGACTGGACAAACGATTGGAACAGCCCACAAATGGTGGTGAGCAGGAAATCTGGGATCTGTTGTGGACAGATCCACCCCCCAGGAGATGAACCCTCAATGCTGGCAATCAAAGCTGCTGCAAGAACTTCGAGCCATTAAAATTGCTGTGGGGATGGGTGGTGGGGATGGGTGGTGGGATGGGCATTGTTTCTTTCGGAGGGAAAGAGGTAAAGAACTTTTGGAAGGTGTTTGGAAGTTCATCCTGCTCAGAGTG
This sequence comes from Cinclus cinclus, assembly GCF_963662255.1. NCBI lineage: Eukaryota > Metazoa > Chordata > Aves > Passeriformes > Cinclidae > Cinclus > Cinclus cinclus. The sequence continues at coordinate 20,634,142 of NC_085055.1, forward strand.
AGTGTGAGGGACCACCAGCACTGCTCATGTTCAGGTCCACATGGCCAACAGCTGGGGCCTGGGGATTCCTGGAAAAACAAAGATTAAAGGGTGTTAATGCTTTCAAGCAGACAGCGATCATCCCAGAGATAACAAAGGGATTAAGTTTCTCCAGGCACTTGAGCAGTGACCCAGCTTTGAAGCTGCTGCTGGATGGTGACTCTCTGCTTGCTCCCACCTGTAGGATGACATTCCCCATCCTCGCCACCCCAAACCCTGGGGATTCCATTATTTGTGTTTTTAAGCCTATATCTATAGCTGGTTTAGTTCCCACCCAGTGAATTTTCCTGCTCTTCTGTGATTCCATAGGCACAACAGGAAATAATTTCAGATTTAAAGCGTGCCCCCAACCACTGAACATGGAAAACTGCTGCCATGGAAATGATTACAATTGTCAAAAATTCAGGAGTCAGCTGCTCACCTGTCTGAAACCATTTCAAGGTGATGTTCCCATTGACCCTCTCTAGGAGCAGAACATCATCTCAGCACTATCTTCTCTCCACTGAAGTGGAGCTCAGTGGATTGACTGGAGAGGTCTCACTCTGCCCATCTCCCGTGAGGAGGGATGAGCTGCACCTCTCCCAAACCCGCAGCAGATCCAGACCTCAGAGTGGGCAGGAAGCCATGGAACTGGGAGTAGCTGTTTGCAGCTGCCAGGACCTCCCATTTGTGTGCTAGTGATGCAGATAGAATCTCATAAACCGGTTTCCATCCTGCTTTACTGTAGATTTAATGATCGGAGGAAGAACTTGGCTGTTTATTAAAACATTAGACAGTAAAATTTAACAATGGACAATAAAGGCTTTTGTTTTTCCATCCTTCTGATTGTTAAAGTATCACCACGTTGGGCTGGAGAGGGAGCTGCTCCCAATCCCTGAATCCAGAAGGACAGAGTGAGCTGTGATGTGACTGGGCACGAGGAGGAAGTTGGCACTGCTGCTTCCATGCGTGGCAAATCCAATATCTGAGCAAGGACAGGGCCACATCCCTAAGGCTGGCTGGACAGTGACAATGTCAGTGACAGCAGGGCTGGCGCAGCACAACTCCTCCAAAGCCTCTGCACTGTTCATCAGCAGGATTAACTCTGGATCTTGCCTGAGGTGCTGCTTCCTCACCCACTTCCCTCCCTGTCTGGCAGAGGCATCCCTGCTAAGGGGTCCTGGAGGGACCCAAGTTCTCCAGCTGCTGCATGGGGATGGAGAATGGACAGTCCCTGCCAGTCTTCTCTCCCTGTATCTGGGTGTGAGAACACCTTCAGGCATTCATGGGTGTAGCTGGCACCTTGCTGTGAGCCGTGGAAGTGGCTCCTTAGGGTTGGTAGGGAGGGGTTTGCAATTTCTGTGGAGTTTCCTCCTGGTACCACCTTTTCAGGCTGGTTCCTGTGCTGAGCTGGCTGGCCTGGCTTCTCCTGGGGGCAGAGGAGAAAACCAGGACTTTATAGGGTTACTCATCCTGTCCAAAGAATGTTCAGCCAGACTCCAGAGGGCTCTGGAGACCTCTGCACATTTTCCAGCGGGGCTCCAGGGGAATTTTCTTGAACATAGACAGGAAAATGCAATGAGGAAAATCTTGCCTCAGACCCTAAACCACACAGTATGTCCTTCAGCATCCAACTCCTTTGGCTCCCTGCAGGAGAGCCCTGCAATCTGAGCAGCTCTGCTGAGGACTGGTGGGATTCTTGCACCTTTTGGAGTTCTCGGAGTCCTGGGCAAGCCCACAGCAGGGTGCCTTCCAGCTGCAGTCTCAGTGTTGGCACAGGTTCCCATCCAGTGGGAATCTGTGAGTCACATTGGAGGGTCAGAGATGTAGGGCAGGTGTAGGAGAAGCTCATCCCTCTCCTTTGTGCTGCATTGGGGTGTGAAATCCAAGTCTTACTTCCCTTGGGAACTTTAGCCAAGGGACCAGACCCCAAATGTGAAGGCCAGGCAAGACTTTGTGTCTTTGCTGAGCTTGGAGGGGAACGAGGGATGGGAAACAAGATGAGGACATGTCAAGGTGAGAAAGAGAGCATTGATTGTCCATGGTCCTGGCATGCACCAAGATTTGTACAAGTTCAGAACACTTTGGGCACTGAACTCTTCTCTGAGCCCTCCAAAACCACTTTCAAAGTTGCCAGGAGTGAAGGTGAACCAAGAGCCTTCTCCAGTGGAGTCTGGGAAGCAATGATCCCTTTGCACTGGAGGCAGGAATCACAGGTAAAGCCCTCCAGGGATGCGTGGCAGGGCTTTTGCTGCCTTGTGCACAAAAAATGTGGGAAGGGGAGCGGGCAGAAAAGTAAAGTTTGCCAGGACATGGCACTGCTCAGGACAGGACCAGCAAAAGGTGACTGCAAAGAAGCTTTGCAGCATAATGAGGACTTGGGATGATGTAGAACCATGAGATATCCTGAGCTGGAAGGGACCCACAGGGATCACCGAATCCAACAGATTAATTGTTGCCAACTGCTCATGAAGAAAACCAACAGGAGCTGCATCTGTGTGGTCCAAACGAGCTGCCAGCCCTCTGGGAGGAGTCTGGAGAGGCATCACAGGACACTCCTGGGAATGTCAGCAGGAATATCCACAAAGGCAAAGGCAGAGTGAGGAGTTACTGGGGGGGGGGAAATGGAGCAGCAAACAAATCCCACTGGATCCATCCCAGAGCACCCAGTGGGTGCTGTGAGCAGTCCCAGTATCCCTGTGTCAGGCAGGGATGGTGTCTCACGGACCAGGAACAGTGTGAGAGGAAAGCACAGCTACCTGTGGCAGCAGCAGGACCTCAGGGGACAGGAGACCTGGATCTGAGAGACTGAAGGGGCGAAACATAGGAAGCAAGTGGCTTGGAGGAGGTAGATGTGGGACTGTCCCCCTGCTACAGCCAGGGCTGATACTGGATAGAGACCCCAAACTTGGCTCCTACATTTGGCACTTCAGACCTGTGGCAGCACCCAAAACACAGAAAAATGAGGGGACATTAGGGCATCCTGATCAGAGGCACTCCAGGACAGTGAGCCCCACGCTGCTCCCTGTCCTTGTCCTGGCCATTCCCAGCCAGCCCCTCATGCTCGGGGGTAGCAGGAATGTGCCCCTGGACATCACATTGTCACCTGGGCTGCACCAGAACACGAACTTCAGCCCTAGGAGACTTAGATGGGCTCAGCCTCCCTCCTCAGCCCTGGAAAATCTTAAGGATTAAATTTTGACCCCAGTGAAAACAGCTGAGCATTTTCTGGTTGAGTCCGGTGGGTTGGAATTTAATTCCCCGGTTTAAAGCCTCTTTAAAAGCAGCTGTGATATATAACCAGTCTTCTCAGCCTCTAAATACCTCAACAAGATTGGCAGCGCTCCAGCAGGGCCATGGGCATGATTACCTGCAAATCCATAGGTCAGGAGAGAAACTGGGGAGCCCGGCTGGGGCAGAGCAGAGCAGAGCAGCAGAGCTGGAATTGCCTCTGCTTGTGGCTGTGGCATGCAGGAAAAGCTGGAAAGGAAGGATTTCACCTTCTCTTTTGAACCCCAAAATTGCTGTTGTGATATTCCTGTTTGTGCTTACCCTTTTGGAGGATGTTTTGCACATATATTTATGTACATAGACACACACACACACCTCCCCATGGGTACTCACACCACGATGCATCTCCTCAGCCTGCAACCCTCCATATGCTGCTAAAAAAACCAGATAAAAATAAAGAAAATTAAGTCCCTTATCATTGATAAATCATCAGAAACTAATATTAGAGCTGCTGGACGATTTCCCCCCTGAACTATCCCCACTCCACGATCCTAACGCGATGATTCTTCCCGCAGCTCTTTACATTCTGTTATTTATAAGAAACAATGTTCAGCCCTCCCCTGACAGCATTTGCAGGGCTGCGGAAAGCAGTGCGGCAGAAAGGTGGGAGAACAATTTTGGTGATGTTTCCATAGCTACCTAGCTGCTAAATGTGGTTTATTCCATTTTAAAGTCACCCAACACACACACACACACACACACACAGAGAGAGAGGGATGCACGCAGCCCTCCCCTCGCACACGCAGGCACAGGGAATGCAGCCCCTCATCCCTGCACTGCCTATTCCAGCCTAATCTGCCTGGGATTTGTATATTTAAAGGGCTGCTTGCTGCCTAAATCAGTGGCTGGATACAGCAGGAGGATAAACATATTGTTTCTCGCTCGTTCTCCTCTCCGACGTGTGTGTTCCAGTCGCTCCCTGTAATATTATTACGGATATTTTTCCCCAGCCGCGGTGCGCCAGGGAAGTCGGAGGTAGGAGGGTGTCCTCTCGTGGTCCGTGGCATCTTTGCAGCCTCAGAGCTGGGAAGAAAAGAAGGGGGAAAGGGGTACCTTGGAAGAGGGTGGGCATTTTAGGGGAAAACCTCTTTGGCTGGAGTTTCCGAATTCGGGGATTGTGTTCAAAACCATCTCAGCACCTCCCTGATACCGCGAGAGAAATCCCCCCCGGGCTTGCTGTGCACATCCTTAAGGGAGCAGCTGGGGGTCACTGGCCACGCTCAGTTTTCCAAGCCCATCCCTGGAAACAGGAGGAAGATGAGGCAAGGGGAAGGGGATGGGTGGTCCCAGCTTTCCAGAGCAGAGGAAATCTGCAGGGACCCGTGTCTGAGCCGGCTGCACGGATTCTTCCCAGCCCTGCTACCAAAGGAGACCTGGATCTTGGGATCTGGAGAGACTTGCAGGGCTCATCCTGCTGCCTCTGTAGGGCTGAGCCCTCTCCCACCCACAAAGCATTTTCCAGTCCCTTCCAGTATGTGATTCCCAGTGCTGCACTGGTATCCCCTGGTCTCTGCCAAAGGAGACAGGGAAATGCTGGAAGCAGGACAAAGAAACAGATGCAGGCAGGGACAACAGGCAGAGAGTCCATCATAAAATAGAAGAAGACGTGCCCAGCAGGAATTCCTGACTCAAGGTTTATCTGAATGTAAATTAGATGTAAATGATGGGAATCTTTACTCAGAGTGGGGTTCAGCCCTGGCACAGGTTGCCCAGAGAAGCTGTGGCTGCCCCTGGATCCCTGGAAGAGTCCAAGGCCAGGTTGGACAGGGCTTGGAGCACCCTGGGACAGTGGAAGTCATCCCTGCCCATGGCAGGGGGTGGGACTGGGTGAGTTTTAAGATCCCTTCCAGCCCAAACAATTTAATGATTCTGTGACTATAAATGAGGAAGATAAGTAACATGCAAACATCTGAGGAGAGCAGGCTGCTGTCCATCCATCCTGCCTGTGATTCTAGCCCCTGTTCCCTCCCGTACTGTCACACCACAACTCCTGCAAATCCCGTGTGACACAGCCACGGTTGGTGGTTTTTGTCCAGAGCACACACTGGAGTGAGGCAGCCACAGCTTTTCCTGAGAATGGCACAGGATCTGTCCCTCTGCTGCATCCCGAGGGCCCCTGCAAGCCCCTTCCAGGGATGTTCTGCTGTAAATCTGTCCCATAGAAAAATCTCTCCTGAAGTCAAGGATTTTTGTCACAGTTTTTATTTTCTTCCTCTGCCTGGCAGAAAAAGGGGAGTGAAAAGCACTGCTGAAATCGTGTTTTATTTGTGTTTGTCATCAGGTACAAAGCAAATAAATCATCATTGGGAAGGAAAGGCACCTCTGACCATCCCTCATCTGCTCCACCATCCTTTTGTTTTGCAGATTCCCTCTGCTGCAGGAAGTTGCCTGGGGTCTGCCAAATTGCCAGGCACAGTCAGGCACAGATCCATCCCTCTGGAGTGCCCCAGCTGAACGGGAGTGGGGAGGAAGCAGATTCCTTTGGGATCACTGGGATTCAGCTCAGCCCAGCTGCAGAGAGGCTGCATCTGCAGGGATCTCACATCTGGGATAACCTGGCTCAGGAATCAGGCAGGTTTAATTGGGCTGGCTCTATTCCTCCCCAGGCACAGCCCTGACTCTTCCTGGCTTTGATGCTCCCACCTTTCTTTGGGAGCCCTTTCCATAGAGCCCAGCACAGACCCAGCCAATTTTGCCATGGATCCCTTTTTCTTCCCAAGTTTGCTCCAGCTGTGAGCAGCTGCAGTGCTGGCTCTCATCCTTCCAGCTGCCCTCCCCAAAGTCACATCCCTTCACAGATCCCATTTCCCACCTGGTTGCCATATTTATCACATCTTCTGCCAGGGGGGAACAGAACCATAGGGGCTGGGGAGCTGGGCAGGTCCCAGAAATTCTCTCTGCCCTAGGCTGATCCCCACCTTGGATGCCAACAAAGAGATCTGGATTCTGCCCCTCTGCCCTGGTCAGGTGAGACCCCACCTGCAGAGCTGCCCCAGCCCTGGGGCCCAGCACAGGAAGGGCCTGGAGCTGCTGGAGAGAGTCCAGAGGAGGCACCAGGATGAGCAGAGGATGGAGCAGCTCTGCTGGGAGGAAAGGCTGGGAGAGTTGGGATTGTTCAGCCTGAAGAAGCCTTAGGGTGATCTGATTGTGGCTTTTCAGTCCTTGAAAGTTCTGACAAGAAAGATGGAGAGAGACTATTTCCAAAGGTCTGGAGTGCCAGGACAAGGGGGAATGGCTTCCCATTGACAGAGAGCAGCTTTAGATGGGATATTGGGAATAAAACCTCCTGGCTATGAGAGGGGTGAGGCCCTGGCACAGAGAAGCTGTGGCTGCCCCTGAATCCCTGGAAGTGTCCAAGGCCAGGTTGGACAGGGCTTGGAGCATCCTGGTCTAGTGGAAGGTGTCCCTGCCCATGGCAGGGGCTGGAATGGGATGAGTTTTAAGGTCCCTCCCAACCCAAACCATTCCATGATTCTCTGGAAATGAATTTAACTCCAAGAAAAGCCTCAGCAGCTCCTGACTGGGTTATTTTCTGCACAAGCAGCTGGCCAAGAGATGCCATCACTGATGTCCAGTTTGTGACCAAGGGATGGACACGCTCATTAGTGGCTTGCCTTGGAATTCCAGGACATTTCTCTTTATTGCTTTCTCTCAGACCAGTAGGGGAGGGCAATCAATGGATTCCCTGTGGCCACAGAGTTCTCCTGGGCCATCATTATGGGTGATTATCAGCAATCACCATGTCACTGTTCCCAAGACAGGTATTGCTGGCTCTGTACTGGTCTCCTTTCTTGTCCAGCCCCCAACAGGCAGGTGCTGGAGGTCAGGGGGGTTTTGTGGCTCTGTGGTGACAGGGAATATCTGAACTCTCCAATATCAGCCAGGGATTGCCCTGCAGGCCCCTCTCTAGCCAAAACAGCAGGACAGAAACATTTCCTGCTGCCTTTCCTGCCTCTGCCAGCACTGGCACCAGGCATGAGACTCGTGGGACCTGGCAGGACCCTGCTTTGTCTTTCCTGCTGTGGGAAAGGGACAGGTCTCCATCCCTGTGCCCTGGGAAATACTAAAAGCTGCCTCCATTCAGCAAAGTCACAGCTGCCTGAAACATTCCTCCAGCCCTGCTCTCTAAGATTAAGGAAGGTTTTTTTTGGTATTTTTTTTTTTTAATGAGTTCAATGTTTTACAGCTCAAATTCAAATAGGAGCTTAAGAGCTTAAACAATGAAACATAAGGATGTGCTGGCAGGGCTGGGCTGTCTCCTCTCCTCTTTGCAGCTCTGCTTGGCATCAGCCTGGGCAGAAAAACACCTGTGTCTGCCTACCACAAGCTGAGCAGCCTTGCCAGGCGTTTCACTCCCTTGTGGGAGGTAGAACAAGTGGGAAGAGCTTTAGGAAAGCTGGTGAGGGACTTGGGACAAGGGCCTGGAGTGACAGGACAAGGGGGAATGTATTCCCACTGCTAGAGGGCAGGGTTAGGTGGGGTATTGGGAAGAAATCCTTCCCTGTGAGGGTGGTGAGGCCCTGGCACAGGTTGTGGCTGCCCCTGGATCCCTGAAAGTGTCCAAGGCCAGGTTGGACAGGGCTTGGAGCAACCTGGGATAGTGGAAGGAGTCCCTGCCCATGGCAGGGGTTGGGACTGGATGCGCTTTAATGTCCCTTACAATTTAGGACATTTTGTGACGATTCTGTGATTCCAGTGGGGTTGTGCAATCCTAAACCCACTGATCCAATCTGTCCAGCAGCCCCTTCTGTGCCTTCTCCCTCTGCCCTGCTGCCATCTCTGTCTTTGTTGGAGTGCCCAAGGCATTTTAGGAAGTTGCTCTTGTCGGGCACGTTCAGAGTTGGTGGGGGGATAATGGGGAGGGTGAAGTGTGCGTGCACGAGGAGCAACCCAAGCACTGCCATCCCCAGCCTGGTTCCAGCTGGATGGACCTGCCTGAAAATGATTGCAGGTTTGCCCAGGAGAGCTTTGTGGCTATTCGGTGCTGGTGATCAGGGCTGTCTGCTCTTTCACTTGGATGCTTCCCAGTCCCAGTGAAGCCTTGCCATCCATCTCCTCCACCTTGGTCCCTCTTGGTTGGTCTCCTCCACCCTTGACCACCTGTCCCTGTCTTTCTCCCTCTCCCTCTCCCTCTCCCCAGTCACCATGGGAAGCATCAATGGTGCAAGAAGCCAAAGGAAGGCCAAAAGAAAGCTCAGGAATCAGGAAAGGGGCTGTCCCTGCTCACCACAACCTATGGAAACACAGCTGCCCCCTTACTGTGTTATCAGGGCAGAGAACTGACCATGTCTCAACTCTGGATGGAAATACAAGCAGAAGAAAGGATGCTGCTCCCCTGGAAGGAGGGAGACTCCTCCCAGGCTCCTGGAGCAGATCCCCAGCTGGTGTAAATAAAGAAGTGCCAGACTGGTTTGCACAAGCTGCAGCTGCTGAAAAATGCTTTTCCAAATCTTTTTCCTGATGACATTAGTTTTCCTCTCCTATCTTGCTCCAACTCTGAATGCCATCACTAAAATCCACGTGTCCTGCCCCACCGTGCCCCTTGCAGCCCATTTGGGGAGCAGCAGGGTGGCTGGGGAAAATCAGACCTGGAGTCAGTTCAGATCCAGTGCTGCCCTGCCCAGGGATAAAGCTGACCTGTTCTCCTTGCCAGCACCCCTCCTCCAGAGCACTCACCAGGCATCCCTCAAAGGCTGATGGAGCAGCAGCTGCTGGATGTGCCAGATGGAGCTGGAAGGAGCCCATCATCCCAAGGGTTGGCTCTGCAGCAGCTCCTTTGCTGTCCCCACTGGTGCCTTTGGTGGGACAGTGACCTGGGGACAGGGCACTGACCTGGGCTGGAGGCAGCACCCCAAAACTCTCTCTTAGGTGAGCTGGTGTTTAAAGCTGTCTCCCTCAAAGTCAGCCATCTGTGCTGTTTTCTCTGGGAGTGATAAACACTTAAGGGTCACCTGCTTCCTTTAATCTCCTCTGGCTCGTATTCATCTGAGCTGCACATCATATTAATTATGTTCCTTTTATTCCTGCCCATGCCAGCACAGAGGGATCATTACTGCTGCTGCTTCCTCTTTTTATTGTCTGGATGCTTGCAGTCACCAGCTCTGGAATCCTGCACCACGAGAGGACACTTTGCTGATCACCTTCCTTCATTAAGAAAACTTAATTTTAGTGCTGATGGGAAATTGGATTAAAGAAAATAAACCACCCAAAAACAGCCATAAGGTTTCTCGTTGGATTAAATATTAAAATTAATAATCCAGTGCTCCATTCAGCTCTGTATTTATGTTAATATTTAATTAAATAACAGCCCGTGGTTTAGAACATTTTCCCATTTGTTTAAAGCTCCAGATGAAATTGCAATTTGTGCCTAAATTGGAGCAATATGGAGCTAACTGGGTTATGCTAATGAGGAGGAATGTCAGCTCCCAAAATCCTCTACCTGGTGGTGGGGAGGGGGATTCAGCAGTGGGAATGGGAGCGGATGGAGAGGCAGCAGGGAATGCAAACCCTGCTGGCTGCAGGGAAGCCTGGCAGCAGGAAAAGAGGCTGCAGGGCCAGGGTGCAGATCCCAGACCCTGGGAGGGCTCCATGAGCAGGAACCACTCAGCTTTCCAAGTGGGTGCTGCCCTCGTTGCTGTACCTCTGCAGCATCAGGGAGCTTGAGGTGGAAGAACTGGGAACACCGGTGGCGATCCAGATCCTGAGCTGGGAGCGTGTTCTGGCTGGCGGGGACACACCTGGAGGCCTCGCAGGTGGATCTCTGCTCATCTTTGGGATGTTTTCTCTCACAAACGCTGCTGGCAAAAAAGTTGCCACACGAAGTCTGGGGCTGGGATGTGATCCAGGTTCAGGTGATACTCAGAAATGGGCTTAGGTTCCAGCAGGGTGGATATTAGGAAAATTGCTTTGGTGAAAGGGCTGTCCAGCTCTGGCACAGCTGCCCACAGTGGTGACAACATCCCTGGAGGGATTTAAAAGCTGTGTGGATGTGGCTTTGGGCACATGGGTCAGTGCTGGGGAACAGTTGGACTCAGTGGTCTGAGAAGGCTCTTTAATCCTAAATGATTCCACGATTCAGGAGGGTGTGGGGTCTGGTGTGAGGCTGGTCCCAGGCTGAGTTTTCCACTGATGGCCTTGAGATAATATGGAATACCAAGCAGGATGCACCAAATTACAGGCTATGCTTTCCTTTCTCCAGTGCTTGTTTCCTGGCTGGAGTAGAGCTCAGCTGCTGGTGCAGTCCTGGGGATCAACCTCAGCATCCCATGAGGAGAACTGAGCCCATGGGGAGAATCCATCACTCAGGTCATCTAATAATTCCATGCAGAAAAGGGAAGGACTTTAGAAGCCCTGCTGAGTTTCTCCCCTTTTCCAAGGGATGGGAAGTGGATGTTTCCCAAGGGTGGGCAGAGCCCCTGGCCCAGGCTGATGCCAGGGTTTCCCCACTGGGAGATGTTTGATATTACAAAAGCTCTTCTCTTCCCCAGGAGGGCTCCGATCTAGAAAAACAGAATAATTATGGAGTGACATGATGGAGGAAGAATGTGGAACACAGAGCAATGATCAGTAAAACTTAAAAGCTTTGGAGGTGGAGTTCCAAGTGAGTTTCCTGAAGTTTGGATACATACCCAAACTTCCTTGAACCTTTTGGGGCCTAATTAAATTCGAGGGGACTTATAAAAAAAACATGCACGGAAGAGAAAACTTTTTTGCTGCAAAAAAACTGCTTAATAAAACAGATTATGTGCAAAATAGAAATCTGGGCCTTGTGAACGAACAGAAAAACGACACTAATGAGCAGAGTCTGAGTGTTAATGAATGGGATTAGCATTCCATTACCTGCAACTCTTATAAATAGACCCACCAATTTTAGGTTCCCTGTTCTTCAAAGAACCTGGTGTGATTTCTGGGTGTGTTTTCATGTAGTTATTTCTATTTTGTACAAGGATAAACTGAGGCAGAAGCCAATCACTTGAACCACCCCTCAGGCAGGGGTGGAGATGAGAACATTGAGGTTTTATTCTTACAGGGTTTGAATTGGACTTTGGGCAGTCAGAACCCAGCAGTCACCATCCTGAGCTCTGTGTGTGGAGCAGCTCTTCCACCCCCCTGGAGACAGCACTGAGAAGGTGGCAGCTCCTGCAGGTATTCCCTACTGGATCCTGAGAGTTTTATTTCTCTCTGGGCCTTGTGTGGACTTTGGCACTTGGGAAATGCCCCAGAATGGGGATGGCCCTCATTCCCAGCAGGACTTTGTTCCTTCTGTGCAGCTGTTGGATGTGACAGCAAATGGTCCCACCAGCCTCAAGTGGGGACCAGAGTTTTGTTTCCCAAGCTCTGTTTTAAGAGATGGGGAGCCATCCCCCTCTTCCATCACCACATGATCCTCAGCCTGCCCACTGAAAGGCAGGAGTGGGTTCATTCTCATTTCCTTGCCCTTTTGAGCTCTTCTAGGAGCATTGCCATCCATGATGGAGAAGGATCCCAGTTAGAGCTGGGTAGGACTGAGAAGGATGGGCTGGTTTAATGGGAACATCAGGAAATAAGTGTTCATGGATGTCCTTGTCACCTCCAGGGGCTGGAGAAGGAGATCACTGCCCTTCATTTCAGTTCTACAGAGTCTGATTTTGGGGAGAAAGGTGTAAAAGAGACCAAATGCTGCTGTGGGAGGGTTCAGAGGCTCTGCTGGTTCACACAGGATTCCTCCTTTTCCTTTTCCTTTTCCTTTTCCTTTTCCTTTTCCTTTTCCTTTTCCTTTTCCTTTTCCTTTTCCTTTTCCTTTTCCTTTTCCTTTTCCTTTTCCTTTTCCTTTTCCTTTTCCTTTTCCTTTTCCTTTTCCTTTTCCTTTTCCTTTTCCTTTTCCTTTTCCTTTTCCTTTTCCTTTCCCTTTCCCTTTCCCTTTCCTTCCTTCCTTTTCCAGCCAAACACCTGGTGCAGTGATGGACACGTTCAATGACATCCTGGAGAAGGAAGCTGGGCTGAGGCACCGTTCATAACTGGAAGGATGTCAAGAAGGAAGAACTGATGTGTTCAAACATATGGGCTGGGATTCCTCTCACCTCACCAGTCATGGCAAAACGAGGTGCATGCTCAGTTTTTAACTCTCTGCCTGGTCCATGCACAAGCAGGTTCCTTCCAGAAGGCCATTTTTTCCTGTCCCAAAGGGTGTCCATGATGGATGGGATCAGGAGTCCTCAAGAGATGTTGCCATCCTGGTGACAATGGAGAAAGGCAACTTTGAGACTAAATACCTGACTTTTAGTTGGGGCTGTTAACAGATACAAGCCCTCTTCTCTCCTGGAAAAAGCACAAATAACTGTAATTTCCCCAAATTTCTGACAGCGAGCCTTCATTTTTTCAACAGACCCAGCTGGCAGAAAGAGTTGCTGCTCTGGGAGGTGAAGGGTGGTGCTTGTAAAGGGGAGTGAGGAGAAAGCAAGGAACTGCTGCTGGCTGCCTGACAGCAGCACTGCATCTTGATGGCCCTCCTTGGCTCCAGAGGCAAGGTCCAGACCTCTGGAATTGCTTTGTCCTGCATTGCAGACCAGGCTGAGGAAGGAGCTTTCCTTACATTTTCCATGCAATGGCTTTAGTCTTACCAAAAACCACTGGGATTTTGTCTGCTACGCCCTCAAATAACGCAGGCAAACATTAATGAGCCAAACATGGGTGGGCTGAAAACATGGAGGGCAGATTTTCCTGGAACAGATTTTAGGGAAGTCTTTCCCTGTCCATCTGCCTGATCCATGACTGCAGCTTTGCACAGCTACCTGTCCTATTTTTTTTCCTTCTTTTTATTCAGAGGAGAATGCGGATGTGTTGTGCATTAGCTCTTGATGCCTCTGGATTAACAGCAGCTTGCAGAGCCTGCAGCTGGGCTGGATGTGGAAGCAGCCACAGTTTTGGAGGGGCCCCGGGCTCTGCTCCCACGACACTGGGATGAAAGCAGCCCTTACTGGGAGGTGTCTCTTCTACAGGTTGGGGATCTCAGCAAGTGCTTGCTGAGGCTCTCACTTGGCTGTCTGGCTGTTTTCCCCTTCTATTTGGGAACAGATGAGCAGGGAAAAAGCTCAGATGGCAATATTTTGCTGTCTTTTACTGCTGGAAGTGAGGATAAGCAGCTTTGAGCAGCCACATCTCTGCAGGCTCCTGACAGGTTGTCCATGGACCATGGTCCGTGATGGTGCTCCTGGGAATGGGAAGGCTCTGATTCTACACGGGGAGGGGAAGCTCATCCTCCCCTTGCTTTCAAACACGGATTTGGAAAGTCTCCTCTGTAAAGAAACAAGGAGTTCCTTGGCAGGACAAGGAGTGTCTATAAGCTGAAAGAAGGCAGGGATTGCTGGGATATTGGGAAGAAATTCTTCCCTGGAGGGTGGCGAATCCCTGGCACAGGCTGCCCAGAGAAGCTGTGGCTGACCCTGGATCCCTGGAAGTTTCTGAGGCCAGGTTGGGTGGGGCTTGGAGCAACCTGGGCTGGTGGAAGGTGTCCTTGCCCATGTCAGGGGCTGGAACTGGATGGGCTTTAAAATCCCATCCAACCCAAAGCATTCCATGATTCCATGCCCTCATCCGGCTCCCAGACATTACCCTCAGGACAGCCTGCTAAGCTGATGGAGATGCATAAGGAGATGCAGGTCAGGAATTTGCAGCTCAGCAGCTCTCCCAGCTCATCTTGTCTGATTTGTAAATGTGTTTGAATTCAGACTTCCAAGCTGCCAGTCAGACCTGTCACCTTTGGACGCCTCTTTTTGTGCCAGCAGGGAGAGGCTGCTGTGTACCAGGCTGGGCAGCTCTGCTGGCACAGAATGGGGACCTGTTCCATATCCTAAACCCCCTACAGAGTCCTAAAAACCCCCACAGAGGCTCAAAGCCCCTTTTGACTCAGAGCAAGCAGCATCTCCCCTCCTCAAAGAGAGCTGCAGCAGAATTGCAAATGCCCAACCCACCAGGATTTCACTGCGTGTTCAGCAGACTTGCACAGGGCTTATTTTTTTTTTTTTTTTTTTACCACCTTAGGGGTTGAGGCAGCGCGGCAAGTCCAGTAATGAACTGTTACTCTGGAAAATAAGGCTTTCATTAGGTTAGGATTCTGCCGGGGTGTCTGCGTTCCTCGATAATGAACCGTGATATTGTGTAAAGCCTCGGCGTGGAGCAGAGCTGAGCTTATCTCCTGCTATCATTTACCCACTTATCATGAGCACATGCCCGGTGCTGTCACAGGGGCACTGGGACCAGGGCTCCTTCTCTCTGAGAGGCTTTCTTGGGGTCAAACAATGGTTTGAAGCGTTGAGCCAAACCCTGCCTTCTCATTGCTGATGGCCTATAAACAAATGCTGATGTTTTCTCTGTTTTTTTTAGGTGTTCATTATTCATCACTCACAGGTCCTGCGATTGCAGTGCGTGTCTCCTCTGCTGTGAAAACATTAATAACTGCTTTGGTTAAGCACATTTATTTCACAAATACACAGAAAATTCTGCCCGGCTGGGATTAAAGCTCAGCCTTCCTTTGTAGGCGAGGCTTTCAGGGCATGTTTAACTAGGAGAAAGGATTTGTTTTCCGTGGACCTACCCTTTCCCAAGCTCGAGGAGCCACGAGGCTGGTGGAGAGCAACAACTATCAAAACTTAGCCCAAGCAAGGCACAAACATAGGGATTTGGAGTTATTCCTGCCCTCTCTTAGGGTCTGGAGCAGCATCCTACATTTTTTCTGGATCTCCCCTTCCCTGGGATATGAGGTTGGAGGCAGCAGGATCTGTGCCCTCATGGCTGGGGGCTCAGCCCCGTGGCTCTGCCTCCCCATCCCTGCATCCACCTGCTCCAGGCACCGCTCACCTCCACCAAGGACAAGGAGCAGTAAATCCCAGCAGCCTCTTAAAAAACATTTTAATTAAAAAAACGACATAACAGGAGCTTTAAAGGACATGAAAGACAACAGCTGTGGAGCTGCTCTCTGCTCCCCCTCCCCTGCCTCCCCCTCCTCTCTGCAGTGCTTTTCAGAGTGATTCTCATGTAAAGCTCCTTGGGATTCCTGCTTTCTGGCCTCCATCTGTGGCTTTGAGCACAGGCACCTCTGGGGTGGCAGGAGCTGGACACACGAGGGGACAGCCTGCCTCAGCCAGCCCAGAGCAGGCTGGAGCTGCAGAGCCCACGCTGACGTGGGGATGGGAGCATCAGGGAGGGCAAGGAGGATCTAAAGGTCCACTGCAGTCAGACCTGGCTTAGATGGGCTTGGGGCTCCAGCCCAGCCTGGAGCAAGACCAGAGCTGGTGGAGGAGATTTTCTTGGGGTCCAGCTGGAGATGTGACACATGGCCTGCAGGGCAGGGCTGTCCTTTGGATATGGCCAGCCATCAAAACTGAGCCCAAAACGGTCCCAGCTCAGCTGGTCCACCCGACCTGGGGCCAGATGCTGATGTACCTAAGCCTGGACTTGCTGTTGGCTGGATGGGTGTTCCATGAAGCACTGTTGGCTGCCTGGATGTGCTGCCTTGGCACTGGAATGCCCTGGCACAGTGGCCACCATGGCTACCCCACCTAGGCTGAGCTGCTGAGGCCTGAGGTCTGCTACCAGTGACTCTTTTACCCTGTTTACATGGGATATTGGGAAGGAATTGTTCCCTGTGAGGACGGTGAGGCCCTGGCACAGGGTGCCCAGAGAAGCTGTGGATGTCCCTGGATCCCTGGCAGTGTCCAAGGCCAGGCTGAACAGGGCTTGGAGCAACCTGTGATAGTGGAAAGTGTCCCTGCCCATTGCAGGGGGTGGAATGGAATGGGCTTTAAAATCCAAAGCCATTCCATGATTTTAGTTAGAATCTATTTCCTGGGACCAACACTGAGAATTATAATCCAGAGCTGGGGACCTCCTCTTCCCAGGGGATCAACACATATGGAAGATATCCCCAAGACCACGGACCAGCCATTCCAGAGGGGTTTCCCAACTCTGTTGCTAGCACTAATACATGGTTCAGGTAAAACACAATGTGGCATTAGCGATTACAGGGAATATTTGAATTTTTTAGGAAATCTGATGAGAAGGAGGAGCCCCTACACCACGTTGAGGAGGAAAAGATGTTGCCATGTCCTGTCTTTAATGTGTTCACCCCCTCCCACGCCACATGTCCAACATCTCAGGCCTAAAATCATCAATCAAACCAACAGAGTGAAGGCGGGAGCAGGGCCAAAGTCTTCCCACCGGGATTCTCCACGCTTTGCATTTTGCAAATGTAAAGCCCTCGCCGGTTCAGGGCTTCCAATTAGAGCTGGGCAAATGAAAACCTCAGCTCACTGCCCAATCCTCCACCAAAAATTCAAATAAGGAATGGTTTGGATCAGTGCAAAGTACAGACCATTGATTTTTTTTTTCTCCTCCTCCCAAAATAAACCCTTCTCCTTCCCACCCTGATTAATTTTAGATCCCATGAAATGTTTTATTCAATTGCAGAATGAAATGTCATTTCAGAACATTAGCTGGAATAATATTCCTTTTTAAAAAGTGCCAGAGCAAAGAAGTTCAACTTTTAAGACCTTTCTTTTCCTCCCTGCATGGGTGTAGGAACAAATTTGTTTTCTGATGACAAAAATATAGGATTTTTAAACTTTTGGTGAGCACCCAGTGGGATTTTAAGCCCCTGGAGAAGGGATATGATGGAACCCCAGTGGGGCTGATTTTGCTGGAAGCACAGGTTGGCCAAAATCATCTTCATTCCCCAGAGCTCTCTTCTACTTTCTCTGACTCTACTGACTGCTCTTTAATCAACTATTTAAAACCCAGCTCCGAGACTTCCCATCAATTTCCAAATCTCTCAGACTTTGTGAAAAAAATCAAATAGATCAGGAAAAGGAGCACAGGGGGAAGCCACTGACTGGAATGAGCCAGACTGGAAGGGTGGGATGGGATGTTCCTGGCATGGGGGGATGAGAGAAGTTTGGGGAACGGGCAGTAAATTGATCTTCATGTGTTCTGGGGCCACGCTGCCGTTTCCAGCGTGGCTCTGACGAGCATCGCAGGCGGATCTGGAGGCAGGGTTCTGAGGGGATTAGGAAAGATTTATTTTCCTTTTTTCTGGAGTGAGATGAAAGTGGGGAGGGGGAGGGAGAGGAGAGCAAGGAGTACTACAGAAAGGAACTCATTATTTTTTATCTTTTCCAATGACCTTGTTTATTTTAGTCCTGCATGAAAGCAGCTTCTTTCCTTGAGAAAATTTGGAGATATCTGGAGACTGGGGTTAGTGAGAAAGGGAAAAAAGGGAAAAGGGAGCTGGGGAACTGAAGAAAATTAACAGAATAAATGTAAACTGAGCTGGATAAATGTAAACTGAGCTGGAGAAATACCCACGTGGGCTTGGTGCTGTGATGAAATTCTGTGTCTAGGGGAAATGTTCCCCCTGTCCAAACTGGCCTTAGACACTTCCAGGGATCCAGGGGCAGCCACAGCTCCTCTGGGCAACCTGTGACAGGGCCTCCCTACCCTCACAGGGAAGCATTTCTTCATATATTTAACTTAAATGTTCCCTGTTTCTATTTGAACGTTGCTTCTTGTCCTGTGCCTAAAGATCCTGATAAAGAATCCCTCACTGTCCTCCCTGTAGCCACCTCAGGTCCTGGAAGGTGCTGGGAGGTCTCCACTTCTCCAGGCTGTCCAGAGCTTGTGGGGAGCAGAGCCATCATCAGTGTGACTTCCCTGGCTCCTGCCCAAGATACAACTCCTGAAAGAATTCCCTCAGACCCATTACAAGAGGGATTTTGTTTGGTTTCCCTCTCTTTATTTCAGTGGGCTTTGATTCTGGCTGGGAAGTTGCAGAAGCTCATGGACATGTAGGAATCCCTCCTCAGCCTCCTGGACATTGGACATTCCAATTCTTCCCTGGCACTGGACATTCCCATTGCTCAGGGTTTGAAATGCAGCACCCCATTCATTTAACACTGTTGGGGTATTTTTTTTAATTATTATTTTTTTATTTTTTTTTTCTTTGAGCACCCCGTTCTCCCATTCTCCTCTGCACTGGAATCATCCTCTGGAAGGAGGTGGCTGCACCACAGAGGGAATATCAGGAGAACTTGTGAGGATCCAAAAAGGACAAGCTCTGCCCCAGCTGCTGCTGCCTTTGAGCGGGGAGCAAAGCTCTCCAAATCCACAGGAGATGCCCCAGGACCCTAATAACCCCTCATGGTCCCCATAGTCTCCAAACCAGCAACGTGTCCATGTCCAGCTAATCCTGAAGCTGCATTAAACCAGGGCCATTCCACCTCCAGCTCCTGGTGCTGAAAAAATCCATCCTGAAAAACTCCCAAAGTGTAAGGCCAGCTTGGCAAAAAGCCCCTGGAACAATGGGCAGTGGGCTAATTTTAGATAAAACCAAGCTCTGCTTTAAACCCTCAGCTAGGGTTGGGCTCCCCCGGTTACTCCAGAAATACTCCTGAAAATTCTGCAAATGCTCAATTTGCATAGCTATAAAGGATCATAAATAATTCGAGGTGCTGGGATTTAATTAGCTGACCTATACCAGGGAGGAATTTTGGCCTCATTTATGGAAATCAGACTCCTTCCAGAGGGAGCCCAGGGCATGAAGTGACCATGGAGTTGCTGTGGGAGCAGTCATGGAGAAGGAAGGGATGGGACCCAGCCCGAACTGCAGCTCCTCATCAGTTCAAGCACTAATCAAGGATAATTGAACTTAAGTGCAGCCTCTGGGAGATGTGTTTTCACGATGAGACATCCCAAGGAAGCCCATTTAGCAGCACGGTGATGTTGCCCAGGAAAGTCGTGGCCCTTGGGATGTGCTGAAGGCTCTGCTCTTCAAGCAGCAGAACCCTGATGCCTCCAAATATTGCCTTGCAAAGAGGATCCTGGCTCTTTATCCAGTGCAAATACCAGCCAGGCATGCCTGGGAAGCTCCAGCTAAACTCCAGAGGCTTCAGGTTGGCTTTGATAAGTGTTGTGTTCAGTGGGAAAGCTCCTTCTCTAGATTTAACCCTCAGACTTCAAAAGCAATAAGAAAAGAAAAATCCCATTTTTAAAAATTTTAACCCACTGCTCTGAGCTGCATCTGAAGCCAACTGAAGAGAAAAGGAGTGAGTAAAGGTTGGACTGTGGGGAGCAAAGGCAGGCAAGAGAAAAATGAGATGAAAAGGTCTTTGTAGTAAATGTGCTTCCACAGGAGAATTCCCAGTTGCTGGCCGGGGTCTTGTGTGATCCCTTGGATCCTCCTGGGCTGCCTCTGCTCACGGGGGCGTGCGGATAATCCCAACCCCTGCCCCAAACCACGGCAGCAGGGAGAGGCTTTTAAACCGATTTAACCCTGGCACAGGAGAAAACGCCTTTTTATTTCCAGGGGGAAACAGTGCCAAAGGGCTCCCCTGTGTTCCTGGGCAGATGCAGCCACCACTGCAGGTATTTTACCCTCGCTGAGGCAGGCAGGGCTGTGCCCAGGGCAGTGCCTGGCACTCCAGTGGGATCCCAGCACAGTATCCCACGTTCCAAGCGGTGTCTAAGGCAGCAGGGCTATTATAAATAATTTATTCTCTGGGCAGAGGAGGGAGGAAAAGAGAGCGAGCTTTTAATTAAAATGATATCTTACAGATCAAATAAATATGAATAAGATGCCAAAAACAACTGTATAAATCCCAAACATTCTCCTGTGTTTTAATTATTTGTGTTGATAAAACAAGAGCGGAGGCATTTGGCTCTGCTTGGAGGCTGTGGAGGCGAAAGGTTACACTGGCATTTTTTATGTTCTGTGCAAAGAACAAATGTTTCCGAAGCCCAGATCTGACAAACTATAATTCATATCAGGAATTAAATTGGAATTTAGAGAACAATTGTTAATATTTCAAAGTAATTGTTTAAGAAATTATCATTTTGGTATCTGCCGCAAAAATAATTACCCACCACTAATTTTTCTTTTTCAAAGGCTGCTATTTGCTGGGATAATGTTGGAAAGATGAGGAGTTTGTGCTGGGAGCTATTTATGTAGTTCAAATGAGGAGATAAATAGGAAGGGACTTTCATGTTCCCAGGCAAATGAGTCTGACTAATGTACAGCTTCGAGCTCAAAAGTGGGCCTTAGATTTATTTGGATATTGGGGGAATTTTTTCATGGATGGGATGTGCAAGAAACAGCAGGTGAGAAAATAATCAAAAGCTGTGCATATTAATTAGGAAATGGTCCTCAAATAAACCCTGAGGGCATGGAGAGCCCCTGCCTGCCTGGGGAGAAGTACCAGCATCTTACCTCTCACCTTGGGAAGATTTTGGGGGGGGAAAGGAGCTGCATTCCTACTTCCACTCTTCACAGGGCATCAGTGAATTGGACAGGGGCTGAGAACTTGAATATTTAAAGGATCATGGGAAAAAGGTGGGGTAGAAGGGATCTTAAATACCTGCATCCCACAGCTTGAAGTGGGGTTATCCAAATCCTGTTGCATCCTGCTCCTTCCCACTTTTGTGCTGGTGGGAAATGCATCTTCCTCCCTTTAAACAGAGCTTTCCTCCAGGGATGGAGAGGAAGTGGAGCAGTGGCAGCACCAGGAAAGGTCCATCAGTTCCAAGGAGTTGCTGTGGACTTCTCTGTTCAGACTGAATCTGGCAAAGGGAAACCATTTGCATGAAAACAGTTTCAAGTGCAAAAGGAGGAGTTATTTTCTGGGGTTTGTTAATTTTATTTATTTTTTTTTTGCAGAATTATTACTCTATCTTCAGTGGGAATAATTCCCAGCTGCATTTTGAAATATCTCCCTTCCTGCCACAGTCTTTTTTTAATGGGTGACTTTTTCTCCAAGGAATGCCGATGTCGATGGTAACTTTTAAATTGCACAGGGAGAAGCAGCACTTTTTACCAGGTCTTCTGGGAAAGGCTTTTTGTTACCTCAACCCCCATTTTTTTCCTCTGAATTGTCACCTCTGATACCCTCTGGCTTCCCCAGCCACACTCTGGGCCCCCAGTAAACCTACCCAGTTTTGCTGTTGGCCACTGGGATGTTTTGGCTGAGCCAAAGGTTGGTCCCTCCACCCTGAAGGAGCCAATAAACCTGTCCAGCCACCTCCTGGGTTGGGGAGATCCTTGTGGATGTGTCTTCCAGCCCCTCCATGCTACAACCTCCCCCTTCCCTTTGATCTCCATTCTCCATTGAAGACATTGGTCCATAATGAGGGACACAACTTGACCTTTGCAGATATGGTGCTTAAAGCTTCCTGCACAATGTGGAGGAAGCAAATAATCCCCTTGGATCCAGCTTGTTGTGAGTACCTCTATTCCAAAGCAGATCACAGGAAGATGTTGGTTATCAGCAATTAGCAGAGGGAGCAGGAATTAGGCAGTTTGTGTTTGCCTTGGATGGGGCTGATACCAGAATAACAGATGTCTCTGCCAGGAAGTTTTTCCTTATTATTAAGCCAAAAATTTTCTATTCTTACTTTCACAGAATGGGTTGGGTTGGGTGGGGTTGGGTTGGGTGAGACCTTAAAGTCCCACTCCCTGCAATGGGCAGGGACACTTTCCACTAGCCCAGGCTGCTCCAAGCCCTGTCCAACCTGGCCTTGGGCACTTCCAGGGCTGGGGAAACAACAGCTGCTCTGAGCAACTGTACAAGACTTTCCCTACCCTTTGAGTACGGATTTTCTTCCCAATATCTCACATAACTCAGGCCCTCTCTGCTTCTTCTGCATCTGTGGAGAGACATTAGAAAAAAAAAAAAATTCTTTCCTGCTGTTTATCATCCCTAAATATCAGAACTAACAACCCAGGCTTCCTTTGCTCTTTCCAACCTGCCTCATAAATCATCTCTACACTACTGGGATCATTTCAGAGCTCTTCCCTGCCTTCCCTGGCCATGGGAATGGGCTGCAAATTTCCATGTGGATCAGATCTGAATTAGTTGCCTTAACCCAGAGGCTAAAGAAGGAGTGATTCCTCCCTCCTGCAATGCATTGATTTCATAAAAGCTAAATGCTGTTGGTGTGGGTTTTTTTTTTTCCTCTGATGCAGCACAATAAATTGGTTTTAGTGTTTTCCCTTCTATAAGGTTTGTTATGGGAAAAACAAGGGATGGAATTGGAGAGGAAGAATCCAATCCCTTCCCGGGTAAAACTTGTCCCATCATATATTGGGGTGGTTCCTCTGAGAGTCATCTGCCCATTCCACAGATCTTCCCAGCAGGGTTGTGAGGCAGGATTTGGCCCCTCACAGGTGCCATGTCCCCAACCTGTTTCCCTCAGGAGCACAGCCTGTGGTGGGAGTCCTCTTCAGCTGCAGCCAAGGGCTGGGATTTGCAGCGTTCCTGTTCTCTAAGGGTGCTTGCAGGGATGCCAGGACACACTGCAGATGCCCAAGGAACTTTTCCCACTGGTTTTCCAGCATGAAACACACCCAGCTCCACCTGGGAGCATTCCTTCACATAACCACCCAACTTCCAGTGCGACTTGTTGTTTCTTTGGGTTTGGTTTTTTGTGTTTTTTTGGTTTTTTTTTCTCCTCATAGGCTTTATAATAATGCTAAAAACCAAATGCTAATAATGAACTAATTTGACTGGTGTCATTTTAGACACATGACAGGGAACAAGGGACAGGACAAGTTGTGCCAGGGGAGGTCCAGGCTGGGTACTGGGGAACTTTCTTCACTGAAAGGGTTGTCCAGTCCTGGCACAGCTGCACAGGGCAGTGGTGGAATTGCCATTCCTGGAAGTGTTTAAAAGCCCTGGGGATGTGGCTCCAGGGGACATGTGTCAGTGGCGGCCTTGGCAGTGCTGGGCTGATGGTTAGACTTGAAGGTTTTCCAACCTCAGTTCTTCCATGATTCTACAACCAGGTGGAAAATGAGAGATCAGGATGTGATGAAGGGAGGAACAGGCACAGACACCAAGCTTTCCCTGCTGGAAAAGCTGTGTATTTGCTCTGAGAATACCCCAAAGGAGAGCTGGGTGTTTGTCTGTGCTGCAGAGGGTCCCAGGAGGATCTCTGGGCAGCCAGGGGGGGTGTGGAGATATTGTTGTATCCAGGGGAGCTGCTCCAAGGAAAGAGCTCTAATTAGAGAAAAATATTTGATCTCTGTAGGCCTTTGGTGAAATATCTCAGAAAGGCAGCAGATGTTGCTGAAATAATTTTGTTCAACCGTTCCCCCCTTTTCTCCTTGTTTTATTTTACTTTTTTCTTTTCTTTTTCTTTTTTTCCCGAGGCACATTGGATTAAAATTCAGTAAACAGATCACAGCACTTTATTGAAGGGTGCCGAAAAATTGCTTGAAATCAAAGCTGATGCCTCATGCAAAGCAAAGCACATCCCTTGGCCTTCCCTTTGGAAATCAGAAGTTATCCTGGGAGCTACCAAAGGCTTCCCAAAGCATGTTGTGGCACAGCAAGGACAAGATCCCGGTGTCACCCTGGCTGGCACAGCATCCAGGTCATCTGCACTGTCCTGCCTGGAACCACTCCTTTCCCAGGATTCCCCCTCTCTGATGAGCCAGAAGGGTAAAATCTGTCTTCTTGGCCCTAAAAGAAGCTGTGCATAAATATAGGGCTGCCTAAAGACCCCTCAGAAGGTCTTGTGGAGAGTTCTCCAGGGTAGGTTCAAGAGAGCAGCTTTAGTAGACTTTAGTCATCAAACCAGGTTGGATCTTCAGTTGAAAGAGGCTTGGCATGCCAAAAGTCTCATTTTAGAATATTTTGCAGTCCCCACATTGGCAGCATTAAGCCAGTTCTGAAGTGGTGTCCAGTGACAGACAGTACCATCCACAAGCTCCACTGGACAGGTGGAAAAGTGGAAAAATTATTCTCCTGGTGCAGGGGAGGAAATGAAGTGGGTGCAGAAACATAAAAATCCCAGAATTTCCTGAGCTGGAAGGGATCCATCAGGATTGAGCTCAACTCCTGTCCCTTCACAGGGTGCCCCAACAATCCCACATCCTAAATACCATCCTATAAGCACAGGCAGGTCCATTGAAACAGGGAATAATCACCTTGAATTGTCATTGTCCAGGAATCCACAGAGAACCAGCTACACAGGAAACATCAGTCAGAAACCTTGTTTGGAATATAGAGTCAAAACAAGGGACTTGATGGGTTTGCTTGTCTGGTGTCACCCCAAAAGCATCTGCAGCACCCCTTTGAACCCCACAGGACAGGTCACTTCATGATATTGAGGGTCTCAATGCATCGATCCGTTCAGCAAATGATAAGCAGGGTTTTGCTTTCATCAGGGCGGTGAATATTAATTGATTTGACAGGCTGCAGCTTGGTAAAACAAGAACAGGGGCATCGGGGCATCGCTGTATTAATTAGCCATGGTGGAGCCGCTTTTAGCCGCTTCCGAAGTTTAATCAATATGCTCCACTGGACTCCCCAAAGGCTTATGGAAACAGCCTTTGAAATCCTTTAAATTGTTGCTTCTGTGAGGTTTCAGGCTCTTGGCGTGTTCTTGTTCCGCAGTTTTCCCTCCCTCCTGAAATCCATGGTGACCCACAAGGACTGGTATGGGCAGGATTTCTGATTTGGATCTCCCATTTGCATTCGCCAGAAATAGGAATAAATGAAAGAGATGTTCTGTTTTAGTCCAGTAATAATAATAATGCCAGACACTAATGAGCTGCCCTCTGCTCCCAGTTCCTATCTGCAGTAAATTACCTCCATAGGCTTAGTCTGATGTGAATGGGCACGGCACCATTGAAATCAGGTTTGGCTGGGCCCTCGCACGCTGCTCACCCTTTGATTTAATACAAAGCAAGGCTCGAGCTTGTTAAGACATTTTACTGAGAGGGAGGGAGGAGAAGGCAGGGCTCCAAATAAAGCTGGGAGTGAATTTGTGGAGAGGTGGGGATGGAGGAAACGCAACATTGGGATGGGGAGGGGACGTAGGGAAGGCAGGGATGCTGCTGTGTTCTGAGTACTGGTGTCTTCCAGGAGGTGAAAGGAAAACCAGCTGGAGAGGACACTGGGAGCTTGGGGGCAGCAGGAGGAAAGCAGGAAAGCAGGACTGGACTGGGAGAGAGCAGGAGGGCTGCCCCACCACTGATAAGGTTGCTGGGGACACAAAAAATCCATCAAGGAAGAGCAGCTCACCAGGAAAGGCATCCAGGGAAGGGGATGAGGGCTCATCCTGTAGGGCTTGGGAAGTTAATCTGACCTTTAGAATCTAAGACAGCCCAGGGAGGAGGTGGTATCACCATCACCAGCAGCTTTCCAGGGAGGTTGCACAAGGTGTGAGGAAGAGAGGGCTGTACACCTCTTGCAGAAATGTCCTGGTGTCCTGGTGTCCTGCCTTCCTGGAACCTTTGCCATGGGTTGTGACGAGCTCAGTGCTTGTCCTGAAGCCTCTCACAGGGGACACCTGAGGCCTGAAATCTTTGTTAATAGCACAGAAGCACAAAATTACAGAATTGTAGAATCACAGACTGGTTTGGGCTGGAAGGGACCTTAAAGTTCATCCCATTCCACCCCTGCCACAGGCAGGGACACCTTCCACTGTCCCAGGTTGCTCCAAGCCCTGTCCAACCAGTCCTTGGACACTTCCAGGGTTGGAGAAACCACAGCTGCTCTGGGCAATGATGTCTCTGTCCTTGGCCACCTCTTCAGCAGACCCTGGTGCCTGCTGAGACCTGAAACACATTTTCCTCGAGTTTTCTGACTTTATAATTTGTTGCAGAATTCTGCTGTTTTGGCTTCTCATCCTTTTTCCAGACAAAACCTGCCCAGCTGTGCCCACAGCAGCTTCCCCAGCACACTTCCCCTTGTTCCTTCAGCAATTCCAGTTGTGTGACATCCCGAGGTCACTGCTACAGATGTCACCCCAGAGAGGGGACATGGGGAGACCGAACACTGCTCTCAGGGCCCCAGCACAATTATTCCAATTCCAGAGCCAGTCCTGAGCTGTGCCTGCTGCTGCTGCCACGCAGATTCCCGGCACGAGCACATCCTGCTGTTAATAATGGAAGATCCCCAATCTCTCTAGGGGCAGCGTTCTTTGCTACGGGCAAGGTACTAAATCACAGCTGAAGTTTCTAGGCCAAATTATTTTCACTTTTATTTTTTGAGGAATGAGCTTCCTAAAAAGTGTGAGGGGGATTTTCAGGCCTGCCTACCTTGGCTCACCAGGTGATGGGTAGAGAAGGATCCAGTAGGAGAAGACTTAGACTACCCTAAAATGATGCAACATAGGTGATCAGATGAATTAGGAAAAAATAGGGCTGAAAGGGACCCTGGACTTGTGTGTCCCAGCCCTCTCCAAGGCAGACTTAACCCTTTCCTCATCGCTAACACGGCAGGGCCTGGAAATAGGAACAGGAATAGGAAAACATCCTGTGGCAAAATCTGTGAAGGCACCAGGCAGTTCCCAGGTCTTTCATAGGAACCCAGACTGGTTTGGGTTGGAAGAGACCTTCAAACCTATCCAGTCCCACCCCCCTACCATGTGCAGGGACACCTTCCACTATCCCAGATTGCTCCAAGCCCCATCCCACCTGGCCTTGAACAATTCCAGGCATGGTAACTCCAACACTGCCTTATGACAAGCCTGTTCCAGTGCTTGACAACCCTTTCAGTGGAGAAATTTTCTGTAATTTCCAATCTAAACCTCTTGAGGCCATTCCCTCCCCTCCTGTCCCTGTTCCCTGGGAGCAGAGCCCGACCCCCCCGGCTGTCCCCTCCTGTCAGGGAGCTGTGCAGAGCCACAAGGTTCTCCCTGAGCCTCCTTTTCTCCAGGCTCAGTTCCTTTCCCAGCTCCCTCAGCCTTTCCTGGTGCTCCAGCCCCTTCCCCAGCTCTGTTGAAGATGAAAGGGGGACTGATGACATCCAGGCCAGTGACCCTCTTTCATTCAGATCCCTTGTTCATTCCTTCCCTCCATGGCTTTAACCAGAAAATCAAAGATCTCTGGCACATCTCAGACTCCTCCTCAGTTCTCCCAGCCTTGGCCACCATCCAGTTCTCCCTGTGTTGGGTGGGAATGTCCCACCAGGTCCCCCTTTCCTGTCACATGGATGTGCTGGCTCCAGATGGCTCAAATTCAGTGATGTGGCACAACTGCTCTTTTCCCTGTGGGATGGTGCTTTGGGACACAGTTGAGCCTCCTGGCTGTGGTGATGAAAATCTCTGTGGGTGCTGCCCAAGGTCAGTGCCCCCTGGGCCATGGACAATGCAGGAAATAAGGTTAATAATTTCTGCTGAGGGGGAGGGCTCTGCACACTCAGACATCAATTGATCTGGGACTCCTCCACGGAGGGCCCCAGAGAGGACATTGGAAGGACAGAAGTGTCAGAGTTGAGAAGGACACAGAGGAGGAGAGGGGCTGGAAATGCAGGTTCTGCAGCCAAGGGAGCCTCTGCTGGCTCACTGGGATTTCCCTCTGAGGACTATTGAAGGGTTGAATAGTTCCCTGGCTCCCAGCCCCCAAAGCAAGGGGTGGGATGAGTGGGACAGGGGATGGAGAGGCCAAGGCTGTTCTGCAGGAGAATGTGAAGAGCTGGTTTGGAAATGAGCCCTGTGCAGGCATATTTCTGTCTCCATCACTCCTCCCTCTTACAGGAGACCTGGGAGTGTGAATCCGATCAATACTTGGGATTTGTCCAGAAAATAGAGCAACAAAATACAGGTCCCTTGCCAGAAGAGCTGGGGTTTATCCCAGGGAAGCCATGAGTGGTGCCAGAGGGAAACCTGGGGAATATCTATGGATGTGTGCATCTATGTACACTCACCTGCTTTTGCTCTGCAGCCCTGGGGGCTGCCTGCCCCACACCCTGCTCTTCCCAGCACCCAGTGATGCTCATCCCCATGGGACTGCTGCACACAGAGACCCACCTTGAGTTCTTCCTCTGGGTGAGACAGCATCTTTTGAAAAGGAATCAGCCACACCTTGTGTCATCGTTGGTCTGAAAACTCCAAAGGAAACCCTCCATCAAGCACTGCCACAATCACCTTCCATCTCCCTGCTCCACCTCATTACAAGGAAAATGTGCTAATTAAGGCATGGATGGGAGCAGCAGATGAAGTGCATTGATGAATTGGCACTTAGACAGGGGCTCAGAAATAATAAACTCTTCTCAAGAGCCACCCTAAAAGGGAGGGTTTCTTCTCTGAGGGTATTCTCAGAGAATACCACTGGGACCAGTGGTTTTCCCTCCCTGGAGCTGAGGGTCCCTCACACAGTGGTGTTTGCCATAGGAATGGGGTTTTCTTGGTGGAGACATTCCCAGGATGGGGCTTTCTCTGTGGGGAAACTTTTCCTTTCACATATAAGGAGGGGTTTTTAGTGTGCATGGGGTATTTAAATGGAATTGCACTCTACCCACTTTTAATCTTGTTTTTCAGTCCCATTTCTTTCCTTGTCAGTCATGGCTTTGCTCTGACCATTGCAGAAGCCCTTCAGATTCTGATTTCATTTTTCAGGTCAGGTCCCACTGCGTGAAGGGAGCAGGGACCAGCGAGGGGCAGGAGAAGGGATGTTCCCATTCCCTGACCCCAAATCCCTTTTCCTTTGGGATATCCTAGCACCCTTGGCCACCCCAGGAGTTACCCTGGGCAGCAGGGAGCACCTTCAGTGAAGACCCTCTAAGCCAAAGCTTCAAAAAGAACAGAACAATGCCTATAGAGCACACATCCCCATTTTAAATGTATTTCCATCCCATTTCCAAGCCTTTTTTTGTTTCCTGCATGGCCTTGAGCCAAGACTCTGGGCCTGCCATGCCCACAATTGCTATAGAGTCAGTAAATCCCAGCCCTCCTGTAATGAAAATGCCACTAATGATAAATATTTAAAGGGATGTGATACTTATTTTTGTATTTACTACCCTGAACTTTATGTATTTGGATTTTATTTTATGTATTATGGGGATTCCCTGGGCCTTTTCCCAGCCACACACACAAAAACCCCACAAAGGCTCTCAGAGTGTTGTTGCATTACAAACACACACGGTCCCTACAATTACTGAACTTTAATGCCTGCTGTAATTACTGCCTGCACTTTGCATTAATGCCCGTGGTGATGGAGTGAAGAAGTGTTCAGACACCAAGAGATCCACATCCTGGGGGATTTTCCATGGGGAATCATTCCCTCCCATCTTGTGATTCACTGTTGTGCCTTGTGTGGGGAGACTGAGACTTCCCCGAGCTCTTGGCACCCATGGTTGATGGAAAAGCCACCACGGGAACACTCAGCTGTGCACAACCTGCTGTGTCAGCAGGGAAGTCTCTTCAGTATGATTCTTGCAATTCCACGAGGGAAAAATCAAGGAGAACAGCAGGCACAAGGAGGAGAACGTGAGCATTTACCCACAGGTCTTCTCTTTGTGCTGCCTTCCCCAGGAGAGTGCTGGGGAGCCCTGGGAGCTCATCCCACTGCAGAGGGACCTGTCCCGGGCTTGTCCTGCTCCTCCTGGGTGTCAGCCCCACTCCAGAAGCAGGGACAGGATTTAGGGATGTTCAACATATCCACATGGACACAGCTGCCAGGGAACTGGGCATCTCCTGCAGCAGCAAATTCCCCAGGTGTTTGCATCTGGCAGCCTTGGCTGAGCCCCACATCCCGTTTTCCCTTCAAGGAGTGGGGAAAAATGAAAGGAGGAGTTAATTGGCCTGATTGGACTTTGCTGAAAAAGTTTCAAAGGAGAGGAAAAGAAAGTGCTGAGGCAGCTCCTTTCTGTGTCTTTGAACTTTAGGCTTTGAAAAGAGATGGGGAAAATCTTAAAGAATTAACGAGGACTACAGGGAAATTATTGAGGAGGAACTTTCAGTGCTCCCAGCTTGGAAAGAAATAAAAAAACTCCACCTTTATATAGAAATATATATACAGATATAGAGATATTTGCATGCACGTGGATGTGAGAGTGTGACCCCTTCACCCAGTCGTTCATCTTTGTCTCTCTGATTTGATTTTAATGATTTTTATGAATTATTTGATTTGTTTCCATGGTGCCTGGGAAGGGCAAGAGCTTCTGTTCTCCCACATCAGGAGCTCTGGAAAGGCAGAGGCTGCTCAGCCAAGGCCTTGGGTTTGCCACCACTCTGGCAACGTTTGTGGAATCTTGGCCTGGACAAGAATTATTCTCTTTCCAGGAAATGGAAACTTTTTTTTTCTTTTTTTTTTTCAGTCAAAAAAAGCCTCAAGATAAATATTCTTGGATGAAAACCTATAAAAAGCTCAGACTGACAAACTATTTTTTTAGGCACCTCTTTTTCTCCCAACAAGAATATATCTGTCAAGAGAAACAGATGTTCTCGATGAAAAACCCTCTTTAATTACAACTCTGTCAAAAAACCTGCAGACAGATTTCTCTTTTTTCCCTCAAGCCCATTAAAACGCATGTGAATGGCCAAGGTTTGAAAGCCATGGCTCCTCTTGTAATATAATATTTAAATAAAACATTTCCCCATTAAGCTAAGAACCAGCAAAGCCACAAGGCAAAACTCTCAGACAAATCCAAGCTTTAGGTTTGCTTTTATAAAATGAGGTGTTGAGCTTAAACCTGAGATTTGCATGGCCTGAAGTGCTGGGGTGGTTTTGGGGCCCTGAACAACCTGGGTTTCTTATGCGGTCAGGTGAGCTGAATCCCCCTCTCCAAAGTTTAGGACTCCTGCCAATCAAGCCAAATATTTACATTAAAAACTCCTAGTTGAAGGTCTGGCCATTAGCCAGCAGTTTCTTCAAGCCTCACGTTATTCCATCACTAAATCTCACTGTGTGCCCAGTAAATATTTTCTTTAGTAAATACATGAAAGCCTGACTGGAAGCTTTCCCTTTCCCCCCTTGCAGAGGATGGCAATGTGACATAAATGTTAAAAGAGGTTTCTCCAGCACAGAATTCCCCGAGGCTGACACGCCACGACTTATCCAGGGGAATAAAGTTCTGCTGGAGAGACTGGCAGGAATGCAAGGTTGATATTTCTTTATTTATTGGTTACAGTAATTGGGTAGAACATGGCTGAGTAGCTGGAGGAAAATAATCAATAGTTCTTGTCCGCTAATGAATGATTTTTCAGCAGTCGCTGGTGTAAATAGGTTTCATTAAAACAGCAAATCCTCCCAAACAAGAAAATTAACGAGGGCTTATGAAACCTATGAAATTGCACAGGTCTGAATGGCTGACAGCCATGACAAATATCTGCTATTGTTGGGGCTGGGAAGCAGGTTTTCGCTTCAATTTTCACTCTTGTCGCTTAAATAATATCAATAATTAGCAAATGCATTATGCCTTTCCCAGAAATCTTCCAGAACGAAACGTGTTGGCCCCAACTCAAGACAATGTCCTGTTCCTCAGCAACCTCCACGTGCCTGGGCTCAGTACCTGCCAAATCCATGCCCTGTAACTGTGCCAATAAATTGGGAATTTTAGGAGTCGAGCCCTCAGACTCACCCATTTCAAAAGAAAGGGACTGGGCATGATGCAGCTATTGCTTTTCTTGATTTCTGGGAATAAAAGGATGTGAAACCAGTCTTCCACTGAGGGGTTCCATCCCAGCAAGTTGTGGAGTAAGGCAGAGGGAAAAACCTGGAAATCTGCACCAGTGCTGCTGGAGGATCCTGGGGTCAAAAGAGGGTGGGGTTTAAGAACTAGGACTGGATGGTGCTGCTAATTTTGGTATTTGTCTCAAACAGTTAACTCTGTTTCTCCCATCCAAAGAGGAAAGCTCAAAAAAAGTGATTTGTCTTGGCCAGCCTGGAGCAGGACTCCCTATGCCCCCGAGGAAAGGGAAACTCTTCAGCTGCAGCTCCAAAGACCAAAACCCCAAAGCCACTTTGTAGAAAGTTTTAAAACACCTTTCCTCAACTTTCCAGTTACTGCTGGAAGGGTCAGGGCTCTCAGGAGCACAAGGGAGATTTTTGCAAGTGGCAAAGCACTCCTTCTCCTTCTCCTTCTCCTTCTCCTTCTCCTTCTCCTTCTCCTTCTCCTTCTCCTTCTCCTTCTCCTTCTCCTTCTCCTTCTCCTTCTCCTTCTCCTTCTCCTTCTCCTTCTCCTTCTCCTTCTCCTTCTCCTTCTCCTTCTCCTTCTCCTTCTCCCTCTTCCCAGTGTCCTTCTCCTTCATCTCCCCTTTCCCCTTTCCCCTTTCCCCCTTCCCCTTTCTCCTTTCCCCCTTTTTCCCTTCCCTTCTCATTTTCTGTTTCCCTGCATCCCCCTGGATCTGCTCCTCCCTTTGCCCTTTTCTCCCTCTCCATTCCCACCCCACCCTGATGGAGAAGGCTCTCGGGGGCAGGATCAGCTTTAGGCACCATGTCTGTGCAAGCAGCACAGACCAGAATCCATAATTTGATGGCAAATTGTGCTGGTAATCTCCCTCCGAGGGAGTTGTTCCCATTTTTCATGGTGGTGAGTCCTTTAGGGATGTGGATGAAAAGAGAAAGTGTTTCATTTGCTCTTTGGGAGCTAGAGCTATAGATCAAGGCCCAGCTCATTCCCCAAAGAGCAGAAATGTTTTTTTTCAGGCAAGAATTGAGGCTCTCCCCAGTGAAAACTAAAACAGTTATCTGCACTTTCATCCACAGGTCAGCAGCAGAGATTTTTCTCCCAAAGCTGGATAAATCCAGGCTGTTAGTGCCTTTCCTTCCCATTCTCCTTAGCTGTTCCATTTTATTTCATGAGGGGTGAGGCCCAAGCAAACACTTCTCCTGACTTTGTCCTTGTCTGCTTGTAGGCACTGCCCAAACTTGTGGCTGATGCTCTGTACCTGAGCATCTTTGGTGCCTGGGATGTTCCTCTGTGCACCATGGTCTGGATACAAATGCCTGGGAGCTGGAATGGGAAAGGCTGAACAATCCCTGAGAATTCAGAGCATGCCCTACAGCCCGGGTGGAGATGGAGCCTGTTCTCTCTCATGAAGGCAGTGGTGGCCTCCCACCCATCAGAACTTTTAGGAGTGTCTTCTCTTCAGTGTCCTGCTGCATTCATCTTCTGCTCCCCTTGGGCTGATTTTGGGAGATATTGACCTCTCCATCTTATTTTGGAATGCACTTGGAATTGTAGATGTGCTGCTTAGGCACATGGTTTAGTGGTGGGCCTGGCAGTGCCGGGTTAGTGGTTGGAATCAATGATTCCAGAGGACTTTTCCAAGCCCCATGATTCCATGAGAGCTCCCCAGTGCCCACCCAAATGGGCACAAATTTGTGGGCAGCCAGCAGAGCTCTGGGGCTGTGTTGGGGTACCAAGGAGATTTGGTAAACCTCAGTGGTTCAGGCTCAGCTCTGTGAGGAGATTGCTTTGCCATGAGACATCCCAGCACTGGCACTTCCCAGCATTGCATAGCAAGTTTAATTCCGGACCTGGGGATTTGGGAAGGTGCAAGTCAAAGCTGGACAAATATCCCAGCCTGTTTTCACCACACCAACCCCAGCACCTGGAAACCCAGCCAAAGATTCTAGCTGGAACTGAGGCATGGCTGGAGCACAAGGAATGTGCTTGCTCTTGGCTCTGCTGCAGGAATCCACTTCCCAGCTACTTGCCAGTCCCTTCCCCTCCACCCCTCCAGAGCACCATGAAGCATCTAAGACCCAAAAATGCCATTCAAGTGACCACAGCCAGAGCCTCATGGACTTAACTTTGGACTTATTTGACCTTGTCTTTGTTTCACCATCATGGACAGTCTTGGCTACCAACCCTGTCCCTGTCCCCACTCCACTCACCTGGTACAGGTGCCTTGGGACTGGGCTGTTTGTGTGGTCTGAGTCCAGTATCTCCACAGATAAGAGGTTTCCAAAGCCATACTGCCCTCCCTTGTCCGTGATCCTTGTGGTCGTAAATCCTAGAACTCTGTCACCAAGAGTGATTGAGGTTGTCTGGCTCTATCTGGACTAATTTCTTCCTTCTGAGCCCAGGAAGTCCTGGCAGAGATCATCATCTGCTCAGGAGCCATGCTCAGGATGAAATCCTTCCCTCTTGGAGATACTCAGCAGTGTCTGTAAGCCACCAACTTATACCTACATTCCCATGTTCCTCCTTCCCTGCAGTGCCCCGACCCTGATCCTAACCCTTTATCCCAACATCACATCTGTTTGCTCTGCTGCAAGAAATGGAGAGCTGGATTGAAATTTGGAGGCTCAGCAGCTCCTCTCACACCCATGGCCTTGCCCTTTCCATCCCATCAGGGAAAGCTCCCAAATTCCCATGGCCCTGCCGGGCTTTTCCTGCTGGCACCTGGAGAGCTGCTATGCCCAAACTGTGGGATGAATGAGCTTTTCCTGGGAGAAATCCCCTCTGCAGTGTCCCCCGTTCCCCCAGCCCCTCACAGCTGAGCATGAAGTGTGTTTTATTGTTTGTCACCCGATGCACTTGAAAAAATTACACAAATCCATCAAAGTAATGAATCTTCTCAGCAGAGGCAAACAGACAGAGACAGGCAGGCACTGAGCTGAGCCCAGGCAGCTTTCAAAATTAATACCACAGAAATTGTGCCCTTTTGCTATCCTTTTGGAGCTGGCTGCCTGGTCGGGGTGAGGGGACATGCAGGTGACAGGTTTCCACAGGGGACATGTCCTCCTCCAAGTCCTGTCACCCTCCTGGTGTCCCATGACAGCAGCATCTGGCAGCTGCAGGAATGATGGAGCAACACCACAGGTGATGCTGCCTTACACTGATGAGTGCAGACAGGGCACTTAGGGAACAGCTGGATTTTTGGGAGTGCCAAAGCCTCATCCCCTTCCTCCAGCCAGCCTTAAGTGGCTCCCTGCAGCCCTCTGGGCTCTCCCTCCAGTTTATCTGTGTCTGAGCAAGCTCCTGAAGTCCTGAAGGGAGAGGCTGCTGTTGCTGCCAGGCCTGTGCATGGCTTGTCACATCCTGGGCTCCATAAATAATAAATTGTGGTGTTCCTGGCTCCTCCAAGCTTTCATTTTGTTTCCAGGGGCAATATATCTACCTGTCTATCTATTTCTGTATGTATGTTTTGTGTGTGTGTATAAAGAGAGACATGGATATACAAATACACAGATTTGAAGCTTGATGATCTTGGAGGCCTTTTACAAACTTAATAATTTTATGCTGTTTCATTTAACATGTCTTGTTCATTATATGATATTTCAGGTATATATTGCCACTCTATGGGCTCAAAGGGGACAGGTCTGAGACCACTGTGCAGGATGGTTTTGTACTAAGTGCATCCCAGCTCCTCTGCTCCTGTTCCACCCCTACATCCACACCCACATCCCAATTAAATCCCATCACTCTGTATTTACTCCCTCTTCTGAGGCCCCAGCCCTTCAGTCCAGATGTTGCAATGAGAAGATACTCCTAACTGTTTTATTTGTTTTTGTTTTTCCCCAAAAAAACCTGCCATGGATAAAAATAAAATAATTGGACTGTTGCATTTCACCAAGGATCAGGATCCTGCTCCTTCAGCCAAGCACAAGGAAGGAAAGCAGCAGAAAGCAAATTGCTCTGGAGCACCAGAATCCCTCTGTTGTTCCAACCTCTCCCATCCTGGGGGGATTTTAATATTTATTAGTCCACAAAGCAGCTGCTGCACCAGTGCCTGCAGGGCCTGCCCTTGCCCTGAGGAGAGGAGTGGGGATGGAGAGTGGGAAGGAAGACGGATGGATCCGGAATTGTCTCCAATTTATGGGGCTCCGTGATTCCTGCCACCATACGTCTCTGGGAAATGACACCACTACTTCAGGAGCAGAGATTAATCTGAGCTGGCAGGAGAAGGACAAAACAAATCATCCACTGCAGGAATCTCATTCGGGGCCTGTTGGGAAGAGCCCTGGGATGAATGGCTTTTGGAAAGGCCACACCAGCACATGGATTTTCCCCCTTTTCTCTGTTGTCTTTCAGGTTGAGGTCTGTAAGCTGGGGAGGTGGAGGCAATCCTGGGGTGCTTTTGGCTGCACAGGAGTTGTTGCTCCACACAAAACACCTGGGAGCTGCAGGGATGGGAAAGGTTGGGGCTGGACAAAACTCAGAGCTGGGATGGGAGAGCATGGAGAGCTGGAAGCTGAAAATCCACGGTGATCTGTCTGCACAGGGAGAGGTGGGATCACCCTGATGTCATCAAAGCCTCTTTATTAACCATGAGGACAAGGATCAGGTTGGGAAGAAGGGGTTGACATCCTCTGGAATTACAAAAAACTCTGGAGGAGATGGGTGCACATCCTGTACCACCATGGCTGGGGGACCAGTGGGTTGCAGACAGACATCCAGCCATTGGAATTGGGAACTCTAGGACCAGCTGCTGCACCTTCACCACCACAGCACCACCTGAGGCAGTTTCTACCCCCTGAGACTTGAATGCTGAGACTCTCCTGAAAGGGCCCAGCTGGGCACCATCCCATCCAACCACAGCAAAACCCATCCTTTAGGGTAAAAAAGCACAAATCCTGGAACTGGGAGAAGTGAGCAAGGTGATGGCAGCCTGCAAACCCAGCTGGGGATCTGCAGCAATCCCTGCAGACTTTCCCTTTCCTTACTCCATCAAATCTAACCCAGTGCCACTGCAAACAGCTCTCATCCTTCCCAAGGAGTCCAGCAGGTCAGGACTAATACCAGCACAATTCCAGATGTATCTCAGATTGATACAGAATCGATTGGATTGATTTTTTTTTAAGGTGCAGCCTTGGAATAGCTGAGACTGGAAGGTGCAGCTCAGCTTGTACTTCCCCAAAACAATTTGTCAGGCCCCACTGTAGGAGCCTAATGACGGCTGTAATTTATGGCTGACACAACATATTTATCACCTCAGCATCCTCTCCTCTTCCTTCTCTCCCTCTGCCTCGTTAGGGATGGCATCAATAATGTTTATTGTAGCTTTTAATTTTTTATTGTTGCTATTCTTACCTGTGCTGCAGGAGATGAAGAAAGGCATTAGAGCAGGCAGAGCCTTTGAGCTGTGTTCCAGGGGAAATTATAGATTTAGGATTTGGGAAATCCTTCTGGAATTTCACATGCAGTGAGTGAGGGGAAAATTGGGTGTTCTTCCCAAAAACTCACCCTCCCATTCCCACTGACTCTGTGGATGCTCAGACCTCGGCTCTCTCACATTGTGGAATTTCCTCCAAAATCCCCCAAAACTGTGCTTCAGGCCCGACACCCTCATGCCAGGCAGCTCCCATGATTTCGTTTTGCTCGTTTTGCTGCTCAGTTTGCAGACACGCAGCCTTGCCATGGAGACACCTCGGAGTCAGAGGGATTTCCTTGGGATTTCCCTCTGCCCCTTGCCAGCAGAGCTCTCATTCCTTGGGAGATGTTTGCATTTCACAGCTTCTTTTCACACCTGGTAAGTGATGCCCCGGTTGTGGTTGATGTATGTGTGTGTGTGTCCAGGCAGTTTCTCCTTTGCAGGAAATTTTTGGCTGCCTCTACTTGAATATTCTGGTGTTTGGAGTGGCTGACACATTCCTTGTGAGGAATGAAGAATTTATTCCAGCTACTTCATCCACACCCGATGCCAAGCAGCCCCTGGGTGCCCCAGCTCTGCTCCCAACCCCATTTACAGAGTAGGGGCACCAAGTTGTGTCCCTAAAAATACCTGAAATGCATCCCACCTTGAATTTTCCCTTTCCCGCCCTCCACATTTCCTTCCTATTTATCCTTGAGGGAAGAGGTTACAGTGGGTTTTGAAGCCCCCTAAACTGCCAGAACCAGGCTGAATAGGCTTACACCAACCTGGCATAGTGGAAGGTTTCCCTGCCATGGCAGGGGGTGGAACTAGACAGTAATTAAGGTCTCTTCTAACCCAAATCATTCTGGGATTTTACAATCAACAGTTCCCAAAGGGGAATTTTTTTCTCCTCCAACTCTTTCCAGACATGAATAATTCCCAATTCAATGGTTGTTTTAGCATCATTACAGGAGCCTCTCAGACGAGTTGGTCGTTTACAGATTAGACAGACATTGCTTACATTGTTCATAACCGATTATGGGATTGACAGTTTGGCTTCCACCCA
The DNA here is from genome assembly GCF_963662255.1 of Cinclus cinclus. NCBI lineage: Eukaryota > Metazoa > Chordata > Aves > Passeriformes > Cinclidae > Cinclus > Cinclus cinclus. The sequence continues at coordinate 20,672,294 of NC_085055.1, forward strand.
AAATCCAGAGTCCCAGTTTAGCCTAATTGGAACAGAACAGCACAGCAGGCTGGGGGAGGGGAGAGTGGCTGCTGACAATTTAGTTAACGTTGATTTTATTGATCCCTGAAAAGCCTCTGATGTTGCAGGTTCCTCTTTATAGGGCAATAAAGTTTATAGCTGGGATTGTCCCGGGGGAATAACAGCTCCGTGTCTCCAGCTGCTCGCAGGTGATCACTGCCAGCCCCAGTTTGCTGAGGAATAATCAGGATCCAAACCAAAAAAAAAAAAAAAAAAAAAAAAAAAAAAAAAAAAAAAAAAAAAAAACAAAAAAACCACCAAAATTCTGTTCTGGTCTTGGAATGAAAATGTCAGAAATACAACGATGACCAAATTAAAAGACAATCCCTCCCAAATGTAGGATTATTGTGTTTAAAAAGCCTTTTAATTATTCTAATTCTACTAGAACTCTATTATTCTATTCTATTCTATTCTATTCTATTCTATTCTATTCTATTCTATTCTATTCTATTCTATTCCCCTTGTTTTCTTTCATTCTGTTTGATTTCATTCCCATTCTTCTGTCTGCTTCTTCTATTTCTTCCTTCTTATTTTGTCCCACAAATTGTTGCAATTGCTGCTATCCACCTTTAACACGTTCCCAGCCTTTCTTGTATTCATTCTCATGAGACTTCTCTAATGTAGCCTGGGATCCTTCTCAGATTTGGTCTTGAATTTGTGCCTCTAAAAGCACAAAAAAGGTCTTTTTTTTTTTTTTTTGAGAGCAATAAAAGATAAATATGGAAGGTGCAAGATAGATCCTGGATCCAGCACTAGTGGTGGAGCACTGAAGTTTTGGTCAGATCCATGGGCCCTGGCTGCTAAAATTCCAATTAAAGGCACCTCCTGTGGCACAGGAGGGATAGCTGGAGCAGAGGTGGCCTTCAGACACGCAGCAAAGGCACCAGCAAAGCAAATATTTGAGTAAGTCCGAAGCAGGCAGGGGTCTGAGTGGTTTTCCCCTCCCAAGCCTTTGCTCTGAGCCTCTGACCGATGGATTCTCCCTGATGTGCTGGCAGAGCTCTGGTTCCAGGCCTGTGGCTTTGAGCTCATTTGTCAAACACAGGGATCTCTATGAAAGGCTGTTAGCAGAGCATTTACTTCCCATTCCTCATCCTCTGCTGTCATCACCTCCCAAGATTAATTAAGGAAAAAAGAAAAGACATCTTGTCTCTCCTTTGTTTCCCCATTCCTTGCATTTTTTAACAGCCCCTTTCTCTCCATTCGTGTCCTCTCGATACTGCTGGGGAGCAAACCAAGCAAAACCCAATCCTTCCCTCTTTCTTCTTGTGGTTAACATATCAATTTTTTCTGCCTCTCTGTAGGTGGAAGGGGCTGGTTGAGCTTTGTCCAGGACATCAATTCTCTTCTAAGGCCTCAGGTGCTAAAACTAAGCCAAGGAAGATCCAAAATCCATTGATTTAAGATTGCTTGAAGTGCTTGTTGCAGACTTATAGCCCCAGGGTTGGTGTCCTGTCCCTGAGTCTCTTCAAGGGTCACCCGATGCCATCAGTCCTGCTCCCCGTGGGAAAGATGGGGGGGTTTGCTCATGTGTGTGCTCCTTGCCCCACTTCCCTCTGTTAGAAACCATAACCTGTGCTTATCCTGGCGCCATGGGCTTTTCCATGGCCATTCCCAATAGTCCTATTTTGTTTTCATCCTGGTCCCAGCTGTGTGAGTGAATTATGGTTAAAACCAGAGCCACTCTGGTTCTGCCACCTTCCCAGCCCTGCTCCATCCTTCCCTTCTTGATCCCCATGTTCCCCTTATCCCAGCCCCAGTGACCTCCATCCTAGGAGACTCCTTTCCACCCCTTTATTCAGTGTGGTGTCATACAGAGGTTTAGTTGAGGTTTCATTCTCCCAGTCTGACCAGTTTCCCCAGTGCTGGCTGTTCCATAGCTGTGGGTACCTGGATGCTCCCACGGGATGATGCCACCAGTCCCTGTTAGTGGCAGGTGGGGGAGGAGCTGGGTCATTGCTGATCCATAAAACCTGAATGGAAACCTGCAGGAAGGTGGGTGAGCTGTCAGGCAGCTGGCGCTCCCTTCCCTCAGGGATTTGGGGATTTGCCATCTGCTCTCCTGTGCATTCCCAAAGCTCAGCCCTGATGTGAGTCAGCCGAGGAAGAGGAGGAAAACCCAGCCAGCTCTGGCTCTGCCTTTGTCACGGTGGCTCCCAAATGCCACCCTCGCTGACGTGTGTGACAATGGGAGACACCCCTGCCCTGTGTCACCTAACCCATGTCACCCATGTCACAGTGGTGGCTCTGGCTCCATGCACCTGCAGGAGAGAATGAAAACCCTTTTTCCTTTCTCTCTGCTCTCCCAGCAACTCATCCTAAATTCATACATCCCAACCAAAGTCTGTCCCTGCTTTTCCTGGACTTCCCTACTCTGCAGGAGCACAACTCCCATGATTTTTGAAGCCATCCATCACCGCCATCTCCACAACCCCAAGCCACACACGGAATGAAGACGTGGAGCAGCAGCTCCTCAGCTGGTGTAAATCAACACCGATCTCCCCCCGTCGGCAGAGTTAAAGTTCCACCCAGCCAGGGAGGGAACCCAAAACGCAGCTCGTTGGAGCAAAAGAAGTTTCGGCAGTAATTAGATCTGGAGCATGATTACCCAAAGGGAAACGCAAAACAAATGTGGGTGACAGATATTTCCAGGATAACTGGAGTTATTAATGCTTTTCTCCAACAGTGACAGGCACAGGGGATTAGTAGTGCCTGAAAAAGTCTGGTTTAGTGTGGGAAAAACTGAGGGCTGGAAATGAAGCAAGGAGGAGGCCATCTGCTGCTCGGTGAGCTCGCGGGGCCCTGCGAGGAAAGCTGCAGCCAAAACAACAAAAGGCAACGATGGGAGGCATATGTGAGGAAAAACACCGACCTGTTGCTCCTAAGTTTCCAGTTAAAAAGGGAAAAAAAAAAAAAAAAAAAGAAGGAACCTGTTATTTGCTGCACGAGCTCCCCTGGAATTAGTGACCCTGGCACTGCTGAGCAGAGCTGGGGATGTTTCCAATTAAAGCTGTTCCTTCCTGCTGGCTTGGGTTGGGTTATTTGGGTGGGAGTGGGAAGGACCAGCCTTCCCTCTGTCATGAATGAGGGATTTAGGGATGCTCAAAGAATCACCATCGTTAGCAAAAAGACTTTTAAGATGAATTTATAAAAGTACAACAAAGTGCAATGACAGAGTTGCTCCATTACTTACTGCATGGATACAAGGGAAAAATTATGTAGAATGGAGCCAAAATGATTTACACAGAGCCTGGAGGTGCAAAAGGGTAAAGAGACCCTCCCACTGAGCCATGGGGTTCAGAGTACAACCTCTCGCTTTGTAAACTCCTGATGGAGCTAAAACATGGCTAAGCCCAACCTTAGTTCCAGTCTTGGACAACAGTTTAGGTCGACAGGAACTGGATTTCTGTGGTATTGAGTCACCCTCTACGAGCAGCTTACCATGGATCTGGGAGCACGGAATCTCTCTGACTGGGGAAAGGAAGGATTTCTCAGTCCAGGTGGGGAATCTCAAACCTTGAGAGGCATCCCAGCTCTAGTGGAGAGTCACTGGTGTGCAGTCAGCTGCAAAGTGGAGAGAACTGGAGTTAGAGTCATCCAAAGATCTGTCACTGATAGAGAGGTCTCTCAGCCTCAAGGAGCAGCCAGGAATGTCCCATGTCAAGGGGAGATCCTGCCCATGGTCAGGATCCATGCTCCTGCTCTCCCAGCAGAGCTCAGGAGAGATCACCTAGATGGCCAAAATTGTGGGATAAAGTGGTTGGCTGGTAGCCAGACTGGACACAGTGGGAAGGGTGTGCACGAGACTCCTTGAGCCCACAGGGTCCTTTGCTTCTTGAGAAATGAATCTTGGAAAAGCCACCGCTGTTCCTGTGATAATCGCAGGATTGGGGATCCAAGCTCTTAAGCACCAATATTTTCTGGGTCTTTCTCCCTCTTTGGGGGCTTCCTAAAGGAATTCTTGGCCCCATTTGGAGCCTGTACCAAGGTACTGCTGGTTGGGTTGAGGGGGTTGAGTGCATCTCACACCCTCTACACTCCAGAGGTGCCCATCCCTTTGTCCAGACCTTCCTCTCCACAGGAGATGTGCTCCTTCCAGCAAGGAGAGGGGACGAAAAGGCATGAGCTGGCCCCTGTGTCCTACTGCACAGCTTGGGCAAGCAGCCATGAGCTGTGTGGGCTGGGAATGGTTTGGGAATGCCATGGACTAACCCACCCTAGGGTTTGTTTTTGGGTGTGTGCACTTAATCCAAACTGCTCCAAGAGAATCCTTCTGCAGTGTGGATACCCCAAACCAGATGTGCTCCCTCAAACCCCTCCAACCCTTTTAAAAATAAAAATCTGCAAGAAAATAGGGCTAAAACAACATTTAAATGGGGGAATGGCTGTCTTTTTTCTTCTTTTTTTCTTCTAAAATAAGGAGTGCTGACACCTAGGAAGTGCCAAGATGAATTTCTAACGGGGTTGTTTGTCACTATACATAAAACAATTTGTTTTCTGCTCTGTGCTCCCCACTGGTGTTGGAAAGAACCTGGTAAACTCCACCCAGTCCCAGCCAGATGCTTCAGGGAAAGCTCAAAATACCTTTACAGCAGGGGGATAACCTCACCATAATTAAAACAGAAATTTTAGCTAACATTCAGGGATTTAATAGACAATCCAAAATGCACATTAAGGCTGCTGACCACAACCTGCTGCAAAGCCACCAATAGTTTCATTTTCCTAAGGATTTGAAGCACTGGGAAGCTCCCCAGATGAGAACAGACTTGTGGCTCTGCTGAGACCAGTCTAACTCAGGTTTAAAGCCCATCTGCACCGATCCAGCCTTCCTGTGGGAAGTGGGAGTCCATCCCCCAGGCCTGTGGGGAGGGAAGGACACCCTGGCTTGGCTGACGAGGTGAGGAGAGGATGTGAGGAGCTCCTGGGGAGGTGGGAATTGTCACAGCTCCGGGCAGCACCAGCACTTCCCATGTGGCCAAAGGCAGGGGAATGCATAAATGAGAGGGAGGGAACATCCCACTGGGCTCTGCAGCTGCCACCTGGAGCTGGATGTCTCTTGAGACCTGTAATTTTAGGTAGTCCTAACTGGACTTTGCCCTTTACCAGTAACCACCAGTAGCAGAGATCCCCACCTGCCACAGGGCCACATCCCACAGGATGTCTGTGTTCCAGCCTTTTGAGGCATTTATTTGGATTTTTTTACAACAAATCTCGGCCTGTCACAAATGGTCAGTGTTGGTGTTCTGGTTCTCTGCAGGATACCTGGCCTGGAAATATGGGAAGATAGCACCAGCAGGTTCCCACCTGGCAGCTGGGCTGGCTTTCACAGGACCTCCTGGACAAGAAAATGGATTTAAAGAGTGACCCTTATCTGCTCTCTGTACTTTGAACAGGCCTTGGTAATCCCTCCAGGTATCCAGGAGATGCCAAAACCTGGGCTCAAAGAAAAGCAGAACTGTCTTCTATTCAGTAGAAGCCAAACACCTTATGAGCAATATCCAGAAATTCCCAAACTCCAACACCACATCGCTGAGAAGGACAGCCAGAAAAACTCCCTTTCCCCAAGTCTGGGAATTGTTTTTGTTCATGGCTGGCAAAATCCTCCTGTTGTTGCTTCCTAGCAGAGTATTTTATTAAACCCAGGAATTCCTCCCTGTCCCCACTTTGGAAAATTGTGCTGTTCCTTTTCTTGACCTGAACACTAAAAGGCTTTGGCTAGAAGATAACCAAACACAGAGGATGGGGAGTGTAAACCTCTGGAATGCTGCCCTGGTGTGGCTCTTCCTGAACCCAAAAAAATCCCCCCAAACTTCTCAGTTTCCTCAATATCCTGAGAGAGACAACTCAGCTGGAAAGATGCATCCCAGGTAGGAGCTCCTGGAATTCTTCCCATGTGAAAAGCAGATATTTATTTAAAGATGGGACTGGATCAAAATAGACATGAGGAAATGCCAAAATATTCCTTAAGTAGGAAGAGGAAGGAATACAGTTGTCTCTCTACCCTGTGAATGAATAACTTACACCCCTGGGAGAAGCAGGAGTGGGAATGGACCAAGCGAAATCAGTTCTGCTCCGTCAGTGTTGACAGAAGGGAATAGCTCCTCCTGCCTTGGCCAGAATGGATTCAGGCAGAGTAAACTGAGAACTGCAGGAGCAGGCAGCAAAGGAAAACAGAGGAGATTGCTTGGAAAACACGAGGCGGGAGAATGAATGCTGAGGGCATGCATGTGCCTAAATGTGGTCATGGGGAAATGGAGCATCCTGACTGAAGTGAGAGCAGAAACCAGTGCTGATGGTGCCACTCTCCCTCTGGAATACAAAGGAGCCACTGACTTCAGTGAATTTACTCCTGAAGCCCCAATTTTGAATGGCTGAAATTAGAGAACAAGGCTGGGAAAAGATGATTTTTAAGGTCCTTTCCAACCCAAACCTTTCAGTGGTTCTATGCTGTGGGAATGACTTGTGGCAGACCAGGAGAATATGAGGAATTAAAATATTTTAATTCCTGCTCGACATCATCCAAGAACTGCTTCCCAACAGAGGATGCATGCTGGGGAGGCTGGCAGCATTTAGGATTTGTTTGCAAATTACAGCTGAAACCTAGGACTGAATTTTGATGCATAAAGATTTGGATACTCTTGCCAATTCCCATGATAATGCCTTGATTTACTGGTTCTTTCCTAAAGACAAATGTGAGATAACTTCAATAGGCAAAGTTGGCCTCGACTGCCACTTTCAAAAATACTTGAAAAGAGACTTAAATTAGGGGGAGAAAATGCAGAAAGTTCTCTAAAAAGGGGCAGAATAAATTTAGAAATCAGCTTCAGAACTGGCGGGATACTGCAAATGTCTAAAACTAAAAATAGAGGGGAACAGATGATTGGTTTTTTTCCCTCCTTGATCAATTTCTCTCTTTTTTTCTCTCTTCACATTGGGGTCCTCTCTAAGTTTACACCGAGCCCACAAGCCTGTGCCTGGTAAACATTTTTGGTGTTATTTTTGTCTAAGTGACAGGCCTGAGTGGCATCCAAGCACAACCAAAACAAACTCAAGTATGCCAGAGCAGCATGAGCACCAAAAAACCTCAGAGCAAGCTGGGAGCGATGTCACTGCAATTCCATCCTGTGGGATTGTCACCTGCATGAGGTCCCTGAACAACAAAGCCTCTGGGGATCTGGCAGGAGTGAAGCTCTGGCACAGGTGTCTGTTCCTGCTGGAAGTAGGGATTGGAAAGTGGGGAATGGGCTCCTCACCTCCCACATCTCTGTTTGCACCTGATGGATCTTGGACAAGGGAATGTCACTGCAGGACCACACCCCAAACCACAATCCCTGGAAGATGGGGGTGGAATTTTGTGACTCTTTGACTTCAGTGGCGGGGATGGCAATGACAGGAGCAGCAGGATCTTGGCACAGCCTGGCTGCTTCCCGGTGCCTCAGCTGCTGGAAAGGTTTCTGCTGTAGACTCACCAGATGCTTGGCATTTGGGAATAATTCAGCGTTGATCAAAGCAAGATGGATAAAAAAAAAAGAAAAAAGAGAAAAGGAGAGCCCATGATGAATTCATCCTTCACTGTGGCATTAGCACAGCCCAGCCCTGTCCCCCTCCTCCATGTCAGTGGTGAAAAATGCCTCCTGTTCTCCAGCAATTACCTGGTTGGGCTCACCCGTGGAATGCCGATACTTCGGGAGACGGCAGCAGCTGCCCCGCTCTGCCATCCCGGTGATGGATGAGCCCCGGCTCAGCCCTGCTGCCATCTGCCACCAGGGTCCCCAACAAGTGACATCCTCGTTCCTTCACACGGATCAGGGGCGAGTCAGAAAAGTGGCAGTGATGAAAGGGCCCTGCGAAAGCTGAATTAGCTACGGAAGGGAGGAGATGAATAAAGAGGTGTGGGGTGGGAGGAAAGGAGATGATGGAAAGTTGGAAGGGGAGGAAGGGAGGGACCACCTGACTCATGCCCAGGCCCCTGAGGAGTAACCCCAGTGTTCATGAGGCTCCTGTTGGTTTGGTTACTTGCTCATAGAGAGCTCTTTTTGCCAGGATGAGCCCATTTCTGGGATGTCCCTAGGAAACAGAATGTGTCCCAGCTGACACACCACTCACAGCCCACCACGATCCTCAAGGCACGGCAGAGCAGGGAGCTGGATTAAATCAGACAAGTAGCAGCTGTCAAAACCCAAACTAAACTGGATGGTGCTGGGCAGTTAAAAAAACTTCTCCTCTGGGGCCAGGGTGACCAAAGATAAAGGTGACTTGGAAGCCAAACCACCTCTGGATGTCACAGGATGCAACAGAGTGTCTGAGGATGGGAAGCTTCACCTGGAGTAGTTTGGAAAGTCTTTGGAAACTTCTCTCCTTCCTTCGGGGATATGCAAAGCTCAGAGAAACCCTGCTTTGCTGATGGCATTTTCTAGGCTGGGTGGATCAATTCTGCCTCTAGAACAAGCTGAGAGGGACCTGGTGGTCAAACCCTGCCATATTTCTCAGGTTTATCATCAAAACCTTCAGCTGGGGACACTCTGCTTTCAAGAACAATCACGTCGCAGAGTACTTGGTTATTGTCACCAAGTATTGTATCTCGATTAAATTTATCTTGGTAATAAACCCCTTTCACTTCCCAGATTTGATCCCAGCTTTGCCCCAAGCTACTCAGGTTAAAGGAAGCTGAAAGTTTGAGCCAAAATCCCTCTTCAAGCAGGATTTACAAGGGGAAAACAAGAGGAAAAAGAGGCTGGCACTTCTAGAGATGCTCTGAAAATGCTCACCAATCAGAAACAGTCCCACAAGAATTATTTCCCCTCTCCAGCTATCCCAAACTCCAGGACACTGTCCTTGCCCATCTGTCAGCTCAGCCCCAATACAGAAGAAATCTCATTAACAGGCACCAGAGATTTAGGGGAGGGCTGGAATATGGCAAAGCCCTTTAAAACAGGAGATAAACCATCCTCTGCTCCAAGGAACAGAGGTGGTAAGGAAGATATAAACACCAACAAGACTCCTGGGAATGCTGGAGAAAGGACAGGACAACGACACGTCAGCACTGCTATGTTGGGATGACCCCACAGCAATGAAAATAATTTATTAGGACTGGTGGGGGAAATAAAAGAGAAAGCTTTCCCCAACCGAACAGTACCGCCAGCATCAGTGTAATAATAATAAAAAACAATCAATCAATCAATCATCATCATCATTAGGATCCCAGCTAGCAAAGTTTATCCTTTTGGGGAATGGGAATAGCCAGGTTTACTCTGCATCCCACCAGTTTCCAAGTGGATTTGGCAATAAAGCTGCAGGTGAGGTTTCTGAACCTGTAAAGTCAGGACAGGTAATGGCTTCATGTCTTTCGAGGAAAAATATCAGTGGAAAAAAAAAAAAAACCACAATCACGATGTATTTCTGTCTTTGTAAGCAATAATTTGGAATAATATGTCAGGATTTTTCTCATTCTGAAGCTACATTTTGAAAAAGAAAAAAGCAAACAAAAAATTCTTCCTAATGTTTTACAGGTTTCAAGGCTTTTGTCTACTTGTGGGTATTCTCCAATGGGCAAAAGCTGGGAGACAGAGAGAAAACGGTGCTAACAAGGAGAAAGTGACATTTCCCTGTTGCTCTGGGTTTTAACACCTCTGAATTTTTGCAGCCACCTCAACTTGTAAGCTGAAATAATAATTTTAAAATAGAGCAAACATTCTCCCCCTCCTTCCTCCTATTCCGCCAGTGCTTTTCTCACACATTTTTCTCCAATGGAAGGAGACGGATAATCTAATTTGACGTTTTGGGATATATTCCCTGCAGGAAGTGTGGAAATGCCACCTGCTACCTGTGTGTTAGATTTGATCATAAATCACCAGCACCCTGCACTCGACAGGATCTCCTGATATTTTAATGGCCATGAAAGGTCTGGCCACTGCTGGAATTAAAGCCTAAATTGCAGGTTTATGTTTTTCTGGAAATGCCAAATGCTGCCTTGCTTCTTGTATCACTCTTAATTGCCCTTCCTTAATTACAAGGAGTGAAATAATTAATTATATTCAGTGGAAAGGGACACAAAGCCTTCTGCTTCAGGCTTGGCCCTCTTGGAAGTTCAGAATGAACCCTGGGAGGATGTTGGGTACTGGAACAGGAATATTTGGACAATGCTCTCAGCCACAGGGTGGGATTGGTGGGATGTCTGTGTAGGGTCAGGAGTTGGATTTGATGATCCTTGTGGGTCCTGCTTGGGATATTCTGTAATTCTACAGTGCTTAAAACACCAGGTCAAAGTCCACACCTTGGGTGGCTCCTCTGGTCTCCTGAAATCCAAGGTGAAACAGCTGGAAATCTCAGACCAGATTACGGATCTGGCTGCAACACCTCCATTGGAGACCTCCCCTTGCCATGGGCTACAGCTCCTCTGCATCCAGGGGATTCTGAAACACCTGACCCTGCAAGGGCATCAGAGATTTTGTGCTGTTTTGCTGGTGAAGCCAACTGACCAGAACATCTCAGCTCAATCCTGCATGGCAGGGAGAAAATCAGGTTCAGCTTCCAGGGTACAAACTGGGAAGGAAAAAAATTTACAAAAGAAAGAAGGGGTGAGTAATGTTGGTTTAATCTCAAACTTGAACACCACAAACACACCCAAGCAGCCCTGCTTGACAGCAGAGATGCTGGAATTATATCCAAGAGCGACACGATTTCCTGGGGCTGCAGGGAGATCCCAGACAGGAGATCAACTGCAACATTTTGGGTTTCCACTACTTTTTTGTCACCCCAGTTCTCCAAGGACCAGGAAGGGATGGGAAGTCCTGAGCGCAGCTGTCAATGCTCAGCATTGACATTGGGAGAGGAGCATCCTGACTGTCTTTGGGCCAAAGCTGGACCAGGAACAGTGCTGGAATCCTCCACAAGACTTCAAAGTTTTCACATGATTATGCGAGCAAATATTTGGGCTGGAAGTGCTGTTAGTCATTATTTGCAGTTCATTTTCTCTTATTTGTTCTCTGTCTTTTAAATAATAAAAGAGAGAAAGCCAAGATGACAGCTCACAGCATTCCCATCCAGGAGCAGAAACAACAGCTGGGTTTTTCTGCTAAACACCTTTGGTTGTGCACAGCTTCCAGGGAAATGCTGTGCCAGGGAGGAATTTGGAACTACAACTTTCCTGGTCATTCACCAGGAAAATCCCCACTCCTGACCTGTGCTGTTGTCATGCAGAGTTTTTCTGAGTTTACACCTTGGGGCGGCACAACAGGAATTGCTCCATGTTTCCAGTCCTCCCTGGATTTGGGGGCTGCCCTGCTTCGTTGCTCTTTGGCACCTCATTTGGAGGCCTGATCATGGCAACAGCTGTTCCTCAAATTCAGGGCTTAGCACCATTAATCACATCAGTAGGCAGCGGGGTTTCCTCCAGCAGGAAATCCAGGAACAGCTCCAGACATGTTCCAAATCAGGGGAAGGTTTACACTCATCCATGGAAGTGCAAGGCTTCCTGGGCACGGAGGCACGAGAGGAGCTATTCCACAGCAGCACGGTAGAACTGGCATAAAAAATTACTTGAGATGCAAAATCACGTCTTCAAAACTCCCACAAATTGAATTCCAGCTCCAGGTGTCTCCGTGCCTCCAGCACTTTGTGCCTCCGCCATGTCCAGAGTGGGGTGGGAAGGTCTGGACAACAGAACGTCCATATAAACAACTTGACGTAGAAAGTGTGGGATTGTCCACAAAGGGGTGTCTGTCCACTCCCTTTGGCAAAGCTACGGCTTAGGGAATGGAGGGATCTGGGACTCAGATCCTGGATCTGGCACCATCAGGGTCATTCCTGCCCATCCAGTTTTGGGGTAGTTTTGGGTGGCACAACATGAGAAGGATCTAAAGCCACTGGCGAGTGTCCAAAGGAGGGACACAAAGATGAGGGAGGGTATGGAAAGGTCGGATAAGGAACAGCTGAAGGCACTTGGTCTGTTTAGTTTGGAGAAGGGGAGACTGAGGGCAGAGCTCATCCCATCCCAGTTTCCTCCCAAGGGGCAGATCTGATCTCTATGCTCTGGGACCAGGGACAGGACCCAAGGAATGGCTGGAGCTGTGTCAGGTGAGGGCTAGACTAGATATCAGGAAAAGGTTCTTCCCCCAGAAGGTTCTGGGACACTGAACAAGGTCTCCAGGGAATGGGCACGGCCCCAAGGCTGCCAGAGCTCCAGAAGAATTTGGACAATGCTCTCAGGGATGCACAGGGTGGGATTACTGGGGTGTCTGTGCAGGGCCAGGGGTTGGACTGGATGATCCTGTAGATCCCTTCCAACAGATTCCATCTTTCTTGCTCCCAGGACGTGAATGTGCAAGAGGTGGCTCCATCCAAAAAACCATCTTGTTTATCCAAAGAAAATCTAGATACAAGGTGTCTGTTCAATTTAAAATTGAAATGTCTCCAGAAAGCTCAACAGAGCACCAAATTCAGAACATCTCCCCAAAGGGCAGAAGCACCTCAGGGTGAATGTGGCACCTGTCTTCTTGGGTTTGAGCCCACAGGGGAGATCAGCAACTTGTGGATCTACAGCAAAACTCTCCCAGATCACAGGAAACCTGTCTCCAGTGAGAAATTTTTGTCTTTACATTAGATATTGGGAAGAAATCCTTCCCTGTAAGGGAGGTGAGGCCCTGCCACAGGGTGCCCAGAGAAGCTGTGGCTTCTCCATCTCTGGAAGTATCCAAGGCCAGGTTGGACAGGACTTGGAGCAACCTGGGATAGTGAAAGGTGTCCCTGCCCATGGCAGGGGTGAGACTGGATGTGCTTTAAGGTCCATTCCCACCCAAACCATTCCATGATTCTACAGCCAGTTGAAGAAAATGTAAAACAAGTTTGTCTCCACGGACAAGGCTCTCACTGCAGTGTTTGTGCTGACCCAATAGGCCTGGCTGTGAAACCATTTCCAACATCCTTCTCGAGAAGGAAAAGGGGAAAAATCCCAAACTGATCTAAAAGCTTGGCCCACCAGAAATCAACGTGACCCAGCAGCATCCCAAGCAGGCTCTGCTCAGCAGAGCCTCCTCAGAGTCATCCCTTGATGTGAATGTTTATAATACTCTGGGATCAAATCCATCCTTGGAGGAGGATGTCAAGACTTGAGCAATTCCTTGTTTTCACCAAAATCCAGGTAATATTTGTGTTGTTTTTTCCACTCCTCTTTTCAGGTTATTTTCCCATTTCCACTACAATAATAATCCTCATGCCTAATAATAACACAGTTGGAGTGACCTTTCCATTCTATGCAGATTAGCACAGGATGAGACACTTGGTAAGGTTAGAGCTGCCAAAAAAGCACCGTGGCTGCCTCTCTTGAGGCTTCCATCTGATTAAACTGGGATCCATGGCTTGGTGTTTACTCGCAGGGAAACTGAGGCAGAAGTAAGGAAAACTTGGCATTTCCAGCAGGACAGGGCTGGGAGCAGTGCTGGGGGTGAAAGGCTGAGATCTAGGACAGATCTAGGATAGGAGGAAACAGCCTCAAGTCATGCCAGGAGGGTTTAGATTAGATACTGGAAAATTTCTTCCTGGAAAGGGTGGGCAAGCACTGGCAGGACTAGTGGAGTCCTCACTCCTTGAGGGATTTAACAGCCCTGTGGATGTGGCACTTGGGGAAAGAGTTCAGTGCTTGGTCAGAAGTTGGACTTGATGGTCTTAGATGGCTTTTCCAGCTTGAATGATTCTGTGATTCCTTGGGAGCAAATCTGAGAGTCATGAAAAGTGCCATTCAATCATTTCTTTGAGATTTTCTCTGCTGAGATTTTGAGATTTTTTTGCTTACCCAAAAATAGTGAAACTCTTTCATAGAGAATGATTCTATTATTACCAAAATGCCTTTGGTATCTTTGTTTCTTTCTAAAGCCACAGTTTGTGATTAATGGGTTTTGGGACAGCACCACCAGGACGTTTCCTCTCCAGTTTCATCCTTGCTCCAGCTGGGCCATTCCCTCTTTTAGCTGCCATAAGTATCTGTCTTAATTTTGTGCTTTCCAAGAGCATTAGAATTCAGTGGGGACCACAGCATCAGGTGACACTTGACTTTAATATTAATGGCTCCTTTTTATTCCAGAGTTCTCTGCCTTAGTTGAGAGCGGAGATTCTCCATGGCAGAGGCCTCGTGCCTTGTTTGACAATGGGCTCCTCTTCCAAGGTCCATGGTAAGATTTCCTGAAATACCAGAGGAGCTACCCAGTAATTTTGGCCAACGTGAGCCAAATCTAATGAGAGTCCCGATTCCTTCCCCCCCAAAGATTTCAAAGTGGTGCCACATGAAATGCCTGAACCTTTTAAGGGATAATATTCCATTGACCCAGCACATCTGTCAGGGTGAAGAGGGTGGGGAGAAGAGCAAGCTTGGCATTACAGCTGCAATTTTTCTCAGGCCATCACTTTGGAGTTCAGATTTTCTCATTCTGGGGTTCAGGATTATCCTTGAAATAAATTATCCCTGCAAAGAGCTCCTACAGCTTCCACGCTGCATCCAAAGGGTAGAGAGCAATCCATTAACACCACTGGGAAAAGGGAAAAGCAGCACCTCAGGGGAAAAAAGAGGGGGAAAAAAATCACAGTGCTGCTCCCAAGAGTTCAGATATCTCCAGTCAAATCAGAAAATCAAGGAGAGAAGCTGAGGAAAAAAAAAAAGGAAAAAAGAAATAAAGATAATTATTGAGTGCTGCAACTTCTTTGCTTTGGGATTTTTTGGTGCTATTTTGGTGATGCTTTCTAAGTCCACACATTAAATTCAAAAGAGCTGAAAGGGGCTCAGTTTAGATGGGTTATTGGGAAGAAATTCCTCCCTGGGAGGGTGGTGAGGCCTTGGCCCAGGCTGCCCAGAGAAGCTGTGGCTGCCCCATCCCTGGAGGTCCCAGTGCTCACATCCAGCAGCCCTGGGAGAAGCTCCTCCCTGCTGGAGCAAACATTCCTTCGTTAAAGTGCTCCATATCCTCTCAGGAAAGTCCCTTTTGCCCCAAAAGTGCCTTAATATCAAACAAAACACATGCTCTGAGTTTGCAGCTTGCTCTGTTACCATCCTTGATGAAAGGAACACTTTTTCTTCCACCTTTTGAAATGGTTTTCCATCCCCTCGGCAAGACCTTGGGCTAGAGATAGACTGAAAAAAGAACAGCTGCTTTTTTTTTTTTTTTTCTCTTTTTGGCTTGTTTTTCTTTTTCAGAGAAAAGAATTTTTCCCCACCTGTAGATTTCTTTTCCTTCTCCTGCATTTCAAGTTTTGCAGCTCACTCTGATACTGATCAGTGCCAAGCAGGGGCTGCCTGAGCTGGTTTTTAAGGATGACTGAGTGATCTCAGCCCGTTTTCCCTGCCAGCCTCCCAGTCCAGTCTGGGATCAAGGCTGCAGCTGGAATTGTTCATTTCCCACATTTCCTACACTGATGCTACTCTTTAGATTTTAAAGCATCCCCTCCTTTGCTTGTACAAAGGTGATGTGATGAGAGGGTGGGAGAATGCTCCCAGAAGGATGGACTGACCCCCATCCCATATCCAGCCTTGCTGGGCACCACATGACAACCTGGAGCAAATCCTTCAATCACAACCTCCTGGAAGCCCAGAGCCACCAGAAGCCCAGGAAAAACCACCTTGGTTCCAGCAGGGAAGTGCAACCCCAGACATCCCCACCCCTTGCTGCTTTACACTCTGGTGCAGTTTAGCAAGTGTAGATAATTTTTTGTTATTTTAAAAATTATCAGCAGTGATTGAGTATGAAAGGACATCATGGAAAAGTAGGACATGGACCTGCTCAACACATCACAAAGATGCTCTGAGGGCTGGATCTCCTCTGCTCTGGCGGAGCTGGGAGAGCTGGGGGTGTTCATGTGGACTAGAGAAGGCTCCAGGAAGATCTCAGAGCCCTTTCCAGCACCTAAAAGGGCTCCAGGAGAGCTGGAGAGAGACTTGGGACAAGGGATGGAGGGATAGGACACAGGGAATGGCTTCCCACTGCCAGAGGGCAGGGCTGGATGGGTTATTGAGAAGGAATTCTTCCCTGTGAGGGTGGTGAAGCCCTGGCACAGAGTGCCCAGAGAAGCTGTGGCTGTCCCTGGAAGTGTCCAAGGCCAGGTTGAGTGAGGCTTGGAGCAACCTGGGACAGTGGAAGGTGTCCCTGCCAAAGGAAAGATGATCTTTAAGGTCTCTTCCAACTCCAACCAGTCTGTGATTTCATGGCTCCCAGTCCCCTAACAGGAGTGAGCTCAGGACCATGGTGGTGTCACTGGACCAAAGCAGCAGCAGCTCCTGATGGGGACAGGGGATGTTAAGGACACCCAGGAGGCAGGGCCATGGCAGGAACTGCTCCAACCAGGCCAGGGAGCAGCAGAAGGATCCAGAATCACCTGGCTGCACCCCCAGCTCCCCGCACTGCCCTCATTCCAGGCAGGATGTGCAGATCTGCATTAGAGCAGCTCCTTTATCTGCTGTCCCTGTCCCCTGCCAGAGCTGCCTGAGGGCACAACTCAGAGCCCATGCTTTGAAGGGCTGCCAGGAAACCCTGGGGCCTTCCTGCTCCACTGCTCAACCAGTCCTGGTGACACCAGGGGACAGCAGTCACCTTTAATGACCACATGCCAGACAGCTTCATAGGCACTGCTGTGATACCTCCTCTGCTCAGCCCAATTTCCACACAGTGGGACTTCCTTCCTCACTTGCCTTTTTCCTTTGGAAACAGACCTGTTTCCCTTATGGGATGGAGCAAGGGCTGGCAAAAATCCATTTTTCCCCCCCATGGGCAATTGGGATTGCTCCAAGCTTATGTCTTTATCTGTCTCATCACAAGCTGACATCAGTGTCTCTGATTCCTGCTCTCTTCATTTCTCTTCCTCAGCTTCATCCAGGCATTGGGATTCCCTGTTAGCCTTGGTAGAAATATCCCATAGTCCCTACATCTCCTTTGGGAATGTGTCTGGAGAGCCAGGATGAAGAGGAGCTCCAGGGGGATGGGGAAGTGGTTTCTCCCATACCTAAGGACTTGCAGACTCCCTGGCTGCTCCTCAGCCCACCCTGCACCTGGAACAGTGCTGGAAGTGGCCAGGAGCTGAATTCCTGTCCTGATGGAAGCTCAGGCTTGTCCTGCACCAACTCATGTCTATGTGACATTCCACTGCATCCCTCAATAAACTGAGCCTTTATTTCCCATCAAAAATTCAAGGCACCTCCAAAGTGTTGTCCCCATTAGAAACCACAGCATTCTCCATTCCCGGAATTTCTCCATTTTCATCTACTTTTCAGTAAAGCTCATTTTGGTAGGACAGTTGGGAAAAGACAGGACCTTAAACCAGTCCACCACTGATAGCAAACACTTTTGCTACCCTGAAAGTAAGATTTTCAGTAATAAAGAAAATGTTATGCTTCCCTACTTAAATCGTGGCAGCTCCTCTCATGCTGCTATCACCTTTCTATGTAAAGGCAGATTTGGGTGGGTTGATCCCTTAAAATATTGTTTGTTCAACTTAATGACACCAACTTTTCTCCTAAAATAATGTCTGCAGCAAAACGACCCTTCTGGGGTGCATAGAAACAGCAGCACCAAACAATTAACTGGGATAGGGAAGGGATACTAGGGAATTTTTGTTATAATGCTGCAGAAGTGTTCCACAGGTGAAGGGATCACTACATTTTAACAGGGAATTCAAAGAACTCCCATTGTTGTGCTCCAGCAAGGCTTGGTTTAATTCCCAGCAGTGAATGGAGATATACAAGTGAAAGAAAAAAAAAACCTATTTCATGTCCTCACTGTTAAAATTACAGATACAGGAGTGATCCTGGTTGTTCAAAAGCCAAGCAAAATAGTGTGAGAGATAAAAATAATGTATGTGGCTGAAATCCAGGGTACCAGAGGCAATCCTTGTGGGATGGAGCAGTTTATCCTGATGGAGAGGGGGAGGCTGGATGAGGAAGCCACAGCAGAAGAGGGTGAATGGTTTTATGGGCTTTGGTACTTAATGGTCCAACTGGAAATGACATGAAAGTCTCTGATTTTCAAGGTGACTGATCTGAGCTGTCTCAGACCCTCTGTTATCACCAGCCACTCCTGAAATCCTCCCAATCTGTCCCCGGAGGCCTCCTGAGCCAGGAGGCAGCAGGACTCCAAGGCTGGCCCCCATCCAAACTCTGCAGGCAAAGGCTGATCTTGGCAAAGTTTCTGCTCTGCAGTTTGAAATCCAAGAGCTCCTTCATGCTTCCTGACCTAGGATCAGAAACAGTCTCACTCAAGAGCTTCTTCTGCTGCTTAGTCCTGGCTGTTGGGAATCTGAAGGTTTGTTGATTTTTATTTTTTTTTTCCATAAGAAGTTTCTTCTTTCTCTTTTACTGGAAGAAAGTCTACTTATTCCATTTCCAGAAATCAAAGGCATGAGCAAAACCTGTTCTTTCCTGCCGGGAGGACAAAGCAGATTCCCACTCTGCTTTGCTTTACCATAGCAGACAAACTCCAGGGATAAATGGGAGTCAGCCCTGGCTCACCCTTTCTGCAGGAACATTCTCCATCAGGAGGGTACCCCGAGCCTTCTCTGTATCTGAGGGCCTTCAGACCTCAAATCCTTGGGTTCTCCAGTACCTTTGGGTGAGGCACAGGGAATCCTGGGCTCAAACAGCCCAGCCCAAAGACCAAAACACCCCAAAGCAGTGGGATGGAAATCACTGGAAAGACCCTCTGGCTCTTCCTGTGCTAATTGTCATCAGTCCAGTTACATCCATGGCTCTGATGGATTTAATTGCTGAGTTGCTGAAGAGACAAGTGACCTATTACGGATCATTGTTTACAGCAAATTAGTTTAGAAGTTCCCATCATTCTGCCTGTCATGCTCAGGGGCAAGCTCCCTCTGCTCTGCTGCCAGCCAAGGCCTTCCCTGGCTCCAGAACACTCAGATGTGAGGAAAAGCTGAGCAAAAACACAGCCAGGGTACAGCACAAGCCTGGCTGGGCAGCAGAAGAATGCTCTAAAGTGAAAGGGGTCAGAGAGAGAGAAACCAACAGCTCAGAGAGGAAAAAATGCTGAAGGAAAGTGCTACAGAGGTCCTGGAAGAGCAGATGGGAGAGGAGGAACACCTCGAGCACAGCTCAGACACAATTAGATGGAGCTGCTGGGGCAGAGGGTGGATGGGTGTGGGGGGGTCCCAGGTGAAGGCATCTCATCCCTGGAACCTTTGGAGAGGGAACTTTGCTTCCTGAGGGTTCTCCAAAGCAGTGTCAGAGGGGAAAGGCAAAGGATCTCTAAGAGGTGTGGTGTCTGGGAGTAAATAAAAGGAATATAGAGGGAATATTAGCAAGACATAAATGGAGCTGGGCTGAGAAGATATTCAGAATTTTGCATTTTTCTTGGAGAACAGGGCTCTCCCCACCCTGGGGACAGCAGGGTTGAATATGGATGTGGTTCCTATTGTGCATGGAAAACATGGATCACCAGGACAGCATTATCCGGACTGTTACCTGGAGATAAAAGGAATTAAAGCAGGGGAGCACAAGAAGCTTAAAACCAGGCCTGCCCTTGACTTAAACAATATATTTCAACAGCCCCATAAAAAGATCAGGGAATTCAGTCAAGCATGAATAGTTACAAGCATAAAAGAATGGTGGTATTATATTTATTATTAAAGCCCTTTGAAAGCCCCCTTATTGCAGATGGATTCAGAGCCTCTGGGGAAAGTCAGGGACAGGATATTTAGCAAAAATGTTATTAAAAATAGAAATTATTTCCTTTGACTTAACCTTACTGCCTAGTGGGAAATCACTTAGGTGGTGTTAGAGGAGAGCATGCAGTTATGAGGCCAGGGTTGTTATGGAAAACTGTGCACAAGGTTTCTGGAATAGCAGCCATGGTCCTGCTTGCAGGGAAGCAGATTTACCTGGGTGCCTTCCACCCACTGCCTGCATCCTCAGCAGGGGGAGGAAGGCTTTTCCTTGGACCAACCCGTGCTCCCTCCTGCAGCTCTGAGCTTCAGAAGATGCTCCCAAGGATCCACACGGTGTGGTGAATGAGCAGAGGGAATGTGGAAGGGTGGAAGTGCTCCAGGCCAGGCTGGATGGGGCTTGGAGCACCCTGGCCTAGTGGAAGGTGTCCCTGCCCACGGCAGGACGTGGAATGAGGTGATGTTAAAGTCCTCTTCCACCCCAAACTATGCAGGGATTCTATGACATTATTCCGTGAATGGAATTCATGGCATCAACAGCCAGCAATTTATAGTTTTCTCAGTTTCTCAATTCATCAACATTCTGCAGCTCCCAGATGCCCCCGGTTCCCCCTCCTTGGTCTGGGGGAATTTGGGACTGCTGATCAAAGGGCAGCACATAGGATGCCACCACAGTTTGCTTGGAGCTTTAGTTCCAGCCTGGATAGCAGAGAGCCTTTTCCCCAGCTGAGGCTGTTCAGCACCTGCAAAAAGGTTCAGCGATGACAAATTGGTGTTTTCTCTCGGGAAAGCTCCTCCACCCCACAGCCAAAGGCTGCTTATCAAAGCAGCATCAGGTGTGATCCCCCCCTGCAAAGCTGGCCCGGAGCTCTTTGAGAAATGAGGCTCCAGAGGCCACAGAAATGCCAGGGGAATGCTGAGCTGATCCGATTGTGTCCTGTCTTCCTCCTGGGATACATCTCTGGGAAGATGGGCAGATATCAAACATTCATCACAGGCACTTGTCCCTTTAACAGCTGACATTGGTGCAGCAAAACAGTTTTTGATCACTTGAGCGTAATGTCACTGCAATCATTGCTTGGAATGTAATTTTGTCTTTAAAAAAAGCAGGGAAGGAGGATGAAAAATGTGATTCAAAGGTCTCCATGCTTCAGAAAAGCTGGCTCTGAAGTTTAGCTGTAAGCATCAGATCTCAGCAAATTCTGTAAACTTCCCCCCTTCCCCCCCGCCTGTATTTGGACATTTTCCTCCTTCTTAATGATATTCCATCAATTACATAACTTCATGGATCCCTGGGATCAGGATTAGGGAGTTCAGCTTCATTATCAGTGCAGTTATTGTCCTTTGGAGATGGAGCTAACGGCCATTTGTCTTCTTCAATTCAATTAACATCAACCCTCTCTGGACACCATGCTGGCTGCACTCGGTGACACTCTGGGACATCCCCTCCTCCACCAGGACCTGACCCCCATCTCCTCAGAGGAGCTCTGTCTCCTCTCCTGCCAGTTCCCTGCTGTACACTTTAGCAGCATGTCAGGAAATGGCACAGTAAATTACCCAAGAATTAAACCAGGCAGGGTGAGAGCCAAGAAAAATCCATTTATCGATGGCCATTCCCACTCTGAAGTGCTTGAGGAGGTTGACAAGACAGGAAAATATCTTCCCTGACCAGCCAAGAAGACTCTCCCCAAGAAGAACAAGGTCACATCTTCCTGCAGAAGATGAAGGTGGGGACAGACCGAGGGAAGAGTTTCAACATTTTCAAAGAGAATACAGCAGCTCCAGAACATTAGTTGTGATTTTTTGGCACAACTTCGGATCATGGAGCCTGTATTTCCCCTTATCCTTGGCCTCTGCTCTGTGAATGCTCCTGTCAAGTTCAAGGAGCCTCAACACATCCCTCTGTGACATTCCAGCATGGGAATAATCCCCCCACATCTGCATGGATGTGATGTTTGAGGGTGTGGGTTAGTGGTGGGCTTTGGTTAATGGATGGACTCCATGACCTTGGAGGGCTTTTCCACCCCTAATGATTCCATGTAGCTCTCCAGCAGTGCTCCAGGCAGAGCAGAGGGTGGAGGGCAGCCCACTGCCACAAATAAGTCCCTCTCTGTTCCTGGCAATTTTAATGGAAAGCATTCATTGATGGCAAATCTCTCTGGTAGCAATAGGACCTGAAAAATGCCTTTTTAGAACAACTCTTACACTGAGGAGGGATTGGCTGATAATTCATGGATGCAAAGAGCACCTGGATCACTTGGAGTGGGCAAGAAATTGGAGGAGTCTCCTGACCGGCCAGAGCCTGCAGACTTTCCAAGAGAAGAGCTACCAGTGCAGGCAGAAAAGATGGCTGTAAGCTGAAGAACTGTGTCCTTGTGGGACTGGGTCTTTCCTTGGAAGTCTGTCCATACCTCCAGGAGGTGACTACCCAGCTGATCTGGCTGAAGCCCCCCTATTGATGACACCACCAACCCATAGTCAGCCTCCCTCAGGTTTGTTCCTGAAACGATCCAGCAAAACCCAGTGTTTGGTTTGCCAAGGTGTCCTTCTGCTTTAAGGACAGCAAAATCCATCCCTGTGCCCCTGGAGCAGGCCCAGCCCCGCGCTGCTCCCGCTGTGAGGAACAGTGATGGGATCGCTGGGATGTAACAAGATTTATCACCTGCTCCTGGTGAGTGATTGCCTGCTCTGTGTCCTCAGTAAATAATGTTCTGCTGGCATCGTCTGGGACATCATTAACCCAGGAGACAGCGGCACCGTTTAACCTCCCGCGGGCTCGCGTATCTCCTCCACCTGCCCCACGTGTCTGGGTACTCAGCGAGTCCTGCCGGGGACAAGGCAAGGCTGGGATGCCAAAATCCACACGGGGGAAGGAGGAACATGGTTTGGAACCACTCAGAAAGGTGATGCCATGCTGAGGAGAACCTCTGAGCAGCGCCACCTGAACAGCCTTTGGAAGGAACCCACAGTTACTCGGGGCTGGCTGCTGATTCCAGCACCAGCAAGGGTGACAGGTCACAGGTTCCAGCTGTGGGGCACATCAGGCTGTTTCCCAACTCTCATCCCTAGCCACGGCCACTCACAGGGCTGGGAACAAGCAGATCTCTTCCCGTGTGTGATCTCCTCCCTTCCCAATCCACCTGCACAATCCACCTCAGTGACTTCCTGTGCCAAGGGCTCAGGACTTGGACTCGTCTGGTCCTGCCTCCTCACTCTGCTTAATAACTCCTGACTGCTCCTTCACCATGTCTGTGCCTAAAATGTTGGATTTATTAATGCATTTTTAATTAGCAAACTCATTCTCTAGGGGAAGTTGTCTTGCATCTTAATGACCTTTGCTTTGAACCTTAGCCAGAGAGAGTTTTATACCACAAACCTCAAGCTGCAACCAAGTTTTTTCCTGACCCTCAACTCACACACTGAGCAGCCCGGGGAGGAATTTGCTCCATGGATGCAGTCCCAAGTTAGTCTGAGCTGGTGGGAAGTTCCAACATTCAGGGCCCAGAAAACCCACAAAGCTCGTGCACAGTTAGAGAAGTGCTGAAGGAAATGCTTGTTGGAGCTCAGCAATGGAGTTTGGGCAGCCCCAGGAGATGGGGAGAGGTCTGAGCACGTGTCCTAAGTGTGTGGGGACAGCCAGGAGCCAGCCTGACTGCTCCCACCAGCCCTCTGCTTCTCAGGGACACAGCTACTGCTCCTTGGAGTCTCCTTCCAGCCAGTTCATGACCCAATTACTCACGGAGTTTCTCCAGGAGGTTCCTCTTTGCAAGCCCCACCTTCCCAAATCACTAAGGGCCAGCAGAAAGGGCTGGTTTTTCCTAGGACTTAGTGACATTCCAATCAACTCTTCCAGATAGAGTTTCACATTTAAATGCTGTTCTGTTCCCTTCAGATCTCCCCAGGTGTTTCATGGTTCCAACAAGGTCTCGGTGCTCTCTGTACTCCTCCAATCCCAGATTTTCTTTTAAACCAGCTGTGACAATTGAGATGTTCCAAGTGATCAGTGCTGCAGGAGCCCACTGCCCCCAGCCTGGGTTCAGAATTCATTTCCCACCTCTGGGAGGAGCAGGAGTTGAACCCATTTCCCCCTCTCCCATGCTTTGGGAAGGGTGGGAGAACTGTTGACAGCTTGGTAGCTTATTTCCACACAGCTCCATAGATCCAGACCTTCCAAAGGTGTTCTGCAGCACCAGCTGCTCCAGGGTTTTGTGGCTGCTCTGTCACACAAGCTGTTAGTGATGCCATTTGTCTCCATCCTCCTCTGCAAGCACATCCCAGTGGCACGTGAGTCCCAACAGCAGCTCTCTTCCTGCCCTCTCCCACACTGGAACGGGATGACAGGGTTTCCAGAGCAGCAGGACCTGGCATGGAAATCCCTTCCTGGCAGAGAGTGGCAGATGCTCAGTGTTCCTGCAGCTACTGCGTGTGTAGAAGGTATTTAAGCTCCATTGAGGCTCCTGATGATCATCCCAACCTCATCCTCGGCTCCTCTGGATCGCCATGGGGAGGCAGCAATGTGTGTGTAGCTCATTCCCACAGCAGGTCATGCATTAATCCTTTCTGACTTCCCCACCCACCCACATCCCCATCCCTTTTTTTTTTTTTTTTTTTTTTTTCCAGGCAGCAGCAAATTGAGGCCACCTGGCTCCAGGTGCTCCCCTTGCTATTGCCCCAGCTCCTGGATCCTCCTGTTTGTCAGTGATTCCTCCCGGTGCTGCTGGGATCGCTTCACTGCCTTAAGCTGTACTTTAAGGATTTGGGAAGCAGCTTAGCCACAGTTGCATGACTCGATCCTCCCCCTCAGCTCTTCCCTCTAGGAGGAGAAGCCTGAGCCTGGCCTTGACCTCTAGCAAGGTCCTTCACTGGGTCCTGCAGCACTGCAGGTTCTCTGAAGCAAAGAGCACAGAGTTAGGAGCAGGAACAGCTGGAGCTGTGTCAGCAGAGGTTCAGGTTGGGTATCAGGGAGAAGTTCTTCCCCCAGAGGGTGCTGGGGCACTGGACAGGCTCCCAGGGAATGGGCATAGCCCCAAGGCTGCCAGAGCTCCAGGAGTGTTTGGATAACATTCCCAGGGATGCACAGGGTGGGATTGTTGGGGTGTCTGTGCAGGGCCAAGGAATTGACTATGGGTCCTGGTATTCTGTGGGTCCCTTCCAGCTCAGCCTATTCTATGATTCTATGGAAGAAGGTGATTTCAGAAGACTTTTCTCTTCCCTCTTCCTCCAGACAAGGGGGAGCAATCATCTGACAGCTCAGTTTCCTGGGATTTCCCAATCCCTTATCACTCAAGTCACTCTCTACCTTGTCCTCTGCAGGAACCATCCCCATTTACCAGCAGCATCCCTGGAAGGGGCACCAGGTGAGCAGAGCCCAGTCAGAAGCCACAGTCCAAGCCTCAGGCCAGGGCTCAGATGCACTTCCCATCTCCCTGTCCAGCCTGGACAGCACGTACTGCAGAGACAGCATTCCCAGGCCTCCGAGAAGGAGCCATTTGTTATGTCCCTTCTCCCTTAGCACAGTCCCTGCTCTCCTGCATCCCCAAGTGCCAATATTCTGTGGTTTTTCTGATCCAATTTATCACTGGGCTGTTTCTCCCAGTCAGCAGATGCCCTGTGCTCAGGTTCCTGGTGGATCGATTGATGTCGAGGCCTCCGAGGTGCCACTTGCCAGGTCCCTGAGTTCCAGTTCCCCTGCTGTCTCAGATATGTGTGGGAAGAGGAGGGCGAAGCCCAGGGGGACAGCGAGGGACAGGGATAGCTGAGCCCCACAAGGGCTGCTGGGCTGAGAGAAGGGCTGGAAGGGGTGTCAGGACATCATTCCTGAGCTCTGCATTCCCTGGGAGCAGATCAGTTTGGCACCACAGCACCCGCCCTCCTGCTCTGCCCACCTGTTGGGATTGAATGGATTTCCATTTTGAGCTGGGGCAGGAGCTCTGCCCCTCCACCCCACAGCTCCCTCAGCAAGTCCCACTACAGCCCTGCAGTGATTCCACCCTCAGCATTGTGTCCCCACGCCACACGCAATGGGAAATGCATGTGGGAAACGCAGAAAGTGGGTTTAAGGTCTTCCTAAACCTCCATGCCAAGAGGGAGGCTCAGGGTGAAGCATTTCAGTGATATGAGCTCATCTTTGCTGCATCCTTACTCCGCTCTGTAAGGGGAAAGGTGCCCAGTGAGCTCCCCACTAGTGACTGCCTGGAGAGCCTGACAGGGATTACTGGCATCTGAACAAATAGCAAGGACAATGGGCATTTCCTCTTCTCTTTGGAGAGGACACAGTACCGTGGCAGGTATTCCTGAGGAGGAAAATTCCTGGGCTCACAACCCAGCAGTTTTCACACTTGGGGCCCTTAACAGATTTTTCCCCACCCTGGTCACCCCCTGCACATGCAGTTAGTCCAAGCTGTTTTCTCAACCTGCAGGAGCCTTCACTGAATCCTCAGTTAGGTACAAAACCTCTTAAGGAGTAAGACAAAGCTCCCAGAAGTGGTTTTATGGCTTCTAAGACACAAGGCTCTCCTCCTCCAAAGCACTCTCCTGACAAACACTCCTTCCCCAGCTTTCCAAGTGCATTTTCAAATCAAAGCTGTAGCTGTGAAAGGTGACCTGGATGTAAGACTGGCTTCCTGCCCCACTTTCCAGCTCTGCTTGGAGAAGCCCTTCAAGGGAAGCAAAAGGAAGTTTCTATTTGTGTTCCCTCTCCCATAGTGAAAATCTCCTAACTTTTGAAGAGGTGATATGTGGAGTGGCAGGACACCTCAGAGGCGGGAGAGATTTCCTCCTCCTTGTCAAGGAGGAGGAAAAGAACCAGTATTAACAAGGTCTCACAGCTCACTCTCTTGTTTAAAGATGAAGCACTCACCTCCAAACTGAAGTAGCAGTGGGGAAGGAGACAATAGTTAAGCATTGTCATCTGGAAGATTGGGACAGAATTCATCAGCCCCATGCTGGAACTGCCACCTCTCAGCAAAATGCAGGGAGATAAAGAGTGTTAGTTATGCACTGTCATAGTGCATTAAATAAAGGTGGCTGCCCTCGAGCCCTCCTTCCTCGAGCCCTTCACCCTGCTCCCCTTGGGAGCATCATTAGAATGGCACAGCAGCCTTGGCCCCCCAGGGTCACGGAACCCAGAGTTGTGAGCTCAGCAGAGTCCGAGCAGCTCTGCGGAGACGCAGCAGAGTGACAGGTGAGGTCCCTGCCCTCTGCATTAGCTTGATTTTAATTTGGAGCCGTGCTGTTCATTACTTCCATCGCATCCAGGCTCTGCTGGCTGGCTCTGAGCTCTGGAGTGCTGCTGGCTTGGGCCAGAGCCTTGGGGTTCTGGTTCTAGGAGTGTCACAGCACTGACACCCAGGCACTGCCTTTTGCCTGTGCAAATCCCAGGGATGTCCTCCCAGGGAGGACATGGATCCTACACCACAGCTGACCACACTCGTGCTGCTAGGGCTAGGCACAGGGATGTTCCACCCATTCCCATTCCCATTCCCATTCCCATTCCCATTCCCATTCCCATTCCCATTCCCTGGCATGGAAATGGTTTAATTCACTGAAGGGTGGAGCCAGTGGGATATGGACAGCGAGTTTGACACCAGAGAAGTTTCCAGGAGTCAGTTCAGCTTCTGGAACTTTATAGAACCATGACAGTAGTACCTAGAAGTAGAACCTTATAGAACCTATAAGCAGTCCAAGGGCAGAGGTTTCATATTCTGGAAAGCAGCCTCTGGCTACAGGAATGAGCTAGAGGAGCTGGAGTACCCCTGGTTGGCCTGGAGTCCTGGCTCAGAGCTATTCCAGTGGCTTGTCTGCCCAGCTTCCCAAAGTGACTAGAAAACTTCAGAGGAGCTACTTGTGTCAGGAGCAATGTCCTCTCTTCTATCCAGAGAACCTGTGGCTGCTGCTTCCCTGGAAGTGGCCAAGGCCAGGTTGGACAGGGATTGGAACAACCTGGAAGGTGTCCCTGCCTGTGGCAGGTGGGTAGAACAACACTGTCCCTTCCAACCCAAACTATTCTGAGATTTTATGATGCTTAGCTCCTGTCACAAAGTTTGGGTTCTCTTCCCAACACTTTCCATCTAAAGGATGCTGGGAAAGAGCTGGAAGTGGAGGCATTTTTGAGCAGTTTCTCCCCAGGCATTTAAGCACCTGCTCCCATTTTCCCCTAGCCCTTTTCCTGGGAATAAAGCTTGGGCAGGCAGTCCCTGGTCTGCTCAACACCACGAAGTAATCACTGCAGTAGGACAAAACCAAACCAGGAGCCTCCCCTCAGAGGTGCAGCACAGTCTGGGGCTCTGCTTATCCAAGGGGTCATTTTCCAGTGCATTAGTGCTGGAGATGGAAATTCCTTTCCAAAAGGGAATTAAGAAGCCTTGCCTCCAGCCAGGAGAAGCTGCTGGAGAGAACAAACACACAGCACTGCACAAATCTGGAGGAAACTGGTAAAGGAGTTGGACCTCGACTTCCAGACAGGTTGATGTAAGAAAGATTTTCTGCTCTTCTTAAATACAAAAGAGGAAGTTTTGAAATCTAATCTTTCCTTGGGAGGAAAAAAATGTGTAGTCTGCAGCTCCTGCCACTTCTAGTCCATATATTTACAAGGATCCTTGAGCAGAGACAGAGCAATTTGCTGGGATGAACCTTCACAGAACTGAAGGAGCAGGCACATTATCATGCCCTACACATCAGCCAAAGGCCACTGCCTTGGATTCCCAGTCCTGTGAGGAGCCAGAGGAGACTCAGGAAGGGACAAGGATTGTGAGTCTACGGAGTCAGGGCAAAGCAGCAGCCAGGAAAGACTGAGGCAGGGAGCAAGGAGAGCTTGGACAAGGATCTTCGACTGCTGTAAGTGTGGCTCAGGCATTGAAGTATCCACACAAGCCATGGAAATGCATGGAAAGCTTATCCCAGGGAAACCCTGCCCTTCCTGCAGCAATGCTGGGAGAGCTGAGCTGCCCAACACACTCAGCACTTCCCTTTCATGGGAATGGGATGTGGGATGGGTGTACTGGACACCTGGCTGAGTCACCTAAAAGGATGTGGAGCAGTGGTGCAGAATTTTCCCCCAACACTAAGAGACCAGAGTTGAAGCCCTAAACCCTCTGGAGGAGATAAGAATGGCTCCTCATTGTAGATGGGTCTCTGCTGCAGATCAGTCTGAAGAAATCCAACTTTTCATCAGGACAGAAACTGAGAAGAGCCTTTGAGAAGCCCTACCTAAACCTTTGGGCCAGCCTGGAGTCCTGCCAAACAGGGAAGAACACAGAGTAATTAAAAGGTAAAATCAGAGCCCAGATGAAACCCCAGATGCTCAGCCCAGGCTTGTGCCTTGTGCCAGTGCAGCCACAGGGACATGGAGCCTCAGGTGCTGGCTTGGGGTTCAATGTTGCAGCTTCACCCATGGTGCTGTGGAACAAGAGCACTGGTCCCAATGGGGAACCCCCTGCTGCAATGTGCAGATGTCCCAGGCAAGCCTGGAACGCCTGGTGCTGCAGGGGGATGGGCAGGGAGGACAGTCCTTGGAGCGCCTCGGAGAGGAGGCTCAGGGAGCTGTTCCAAGCAGAGCCGAACAGGGAATTTGGAGATCAATGATTCTGTCTGCCCAGAACAAGCGTGAAAAACAACCTGCTTTAGTAAAACTTGCAGGAACTTTTGGGGGGAAATCAGTTATACTGGAGCAGTTGACAATTAAAGAGCATTCTCCAGCAACTATTTTTCACCCAAATTACTTTCCAGACCCTCCACTCAGGCACCTAAGATGTATTTTCATCAATAAAGTAAACACACAGATTCCTTCCCCGTCCCACCAACACTGCAGTTTCTAGACAGACCCTCCAGCCAGGGAAGTGGGAAGCACTACAGCAGCTCCTGAAATCCCCCAGATAACAAGGAAAATCCTCACAGCCGGTGTTAACAGGATTGCAGTTGTTTGGTTTAATATGAATGTATTTATGTATTGTTAGTGCAATTTGGCGAAGCTGTTTCCTAGCTTGCAAAATCTGGATTTAGCAAATATTGGCTGGTTAACTATGCTGTTTCTTAGCAACCCTAATTGGATTTCAAATGGGAGATTTTGTTTTGGAAATATTACCTGTATCACTTAGCACTGGGAAATAAGTTCCTGCCTTCCTCGTGCAGATAAACCCAATCAGCACTCCCCAATCCGCTGGGGTTCCAGCTTGTTTACCCTCTCCTATGGCAGGAACTGACAGATTCCTTCTTCCCCCAGCCAGGACCTGCAGTTTTTTACCAGCACTTGGAATTCCAAGACCAGCACAAGCTGCTGCAGCCTCCATCTTGACTGGCAGCCCCATGGTGACACCAACCCCAGGCACAGCAGCAGTCACGGAATCATAGAATCCTTCAGGCTGGAAAAGCCCTTTAAGGTTGTTAACTCAAATTTATCTCCCAGCACTGCAAGGCCACCAACAAACCACGTCCCCAAGTGCCACAGGCACACAGCTTTTAAATCCCTTTGGGGATGGGGACTCCACCGCTGCCTTGGGCATCTGTGCCAGGGCTTAACAACAGTGAAGAAATTTCTCCAACATCCAGCCTAAATCTCCCCTTTAGGCACAACTTGAGGCTGTTTCCTCTAGTCCTTTGGCTTGTCCCAGCTCAGCTGCTGGGCACAAATGTGGGAAGATACCTCAGCTGAGCATGAAGGTGCCTCGCATCACCCCAATGAAGCACCAACAAGGTGAACCAAGCACCAAGGACCTTTCAGGGATGTGGAAAGTGAGGCGGAGTTTCTTTTCTTCAGTGCCTCTCCCCTTTCACCAAGTCCCACTGGAGTCAGAATAGACAATGGGATGCCCAAAGGTGCAGCTCCAAGCATCCGTGTAGATGGGGGATGGCCCCATGAGCAGCGCACAGCAACAACTCCAGCAGTTCTCAATGTTTTGCTTTTCTTGTTTTTGTTTTTTTTTTTTTTATGGAAAGCAGCTGCTGTTGTGCCATTTAGTGATAGTGAAGGGGTAAGCCAAGCATTCAGCCAATTACAGCCTCCAAATCATTGCATAGCCATGGGCCAGTGACTGTAGGGAGAGCCAGGAATGGGCATTGATCGGAGCCCAGGGCTATGCTGGCCCCACTGCTGCTGCTCCACAGCATGGAGCACTCCTGGTCCTCCCACAGCCCTCGAGCCACAGAACTCCAAAAGGTCGGCAAAGAGCACAGGAGGGAGCCCAGTCTGTCGGGATCAGGGATTTGGGGCCGTGCTGCACCAGGCTTCCTCTGCAGGAAGGGTTATTTGGGGTGGATGGCTCCTTCCAAAGCCCTTCACCTCCACAGACATGTGGTGGTGTGGGAGCTGAACAATTAAAGAGCTGCTGATGTCCTTGTGCAGCACGGAGGGAGAAGAGGCAATTCCAGGGAAGTGGCAGCCTGCAAAGCAGGCTCTTTATGCTCTGAAGATGGTAATCTGCATTTGCAGGAGGACTGAAGCAGCATTTTCCCTGAGGGATTCAGGGTATGGAAGTATGGGAAGAAGTGTGGTCCTGAGCCACTCGCAAGGGGACAAGGCCAGTCCCCCCCCCCCGGCAGAGCACTGACACAGCTGGACCATGAAAATACGGCCTGCTCAGGGACAGGCCCTTCCTTCCTTCCTTCCTTCCTTCCTTCCTTCCTTCCTTCCTTCCTTCCTTCCTTCCTTCCTTCCTTCCTTCCTTCCTTCCTTCCTTCCTTCCTTCCTTCCTTCCTTCCTTCCTTCCTTCCTTCCTTCCTTCCTTCCTTCCTTCCTTCCTTCCTTCCTCCCTTCCTCCCTTCCTCCCTTCCTCCCTTCCTCCCTTCCTCCCTTCCTCCCTTCCTCCCTTCCTCCCAACCTTAAAAGAGATGCTGGACCCTGATGAAAACTTCCCAGCATGGCCAACTCAGTTGTAAGCACATGGGTTTGGCCCTAACCCCAACTGGACTTTCCTAACGAGGAAAAACTGAGCTGAGCTGGAGCCAGACAATCATTAAGCTTGGAAAAGACCCCCATCACCATGAAATCCAGCCATTCCCCCAGCACTGCCAAGGCCACCACCAAGTCACATCCCCAAGTTGGCTTTTCAATCCCTCCCACCAGGGACAGGGACTCCACCACTCTCCTGGGCAGTCCTTTCCAATGCATGACCACCCTTCCCATGAAGGAATTTTTCCTAATATCCAATCCAGTTTATTTCCATGATGGTTTAGAGGCTTCCAGTCTGATGCTAGCCCTAGTTTAGGTTGGCAGAATTAAGCCTGGGAAATGACATACAGATTTTCTGGACTCTGTCCCAAAAGAGTTTTCATTTTACCTCATGGTAACTCTATACACCCTTGAGATAAATCCAGGAAATGACAGCACCTTCCTGGTTTTGTTTGGGGATACTCCTCCACAGCGAAAAGAGCCTCTCCAGGAGTTTGGGTGAGAAACTCAAAAGCAGGAGAAGATAAATGAAAGGAGAAACTAAATAATCTCTGCTGAATCCTCTCATTATGAAGCAGGCCAGGAAAATGCCATGGATACTTTCCTGGTGTTGAGTTTGCCGTATTGAGGGGTGGGTTCCTTCAGGTGGAACCAGCCCGTGCGTTCAGAGGGGAAACAGGCAGGGAAAGGCAGTGTTATCCTGCTGAAAATTTAAATGAAAGTAGATTTATTTTGTCTTTGCTCCAGATCTCAGGAGACGGTGTTGACTTACATGTTGGAAAAGCAATCCCTGCAAACAGCAGCTCGGAATTGTTGTATTAAACCTGCCACCTCCCGCCAAAGCCCTCGAGCAAACAAAAACCTGGTGGAAGCTGCTGATTTCTTCTCAACTCAACCCCCAGCCTGTTTGTCAGATTCCAGATGCATTTTGCAGCGGTTGAGAGGTGGTTTTTTTTTTGTTTTTTTTTTTTTTTTCTGTTATTGTTGCTGGCTGATTTTAGCAAACCAAATGTTGAAGAAGAGCAGCTCAGCAAGTGAAAACATTTCTCTGATAAAACTCGGCGTTGAAATGAAAATTGTCATTTCAAGCAGGATTAAGCTACAATTATCCGGCATCTCTTTTAACTGAGAATTAAAGAATGCTGAATAGAAATGTTGTTGTGTTCTGTTTGAACACCCACGGCCTGGAGAACATCCTTTATCTTGAGACTCAGTAGTTTTCCCTTTTATTATTACCTGCAAACCTCTGCTTGGTTACAGCGAAGGCTTTGCACGGGGTGATATCTGCCAGTCGATCTTCCTCTGCAAAGCTCAGCCTACCTAGACAGGGACTATTTTAAGCTCTTCAAATGATATGAAAAATCAAATGTGAAGAGAAAAAGCGAAGCTCTGTGCTGCCTTTACAGCCCCTGAAATCAGTATTCAGCTCAGCTCCCAAATGACCCTGATCGGCAACAATTCTGCATATTCCCACAATTAAACAATGTTTGAACTTGTGTTAATGGCAACAGAACAATTATCTGAACAGCCATCCATGGGGTAAGCAGGCTGCATCAGCAAGAGTCAAGCCTGGTGCAAATAAAGGCTTAGCCTTGCAGAGGAAAGCCAGGGAAACCTTCAATGAGAGGAATAAAGATTCTTTACTTTACTCCATAAAACTGGTATGTGAACAATATATTGAATGTCAGGAGCAAATGTCTGCTGAAATTTGGTTGCTTAATTGTAAACCTTGCTAACTATTTCCACTTAAAAATCAAATCTTTACTGCTCTGAAACTGCAGAGAGACATTTGCCTGGTCCTTGTGTCAGAAATATTCTTATAATGTTGGAGCTCTGTTTGGGAAATGCAGAAGCAGCACAACAGAGTTTAACAATCGGGGGGGAGCAAGAGGGGGCTTTAAGCGCCTGAGTTTATTCTTAGTGAAAGAGATTTCATTATATTTCTGAAAAACTTAGGAAAAAAGGACTAGGGGGCTCATTTAACAGGAAATCCAGTAGTATTTCATAATAAGATTGTGGAATGATTTGGGCTGAAATTGAACTTAAAGCTCATCTCATTCCATTCCCTCCCCTTCCACTATCCCAGGTTGCTCCAAGCCCTGTCCAGCCTGGCCTTGGACACCTCCCCTTTCCAGTTTCTTGCATTTGTCATGAACAAATATATTCCATCATAATGGGAGGGGCCAAAAAAGCACTTTTGATCAGATCTGATGCATTAGGAAATCACCCAGACAAACTGTGGCCATCCCTGGATGTGTCCAAGGCCAAGCTGGACAGGGCTTGGAGCAACCTGGGATAGTAAAAGCTGTCCCTGTCCATGGCAGGGGCTGGAAAGGGATGATCTTTAAGGTTCCTTTCAACCCTATTCTATGATTCTGTAAAAGTTGTGCTGGTGGAGAGACCCTGCAGCTCCTTCCAGACGGGAGAGCACCAGTGGATCCCAGTGCTGTGTTCACACAGCATCCTGTACCCAGCATCCTGTACTCTGCCTCTGGCCTCATCCAGAGGGGCTTTTCCTCCTGTATTTCTCCCCTTTTCTCCTAATAAAGCTGCTTGCTCATTCCCAGCTGAAAGAAGACATAATAAAAATGATGGCAGGAAATTGCAGGCGAGCTGGGGTTAAGAGAGACAATAACAAAATTGCTTTTGCAGGGTAATCTCCAAGCCTTTGGTAGCTCATGCTAAAGAGGGCTTTGAAATCAGCAAGAGAATTAAAAATATTGAGATCAGCTAAAACACTCCTATCCTTTGCACATCAAAGAGGATACCCACAGGGACAGATTTGCTGCCATGGAATAATTTCCACCACTTTTTGCAAGAAAAATTAGAGCATTTGGTGCTTCTCCCCCTTTCTTTTAGCATGAACCCACTGTACAGGGGGAAATTACCTTTCTGTGCTCTCTAAAAAAAATCTCTTCCTGATGCAAAGAGCAGTGTGGGGAGAATTGCAGGTCTGCAATCCATTAGCCATGTCAGAGAGCTGGGGGAAAGGGAGAAGGAGGACTCTGCCTCCCAAATCTGCTGACAAGGCTTAAAACCCAGTTTAGCCCAGAGGTAGCCCAGGGTCCTCCCCATGGGTCCAAGCCACCCAGTTGCCCGCTGATGGGTTTGCAGTCTGTGCTGGTGTCACATAGCCAGGCACGGGGAGGGGAGGGGGGGGAGAGCTTCCTCCCAGAAAGCTCATTCCCAAAGAAAAATAGGGCTGAATCCAAGGAAAATCTGCCCTGAGTGCTGCCGTGGGGATTTAGGTGTGATGGAGCATAAAAAGCATCAAAAGCCTCAGCAGCAGATCCAGCTGGGAGCCTGGTTGCACTCACTTGAGCTTGGAAGGAAGGTTTTTAGGGGTTCTCCAGAACTCCCTGAAAGCCAGGATGGAAAATTTGCATATTCAGGATTGGAGCAGGTTTGTGGGAAGGGTCCTAGGCCTGTCCATATGCCTGGAATAGCAGCTATATTAATAAACTGGAAAAAATTAAATATAACTCTGCCACAGGCAAAGCATTCCTTCTCTTGCTCCTGACCTGCTGCAATATCTTCTCCTTTTCCTTGTTCAAAACCTGTTTTTACAGCAAAGTCTGGATGAAGAACAGGCTTTGTTCCAGGGAAAGGTGATTTGGCAGGCCCACCCCTGGGAGGATTGGAGATTTGGGGTGCAGGGCACAGTGAAACTGCAGAATTCCTCCACATTTTGTGTCAGGAAGCCGGCTGGAAGCGCTCAGCTTGCCTTCTCTCCACCAGCCCTTCCCTCATACATGACTTCACCCTCATGTTTTCTCTGCTTCTTTCCTGTCCTGCTTCTCATCTCCTGCCTTTTGGGGCTGGGGATCAGCCAGCTCTGGCACAGCTCTGGCTCGGCATGGGGGGCACTGAGCCCCGAATTTGGCACAGCCTGCAGGGCAGGACGCCAGCCAGATGTGGCTGCTGGGACACAGGAGCCCGTGTGGCTCTGAGGGCCCTGCAGGAACCATCCAGCACGTGCTTTTTCTGTGTAAAAGAACAAGGGAAGGCCAGGGCTGTGCTCTGATAAAAACCAGACAGCCCTCGGGTATTGACTGGAGTCAGGTTCAGGAACACGTTGCCTCTGCTATCCCGATTCCTGGGGCATCCCTGCTCCTGTGAACAACTCCAACAGAATAAAAAATGAGCTGTGAGGCCCAAAGCAGCACGTTCCTGCCTCCCCTGGCCCAGCCAGCCCAGGCAAGGCTGTGGGTGGGAGAGAAGCGGGATCGTGTGAGGGCTGACAGGGGCTGGACTCTGAAGGTGGGATACTCAGTGCAGAATCCCAGAGTCCTTGAGGAAGGAGAGCACCTCCAGGATCATCAATCCAACCATTCCCCAGCACTGCCAAGCCCACCACTGACCTTCGTCCCCAAGAGCCACATCCACATGACTTTAAATCCCTCCAGGGATGGGGACTCCCCTGCTGCCCCAGGCAGCCTGTTCCAATGCTTGACAATCCTTCTCATAAAGGAATGTTCCCTGATATCCCACCTGAACCTCCCCGGGCACATCTTGAGGCCGTTCCCTCCCCTCCTGTCCCTGTTCCCTGCGAGCAGAGCCCGACCCCCCCGGCTGTCCCCTCCTGTCAGGGAGCTGTGCAGAGCCACAAGGTTCTCCCTGAGCCTCCTTTTCTCCAGGCTGAGCCCCTTCCCAGCTCCCTCAGCTGCTCCTGGTGCTCCAGCCCCTTCCCCAGCTCTGTTCCCTTGCCTGGACAATCTCCAGCCCCTCAATGTCCTTCTTGTCATGAAGGACCCAGAACTGACCCCAGGGCTGGAATTGCCTCAGCAGTGCCAGCACAGAGGGACAATCTGTTGGGTCCTGCTGGTCCCGCTGTGGCTGGTACAAGACAGGATGCCCTTGGAGGTGCCCTTGGCCATGTGGGCACACGCTGGCTCAAACTTGTCCTCAGAGCACCCAGACAAAGAAGCTGGAGCTGTTCCCCTCACATGTGGAGGGGGAGGTGGGGTGGGTTCTGCTCAATTACTCCATGAACCAGCTTCGTTCCCATCAAAGCCTGACCCAAAGTGGTTCAAGGGCACTTTGCCAAGGCAAGGAGTGAGGAGGGAATGAGGCTGGACTTGTGGTGGACTCCTTGGTCTTTTGGACATGCTCCTGCTGCCCCCAAGGCCAAGCATCTCTGACAGGGAATGTCCTGGTTTGCTCCAAAGACAAAGTCTCCACTTGGAACCAGGAGCGAGCCCAAGCAGGATTGGAGCTTTCAGGGCTGTGCTCACCCTGCCAAGCCCCTCGAGGGAGCAGGAGGCACACACAGACACACCTGGCTTCCTCCCAGCTCTCAGAAGAGATAGGGCCAAGCCCTGTTTCTCCCCCAGTCCTTCTGCTCTCTCCCTTTTTACCTGTCCCCCCCTCCACATCACGCACAGAGCACTGCTGCCACTTCTGTTTTACTGTCCCCAGAGACACCAATTCTGCAGCCATCACGGCCAGAGACGCTAATTAAATTGTGCAAAAATCCAATAAAAATGCTTTATTAGAGTGTCTGTCATTGGCAAAGGTTTAGGGAAGAAAATTAGGCTCTTCTCAAAGCAATGCAAAAAAAAAAAGAAAGTCCATCCTCCCTCATTAAACCTTCGATGTATTTCACTGTAAATGGTTGCTGGGTGCAACAAATTGCAACTGGTCCAGTGGGGGCAGTTTCCAGTGCAGAGCTGGTGGGAAGGGCTGGGGATGTTTTTGGTGAGTGTTGAGGTGTTTTCTTTTGTCCCTGCTCTGAATGACACCTCGGGCTCAGGCACAGGCTTGGCTGGACAAACCAGACCCATTTATAGATTTTCTCATTCCCCAGTCAGCGCCAGAGAGGATCAGTAATGCAACCAATTAAGAGGATTAAAAGC
The DNA here is from genome assembly GCF_963662255.1 of Cinclus cinclus. Taxonomy (NCBI): domain Eukaryota; kingdom Metazoa; phylum Chordata; class Aves; order Passeriformes; family Cinclidae; genus Cinclus; species Cinclus cinclus. The sequence goes on from NC_085055.1 coordinate 20,709,740, forward strand.
CGTATTTTTTATTTAGTTTTTGATGACAGGAGCCCTGCCAGGTCTTGTGGCTGTGATCAAGGTCCCCATGCTGTCCTTGTCCCAGACAACTCAGGGATTGATTCATACAGGGGATTATTGTCCTGCACATTCCCCCAGCTCTCAGCAATGCGCAGCAAGAGGCCAAGGTCTCCTGTAGGTCTTCCCAACCCCAGGAATGCAGTGTTCTACCTCATTTTCTATACTTTGTGCCCCAGAGGATGCACAGTTACCCACACAGAGGGGAGGAGTGTCTGTGTTGCCTCTCTGGACCTGGGCATTTGCTGGAAATGCTGGCAAATGGAATTGGCTGGCTTGAGAAGGGGATGGCTGGGCCACTCTGGGAAGACTTAAAAAAATCCAGATACCGCAAGACTTATGATGTAAACACTCCAAGCAGGCTAAATGCTCTGTAATTTCTCTTAATTATGCAAATAGCAGAGAGAAGAAGCTGTCAGGGAGCACATTTCCCCACCCAACGCAGGGAGCACCAGGAGCAAGGGACCCATTGGCAGCATGGAGGCAAAAGCACCAAGCCAGACCCCCGAGCTGGAGGGTTCTGCTCCTGTTTTGCTGCTTGTGCTGATGAAATGACATCTCCAGAGGGAAAAATGCCCCAGAAAGAGCCAGGGCTTCCCATGGCTGCTGTCAATTCAACAGATGAAAGCCAAAAGAAGGGGGTCCAGCCCTGGGGCTCTCTGATCACCTCATCCCAGCAGAAGGTGGGACTCTGAATGCAGGGAGAGGGTGACATTCCATGGATCCTCACTTCATCTCACAGGGGTTTCAGCTCGTTTCCTGCAGGAATTTGGATGCGGGGTCACCCCTCTGAATCCCCGGGGAAGAGCTGCTGAAATCAAGCTGCCTGCCGAAGCCCTTTTGTTCTGCGAGACTCCTGCTAGGAGAGGCTCTGCTTTTATTTCAAAGACTCAGCAATTTGGATCAGTTTAACCTTTTCAGGGTTTCTCGAGCACAATAGCGCAGATGAGCTTTAAAGCCTCTTCAAGAGCGCGGGTTGAAGCCGGAGACTTGGGGGGAGGGAGAAGAAGCCAAGGAGCCGACCCCGTCACTGCCAGAGGTGATTTGCCTGCCAACCCGCCCCGAGAGCTTCTGCTGAGGCACAGAGAGATGGGTTTGCTGCGAGAATCAGGGCGGTGCTGCCGCGTGCCCTTGTCCTGAGCGGGGGCTGCTCCAGCGGGCTCCAGGGGCCACGGAATTCCACCCAAAGAGACGGAGATGGGAGAACGGCCCACAGCACATCAATGAACCGACAGAAACAAGGGTGCGAGGAGGAGAACAACACGACCCCCAGCCCCCCGCAGCCCACGCGCTGTCGCGTCCCACTACCCCGGCGACATCTCGATGTCCCCTGTCACAGACCCAACTCCCAGCTTGTCCCCAAAGCTGTCCCACCGCATCCCCGAGGAGCCGGGGTGCATCCCGGTCCCCCTGGGTGGGGTGTGGGGCTGGAAGTACCCTGGGGAACAAGGGCTAGGGGATGGCTCGGCGGAGCGGGGCAGCGCTCCTTTGATGTTGGAACAACAAAGGCGGGTGCGGGAGGGAAAGGTAATCGGGATGCTGGGAACAGCGGGATGCATTTCAAACGGAACAGCGAGAGCTTTGAAGATCAATTCCTCCCAAGGAAACAAACTGCTCTTCCCGGGCTCCTCCAAAGCCCCCCGTCCTGCTCCCCCTCTCCCGAAGTTTCTGGACCTAGCCGCTGTTAAAGGGAATCTTTGGGCAGCTGTTGCTCCCAGGTTGGATGCGGCTCCCTGGAGAGCCAGGTGGAGGCTTGGGATGCTCCTGCTGCCCGCTGAGCAAAGGCAGGAGGGAGGGCACGGATTATTCCGGGTCACATCCCCCCCCTGGCCCCAAGGTGAAGGGGAAAGCCGCTCAAAGCAATTATTTACAGAGCAGCTGATGAATGTGCTCCCAAGGTGGATGCAATCAGGATTCCTTGCAGAGGGAGGGAAGGGGACTGGAGCTGGGATGGGAGAAAGGAGGAGACCCCCAGCACCCCAAGGACACGCAGCCACTGCCAGCGTGAGAGCTCAGCTCTCCGAGGAGGATTATCCCATATCCTGCATTTCCATCAGCAGGAAAAACACAGCTTTTTTGTTTGTGTGCTTTCTAACCAAAGCTCCAATTCTGCATTCTCAGGACTCCTGGAGCCAGGGCTTAGGAACAAGCAGGGAATGCTCTCATTAGCTAAACCTTTGTTAACACTCACTCACATCACCTCGTTTAGATTCACATCAATGAAATTGGCTTTTTTGGCACAGTTCCTTGAAAAGGGGAAAAAAACAAAAACAAAAAACAAAAAACCAAAAAAACCCCAACCTTTTTGTGTCAATATTTTCTAAGCAAAATATTTTGAGCTTTCTGCTTTGGTTTATTTGCTTTGTGTGAGCTTTTAAATCAGACACAATTAACACAAAAAACAGCGAGATCTTGTAGTTGTCAGGAAACGCTTCAGTTTCCCTTTTCATCTGCTGAACATTGATACATGAAAATAATCTGCCCCTCCCTCCACTGCTTGGTTTATTTTAAAAACCACCAGCAAGATTTGAATAGGCCCTGGGAGCTGCCCAGGGAGATGCCCTTGCTCAGGTGCCCCCATCCTGCACCCACACCTTGGTGGGGACATGGCCAGGTTTACACTCCCCCAATTGCATTATGTTTGAGTGGTTTATGATTTGGATTTTCATGCAGAGCAGCCTGTTCCAGCTCCTCATAACAAAGACAATTATGCTAAGTTTATTGGATTTGCATTCAGGGCTGATTTGTCAGAATTGTATATTGGTTCTGGGAGATGGAAGGGGAGGAAGAGAGGGGGCATTTGCTTTTCATGAGGACAGGAAAAAAAGCCTAGTATAAAATTAATTTCTCTGTTTCACAGCCCCTTGTCATTACACAGATTCCTTCCTTCCTTCCTTCCTTCCTTCCTTCCTTCCTTCCTTCCTTCCTTCCTTCCTTCCTTCCTTCCTTCCTTCCTTCCTTCCTTCCTTCCTTCCTTCCTTCCTTCCTTCCTTCCTCCCTCCCTCCCTCCCTCCCTTCCTTCCTTCCTTCCTTCCTTCCTTCCTTCCTTCCTTCCTTCCTTCCTTCCTTCCTTCCTTCCTTCCTTCCTCTCTGCCTGGTGAAGGACAGGTGTGACCAAGGCCCGACCACCTCTAAGTGCACACTTGCAAAGAAATCCTATGGATGCAGTGAGGTGGATGCTCTGGGATTTCATACCCCACTGCTGCACTGGAATTCCCACTGCCAGAACTTCCAACCCTGTGCCAGGCACTGCAAAGCCATGCCCCCCTTTCTTCCTGGAGCAGACAGCCCATGATCCTGGAGAACATGCCAGGTTGGCTCCTGTGCTCTTGGAAAGGGCTTGAGGGTGTTTTCATGTCACTTATGGAGCAGTGATGAAGCCAGGAAAAATGTCACCTGGCAGGGAGGTGATGGAATCATGGAATGGTTTGGGTTGGGAGGGGCTTTAATGCCCATGGGCGGGGACACTTTCCACTATCCCAGGTTGCTCCAAGCCCTGTCCATCCTGGCCTTGGACACTTCCAGAGGTGAAAATCCTTGTGGAAAAGCTCTGTGCAGACTTTCCAAAGGCACATGTGTGCTGAGTTTTGGCACAAACTTGGGGAATGAGGGCTTGCCTCCCTTTTTTACTCTAGCACCTCATACACATCAAACACAGAAGAAGGTTTGGAACAAATATGAAACGGGTTTGCCTTCCTTTTTCCCCCTGCTCTTTAGGAAGATGGATATCTTCCACCTGCCCCTGGTCCAGATGCTGTATGCCTGACTAAGAAGGACTGGTTTAATTGTCTCCTTCTTCTGGGCTCCCTGTTTAAAAGCTGTTAATTTATTCTGCCTCTTCCAGCTTCTCAATGTCTACTCAGAATTGTAAACTGTCGATATATTTTACCCTGTCTTATGTTTTTTATTCCAATTGCAAGCCAGTGGTGAACGGTGGCTTTTTTCATGGCTCTTAGGGGAAAACTCATAATAATCAGTCCAAAGCCCAGCCTAGCCCTGCCCACTTAGGCTGTTGTAACTAATCCTGACTCCTCCTCACCCCTCCACCGGAGCTGTTCTTCACAGGGCTTGGGTTGGCTCAGCCCCAGGCTCATTTTGCACTCTTGCACCACAGGGGCCGTGAAGACACCACTAAAACCCAGAGCATCTCTAATCCTGAGAGATTTCCTCTGGAAGATTTACACCCCTCTGCAGCCAAAATTTTAGATATTTCCCTGATTGCTGAAGGCAGGCAGCGAAACACCACAATTCAGATGCCAAGCTTATACAAAATGAGCTTTAAAAATGTGATTTTAAAAAAACCCAGCTAACCAGTCTGGGCTCCTCTTGTTTGTTTTCTGATGCCAGAGCATCCAGACTGACTGTGGAAAATACTCCAGAACCACAGGTAGCCAAACCATTCCTAAATACAGAAAATCATGGAATTGCTTAAGTTGGAAAAGCCCTCAAGTCCCACTGTTTCCCAGCACTGCCAATGCCTCCAGTGGCCTGTGTCCCGAAGTGTCACATCCATACAGCTTCTAAATCCCTCCCTCCAGGCAAGGTGACTCCACCGCCTCCTGGAGCAGCCTGTTCTAATTCCTGACCACCTTTCCCAGGAAGGAATTTTCCCTGATATTCAACCTGAACCTCCCCTGGCACATCTTGAGGCCGTTCCCTCCCCTCCTGTCCCTGTTCCCTGTGAGCAGAGCCCGACCCCCCCGGCTGTCCCCTCCTGTCAGGGAGCTGTGCAGAGCCACAAGGTTCTCCCTGAGCCTCCTTTTCTCCTTCAGTTTTATGGATGGGTGCACAATGATCACACTTAGAGCACACAGCTTGGGAGACTCCAGAAAGAGCCAGAGAAAGAAGAGGAGCTGGACAGATGACAGTACCAATATCCTTTGCCAGGGCAACACAGGAATTTTAGGATATGAAACCAGTGTCCATAAATTTATTGCCATTCCACAGCCAAAACATTCAGCAGAGTGCACAACTCTCCCTGTAGTGTTCATGGAATCACAGAATCATAGGATAATATCCTGAGATAGAAAAGAACCCTCAAGGATCAACTGCAGCTCCTGGCCTGGCACAGGACAACACCAAGAATCCCACCATGGGCCAACACCAAGAATCCCACCATGGGCCCTAGTTCCTGCTCCTGAAGCATTTCCCTTCCCAGCCAGAGCACTAATGAAAAGGAGGCCTTGGAAATGTGAGGAAATAGCAGTTTGGGCCAGCTTTAGGCACAGGCTGTAAGAAGGGGTTAAGTGATCCAAGTGAGCGATGTGAATCATTAACAGCAGTGGGTGGATCCTATAGTGGGAATAGAGCCCAGGCTCTGCAGCCTACAGGTGTGGGGGCTGAATGCCGTGGATGTGCCCTCCTTTTCCAGAGTATCATCCCCACACCACCTACCCCTGCTGCAAACCCCAGGCTGAACTCGGGGAGAGCTCCCTGTGCCGCCACAGCTTGGTCAGCTTTGGTTCTACCAACTACCAGCACCTAAAGATGCTTCCCAGCTGGCCTGAGTGGAGCACTCTGATTTTTGGGAGAGGACAAAGCGATCCAGCTGCTCCAAGAGGCACAGGAAAGCTTCAGTGGTAAAAAGCATATTACTTCCCTTTCAGCAAATATTCCTACGGACGTGTGTGGAATGGGAATTTGGATGTTCTGGTCCATCCCTCCATCCTCTGCTGAAAGCCAAGAGGCTGCCTCACACAATCCCTGCTCCAATCCTGCTTGAAGCAGGTGGCACAAGCCCTGAGATGCCACCCAAAGAAAGAATCTGTGGGAAGAAGCCTGGGTAAAGAAGACCAACAGGGATGCAGAAAATGTCTGGGTACTCCAGAGACACTTTGGGCTTATCTTTAGAAGCTCTGCAGGTGCAGGAGGTGCGAGCAAGGAGACTGAAAATGTTTTCTAGACATCTGTAAGATTGTTCTGGCACTTTTATCCCTTCTGGCCTGGGGCACTGTTCCTCTGCTCTGGTTCAGAACAGCCACTGTTCCCAGAGCCAGTGCTGGAGCAGCTGAGCAAAACAGCTGCTGGAGAAGTTCTGGGTGCTCTGCCTCTGGCATCCTGCTGAGAATTCCTTCTGTGGAACTGTTTCCAGCTGCTCACCTGCATTAATGCAGGGATCCAACAGTTTGGCTCCATAGTTTATTAAACTTCGCCTCTTTGTGACAAGGTGTGAACCTGTGCTCTACAATGATTTTCCAAAGCTTTTACATGCCAGGGAAATTACCAGCCATGGAGCCCTGAAGAGCAGGGGAAAGAGCAGGCTTCAGATTAGGGATGAACATTTGGAGTGGAGCAGATGGATGAGGCAGCAGTGTGTGAGGAGCTGTGCATTGCAGAGCCTAAGGAAGCCTGGGACAGGAAAATGTCTCCTGGATAACTGTGTGAGTGTAACTCAGCACCTGCTCATGTGCTGCCCAAGGCAGGTGTGGCTCCAGAGGCTTTTCCCAGTGAAGATGTGGCCCAAGGCATTGCTCCAACAGCACTTGGTGGTTCATTTATTCATGTCCATGCTCTCCTCCTCCTTCCTGAGTCACACTGCCCTGGTGCTGGCAGGACACTAATGAGTGCTATGATCCACAGGCTTGGCTTGCTCCTCATGGCTTCCAGGTGGGTGTTGGAGCTGTGGGACTGATCTGCGAGTGGCCACCAGCCAGATCAGTCACTGTGCTGTGTCACACCTGCATGTAGGATCTGTGGGCGGTGCAGCCACTACTCTGAGCCAAAGAGCCCCTTTGTCACATCCTGGGAATCACAGCCAGCTCATCTGACCAGCCCCTCCACCCCCTGCAAGCACCTCCAAAGTGTGTGTGTGCCAGAGCCCTACCCCAGCTAGATTCTGGTGATGGATGAGAAGGGAGCAGAGGCAGGAGCAGCAGGAGATGAGAAACAAGGCTTTTCAGAGCAAGCAGGGAGGCACACAGTGAATAAAAGCTGTGTTGGAGGTGGAAAATGACTGATTCAGGGATGATAATGGCATTGAAACACCTGCAGCCTCCTCCTCCTCCTCCTCTAGAGCCCAGGAGCTGGCACTGCTCAGGGAGAGGGCTCCGTGTTGGAGGCAGCTGGCATAGGTGGGTGGAGAACATGCTCCCTCCATAGGTGTTCACAAGGAGGGATTGCAAAGCTGGCTGGAGCTGTCCCATGTCACCTCTGGTCTGTGGGGGACACATGGGACCAGGAGGGCCACTGGGAGTGGCTGAGCATGGATGCTCAGCTGTGTGTTTCCAAGATATGCTACATGGAAGGATCCTTTTGATTTCCCAATACTCAGAGCTGAGCTCTCTGTTGGGAATCCAAGTCCCAAGATCAATCCATCACTTGCCCAACTTGTTGCTCTCTTCATTTCTCTGGTCCAGGCCAAGCAGCAGCATGGAAATGTCACAGTTTTATCAGCAAAACCCAGAGCAGAGAAAGCAACGTGTCCTTCAGTGGAGCAGGAGATCAGATGTGGGGAGGAAGAAGAGGAGGAGAAGAATGAAGAGGAGCTGCTTGGGCTCTGAAACATGAAGCTGTGAAAACCAGGCACCACATAAACGTCACAGGTTTGTTGTGTGTTTTCCATTCCACAATGAGACCTACTCAGACTGGTTCAGCACAATCCAAGGAATGCACCAGCCATGGCCTCAAGATCCTTCCACTCAGGAAGCAGAGACCTCTCCAGCCTCATTGTGCTGCTGGCTCAGCCAAAACAACCCTGCAAGATCCCTGCTGTGTCATGGGGGACTTTCTTCCTGGCTTTTCCCACACTGGATTAATTTAATTCAATTTTGGCAGTAGCAGTGATAGAGCACAACCCCTGTCCTGATGTGTTCCACATGGATCTGGGAGGGTTTGGGTTATCATCCTCACCACAGGCACAACTCCCTGCTCAGCCATTAGGGGGTATTTAAGTAAAAGTGGATCCTGGTGACCAAGACGGGACAAGCAAGGGGGAATGGGAAGTCCATACAGTCTGAACTGTACAGAATTGCTGTACAGTCCTTGTGGCCACAGTCCTTAAGGAGAGAGCAGTCACCTCTGGGGTCACTGGAGAGAGACAGGCTCAGGATTCCTCAGTGGAAGAACTGAACCGCCTTTTGGAGCTGTCCATCTCCAAAGGAGCCCAGAAAAACTGGTTTGCCTGCAAGTCTAACTTTAGAGGAAAAGGTAGGTGAGGTGGATCCAACTTTGTGGAATCCCAGATTGGTTTGGGTTGGAAGGGGCTTACAGACCATCACATTCCATGGGCAGGGACACCTTCCACTATCCCAGATCACTCCAAGTGCCTGGAACAGTTCTGTAAAGGTCAGGCAGTTCCTGCAGTGATTTCCTCGGGGATGTGGCACAGGCTGTGTTTTGTGCTGACACTCCCTGAGTAGCATTTGCCGTGTGAGTCAGGGGATATTTAAACTGCTCATTTACACAGTGAGCTCTAAGAATAACCCTTCCCAACAAAATACCAGCAGGGAGACAGGCCAGGAGGAGACAGGTGGCTCCCTGCATCCATCCTGTTGTGCTACTCTTCATTTGCTCAGTGTTTCATCTGCTCCTCCGGGCCTGAATCAACGCCTGAGCCCACAGTCCCTGCTTATGTTCCATTTCTGTAGAGAATCGTCTGCAGCTGAGAGCAGAAATGAAAGCTTCTGTTTTGGATGAAATCCTGGGAACGCATCCCCGAGACTGCACAAAGCTGTGGGGGCTCCCTGAGACCCCACAAAGCTGCTCCGTGCCTAACAAGTGACATTCCTCTGCTGTGGGCCACCACAGCCTGTGAGTGTCATCCAGTATCTGCAGCTCATAAGGGACCACAGCCACTCCGTGAATTGTACAGGCATCACTGCAAGGACAGGAGGACTTGGAGCAAAGGGGATCAGCTTGGCTGTACAACAATATCCATTTGGTCACAATGCTCAGGACATTTCCTTGTAAAACAAAGGCTTTTAAAAGTCCACTCCCCAACGGTCCATACACTTTTTCCTTGAGTTTTTGATCTCCTACAGCTCGTTCAGTCTGGTGTCCAGGAAATTACTAGGATTGGAACAGTTTTGCTGCTCTTCAGAAATTAAAATGAATTAAATGTCAGCAGGTAACTGCTGCGACTTCTGCGTGTTTCTCCACAACTTCTTTTTATCAGGTTATTTTGGAAACTCTGCAAAGAAACACTTCACCCTCTTCAGCCTCATTTTGTCCAGTTTCTGCTCATAGCAAGTGCTTTGACAGCTCCATTTCCTTGGCAGCCTAATCAGATCCACTGGGAACTATAAAGCAGGATTCAAGTGAGCTGAAGGGCTGAGAGCTCAGCTTCCCAAGTGGCTCCTCACAGGACCTGTGGAGGAATCTTCTACAGCCTGATCTTCTAGACCTGGGATGGATATAAATTCTAGGAGCTGCTGACTTTTCAGTGAAACCTCCGAAATGTCCTTTCACCACAGAGCAAGCTCGGAGCAGTGGGGAGTGGAGGCTGTGGAGGAAAAAGCCAATATGTATGTGAATGGAAAGGGTTGGTTGTGCACATGGAGCATGTGATGGATTCAGGAGTATCATAGAGGAAGAAAAAAAGGGTCATTCTGGCTGAAATGAGAACCAACCTGCTCACTGTGCTGCAGCAGGTGACTCTCAAGAGCCTCACAGGCCAGTCCCTGACATCACAAAATTCAGGGACCGGTTTGGGTCGGAAAGAACCTTAAAGATCACCCAGTTCCAGCCCCCTGCCATGGGCAGGGACACCTTCCCATTAGGCCTGAAGGTTCAATGGGAAGAGCTCTGCTGTTTGGGATGAGGCTTATGAAGGTGCCCTGCTGATCCTGTGGTTCATACCAAGCCAGGATGGCTCTGGAGCAGTGAGCTCTTGTTTGTGGACAGCTATCCCAGCTGGTTCCTTCCCACAAACACCTCTTAGGACACAGCAGGAAGATGGGAATGTGTGAAGGGTGGCGATGTTTCAGAGAGGACCCACTTCCCCTAACACCAAAGGCTCGGCCATAAACCTGGGAACAATTACTCCACAAAGCTGGCCCCTCCCAGGCCTCCTGGTGGAACCAGAAGACACGTCTCCTCCATCTCTGGCCACTTGCTGCTGGCTGATGGTGTCCAACCCACAGAGGAGCAGATGGGAGAGAAGGAGGCAGAACCTAAAAATAAAGCTCATGGAAGCAGGATGCAGCATCCGTTCTGCCGCTGTCCTGGCACGTATCCAGCGGATGTGAGGAAAGCTTGGAGCCCTTCCTGGTGGGATTCACCTGAACCATGGCAGGAACCTGCCCTTCCCACACGTCATTCCACAAAGACCAGCTCTCTCCAGATCTGCTCTATCACCAGCACAGCTCCATGGCAAACTGGGCAGAGAAGCCGGATCCAGGTGCCAGCTGTCTACAGCAGTTTCTTGCCTCCCCACACAGCTGCTGTCAACATAGGCCAGGCCTTGGCCAAGAGCAGCATCTGCACAAGGGTGAGCTGAGCCAAGCTTTGCTGGCAGAGGGGAAGGCTGGGAGGAGCTACAGCCCCATTGGAGCTGTTCAAGCACAATCCCTGGGGAGCATGAGGAGCCATGACCAGCCTCTCGAGATCAACTCACAGAATCATGGATCACAAAGTGGTTACGGTTGGAAGGGGTCACAGTGGGTTTCCCTGCTCCAGCAGGGTCATCCTAGAGCACATGGATTGTGTCCAGATGGTTCTGGAATGTCCCCAGTGAGGAGACTCCACAGCTTCTCTGGGATCTGTTCCAGCGCTCAGTCACTGCACAGTAGAGAAGTTCTTCCTCATGTTCAGGTGGAACTTCTTGGGCATCAATTCCTGCCTCTTCCTCTTGTCCCATTGCTGAGCACCACCAAGAAGAGCTTGGATCCAACTTCTGGATACCTTCCCTTGTGATATTTACTCCCTGCAATAAATTAAGACAAGATCTTCCCTTTCTTGCTCCACAGTGAGGGCAGTGTAGGCAGCCTTGTTCTGTGGCACTGTGGTGGGTTCTGCAGGTGGATGAAAGCCCATCTGTGCCACAAAATAGAATCCAGGGAAAGAGCCCCTCCAGGAAGGCCAGTCCCAAATGCGGGGAATGTTTCCTTGGTGTGATTTTTGTAACATGAACACAAACCTCTGTAGATATTCTGAATAAATAAATAAATGGAAAACAAACCTGCAATCTTCTCCCACTTCAGCTCTCCTTCCTTCCCTTCTCCCAGGGAATGGGCTGAGAAAACAGACCACACAAAGCAAGCACCAGTTGGATTGCTCAAGGCACTACCGGGAGGTGTTCAGATAGAAAGGTGTTGGAAATACCTGGAGCCAATTGAATAACGAAACGTAGCAAAATCCTGCATTCTGCCAGCACTCAAAATCCATGGGGTAAATCCCTGCCTGGAAGCAGCCTGGCTTGCCCAAAGCTCTGGAGGACATGAACCAGGAGCTCACAGCTGCTTGTCCTGTGCCCAGTTCCAGGTAGAAGGTCAATATCCAGCTGCATGGTCTGTGTTTCCCTCAGTCCCAGAGGAAGTTCTGAGCAGGAGTAAAAGGTCAGGGGAAAGAGAGGAGGATAACAAAGGACAGAAAGGACAGTGTGACACCTACCACCTCTTCCTTCCTCTTCCTTCCTTTCCATGCACCTCATCATCCTTCCACACTTCCATCCACAAAGCTGGGAAAGATCTAAAAAGCACAGATAGGAAGGGACTTTTCACAAGGGCCTGGAGTGTTGGGACAAGGGGAATGTCCTTAAGCTGAAGGAGGGGATATTTCGATGGCACACCGGGAAGGAATTCTTCCCTGTGAGAGAAGTGAAGCCCTGGCACAGGGTGCCCAGAGAAGCTGTGGCTGCCCCTGGATCCCTGGAAGTGTTCCAGGCCAGGTTGGACAGGGCTTGGAGCAACCTGGGCTACTGGAAGGTGTCCCTGCCCTTGGCAGGGAGTGGGAATGGATGGGCTTTAAGGCCCCTTCCAAGCCAAACCATCCTGGGATTCCTCAAAGTGCATTTTGCCAGTCACCTCCAGACAAATATCTTGGAGAACCAACTCACTGAACATGTTTTGAGGCTGCCCAAAGAAATGATCCCTGTGCCCATCACTTCCTCTTCAGCCCCTTCCTGTGCTCCTGCTCCAACTCCACCCAACAGCACGATGCTCTCTGCTGAAAGCGAACTGTCAGTGGTTCCAGGAGGCTCCCACTGTTCTGGGCATGGATCATCCCTCTGCTTGTCCACAGCCTGCCAAGCTGGGAAGAATCCTGATAAAACTGTCCATTCCTGCTGCCTGCTTTGGGCTCAGCTTGTTGCTGATCACATTAACAAAAGCAGTGACACAGCATTTCCAATGGATGCCAGGAAAACATTCCCTGTGTTGGAAGAACATGAGGCTTTTTGTGCTACTTGAAAATCAACCGAAATTTAGCTCTCCATGATGAAATTTTCTATTCTCACAAAATCCAATTCAGATTGGATTAAAATACATGTGTTTTTTTGTTGTTTTTTTTTTTTTTTTTTACTGCTGCTTCCATGCAGTGGTGTTCAAGAAGGTGCCTGCATTTTTTGTTTTTTCCATAAGCGATGGGAGTTTCCATGAACTGTGGCAGATCTCTACAGCCAGGAAACCACTGGGAGCGAAGCAGCAGGTCCTGGGCTGAGCTCCCACTGAGCAGCTCCAATCCTTTTCACAGGAGCACAGGAATTGCCAACCCCCAAAATGTAAAACCAGTTTGCCAAACCCATAGCACTGGGCACTAGAAGGGACTATCCCACCATGATCCTTTGGAACTTCAAACTGCTGGTGTGGAAGTACCAGGCTCTCCACATTGGAGTTGATTTAAGCAGGAAAGTTCTGCTGTTGCTGCACCTTCAGCTACAGGCTCAAAATTCCTGGCATGGAAGTGGTGGAACAGAAGAGAATGTTGGATGGGGCTTGGAGCAGCCTGGTCTAGTGGAAGGTGTCCCTCGCAGGGGGTTTGGAAATAATTGATGCTGAATTTCCCTTCCAACCCAAATGGCCAGGATGGTAAAGCCACCATCCAAAGCATGCAGGGAGCAGGGAAAGTCATGGGAACTGACAACTCGATGTCTCCTCAATCTAGGAAATATACTCAGAAAAGAAAGCAAAGTTCCTGAAGTGATGATGGGCAAGAAAACCTCGCATCCATGGGAGTGTCCAAGGCCAGGCTGGACAGTGGGGCTTGGAGCAAGCTGGGGCAGTGGAAGGTGTCCCTGCCCATGGCAGGAGGTGGAACTGGATGATTCTTAAGGCCCTTTCCAACCCAAAGCATTGCATGAGTATGTGATTTTGTGATCTCTCCTACAATCAAAGATACACTAAATGACCATGCTGTTTCTTCCAGCCTGATTTTCCTATTAAAAAAAAAACCACCCTAATGTCAAAATCCATGAAAAAAGGATCAAATCCACCCTTACCAAACCCCTGAGCAGCCCCCCTCGATCAGTAGAAGGGAAGGTGTTGATTCCCAGGCAGAGCCAACCTGTGGATCTCTTCCAGCTGCATATTCTGTAGGCTCCAATATCACCGGGTCCCTCCCCATCCCCAGAACTCCTCTTCATGCCTGGCTGCCCCGGCTCAGCGAGCGAGAGCTTCTCCTGCAGCAGCTGCCCAGGGTTTGCTGGAGCAGCTTTGGCAGGAGCTCCTTCCCAGCCTGCTGACAACACGTCCCCCCCGGAGCGGGCGGCACGCTCCATTTCAGCCCTTCTCCAGCCCCGTCGCTAACGAAGCCGATCCAAAGCAAGGAGTAATTGTGTTTGCAGGTGACGGGGCTGGAAGTGCAGTGCTGGGAAACACATTCTTGGCAAAGAGTCCCGGTTCGGAGGTGAGGGAGGGCAGCCAATTGTGAAATCCCTGGCAAAAGCGTTTGTGTCAGAACAGTGATGCTCTGCTCGGCCCAGCTGCTGCGGAAAATGCTGGAGGAGTGTGCCTATGGGAATGCAGCAGAGGTGGGAAGAGCTGCACCGGGATGGAGAACCAGCATCCAGGGCATGGCAAAGCCTCCTGTGACAGCTTTGCTTTCAGCATGTGCCCAGGTGTGCCCCTGGCTGCTGGAACCACTGCTCTGCTGGAAAAATGGGGGTGAGCAGAGCCTGTCTGGAGATTTGAGGATTTAGGAGGCCTGGCAGGAAGGTGGATGAGGGTGGTGCCCAAGAAGGACTGTTGTTGGAAGAAACACCTGGATTGAAGCTCTGGGCTCCAACCCCGAGGTGTATGCTGGTGTTATCTGGTGCAATGACAAATAACAGCTCCCAAATTCTGCTCTGGGATACTGCAGTACTGGGAATGCGCCATGTTTATCAGGTGGTCAAGCCAGGAATTTGGTGTCTGTTTCTTACCTCAGGAATATGCTCTTTTCACAGGAATATATTGCTGGAAGGACATGAACACATTCCATGGGAGAGGCACAGACAGACCTCAGGGAAGGACATGAAAGGGGAGCAGGGGTAGAAGGTGCTCACATTTCCATGAAAAAAAACCCCTCTGAATGAAATTCTTCCAGGGCCAGAGCACAGCAGAGAGGATGTTGCAGACATTCCAGGGTTGGGCTGCACTTAGGTCTTGGATTTACCAACTTTTAACAGCACATGATGGTGCTGGCATTGCCTGGGGACAGTGGGGCACTTGGGGCAGAGATTCCACATGGGAAATAAAGAGATCAGTGCCTTGGAGTGCAGTTTTGAGCACCATGGCTGGAGGAGAGAGAGATGTGTATCCTTCCTTCCTTCCTATCTTGGTCTTGAAGATAATGTGTGAATGTGGTTTATTCTCTTAGTTGTGTCTGCCAGGTAATTCCCAGTTTGCATTTGAGTTAATGCCTGGTGTTTCATCCTAGTGGAGACTGAGGATGCTCCTTCTTCCTTCTCCACAGTCCAGTTATTCATCTGTAGCATGCCACAAGTTTGGCTGGAGTGGGAACAGGGATATTGTAATCTCATCAAGGCAGGGATGTTGTCCTGTGCCCTTTCCAGAGTGCCCTGCACATTTATGGTGCCAGAGAAGTAATAAATTATAATAGTGAGTCATCCTGAGGTGCCCCTCGGTGAGGACTCAGATCCCACTGGGAGGAAAAGCTTTTCCTTGGGGCATAACTCTTACACACGAGCTCGTTATTGCAGAACAATTCCCTTCAAGGCTCCATAGCCTGAACTCCATTAAAATGGATGTTCTGGTGGTGACTGAGAGCTGTGCTCTGCTTCCAGCTAAACACAATGGAAATCCAGGGTCACTCCCTGGCCTCATTCACACCGGGCAAGAGCGATTCCAACTGCAGAGCTGTGAAAATCCACACTGCCACAAGCCCAGACTCCTCATCCACTTGCAAGACACCGTTTTGCCCTGAATTCCACCCAAACCAGCAGAGATTTGTGAGGATCTGAAGGCTGGGTTGGCACTGAGTGAAAGAAGAGATGTGATTAGAGGGGTGAAGAGGGTAAAACACCCTCTTTGTGAGGTCCTCCTGCTTCCTACCAGATCCATGGGAGAGGAAAAGGGAAACAGCCACTTTCTGTCCCATTTAGTTGCTACTAAACGGTGCACAAGTGAGCATTAATGAGATTCCAGCCGGCAGACATCCCGAGGAAAAGACTCATTTGATCATAGGGCCCGGCTGCTAATGCTGACCTCAGAAAAATGAGGAATATTTTATTAATTGAGGTCTTCCATATTCGAAAAAAGCCTGACTTTCTGGCAAAGGAGACCTTGGAACCTCCCATCTGCTTTTGTGAGCATGCTGGGTGAGGGGCAGCAATTAAAAGCACTTTGAGGAGAAGAACAGTGCTTTAAAGAGCTGTGGGGAGCTTGGGAGGATGGAATGGGGGGAAATAAGGGAAGAAAGGGAGCGGCTGTGTCCATTAGCACCGGCTGCTTCCCGTGCTGAGCAGGGATGCTCCTTGCTGGAGAGGGCAGGATCCCCTCTGGAGCACCGGGAGCCTCCGGAGGCAGCTGGATTTAGCAGCACTGAAAATGAGGTGTCGCAGGTAATGAGCCAGCAAGACACTGGCGTAGGGCAAGGGAAGGCCAGCACAGGGTGTCCAGAGGTGTTTAAGTGCTAATTGTATTCCTGGTGATTAACTACTTGCACAGGCACACCTCTGCTGTTAACACACCTCCCTCTCCAGGAACCTTGTTCCCTCCTGCTTAGCTGGGCTGGCATTTCCAAAGGAATTGGGCCCCCCACAGCCCATGGTTTCAGAGGAATTTTGGGCAGATCTCAGAGCTAGGTGCCCAAAGCTTGCTAGAAATGCAAGTCAGAGGGTCCAGCAGTGTGAAACTCTTCTTTACAAATTCCCTGTGGGAAACCAGAGCATGGCCCCAGGAATGCAGCTCCCTCCAGCAGTGTGTCCATTCCCAGCTCAACATCAAGGAAGACACAAGGAAGGAATTTCTACAGTGAGTTGGCGAGGCCCTGGCATAGGGTGCCCAGAGAAGCTGTGGCTGCCTCTGGATCTCTGGAAGTGTCCAAAGCCAGGCTGGATGGGGCTTGGAGCAGCCTGGGCTGGTGGAAGGTGTCCCTGGCCATGGGTGGAACTGGATGAGCTTTAAGGTCCCTTCCAACACTAATACAAATGACCTGTTTTTAACTAAAAGGAGGTGCTAGTGGGGTCTGCATGACCTCCAGGCCCTCCTCTTGAGCTTTTCCTGGCAGCTCTGGGGAAGAAGGCAAGGCAGAACCCTGGCTAGAAAAGCAAACAGAGGAATGGGGTGGTGGGAACACTGGGCATGTTCCTAGGAAGAGGCTGGTATGGAGAGGGAATGAGGCAGGAGGGAAAATTCAGCTTCCATCAAAGGCAAATTCACAAAGAAGCTTTTCAGGATCAATAATAAATTGAGAGGGAGCAACAAATCAGTGAAGGGCTGCTCTGGAGCCCAAGGAAGGGAGGGCAGGACCTCCCACTGCCTGCAGCAGGTTCTCACAAACTGCACCTGGAGACTCCAGTGTTCCCTGCGAATCAGTGGTGAGAAAACAGGCATGTCACACCATGGCTATCGGCCCAGATAATCCATATCCCTTTCCAAAGGAAAAAAAAAAAACAACCTAATCCTCTGTCCTCCTTTCCCTATTAGCTTTGTGCAGAGTTTATAATCCCCGAGCTCTGATGGTGCTGGGGGGCCCCACAAGTGGCGCTGCCGGCAACATGGGATTCCTCCTCACCCTTTCTCAGAGGCCTTAAAAGAAGAGGAAAAAGGTGGGGAATGAGAGGAGGTGAAGGAGAAATGAAAACCACATCAAAACAACCCCATTTCACTGTTCCCAGCAGCTGGAAGCAAGGCAGAGAAGTGAGCTCTGGCTCCACTCCAGCGTCATATTCTCCCGAACGAGGAGCATGTGGGACTGGCAGCAGTTTTCCAGCCTAACCTTCTGCCACAGCAAACACTGTGAGGTGGAACAATCCCTCCTGAAGGTGATTAATGGCAGGGAGCTCCTGGGGAGAACTCAGCTGTGGCACGGGCTGTCAGGGGCAATGAAGGGAGCACCATTTACCTTCCAACGCATCGCAGATGATTTCCCTCTTTTCTCAGGGCTGTTGTTCATAAATGGGTGTCTGGAAGTGACAGGAATCCCGGCCAAATGCATGGGAGAAAGGTGTTCCTGCCACTCAGAGGGTGGGCTTTGCTTGAAGGCAGCTGGAAGGATCAGGAGGGGATTCCTGCCTTCCAAAAGTTCTGATTTGCATCAAGGCAATGCTGAATATGGGAATTTCTGAAGCTCAACACTGGGAGGTCAAACAGAGGATTCCTGCCCTTCAAAAAGTTAATATTTGGATGGAGAGAAGAGGCCAGTGATGAGTGTGTGACTTTTGGAAGCTCATCACTGTGAGGTACTGGTCTCACTGGGGCTGGCTGGAAGTTGGATCTTGGAAACGGAGCCAGGTCTGTCTTCCATCACACCCTGTAAAATCCAAAACACCTCAAGTTCTCTCTCAGGGCTATCTCAGCCCTGCCTTGCTGAGGGGACAATAAACAAAAAAATCCTTCCTGATTCTGGACTGAACAATATGGTGCCCAAATCTGTATTTCCAGCCATTTCCCTGCTTTCTGTCCTCTCTAACAACTCCTTATAGAACCCTTCCAAAGCATTGCTGTCACAGGAGTCACACCCAGTTCCTAAGCCCCTGAGGACTTAGGAACAACCTCCACACTGCCCTCTTTCCCCTGGCATCTCCCTGACATGGACACCTGCCTTTCCTGTCCAAGCCCCCAGGGCAGGCTCTTCTTCCCCAGGAAAGGCTCTTTCATCCCTGAACTCACCATGCCTTGCAGTCCAAGCAGCCTGAAAAGGTGATGCCACTGGATGCATTCCAGCAGAAGCATGGATGGACATCCAAAGAGCATCAAACCTCGTGGCAAAACAACCTATTAAACTCCAGGCAAGAGGAATTGCGCAGAAAATATCCTTGGAGTACCCTGATGAAGACTCTGAGGTGAAGGGTGGGCTTTGTTTTGCTCTTGGGGCTGAATGCAGGGGAGGGAAATGCCATGGAAGGAGAGAGGCTATGAAAAATCAAGTAATCATTATCCACAAAGCTTCAAAAGCCCAGATAATGCCTTGTTTCCTCCTCCACGCCATGCCCTATTTTTCCACAGGTTCCTCTCCACCCAGCACAACTTTGCTGTGCACTGTGATTACTTCTGGCCCTTTCCCAGTGGTTTGTGGCATCATTTCCATATCACTTTGTTGGGATTGCAATTAGAGCCAATCCAGCCCTGTAATAGCCACTATCATCCCTGGGGGAGGGGGAGGTGCAAACAGCTTTTACAGCTCCATGTTTCTGCAGTTCCAGTTCCTCTGGCTGACCCTGGAGGTACGGACACTTTCTCCTTGCTAATCCTGCTGAAGGTCAGGCAAGAACACGGAATAGCCCAGAGGCTGAAGGGAAAATCATAGCAAAGTGATTACAGCTCCTGGGAAAGGTGAAAGGCAGGGTTGTTGTGCCAATATGAGTGGGAAGGGCAGGGGTTTGATTTAAACAGGGAAAAGGATGGAGGGAGACAAGGAAGATCTTTTTACTCCTTTTGTTGAGCTGTTTGACCAAGCAAGCTCCAGAAATTCCAAGGATATCCACCCCCAGCAGCTGGTTTTCTCTCCCAGAGCTCCTTTAATGTTACACGCAGCCCAGGCAAGTAGGACCTTCCCTTTCAGACCTTCCCTTTTGCTTCTTGCTCTGTCTGGGCAGAAGAGATGGAGGAACACTGGTAGTGACAGCTTTAAAGCCTTTGGATGGAGAGCATGGAGAGCATGGAGTAGATGGAGCCATGCTCTGCCCACCCCACCAGCTCCCTGCAGCCTGGGTGCTCTGCCATGAGCCAGGGCAGGGGCTGATTCCTACTGGGATGATATTTAAGGAAGGAAAATGCTGGTAATGGAAGAAGAGCAATGATCTGTGGGGCTCACAGGCCACAGAGTACCCAGGGGAAAAGATTGGATAAGTGGGAACAGAACTGTGGGGATTTCAATGCCAGAAAGGAGCCACTGGAGAAGAATGGTTTACAAGGAATTGTAGTGATAGGACAAGGGGGAATGGCTCCAAGGGGGAACTGAAAGTACATTTAAATGGATATTGGGAAGAAACACTTTCTTGTGAGGGTGGGAAGACCTTGGCCCACAGAAGCTGTGGCTGCCCCATGATTCCTGGAAGTGTCCAAGGCCAGGTTGGACGGGGTTTGGAGCAACCTGGGATAGTGGAAGGTGTCCCTGCCCATGGCAGGGGGGTGGAACAAGATGATTTTTAAGGTCCCTCCCACCTCATTCCATGATTCTATGATAATTCTGGGAGAACATTTACTGGAAGGAAAACAGTTGGGTTCATGTGCACTGGGGTTTTCCTGTAATCATCTACACAAGCCAATGTTCTTGGCAAACATGAGGACATCCAAGAGCAGGGACATTCCTGGGTCTGTAGCCTTGTAAAGTCCCAGTTAACTTCCAGCACACGGAGTTCACTTCCAGCACAAGCCCTGGTATGAGCACAGCACGTGCTTTGAATTAACCATGTGGTTGAGCACCAAGCTGAAGGAAAATCCATCCCAATCCCTGGTGTGGGGAATAAGAGCCCTAAGGTCCACCTGAGACCCTTTTCTTGGCCCTGAAATCCCTGCATACAGCAGGAGGAGGCTTTGTGCTGGTGCTTTGTGCAGGAGAGCTGTGGGAACTATCACGGAGAGATAGGGAATTTTTAACTTTGCCCTGAAAATGTAGATTTGCCACAGAAACTCCTCATTTCAATATGCAGATTTCCCAAGCCCATGTGACAAAGATGAGGGAGAGGCAGACTGGGGAACGCTGGAGGGATAATGGGAAAGTCAGATTCCAGCCCCTGCTGAATCCCAGCCTGAGGTATGGGAAGATGCAGTCACTTCTCTCAGCCTCATCTTGCCTTCTCCACACAATTAAACGTGGGGGGCCAGGGGGAGGAGGAGGATGAGGAAAGCTCCTGACCCATGGGATGGAAGGCACTGATCCTTCACACTTGAGCCTGGTTCCAAGTTAAACAATCAACTGGAGCCTCCACTCAGCTTCTCCAGGCAGGGGCTTTCCCCGAGGTGCTTTTCCACGTCCTGTTTTATGTGAAAGCTTTTGCAAGCCCTGCTAATCCAATGCAGAGGAAATGCCAAAGCTGTGAGGTGTTTTGCAACCCCCAAATCCTGTTCCTCACCCAGTCCAACCTCCAAGATAATCCAGACTGATCCTCAGGATCCCCTGAGCTGTGCCATGGGCTGCCCTCATGCATGGTCTGCAGCTCTGAGCAGCTCTGTGCCCCAGAGCATCCAAACCAGCCTAAATTAGTCCAAGATTAATTCAGCAGCGCACAGGATGAAGGAAAAGATCTCAGTCCACTCTGGGCCCTGAGCACAGCCCGGTTTTCCACTCTCCATCACCTCCCCATCTCCCACTCCCACATTGCCCTCTCCAAACCAAAGGCAGAGTGCAGATCGGGCAGGAGAGGCACTCCCAGGGGATGGAGGGGTGTCATTTCTAATTCCAGGGGAGGTGACCTTTGGGAGGGAGGAGGAAGTGCAGAGGAGAATGATGGCGGTAGCTCCATCCCCTCTGCTCGTTGCCATGGTAACAGTGCGGGTACCAGCCCAGGGGTGCACACACCTTTCCAGGCTGCCTTCCAAACCCAGGAGCAGGGGTTGGAAATGGATCCTTTGCATTCCCTGAGCTCTTTAATATTCCCCTGGAGCAGGTCATTGTCTCTCGTGTCAGATAGGAGCCCTTTCCTTTCCTTTCCTTTCCTTTCCTTTCCTTTCCTTTCCTTTCCTTTCCTTTCCTTTCCTTTCCTTTCCTTTCCTTTCCTTTCCTTTCCTTTCCTTTCCTTTCCTTTCCTTTCCTTTCCCATTCCACCAGTGGAACACAATCAGGAGATAAAATTCCTTTGACAGAGCCGCAGGAACAGTTCCTCGACAGAACCTGAGCCATTCCCACTGACTTTGCCAACGTGATAATGCTATCCTTCAGCAACCAGAGGATTAGGAGCAGGATTAGCAGCACGTGGAGCTGTGGATTAATGCCTTCACTTTCCCAGGTCGAACATGGAGTTTCGGGGCTGAGATTTCATTTGGTGCCTTCTCCGGGTGCGCAGAGCTGGAGCACCCCCTCCAGGGGATGGTATTTCCATGGATCTTTGATCCATGCAGGTCATTAAATCCTTGTGCTCCCCCTCCTGCAGCTCCTCCCAGCTCTTGGAGCAGCACAGGGTACTACAATGGGGCAAACCCAAGGGGCTGGAAAGGGGGAAGAATTTTCCTGGAGAGGGAAGGAAAATCTGTGGATAAACAAATTCTCCCTCTTCTGGTTTCAGTTAACTCACTGCGAGTGAGCAGCACAATTTTGGGGTTATTTGTGGTTATATTTTCCAGTTTGTCTAAATAAATAGCTTGGTTTTCAAAACACAAACATGTGAAGTGGCAGGAAGTTTTGGCTTTCTCTGTGTTTGTTTAGCAGCATAGCTCCTGCTGCCATGAAAACACAAACTCCAGCTACTTCTGTTTGCTGGGAAAAGACAAAGTACTTTCAACAGGGATAAGAAGAAGCAGCCTTTTACCCCAGGAAGGGTAAAAAGGAGGCATGAAAGGGAGCAAATGAAGCTTTTCTGCTGATCATGGAATGGTTAAGGTTGGAAAAGACCCCCAGGATCATTGAGTCCAACCCATGACCCATGCTCAGCTTGTAACCCAGACACGTTCAGTTGTTCCTTGGACACCTGCAGGGATGGGGACTCCAAACCTCCCTGGGCAGCCCCTTCCCATGACTTCCCACCTTTTCCATGAAGAAATTCCTCCTGATGTCCCACCTTAACCTCCCCTGGCACATCTTGAGGCCGTTCCCTCCCCTCCTGTCCCTGTTCCCTGCGAGCAGAGCCCGATCCCCCCGGCTGTCCCCTCCTGTCAGGGAGCTGTGCAGAGCCACAAGGATCTCCCTGAGCCTCCTGATGCTAAAATATCTCTGGGAGCTTCCCACTGCCCACAGCCACCTCTCCTAATCCTAACCCACCTTGTGATCACACCCAGAGAGACACAGGGATCCATCAGAGGAGGGATGGATCCAGAGGGCACTGGCATCCAGCAGAAAAGCCTGGATGAGTGACTGAAAGAAGTTTTGAGATGTTTATGGGGTTAAGGGGGGCTCTGATGACTGTCCATAGCCCATTCCCACAGGGATTGTCACACCAGCTGGCTATAGGGAATGGTTCTTCACAGAGAATAACTGAACCTGGTCTCTTAGCCAGGAATTCTATTCCACCATCACTGCTCTGAAGGGTAAGTGGAACCCTGCTCCCATTCCTGGAGGATGGGATTTAACCACAAACAAACCCCTCTCTTGTTTTCCCCCCACAGGTCATTATGGGATAGAAGGAAAGACGAGGTTACAGCACAGCACTTAAGAATGGGATTGTCAGCACTGTACCTGTTCCTGAGGAAGTCCTGTCTCCCACCTGCTGCCATCCCCTGGGACAGCACTCCAAAACCCAGGCCCAGAGCTGGGAACGCACTAAACTCTAATCTCATTACAACTGGAAACTCTGACCTGTTTAAAGTCAGCTAAAGGGATTTTTTCAGAATTGAAAGCTGCATTTTTTTCCCCAAATCTGCCCAAAATCTCACCCTAAACATTTTCTATCTTTTTTGGTTTCCCTACTATAAAGACTCTTGTATTTTGTTAAACCAGTTTCAACACTTTTTTCCTGACTGAGAGGGGAAAGAAGGAATACAATCTGGATTTATTGGCTGTTGGGTGGGATTTATATTCAAATTGCTTTTTCTTCCTGGGGTGTCCCCAAAATTGCCAATGCAGGCAAGCTGAGATCCTGTGTTTTTCTGGTACCAGCCTTGTGTGTGATGGTGGAAGACCAGAAACCCTCTCCCTGTGACCTCAGAGCTGAATCACAGCGTGGGGTTTTCCTCCAAATTATCCCATCAGCCTCTGGAGCTTTGGGAAGGGCCATTCCCACCTGCAGCTCTAGGTCTCACATTCCAGTGAAGCTGACCTGGACTCACTGGTGACTCTTTCTTCTTCCTCCATGTTCCCACAGGACACAAACACCCTCAGGAGAATTCAAGTGGAGTTTAGGGACCAGGAGCATCACAGGAATGTCCAAAAGGATTTTGGGACTGGCCAGATCCGTGGTCACTTCCTGCCTATATCCCTTCATCTCCCTCAGAGGAATTTTCTATCCAAACTGAGTGAAGAGGAAGAGCAACCACAGTTCTTGTCTGTCTTCACTAGGGGAAGGGGAGATGCAGATTTAGTGCCTCCTTCAGACTGAGCAGTGTCTTCTGCCTCCCTGAGGATGCCCAAACACTGATGAATTTTGGAGGAAGCTGCTGGGAAAGAAAGGGATCATGGCTCAGTCTCCAGGCTCAAGGCAGGTGAGTGTGGAGTGACAAAGTCACCATGATTAATTAGAGAAGGGAGAGGAAAAGTTTCCCCACTGTGACTCCATGGCTTAGGAGTGCTCAGAAGAAAAAAAATCTGATTGTTTCTAAACTGGATAACAAGCATTTCACAAAATCCATGGAATAAAACAAAGCAAATATCCCTGGAGTGGGAATTACAGCCCAGGGTGTCTCCTCTCCCAACAGATCCTTCACCTCAGTCCCTCCAGGCAGTAGAGGACAGAGAATACCCTGGACTGGGTCTGTGCACAGAGAGCCTTCCCAGACTCTCGATCCTCAAAGAACAAAAGTTCCTCTCTGTACCTTTGTGCAAATAATAAATATTTGCAGAGACACGCTTGGAATGAATCCTGCATGGAAAGAGCAGCCGGTTGTGGCTCCTTTATTGCCACTGCTCAGCTGGCTGGAACCAGGGCTCACTGAGCACTGACACAACTCAGCAGCTCCTGAAAACACTGGGAACTGACACCTGGGGCTCCTCACTCACTCTTGGAGAGGGGGTTGTTTTTACAGAATGATGGAGCGACCAGCAGCAGGAATAGCAGTGATGATGGTGATGATGATGATGTCCTCATTTTGCACAATTCTATCCATCCAAACTCTCCCAGGCACTGAACAGATCTTAATCTGCAGAGGGATCACTCCCACCACTTCAGGTAACTATCAGAGATATGACAGCTTGAGATAAAAGAAAGGTAGGATTTTAAAGCAGGAACACAGTATTTTTCAATAATGACCCCATTTTTCCTGTACTGGGAGGAAAAACAACTGGAACAGCTTTTTGTGGCTTTCCACTTTCCCTCTGCTCCTGGGTTCCAGCCCATTTACTCTGGGTTTTGCAGACAAGGAAATGATACCTCCTGTTCTTTTCTGATGTCCATCAGAGCTCTCCTGAACAGAATTTGGAATATTGCATTGCCTGGGGAGCACTGCCTTTTTAATCTCCAGTATCTGGGAGAGCATCTGGCATTAGATCTGTGTAGAGAGAGGTTATCCCTCCTCAGCTCTGCTTGTTGAGGAACTTTCAAAGAAAAGAAACTGTGCCCTTTGATAAATCCAGATTTCTCTAAGTGCTGCCTGCTCAGGCAGCCCTTGGAATCACAGAATCATGGAATCATTGAAAGATCTCCAAATCATCAGATCCAACCTGCAACTGAATATCCCCACAATATGGCCCACAGGACCATATCAGCAAGTGCCACATTATCTCATTTCTGAACACTTGGGAAGATCCAAGGATGTGAAGCTTGGGGACTGTGGGAGACCCCAGCTCTCCTCCCCACATCCTGGCTCCAGGAATGACCTGCTGGAACAACACTGGATTTTGAGGTGTTGTGCAGAGCTTGGTCTCGAAGCTGGGGCAGTGTCAGCCACATTCTCTTCAGGGAAAGAAAGCAGCTCCACGCTGAGACAGAACAATGTGAGAAAGTCTGCAGGAATCTGCTCTCCCTTTTCTGCACTGCCATTCCTGGAAGGCTCAAGACTCCAAAAGATGCTCCTCACCTTAGGATGACCTGTGCTTCACCCACTGATGAAAGCTGGCCAGGAGTCTCCCAGTCTTTGCTGCTGAGTCCCTGGAGCACCTCTGCAGCACTTCCAGTGGCCACATCCAGGAGACAGACCAGCTCCCAGGAGAAAGAAATCCCAGGAATAACAGAAGCCCAGCAATGTCTTTATTTAACAGTGCTGGGCCACGGTGCCAGATAAAAGATGTGGGATCCACACATGAGTGATGGAGATGCATTTGGGTTTGGAGAAGGAAAGATCTGCCTTCCATCTGCTGGAAGACATCTGTCCACCCCTCAGTGGAAGCTGTGGTGGGATATCTGGTTCCAGACAACCAGCCCTGCCAGTTCCTGACATCTGCTCCCATGTACCTGCCATTCCCAGAGCACTGGGAAGAGCTGTTCCTCTTCCCAGCTAGGGAAAAGAGCAGCAGCAGCCTCAGAGCAATAATGACCCCATTTTTCTAGGTGGAATTTGGAGGGTGACTAAGAGTGATAGCAGCTATCAGCTGCCAAGTGTGAGCAGCTGGACTGATGATGTGTCCCAGCAAAATTCCAACATTTTTGTATTTATGGACCAATGCAAATGGCAAATGCAGCCCTGGCATTTGCTCTAACTCCAGTGTCAGATCTCCTCTCTTGTGTCCAGCATCCCAACCACCGGCACAAGCTCCAGGGAAGCTGAAAAGTTCCTCAGTCCCTGCTGGTGGCAGGAGCAGATCTGTGGCTGCTGCAGCTGCCTGGGGTGGGTTCCTGCCCAAAACACTGATTAGAGATTAAATGCTGCTTATCACAATGCTTGGAACCTGCCTGGTGATAGCAGGAGGAAGGCACCAAGAGCCCATGGGGAGTTTGTCTCCTGTTCTGGGGACAAACCCTTCTGGGAAGGCAGAGTGCTGCTACTCAGATTCCTGATGCTTCCTCCTCCAGAAGGGAACAACCTGTTAGTGCTTCCTCCCAGCAGCAGTGCTGGGAACAAGTGAGAACCTTTGCACAGTGTGTGTTTTCCATGGATGCATGCTCCCTCACTGAGTCTTTTCAGAGCTGTCTCAAAGGGAGGAAGGATAAGTCTTGCTCTCTGAGTGGCTGCTAGCTTCCAGCCCCTCTGGCAGAGTGGAAAGCAGAGCTCTGGTACCTCAGCGCCTCCAGAAAATTCAGCCCCATGAAGCCATGAGCAAACATCCCCACCCAGAATGCAAATCTTGAGATATCCAACTGATGTGGCCAAATTTCAGCAGGTCTTTTGGGAATGATGCCCACCAAATCCCAGTGATGCTGCCTGTGCCTGCCTCCTCTTTTCCCATATTTTGGACAGAGTTTGTGAAAACATGCATTATACAGCAGGTGTAACACATAAGGAGACACTGGAGCATGAGGCAAAGAACAGTTCCTGTACTGATTTGAATTCTCCCAGCCACATAGCCATTGCCATAAATTCCTGTGACCGAGGGAATCTGTATTTCAAAACACACATTAGAAAAAATATAATTGAAATGGAGAGACCAAGATAAATTTGTGTTATCAGGTGCAGTTACCAAGGCAGTAAATCATTGTCACAGCATAAGCTCTTATCCATATTTCCATATTAACACCAAACTTGGATTCGGGGCTGGTGCTGCTGCACAGAAAAGGGATCAGCAGGTCCTGATGCTGTCTGGAGCTGGTGGCTGTCACCAGGGACTGAGTGGAGCCAGTGCCATGTCCTCATTCCACAGGGATTTGCTCCCACACCAGAGCTGCTCTGCAGAGCTGGGGGAGTGAGTGCCCCAAGCTGTTCCTGTCCCAGGGCATCCTCAGAGCTCATCCTTGGAAAAACTCCGCACCCAAGGGGGGACTGACACATGGTTGTGACCCAGGGGGAGCTGATGACCTTGAAGGCAGCCTCAGCCTGCCCAGGGACAGACAAAGAGCAGCGAGGCTCTCACTCTCCAAGCTCAAATCTCCAAACAATCCCAAAGGTTCAGCACAAAACTCGAACCTAAGGATCTGTGGTAGCTGCACTCCCAGGGGAAAAGGCAAATCCCTAACCCTCTGTGCTCTGGAATCATGATCCTGGTGCCTCCGAGACCTCCAAGCCTCCCTCTTCACAAATACTGACCCTCCACCCTTGTGATCCCTGTCACGGATTGTCCATGGCACCTTCCAGAGGTGCAGCAAACCTTCTGCCACTCCCCAGGCCCTGTCCTAAAAGATTCTGCATAGCTCAGGGAGGCTAGAGGGACCAGCCAGGCATTCCATGACTGCCCTTCTTGCATTCCCAACCCAAAAGAGACCAAATTAAGGTCTCTGCCTGTGTGGGAATCCTTTATAAATACCAATAAATGGAGCCAACATTTGGTTCCACTTGAGATAATGTTTTGGCCACAGCTGTGCCTCTTTACAGGCAAGACATAAAACCTTGGTGAAGGCTCCCTAATAAACACCCTCATCTTTAAAGGACTTAAAGCCTCACAAAAAAAGCCATGTTAGTTACCAACCTGATTGATACTCATTAAAGTAAAGCTCAGATAATTCTTCCCTAAATAAGTTGCCACTAGGAATGCACTGATGGAGCTCGGTCAGTGTCATCATTTTCCCTTTCATTCCCTTGCTTTTTCTGGAAGAGGAGAACATGCACATTTCAATGAAGAGAATGCTGTAAAATGAAGAAGTAATTTTTGGGCAAACTGTCAAGGTTTCATTCCAAACCCTAAATCTTCTTGTTGAAATCCAATGGTTTTCCAGTAAAACCTGTTGGCTCATGACAGGGATTTTTTTTTTTTTTGTGCTACTGGGTCAGCACTTTCCTTGCATAATGTACAAGCAAATGACTGCTCTCTGCCCACGTTATGATGCCTTTGGAGGAATGGGATGCAGTCACAGAGTCAATGCTTCCCATGCAGGGCCCGTCCCTGCTGAACAGAGGAGAGGAACAGTGAAGGCACCAGCATAAAAATTATCATAAAAAAATGACAATGGCTGCTCCTGCCCCTGTGTGCTGAAAATTCCACTACTCATCCATTATTCCATCGTATCCTGGTAAATCTGAAGTGCTAAACTATTCCAATAGCAGCCCTGGCCTGAGCTGAGACAACCCCTATGATTAGTTTCATTCTGCCTAAACCCAGAAGAAATTGCAGGGGGTGATCCTGCTGGATGAGCATTTTCCATTACCTTCAGTCATCTTCATAAAATACATGAGGAGACTGCAGGAAGAGCTTTTTTCTCATCTGCAGCTTCCTCCTGAGGGGTATTGGAGGGGCAACTCCCACCTCTGCTCTCTGGGACCAGGGACAGGACCCCAAGGAAAGGCTGGAGCCGTGTCAGGGGAGGGTCAGATTGGATATCAGGAAAAGGTTCTTCCCCCAGAAGGTGCTGGGGCACTGAACAGGCTCCCAGGGAATGGGCACAGCCCCAAGGCTGCCAGAGCTCCAGGAGCATTTGGACAATGCTCTCAGGGATGCACAGGGTGGGATTGTTGGGGTGTCTGTGCAGGGCCAGGGGTTGGACTGGATGATCCCTGTGGGTCACTTCCAGCTCAAGAGATTCCTTGATTCTGTGATTCCATGATTTAAGCTTGAACCTGGCATGATATGGACATGATTTTTAGTACTGAGAGTGGAATATCTATCCAGGGTAGGGGGGAAGAAGTCTGGAGAAGCCATGACTCCCTTCCAAGCCAAAGCCAGGGGCAGGGGATGGGATACACTTGGAACGTCTCTTTCATTTTTCAGTGGACAGTAGAAAACCCTCAGGACCTGCTGGAACTTCTCGCAGCAGAACAAACACATGGTAGGGAGTTATTTATTTTTGATGGGCTGGATGAGGTTTGGAAGTTCCATCTGTTCTCTTACACCTCCCCATACTGGAGCCAACGAACCTGTTGGCCCCTTCCCTTCCCTTGGACACTTGGAAAATTTATTCCCCTATTTCCTGCCTGAGTAGAAAAAGCAAAAGAGAAACTTGCTGATTGATTTGAGTCTCAGAAAGTCCCTGTCATCTTGTTTGATGACTTCATTGCAGAAATGAAATAGGCAAGGGAAAAGCAATGTTTTCAAAACAATTTGGAGCAAGAAGAGGAAGGTGGTAGGAGGGGAACCACGGGAAGTTGATGGCCTTTATTCCTCAATTCCCATGTTGTGCCTGGCTTGCTGCAGGCTATGGAGACAAAGCAAAATTGTTATGATTCTTATTAGCTTTTATTTTATAAAGCCTGGCCCATGCTTTGTAGGGGTTTCCAGCTGGAGCTGCAAATCAGAGGCACGGCTGACGCCTGCCTGGCCACCTCATCTTCCCATTAATGTCCCACCTGTCTGAAGGGAAGGGGACTTGTGTCTTGTTGCCAGTCACAAGCGAGGTGGCTGCTTAGGGGACCCGACATTCCTTTGTTCCCTGCTGGTGAAACACGTCTGACACGCACCAGGAATGACTGGAGTGCGTCACTCACCCAGCTCTGGGAACAAAGAGAGCATTCCCAGCCCTGCTCCCTGCACAACAGCCAGCTTGGATAACAAACGCCAAGAGAATGACAGCTCTGAGAGAGACCAGGCAGCAGCATCCACGGCCAAGGCTCTTCCACAGCCTCTTGGCTTCATGAAGGAAAAACAGGACTCCCTGGATTCTTCCAGCTCTGCTGAGTGTTTGTATCCAGCAGCTTTTCCATCCTACCAGAAAAGTTTTCAGTCAGGAGAATAGACAGCTCTGGGGAGACCTCAGAGCCCCTTCCTGGGGGGAAGAGTCCCTGAAGGGGCTCCAAGAAAGCTGGAGAGGGATTTCAGACAAGGCTATGGAGGAACAGAACAAGTGGAATGGCTTCAAATTGCCAGAGGACTAGGTTAGGTGGGATATTGGGAGGGAATTCTTGGCCGTGAGGGAGGTGAGGCCCTGGCACAGGGTGCCCAGAGAAGCTGTGGCTGTCCCTGGAACCCTGGAAGTGTCCAAGGCCAGGTTGGATTGGGCTTGGAGCAGCCTGGGATATTGGAAGGTGTCTCTGCCTATGGCAGGGGGTGGAACGAGATGATTTTTAAGATTCCTTCCAATCCATTCTGGGATTTTAAAAACGGGGTGGGGTCACCCAGAGCATTGTGGAGCATTCCCCTGCTGGCACTGGCAGTGTCTGTGCTCAACCCTTCCTCAGCTTTTGCC
Source organism: Cinclus cinclus (assembly GCF_963662255.1). Classification (NCBI taxonomy): domain Eukaryota; kingdom Metazoa; phylum Chordata; class Aves; order Passeriformes; family Cinclidae; genus Cinclus; species Cinclus cinclus. The sequence goes on from NC_085055.1 coordinate 20,740,281, forward strand.
TTTCCAGCTGCTCCACACACTGGAAGGGCTCTCACAGGTGATTTGGGGGGGGGATGCATAACAAACCTAACAGGCTCCATTATTTTTTTCTGATGTTGGCACACTAGGAGGCAGCAAATAACACGGAGCACCGTGGTGGAAGAGGCTGTGTCCTCCTAGGAGCAGCACTGGCTCCAATGAATTTGCAGCCTAAGTGGATGAGACAGACGTGGGGTGAGAGAGGGAGCAAGGGCCAAAAAAAGCTGGTTTTGTTCAGCCCTAATCTCCAGGCAGGCAGTGATGGCTTTCTCAAGAAATACAGGCAGGATTTGCACCGAAAGGAGATTCCTGGTTGCTGGCTGGGCAGTAGCTCTTTCCTTCTCCAAGGAGCTGCTCCCAGGAGTGTGGCTTTTGTGATGCCGCAGGCACAGTTCACAGTGACAGACACAGCCTTGGGAGTACTGGGAGTGGGGTTTTACCTCTTTTACCTCTGCCGTTGGCGGGATCACGCATAAACCAGTGGTTGCAGTTCCTGAAAATCTGCTCTTCCTCCCCTCCAGGTCATTCCAGAGAGCTGGCACACAGCCCAGGTTCCTGCACGGGACTTGCACGCACCACTCCAATAGGGAAATAGTCCTTATCCTAACCTAAACAGTGAGCAGCTCAGAGGAAGCCATAAGGATGTGTGCTCCACGTGCTTTTTTAGGATTAAAAAAATCTTGAGAGGGCACATTTCTTGGTAATCATTCCTGTGCAGGAGATAGGAGGCAGATTACGCTAATTGCCAGCAGAAGCGTAATGCTCAGCAAATCCCAGCAAATCCCAATATGATCCCAGACACATTACATTTGCTCACGTTATTTATTTGGGGAGGGACAAAGGAGGGAAATTATTTTTTAGAGCGGAATTCTTGGATTTTGACCCTAAGCATGTCGGGAAGCAAACAGACAAACCTGCATGGATTCAAATGCAGTGAGATTCCTCGGAACAATTCCCATTCTGCGGGCTCAGGGGAATGGCTGGGGAGGGGGGGGGATAGCCTGAGGAAAATGAGGTGTTTGGGGGTTGTAAGAGAAAGCCAAACCCAGGAGATCAGTAGCAGCACATTTCTAAGCAATGGCACTGCCAGGGGCAGGGATCCTCACAGGGAACTGTGCCCAGAGGGCTGGAACACAGGGAATGTGTGCTGTGCCTCCCAGGAAAGGTGGGATCAGACCCACTGCGAAGGGGGCACACAGCCCCATGAGGCTGAGTTCCAGCAATTCCTCTGTTATAGGAAGGCCTGTCCTGAGGGCTGGGAATCACCACAGCTGATATTTACCCTTCTCCCAAGGAGGGAAAACTCCTTGGTGTGTCCATGCCAAGTCTCAGAGCTGCTGGTTTGGGGTGGGAGAGAGTGTTCAGGCAGTTTTAGAGAAATGTTGAGAAAGACCTCCAAGACCTGTGAGCTGAGCCCAGCACTCCTTTGTTCACCACTGAACCACGCCCCGAGTGTCACACCCACAAGTTTACAGAATACTTCACAGAATCCTCAGAATTTCACAGGTTTCACAAAATGTTCTGAGTGAGAAGGGACCCATCGGGATCACCGAGTCCAACCCTTCAGGGAATGTTCTGTTCTGTGATCAAACCCACAGCCTTGGTGTTACCAGCTCCATGCTTGCCTCCACCTGCCAGAATATCTGACCACTCTTTTAGGGAAGAAATTTTCCCTGGTATTCAGCCTGCCCCTCACCATGGCACAACTCAAGGCTGTTCCCTCCTCTCCTGTCCCTGTTCCCTGTGAGCAGAGCCCGACCCCCCCGGCTGTCCCCTCCTGTCAGGGAGCTGTGCAGAGCCACAGGGTTCTCCCTGAGCCTCCTTTTCTTTGGAATTGCTGTGCTGAGCATCCCAGCTATTACCCCTAAATCCCAAGCACAGCATTTCCTGACCCCGGGGTGCTGAGCTCAGTGTTGTGACACACGTGGGGCTTTTCTCCAGCCTGGCTGGGACACCAGAGCAGCACAGCCCAATCCAGCAGATTTGGGGAGATGAGAGATCTGGTTACAGCTTGCTCGTGTCTGAGGCCCAGCTGCAGGGAAATGCATTGTTAACCAAGGATGAAATGCCACCATCACACTCTGCTCTTTCCCACTGTTACCTGCTGCAGTCACACTGGGAGCAATGCGCCTGATAGCATAGGGTTAAAATGTCTCCAAAATCATGGGAATTGTATAGATTCAGGGGATGGTCAGAAAAGTTGTGTCTGGTAGGCCTGGGAATGGGAACTAGGCCCTGGGAATGAATTAGATCAGGTGAAACTGCACCTGCGTAATCATCATATGATAAATGATGCGATTGTTTGGTAGTTGAATATAGTTATTGTCTAATTGTAATAAGAATCATAAGGAAAGGTGTTTGGGGGACCTGATGAAAATTACAAAAATTCATGCTTGTATAAGATCAATGTATACAATAGAACAATATGGATTTAATAATTAATATATAGTTATATAACGAAAAGGGTATAATAACATGTTCATCTCGAATCCATGTCAGAGTCAGATTTGGGTTTGTACCCCGTCTCCCAGAGCTCTTCAATAAAAGCACCTGCATACAATCACCCTGTGATTATGTGTTTCCACGCTAACACGCCCATCTTGCAGTGGAACCGATTGCTGATCTGCCTCTCAAGCATCACCAAACCAATGAAAGTCACCCCATTGCAACCCCCAAGGCCAGTTTTGCTCACCATCCAGGGAGCACAAACTCAGATTTCAGTAGATGGGTGATAGCTCAGTTCCAACAGCTTGGAGAGGTGTGATGCTGCTTCATATTTAGAGTCATGGAATCACAGAATAATCTGGGTTGGAAAGGATCTTAAAGCCCATCCAGTCCTACCCCCTGCCAGGGGCATGGACATCTTCCACTATCCCAGGTTGCTCCAAGCCCTGTCCAACCTGGCCTTGGACACTCCCAGGGATCCAGGGGCAGCCACAGCTTCTCTGGGTACCCTGTGCCAGGGCCTCAGCACCCTCACAGGGAAGAATTTTTTAGCTCATACAATTTATCTTTCTGCTCAGGATTCCCAGCTCAGAGCATGAGCTGCCAGCACTGAGTCTCCTCTTCTTCATTAAATAATTACTGAACATTCAGACTCCAGAACAAATCTCCCCTGTGATCAGCTGGAGGCTGCTGTGTTGGCTCCATCATGGATGGAAACTCTGGAAATAATGCACACCAACACCTCATGCAGGCAGCTGCAGAGAGGATTTTCAAGGCATTTCTTTCCAGAGGGAGAGATCCATTTCCTTTTTCATTACCTGGCTCTCTGTAGAGACACTGGGGTCTGCATCCACAAGCAGACCCCCACTCCTGCTTCCAGCATGTCCAAGTTGCTGTTTGGGAAAGGCCACAGGTAGGTGTTCACAAGCACAATACCTCACACTCCTCACAGGACAAGATTGGGAGTCCTTGAAGGATTGCACAGGATAAAAACTTACAGGAGAGAAACCGATCCAGAAAACGGAGAGATAAAAGGGATGGATGACTTCCTGATGCCATTGCTGCCACCAGGAATGTGTGGCCATGTGGCAAGGGCCTGGGAAGATGCCTTCACTCTGCTTTTACCTCCATCACATTATTTAATGTCCTCTGGGCCTTGTCAGGGAGGTTCTAGGATTGTGCTGGTGTTTTTGCAATCCATGGAATTAGATTCAGGCAGTTCTTTACTGTGAGGGTGGGCAGGCCCTGGCACAGGGTGCCCAGAGCAGCTGTGGCTGTCCCTGGATCCCAGGGAGTGTCCAAGGCCAGGCTGGATGGGGTTTGGAGCAACCTGGGATAGTGGAAGAGGGTGGAATGGGATGGGTTTTAAAGTCCCTTCCAACCCAAACCATCCTGGGATTCCATGACGTGCACTAAGGTAAAATCAAATCAAACAAACCTTTGTGTGAAAGAAATAGAAATCGCCAGGAAAAGATTTACTTTTATTCCTAAAAGCTTAAGGATAGTAGTAGAGGTCAGATGAGCAGTTCTGTTCTCGGACAGTACTTCTGTCCAGTGCACTGGAACAGGGGACACTGACACTGTCTTGAAGTGACAGATTTATTTGCCATAATTTAATGCCAACTCCAAAGAGATCGGATTTTTCCTGGCACTTCGTATTCTGCCAGGAGAGCGGGACTGATGAGGTCTGATGCAAAGGCAATGAAAAATGTGAGAGATCTCCATAAAGAGAAGCAGTCAGCTTTAAGGTTCAGCTGGATGAACTGCTCCAAGGATTTATGGTGTGGAAGGCAGAGCTACAGCAGGTTCTGAAATCGTTGCTGCAGTCACACAGACAAGGGGAAGGGACTCCAGCCTGGGTGAGGGTGGGTAACATCCAAACCAAACTCATCTCTCATAGCTGACTCTGGACATGTCCATGTGTAAAAATGACTTATAAGAGTGAGTGCTATCACCTTGAAATCTCATTAATTACAGACTTAGAATCACAGAAGGATTTGGGTTGGAAGGGACCTTAAAGCTCATCCAGTCCCACCCCCTGCCGTGGCCAGGGACACTTTCCATTGTCCCAGGTTGCTCCAAGCCCCGTCCAACCTGGCCTTGGACACTCCCAGGGATCCAGGGGCAGCCACAGCTTCTCTGGGAAGCTGTGCCGGGGTCTTAGCATCCTCACAGGGAAGGATTTCTTCCCAATATCCCATTTAAGCCTGCTCTCTGGTAGTGGGAAGCTGTTCCCCCTTATCCTGGAACTACAAGTTTTGGTAAAAATGTCTCTTCATCTTTCTTGAAAGCCCCTCTTATATTTTGAAAGTCCTCTGTAAGTCTCCTCAAAGCCTTCTCTTCTCCAGGCTGAACAACTCCAACTCTTCCAGCCTTTCCTCCCACCAGAGCTGCTCCATCCTCTGCTCATCCTGGTGCCTCCTCTGGACTCTCTCCAGCAGCTCCAGCTCTTTCCTGTGCTGGGGCAGCTCTGCAGGTGGGGTGTCACCTGAGTGGGGCTGATTAGCAGAATTCCCCCTCACCCCCCAGGGGATCAGCCCACGCCAGCGTTGGCATCACTATAGAAGTCCCTCTCCTGGCCTCCAGACCCCAAATGCTCCATAATAAAAGGCAAGGAAAAAATGGTCTTCCCTAAATGACAGGTGAGGTCCTGTCCTCCCAACCCCTCCACAGAACTTGTAGGCACCAAAAAGCAAAGAGAACTGTCACCAGGAGGTCCATGGGAGGGAACCCCATCACCCTTCCTGCCACCCACCCCTGGAGGGCTCCTAGGACACTAAACCCTGCTCACTTTGGTGAGGACACATTCCAGGACCAGCTTCTCCTTAGGCATTTCATCTCATTCCTACCAGCAATGTGAGGGAAAAATGAAGAAAATCCTCTATTTTTAGCAGATAAAATGCAAATTTAAAGCATTACCTAATCCAGAGCATTTGTGGGGCTGCATTTCGCTGGTTGGCTGCAAAACCCTGATGTGGGAAGAAAGATAAAGCTAGTGAGCTGCCCCTTCCCACCTCCAACCACACAGGTGCATCCATGCATTGGAATGAGGCAGTGAACTGGGCAAAATGAGGTTGGGGTAAATAAACATTTTACCAGAATAACACATTTTATTGGTCTGCAGATGTGTAAACAATGATGGGAAGTCATCCTGGAAGTTTTTCTCAAAGTATCCTGAAGGCCCTTCTTATATAGCCACCCATTTATCTGGATGTCCTGGAATACTTAGGTTTGGCAATCAAAAATGGAAGCATGTCCTTGCTCATGAATTTGGTAACTACCCATGGAATAGAGTAATTTAGAAAGACCTCCAAGACCATCAAACCAAATTTTTGCTCAATCCCACCCTGTCACTGTTGGGAGTTGGTTTTCACCCAGCCCAGAGCACTGAGTGCCACCTCCATGCATTCTTTGAACACCTCCAGGGATGGGGACTCCATCACCCCTTCCAATGGAATACATCCCAAACTCACATCCTGCTCCAGGAGCTCCCTGCCTGGGGTTAAGGGACAAATCCATGCCAAGGAGGGAGAAAAGCTCTGGACAACTGGTCTGCTGGAAAGTGTCCCTGTCCACAGCAGGGGTTTGGCATGAGTTGAGCTTTCCAACCCCAATGCTGTGCTTTTCCTCCCTCCTCCTGCTTCTGGGGGGGATGGAAAGCTGTCCCTGTGGTGTGCTGGGTTTAGGATCCTATGTGGAGAGCACAGAAAGTGGCACAGGGGGTTCTGCCCTTGGCTGCAGCAGATACAAGCAGGGCAGGGAGGGGCTCTGGGGTCCACCTCCACAGGGAAGATGTTTTGTACCCAGCAGCCCAAAATTGCTTCTAGTTAAATCTGAAACCCTACTCAGCAGCACCTGCCAGTTCCCCAAAATGTAAATTTCCCAGGCAGACGATATTGATATGCGCTGACATTCCACAGGGGACTGGGGGAGTTGGGAATTTGCCAGAAATAGGCAGCTCTTACTTCTGCTTAAAACTTGCTTTTCATCTCACATTCAATTATGAAGCACAGAATGTATTTTTAGCAGCTGGCATTAAGAGAACGCTGTCACTTTTGTTCCAGCCTGACTTGAAAGTTGTGTTTATGGGAAGACTTGGAAGAGTTTGTGCCTGTTCCTGTCCCAAAACTGGGAAAGAGGAGCAAGGAGAGGCTTGGCAGCTGTCTCTAGACCCCCCCAAAATAAAAGAAATGCATGCTGAGGGTGGTTCAGGGAGTTGGGGTCTGTCAGGGATGACAGAGAGGCAGAAAATGAGGCAGCAGAGGAAGCTGATGTTGACAGTGACATTTTTTAACAGGATATCAGTGCTCAGGATTCAGGGACCTTCCTGCCCCTGTTGCAACAGCAGGAAGATGAAGCAGTTCGGAAGAAATCTGTCAGAAAGAGTTCTAATCCCTCTCTTGGAGATCCCAATCCTCCTGACACGCAGTGCCACCACCCCTCAGCCCTCCCCTCACCACGGGGGTCTCACCTGGGGCTTCACCTTGCAAGGGACGGATGCCACAAGGCTGTTGGGGGAAGCAAAGGAAATTGTTAAAGCCTCTTGTTTCCCTCTCCCTTTCACAATGCACCTTTTATTCTACTGGAAATATGAGCCAGCCCGGTTAATGCTCAGGATTACATTGGAAAGAAAGAAAACAAAAGGAAGCGGTTGCCTGGGTTAGGAGTGTTTGGAGCTGCCGTTGTAGCGAGTCTCTGCTTCTTGCCAGGTGTTTTGTTGAGTTCAAGTAAAACATCAAAATCCATTATCTTCCCCGCCTTGCCCTCAGCTCCTCGAGCCAGCGCACAGCACAAAATTAATTTGGTTTATTCCAGCACACGCAATAGCCGCCTATCTTCCTGACTCCCTGGCTCGAAGGAAACAAATTTCCTCCTTAAGCAGTTTCCACTTGACCTGCTCTTTTCTCCACGGAGAAAATTGAGGTCAGGGAGTTGCTGTTGTGCAGTGGCTGCCGTTCTCCTGATGCTCCGTGGCCACCACGGGCCCAGGGTCCCTGCCCTGTTGTGGGTGGTGGTTCCAGATCTCCCAGCCGGGGCTCCTGCCTGCTCCCATGAGACCCTGGCAGATTTAGGAAGGCAACGACTTCATTTCCCACTTGGTCCAATTATTTTTTAAGTCTCTCTTGTGCTGCTGGAGAGGTTATATCTGGTGAGGCCTGGAAAGAAAAACAGAGCTGTGGTGGGGGCAGAGCTGCCAGGAGGTGTCAGGAGCAGTCAGTGACTCCAGCTATCCCATTAACCGGCAGATGTTCGTGGGCTGCACTGAGCTAGAAATGCAACAGGAATGGGATTTGTCTCCACGTTTCTTTCCTCCCTTTTTACTTCTGTTTAGGAATGTGAGCACAGACTCCTGAATCTCCCCACGGCCTCCCTGGCTGGGGCTGAGGATGCTTGGAGCTATGAGGAGGGGATGGGTAGCCACTGCCAGCCCATGGCACAAGTCCTCTGCTTCCCTACCTGCTGGATTAGAGCTGCCAGGGGTCTGGTACTGACTCCCACTCCAGGGCTGTTCTCCAGCTGGGTGGACACGAGGAATGGAGCAGAACTTCTGAGCCCATCCCCAGTGTCACCACACAGCCTCCGACACGGGGACACGGGACGTGCCTGGATTCTCCCAGCACTGCCACAGGGATTCTCCCAGCACTGCTGACACCATCCTCACCTGCATCCCAGCGCTGCCCAGCGGGGCGAGGAAGGCAGGGAGAGGAGTTCAGCTCTGCAGGCACAGCTCTGACTGACAGCAGCTCCATCAGGGGCCACCGTGTCCCCTCAAGATCCTGCGGTCCTGACTGAGGACTGGTTTTGGAGGATGGGGCAGGGATTTCTCCCCACCAGAGCAATCCTCCTTTTCTTACTGCTTCCAGCTCAGGGTGCTGGTGAGAGGGAAGAGGAGGTGCAGTTCCAGGGGCTCAGTTTGCAGAGGCTGGAGCTCTGAACCATGAGAAGGAAGGTCATGCTGTGTGTGAAACCCACCCTGCTTGCAGTTATTCCATTCCTGCGGGGAGGAGAGAAATCCAAAGATGTGGGGGCACTCTTTGGGTCTTCAGTCTCAGGGGGAACCGCTTAGCCTTGGCAAGGAAAGGGTCCCAGTCCTGCATTTTCTTTACTCGCCTCCAATGGACTCATCAGGTTTGTTCAATGTCCACAGGTTCTGTGGAGTGGCAGCGGGGCCAATGTGGGTGTCCCCAGTCCCCCAGGATGGGGCTGACAGGCAGAGCCAGGAGTTTCTCCAGTAGCTGTTAATGTGGATGTGCCGATCTCTGGAGCGCGGCAGCGCTGATGCATCGGTGCCAGCTGTGCGCCTCTACAGACTGCGGAGCCGCCAGCTCAGCACTCCCATTAATCCTTGATTACCATTTATTTACTCCAGGGAGGTGCCTGGAGAACCAAAGTCCTGGGCGAAATGCCCGCAGGGCAGGTCCATCCCAAGAGAGCTCCCGAGAGCTGCGGGATTGTGCGGGATCAGTGGGGTGTCCTGGCAAGGAGCCGGGCTCCGTGATCCTCTTCCAGCTCTGGGAGTGCTATGATTCCCTTTGGAATCGGCAAGATTCATTCCAGGAAAGCTGGAATATAATGATTTCAGATGCGGATAACAAAGTTACCCACAGAGTTCCTGCCCAGTCCGTGGGTGATACTGCTGCATTTTACCTGTTCCCAAGCAAAGTTGTATTTCTGAAGTATCAGGTAAACATAGTTTCCCCTAATTCCCACATTTGATTACTGATTTCGAGGGAAAACGCCCTGCCTTGCCAGTACCCGGAGTAAGATACAGTGTATAATTCCCAATAAATTATTTTCGTGACGAATCCAGCCTTTTCTCTCTGTTCCTGGAACACACACGAACTAACTGTGGTTTCTTTGTGCTGGGAATGATTCCACACCTCAGCCGGTGATTTCGAGCGTTTGTTTTTTTCCTCCGTGCGAGCTGATTTGGAGAAGAGAACCCCCGTCAATGCTGGATATTCGCGTCCAGATGATTGTGATTTGTTCTCATTGCCTTCCTTTCTCTCCTTTCACGGCAAAACAAACCCACCTAGAAGCAGCAGCGAGTGGCAGCCAAATAGTTCCTGCCTGAACTCCAAAGGATTTGCTGAGGCCACCGCACTCAAAGCCTCCCCAGCCACACAAAGGCCGTGCTGCCAAAGGCTAATAAAGATGCCTAAGTGGTGAGTGTATTATAATTACCTATCAGCTCGTTTGCAAAAGCACCAGCAGTTAAAAGGCAGCAAATGAAACGATCCCAGCCTACCTCGGCTTCCCACATAATGAACAAACACATTGCCCATGGCAAGCTCACAGGAACAGATCTTTCATTACGATAAAAGAGTCTTAACCTTGACCAGCCGCTCTGCTCTGCCTTCATGGCAGTTGTTCCACAATTCAAATAGTTTGTTTTCCAGCCCTTTGATTCCCACAAAATGCTACAAAATCAAGCATTTCTTATTCAATAGATGCACAGGAGGCTTTTTTTCATATTTCTTCAGATCTTCCCCGCACAGTTTAGAGCGGAAAATGTCTGGCATAAACTCCTGATTGCATTATTAATGTGGAGAAGGGAACATCTGAAGTTAATCTATTCCACTAATGGGTGCTATATAATACATTAAGTCAGGTTAAGCGTGTGATATAATAAAGATCTGCCGGGTGAGATATTCTGAGATTACTGATTTAAGCATAATGGTTATTTTGGTCAATGGTTATAGATTTTTAATAGAATTCCCATCTGAGTGCTGGCTGAAAGGGGAGGAAATCTTGTTCTGGACCACAATGAAACAACCCCTTGTAACAGTCCTGAGGCAGTTTTGGGGCACCACAATATGGAAAGGATCTAAAGCATCCAAAGGAGGGATACAAGGATGGGGAAGGTTCTGGAGGGGCCACAACAAGGAGCAACTGAGGGCACTTGGTCTGTGCAGCTGGAGAGCAGGAGGCTGAGGGCAGAACCCATCCCGACCCACAGCTTCTTCCCAAAGGGCTGCTCCAGTCTCTGCTCTCTGGGACCAGGGACAGGGCCCCAAGGAACGACTGGAGCTTTATCAGGGGAGTTTAGGTTGGATATCAGGAAAAGGCTCTTCCCCCAGAGGGTGCTGGGGCACTGAACAGGCTCCCAGGGAATGGGCACAGCCCCAAGGCTGCCAGAGCTCCAGGAGAATTTGGACAATGCTCTCAGGGATGCACAGGGTGGGATTGTTGGGGTGTCTGTGCAGGACCAAGACCTGGACTGATGATCCCTGTAGGTCCCTTCCAGCTCAGAATATTCTATTAATATTAACACTTTTGTATTCCCCAGAACAAGTTCCCTTGCTATTTCTAAAATCTTGCATTAAAAGAATCAAAATGTAGAATTCAAACATCAGATCAAAGTGATAAGAATTTCTTGATGCTTGTATCACTCAATTCAAATGTCAGCTTAGAAGGTGAATAAGTCTATGGGCTGGTCTTCAATTCACAAAGAAAAAGAATATACAAGGAAAAGGAGTACACAAAGAAATGCATCAGCTGTGCTTTAAGACACTTTTTTTCCTTTTTATGTCTAGATCAACAAAACAGAACATACTTCACCTGGAGAAAGGGCCTCCTCCTGGATTCCAAAGGGATGAATAAGCAGATCCATTTCAAACACTCCACAGGCAGCAGAATTGCCCTGAACACTGTGTTGCAGCTCCCATTTTTCCTGTCACAAAAGCACAAGTTACCAGCTCACTTCAAACCAAAGGGGAAAAAAATTAATGGGATGCTTGGAGAAAACTTTTCTCCCGTGCTATACTCCTTGGGGATTTCCTAGAGAAAAAAAAAATAAAATCAAACCCATTTTAAGGCAAGGTAAAACCCCCCAGGGCTACCTGAACAATGCAAGGAACATTGGGTTTATTCTGTGCTGAATTTCCCCAGGAGGATTCTGATCTTTCCCTCTGCCCTCAGCAGAGCCAGGCAGAGCAGGGGCAGATGTGCACAAAGCCAAGGATGCTCATCTTCACCTTTCAGTGATTCTTGCTAAATGCAAATCCCCATCTTCTCCCAGGCAGGGATATTGTTAGGGATGAGCTGGGAGAAGCTGAGGGTTGAGCACTGTCGGCTGGGAACAGTGGGACACAGCCACAAAGAGAATCTCTGGGAAAAGTCCCCAAAGCCTTGGGCTGAGTGTAGGAGTCCTTGTTGACAGAGGGACTCTGTCTGGGATAGCCCCACTGTCCCAGGATTGCCAAACATCCACCACTGTCCCAGCTGCTCCAAGCCCCATCCAGCCTGGCCTTGGACACTCCCAGGGATCCAGGGGCAGCCACAGCTTCTCTGGGCACCCTGTGGCAGCACCCTCACAGAGGGGAATCTTCTCCCAGTATCCCATCAAACCCCCCCTCTGGCAGTAGGAAGCCATTCCCCATGTACATGGTACATGTCCTGTACCTCCATCCCTCTCCAGCTCTCTTGGAGCCTTTGAAGCCACTGCAAGGGGCTCTAAGGTCACTCCTCTCTTTTCCAGGCCTTCTCAGCCTTTCTGCCTTAGAACACAGCATGCAAGACGAAAAAGCAGTTCCCCAAATGCTCTCCATCCCTCCTCAAAAGGCTCCATTCTTCCACAGCTTTGGGACAGGAGCAGAGGAGAATTCCACCCACCCTCCCCCTGGAATCAGCATCAGAACAGCAGTGCTCAGGATTTGCATGGAGCATCCAGTGTTTGACTGGCCAGAAGCAGCCACGGATCTAAGTGGTGTAACACTAGCAATCCTAATGCTAGCCCTCACCCTAACCCCAGTAACACTAACAGTTAACCTAACAGTAACCCCAGAAACCCTAATGTTAGCCCTAACCATAAGGGTCTAACACGAACAATAAATCTAAACCTAACCCAAAGGTCAGAACACTAACCATAACCATAGCAGCCTAAACCTAACCATAAACCTAACCCATAACCCCCATTGGCCTACCCCTAAGGGACTAAACCTAACTCCACCCCTAAGGGACTAAACCTAACTCCACCCCTAAGGGACTAAACCTAACTCCACCCCTAAGGGACTAAACCTAACTCCACCCCTAAGGGACTAACCCTAACTCCACCCCTAACCAAATTCTAAACTTAACCTTAACTCCAATCCCAAGGGACTAAACCTAACCTTTAACCTTACCCAAATTCTAACCCTAACCCAATCCTAGCTGTAACCCTAAGGGCCTGGCCCTAACCCAAATGCAGACTCTAGCCCTGATCCTAGGATGTGTTTATGAGGTGCTCACAACCGGCTCTGGGGCAACTGGTACTGATCTGAATTATTATGTAAATACACTTTGCTATTCTCCTCCCTGTTTATGATAGTGGCCCTTTTCTCCAGGGATTTTGGCTTTTTTTTTTAAATAAGTTCAGGTGAGCTGGACTCTATGCCCTCAAGCATCCTCAAATAGAGCAAATAATGTGACAAACCCCGAAGATGGATCTTTATCAGTGCCAGGCAACAGAAATGTCTCTCTTACTTTCTGTGTTCTCACCTCACACATTCCTTTGCAAGGATCTGTCACCCTCTGTTGACAGAGACAATTTTCAAAGGTATCAGAGCAATTTAAAGGCTCCAAATGTCACCTTTATAGTCAAATCTGGGTTTTTCACAAGCATGGGTTTGTTACAAAGTGCAACACCACCAAAGTGTTGATTGAAGTCCAAACAAATCCCTAAGGATGCGTCCTTAGGCTGAGCTGGGAGAAGGGTACCATAAAGAAAAAAAAAACATGCCTAGAGATTAGGGAGCTGTGGGGCCTGGACTGTCCTTGTAACGCATGGAAAAACACCTGAATAACACCAAAACGTTATGTTCTGATGTCCTCGACAGCCACATGTCTGCATCAAGATATTAAAATTAGCTTTTAGAATTTGGGAGATATTCCCGCACTACTTTGCCACTTCTACCTGCCCACAGCTGCTTTGGAGCCAAGAAAAGACCTTCGGTCAGGAATGAAGAGCTTTGCTCATATTCAGGAGGAACCTTTAACTTAAGCTCAACTTTTGAGTTGAAAGGAAACCAAAACACTACAGATTAGGTTGGATAAATTGGCACTTGTAGTAATTGCATCAAGATATACTGGACTAACACCATCATGAGTCTTTTATTAAAACCTTCTCATGCCTCCTCTCAAGCACTTCTTTCAGGCAGCTCTGACTCCTTTTCTTGCAGGCAGACTCTACATAGCACTGACTCCTTCTCCCCTCTCTGCAATTTCCTTCATCTTTCTGAATGACCAGCTAACCCAACCTGTCCCTAACCCAGCCACATGTCCCTTACCTCCTCACAACCAGCAGCCTCCATCCCAAACTGCAGCAGACTTTGGATCTCAAAGTACAACCTGTAGCCAGCTAGCCCACTCTTTTATAACACCCATCCTCATTGGGCAGGCAAGGCTGTCACCACTGCTCAGTAATCAGTACAGCTGTAATTCATGAAAGAAATTGGTCTTCTGCACTATCCTTACAAACTATCTTCCCACAGGCACTGAGACCAAATCAGAGAATCCCAGCATGGTTTGGGTGGGAAGGGATCTTAAAACCCATCAAGTGCCACCTCCTGCCAGGGGCAGGGACACTTTCCACTGTCCCAGGTTGCTCCAAGCCCTGTCCAGCCCAGCCTTGGACACTTCCAGGGATCCAGGGGCAGCCACAGGTTCTCTGGGCACCCTGTGCCAGGGCCTCCTGGCCCTCCTAGTGAAGGATTCCGTTTAGCTGCAGCCAAGGAGAAACTGAAGTAAACACTGAAGTAGTTGTACTCCTGGGGCAGCTCCAGCTGGTGTCACCCAAATGTGTTGGTCCCTGGAAGACCCCAGAACAATTTCTAACAGCTCTGGAAGGTGCTGCTTGGCAGATAATTGTTCTTAAACATCCTTATTCTTTGGTCGCACCACTGGAAGCAGGTGGGCTTTGGCTCAAAGGTGTATGAAGGCCACTGGCCATGAACATGGAAGCATCTCACTCTCATAACTCTCCTCACTTAACCTGAAACTCCTGAGTGCCAATTCCCTGTCCCAACAGGCTCCAGACTCCAGGCAGGGTGGCTGGAAATCTGGGAAAGTCCCTGGGTGTGCTGGTCTACTGGAACATGCTGTGCAGGGAGGTTTGGAGTCCCCATCCCTGCAGGTGTCCAAGGAACTCCTGGACATGACACTCAGAGCTCTGGGCTGGGTGACAAGGTGGGCAACAGACACAAGCTGGGCTCTGTGATCTTGGAGGGCTTTTCCAGCCTCAATAATCTCAGGATTTTGTGATGTTTCCTACTTTCCCTGCTCAAGGGCTCTCTACAGTCCCCAGTGACCTTCACTGAGCTGCACAAACACAGCCATGCCTTGAGCTGTCTGCAAACTCAACTACAAAAATATTTGGGGTGCCTGAGAAGCACATCCATGAGACCCACCAGGACCTACGGGATCAGTCCAGTGCCTATAATTCCCATCGATCTGCTCCTGCCTCCCCTCTTTAATCAGGCATCTTGTAAGGGTGGGAAGGGACATTTACAGCCACATTCCTCCTCCTCCCTAGCAATCAATGGTTATTAAGTGTATCTTTGAGCTGGGGAGGTGAGGAGAGAGACAGCAAGAATTCACATTGCTCATCAACCCAGAGAGACTTCATTTTCTATTAGGGCTGATAAACAAGCTGGGAAAATAAATCAGTTACCTGCTGCTACCTGACAGGCATCACCAAGGAGCTCCTTGGAATGTGATACAGCAGGGCTGGGCTCCCAGTTCTGCTGGGGTGAGACAGGAGCACCAACAGCTTCCTAAAGGACTTTTCATCTTCCTTTCTGTGGAATAAGGCACTGGGAGGCTGATCTACTATGGAAGTATCCAGAAAAGGCACCCCAAGCTCTGCCAAACACCAAGGAGGAGTCAAAAAAGCCTTTTAGGGAATGAAATGTCCCAGCATGGATCAGCTGGGAAGGTCTTGTGCTGCCCAGGTGAAGTGGGAAGTGGTCAAGCAAAGGATGGGAGGGGAGGGGAGGGGAGGGGAGGGGAGGGGAGAGAAGAGAAGAGGAGAGAAGAGAAGAGAAGAGAAGAGAAGAGAAGAGAAGAGAAGAGAAGAGGAGAGGAGAGGAGAGGAGAGGAGAGGAGAGGAGAGGAGAGGAGAGGAGAGGAGAGGAGAGGAGAGGAGAGGAGAGGAGAGGAGAGGAGAGGAGAGGAGAGGAGAGGAGAGGAGAGGAGAGGAGAGGAGAGGAGAGGAGAGGAGAGGAGAGGAGAGAAGAGAAGAGAAGAGAAGAGAAGAGAAGAGAAGAGAAGAGAAGAGAAGAGAAGAGAAGAGAAGAGAAGAGAAGAGAAGAGAAGAGAAGAGAAGAGAAGAGAAGAGAAGAGAAGAGAAGAGAAGAGAAGAGAAGAGAAGAGAAGAGAAGTCCCACTACTTCAGGAAACATCTGGGACTACAAAGGCCCATGGAGTGTTTGAAGCCCCTGGCCAGTCAAGGAAGACAGCACAGGCAGATCCTCCCTCACTTCAGAGTGGGTAGGAAGGGATTTAAATCTGGGCATTGTGTTCTGATACTGCAGTGAGTCCAATAAGGAGACAATAACAAGCTCCAGGACTATCAATTTCAGGCTGTCACAGGATGGATCAAGGTGCCAAGATCCTGAGAATGCATTTCTCCCATTTCCCTATCAGAACTCCAACAGAACAAGTGCTGTAAGACAACCTGGCTCCAGTTCCATGCCACCCATCCCTGGGAGTATGGAACAAACAGGAGCTTCTTCTTAATGGGAAATTGCAAATGCTCCATTACCCCCCCTGTTATTCACATATTTCTCCTGCCTTTTGACTCTGGGCAAGCCTGCAGCTCCAAAAGGAGATTTTCAGGAATATCAACAATGTCCCTTAATCACTGCAGTAATAAATCATGGCTTGTAACAGGGGAACTTTGGTCTGACCAAAAAATGGGGGTTTAGAAAAACTACTGAATCATTAATGCATTTTGTTCCTGTGATAGAGAGCAGAGTTGCACTAAAATAATAAAAATTCCAAAGAATTTGGAGGATTTGGTGGAATACGGAGATGCTACAAATCGCTGTTGACAAAACATGAAGGAATAACCAGGCCTTGGCCAGCACGTGGAGTGAATGCATGGTGGGAAACACTTCTGCATCTCCAAACTCTGCCATAACAAGGCAGAACTAATGGAAAACTGACTCTGGGAATGCTGAGCAAGGCAAAAAGAAGAGTCAACAGCAGGGAGAGCTTCAAAATCCAATTCCTGGCCTGTCCTCTGATGTGGAGCAGCTTGTGACCAGCAAATCCCAGAATCTAGAATGGTTTGGGTGGGAAAAAGTTCATTCAGTCCCAGCCTCTGCCATGGGCAGGGACACCTTCTACTGTCCCAGGTTGCTCCAAGCCCTGTCCAGCCTGGCCTTGGACACTTCCAGGGATCCAGGGGCAGCCACAGCTTCTCTGGGCAACCTGTGCCAGGGCCTCACCACCCTCGAAGCCAGGAATCTCTTCCCAGTATGAAATCTAAACCTGTCCTTAGCCAGTGTGGAGTCACTGCCCTTTGTCCTCTCCAAATTCCATCTTTTTCCCCTCCCAACATTGTAAATATGGGTTAATTCCCAACTGCTGGGTTTGCAATCCAGTTATCAATGAAGTAAAAAAAGTTACTAAACATGGTTAGAAAATTCCTCATCTGTCCTGGTTTCAGGTGCTGTAATGAAGATGCAGGACCTTTCAGCTCAATTCAATCAGCCCCATTCACCAGGCACCTTATGATCCATTAGTTCAGTCCCTCCAAATTTGATTGCAGCGTGTGTTGATTCCAATCAATTGTTTTCAGCTCTTCTCCATTGATTTCCATGGACTCACATTTTTCTGCTGAGACTTCAGTTAGACTTGGGGGTTTGGACCAAGACAGGAGCACTGTGGGCACCTCATGGCAGGTGGCTGGGCTGGGCCAGCTCTGTCCAGAATGGGGCCAGCACCACCCTGCTCCCAGCAGAAAAAAGGCAAAGTGACAATTCCAGCTCAGAGATTTTTTCCAAACCACATTCCCTATCCCATGGATTCAGGGGAAACAGAGACCTGCAGCAGGATCAGAGGAAACCTCGTCCATAAAACGTTGGGACACAAGAGGGAATTTTTCACATTGAGAACAATCACCTATTGGAATAATCTCCCCAGGGAAGTGGTGGGTCCCCCAACTTTGGAGACTTTTAAGGTGTAGCTGGACAAGGAGCTGGGTCATCTTGTTTAGACTGTGTTTTTGCTGAGAGAGGTTGGACCAGATGATGTTTGAGTTCTCCTCCAACACGTTATTCCATGATTCCATGAACTTTGGCCTAACCAGGTGTGACAGAGGGAAGAGACACACACAGAGGAATCTTCAGGTTCTTCTTTAGAGTCACAGACTCTGTGGTGTGAAGAACCAGAACTAAACCACTGTTCTACTCAATCCCAAGCTACTGATCTGATTACTGGTCTAAAAGCTGTAAGGAAAAGAAGGAGCATCTCTAGAAAAAGGTCTGAACTTGGGACAGCCACTGGAGAAAGCTGTAGAAAACAGGGAATTTGTCTCCTGGCACACTCGTCTGTGTCTCCAGCTGTGAGAACTTCTGGCTGGACGAGTGGCTCATGGAATCCAGACAGGAAAGGACCTCCTGTCCCCAGGGAGAGCTCTCAGAGGCGGCCGCTTCTCTCCCCTCCTGCTGACACTTTCTCCAGTTTAATTGACAGGGAATATTTCCTTGTGCACCCTCCTGAGTTGACCCAGCTCATGCAGAACTGACACCCATCCAAGCAGGACGAGGCAGGAGATTCTCCCTGAGCTTTGTCACAAAATCAGGGCAGTGAAACAAACCCACAGAGGATCTTTCTGACTCGGTGGAAAGGTTGCTGTCAAAACCCCAGCGCTGTGTTTTCCCAGGAAGCAAATCTGAAATGCAGGCAGCAGCCTGGAGAGATTTTGATGGAAATCCCATGTGGAAGCAACAGAAAAATCAGCTGCCACTTTCCTCTGGAATGATGAAAAGTTCACAACTACGACATTTGAAATGCAGGTGACTTTTCTGAAGCTCAGTAAGAAGAGCAGAGGAAAATCCCTGGGACACAGTGGGGAGGCAATGGGATGTCACTGGGCACTGCCCTGCAGGGAAAGGGGTGCCCAGTTTACAGCCCAGTCACCATGCTGGGATCCCCAGTCCCACCAGAAGCAGGGTGCAGGCGCTGCAGGACACGATGTGCTCTGCTCACGGCCACCTGAGCTCCTGAGAGATGATTCCCTGTGTGTGACTGGGGGGAAGGAGCTGGGAGAGAGCAGGAAAACCTTCCCGGCCTGCTGCTTAATGGGGTGTGAATGAGTTGGACAGCACTCCTGCTAATGTGTCAGGATTATGCTTAGCAGTGGGAATGACCTTGTTGAAGCTAAAAAAATGAACACATTCACAGCTCCAGGAGCAGGAGCTGCTGGGTGCTCCATGCAAATCCTGAGCACTGCTGTTCTGATGCTGATTCCAGGGGGAGGGTGGGTGGAATTCTCCTCTGCTCCTGTCCCAAAGCTGTGGAAGAATGGAGCCTTTTGAGGAGGGATGGAGAGCATTTGGGGAGCTGCTTTTTCGTCTTGCATGCTGTGTTCTAAGGCAGAAAGGCTGAGAAGGCCTGGAAAAGAGAGGAGTGACCTTAGAGCCCCTTGCAGTGGCTTCAAAGGCTCCAAGAGAGCTGGAGAGGGATGGAGGTACAGGACATGTACCATGTACATGGGGAATGGCTTCCTACTGCCAGAGGGGGGGTTTGATGGGATACTGGGAGAAGATTCCCCTCTGTGAGGGTGCTGCCACAGGGTGCCCAGAGAAGCTGTGGCTGCCCCTGGATCCCTGGGAGTGTCCAAGGCCAGGTTGGATGAGGCTTGGAGCAGCTGGGACAGTGGAACACCCATAGAAGTGGGTGAGCTTCAAGGTCCCTTCCAACCTGAACCATTCTGGGATTCTCTGATTTTAACTCTGGCCTGTAAGAAAGCATCAAACATAACAATATGGAGTTCTGGGGTAGCATGTGCACTAAATTAAAGCTAGGAGCTAGTGGAAATGGGCCTGACTCCTAAACAGCTCGCTGGCTTCAGCTCCAGTTATGCCCATCAATCTCCAATGTGCTGAACAAAAACTGCAGTGAAGCAGCTACAAATGAAGTTAACTGAAAAATAAAATAAATCCATGCGGTTCCTGGGAATCTCCACGTGCAGGAGGTCATGGCCTATGCAGTCCCCTGACAGCACAGACACAGCTCAAATTAGACATTTATTTAGTGCACATTTACTACATGTGATTAACCTCATGTATTTAGATTTTCTCCTGTTGGCTTTTGAAAAGAGTCTCTTAGGAAGAAGAAAAGCAAAAGGCATAAAACTGCTGAAATTCATGTTTTACTCTTAGTCTTTGAGCAAAACCTTTCACTCAACTCTGCCTATTTTTAAATTCTTTCAAGCAAAGGGTTTCTTTCAGGAAGCTGTCCTGAATGATCTGTGTACTGGCATTGGGAAGTATAAGCATGGAAGAAATCTTGGAAAGGATGGGAAATGGAGAGGATCAGCTTATAAACCATTATTGTGGGAGAGGGTAAAAAGGAAGGCAAATCCCAAAACTGAGTCAGGACATGTTGGCTTGCTCAGACTGAAATTCTACTTACCTGTGTCTAACCACTCTCCCAGCTGTTAAAAACCTTCCCATGTCCATGCTGAAAATCCCAGAGTCCCAGAATCACTGAGGTTGGAAAAAATGTCCAAGATGATCAAGTCCAACCTGTGACTAACCCTGACCTTGTCACCAGCCCAGAGCACTGAATGCCACATTCAGTTTTCCTTGAACTTCTCCAGGGATGGGGACTTCACCACGTCCCCATGCCTGACCATCCCTTCCGTGAAGAAATTCCTCCTGATGTCCAACCTGACCCTCCCCTTGAGGCTGTTTCTTTCTGTCCTGTGCAGGTGGAAGAAGGTGCCCCTGGCACCACTTGTGCTGCCTTGATGCAAGAGGCAAGACAAGCCCCCAAATTACCACTCCCAGCAGGAACTGCCATCCCTGGCAGGTGTTCCTGCAAGGCCTATGTCCTGCAGGAAAAAGGCACCTTTCTGTCTAAATCAGGAAAAGGGTTTAAGGCACAGGAGGGCAATAAAATTAGCAAGGGTGGGAGGATTGAGGGTTTTTTCTCCTTCCCCTTTTCCTCCCTGATCTCAGGTTATTGATAAAAATTTAGCAGCAGGAAGGGCACCTGATGCTGGCTGGAATAAAATCCTCTTACCAGGAACAGGAGGCTGCTGCCTCTGTGTCCCTTGCCTAGCGGAGCTCCCGCTTCCTCTGCTGCCGTGCATCCAAATGCCCAGACTTTCCAGGGAACAGCGCAGCTTAACCAGGATTGATTTATGCCCCCTCTATGGTGCTCTCTGGATGCTCGGAATGCATTTGTATCCCTGGTCCCTAACAAGTGCTCCTTGGAGCTGTGTTATTTCAGAAGGACTTTCCAGCGCCCTGGCACATTCCAGATCCTGCGCGGCACGCGGCCGATGACGGATTCGTCAGCGGAATCACCTCGCTGTCAAAACAGCAAAAGCCAACTGGCAAAGTGACATTTCGGGGGAATTCAGTTCCCTCTTTTTGGGATCCTCTCACTTTGTTTTATGTGTGGTATCTTCCCCTCCCTGCCTCTTGTTGGAAGGTCACTGCAGTGGGGGAAGGAAGTTGGTGTTAAAAGGAAAAACTTAATTTGATTTAGAGCAGACTTGGAGCTGCTCGGGAAGATTCCTGACAAGGGGACAGAGGATCAGTCATTTCTGAAGGTGTAGTGCAAACATGAATCCCTTAAAGCCTGTGTTGTACTCCAGTTCTTCCTCTTGCTCAGGAAGCACTTGGATTGTGGATATAATCTCTGAATTTCCAGAGACTTGTTGAAACTCTTCACTCCTTTGCTCACAACAACATAACACAACAGTTGCAATTAATTATGGATGCACTCAAGTCCAGACATTAGCTCACGCTGTTGGCTTGGCAAAGCAACTTAATTAATAAATAACGATGATGATGATGAATAAAGATGGGAATAAACAAAAGGGGCTCTATATGAGGGACGAAGCATGAAGTATTCATGCTCCAGGCTGTCAAAATACTTGTTCTGCTGAGCCCACCTCACTTGACAGCACTTCAGCACTTTCCATCCACCCCCAAGCTCCTGGTGGTTCCAGGACTGTATCTGGAGCCAGACAGGAATTCATCAGCTGTGACACCAGAAATGAGTTTGATTCAGGATCCTTGGATCAGCAGTCCATAAAACTGGGCAACTGGGTCAACACCTGCCATGGTGATGGTCGAGAATGGCCCTGAAACAAAGACAGGAGGTGGAGTCACCAACTGCCACATTCCCTGGACACTTTCATAGAAACACGGAACCAGCGAGGTTGGAAAAGACCTCCAAGATCTTCCAGTCCAACATTTAATGCAAAGTCCTACCTCTAAGGAAACTCCTTCAGAATCATTTAGGTTGGAAAGCCTTCCAAGATCACTGAGCCAAACTGTTCCACAGTGCTGTCAAGGCCACCACTGACCCATGTGCCCAAGTGTCAAATCCACATGGCTTTTAAAGTCCTCAAGGAATGGGGTTCCCACCACTGCCCTGGGCAGCTGTGACAGAGCTGGACAACCCTTTTGGAGAAGAAATCTTCCCAATATCCAACCCGACCCTCTCCTGGCACATTTTGAGGCCGTTCCCTCCCCTCCTGTCCCTGTTCCCTGGGAGCAGAGCCCGACCCTCCTGGCTGTCCCCTCCTGTCAGGGAGTTGTGCAGAGCCACAAGGTTCCCCCTGATCCCTGTTTTCTCCAGGCTGAGTCCTTTTCCCAGCTCCTTCCAGTGCTCCAGGTCCTTCCCTAGCCCCATTCCCTTCCCTGGACACACTCCAGTCCCTCCATGGAAATGTCAGAAGGTTTTGTTTGTACCAAACCCTGGGCACCACATCCAGGCTGTGCCCTCTCCGCTTTACCTCCACTCTTTAGATGTATCAACACCCACCTGGGACACCACATTTCCAACACTGACAAGTTCCAGGTTTGGAGGAAGCTGTATCTGAAAGGCTGCTGACCCACTCCAAGGATATTCCAACCTCCCTGTCCTCTCAAACCATGCTCACACTCCCGTTCTTTGTCCCCACTGAGCTCTGCTTGGGAATGGTGTGCTATTCCACCACACCATTCCCAGGACAGATGGGAAGAGTGAGCAGCATCACACCATGGATGACACAGAGCAGGGAACGGGCAGAAGCTCTGCCACGCTCAGGGCACTTAAAAGAGGCTCAGAGTGTCCTGAAGGGATTTATTTTAGACCACACCACATTAACCACCAGTAAAGAAGAATCAGAGGCTCCTGCTGCTCATTCTTTTCTGGCCTCCAGACCCCAGCTCCTTGTTATATTTGTCCTAACGGAAGTATCGACCTGAATGGGAATGATTGATGAGGGAAAACACTGAGCTTAACTGAGCTTTTCTTCCCTTCAAAAAAGGACTTTCAGCAGGAGCTCCAGTTCAGAGGTGTTTCTTAGAATGACATAACCTCACTGCATTTCCCCATTCATGAAGATAACCTGAGAGGGACAAGACATTTCCCCTTCAAAGATGAGGTAACACTCACTGAATCCTTTGTGGAGACTTTTGGGTTTACTTCAGTGGGAAATTCAGTGTTTGAGGATGCAAGCCTCAGCTTGCAAAACCAATGGCGTAAGAACACCCAGGCTAAATGCTGAAAATCACAGGAAAAAGCCCACCAGGAGAGAAGCTTGCAGCTGGAAATGACTGCAGTTCCCTCCTTTTTAATGTTTTTCACCATCACCACTGTTGTCAGTCATTGTTAGGTATTAAATTGCATAAAATACAGGCCCTTGGAAACAAACATCAGTGCTTATCAGCCTATGTCAAAAGTCAATTTTTTCTTTACAGCAATTTCGCCTGGAAATTACTTCTGGGGAGCTGCTCACTGCAGCTCAGCCCTGAGCTCCAGAGGCACAGGGAGAGGAGCCACCCTCTTCTCCCTTCTCCCCAGATCCTGCAGGCTGGCTTTAGAATCATGGAAAGGGTTGCTTTGAGAGTGACCTAAAAGTTCATCTCATTCCATCCCCTGCCCCTTCCACTAGACCAGGTTTTTCCAAGTCCCATCCAAGTTGGTCTTCACTTAAAATCTCCTGTCAGGTTTGACTTTTATTTTAAAATGTTGAGGACAGGTCATGTGTGAGGTCTAAATTGCTAAATTAGCACCCACAGTCACAGGCATAGGAAAATAAAAGATCTTAGGGGATTTATACTGTTAATAAACCCCAGTGAGTGTGTGCCTGACAAACAGATTGTGAATTAACCTAATAAACAACCAGATAAATTGCATCTGGGTTGAAATTGAAAGAGTAGAGATGGGTTGAGCTGCCTGCTGCCTATGGAATGACGATGGATATTATTCCTTTATGGTATCAGCATCCACTGCCTGGGACACACAAATGGGTCACTTGCAAGGTTCTGGGTTTCCACCATTTCTGTGTGGTCCAGTTTTACATCAGCTCCTCACAGAGCTCAGGAGCTGGAAAATCCAGACCAAACTTTTCTTGTCAGCTTTGACAGAGATGGAGGTTCCATTTTTCTTCCAAAATGGAAGAAAAGGTGGAAATGTTGAAATGTGGTATCATTAGTGAATCGACTTTTATTCAAGCTCCAGAAAATGCTGCCTTAAACACAGTGAGGTTGGAAATGTCCAGGTGAGTAGGTTCATGTAAATAGAACCATGGAATGGTTTGGGTGGGAAGGGACCTTAAATCCCAGCCAGTCCCACCCCCTGCCATGGGCAGGGACAACTTGCACCATCCCAGGTTGCTTCAAGCCCCCTCCTACCTGGCCTTGGACACTTCCAGGATGCTGAGAGCTGCACCCAGGTATTTAAAATGCTGAAGGGGAGTGTTGAGGAAGGGAGTTCACCAGGTTTTCCTGCAGCCTGCTCCAGATGTGGCAGAGCATCTCCTTTCCCTGTCCATCCAACACCCCAGGGCAAATGAAACCTTTGGAAAGCAATCCCAGACAGGAGGCAATGTGTGAGGACACACATTATTAGCCCTGCTCCAGAAACCTGAGGTCACTTAGCCACTGTCCCAAAGCTTAACCTTGACCTTATGACTACTGGCTCCAGATGAAAAGCCTAAATGGGATATTTTGGAAACAGCCTGTAGCCCTTCCTTCCTCACTATGCAGACATGGAGCAGCAGACCCTTCAAACACTAAATACTCCTGTATAATATAATAAAATAAAATAAAATAAAATAAAATATAATATAATATAATATAATATAATATAATATAATATAATATAATATGATATATGATATGATATGATATGATATGATATGATGTGATGTGATGTGATATAATATAATATAATATAATATAATATAATATAATATGCAGTATATACTTGTCTTTTTGGCTACTGCTGCCTTCCCACCCTCAAAGCCAAACCCCACATAGCCTTATGTCCTTCTCACAGAAAGTGGAGTAATGTCCTTTACTAGCCAACAACTCCCTGGCATCATCGGGGTCTCAGTTTTTGACAGAACAACCCAACTATAATGTTTTCAAGGTGAAGACCTCAGAGGACAAGCGGAGTTGTTGGCCCTTTGTGGTTACTGAATATTTCCCAAAAATCCACATCACCACCCAAAAATACCCCTCACAGCAGAATTTTTTGGCCTGAGGATTTAGGATGAGCCGCGGGTGTATTGGACCTGGCCTTGGCTCCTTGATCTGATGCTGTCTTTCCATGTAACCTTGGGGAAAACACTTAGTGTCTGATAATTAGAGACTCTTAAACTGGTTATTAGAGATTCTTAAACTCATGAAGGCGTTATGAGATGGTCAAGGTGGAGTGGAGGTGGAAGAGTCTCGAGAAGTACGTAAACCAGATTGATTTGAAAATCAATGAGATGCTTTCAAAAAATGAAATGCCTTTGATCCTCTGGCAGCCTCACCACATCTCCTGGATCCCTGTCTGTAACAGCAGAAGCCAAGGAGCAAACAGGAGACTTCATTCTTCTTGTAATGTTCATAAAATTCATAAAATCGTCCCTGAACTGAAGGAGACTGGCCTTGTCCCTGCAGTGACCCCTCAGCAGGAGGAAAGAAGGGGTTGCACAGGCCCAAGGCACACTTGCAGAAGAACCTTTGCATCTTGTCCCCCACCATGGGGACAAGCAGAGCCCACCCCTCAGGTTGTGCCATCTGCTCTGCCAATAACCTTAATTAAAAATAATTAACTAACTCGCTGCCAATAACCTTAATTAAAAATATTAATGCTAGAAATGTGTGCCTGGAAAGTCTGCAGCTCCATTCTGCTTTCCCTCCTGTTTCTGGGTAATTGCAATAATTCCTGTGTCCTGGGGAGGATCACTCCCCAGGGCCTGCCTTCCCGTGCCTCCAAGTGCAAAATCCTTTATTATTTTCCAGGTTGGCTCTGCCACCAAGGTGGTAGCACTTCATTAGGAAGAGGGTGAATGGATATCAGGCAGAACCCATTCTGTACTGGGAACAGGGCCATGCACAGGAGCTGCTGCTGAGCTGCTCATCCAGGAGCTCCCCATGTGCTGGGAGGGGAAGGAGCAGAGGATACACATCTCCCTTCCCTGCCCTGGCAGCAGGAGATGGAGCAGGATATTTCCCAGCAGCAGGCTGTCCCCTCTCCTCCTCCTCCAGGATCAGCTGGAGCAGCAAGGAACATGCAAAGGAGCAAAGAGGAGACAATCTGGCTCCAAAATGCAAAGGTTGGGGGAAATGCTGAGGAAAATGCTGCTGCTGCCCCTCTGGAAAAAAAGTGGGATGAGCTATTCCACATGGGAATCACTCCAATTGAGGAAACACCAGGTGGAAAAGAGAGGAGTTGCACATGCATCACACTTCTAACTTCCTACTTGTGCAAGAAACAGCATCCTCCTTGCTGCCATGTGAGGTCAGGATCTCAGCTAGGATAAACCTGGATGTTTCACTGCCTTTGCCTAATTCTCTCCAAAAGACTTCTGAAAGCAGCAACCCAAACCTACTCCTGCTTCCCAAATGCCTCTTCCCTCCCAGAACATGAGCCCCCACTGGTGCAACACAGCAGCAGGGGGAGTTTTGTATGCAGAAAGATTTGAGAATTTTTAACTGTGGAAAAATATGGAGAAGCAAATTTATAAAATCACTTCCCTTAATCCAAGTTTTGAATCCTGTCTGAGTCCTTTACCTCTGATCCATCTTTTCCCAGTATATCCTGCTCTCAACACACATCAGAAAAACAGAACATGCCACTGAGTTTTTTCCCTTGGGCTTTCTACCAGGAACCCCAGGGCAGCCAGGGAGACCCAGACCCAGCTCACTGCTGCAGTCCCTGCAGGGATCTCCCCATTTCACAAAACCCCAGGATGCTTTGGGTTGGAAGGGACTTCAAACACCATCTCATTCCATCCCGTGCCATGGGCAGGGGCACTTTCTACTGTCCCAGGCTGCTCCAAGCTCCATCCAACCTGGCCTTGGACAATTCCAGGGATCCAGGGGCAGCTACAGATGCTCTGCTTTGGGTGTTGTCACTCCAGACAGCCCCATTTCCACCCGTACAGGAGCCAGGCAAGCAGCCAGTCCTAAGGACAAGCTGAGTTTCCCTCTGCCAGCTGTGTGGCTCTTGCAGGAGAGCGTTCCCAGGTACAACAAACAAATAAATAAATAAATACATAACTGATAGCTTAAATTAATCCCTGTTCTCACCCACCCCTCCGTGCCAGCCAAGCCCTCAGTGCTTTCTAGTGGGGGGAGTTAATTCCCACACTGGCAGCAGATATTCCATGAGTCCTGTCAGGATGTGACAAGCCCTGGTTCCGGTGCCATCCTTCCCATTGGAGCATTCCCTCCTGGCATTGCTGTCACCTCGCTCCGTGATGAGCCCGTGATGAGCACCCCAGGAGCCGTTCTGATGAAGTTCCCCCATTCACAGGAACTTTTGTCTGCTTTATTACATTATGTATTCCTTGGAGACAGGCTGGGAAAGTGGGAATGATTAGTGTTCCATTTGCAAACACATATTCCTGAGTGCAAAGTGATTGCAGAGTGTGTGCCCCTATAGCTTTAGGTAAGGCTGTGCTTAGCTCCACAAAGAACAGCAGTGTAAGGTATGGAAAATCTCATTCCCTATCCTTCCTAATGTGGTGGGGTAAGAATTGTGGTGAAATCACATTTTTTTTCCCGCTTTATTTTTGAGTATGCTTTCACTTGGGAGAAATTTTTGTCCCAAATGTTCTGAATTTTTCCCAGAGATGTGGAAATATTTAGGGGGCAGCAATTCCTCAGCAAAATGTTGCCTTATGGTACAAGAACCTCCCACCAAGAAGAGTCACACAGAGCCCCAGAATGGGTGAGGCTGGAAGGGACCACAGTGGGTCCATCTACCCCAGCAGGGCCATCCCAGAGCCCATGGCAGAGATTGTGTCCAGACAGCTCTGGAATACTCCCAGGGAGGGAGGCTCCACAGCCTCTCTGGGATCTGCTCAGGAAAGTTCTGCCTCATGTCCAGGTGGAACTTCCCGGGCTCAGTCCCTGCCCATTGCTCTGGTGCCATTGCTGGGTCCTGCTCGGAGCCCTCCCTGCAGACAGGGACAGAAAGGGACACCCAAGGACAGACAGGGACACCCAGGACTGAGTGCCCCTCTCAGCTGGGGCTCCTCTCGAGGCTGAACAGCCCCAGCTCCCTCAGCCTTTCCTGGGCACGGAGATGTTCCAGGCCCTTCAGCATCTCCACAGCCTCCGCTGGCCCCGCTCCAGGAGCTCCATGTCTCAGCAGAAATTAAATCCTGCACATTGGCAATGCTTTCCCTCAGGAAAATTTCCTTCCTTGTGAAGATCCAATGTAACACTGCTCTGTGACAAGAGTCACCAACTCCGCGGGATCCTGAGGCAAAACATCCAATCTGTGCCGTTTGTATTAACTCATTACATCCAACACAAATCCCTTTCTCCCTGAGTACCTTAAGGAAAAGCATTCCTGGTCTGAAGAATCAGCTTTGCAATGTATTTCCAGGAGCTATTTTCTCTACAAACTGCAGCTTGAAAATTGTGCAGTCCTCACCCCTGGAACACCAGGCTGACAGTGGGCTATCCCCACGTGCTCCCTCAGGAGACAGGCTCACGGAGCCCTGAGAGCACAGCAGGAAAAGCTGGAATAGGAATGTGAGGTGAGAGCAGCTTCTGTGGCTGTTCTCAGCTTGGCCAGCAGCTCCCACAGCTCCCAGAGCTGTTCCCACGGGCTCACTTCCTCAGCAGGAGCAGCAGAGCCGTGCCACATCCACAGAGCTGTGTCTTTGATCTTCAGGATCCTGTGAATACCGAGCTTGGGATTTGCATTTTTCAGGAGCAGAGGTACAACAGCTCCAGATGCTTCTTAATCTCTTCATGTTACAGCTGCAAAAATGCAGGTGAGCTCCTCGAGCGAGCCCTAAAGAGCAGTGAAAGCCTGACACCATCTTCAGAAATCTTGTTAGCCCCAAAGGTCGAAGTCCCCAGGTCTGGGTTATTCTTTTCCCATTACATTGGCTCTGTACCAGGGTTATATTTTTATTTATATTTAATGCACAAGCAAAGTTGGCCGCATATTGCTAGAACACCCCACTTTAAGGAGGCTGAGAAAAGAAAAGAGGGAGAATCCGGCTTCCCTTTGAATATTCTTTTTATGGAAGAAGAAGCCATCGTGGTTTCCATTTGTTCCCCTTTAGTGCAAAGGCCCTTGCAGCCCACTGTGAGCAAGACCCTGCAGGTATTGTGGTCTCCAGGTCCTTGATCCCCTTTCAGCAACTGGAATTTAACCACTCCATTTCAAACGTGCCCCAAACCTGCTCAGTATTCCAGAGATGACAACAGCACCTTTGAAGCAGCAGCCTTTAGGAACAGGAAATGAGGACAAAACAACAGTTCTTTTCTGTGGAAGAAGTTATTTCCGACATCCCTGCTGTGGCTTTGGGGGTTACAACCTTTGGACCATGGTTGGGGGACCTTGGAAGCAGCTCCCACTGATCCCCAAGGCAGCTGCCAGCATTTTGCAAGATTAATTTACAAATTATCCATCACCAGCAATCCCAATGATTTAATTAGACCCAAATTACTTTACGTCTTCAAAAACATCACAAATCTTGCTGGAAGAGATCCTGTGCATGTGTACAGACTTGCCAGCAAGGAATTGTTTCCTCCTGCCAAAAAGTGCGGGAGCACAGCATTCCTGGCCCCTGTGGCTGGTGGGCAAAGCCAGCGGAAGATTCCAGTGCCTGCCTGGACCGGAGCCTGCGGTAAAAGGGAGTTACAGCCTTCATCCTCCTCCAGCAGAATCCTCCTCCCAGCACGCTCCCCGCAGCCTCGCCGGGAGGTTTCGGCTCCTCGCCGGGAACGGGAGAGCAGCAAAGGCAGCAGAACTTACTCAGTGCCTCAGCCAGAAACACAACAAAGCACTTGAGGGCTCCCTGATTTGTTCCAGACAGGGCTGGCCGCCGCAGAGCTGCTCAGCCCCGGTCCGTGCCAGAGAACACAGATCCATAAAACTCCACAAGCCAGGAGCTGCTCCAGCCGCCGGCAGCGCCGGGGTCACGGTCCGAGCTGGGTGGGCTCCTGTGAGCAGCCTCTGCTTGTCCTGCTGGACTCCTCCAAGTATCCTCTCCTTGTCCTGTGGGCTCCTGGAGCAGCCTCTGCTTGTCCTGCTGGACTCCTCCAAGTATCCTCTCCTTGTCCTGTGGGCTCCTGGAGCAGCCTCTCCTTGTCCTGTGGGCTCCTGGAGCAGCCTCTGCTTGTCCTGCTGGACTCCTCCAAGTATCCTCTCCTTGTCCTGTGGGCTCCTGGAGCAGCCTCTCCTTGTCCTGTGGGCTCCTGGAGCAGCCTCTGCTTGTCCTGGTGGGCTCAGTCCAGCCAGAGTGCCTCCAAGCACAGGGAGCCTGGGAAAAGCCTCGGGAACAGCTGCAGGACTGCAGAGAACAGGCTGATGAGAGACTGGGGCTCGTGGGGCCGCTGAAACAATTAACAGAAATCCGAGCCCGGTGGGAACAGGGCTAATGCCAGGATTATTCCCTGGCAAATCGTGCTAGAGGCAGGCATTTATCTGAAAGCTGCACTGGGATGGTGCAGGCAGCTCCCGTTCCCAAAGAACCCTTCCAGGCACCTGCAGGGTGAGGTTTACAGAGGGGTGTCTGCCCTGTGGGTGACACATTTGTCACTCGTGTCTCTCCTCCCTGCCTGGGGAAACCTTGATAAACTTCAGTGCCATGAAAACCAGGATGGTTAAAAGCACCCCTCAGCTTTACATGTGGGTTCCTTCAGGGAAATGGAAGAATAATAACATATCCAAAAGGTGGCAGGACACCCAGAACGTTGTTCATGGGGTGAAATAGGAAAATAAACTTGGAGGTAAACGCTCCATCCTCTGCCTTGGAAAAAAATCAGAGGTGCTGCTTTATCCCAGTCTTGCCAATTGCTGAAGCTGGGGCTGCTCACCTCTGGAAGTGTTCCAGACCAGGTTGGATGGGGCTTGAAGCAACCTGGGGTAGTGGAAGGTGTCCCTGCCCATGGCAGGGGGTGGGACTGCATGGGCTTTAATGTTTGTTGCAACCCAAATCCATCTGTGATTCCATGTAGCCCTGGATAAATACAGAGAAAACAGGGGAGGCCCTTTGGGAGAAAGGGTGGATTTGAATACATATCATAACTTCTACAATACTATTTGGTTTGTTAAAGAGGAAGAAGAAAGGCCAGGGAGACACAGGTGTGGAGACCCAAATCCAGCTCCAGAGGACCTGGAAGAGGAGCAGATGCCAAGAGGGAGCTCGTGTCCCTAACTGGATCAATCCAGGCAGAGCTGAGCCAGCCCTGCCACAGGCACACACCACACAGCCAGGAGAGGCTGCTCTGCCCAGGCAGGCTCACAGATCCTGGATTCCTTTCCCATCCTCATCCTCAAAGGCACTTCATCCCCTGCAGCTGGTGATATGCCTACACTGGAAACATGGACATCTGGGAGAAATTCAGCCAAATTCCCTGAGCACTGTATTCCAGAGCTGAGCCTTAGGAGGCAATTCTGTTAGGGAGAACTCACTGCAGCTTGTAAATAGCTGAGTACAGTCTGTTTTCTCAAAAATCCATAGGAAATCTAGCTTCACACACTCCTGCTTCTGCTTCCAGCTGTGTTTGGGAGTAGGGAAGCCTCTGGCCACCTGAGCTCTGCACCTTGGAAAGACCTTGTGTGCCCGAGTCATCCCAGCCACGGAGAAAGGCCACGTTGGCAGCAAAACATTTGCAGGCAGCTGCAAACCTACTGACCTCCAGAGTCCTGGGTCCTGCCTCACTCTTTCCCATTTTTTTTCCTTCTGTTTTTTAATCAATATGCCTCGTGTGATAGATCAAAGGACTTAAAAGCCAAGGGAAGGCGCTCCAGACCTTGGCAGGAGCAGGGAATGAGACAGCCAGTCCCGCCCATGCAGGCAGCCCAGAGGGGCTGCAGATATTCATTTAAAAATCACATTTTAAGGTTTGAACAGTGCCATTTGTTTCAGCCTTTCATTCTCAGCTCTTCCATTTTCCTGTTCAGTCGCAAGGAAAGAGCCCCACGGCCAAGAATTCCCACCCAGCTCCAGATCCATGGGCTTCGGATGCTCGGCTGCTCCATCCCTGGCTGCCTCCTGCACATCCCCAGTGCTCAGTGAGAGCCACCGTGCAATTAATTCTCTTGCAATAATAGGGCAGCACAAATTACTAAGCAGACTCTTGTAGCAATAAAAATATAATATACTGAGTCTGACTTGCAAAGTCCCAGCACTAAATGTCTCTCTTTTGGAGGACTTCCATCTTTATATTCCTGCTTGCTTTTTTTTCAGCCTAATATCAGTCTTACTTCCAGAGCATTCATCCTCAAGCTATAAATTCCTTGTGTGAGCCATGTCAGACCCAGCAGTCCCTTGGTTAGATTGGGAACATTGAGTTTCATCCATCCAAGTCTTGGCTCATGCCCAGCAGGGAGGTTTTGCTCTTCCAAGACACTGGGAGGAGAGAAAAAGGTCCTGCCAGGATGATGGGTTCCTAGGATGGATGTAATGGAGAAAACTACAGGAAAGACACAACTGTGGAGGGCCCCAGCCTAGAAATCGCTGCCACAGCAAGGCTGGGTGGCACTTAATGGCAGTAGGGGATGGGAGAGGGCAGGTCCAAGGAAAAGGGAGTGACTATTCCAGGGGAGGGCTCAGCAGGACTTCCAGGTAAACTGGAGGGCTCCCAGCAGTATCGGGGCTCTGGCAGTGCCTGGAGGGGTAACTCCCTTCCACCATCCCTCTGTGAGGTTCACTGGAAAAACTACAAACTGCTGCAGCCTGCCTGGGCTCAAGGGATGTTTTAGTCAGGGCTTTGGAACCCTGTGGTTTGCTGAAAGTTCCATGCTTTACCCAGCTGGCCTGGGCTCCCAAAACATGCCACGGTGTCCTCATGCTCCTGTCTGCAGGCACAGGGCTCTGGGATCAGTATTCCCTGATGACAAGCCATATCCCACTTTTCTTTCCACTTTGGCACAGCCATCTCCAGAGAAGCCACCTGTGTGTTGTGCGTGTTTGCTTTTGCACCTACTGGTCCCCAGAGCCTGCAGAATCCTCACCTCCAGCCTGACCCTGCTGAGCAGGTCTTGGACAAGGCTCACCTTCCAGATTCAGTCTTTGTTTGCCAATTCCCTATAAATTCACGTTCCCGTGGTTCAGCTTGTTTCCTCCTCCCCTCTCTGCTCTGTGCCTCCCATCCCTCAGTTCTGACATGACATTTCCCTCCCCAGTACTGCTGAATTCCTCAGAGCCCCATGGATTTAACCATAACAGGTTTTCCATGTCACACCAATGGGCACCAAGTCCTTGGAAGCTGAGCAGAGATCCTCAGTGGGACTTCTGAGCAAGACCCAAGACAAAAGGAAGGGATGTTCCCCTGTGGCCAAGCAGGGAAGGTGGGGTGTTCCCAGATGGGGTATTCCCAGGTGAGGTGTTACTAGGTGGGATGTTCCTTCTGGCAGCACATCCGTGCACAGAACATGGACCAGTCTATGCTTTGGGTGAAAAAATGGACTTTTCAAAACTCAAATGAACATGCTCTTCAAGTAAAGTCCCTGGAAGTGAAATTCTGATGAGGCTTCAGCACCCTGGTGCCTGCAGACAGCCTCCTGCTCAATTCACTGCTCTGTCATGCTTGTTACTGGGAAATGAATTCCCTTCACACTGACATTTCATAGACTTCCTGATCCAGCACATAATGAACACCCCGCCAGCCCTGGCAGCCTCTTGCCAAACTAACTTTTATTACCTGTTTTCTCATTATTGTATTTAAATTTTCTGGTCTGTTGTCGCTGTGGCTCTTTTTTTTTTTTTTTTTCCTTTTCTCCTTAAAAGAGAAAGAGCAGGGTAAGATAACAAATTTCCCCAGCGGGGTCCTGCACTGGGAAGCACAGATTCCCAGTGTCCCAGCCAGCCCTCGGGGCTGCCCAGGATGAGGCAGCAGCACTTGCAGGCAGCTGCAGAGTTTGGAACAGGGATAAATGATGCAGTGCTGAAGCACCTTGCCAGCATTAAGCTCACAGCAGTGCTGGCTGTGTGATCCTACACCTTCCTGACCCGGGGCTAATCACATCTCTGCCATCAGCAGGGCACTTACACCTCATATTCCTGACATTAGGATGACTTATTCCACACTTTTAGACTTATTTGCTTTCACTCTCCTACAGTGTGTAACATAAGAGAGTGGCAGTGCTCAGCGGTGGCTCCCGGGCATTAGAGCTGAAAGACTCCTAATGAAAACCTGGAGAAGCTGGAGAATCATCCCTGCAGCACTCCAGCTGCAGGCTTGAGCACTAAGTTGGCTGCTGGCCCCTGCTGGCTTTATTTTGGGCTACATGCACCCCTGAGCACGTTCCTCTGGGCTGGGAATGGGCCTGAGGAGCCCAGCAGCAAGTGGGATCATCCCTCTGGGATCATGGCCATCCAGTGGTCACCTCCTCAGCTGACCTTTCCCCCTGGTCTAGAACATCAAATAAGCAGAACAGACCACTCTGCAACACCACGGCAGGAGCCTGAGACACCTGAAATAACAGAGAGAAGTGACAAGTGCTCCCAAGAGGGGTTTTCCTTCTTTCCCTGCTTGACACTTCACTGCTGTCTTCTCTGCAGAAAAGTCTGATGCCTCTGCACCTTGTCTAATCTCCCTTAAGAAAACCAGAAGCCTCATTGGCAGAGGAACCTGTCCTCTTAAGCTTTTAAAGGGCCACGAATGCAGAGATTAAAAAAACCAAAAACGCAATGAGCAGCACAAAGTGCTGTGTGCAATTTCTCTGTTAACAATCAGACACCGCGGTAGGAAATAGAAACCTCCCAATGTGAATAAATATCTCATTTTCCCCTCCTTTTCCAGAAGAATGGCTAGAGCACATCCCATGGGAGGTCTGTCAACCTGGACACCCAGTCTGAGGGACCCTGCAAGGGGCAATGTGCAATTATGTGTTTAATTATGAAGTATCATCTTCATTTGAATATTCCCTCTGCTACTCTTGTTGTTCAGCCCCTAATTCTTGTTGGATGGGGCTTGGAGCAACCTGATCTAGTGGAAGGCATCCCTACCCACAAAAGGGGTAGAATTGAATGAGATTTAGGTCCCTGTCAACCCAAACCATTCTGTGATTCCTCACATTCAAGTTCTCCCCATGTTGCTGCCTCTTGCTGCTCCTCCCAGTGCCTTTCCCAGCTCCTGAAAGTCCTTTTTGAGGTGGGTGAGTGGAACTGCACAGAGCAGACAAGTCACAGAGCCCTGGCTGTGGTCTCTGTTCTACTCCCTGATCCTTTCCCACTAAACCTTTCGATTTTGGAGAGCTGCAGAGCTGTGCCGTGCCATTCCCATAGAATAATTTAGGATGTTCCTGGGGAGTGAGAGCCCAGCTCAGAACTCATCATTTGCACTGAAGTGACAAGTGCCTGTCCCAACTTGCATCCCGGTCTTTCTCTGCATTGGATTCTCCAGTTTATTCCTGGTCACTCCATCCCATGAGGTGCTTCCCTTCCTGACCACCCTTTCTTAGCAACACCTACCTTTCCATTCCATCTTGACTGAACTTCCAGACCTTTAATGGACACAGGGAACCAGGAACAAGCTGCAGGCACACAGATCCCTGCAGGGCACCATTCCCTCCCCTGCCCAGGGAGCCTTCCTGCCTTTCAAGCACTTATCCATGGCATGACCTTTCCTCTTAGCCCACAGGGGCTTAGTATCCTTAAGCTGCTCTGCTGAGGAAAGTGATCAAAAGCCTCCCAGAAATCTAAGTGGATTTTTGTCCCTTGGATTTACCTTGTCTACACGCCCTGCGATGCCTTCCAAGATTCCTGAAGAGATTTGTGGAGCCTGATGCCTGCCCTTTACAAAGTATATCCTGTCCCACTTATCCAGGCACCTGTTGATCCTGTCTTTCCTTTCTCCCAGTTATCCCAGTTCAAGTTTCCAACTCTCTGGACCTCCATCAGTTGTGCCACGGGAAATTTAGATTAGATATTAGGAAAATGTTTTACATGGAGAGGCTTGTAAAGTACTGGCACAGCTGCCTAGGGCAGTGGTGGAGTCACCATCCCTGTAAATGTTCAAAAAAACATGGAGATGTGGCACCACATGAGTTAGTGGTGAACATGGGGGTGGTGCTGGGCTGATGGTTGGACTTGTTGATCTGAGAGGGCTTTTCCAACCTTAATGATTCCATGGCTGTAAGAAGGAAGAGGTGGGCACACAGCAGGCTCAGAGTAGGCATGATCCCACTGCCAGAGGGCAGGGTTAGATGGGATATTGGGAAGGGATTGTCCCCTGTGAGGGTGCTGAGGCCCTGGCACAGGGTGCCCACAGAAGCTGTGGCTACTCCTGGATCCCTGGCTGTGTCCAAGGCCAGGCTGGCTGGAGCTTGGAGCAACCTGGGATAGCGGAAAATGTCCCTGCCCATGGCAGGGGGGTGGAAATAGATGAGCTTTAAGGTCCCTGTCAGCCCAAACCGTGCTGGGATTCTGTGATGCACCCTTGAAGTCACAGCACAGGATCTCTCCCAATATTTCCCACTGAAAAGAGACATAGATTCCAGGACTAAACCTTCCTACCCAGGCTGATTTTAGCAGCCCCATGACACTCTGTTTTACCCCACACTCTCCCATCCCTGACATGGAGTGTGGTGAGAGGCTGCAGGAGCTGAGCTCCAGAGGGAATGAACATGGGAGCAGCTGCTGTTTGCTCCCATCTCCATCCCCTGCATGGGCACTGCCGAGGCACAGCAATCCCTCTGGGAA
The DNA here is from genome assembly GCF_963662255.1 of Cinclus cinclus. Classification (NCBI taxonomy): domain Eukaryota; kingdom Metazoa; phylum Chordata; class Aves; order Passeriformes; family Cinclidae; genus Cinclus; species Cinclus cinclus. The sequence continues at coordinate 20,777,074 of NC_085055.1, forward strand.
TGGCTCCCACAGGACAGCACCTCAGGGACCTGTTCCCCCAGCTCTCCAGCAGCAGCGGGCAGCGTTTCCGCAGGCGGGGAGCAGTTCATTATCCCGGGGGCTCAGCGGAGCACGTTCCCATGGAAACAGGGAGCCTTTTCATGTCTGTTGACAGCTGTGCAGAGTTTTTCTCTCAAATGCTTGGACACAGAACAGGTGTCTCCAAGCCAGGCAGTGAGCAGATAGTGCAGAGCCGGCGCAGGCCGATAATGAGACAAGTGTTTGTCTGAGATGAAACATTTTCACCCGGAGAGGGAGCTGGGCTGGAGCAGCACAATCCCTGCTGCAGGGACACAAAAACTCTGGGAAGAGGGGACAGGCTGCTCACACACCCAGCACAGCACGCTGGGAGCAGCGATGTGGTTCCTGCTGCCTTCCCTCCACCCCACAAACACCTCCTCAGCATCCCAGCAAATCCCCATCACCACCGGGAGGGCTGGCAGGATGTTCCTTAACCTGGCTGAGCAGCAGGGCTGAGCTGTTTGCAAAGCAGCAAATCCCACCTCTTGCAGGGCTGGATTTTCAGTGAGCTGGACTGAAGGGAAAGGGTGGAATAACAAATGTGCAGCGGCCACGTCTCCCGTCACTCAGGGCAGCCACGACACAGCGGCCAAACTGGAGCCAAACACCAAATATCCACCTCCTCTGTTTTGTTTCTCCCACAGCTCAGGTTGTTCTAGGGCTTGAGCTCAACCAGGAGCACTGAATCATTCTGCACAGAAAGATTCATAATTGTTAATGTGGTGTTACATCAAAAATCATGTCCAGGACATATCCAGGTTTCCATGTCAGGTGCTCCAAGAGCGGCCCGTGCCAGGTTTAAATTGTCTGTGCAAATTGCATTGTGCTCACACATTGTGCTACAGCCTCATTACCCAATTGCCTCCTATTTTTCCCCCTCAAACACCTGCCTTGTTTGTGCAATGGATAATTGTTCACTGCAGACTTTTATCAGCCTAATTATTATTTACTATACAGCATCCAAACCCTGTCTCAACAGTGAACTGCTCATTTCCTCTCCAATGTGGCTCAACTTTTCTGAACAATATAGTTGAAAATATTTCATTTCTCAGCACATCATGTATAAATGATTTCAGATAGAAATGATTTTATATATAAATTCATTTCCAGCAATGTCACATATAAAAATGAGAAGCTGAGGAGTCAGAGATTAAAGCTCAAGCTCCTGAATACACCAAGCAGTTTTTTGCTATTCCAGGTGTCACCAGGCTGACGAACTCCGGAGCATTTATCATCCTTCAGCCCTGCCTGCACCGAGTCAAACCTCCTGTAAACTTTTGATGAGTTATCTGCAGTTCTCCCCATCAGCCCTGGATCTGCATTCCCAAGGTGAGGATGCAGCTGCTGCTACCTTCAGCTTCTTGCCCTGAATCATCAGGGCATGGACATGCACCACAGAGGATGCTTGGATAGAGATTCCCATTTCCCCACACCTTAAGAACTCCAGCCTGGCCCTGGCACCTCTGCTCTGTGCTCTGCACCACCCACACCCTGATCCTGCACAGTGCAGGGACCATCCATCCCCAAATCCACCCCAAATCCAGAGCTGCCCTGAGGATGGAGCTGTTGAAGGATGAAACAGACTCTCCATTTCATCTTTATATCCAAACAGAATGAGAAAAGCACGGAGCTGGAGTTGTTTTCTGAATGAGAGAACTGCTCGGGGTCAAGTGAAAGGTCTCATTTTAGATAAACTCTCTTTGTTTCAAAGTCCTTAGTGTGAAACTCATTCCAACTCAAAGGAAAATCAACCCCACAGCCAGGGAGCAATGTGGAATGGTCACGGTAAGAGGCCTGTGCTGCCAGGATTAAAGGTATTTTAGACATCAATACAGTTTCACATGGAAAAAATATCACTTTAATTCAAGCCTTTATTTTACATCAGCGGTTGGTACAAGGAAGGTTTCTAAGCCTCTGTCATTGCAAGCACTGAGCAAGGTGCAGAATAAATAATGTGTGGCCATAATTTTGGAGGGTGTACAAGAAAACACCCGCAGAGAGCAGCTAAAACAAAGATTTGTCCCCAGCTGCCTAAATCCAGGCAAGTGAGGTCACACCTTGAGTGCTGTGTCCAGTTCTGGGCATCTCATGACAAGAAGGACATCCAGGGGCTGGGGTGTGTCCAGGGAAGGGAACAGGACTGGGGAAGGGGCTGGAGCACAAGGAGCAGCTGAGGGAGCTGGGAAGGGGCTCAGCCTGGAGAAAAGGAGGCTCAGGGAGAACCTTGTGGCTCTGCACAGCTCCCTGACAGGAGGGGACAGCCGGGGGGGGTCGGGCTCTGCTCGCAGGGAACAGGGACAGGAGGGGAGGGAACGGCCTCAAGATGTGTCAGGGGAGGTTCAGGTGGGACATCAGGAGGAATTTCTTCAGTGTAAGGGTGGTCAGGCCTTGGAAGGGGCTGCCCGGGGAGGTTTGGAGTCCTCATCCCTGCAGGTGTCCAAGGAATGTCTGGACGTGGCACTCAGTGCTCTGGGCTGGTGACAAGGTGGGGATCACGCACAGGTTGGACTCGATGGTCTTGGAGGTATTTTCCAACCTTAATGATCCTGTGGTTTGGTGATTTTAAGTCCCTGAAGTTCCTTTTTTTTCTTTTTTTTTAATTTTTTTTTTGGCATTTCACTGGAATCTTTTTTTATCCCAGCCTGAAAAGTATTGGAAAATCACAGGCAGAGAGCACACCACAGGGATCTCCTTCATGAGGGCACCCTTGGAGCAGAGGTTGAGTGTTTCAGGTCGACACAACTTTCCTGGTCCCCAGAAGAAGTTATTTCTTGCCTGTTTTGCTTGCAGTGGGACATCAGGAGGATGCTGCGAAGTGTTGCTGCTGTCACGATGACAGAGAGGGAATGGAGTCAGTGCATGCAAAACATTGCAAAGAGAGGGCCAAAAGTGAGAAAAACAACAAAGTCATCCCTGAAAAAACAAGAATGAAAGGAAGATGAATGGTATGAGCAGTGAGGACAGGGAGAAAGAAAAGAGGGAACACCTGGAGATGGAAGATGTAAAGAGCTTCTGTAAAATTGGCTTTTCACTCTGTTTTGGGTAACGGGGCATTTGTGTGCCCTGCACTGACTGCAGCAGCCATTTCCCAGCTTTCACCCAAGGACTGGCAGGTTTTTTCCCTCCATCTCCAGCTCCCTGGTGCTCTGGAAGCCTCTTCCCCATAGCCAGGCAAACCAGAGGCAGACTTCTAACAGCTAAGCACTCCACAGTTCCTCTTCTCCATTTAGGATCTGCAGCACCCCAAAACCTCCAGGGGTCCTCAGCCCCACCAGCACTGCTCACTGGCACACCTCTGAGCAGCTCTGCATTCCCACCTGACTGCACATTCCATGCTCCTCTCCCTCTCCCTCTCCCTCTCCCTCTCCCTCTCCCTCTCCCTCTCCCTCTCCCTCTCCCTCTCCCTCTCCCTCTCCTCTTCTCTCCTCTCCCTCTTCCATCCCCACAGCCTCTCCCATGCACCTGATGGGTGTTGGGAGAAGGGGTGGGAAGCTGCTGGGTCTTCAGCACTTCCCAAAATCCCACTCCAGGATGCAGATGGGAACTGGTGCAGCTCCACACTGTGCAGCACATAAGGAATTTGCTCTGCCTGGAGAGGGATGGATTTGCTTTCTCTCTCAATTCCACTCGAGGATGGTGGGTCCCATCCCTGCCATTCCCAGCTCTCTGGTGACCAAAAGCACTCAACAAACCACAATCCCATTCTCTTGGAATGAGATACAGAGCTCTGAACCTTTTCCAAAGGAGACTTACAAAATATCTGTGGTTCATGGGATGAATTCCCTTCTGCTTATTATTCAGCTCAGCTATGGTTAAACCAATTTAGGCTACACAACATAAGAGTTATTAAAAAAGATCTGTGCCTGTCAACTTTTCATTACATTACTGCTCAACATTCACCTTGTACAAAATAAAAATTAAAAAAAATAAGGAGAGGGGATAAAAACACCCAAAAACGGAGGAGACTTTAAAATTAAACTATGTAAGTGTAAACCAGGCACGGAAGAGGAAGAAATTAAAACACTATCACTGGAATACAGCTTGCACCTTTCCCCTCTCAAGCCCCTGCCAGCCCTGGGAGCCCAAGGGCATCCAAGAGCAATCCAAGGAACCAGAGCCCTGCTGTGTTGGTGTGTTTGCCTCTCACGCAGACCTCGCTGCTGAGGCACTTTGTGCCCTCCTGGAGGGGTCACATCCTCAGGGAGAGGCTGCACTGGGCACATCTGGTGCCCTCCACACCCCCAACACCGACCGGCTGCTCTTCCCTGCCCCAGGAGGAGCTTCCCTCCTCCTCTCCTCATCCCAGGCAGCAGAGGAGGAGGGAAGCGCTGCCCTTCTGTGCCCCAAAGGGATCGTTTTCCTCCCGAAGGCAGCGAGCACAGCAGCCAAATTGCTGCTCTTTATGTCTCACCTGATGTTTATTGTCTGCAGAGCATCACACACAGCTGCCCCTCTCCAGCTGCTGGACAGGGCTCTGCGTTCCTGCTGGAATTGTCCATCCACCTGCACAGACAACTGGCTGCAGCTTCCTCTGGAGGGGCTGCTCCAAGCCCTGCTCTCTGGGACCAGGGACAGGACCCAGGGAATGGCTGGAGCAGTTTAGGTTGGATATCATGAAAAGGTATCTGAAAAGACACTGAACAGGCTCCCCAGGGAATGGGCACGGCCCCGAGGCTGCCAGAGCTGCAGGAGTGCTTGGATTACGCTCCCAGGGACGCCTAGGCTGGGGTTCTTGGGTGTCTGTGCAGGGCGAGGAGTTGGACTGGATTATCCTGTGGGTCTGATCCAGCTCAAGATATTCCATGAGCATGTGATGAGTCAGGAAAGACCAAGCCAGGGGATGGGAGGAAGGGGAGTTCACACGGAGGTGCCTCTCATGCACTGAAGCTCAAGAGAAGGAAGACTTGGAGTGCACCCAGAGCTCTTCCCAAGCCTGCTCAGTCTCTCCAGGGAGCTCATCCTTACAGTCCCGGGAGCAGCAGGAGTGCCAACAATCCCATCTTCTCACCCAGGAAACAAAGCAGAAGGTAGCAAGTGGTTCTCCAGGACAGAAGGACAAAGCACAGAGCCCTGAGCACTGCACTGCCCTTCCCTTCTCCTGGCCAGAAGCCACAGGGCTGTGCAAGCAGAGCCTTGCCCTGTGCTGCTCGAGGGTTGTTTATCCGCATTGGATGCCAGATGAAACCCAAGTTTAGCCCTCCAAACACCCTAGTTTGCAGGAAAAGGGACTCAGTTTGCTCCCTGTCCCCTCAGAAGGTAAATGAAGGAGGTGAGAACGGCATATTTTGGTTATTGGCTGTTCCACTCCACAACTGGATGAGAGCAGGAGGCGCCTGCTCCGAGCAAACACAGGGCTGTGAACACGCCACAGGATAATCCCTGCAGGGAATTACAGCTTTGCAGGGCAGGGGGGGAAATCCAAACCTCCTGGTGATGAGAAAGGAGACAGAGCAGGGAAATAAAGATGGAGAACTCCGAGCTTGCCATCAAATCAGATCACTCAGCTGGGCAGAACAATTCCAAGCAGCCCAAGAGCTAGTTCTTCACGGTGATTGTTTCACCAAAGACCGAGACCAGAGCTTGCTTTAAACAACCCAAAAAGGTTTTCAGTTATTTGATAATGAAGCCACTTATCTGGTGGAGCCTTCCCCCCACTCCCTGAGCTGTGTTCAGGCAGCAGGTTTTTGTTGGCACTGCCTCTTACAGGTGCTCACGGGTTTAAGGAGAGATAAAGCAAAAATAAAGCCTTTGTTTGCAATGAAATTGGCCATCAGAGACCTGATCCTCCAACCCTACTGCCTGCAAGCAAGCAGCTTTTCCTCTCTTAGCAATTCCTGCCCGAGAAGCACTTTGTAAGTGGAAGGGCGTGGGGCTGGGAGCCAGGATTGTGCTTTTCCCACCGGGGATGGAGCACAGGACTGGCCTGAAGGCAGCAAACATCCCAGAGGTGACATCGGGAAAGGCGCTGTGTGCTGCTGTGAATCCAGGGCTGCATTCCAAGCGTGCATGCAGGATTTGGGATGAGGCACCTGTCCCTCTGCAGGAATCCTGTGCCCTCATCTGCAGGGCTAAAGCTCCAGCAGAGCTCGGAGGACAGAAACACTCCTGGAGGGAGGGGACAGTGGGAATTCTGCTAAGATGAGCCGGATTCCACAAGGATGTGAGCATTCCATGGTATCCTGAGTGTGAAATATATCCCAGGAGACATTCACAGGAGCTCATCCCGGGCTTGGGGGTCCCGTGAGCCTCAGCCTCAAAGGGATGAAGGGTCAGCAGGAGTCTGAGGTGCCACAGGAGCACCGTAACTTTTCTCTGGTGGGTTTTTGAGCAACTTCCTCTGACCATGATTTGGGTCTTTAGCCTGTCCCTGGGAGAGTATAATCACTGCTGGTTTGTAATCAGGAAGGGTCAGGAAAGGTTTCTGTTTCTCCTCTGGAACAGAGAACGGGGGGTGATCACTCCCCAGGAGAGGAACAAATCCCTGGAGCAGGATCTGCTCCCTGAGCACTCCCTGCTGCCAGCACCCAGGGCATGAAAATCTGTGACTGCAGCATCCCCATCCGCAGTAGTCTGTTCCTAAGGGCCTACCCAAAAACCAGAGGGACAATTTCTGTGGAGAATTAGCCCGGTGCTAGAGCAGAAACAGCAATTCCTCAAGCACCAAAAGCACCTAAAGACTTAAATGCTGCAAGCAATTGCCAGGAAGCACATTTAATTGGAATAATACTCCCACTGAGCAGATAACAGGATAAACTTCACAAAATAGGATAATGAATGAGGAAGATTTACAGCCAATATTTTGGTCGGGTGTTTTGTTGCATTTCTACACAGTCTGTGTGCTCACAAATGTTAATTTTCTCTTATTCTGTGTGCTCACAACTGTTGATTCCCTTTGGAGAGCAGATCCCAGAGTCTTCCATAGCATCTGATTAGCAGGGAAAGGGCTGTTAATGTTTGTGGTTCAATTCTGAGCTGGAAAAGACCTGTCCCATTAATGGGAAGCCCTCAGGGAAAGATAAATGAAGATATTTATAGTCTGGAGAGTTCCTGCCTAAAGAACCAAGCTGAAGCTACATCCCAAAATCCATCAGGTTTTCCTCCAAGAGGCAGAACTGGCCTTAGTGAGGATGGAACCAGCCAGAGGTAGGAACAACCTCTCTCAGATTCATCAGATGATCTTCTTTTAAAATATTGAAAACCTGGATTTTAGAGCAAACCCCACATGATTTCTGGAATACTGCTGTAACCTGCAGCACTCGTCCAGGAATTGTTTCACTTACATCACTTGCACATGAGGGTTTTGAATCCCAAACCCCAAATCCAAAAGCAAAATCAAGAGGTTTCCCCAGTGACACAATGAGGATTCCTATGAAAGAAAGGAGAAACTTTCCCATCTGCAGCTCCTCACTCATATCCAGTTCTCTTGTATTTTCCAGTTTTAGCTGCTGAACTTCAGCTTCCCAACTATATCATATATGTATATTATATATCAAATGTCCCAGTATCCCTCAGAGTAGGGAATGGCTACCATTCCCTGTCCACAGGCAGGAAAATAAAGGATAAATCCACCGCCTCGTGGAGGTTCTGGAGCTCACCACGAACACAACTGCTTCAATCCATCATTTGTCTCAACTTGCCATGGAATTGCTGCCCTCAACAGTGCCATAAGGCCACCTCAGCTGACATCAACCCAAGCACCTGGGAAGCTTCAGCTGCCTCCTGCTCTAAGGCTTCCATGGGAGGGATCACTTCCAGCCCCACAAAATTCCAAACTTTTAGTGCTGGAGCTGACAGGGCTTCCCCAAGGCTCTCCCAGCAAGAAGCATGAATTCAGTAGAGGGAATGAATTCCATGCAAGCACGTATCTATTCCTAAGGAATTGGCACCGAGCACCAAAAGCAACAGGTGTGGAAAAGAAACTGGGAAAATTGCTATGTAGGAATTGCTGGAGGGTCAACTGGGTGGGAAGCATTTCCTGATCCTTTCATTCAAGGGGAACATTTGTGCACCTGAGTTCTGGCTGCCTTAATCCCTGGTTTGGTTTCCATCAGCTCTTGGACATTTTTCTGGCTTTAGCATTAAAGTTTTCTGGCACTACCATAAATCCCAGGAATTGTGAGGAATCTGTAAGTGCATGTACAGGAGCCACGTGGGATAGTGGAAGGGAGTGGAATGGAGTAGATTTAAGATCCATTCCAACCCAAACCATTGCATGATTCTGTGATTCCAGGACCATCAGAAGAAGCATACAAACAATCCCATTAAACCTGGAATGGTGCAAACCACGTAAAACTTTCCCCTTTCCTCTGTCCCCCCTCTCCTGTTCAGAATCCAGATGGGTCCTTCATACTCTGTACTTTCTGCTTCCTGCAATTCCAAGTACCCGGAGAAGGCTCCAGAAGCACTCGCTATATTTTATCTCCAATGACCAATAATAACCAAGGTCAAAATCAAGCAGCTGACCCAGATCCAACCTCCCTTGTATCTCCCTGCCTCATTGCCTCCCCATTTCTCTCTAATCTCAGCTGGAAATAGATCTTTTCCTGCCTTGGCCACAGCTGTTAATTTGTGTGTGTGTGTGTTGTTATTTATTATTTAGCACAGCAAAGCACCTCATGAAGCAGCTCTCATGAAAGGCACTACATAAAAGGAAGCTGCTTCTGAATATTTTAGGAAGCCAATGTTCTGCTATTGATATTCTAATTCCATTTGTTTGAGAATCAAGTCAGGCCCCAACAGGTTATTCAACAAATTAATAAATGTTGCGGCTTTTGTCTTCCGGAGGGTTTGTAGCTCCTGGGATTTGCACTTTCATGTTTTTCCTCGGGTAAAGTCTGCTGTGTTTGTTTGTTCAAGAGAGGAGCCCTTATATTCTCCTGTGATCCCCTGACTCCAACAGCTGGGGCTTGTAAAGCAAACAAACATTGCAGGATACTGAGGGAAAATGGAAAACCAGGGATTGGCTGCTCTGCATCTCCCTGTGGTCAGTGGGATTTCCCACCCTTCTTCTGATGTTCCTGGGATCATTGACAGAGTCATGGAATGGTTTGGGTTGGAAGGGATCTTAAACCTCCTCCAGTCCCACCCCTGCCATGGGCAGGGACACTTTCTACTGTCCCAGCTTGCTCCAAGCCCCAGTGTCCAACCTGGCCTTGGACACTTCCAGGGATCCAGGGGCAGCCACAGCTGCTCTGAGCCAGAAGCCTGCCTGGCCTCACAAGGAAGGATTTCTTCCCAACATCCCATCTAAGCCTGCCCTCTGGCAGTGGGAAGCCATTCCCTGTCATTCCATGCTCCCATCACTCCACTCATGTTCCAACTTGGGTCCTTGTAGAAGTTTCACGTCCCTTGACGTCTTGGGAAGAATGTTAGAGCTGGACCCACGTGCTCCAGACACCTCTGTGGTAAGTGGGAACCAGGAGATTCCTGCTAGGCAGACAACATCCCTGGGACAGCTCATGCCTGCTGTCCTTGGGCACAGGTTATTCCGGAGGAGGATGACCAGAATTAGGCTGTGGATTTGAACCTTGGCCATGCTGCCTCAGCTCTCCCAGACAATCCTCCCAGAGCTTCCAAGCTCCTCACTTCCCAGGCCTCCTCCTTGGTGGGAGCTAATGCTCCAGGAATTCTCTACACTTGCTTCTGGGACATTCCGTATTTTAGGAAGCAAGCTGGGAGCTGTCTCTGTGGAAATGAGGCGCTGAAAACAAAGAGGGGCCAGTTCTGTGCAACAAAACCTCAGAAAAGCACCAGGACACATTGCTGATTTCTCCAGCATTCCTGCCTCAACCAGAGGGATTTTTCCCAACAAAGGACATGAGATACTGTTTTCAATTAACAGGAGTTCCCCAGCCTCTTTGTGACCTAAAATTTCCCCTGAATGAAAGCACAAAACCTATTTGTTTAACCTGGATGCTTCAGCCTCCTCAGTAGTGAAATAAATGCTGCCTCTTCCTTAGTCTGAGCCTTATTCAGACTTTCATCTTGTGCACAAAAAGGAGGGGAGGGAAAGTGGGAAATATTCTTCAGGGAATTAACAAAAAAACCCTCCATAGTAAGTAAAAAATATCTGTATATCTTAAACATCAGTGTGCAGCTATGTAAAAAGCTGTGCCCTCTCTTATCTTTTTCCTAGGAAACAGTTCGTGGATACCCAGTCCTTAACTGCCCAGCCACAGCATCCATCTTAACAGGAATGCTGAGTTAACCTGGAGAAAAGCAGGAATTAGATCCAGCAAATACACTTTTTCCCAACAAAGACAAAGCCATTTCAGTACCAAATGGGCAGAAAAGCCACAGAAGTGGTTGCAGTGCAGATCTGCTTTTCCCACTGGAGAACCCAAACAGCAACAGAGCATCGGTGGGAGCGGTGTCAACTCCGAGGATAATCCAGGAATAATGTCCCCTCACAGGAGATAATGCCAGGAATAATGTCCTCTCACAGGAGATAATGCCAGGAATAATGTCCCCTCGGCTGTACATAAGGAACTTGCAGCTCCACACAGGGACTCGGGGGCCACCAGAAAGCACAAGTGTTAAAGTGGAGCTTTCAGCTCCTCAAATTACTGCCTTAATTTATGTGCAGTAAAGTGCACCAGGCAACGTGTTCCACACTTAGATTTTAAAAGGATTTTTCCCACTTTGCCTCTTGTCCTCTCCTTTAACCTCCCAGTGAATTCCCATTGGCTGCTGCTACCACGCAAAGCCTGAAATTTTAATTCCCTTCCACTTCTCCACAGCCCTGTTTTTCTGTGGGTGCAGATATTGTGAAATTAGTAAGAAATGGGGAAAATCACATTGGACAAATTTCACCTTGAGGGTTTTTATCTCCCCACCCATCACAGGAGTAATGGAGCAGACGACAGGAAGATTTTAATGCTGATTTAACATCTATCTATTTATGCTGCTGCATATATGTATTTATTTGTGTTTCTCCCTGAGCTCAGTACGTCCACAGCATCCAAGAAATAGAGCTGATTAATAGAGCTCCTTCCTCTAAATGCAGAAAGTAAATTCAGCCTAAATGATAATCAGTGAGTTTGATTTTATTCTTCCCTCCAGTATCAAGTTGGAGGGAGTGTTTTGGATAGAGGAATACTGATGGAGCCATCCTTCCACAGTCCATACTTTTACTTTAATTTACTTTACTTCAATTGCAATTCCTTTCCATAAAAAAGGCTGCTGGTAATGTTGGTCAGCGGGTTAAATATTTATAACCTCTATAAAAATATATGCTAATCTGAAAGTAGTAAACTAAGCTTAGGACATGGCTTGGGGCAAATTTAAACAAAGTCATCAAAGCAAAAGCTGTGTTTTATAACAAAGCCATAGGCAGATCCCAACAGGTATAACTGATTTTCTTTGTGTTAAGGACAAGCAGGGCACTGTTTGCATACCAAGGACTGCCTGGAGCAGGGAATGAATCCACCCCTGAGCCTGTGCTGCAGCTCTTTCCTAGAATCCCAGGATGGTTTGGGATGGAAGTACCTGAAACTTCCTCCAGGCCCACCCTCCCCCTGCCAGGCGGGCAGGGACACCTTCCACTATCCCAGGTTGCTCCAAGCCCTGTCCAACCTGGCCTTGGACACTCCCAGGGATCCAGGGGCAGCCACAGCTTCCTTGGGCAACCTATGCCAGGGTCTCACCTCCCTCACAGGGAAGAATTAATTCCCGATATCCCATCTAACCCTGCTTTCAATCAGTTTGAAGCCATTCCCCCTTGTGCTTGCACTCCATCCCTTGTCCACAGTCTCTCTCCATGTTTCCTGTAGCTCCTTCAGGCACTGGAAGGCCACAGTGAGGTCACCCTAAAGCTTCTCTTCTCCAGGCTGAACAATCCCAGCTCTCCCAGCCTTTCCTCCCAGCAGAGCTGCTCCATCCTCTGCTCATCCTGGTGCCTCCTCTGGACTCTCTCCAGCAGCTCCAGGCCCTTCCTGTGCTGGGCCCCAGGGCTGGGGCAGCTCTGCAGGTGGGGTCTCACCTGAGTGGGGCAGAGGGGCAGAATCCCAATCCCTCTCCTGCTGCCCAGGCTGGGGGATCAGCCCAGCACAGGGGGGTCCTGGGATGGGGGTAATGACACTTTGGGTAGGGGAAGGAGTGAGGGAAGGAAGATGTGTACTTACCTTGTCTAGAGAAAGGATCTATTGGAGATAAGAGACCCCAGGACTCTGTGCTGGAAGAACCTGGAGACCCAAAAAAGCTGAGCCTTGTCCCCACTCTGTGACAGGAAAGGGCATTGGAGCAGTCAGGGCAGCAGTGGAAGAAGTGGAAGGGTCAAACACAGAGGGATTAAACCCCTCTGGATCAAAACCAAAGGATCAAACATAGAGGGATTAAAGACCTTCCTCAGCCAACCACTGTGGGAAGCCCCAACCTGCAGCACATCAACTGCAAGGCCATCCCAGGAATTTTTGGGGACTTTTGAGCCAATAGAAAGGGATCCTCCCCCAAGGAGGAGCTTTTGGCCCATGTGCACATTGTGGGGCTCTGCATGCAGTGGTGGAGAGATTTGTCCATCACTGTGCCCAGGAAACCCACACCCACAGTTGGAGCTCTGGGCTCCCCTTCCTTGATATTCAGGGCTGCCTGAGGAGACAATATCCTCAGTCCTGCCCAGGATGAGAGGTTCCTGGATGCCCTTCCTCTCCCTGCTCCCATGGAAGCTGGCAGGCAGTCCCTGTGCCCTGCCACATTACCATCCCGCCAGTGACAGTCTGAAATGTCCCTTGTACGGGCACTGTTGTGTTTGCTTTGCTGCCTGCTGCTGTTGAGGTAACAGATGTTTTCATTGAGCTGTTCACAATAACCCCTGGGCCTTTCCCCTGAGTGGTTCCACTTAATTTAAAATGCAGCAATGTGGATGAGGAGGTTGGATTTTGCCTTCCAATGCACATTAACTTGCATTTGTCAACATTTAATTTCATCTGCCACTGCCTTGCCGGCTCACCTGCGTGGATAAAGCCATTCCCAGCTTTTCACAGCTTGAACTACACAACTAAATAAATTTCAATAAATAACTGTGGGAAACTACTATTTATTCCATCTTTTCCTCCCCTCTAATTCTAGATTATATTTTTAAAAGCCTGACCCAAGCTTCCAGATTCTCTCCTCTTCTACAGCCACACTGAAAATTGGTTGTTCTTTTTTTGTTTGACTCACGGCTGCTTCCTAACCCGTGCCAGTAATTCTTTTATTTAAGGCTGCCCTCTCTTTCCACTGCCTCCTTCTCTACTGGGATCTTATCTTTAGATCCCTCTGAAGTCTCTTCCCATGGATATTCCCTGCGTACTGTTTTCAGCAAAAACTGTCAAGAGGCAATTAGCAGAGGCCTCTGCCTCCTGCCTATTCCCAGATTAAATTCTCTCACCAAATTCCACTTCCAGTCCCTTATACAATCACTTGGTAGGAGCTCTTTTTCCTCTTTATTCAGTGGGAAAGAAAGGATTCAGAGTGCAAAAGCAGCTCCAGACACAGCATTTCCCTTGCCCTCACTTCTGAGGCTTCCAGAAAACCCACAAAGGGAACAGCTGCTGTGTCCAGTTCTGAGCCCCTCAATTTGGGAAGGACATTGAGAGGCTGGAGTGTGTCCAGGGAAAGGGAATGGAACTGAGGATGGGTCTGGAGCACCAGGAGCAGCTGAGGGAGCTGGGAAGGGGCTCAGCCTGGAGAAAAGGAGGCTCAGGGAGAACCTTGTGGCTCTGCACAGCTCCCTGACAGGAGGGGACAGCCGGGGGGGTCGGGCTCTGCTCGCAGGGAACAGGGACAGGAGGAGAGGGAACAGCCCTAAATTGTGCCAGGGAAAGCTCAAGCTGGACATCAGGAGGAATTTCTTCACTGTAAGGGTGGTCAGGCCTTGGAAGGGGCTGCTCGGGGAGGTTTGGAGTCTCCATCCCTGGAGGTATTCAGGGAATGCCTGGACGTGGCACTCAGTGCTCTGGGCTGGTGACAAGGTGGGGATCACGCACAGGTTGTATTTGATCATCTTGGACATCTGTTCCAACCACAGTGATTCCGGGATTCTCTCATAGAGGGATAATTGCTAAGAAAAGGCAGATCCCATGTCTAATCCCCTCCCAGTTTCCCAGGGGTGGTGTCCAGCCTGAGGCTGAAGTTTTGAGGACAAGCAGCTGCTTTGCACTGCCCTCTCCTTGCCAGACACTTGCCAGCTTTCAGCTCCAGCATTCCCACCTCTGGATAGACATGGCACAGCAGCCAGGGACAGGGACAGTTTGCAATTTGCCCCCTTAAAAGGGAAAGAAGGGGAGACTGGGATAAGACTTTTTGGATGAGCTCGCAGGGCTCCACAGAGGGTGGGGCACAGCCAGGGCCCAGCTGAAGATAAAGAAGGAATAGGATGTTTTCCTCCTGAACTCGGCCATCCTCCTCTCCCACCAGCTCTGCCCTACACCAGACAGCTCAGGCACAAACTTCCGAGGATTACCAGGTACAAACCTTTGAGGATTTTCTGTTCTTTTCCAGATTGCATTTCCATATTTAAATTCGAGGAGGAAGAAAAGAAAGCCCAAATCCAGTACTTTCCAGAATCCACCAGGGAAACCTGATCTAACAGCTTTGACCCCTGAACACAACTATGAATTCTGAACAACCTTTTATTTCTTCTTAAAAATCAAATGCAAGCTCTGGGAGGCAAGGAGCAACAGTGTCCACTGCAAACTCCATATCCTTGTCAGAAACTCTTTATAACAGGATTTGCACTCCCTCTGGCCAGAGGAAAATGCTGCTCCAACTCTGCTCCTTCCAAACCCCCAAGCTCTCTGTAAAATCACTAACATGGAAATAGAGCAGGAACTCAATATTTTGGCAGTTGGAAAGTGTCTTCCTCCAGCCACAGGAAGGCGTTTCCCCGTTGATCCTCCTGTTGTCAAAAAAGGAGCAACACCCCTTTGACAAGTTTTGTTTTATCTCTGCAGGACCTCATGAATCTGCTTCCAAATCCTCCCTTCCAAATGTGTGAGCACCAAGAAATCCCTCTTTTGAGTCTGGATAGTCAAGGCCACTTCTATTCCTCAGCTCCATTCCCCTCCTCTTCCTCCTCCTTTTGTGAACTGGGGAGAAGGAGCACAGCAAAAAATTGCTGTTGATTATTCCTATTATTGGGAGCATAAGAACCCTGGGGATTATGACCTACATACATTTATTACCCACATCCAAACAGCTTCCACGCTGACTGCAGCAAACAGCAGAGACCAGGAGTATCTGGAGGAGGGAAGAGGAAGGAAGCCATCATCCCCTTGCATCTCACACTCGTGGACACCGAGCTGTTAGAAAAGAACCAAAGCAAAAATGCACCAGAATGTCCCCAGGCGACCCTCAGCACTCTCCAGTTTTCCAGCTTTTGGAGGTCTGGCAAGCTCTTCAGCCAGAACTGTCCCAGAATTTTTATGAGACCTTGTCCAAGCCCTTTATAAAATGATGCCAGGGGAGAATGATGTTTCCACAAGGAGGTTTAGCTGACCATGGAAAGGAAGGCAAAGGAGGTAGAGTGGGATGGAATCTGTGAGCTCCTGGCTGTCTGTCTCAAGGATCACAGGCTCATCCAGCTTTCCCAATGTCCCCAAGAGTTTCAGAAAGCTTGTTCATGGATTTAAGCCACAAAGGTGTCTGTGACCACAGAGGTGGCTACGAGATAACCCCACATTCACTCTGGGTGCATGAAGGGAACTTTGCACTTGAGCTGGTTCATAACTGGGAAAACAAGTTTATCTTCTGTTCCCACTCTCTGTTAGGATTTCCACCCTCTCCATGGATCAGCTGCTTTCTCAAGCACAGCCACAAAGTCCCAAGCCCTGCTGAAATGCCTGCAAAGCAAGCAGAGAGTGACTGCTGTCCTGGTTAGGAAGGACAAAGCCTTCTCAGCAGTGGATAAAAAAAGCAGCTCACGCTGGGGTTTGCAGGGTAGGACACAGGCTCATTCCAATGCTAACCAGATTATTGAACTTGCTAAAGGCTATCGCTGAAGGGATAGTTGGAATTAGTTGATAGTGATTTAATTTGTGTTGCAGATTGCTAATTAAGCCTGTGAAGAGGACAAAAGAAATTAATCCATTTAGTTAAGGAGATACAATGAGAGATGTGGCAATACTGGAGTCATTCACGGCCAGGAATAAATGGAAAGATTTGCTCCACCTCACCTTTGAGCACGGAGTGTATGTGGGCATGGAGGTCTGGCCACCCCCACCCACCCCAGTTTCCCTGGATTGCAGGATACTGTGGAATCATGGAAACATTAAGGCTGGAAAAGACCTTTGAGATCAGCTCAGCATCATCACTAAACCCTGTCCTCCAGTGCCACATCCACGCATTCTCCACCATTTCCAGGGATGGTGGCTCCATCACTGCTTGCTTCCAAGGCTTAACAATGCTTTCCATGAAGATATTTTCCCTAATATCCAAACTAAACCAGCCCTGGCACAGCTTGAGGCCATTTCCTCTTGTCCTGTCCCTTATTCCCTGGGAGCAGAGCCCGACTCCCCCTTCTTCCACCCTGGTGGATCCATCTGGGGCTTTGACCGGCAACTCCAGGGCCTGATCCAAGAGGAAAATCTCTCCAGGCAAGGAGAGGTAATTAAAAAGCATAAAAAGCACCCAGGGATGTCCTCTGGGAATGCTCCCAGAGATGGCACAGCCTCCACATTAATCCTGTTTAATCCACCTCTCTCAGGGTTCCCAGGAATTCCCAAACCACCACAGCCCATCTTGGTTTTCAAAGCCAAGTGATAGGAAGTCAGTTCACACCTCAGTGAATTGCTCCAAAGTTTAATTAACCTGTTAACCCTGAAATCACTCCAGGCACTGGAAGTCATTTTACAAAAAATGCCCAGATATCTTCAAAGAGGAAATTTAAAAATCATTTTTGGAAAGCAGAATTCAATTTACTCATTAAAAAAAAAAAGAAAAAGATAAAACCTCTGAGTTTTTTTTCAAAGCTCTTTAAAAATATTTAAAGAATGATTAAATCAGAAAGTCATCTTGATTTTTCTTATATCTGAAATTTTCAAGGAGAATGCTCCTTTTTTTTATTTTTTCCTCAGTGTGCACCAGATTTCCAGGGAAACTTCTTCACAGCTGGCTGGATTTTTATCACAATTTGGAGAAGCACCAGGAAATCTGAAGTTTTATGTCTGGCTGGCTGAAAGTTGGGAAGGGCTGTTTGAGGGTGACCCACTTGCTGCTGGCACCTCCCCTGATTTGACTCAGCCCTGTCCCTTCTCCTCGTGCCCTGCCCAGATTTTATCCTTTCATCCATTGGGGTTTCAGCTGACTGAGGGTGAATGAATCCCAGGAACCCTCACCCCACTGGGATCCAGCCCCAGGGCTGAGCTGGGGCGTTGCACCAGTGGATCCCAGTTTCCACAGCTCACAGCAGCAGATGGAAACTGGATCCTGCTCCCTACAGTGCACCTTGGGGATGTCCATCCTCAGCTAATCATGGAATGGTTTGGGTTGGAAGGGAATTTAAAGCCCATCCAGTCCCAATCCCTGCCATGGCCAGGGACACCTTCCACTATCCCAGGTTGCTCCAAGCCCTGTCCAACCTGGCCTTGGGCACTGCCAGGGATCCAGGGGCAGCCACAGCTTCTCTGGGTACCCTGTGCCAGGGCCTGCCCACCCTCACAGGGAAGAATTCCACAGAATCACAGAATGTTCTGGGTTGGAAGGGACCCACGAGGTCATCAAGTCCAACTCTCAAGTGAATGGCCCAGGCAGGGACCAAAGCCACAGCCTCGGTGTTTGTGGCACCAGGCTCCGATCAACTGAGCTGATTCTCCCTCAGATCCAACCTGAATCCACCCTCCTTCAGATTAAGGCCATTCCCCCCTGTCCTGTCACTCCAGGCCCTTATGAGAAGTCCCTCTCCTGCTCTCTCACGAGCCCCCTTTATGTACTGGAGATTTTCCCAAAGCCTTCTCCTCCCCAGGCTGAAGGGATCCCAAGATAAAAAGGGCTGGATTGCTCCTCAATGCTCCAAGTTTCCAGGAGACCACCTCAGCCACCACCTTCACCCACAGCACAACCCAAAATCTCCTTCTGGAGAAGCCACAGATTTCTGGGAAGTGAAAACCACCACCCCCAGCTACATCCCAGCTCAGGACAAAGACCACCAAGTTTATCCCCTTGCTCCCAGCATTATGCACACAGCTGGAAGCTCCCTGGGAATGCCTGGTGTCATTTGTCACACGGACCCAGCCACCTCAGCACCCACCCCAAGGTCTGTCCCTGCCAGTGAGAACAGTGCAGCTGCAATGACTGTCAGGAAGGAATAATTCAATTCCATCCTGGCCTCCAAGATGGAAAAGGCAGCAGAGGGTTTTACTGTAACAACTGTTACTAGCTTCAGCCAGCATGGCTCTCTGCCTTCCTCTGGCAGGGATTTTGGGAGCACAAACACATCTGTCTCTGCAGCTGGGCCTTCCAAAACACACCATCCCCATCCCCTGGTCTCAGCTCTGCAGCTGCACGAGTCTGTGCAATCCTCACATCATCCAGGGGCATTCAAATGGCACTGAAAGCACCAAAGAATCCCCTCCGAGCCCAGTGAATCCAAGACCCAGGAATGCTGAAATGCTTTTCTTCTCTTTCTTTTCAAGGTGGTGGATCTTGCTTCTTGCAGCCTTGATACCAACACAAAGCAAACTTAATGTGGGGAATGACAGGCGTCTGAGGGTGTTTGTTCAGGGATGAGCTCCTCACACACCGTCTTTGCCAAAGAAAACATTCCTGGCTGGGGGAACTGCTGTGTCCTTCCCGGAGATCTGCACACGGATGGAGGCATGCAGGTGAGCACAAACCAAACAGAGCAAACAGCACTGGCCACGTGTCCTACAGCCCACAGATCTCCCAGTCTGGAGACGTCATTCCTGGAGGCATCATACCACGGAATTACTTGTAAGTCCTGCCTGGATTCTGTGCCACTTTATCCATCTCCAGCACTTTATGCATCCTACAGCTGGAGCAGCTCTGCTCATTTATTCACCCTGGGATGGTTCAGCCCTCCAAGGGAAAAGAACTTTTCTGTTTCCACATCTCTTTGAAAGCTTCTCCAGGGGAGTTGCAGCACCTTTGAAGCTGTTCTGAGTCCAGGAAGGTGCCAGGCTGCTCTTGAGTGATAGCATGGCAGCACTGCTCAGGGAAGAGGGACGGGAAGCTTGAAAGCAGCTCCAAAGGAGTTAAAGCCCAGCACTTGCCTGTGGGAATCCTGCACCACACAAGGCCCCAGAGATACAAGGGGATTGTCTGGATAAAAGTTGATTAGTCCACATTACAGGGATTAGCATTCCCTTTGAACTTTTAACAACTTTGTTATGTCTTTTGCTTGCCTTTTTATGTAAAAAAAATAAATAAAAAGGTGGAGGGGTTTTTAAGCCGATTTTTTTTTTCTTTTAAAGGAAATGATTAATTCTCCCTATTAACAGCAGATAAAGCCCTGGCCACACTTGAAAGGGGGAGTCAATAACATGGGGAGGTTGGAAGAACCACAAATCCTATTGGACATGCTCTGGCTGGCTTTAGATGTTTCCTTTGTAGCAGGAGCAGGCTGGATTCCACGACAGCTCTGAAGCACACGCCGGGATGGCACGGGAGGGGCTGGAATGGCAGGGGCCAGCAGGGAGGACAGGAGGCCAATCCTGTTTGGATAGCTCCTGGAAAGCCAAGGAAACGCCAGCTGGAAGTGATGCAAGCAAAGTCAGGGCAGAGCTGCTCCCTGGGGAGGTTCTGTCTGGGTTTCAGCAAGGAAGAAGATTCACATTTGGAACTGGGCTGGATCAAGGGAGAACTGTAGGATGAAGATAAGGGGGAGTGTGAATGCTACCCTGGGCCCACAGCACCCAAGAGAGTGATCCATTATGGAGCTCTGGTGGGAGAGAATCCCTGTTCCCCTCTTGCTTCTCTGGTCACTCCAGCCTGGGATTTACCCCTGCCCTGTCATTGTGTCCAGGATCCAAGTGCAGATGCCTTGGGAAGGGTAATAGGGAATGAGAGTCCTCGAGGAGGGAGAGGAGGAGCAGGAGCAAGCACAGAGGGATCTCCCACTGCTCCTCTCCAAGATCCATTAACAGGTTAATTAATTCCTCTGGGAAATGTGTTTTTCCCCTCTCCCAGATGCAGCTCCACTGGAATCAGGATGATCAACTTGACCCCAGGAGTACTGTCAGGAGACTTTCCCCAGCCTAGGGCTGAGTGTCCCTTTTATCTGAACAGCTTTAACAACACATGGCTTCAGTCGTGTTCCACTGGGTGGCAAATGCAGCTTTTTGCCTGCTCTGACACAGTGTTCACCAGGAACTGGGCTGGAATCACAAACCCATCCTGCCTGGACCTTGAGCTCTGTGGGAATACAAGCTGCTAGCCCTGAAAATCCTCATGCAGCACCACACAGCCCCAGCATGAATTCCTGCTTGTTATCCAGGACCACGCTTGCCTCCTAACAGGATCACCAGGGCTGGGAATGACCCAAACCTGTTCACCTGTGTGCCAAAGCTCCTTCCTGCTCCTGCATTAATGATGTTTAGTGGCCAGGTCCTGACACAGCACTTCTGGGGGATGTTTTAACCAGCCCAGGAAACACAGGCAGCTGCAGTAATCAACTGCTCGACAACACAGTTCAATTGACTGATGACTAACACGCTGCCATTTTAGCTCCAGATAAGCAGGAGAACCACATTTTCCAGCTTTAAACACACTACCAGTACAAAGAAATCCATAGAATTTCAAATGCCAAACCCTTTTCAAATCGGCAGCCAACATTAGTTAGGAGAAAATGGGAATATCAGGCAGAAAAAGACTCTGCTGCCTTGAAATCAGGACAATTAATAATACATGCAGCAACCCCTCAAACCACCTTTTTCTCCCCTCCTACTGCAGGCAGACAAAATGAACTGAATTGGAAATTCTGTCAGGAAAAGTACATCCTCCAAAATGGAAAGACAAAGGCACAGTGAGAAAATGAGCTGCATCAGGCTCGCTTACAACTGCAGCAGTACAAGGGGCACAGAATTCCCTTTAGGAAGCAAAGCAGCCTCGGGCTCACAGCAGCTCAGCAAGGCCTGCAGGCTGAGCAGGAACAGCCTGGAGCTCCTGAGGCAGCTCCTGAAAGGATCTGAGATAAAAACCCAATTATCTTCGTGTTCAGCTCAATAGGCAAAGCGAGGAAAAGTCCTCTCCCCACTCCACCTGCAGAGCTGCCCCAGCCATGGGTCCCAGCACAGGAAGGAGCTGGAGCTGCTGGAGAGAGTCCAGAGGAGGCACCAGGATGAGCAGAGGATGGAGCAGCTCTGCTGGGAGGAAAGGCTGGGAGAGTTGGGATTGTTCAGCCTGGAGAAGCTTTAGGGTGATCTCACTGTGGCCTTCCAGTGCCTGAAGGAGCTACAGGAGACACAGACAGAGAATGTGGAAAAGGGCCTGGAGTGACAGGATGAGGGGAAATGGTTTTAAGATGAAGGAGGGTAGATTTAAATGGGATATTGGGAAGAAATACTTCCCTGTGAGGGAGGTGAGACCCTGTCACAGGGTGCCCACAGAAGCTGTGGCTGCCCCTGGATCCCTGGCAGTGTCCAAGGCCAGGTTGGACAGGGCTTGGAGCAACCTGGGATAGGGGAAGGTGTCCCTGCCCAAGGCAGGGGAGGAACTGGCTGGGCTTTAAATTCCCTTCCAACCCAAACCATTCCCTGATTCAGTTCTTGCCCTGCCAGACCACTATTTGGTCCTGTGTCCATGGAACCCTGGAACACAGGATTCCCAGGATTGTGCCCAACTTGCAGGGCACCCACACCCCTCAAATCAATCAAGCAGACCAGAGCACAGTGTCAGCCTGTTCCTGACTCCGCATCTTCCTTCTGCCTGAGGCAAAGCAGGAAAGCAGTCACCATATCCACTGTTGATCCAGTTGGATGTGGACTTTTCAACCATGGCAAGTGACCCTTGTGCCATCCCAGCCTCAGGAACTGTTCCAGGAAGCAGCCAGGGAATGCAGGAAACCTGGAGGTTCATACGTGCAGAGAAGCTTAAAATTATTAATCAGCTTCTTGCTCTGATTATTAAACTCTCTCCGTGGTGTAATACAGGATGCAGCCACGGAGATCAAAGCCTCCTGCACATGCATAATCAGGGAGAATTGCTGCCCCAGAGCACGGAGGAGAGCATGGATGTGACAGAAGCTGCCCAAGAGCAGAGGGCTGAAGGGAACTGTCCCGGGTCAGGCAGAGCTGTGCTGGTGCTCTGCACTCAGCATGTGCAGCCTTTTAGGGACTGGCTTTGTTCCTGTGATGATGTGGGAATGCCACAGCTCTTTGTTCTGGATCAGCACTGGCAGTCTCAGGAGTGGCAGATCATCCCTTCATGACTGCAGGAGATGCAAAACTGCTCAGGATCCTGACTTAATTAGCTCTGTGTTCTATCCCACAAAGTGAACATGAAACGTCTGAAATGTAAGGGATGGCTGGGAAATAGCAGGAACTGCTGGAGAGCAGCGCTCTGCTGAGCTCTTCCATAATCCTGGCATCTACTGGAGAGCAACACCAGCCTCAGGCTCAGCAAGAGAAAGGTGGCTTTCAGTTCAGAGCCCTGTTTTCCAGTCCTGGAGCCTCTTTTCAGTGCAGATTCTCTGGAGGGACAAGCACAGATCCTTCTTTTCGACATTACAATAATACAGAATGTTTTGGGTTTACAGACACTCTACAAGCCTACAGAATATTTCCCCTGATTCCTTCTGATCCTGTTTCTTTTCAGCAGGAATATCACTGCAGCCAGATTGTCAGGTTTTGGGATGTTAAAACTGCAGCCAGGTAAGGGGAGAAAATAGCCTGTTTGTTTTCTCCCAGTTTTATGAGCAGAAACTAATTCAGTGGAACCTAACATTGATGAAGGGAACTGAAATTCAGGGGAGTTTTAGGTTGGGTATCAGGAAAAGGTTCTTCCCCCAGAGGGTGCTGGGGCACTGAACAGGCTCCCAGGGAATGGGCACAGCCCCAAGGCTGCCAGAGCTCCAGGAGCATTTGGACGATGCTCTCAGGGATGCACAGAGTGGGATTGTTGGGGTGTCTGTGCACGGCCAGGGGTTGGACTGGATGATCCTTTCCAACTCAGGATATTCCATGATTCTATGACTCATATGAAACCTTCCACTATCCCAGGGAGCTCCAAGCCCCAATGTCCAACCTGGCCTTAGACACTTGCAGGGATCCAGGGGCAGCCACAGCTGCTCTGGGCAACTCTCACAGGGGAGAATCTCTTCCCAATATCCCATCTAACCCTACCCTCTGTCTGACCAAGCCATTCCTCCTTGTCCTGGCACTCCAGTTCCTGATGAATTTGTGAACTGATGAACTTGAACTCTCTGTTTTCCTTGTGGGTCCCTTCAGATGCTCTTCTCAGCCTTCCAAGCAGGGACTGGGGAGAACAGAACAAAGCCCTGGAGGGGAATTGTAGCTTTGTAAGCTAGAAGGGGAAAGAAAAGCCTATCAAACCCAGCTTGTAAGATTAAATGCGGTAAAATATGCTGTGGGCCTTTGTTGTTTTAAAATCCCTTTCCCTCTGCTGTATTGTTTCACCTAATGAAGAAACATGATTTCATTCCAAGCAGGCTATTACTCCCTACCACTTATCTGGGCTCCCATGGGGCAGCCTGGATTCCAGGGACACAGGGAAATCTGTGGCCCATACTCTGGTCTCTGGGAAAGGTCTGGCCAGGGGTGCTGGGCTGGAGAGGGAAAACTCAGTCCAGAGCAGGCTGTAAAGGAGCCACTACTTTAGTCCAAGGCAACAGCCAGGTATTGAGACCTAAGGGATGGGCTTGGAGGGTCAGTGCTAAACAGCCTTCAGCAGGTCCCAGAGTATCCCACAGGAAAAGCCTCATTCATCCTTGTCTCCTGGACACGTGTGCTGTTGTTAAACCCTGCATGGGGCAATGCACAGCTGTTCTCACTCATCATTCCTTACAGTCATGGAATATCCTGAACTGGAAGGGACCCACAGGATCATCCAGCCCAACCCCTGGCCCTGCACAGACACACCCCAACAATCCCACCCTGTGCATCCCTGGGAGCATTTTCCAAATGCTCCTGGAGCTCTGGCAGCCTTGGGGCTGTGCCCATTCCCTGGGAGCCTGTTCAGTGCCCCAGCACCTTCTGGGGGAAGAACCTTTTCCTGATATCCAACCTCACCCTCCCCTGACAGAGCTCCAGCCTGGCTTCTGTCGTCACTGGGCATCACTGTCCCTGGTCACAGAGAGCAGAGATTGGAGCTGCTCCTCAAGAGGAAACTGCTGACCTTGGTGAGGTCTCAGTGACGGGGTTTTGTGGTGTCTGTGCAGGGCCAGGAATTGAACTTGATGATCTTTGTGGCTCCCTTCCAACTCAAGATACTCCTTGATTTTGGGATTCCAGCTTTGGGATGGCAAAGTCTGATGTACCTTCCTCCCTCCCCTCCATGCCTGGGGCAGCTGTCACCCCACAGCCCACCTGGGTAGAGTGCCAACAGCTGAGATGTGCCTTCCTAAAGCAATGCCCCAAAACTAATCCAGCATTTTCAGGGAGCTTAAGGTGCTGCTCCCGCTGGAGCCCTTTGTGGGGGCTGCCACAATCCACACCCACAGGGAAACACATGGAAAATCCCCTCCCTGCCAAACTCAGGCAAAAACACACCCTCCCACTGGGCCAAGGAGCGCAGCCCAGCTCCGTGAAATCGAATGGATTATTTTTGCTGCCTTGAAGAAGCCCTGGCTGATGCAGCAGTGGCCACACGCTCATGCATAATGCACTTAGAGTGACTCATGGAAATAATGGATGGGTGACACCGGAGCCACTCAAGCGGAGAGCGTGGGGCACAGGAGATCACAGATGGAATTTCTCTATTGTTCCACGGCTGCTGCTGGGTTGTGTTTCCCTCACTCAAGGTTAAATCATTTCTGTTTGGAGCAATCACTGCGCTCTGTATTACACACCCGCAAAATTAATGCCCCCCCCGCAAACCCCGGGCCATCAAACTCCAGTGCCTCTCCTGAGGATAACTCCATCCCTCTGCTCCTCCTCCAGGGGATTCCTACACCCCACACCTCTCACTGATTTGGGAACGGCCTGGGAATCAAATCAGGTGTTTGACCCATTGACTACTGGGTAGAAAAGTCTGATAAGAGTGGGAAATTATCTCTCCATCTAGAAACACTTCCCAGCAGAAGGAACAGATTCCTGTCCCGGGAAGGGTGGCAGGCTGTAGCTTTCCTACTGTACAGGGTTCCAGTGACCCATCAGAGAGGAGGCAATTCCTGTCCTTGTCAGGCTTAGCTGCTGCTGGAGGGATGGGATGTGCCCTGGTCTCAGCAGCAGAGATAAATCCCAGCCTCACGTTCGATGGTTGTTAGTTGTTATTTGCTTTCGGGAGCTGTGCACCTCTCCCTGCTGGCTTTGATCTCAGAACAGGCTTTTATCTTCTCACTGAAGGCTTCAACCACTGCCTCTGTCTCCCCTCAACTTCATTTACTGTCCCCAGCCACTACACAACACATCAGCTGGATGTTGTTCTCTCTCAAGGCTGGGTACCAAACCCAGACATCCACTCCACCTCAAAAACAACCGGGACCATGAGGGCATATGGAAGTACATCAGCTCCAGTTGAGGGGCACCAGGCATGAGAAGCATTTGATGGAGCAGCCTGAATCAACAGAAAACCAAGACTGAGTCTATATTCACCTTAAACCTGAAGCTGGGCTTAAATCCCCCTCCAGCTCAGAGGCAGAAATTCCTTCTCTCCCATGTGGCTCAAGGCAAAACTGCAGATGTTTCTCTCCTTAAAGGTCAGCGTATCAAAGCCTGGCTTAGGAGTTCCTGGACTAAGATGGCAAGCACAGCAAGACCTTTGGCCCTGGGAGGAGCAGAGGAGACAGCAGCAGCATCCACAACTCAAGCAAAGTCAGGCAGAGCCTGTTCCCTGTTCCTGTGCAGCTGCATGGTCCCCACATCCCTCATTCCACCTGCTGAAATGATGTGGGGCTGTGCAGAGGGCAAAGCTCTGCCCTCGAGCCGTTCTCCCTGCTGGGTAACAGAGTCCTCTCCTCCTTGAACTCCCAGACCAACACTCTTATCCCGGCAGGATCAGCAGCTCCCTGTGCTCAGCCACTGGAGAGGGCAGGGAAGAGCTGCAGAGCCCGGCTCTGGAAGAATTCCCTCTGGATAAAGCAGAACAAGAAAGCACTCTCAGTCCTCTGGATTTCTGTTATTGGTAGGAAAGCTTGAGAACAGCCAGGATGATATTCCATTTGGTTACTTTTAATCAAGCTGAGGTTTGACTTAGAAAAATCCTTTCCAAGATTAGTTTTGAAACTTATTTGAAAGCCTCTTCCTTTCCACTGTGATCTTTATCCATTTTTCCAAGGCTGCCAGAGCTCAAGGAACATTTGGACAATGCTCTCAGGCACTGGGAGATTGTTGGGGCGTCCTGTGCAGGGCCAGGAGCCGGACTCCATGATGGGTCCCTGCCAGCTCAGCATATTCTGTGATTCTATGTTTCATAATTTCCATGGGAAAAATATTATTTAGATTGACCTGAAGTCATTCCATGAGCTTTTTAATGGGGACAAATGACAAAAGATAATTCCTCCTGTGGGGAGGCCAGCTCTGCTTCAGCCCATGTTCAGCCCCACAGTGCTCCTGCGGGCGTGGAAGAGCCTTGGGACCAAACCATCCCCACAGCCCATCCCTTGGGGTGCAGCATGAGAACATTGGAGAGGGGAGCTCCTCCTTCTCCCTGAACCCAAACAAGCCCAATGGAGAAAATTTGGGACATATATTCCCATGACTTTCCCCTCTAACTCACCAACCCCTTCTTCCTCTGATTCCAACCCATTTGTTCCAACTTCTGTGATGCAGGGGGTTGGAACTGGAAGAACTTTAAGGTCCTTTCCATTCCAAACCATTCTATAATTCCTGGGAAATCAAGACCTTTGTGAGCTCAAAAATGGCAAGGAACAGCCAGATAGTATCAAGTCAGACTTGAACAGAAAACATGGATAGAAACCTTGGTACTTGGGCTAAATTCCTGAAAACTTCCAAGGACTGGGATAGGAAAGACAAACCTTCTGTGCAATGAGGGGAAAGACGGGAATGAACCTTTCCTAGTGTCAAAGCAAAACAAAAATAAATATGGTGTCAAAGCCTAAAAGCAGCAGCACAATAAAGCCAGCAATAACTCCTGCTCAGTGACACCAGGCAGCCAAGCTCTGCTGGGATAAATGACAGAGAACTTCCTCTGATAAACTAATAAAAGAGATTTCTAGGAGTAATCATTGATTTGACAGGAAGTCAAACAAATCTATCCATCACTGCTGACATGTGTCTACAACCTTCCAAACAAAGCGGCGTTGGGAGGGGAAGCTGGAGCCAGCTGCCCACACTGTCTCAAATGCCACATAAAATCAGCCAGCAGCAGGCGCCTGGATCGAACGCTCCCTGCCACTCACTCCTGGCTCCTCTCTGATCCTTCTGGACCCGCTTCTGAAGCCTCCAGACATCAGACAAACTCTGGTTCTCCTCCCACATCCTGCCCCTGCATGAGGCACTGTCTCCATCTCTACCAGAGATAAGGAGAACAAGGCCTGGAGTGGTTCCATCCCACGCCTCTCCTGCTCAGTGGTGGCTGGTGATCTTCTCCAGACCCTGTACTGGGGGGTCTGTGTGGTCAGGACCGAGCCAGACTCTGTTCTCTGGGGCTCTGTGCACCCTCAGCTCTGCCTGTGGAGCTTTGGCCATGACCTAAATCCCAGCAGAACAAGTCTTGGTCACCTCCTTTGGATCTGGGAATGTATGAGCAAACAGCAAGCCAAGCAAACCATCTCCCAGTGCATGTCCCAGTTAAAGAGTCATCCCACTGGGCTCTCTGGGAGGGGAGCAATGTGCAGCTCAGCAAACTCCTGCAGCCCCAGGAGGGCGAGACACTGTCACCTTGCTCAGGGTCTGTGTCACTGAGGTGTGACAGAAGATCAGGGCACCCCAAAAACAGTCCCCTAGCCAGACCAGCTCTCCAAGGACTCCACATCCACTGTCTGCAGAGGTGCTGAGCCCCTCCAGAAGGACCTGTTTGGCCAGGCACAGCACACACCTAGCCAGCAGTGCAGGCAGAGGATGGGATTTTGGGATACCCACAGATTTTCCACTCCCCTCTTGTGAGCTCTTCCCCTGCACTCTGCCCAGCAGAGCTTTAGGCAGGCACAGTCTGGCTGCTCAAATGTGTGATGTCCCAAGCCTCCCCTGTCATTTGTCTTCTCCTGGAACGTCGCAGGAGCCCTGTGGGATCACGGACTGGCTTGGAATGGGAGGGACCTTAAAGTTCATCTCTTTCCACCCCAACCTTCCACCTGACCAGGCTGCTCAGAGCTCCAATCCAACCTGACCTCAAGCCCTTCCAGGGCTGGAGCATCCCCATGCTGTCACTGTGCAGAGAGCACAATCTTGGGGAAATCAAAGCCAGGTTTTCCCAGCAGGACCTGGAAGCCAGGGCACAGCTCCCACCTGGGGGCAGAGGCAGCAGGAATATTACAGGGACAGCACAGCCTGAGTTGATTGGAGCAGTTTGGTTCTCCCCCAGGCTGAATTAGGATTGCTCCCGCTGGACTGATGCACTGGGAACCCTAAATCATCCCTAAAACAGAGTTAAGAGTCCTTTCCTCTTTCCACTCTGGCTTTCTGAGCTTCTTTAATCAACCCCAAATCAGCCCCTCCACGCTGCTCTCCCTGGGCTGTCCTGGGCATCTGTGCTGGCACAGGACACAGCCAGCAGCAGGGCTGCAACACTCACTTCAGTCAGCACATCCAAAATAAGGGATAAAATCCTGCTCCCAGCCTCTCCACCAGCTCTGACGGAGCTCACAGCACTAACAGGCTGCCTTTAGCAGACGAGGCTGGGTTGCTTTTTTAATTGTGGGTTTTATTTCTAATTTCAAAAGCAATGTTTGATCCTGGAGTCCTCGAGGCTCAGATAGTTATGACAAACGCAAACCCAGCCCAGAGCACGCACCTTTCTTCAAAACCACCCTGCTGGTAGACGCCTCTCCTTTTAAACACAGCAAATTTGGAACATTTATACATCATTTCTCAAGAACATGAGGTGATTTGAAGCAAAACAATAAGAGTCTGCACAAAATTTGCAAGGCACTCTCCTAAAAGAAACAAGTCAACCAAGTGAAACCCCCAAAGCAGCACAATTTTTGAGAGTGTTGCTCTGCCAAACCCCTTCTTATTTGTTTTCCTTCAAAAAACAGACAAAACAGCTCGTAGTATTTTTATTTTGTTTTAATTGGCAGGAAGAAAAGGAACTGAAAGCTCTCTGGGAAGCCGTGTGGCTGAAGATAAAAGGCATTCTGAGGATTCCCACTGAGCTCTCCTGCGTTGCTGACACCAGGTGCCATCTCCACACTGGGGACTCTCCCATCCTCAGCAAAGTTCCCTTTTCCTGCTGGCAACAGGCTCAGCGTGCCCTGGGCCCTGGGGGTGGGATTCATCAGGCTATGTCACACTGGATCTCCCATTCCTGTAGCTGAGAGATGTGGGAATGGGGGAAAGAGGTGGTGAAGGTTTGAGCTCTGAGAGGAATGAAGGAAGGCTTGGGGTTGCTGTGGAAGAACGTTTTCCTCAGGGAATTGGGGCCAGCAGAAGTTGTTCCACCCAGATATCTGCTTTGTTTCTTGGCTCCTCCAACATTTCTTGTCCTTATCCCACCCAAATCTAGCAGTGAGAAGGAGACTTTGCTCCGTGCCGTGCCTCCCATCTTCATTAATCCAGCAACCTCGGGAAGCAGCTTTATTGTCCTCCTCCATCCTTCAGAGTGGCTTCCCTGGTTTCTCTGGCCATTTCCCTGCTCCAGGCTGTCAGCACCCTTGGGAAAGCTCTAATGACCTGCACAGCTCTGTGCTGGAACCACAAATAGTTCTGGATTCAAAAACTCCAAAATTACTGCAATCCCTGCATCCTGGACTCATCAGCCGACAGCACTCGGGAAAACTACAGAAAAGGACTGTTCCTATTCCCTGAATGCAGTGGGAAATGGATAAAACATTCTTGTGCCAAGAGAAATGGGTGATCCAAAGACTCCTGTGCTCAGCGCAGCCACCAGACACTAAGGAAGGAACTTCCCAGGAATGCTGCAGCCCTGCCAAGGAGCAGTGATTGAAATCCCCAGTGAGCAGAGGAGTTGGAAACTCCAGATGCTGCTGGAACAACAGCTGATCCCTGAACTGCAGTGAAGATTTCCCAACACCTTGAGATGTTTTGGGATCAATCCCTCTGACACAAGGGGTCTGCCAAGATACAAAGTGTAACGGCAGCAGGTGACAGCAGGATATGGAGACGGGAAATGCAAATATTTGGGAGAGCAGCCCAGAAGAGAGAGAGATAAAAAGGCTGTTTGAGGCTTGGAACCTCCAGGCTACTGGAGACAGAAGCTCCTGGAAATGCACATTAACAGGGGACTTCCAGCAGGGAGTGGGGGTGGCAGGACCTGACACCTTGGAGAAACTCAGTTTGGAGGCGGATGGGAACATCCTTGTGCCTGGCTGGAAGAAAGAAGGATAAGGACATATTTACACGCAAGCCCTGCTCAGGGGAAGAGGTGAGAGACAGGTGGCAATAAGGAGAGAATCTCCCGAAATTAGGTGCTAATTCCCTGGAGCAGGAGGTTGGCACATTCCCAGCACACAGGAAACCCCCCCCAGGATGGTTCTGTTCCTCTGGAAGGCAGGAATTGGCTCCCAAGGGAAGGTGCTGCTGGCACCGGTGCCCAAGTGGCTGCTCCATGTGAGGGAGGGGAGCAGGCTGAGGTCCTAATTGGCACGGAGGGAAGCAGGGGGATTGCTGGAGTTCTGGGTTCCTCCTCCACTGAAATCTCAAAATGCCAAATGTTCTGAAATCGGGAAATGCCAAATGTTGATATCCTCCATAAATAACTGCTTAAATCCATTGCTTGCCCCAGCATTCCTACTGCCTCCCCTCCCACCCCCGCCCGTGGATGAGCACAAATCCTGGCTCAGCACAAAACCCAGCCTAGTTGACCTTCAGCTTGGCTGGTTTTATCTCCTCTGTGCTCTCGCGTGCTTCCTCCCCGTGGAAGTGAGCAAGCACCCCGAGGAAATGTTCTGAGGAGCCATGTGCAGGAAAGGACAGCCAACATCCCACTCCCAAAATCCTGACACTCAGTGTGCATTCAGAACCAAAAAATAGGTGTTGGAAATGTCCCTACACACACTCACCAAACCCAGAAAACGCAGCTCCTAAATGCCAGGAATTACTATCAGTGTTCCTTTGGTTAATGTTAAAGTCGGGATATTGGATGCAGGAGGGGTTTGAGCATCTTTGTGTGGAATTTACAACTCAGACAACCACTTGTAGGGCTTTTCTGCTGACTAAAATCCCTCTCTCTCCACACCGAAGGAATAAGTGCCTCCAGTTGTGCCAAGGATCAGAAAAGGTCTCATGAAAACTCTGGATTTCTTTGCTAAGGAGCTACAGGAAGCAACCAGGAATGGGGGAAACTGGGACTCTTCTTTCCAGATGAATGGGAAAGAGAAGGAAGGTCTCCAAAAGGAGTCCATACACACAGAAGAGTGATCCCAGAAGGGAGGGGGCTGTGTCCCACCAAGAAATCTCCAGTGGGGAGAGGAATCAAGGTGGAAAACCAGCAGAGAAATGCAGGTAATCCCCCAGGAAAGAAGTGAGGGAAAGGTATCAGGGTGAGAGTGTCCCAGCTGGAATCCTCACTCCATTCCTGCAGCATTCATTCTCTTCTTTAGCAGGAAGGAGAAGTTAATGACACCAAGAGACTCCAAAGCTGTCTCCAAAGGCAATCTGTGCAAACTGCAGGAAGCAGAGAGGGATTGAGTGTGGCATTTCCCAGAGGAACTCCATAGAAAGCAGCAGCCAAGGAAAGGCTTTCAGTGCCTGGCAGGAGAGGATGAGGACTCTGTTAGCACAACACTTCTCAACAGGAATTCTGGCCTCTCCCAGAATCACAGTTTGGGAGCCAAGGTTGAGTTTTGGATTTTGATTTCACTTTGGTGAGGTGTGGGTTAGCTCTTTAAAACACCTGAGCTCTGAAATGTTGGGATTAATGTCTCTTACAAAAATTGGCTGGGTTTTCACTCACCAATTCTCCCTCAAATCCTGACCAGTGAGCTGCCACAAGGACCCAGTGGGAGATGCAAGAGAGATGATTTGTCCAATTGGTCCATCTGAGCTGGCACCTGTGGTGCCTGCCAGGATTTCCAGCTGGAAACACCATGTGCTCGAGGTGATTTGGGACATCTGGTTACTTGTCACCACCATCAGAGGTGTTCCCATCCTCAGAATCCTTTCCTCAAAATGTTTTTGTAAAGGCTTCATTTGCCTTGGTTCAATAAAGCCACACTTTTAAGCAGAGTAATTTAGATATTGATTCTGGTAACATTTAATCAGGATAATTTTGGCAGATGGAATATTTTGGCTGGAAGGAAATGCTTTACTTACAGAACAAACTTCAAGCAGTCAGAAAGAAACATTCCCCAGACCTCCACTGGGCTGTACCTGAATATCCCACAGGAAAATGCACTCAGATCTGTGTGTCATTCTGTGATTTACAGCAACCAAACTACTCAGTTCCACCCTCTTGCAGTGACAAATGGGAGCTGAACCATCTCCTGACTCGGGGAATTCCTTTACAACCTCAGCTCATCCCTCACGGCTTCTGCTCCACTTGTGGCTCCTCACCAGGATGCTACTGCGGGATGCACGTGGCTCATCAAGATCCAGTTCTGCCCTTTTCCAGAACTCTTTTCACTCCCTGAAAGCTCATCTTCTTGGAATGCAGAGGGTCCCCAAAGCCCCCTTGGCTCTGCCACCTTTCCCCTGGGAGTGTCTCTCCCTGAGAAGCCACTGGGCAGCAGCATCCTGCATCCTTTGTGGAGCTGTGGTTGTTCCAGCTGATAGCAAAGAGAAGTTATTTTCTGATAGCAAAGATAGTTTATCTCCCTCGACAGATTTCAAGGCAGCTTTAAAACTCCCAACAAAATGCTGGATTTCCCCCATTCCAGCCCCGATGGCAGAGGAGAGATAAGAGACATCAGTGTTATTAACCTGAAAATGGGACAGAACTGGGGAGATAGAACCCAAAGCCCATTAAAATTCTCCTTGTCTCCCAGGGGTCACGAAAATGAAGTGGAACATTTTAATGATGCCGCGCTGGGAGTGCAGTTCCCTCCTTCCTGACACCCTCACAGCCACACCCCACACACAGAGAGAGTCTTGATGAGCCCCTGCTAAGACAAACAACGCCAGACTTCACATCCCAAGAGGATTCTTCCCTGTGCCTGACCCTGGCAGTCAGCCAGGGCTCTGGCAGGAGCTTCCCCACAAATCACACCTAAATGGTTCTTTGAACGTGCTGAAGTGAAGAACATCCTTTCTCTAAAGCACTCTTGCCTGGATTGGAAGGGAGATAATTTTTCAGGCATCAATTCACCCTTCCTGGGAACACAGAGGCCATTTTCCAAAGTAATTCCGGGTTTCCAAGGTCCTCCTTTAGCACAGCAGTGCCCTGAACAAGGAAGAGCAGACACTGAACAAGAGAAGTGCATCTCCCAGCCCTTTCTGCTTCCTAATGAAAATTCACTGTGAAAATTCCTTGCCCAGGGGGAGGATATGCCTAAAAAAGTTTCTAGAAAGTGGGGATTCAGGTCTCAGCTCTCCAACATCTCAGGAATATTGGAATTGAGTCTATCCTGCTTCTTTAGCTGTGGAAGGTAGGATGCTGGGTGGAAGAAGGGCAAGGGAGGCAAACCCAAACCCCTTTCTGGCCTCGAGGTGCTCATGGAACCTGATTCCAAAAGCTGAGCACTTCCTTTCTAACTGGAACAGGAACAAAATCAAAGACCAGGTAAAACTTAAATACTTGCAAGGTCTGATATCCTGATGAAGGTGGTCCCAGCTGGGCAGGAACAATAACCTGGAGAGAGAGGGATCAATGCTCCAGCAGAATCAGTTTCTGCTGCTGCCTCAGTTACCATAAGTAGGACAGACAGCTCTGAAGGTTAATAGTGTTTAGCTGCAAAAAAGAAGCTACACAAGAATTGGAAATAGATTTCGGAAAGATGCAGAGGTGCATTGAGTCTGCACACATGTAAAACCTGCTGGAGGTTTATTTTAATATTACAGGGTATTACTGGGACTCTGACATGAGCTTAAGGATGGCTCAGGTTACTCTGGATTTCTAACCTTGAGGTTAATTGACAATTGTCATTGAGAATGTCTCCACTAATTGGTAAGTTTGATTAGACGTAAAAATGTTGGCACTACGTCTCCACATTTGGGTTAAAAACAGGCTTCCCAGACTCATAACATACAATCAAGTGAAGTGAAATGACCTTTCTGCACCACTTTGATTGCTGTGCTTTATAAGCTGAATTTGATAATTTTTTTCTCCTCTCCCTCAATGTCAGAAATCAATGGGTTTGGTTTTCGTTCCCCAGCCGGCCTCGATCTTTGCATTGTGTTTAGTTCATAACATGAATTGGGAAAGAGATCTCATCTCTGTTGCCAGCTCAGATTTGTGCAGATTTCCACAGGCAAGGCTGGAAAAGAGGAGAATGCCCTGCCCAGGGCTCTCCAGACCCAGCTCAGCTAGGCCAGGCCTTGGTGGATTTTCACTGTTTGTTTTCACTCTCTCTCCTGTTTGCTTTTCCAGCAGGTATCAGATCTCCTGTTTGGATAACTCCAGCACAAGCTGGCACTGATCTCAGCGGAAGCTTTTGAGTCCTGGGATCATCAAAACACCAACAAATCTAGAGTGTGCTGAAAATCACTCAGCTCCCTTGTTTTGCATTAATACAGATCCAGTTAATGAAAACACGGGAAGCAAGCACGGAGCTGGGGCTGGTTCCTCTATACATTATTCAGCCTGGCACTGCCACACTGCCTTGGCTGGGCTAAACATTTAATTACAGATTCATTTGCTTTTTGGGTTCCCTGATGACATTTAATCCTTTCAGCTGTAATAAATGATTCAGGCGCTGGGTGCTCTTTAACCAAAGCACAAGGTTTTTTTCATAACCGCTTTTTTATTGAAACATTTGGGGCTGGCTGATTTTTTTTAATCAAAGCTCGGGGTCAGATTGCCTGGCTGGCATCAACAGCCCTGCATTGACAATGGTAGAGTTATGTTCATTGAATATTCTGCCTTCATCCTGTGCCTTGGAGAAATCCAAAGAATGGCTCCGTTCTTGCCAAACCCCTTTTTACCAGCAAAGAGAGGAGATTTTCCTCACTTTTTTTCCCCTCCAACATTTCCCCACCAGGACTGGCTTTTATTTTCCCACGCTCTGTCATCTCCACCTATGGAAAGCACCAAAAGTAAATATTTCACTTTTTTTTTTTTTTTTTCTGGACAGCAGCTGAAATCCAGCCAGACTTGTACTATTGGATTATCCTCATCCAAGGATACAGACATTTATCATCTCCTGACTCCTAAAGTCAGGCAAGTTATGCAGAGCTCTGTGCAGAGCTGCTTGAGTCACTCAGGAGGGTGAATGGGGAGTGACAATGACAGAGATAAATCTGGGGTCCTTTCCAGGTGCTACCTGTGAATGGACATTCCCAGCACAGTGCAGTTCCCTGACTCTCTCCCAGCAATTTCTCCAAGGTTTGGGACACATACAGATGCACAAATCCTGGAGTGGGTCACAGTCCTGGGAAGGTTTGGGTTGGAGGGACCTAAAACCTCAACCTCTTCCAACCCCTGCCAGGTGGGCAGGGACATCTTCCACTGTCCCAGGTTGCTCCAAGCCCTGCCCAGCCTGGCCTTGGACACATCCAGGGATCCAGGGACAGCCACAGCTTCTCTGGGCACCCTGTGCCAGGGCTCCATCACCCTCACAGGGAAGGATTTCTCCCTAATATACAACCTAAATCTTGGGCAGGGCATGCTCTTCCCATAGGATTCCGATGATAAACTCCTTTAAACCCTTTAAACTCTTTCAGTTTAAAGCCATTCCCCCTCATCCCTGCACTGTCGGTGGAAAAAGTCACTCTCCCTCTTCTTTTATGAACTCCCTGGAAGTACTGAAAGGTCACAGATTGGACTTGACTTCCTCACTTCTGTTGGGTCATCAGGCAATGCCAAGGCTGCAGAAGTACTCCTGGAAAAGTGGAATATGGATGAGCTGAGAAATTGATGTGAGGGGTTGGAGACTGCACAGGCACAGCCAGGGGAGAAAGTCCTGCTCCGACCTCTGATCTCATCCCAGCAGGAACATCCAGCAGGAGCAAAGGCACAAGCAGTAGGTGTCAGAAGTGGTGTTTAAGGTCCCTTCCAACCCAAAGCATTCCAGGATTCCATGATTCACCCACTCGCACAGGGCTGAGCCCTCAGTGGCTGGATCTGAGCTCCTGCACAGACTTTGCCCTCTGAACCCTTTGGGAAAGGCACAGCCTGTGCCAATGGGGCAATCTGGGAAGCCAAGGGTGACTCCCTGGATGGCAAACACTGCTCAGAATATCCCAAACACCCTTCGTGTCCTCTCCTGCCCTGATACCCTGCTGACACCCCCAGTTCTCTGCTTTGTTTCTGTTTATTGCCAGGCTTTTCCTCTCCAATCCACAGCAGCGTGGCAGTTCCTGGCTTTCCAGGCAGGTGAGAGGGACGAAGGACACCATCCATTCCCAGGAAAGGCATTTATTCTGCAGAAACTCCTTTCCCGCTGTCTGTACAATTGCTGGTCCATCTGAGCAGCAGATTCCTACCTCTAGGAACTTAAAATTCCCCCAGACTGACAGAAGGCTGGGAGATAATTAAATACTGAGAAATCCTAGGGAAAAAAATACGGTGGGGATGGGGAAGAGACTGAGCCAAATGAGTGCCTTGGCTGTCATGTGAGCTGAGAAAACTCCTGCTCCACGTGGCAACCTGTGAGTGCCAAGAGCAAAAGGACATGCAGGAAGGGAACAGGGACACACTGGCTCTCTGGGAAGAGATAATATTATGAAGGGGGGAGGCAGAGGTCAAGAAAGTGGGCTACAAATGCAGGGGCTCATTAGTTCTGCTGCTTATGGAACAACTGCCTGGAATCACCTTCATTGCTGGCTGCTGAAACAGCAAAGTTTAGCTCAAAATGTCACAAACCTCTCCAGAACCCTGGGAAAGCAAAACACTTTTTTTTTTTTTTTTTTTTTTTTTTTAAACAAGCAACAAGGCAGGGAAAGGGCCCAAAAAAGCAGGAACAATGTCCTTCCCCAAGAGCTGGGAAAACGAGCAAGGGCAGGGTCTGACCACTCGATGTCTGGGGGCTCTGCCAATTCCAGGGACATGTTCAACACCCTGCAGTTGTGACCTGGAGCCACCACCCTGCAGGGCTTCCAGCTCAGAACTCAGACACAACCTGGCCCTGGCCCAGCTACTGCTACAAACTCAAAGTTACCCAAATTACTCAGGCTACTAACCGAGATGCTCAACAAGGAATATGAGCTCTGGGGGATCAAAATTAAGGGATAGAACAATGAGATAAGGCAGCCTTGGCTTTGTGAAGGAGGAGATTAGAAAGAGTCAACATTCCAGGTCCCACCATTCTGTGTTCTACAAGTATTTGGCACACTCACTCTCAATATGTCATAGATTCCCAGAATGGTTTGGGTTGGGAAGGATTTTAAAGCCCATACCATCCCACCCCTGCCATGGGCAAAGACATCTTCCACCATCCCAGGCTGCTCCAAGCCCTGTCCAACCTGGCCTTGGACACTTCCAGCGATCCAGGGGCAGCCACAGCTTCTCTGGGCATCCTGTGCCAGGAAATATTCTCTCTCCATGTTTCTTGTTGGCTCCTTCAGGCACTGGAAGGCCATAATTAGACCATCCCAAAGCTTTTCCTCTCCATGCTGAACAATCCCAGCTTTCCCATCCTTTCCTCTGAGCAGAGCTACTTCATCCCTGTGCTCACCCTGGTGCCTCCTCCAGACTCTCTCCAACAGCTGAGTTGTACTTTGGGAACAGGTTGCTCCTCTGCCAATCCTCCTACTCCTTTCTGTCATTTCCCTGTTTTCCTCTGTTTCCAGCCACCCATTTTGACCTTCACTGGCTTCTCCTCCCTATCTCTCTGAGTTTTTGGGCAGTAAATTTTCTTGGCTGCTCCTTCTCCTTCCTGGTCCCCAAAACCCCTAAGAGCTGTGTCTGTTAGCTGAGCAGCATCTCCCAGCCCCCTGCCAGGCCTGACACAGCCTGTTCCCACTGACAGGGAGCGTCTGGCAGCTCCCTGGGAGCCACCTGCCTGTGCGAACACCCCAGAAATCAGAGCATTCCCTGCTCCCTGCACAATCCAGCATGCACCAGAGAGAGCCACCAGCTGGAATCACTGTGAGCACAGAAATGAGGGTTTGTGGGGTTCCCAAATCCTGGCCTGGTCCAGGTCAGTGGGACAGTGCTGTCCTTCCCACCTGGGATCCCTTCCCTCACAGCTTTCAGTCCTACAGCTCAGCCAGCACCAGCATCATCCCAACCTGGCCAGGATGAAGCTGCTACTCTGGGATACCTCTGGGTGGTACATCTGGGTGATTTATTCTTTTCTCCATGCAGCTTTCCCAGCCAACCTCTGAGACCGCCTGGAGACAACTCCTCACCTTGGGAGGGGATGAGGGACCTTTGTGTGCCAACCTGGACTTCATGTCCTGGCTGACAGGGAGACACCAAGCACAGCAGCTGTATAACATCTGGAAGCCATGGGATCTGCTGTGGAACAAACCCTCTGGGGAGCTTTGACAGGAGCAAACTCCTCACTCCAGCACTGCCCTGCTGATGGAAAATCCCATCCCTGCAGCAGCTCCAAGGCTGAATCCAGTGTGTGCTGCTTGTTGGCTCCAGCACCTGGGTGGCCATGGCAGCAGCAGGATCCATCTGTCCCTCTTCAGAGGGAAATCTAAAGGTGTAGAGGCTTCTTTCCAAAGGAACTGCGTCCCAAAGAGAGTATCTCAATGCTCAAGTTTTCCAGAGATGGGGAATGAAACCTTGTGTCAGGCTGAAAGAAACAGAATAGCAATAGCTGCTAAATCACAACCAGGCAGAGATTTTTTTGTTAACTCCTGAAATGCTGTTTGGAGTCAGCCTCCCCTTGGGTTTCTCCACACCACAACACCCACTCCTAACTACACAAATTTGGCATGGGCAGGTGCTACACCTGCATCTCCCATGGTGTTCCCTGGTACAGGTTCATACAGAGGGGGCCAAATCCTGCTGCTCTCTGCTGTCACTCCTTGCAGCTCCTCTGGCACAGGCCACTTGTCTTGGGTTTTGCTAATCCTGGACCTGGACTCCAGCTAGGGCTAAATACAGCAGCCCCAGTCCAGCCTCTGCCCCAGAATCCACCCACCACCCCGGTGGGAAAGACAGCAGTGAATCAACCAACCCCCACGTGTTTGTCAGGTCTTCCCTATCACTTCCCTCTTGACATTTCCATAATCCTGCTGTGCCTGCAATTAAGAACTTCAACAAAACGCCCGCTGCTCTCCTCCTCCTCCGCAGCACAGAGTAACAAAGCTGCACAGGCACCAACTCCTGCTGAAACGAAGCGAGCAAAATGAGCAGCCGAGGTCAGAGGCTTTTTCACAGCTGCCGAGGGATGCGAGAGATAAAAGGCCACGGGTGTCAGAATTTCCTCCTCGGGTTGTGCAAGTGCAGCACGCAGCCCGATTACATATTTATTTCTGGGGAGCTGCTCTGATAGCATCTGTCAGAGCTCACTGCAGGGCTGGGAGCTGTGCGAGGCAAACCACGCTGAGCCCTCCTGCCTCCCAGCCAGCACCAGGCAGCCACCGGGAGCTGCCTCCTGAGGTTGGAGCAGCCATTCCTGGAGGAAGCCAGGGCCCCAGGAAGCCTCAGCTGCCTGAAGAGGTTCAGGCATACCTTGGGTTCAAGAAGAAGGCTCCAGCTTATTCCAGTGCCTGTTCTTTTCCTCTGGACTCAAACACAGGGATGGGATTAAGAGCAGTCTCCAGATTTTCACACCATGGGTTCTGCATAAAGAGATGTCCTCCAGTGCAGCATGTTCCTCGTGGAAGGGGTTGTCAGGCATTGGAAGGGGCTGGTGGAGTCCCCATCCCTGCAGGTGTCCAAGGAAGGCCTGGGTGCTCTGCGCTGGTGACAAGGTGGGGATGGGACACAGGTTGGACTCGGTCTTGGAAGACTTTTCCAACCTCAGTGGTCCTGGGATCCCACAGCCTGGGTCAAATGTACTTGGCACATTTGGGGAGGGTGTCCCTTCTCTCTGGAGCAGCTTGGGAAGGGCTTACAGAGCCAGCAGGGTGCCCAACATCAGTGGCTCTAAAATGTTCAAACCCAGGCACACCCAAATGTTCGACACCACTTGTAGCATAACTGGTCCTGTGCGTGAACCAGATCTCATCCTTCCCTCCCCAAACAACTTCACTCGCCCTTCTAAGTGACCTAAACACCTCTCCAGGAGCCCTGACTGCTCCTCCTCACCTGGTTCCCTGCAGCAATGATTACTTCTCCCTGCTTGCCATCTTCTCAAATTCCTCAAATCCCCCCTGGTTCTAACTGCCCAATGTAATTGTGTCACACACACATCTTGCCAGCTTAATTCCATACTGATAAATGTCTTAACTTCAGATAATGAGTGGGGAGAGCCAGGACCAATAACTGCTCATTATTTCCCCATTATTTTTGCTTTGGTGCTGTGTAAATTAGCCGAGGAGCTCTGCACTCCCCTATTTTGACAATTCAATGGCAGCAGCCATTTCAGCAGTTGCTTTAACAATTCTAATTTGCCAGGTTTATTTCCAAGGAATTCTGCCACCAGCAATTTGTCTATTTGCTCGCACACCCTTTGGCATTCCTTCTGCAAGGCTCTGCCTGCACATCCTGCTACACAGGCTCCGGACTTTGCCAGTTTCCATCCAGTGAGCCTCATTCTGCAGAACACAAAGGAATCGTGATTAAAGAAAAATCCAAAAATCACAACTGCAAACTAAAAAGACCAAGTGAAATCTTTGAATGGGTCCTTTTTGCAGAGGATTAAAGGAGAAAAAGGAGTCCCGTGTCTCACTCAATTATGTCTTATCTGTTTTGGGGCTGCAATATGGGTTTGAATAATTTGTCAGAGTGGGATGAGCATATCCATTATTTATGTATTTATCAGTTTTGGAGAGTTACCTGATGGCCATTCTGCTCCCTGGAGCTGCCAATCAGCTGAGCTCGACTGCAAAGAATCATGGAATGTCCTCAGTGGGAAGGACACATGGAGATCGTGGAGTGTCACTCCTGGCCCTGCACAGACACCCCAACAATCCCACCCTGTGCATCCCTGGGAGCATTGTCCAAATGCTCCTGGAGCTCTGGCAGCCTTGGGGCTGTGCCCATTCCCTGGGAGCCTGTTCAGTGCCCCAGCACCCTCTGAGGGAAAGAACCTTTTCCTGATATCCCACCTAAACTCCCCTGACACAACTCCAGCCATTCCTGGGGAGCTGGGGTCCTGGGATCAAGCCCCTCATGCTGGGAACAGCAGCTGTGATACAGCCTCACAGAGATGAAGAATTCCAGAAATGGACCACCCTTAGGAGCTGCTGAAAGACTCACAGAGCAAAAAGGTCTTGTTGGAAAAGCCTCAGGGCTGACACTCGGTGTTGAACTCAACACTCCCCAGTGCAGAAACAAAACAAAAACACATACAAAAATTATGCAAAGCAAAGGAGATTTTGCACCTTGGAAAGGCAGATCCCTCTGGAAGTCCGTGTTTATGGCCGCCATAGGGGACTGGAGCACCTCCCCTATGGAGACAGGCTGGGAGAGCTGGGGCTGCTCAGCCTGGGAAGGGGAAGGTTGTGTGGAGACCTCAGACCCACTTAGAGTGTCTGCAGGAGCTACAGGGAAGCTGGACAGGGACTTTTCATCAGGAACTGGAGTGCCAGGAGAAGGGGGATCAAACTGAAAGAGGGGAAATTCAGCTTAGCTATTGGGAAGGAATTCCTCTCTGTGAGGGAGGTGAGGCCCTGGCACAGGGTGCCCAGAGAAGCTGTGGCTGCCCCTGGATCCCTGGAATTGTCCAAGGCCAGGCTGGGACAGTGGAAGGTGTCCCTGCTCATGGCAGGGGTGAGACTGGATGGGCTTTAAGGTCCCTTCCTACAAAACCCATTCCCTGATTGTACATTTTCCATCAGGAGCATTCGGTGCTGCTAGAAAGGGTGGCAGGAGCAACATCTCAGGATAATAAACAGTAATTATTGAGATGTGATATCAGACTGCTCAGACACAGGCCAGCACCCCCCAGGGCATCCCAGAGCACTCCCTCCTGGAGCCAATGGGGTCGATGGCTCCGCTCTGGCAGCTCCAGCTGCGCTCTGACCACCAGCCCTCTCCTGCTGGAATCAGGGATGTCAAACAGTTCCCAGTGCACAGACACAGCCTCGGATTTCCAAACCCAGTCACAACCAAACCAGAGGCAGGTTCAGGATCTTGTCATTCCTCTCAGCAGGAAGGAAAAAAAATATCTAAAAAAGGAGTGCTGTCACCCAGGCATTTTTAGCCAAGAGGTCACAAAGCCAATCACTCTGCCCTACCCAGGAGCTGCTGGATGAGGAGTCCAGCAGCCTAACAA
The DNA here is from genome assembly GCF_963662255.1 of Cinclus cinclus. Taxonomy (NCBI): domain Eukaryota; kingdom Metazoa; phylum Chordata; class Aves; order Passeriformes; family Cinclidae; genus Cinclus; species Cinclus cinclus. The sequence continues at coordinate 20,819,756 of NC_085055.1, forward strand.
TACATTTTTTTTTCCCTTGATTGATTTGCACATTGTGAAAGTTGGGAGTGAGAAGAGAGCAAAGGCAAAGCTATTCTGCCTTGACTACAATATCTGGTTCCACAAAATTGAAAAAGTCTTTTTGGAGCGCATCTGAACGTCTCAAAAATCAAGTTAAGGAAAGGTCTGAAATGAAAAGTCAGCTCAACAGAAAAGAAGCAAAAGGAGTTTGCAGAAATGTCAGCAGAAAGTACTTGTCTTTTTCTCCCCAGGGGTTTTTGTTCTAAAACAATCTGGTCAAATCACTCCAGAGTCACGATTAGCATCAGTGTTAGCAAATCTTCATTCTGTGCAAAAACAAATCAAATGCATTAAAATGCCTGCGAGCGCAGTTCTTGTGGGAGAAGGAAGGCCCAGCTCTGGACTGGGGGGAAACACGTTTAGATTGGAAATTAGAAAGGAATTCTTTACTCAGGGAAACCCTCCACTGTCCCAGGTCTCTCCAAGCCCTGTCCAACTCAGCCTTGAACAATTCCAGGGATGGAGCAGCCACAGCTTCTCTGGGCAACCTGTGCCAAGGCCTCACCACTCTCACAGGGAAGAATTAATTCCCAATATCCCATCAATCCCTGCCCTCTGGCAGTGGGAAGACATTTCTCTTGGCTTGGCACTCCATCCCCTGTCCACAGTCTCTCTCCATGTTTCCTGTTGGCCCCTTCAGGCACTGGAAGGCCACAGTGAGGTCACCCCAAAGCTTCTCTTCTCCAGGCTGAACAATCCCAGCTCTCCCAGCCTTTCCTCCCAGCAGAGCTGCTCCATCCTCTGCTCATCCTGGTGCCTCCTCTGGACTCTCTCCAGCAGCTCCAGGCCCTTCCTGTGCTGGGCCCCAGGGCTGGGGCAGCTCTGCAGGTGAGGTCTCACCTGAGTGGGGCAGAGGGGCAGAATCCCAATCCCTCTCCTGCTGCCCAGGCTGGGGGATCAGCCCAGGGCACAGGGTTGGACTGGAGGGGGCTCTGGGAGCAGCAGCACTGAGCAGCTCCAGGGCTGCAGGGAGCAGCACACGGGCCGTGCACAGAAATGATCAAAGCGACACTTGCAGGTAAATACTGGGGTCATCCCACCTAGGGCATGGCAGGACCAGCAGCCGGAGCCAGGAGATGTGGGAAGGGATGCCTCTCTCAGCCATAAAGTTCGTGGACTGAGCACTCAAGGCTCCGCAGCTCCGAGGGTTGTATCCCTGTCTGGAATACCAAAAACGCCCAGCAGCGACTGCTGCCTTTGGTTCCCGCTATCGCGGAGGAACAGCTCCTGCTATCACAGCGAAGCACAGAGGCAACAGGAGGACAGAAAAAAAAAAATACACCCCCAAAAAGCACAAAAAGCCCGAATCTGCTCAATTCAGAGCTCGGAGAACCCAACCCACCCAATCACTGCACACAAATGTGATTACCAGGGTCTGTCTGGCACCGCGTGATGCACAAAGTCTTTTCATCACAAAGTCTTTTCATCCCCTCCCCTCTCTCCAAGGATCCGGATTGCTCCTAAGGAGAAGAGAAGGGAGGGGGAAGCGCAGCGTGCCCGCACACCGCGGCTGCGAGGCGACAATCCGCACTTCCAGCTCTGTGTTTTACCAGCGAGCGGGTTCTGTCAGGAGCTCCGATGTGCGCAGGCATCAACGGGAACTGCCGCAGCATCCCCGGCTGCCGCGGGGAATGAAAGGTCGCTGCTGCCACCTGCAGCCCGCAGCTCACGGAGACCGCTCCCTGCCCAAATCCTGCCCAAAGTGTGTCCAAAGCCCTGCCCAAAGTGTGTCCAAAGCCCTACCCAAAGCCTGCACAAAGATTGCCCAAAGCCTGCCCAAAGTGTGTCCAAAGCCCTGCCCAAAGCCTGCCCAAAGTGTGTCCAAAGCCCTGCCCAAAGTGTGTCCAAAGCCCTGCCCAAAGCCTGCCCAAAGTGTGTCCAAAGCGTGCCCAATGCCTGCCCAAATCCCTGTCCAAATCCCAGACCAAATCCCTGCCCAAAGCCCTGCCCAAAGCCCTGCCAAAGCCTTGCCAAAGCCTTGCCAAAGCCTACCCAAAGCATGCCCAAATCCCTGCCCAAAGGCCTGCCCAAACCCTGCCTAAATTCTGCACAAAGCCCTGCCCAAAGTCTACCCACAGCATGCCCAAATCCCTGCCCAAAGCCCTGCCCAAAGCCCTGCCTAAAGCCTACCCAAAGCCTGCCCAAATCCCTGCCCAAATCCCTGCCCAAATCCTGCCCAAATCCTGCCCAAAGCCCTGCCCAAATCCCTTCCCAAACTCTGCACAAATCCCTGCCCAAATCCCTGCCCAAAGCCCTGCCCAAATCCCTTCCCAAACTCTGCACAAATCCCTGCCCAAATCCCTGCCCAAAGCCCTGCCCAAATCCTGCCCAAAGCCCTGCCCAAACCCTGCCCAAACTCTGCCCAAATCCCTGCCCAAATCCCTGCCCCAAGCCTGCCCAAAGTCTGCACAAATCCTGCCCAAAGTCTGCACAAATCCTGCCCAAATCCTGCCCAAAGTCTGCCCAAAACGCTGCCTAAAGCTGGGACAAACAGGTGGAGGAGGTGCCAGCCCTGAGAAAGAGGCTCTCGTCGAGCTTTCCAGGGAGGCAGGATCCTGCTGCTGCCATGGCATGTGCCATCTTCAGAGCAAAATGGTGTCAAGTGTTTCCCTGCTCTGCATGACCCTCCAAACTGGTAGAAAATCCAAGAAATAGAAATAGAAATAGAAATAGAAATAGAAATAGAAATAGAAATAGAAATAGAAATAGAAATAGAAATAGTCCAGCAAATAGAAAGAGGTGACAAGAATCTTTGGAGAGAACAATGGAGATAGAGATCACATGTCTGGATTTTTGGTTTTATTCTGATGCCACCCAAAAATAACCCCTAAAGAGCTTTCCCAGAGCAGCTGTGGCTGCCCCTGGATCCCTGGGAGTATCCAAGACCAGGTTGGACTGGCCTTGGAGTTACATGGGAATAGTGGAAATTGTCCCTTCCATGGAATGAGTTGAGCTTTAAGGTCTCTTCCAACCCAAACCATTCCATGAGTCTGTTATCTAATGAAAGCCTCTACGTGCAAATCCAACAGCTCCAGCAGCCACGTGCAAGGGTTTTTTTTCCAGCAGGGAACATCAGGATAAGGCAGAGGTTTGTGCAAAAGGGGTGATTGGAATCTGAGATGTGCAATTAATACTGGAGCACAGATTGGGTACCTGGCAGCTCTCCCAAAGCCCGAGGTAATGTCAAGCATCTCCTCCTCTATAAAAAGACAGAACTTAATCTCAAAGGACTCTGGATGTTCACATCCTGGGAAGGCACAGAGCCAAGAATACAGTTATTTTCTTTACAAAACTTGGCCTAATCCCATTTTACTCCTAAATCAGCTGTCCCCTCTGAAGGAAATTGAGCCTGGACATTAAGAAACAGTTCTGCCCTGAAAAACCCCACCAAACCCACCAAACATCATCCCCACCCTACTGAGAGCCTGCAGAGCAGACACACACAGCCATAAACCTCTGATCTCCACATGCTGAAAACAAAATACCAGGAAAACAGAAACAGGAGGGTAAAAACTGTAAACTGTCCCTCGGACTTGCGAAGACATAAGGAAATAAACCCCATGACCCCAAAACAAGCAGCAAAAAGCAATGGATTTGGTACCAAAGGCTATTTGCTAATTAACAGGAAATCTCACCATCTGTAAAATCCCCCCTGGGTTCACTACATCAATCAGTCTCTACTTTGAGAGGGAATGAAACTTCAACCAAATCATTCTTCCAAAAATATGAACCTGAAAGCTCCTGCAAGAGTTAATAAGGGGGATGAGAACCCCAGGCTCTACACACAAAATAAAAGGAGTCCTAAAGCGCTGGATTCATATTTCAGCCTGACTTTAGTGCTAAATGTCGACCAATTTTGACAGAAATCCATCACCCAAATAAAATTTGAAGGTCTGAAGCAGAGAGTTGAGGCATAAAAATATACTGCAAAGGCACATTTAAAGCCCAGGTCTAAAATTAGTTGTTTGACACAGGGAGTTTTAACGGTGCTGCAATCCCCCCCTTCCTGCACTGATTTTGTTCTCTAAGCTCACACATGGCTAAAACATATTTTTTAATATGTTTTAGCCATGTGTGAGCTCATATATTTAATATAGCTTAAAAGGAAGGATTCTCCTCTGTGCTCTGCTGCATTAGGACAGGTTTCACCATTTAACACAAATTTGCCAGGATAAGTGGAAGTTCCCAGGTTTGCTGACCACACTCCCAGGATTTAATAAAATTACAAGTTGTTCAGTCCAGCTCTGTAAATTTGACAAGAAATGCATTTAACAATTTCAGTAAGTTATTTCTGCATGCCAAAGCCCGGTGATATTAATCTCTTCTTTTAAAACATGAAGTCTTATCCTCTTCCTAATACAGAGAAAAGATGTAAAGATCACCTAATCTTTGAAGGAAGGTGTCTTCACACACTCCACACTTCTCGTGGGTGAAAATATATCCACAGGAAAGAGGAGCTCATGCTTAGAATGTGAACATATTGTAGCATCAATTATGGTATTTATCACGCAGGGAATGAAAAGTTAGCAACCATTTATAGCCCGATTCCAGTAAACATTAGGGCCTTTCCCAGCATATACACACACCCCCACAATTAATCAGAGGGAAAACTCTTCCCAAATAAATCTGAGTTGCTTCCCAGAGGAGGCTTAGTTTCCCCCATCTCCGTGGAGGGTTCTACAAGGAATGACCCCCGCTATCCCAGATCCTCAGAGAACCTACTGGCAAGACCTTTCCCTGCTCCCTGTGGGGGAACTGCTCCTTCCAAGGAGGAACAGCAATTGTGGGGACTGCAGGGGCTGCCTGGCTGGTGGCACTGGTGGCACTGGTGGCACTGGTGGCACTGGTGGTGCTGGTGGCACAAACACCCCATGGAGGGGTTTGCAGGCACCTGGAAGAGGTGGCCGAGGCACAGCTGTTCCTGCATGGTCCCCAGGGGCCAGGGCAGTTCTCCAGCCACTGCAGAAAGTGTTTGCCACAACCCAAGCAGGCAGACCCGGCATCGGTGGCACAAGTGGGGCACCAAAGCACAGAATCAAAGATTTCCTATAAAAGCACGACCCAAAGCTTCATTGGACACAAACCAAGACAAGTGACCCTGAACTCTGAGCATCAGCCCTCAGCAAGGCCACTGCCCACCAGCAGCAGCAGTTTGGGGCTGGTTTTACCCCTGGAGCTAGAGAGGGACGTGCAGAGGTAGGACCTGCTTCACTCGCCTCAGTGAGCATGAGAAGATCCACTCAGGAGAAGACAAGGAGCGTCCCCACAAACCCCCTGGGACCCAGCACACAGGGTTTCTCCCACACTCTCTCCCCACACCCCCCCCCTTGAACCCCAATTCAGAGGCTCCCCCAAACCTCCAGACCAGACACTACAACACCACCTCCCCAAAAAACCCCAGTCCAGGGAATCCCCCAAGCCCCCAGACCAGGGAACCTCCCTAAACTCACGTGCAAGGACCCCCACACTATGTCCCCCTAAACCCCAGTTCAGGGACCCCCTAAACCTCCACACCAGGGACCCCAACACCACGTCCCCCTAAACCCCCAGACCAGGGAAAGCCCCAAGGCTCCAGACTAGGGAACCCTCCCAGATCCCCAGATCAGGGACCACAACACCACGTCCCCCTAAACCCCCAGACCAGGGAGCTCCCACATCACACGGAGCACCTCAGCAAAGAGGCTCCTCCCAGGATAACAGGGCCATATAAACAACAGGTTCAGTAGAAATTTGGGGGATGTGGGTCAAGGGGGAGATGTTTAAGGAAAACGGGAAGCACAAGGCTTCGCTCCAAAGGGAGAACCAGGGGAGATGGGAAAAGACAGAGCACAACCAAAAGGGGGCAGGGGGAGTCAGTGCTGTGCCAGCAGCCTGTGGATCACAGAATCCTTAAGGAATGACAGGATCTTCAAGGATGGGAAAAAACCCCAAGCTCCCCAAGTGCACCCATGTCCATCAGGGACTGAGCAGAGCCATAATCCTCTTTTTTTTTTTTTTTTTTTTTTTTTTCCCTGTGGGACAAGGGAGCTGACATCCAGGTGCTGCTCTCCTTTCATTTCCCAACGCACATTGTCCACAAAAGAGGAATTTCCAGGACATCTTCCCCCCCCCCTTCCCACATCCTCTGTGTTGTTATTGTTTGGGTTCAGAGTTTCCATGAGAACGTTCAGCCAACGTTAATTTAATGGAATTATCATGTGTGGAAAAGGACCATGGCTCCCTGATTCATTCCCTCACAACCAGCCCTGAGCAGATATTCCATGGAATGCTGGCCAGTCGAGGCTTCCAGGCTTAGCTCACCCCAGCACAGCTCTTCCCACAATTAATAAACCAGGATATTCCTTTCAAAACCACTTTTCTGATGGTAAAAAAAAAAAAAGCCCTGAAGGAGTGCCTTAAATGCAGAACTGCCTCATCACTCCCACACTGAAAGGATCCTTAGCACTGGGAAGCTCAGGAGTTTCTAGGCAGATTTAGAGTTTTCTTTTGTTTCTTCACTCAGTCCCTATGGAACCCACTGCAGCTGTTCCCTCCTCAGCAATCACAGAGCAAGGTGTGGGAATCAGACCCACACAAGCCTTTCATGACTCAGTTTCCACATCAGCTTTGTCCTTATTTACTGCAGAGCTCAGGGTGCTTGTAGCCTGGGAGACTAAAGCAGGATTCCAAGGGAAATGATGGATTTGTCTATCCAAGTTTGGGTGATGAGTGTGAGCTCTGTGGCAACAGAGAAGTGCACCAGGCCAGCAGAGAGGACACAGATCTGTGCCTTCCAGTCCTGCCCGTGGTCCCTGTGAGATCCTTCAGAGCAATGTCCTGCTTTTCCTCAGGCAGGAAGGTTTGCGGCCACTTCGGAGGTGATATTTGCCATTTCCCCCATTTCCTGGGGAAAGGAAGCCAATCCAACAAGGCTGAGTCCAGCAGAAACTGGGGAGGAGGAAGAAAAGACACCAGATGCAGTAACCCGGGGTCTCTGAGGCTTAAACCACTGCGTGTTAGTTGTAGATAAGGCCCTTCAAAGCCGTTGTTTTATTCTTTTAAAACCACTCTGGCTGCAGCCCGAGCTGTGAATTCATGGAGCAAAGCTCTTTCCCAAGGCCAATATTGCCTGTCCAGATGATCCCATAATTCCACCGAGGTCCAACGTTTCATTTGGCCTCCCCAGCAGACCTGACCTTGCAGGAATATTTTCTTGGCGTGAACCACAGAGGAAGTATTAAATGCTTTCAAAGGAGATGAGAGCAGAAGGGTTTTTTGTTTTGCTTTTTTGGAGTTTGTTTTGATTTTTAGTTTTTTTTGGTTTTTTTTTTTTTTTCACTGTCTAGTCAGTGATAAAGAGACAAAAAAACTCCAGAATTTCATAAAACCCTGTTTGTTAATGATCAGGAAATGCAAAGCCTGACATACAGAATTATGCTGCTCTTTTGAAGGAGCTTCTGGTAGCTTCTGAAAAATAAAACAGAGCCAACTAATGCCAGTAATAAGCTAAATAAGAGAGGCTAAGTAATAGGCTAAAAGAGATGTTTTCTCTCTTGAGAGTGGAAGCTAACAAGGGGATTAACGAAGAAAGAGAGACAAAGTGAGGAAAGCCTCCTGTATTTTCAGTACAAGTGAGTTTCTTACAAGTATATTAAAAAAAATGAGAGGCCAGTGACTGGCCCTAGACTTTCATCCTAAATTGGGATGTCTCAGTCAACCACACCAAAAATCTCCCCTCGCTGCAAATAATCTGTGCAGTGCTCACCAGACCTGGGAAAAGCCCAGCTAAAGGAGCTTCAAGGGGCCTGGAGAATCCCCAGAAGATGGAAAGAAAGAAACGGGATTTCTGTTGGCTTGGCTTACTGAGATTCCAAAGGATGCTCCATATCCAGGGGATTTGAGTTCAAATAACTTCAGATTAGAACCACTCAGTCTGCCCTGCAGGATGGTTTGGGTTGGACAATAGGAAGAATTTCTTCCTGGAAAAGGTGGCCCGGCACTGGAAGGGGCTGCCCAGGGAGGTTTGGAATTCCCATCCCTGGAGGAGTCCAAGGAATGCCTGGATGTGGCACTCAGTGCCCTGGGATGGTGACAAGGTGGGGATTTGGCACAGGGGGGACCAGATGGTTTTGGAGGGCTTTTCCAAACCAAAATGATTCTATAATTCCGTGATTCTTTATTTTGGGGAACCTTTGTGTAGCATCTTCAAGGTGGCTCTGGCTGGGGGAATGATCCCACTTCTCTTTGTGTGGATCAAGGTCAGTTGTTTGGTTTTCCTCCATCCTCCAAAAGCTTCCAGCTTTGAGAAAGGCACGACTGACCTCCTAGTGCCTCCCCAGCCACCCCATCCCATCTGGAAGTTGTGGCTGTGGACTGCAATCCCAGCTGTGCCAAAGTCCAGGAGCAGCCCCTCCCGGTTCATTCCCAGAGCCAGTTTACATCCCTTGCCCATGGGTAGGAGGTGTGATTAAAAGGTCTCTAAACCTGGAATTGTTCTAACCCTGCAAATGCAGATTTCCAACCTGAGGTCACCTGAAGCAGGATTTCAAAGGCAAATCCCCATTTCTCTTCAGCAAGAAAAATATCCCAACAATATTTTGCTTTGACCTTCTTGAAGTGTTTTAATAAGACTGAAACAATCCATATTAATGGAGATTAAAATGTTTCGTTTCCACACTGCTGCTCCTGATACGAGAGGAATAGAGCACAGCAATTTTACAAATGGTTTCAATAATGTCCCACCGAAGTCTGCCAAAAATCAATTTCTGAACAGAGGGCTCTTTTCCCAGGGAAGATCTCCCTGGGGCTGTAATGCCAGGATGTGTGGAGAGGGCGAGCTCTGAGGACACCCTGCAAATCCCAGTGCTCCAGCAGCTCTCTGTGCTTGGAAATTGTGGCAGAGGGAACGAGAACTTGAGTCACACCCTTGCAATTCAAGATGCTACTACAGGCGTAGCAACAACAACATTAGCAACAGGCTTTTGTCCCAGTTAATTCAAACCACGAATCCATGTCCTTGCAGGACAGGATTGCCATGCACCTGCTCACTTTTGGATATTGCAGGGGTACAAGGTGTGCAGTCCCCTCTACAGAGTCAGGAAGACCAAAAGATGTTTTGGGCTTGGAAATCCTCCAGTTATTCCTGGGAATCAGACTGGAGCCTCAGGTCAGGATCCTTTTCACTTCTACACTTCCATGGGGCTGCTGGAGAGAGTCCAGAAGAGGCACCAGGGTGATCAGAGGGACAGAGCAGCTAAAGGCTGGGAGAGGTGGGATTGTTCTGCCTGGAGAAGTTTCCCCCAGGACAAGGGGGAATGGTTTCCCGCTGCCAGAGTGGGATACTGGTAAGGAATTCCTCCTTGTGATGGTGATGGAGCCCTGGCACAGGGTGCCCAGAGAAGCTGTGGCTGCCCCTGGATCCCTGGAAGTGTCCAAGGCCAGGCTGGACAGGGCTTGGAGTAGCCTGGGACAATGAAAAGTGTCACTGCCAACCTGAGCACCCCCCAGCTTGGGAGGAGGAGGAGGAGGAGGAGGAGGAGGAGGAGGAGGAAGAAGGGTTTCAGCTCGCTGCCTGACAGGTGAGTCCTTCCCTCCTTTAAATCTTTCTTTCCTACTTTCCCTCTCCTCCTCCTCCTCCGCAAAAGTATTCCTGCCACCTCCTGGAAGAAGCTGCAACTGCTGCAGTACCTCTGCAGAAAGGGAATAAATGTTCTAGATCTGCTGGAAAGCTCTCCAGGTTTGGGAGGAGGTGGGAGCTCCTGGGTGGATTTCCAGCCTCTCCTCTGTGTCTTTTCGCTCTGCCGTTCTTTCCTCTCTCCAGGAGCGCCTGCCTTGCGCTTTTCTGTTTTTAATTTTTTTTTTTTGGGGGGGGGGGCGTGTTGTGGGTTTTTGTTGTTGTTGTTGGTTTTGGTTTTGTTTTTTTTTTTTTTTTCTTTTTAATGTTATCAGTGCTAAATGCCGATGCTTCCCCTCAGTCATTGCTTTCTTTTCAAGGAGAAGACAATAAGGGAATTCAGCTAAAGCACAGGAAATTAGGGAGAGCTATTAAGATCCACACCTTTGTGGCGCTGGCTTTGTGTTCCTGTCCAGCCAACAAGACAAATTTGGGTGTCATTATTTGTGTTACAAAGGGAATGACAAACAGTCTGAGAGAAGTTCCCATCAGGGGTTATCCAAACAGAGTAAATTACCTCTGTCCCTAAAAAGGCAGAAGTAAGAATAAAATTAAATGGTCGATTTTCTCAGGTGACAGGAAATTTTGAAGCTAAAAAGTAACAAACCGGTTTTGGCGATCAGATAAGTATCGGAATGCATTTAGACAATGCTCTCAGGCACGGGTGGGAATTTGGGATGTCCTGTGCAGGGCCAGGGGTTGGACTGGATGATCCTTGTGGGTCCTTTCCAGTTCAGGATATTCCACATAATTCATATTCTGTGATGCAATTTCAGCAGGTTAATGCCTGTCATTTGGGATAACTGCATTTAACGTCGGCGTTGTTTCAGCTGCATTTTTACCTGGGTTAATCCCCTCAGCCTTGGATGCTCACTTTATCCATGAGCATCTTTTTAGCTCACTGACCCCCATATCTGGCCAGTCAGTTTTATTTTCCAGCAAAATCCTATGGCATGTTTGCTAAATACAGCACTGCCTCATAGGAAGTGCTGAGGTCAGGGAGTTGTGCTGGATAACAACACAATTCACTGGGATTTTTATTATAATTATTATGCCAAAGCTCTGTAGAATCTCTCCCATATTTATCCCGAGTAGATCCTGTGTGGAGAGAAGGATCAACAAATCTTCCAGAAAATCGGAGGGGCATGGCCTTGCAGGGGTTCAATATTTAGTGTACAGGGACTGATTTAAACACCAAAATCAGATATGCTTACACATCTAGAGAGCTGCACAGGATATATTCCTTAAACTGGGAGTCCAGGATGTTCCTGCTCCTCTGAAGCTTCCAAAATGCCCCAAAATTTACATTGGTGGGTAACAAAAATCTCCAGTTTCTTTTGTAGTCAGAGGGCTTTTAAATATTGGGGATTTCAAGGCTGGCATTTCTCTATTAAATCCTTTGGCCAGGTAGAGCTCCCCTGTCTTTAAACAGCTCGTTTGAAGACTGTAGGATTTTTCCTACCTCAGTAATAATTTATTTGTATTTTCAGCATCCCAGTCCCTGCCAGACAGCTTGGCTTGCTCCAGGAGAGTACTGGCCCTCTAGAAAAGGAAAGAGGAATTAGCAAAACCTCAATTTCTCTGGATTTAATAATATATTATTGGTTTTAATTCAGCTGTACTTTGCTCCAGCACCAGTTTCCCCAGTATTTCCCTGTATCTCACCTCCCTGGAGATTTTATGCCCAATGTAAAACCAGGGAAGAGCCATTTATATTTTCTTTCTGGGGTTATAGGACCTGAATTGTGTCCCCTTCATATCTGGGAGAATTTAGATTTTCTGGGTAACTCTGGGGAGGCAAACAGGCTCAGCGTGGTCACAACACCTCAAATCCACTGGAATCCAAGCTGAAAGGCAAATTTCTCCAGCTTTCCCATGTGGGATCATTAGGAATTGTTTTTATATCCATTCTGGGAGGGCTTGTAGAGCAAGTGGTGGCTCAGTGCCCATTTTGGGAACACGGTGTGGCTCGGAGGGTGGGAACACGGTGTGGCTCGGAGGGTGGCAGAGGGGATGTGCTGCAGATCCAGCTCACAGGGATGTCATTCCTGGGTGTTCCTGAGCACATCCCCCGGGATGCACTGCAGCTCCAGCTCACAGGGATGTTATTCCTGGATGTTCCTGGGCATATCTCATGGGGAACACTGCAGCTCCAGCTCACAGGGATGTTATTCCTGGATGTTCCTGGACATATCCCATGGGGAACACTGCAGCTCCAGCTCACAGGGATGCCATTCCTGGATGTTCCTGGGCACATCCCCCGGGATGCACTGCAGCTCCGGCTGTCTGCAAACACCAGGGGACACTGCAATACTGAGCTGTGCCCGGGCTGGCCATGGCCCCAGCCTCTGCAGGGACAGCGCCAGTGCCCAGCACAGCCCTGCCCTGCGCTCCTCAGGCTCTGTGACATCGGATCTGCATCCCCTGCAAGCAGGGGACATGGGGGGCCAGCAGGGCAGGATGGATGGGGACATTTTCCTACCTAAGGGTGTCATCTTTCCGAGTGGTACGAGGACACAGGGGTGACAGCCAGGTGCTGCACCCCAGGACAGCCCTCACCTGCCTCCAAGTGAAGTCTCAGCCCTTGCCTGGAGCATTCCAGCTGGGAAGTGCAGCTTGGAGCTACCCAGGCGGGAGAGCACCGGGCACCAGGGTGTGGTGGGCACTTGGGCAGGGCTGCGGGTGAAGCCAGAGCTGCTGCTGGACCGTGGGGAGCAGGGGATTAGCAGGATATGGGGAGGGGGGTGGAGGGGTCAGCTGGGCTCCACCTCCCTGCTCCTGCCAAAGGCACATCACCCTTGCATCATTTCTGAAGGCAGCCATGTGTTTTATCTCCAAATGCCTTGGAGGGATTGAGCGCAGGCTAAAATGGGCAGCAAAGTTTGGCTGCTTGGAGCAGAGTTGGTGCTTTTCCTGTCAGACCTGCCTGATGGCTCCTTATCCCAGTGCCCTGATGTGGCAGCACTTGGAAGGATCTCGTTGAGACGGGTACAAAAATAACTCCAATTTCTCCTCTTTGCATGAGCTTTAAATTCCAGTCTTTATTTAAAAGAGCTGGAGAGGACTTCGGACAAGAGATGGAGGGACAGGACACAGGGAATGGCCTTAAGCTGGCAGAGGGCAGGGTTAGATGGGATATTGGGAAGAAATTCCTGTCTGTGAGGGTGCTGAGGCCCTGGCACAGGGTGCCCAGAGAAGCTGTGGCTGCCCCTGGATCCCTGTTAGTGTCCAAGGCTGGGCTGGACAGGGCTTGGAGCAACCTGGGATGGTGGCATGTGTCCCTGCCCATGGCAGGGGGTTGGACTGGGTGGGCTTTAAGGTCCCTTCCAACCCAAACCATCCTGGGAATCTGGAATTTGCCTTAGGGGAGCCCTGCTGGGATTCAGCATAGCGGGAGATGTTCCAGCTCAGGGGGTTGCTCTCATGGCAGGATGGGACCCCGCTGTCACTGCCCCCCTGAGCCAGCCCAGAGGGGACAGGACAGCACTCACCAGCAGGTTTTGTGGATATTTGGAAAACAGCACAGGAATTTGGGGAGAGGGCAATGAACCAAAGCCAGCAAGGCTCAGCTCCCTGGGAGAAAATCCTGTTTAAAGGCTCTGCTGAATCAGGGCCCAGGAGCAGCTCCATCTCCACCAGCTGATGGAATGACACTGGATCAGCTGAGCTGGTGATGCCAGGGAGGTGAAGGCATCTCCAAGGGCTTGGGAAGCCAATGGCTTGCAAGGATGCCAGGGGAGGAGCTGGCAAAGCAAAGCCTCCAGCGGGCTGGGCTCACCAAACGCCTCCTCCCACACAGTAAATTCACCCCCAATTAAAAATGTATCTGTTTGCTTTCCTGAGATTGATCACACATTTAATCAGGCGCTGCTCAGATATAGAGTAGCACTGAAAGGCAGAGATAATAAAGAAATCATTCTTTTAAAGGAGTAGCTGCATTGCAGATCAATTTCTTCAAAACCTTCATGTGCACAGAAATCCTCTGGGATGAATATTTCATAAGGGGAATAACACCGTTAAATTAATAAAACCCCTGCATGCCTAGTTATGAACTACAAAGATTGCTGAAGTTGTTCTAAAAAAAAATCCTCCTGTTCATACTTTGTACATCAATTTATGACAGAGTCATAGCTGGACCCCGAGGGAAATGGAGGAGAAAAAGGGACCCTTTTGATGTGAGGAATTTTCAGTAAGTGGGAAGAGTTGCATGGACACAACTGCCCAGCGAGGGCAGGTAGCCCTGCTGGGAAGGGGAAACAGGATTCCCCGGTGGGAGCATGGACATACTAAAATTAATTATGCTGAATATTCCTTTCTGCCTCTCTCCGGCTGTGGGTGAGTGACCTGAGGAGCTGGAGTGGCCTGAAGTGAGGGATAAGTGAGGTCCCAGGTGTCCCTCTCCAGATACTCCTGGCATCACTGGGACCACATCTTCAATATCAGTTGGTGGGGATGGGAAAGTCTTCATCCAGCTGAGGGCACTTGGGCTGTTTAGCTGGAAGAAACTGAGGGCAGAGCTCATCCTGATTCAAAGCTTCCTCCCAAGGGGCAGCTCCAATCTCTGCTCTGTGACCACAGACAGGACCCAGGGAATTGCTGAAGCTGTGTCAGTGAGGTTTAGGTTGGATATCAGGAAAAGGTTCTTCCCCCAGAGGGTGCTGGGGCACTGAACAGGCTCCCAGGGAATGGGCACAGCCCCAAGGCTGCCAGAGCTCCAGGAGCATTTGGACAATGCTCCCAGGGATGCACAGGGTGGGATTGTTGGGGTGTCCTGGGCAGGGCCAGGAGCTGGACTTTGATCCTTGTGGGTCCATCCAGCTCAGGTTGTTCCAAGATTCTGTGATTCCTTGCTGTGGGACCAGAACTGGAGTGTTCATCTAGATCAAGGGGAACTGAATCAACAAAACAAGGGATGGGTCTGTCTCCAAACTCCCCAGAAATCCCATCCTGGTTGTCACTGCTCCTTCCATTCCCATGCTAAGACCCTACCTTAGACTTCCCAGGGGAGAATAAACTTCCACTGAAAAATTACCAGCTTCTCCATCTGTCCTTTCTGTCTCTACAAAGCTCGTTCCCCTCGCACTTCTGCTCCCCAGAGAGGTCCTCGCTGGCTCCGTGGCATCTTAGCAGAGGCTTCTCCTGCAGGCTGCTCCCAAACTTGAGAGGAACTCATCAGCTTTTAGCAGGCAAAGACAGAGAAAGCTCAAAACCACCATATTGATCTTCCTTTCCCTTTGAAATTTTCCCGAAGTAGCGCCAAATAAAAATAGAACAAAAATATGTATCACCACTTCCCTACTTGTAGCTGATTTGTCTACTTGGCATTATTTTCTTCAGCGGGGAAGAGGGTGAGGTGCACAAAGGGGACAGAGGCATGGGATAAATAAGTAAGAATGTAAAATTGGGTGTTTTGAATTTTTTTTTTAATGTTAACCAGATAATGTATTCATAATCTTCCCTGCTTACGACTAAAAAATGAGTGCTCGCCTTTTGAAGCCCTCATCTGGCAGGGAGAGATAGCAGATTTCTAAGAGCATTTTTTATGCTCCTTTGATGACTGCGAGGGGAAAAAAAATATTCAGAGAGCCGAAATGACATTTTTCTATAAATTTCACACAGCTCTGCAGGCATGTAGGCATGGAGGCATTCATTAAGATTAGTTGGAATTACTTAAGCACCGTGAATTTTCTCCATCAAGTTGGTAACTGGAACACTGCGGATTAGTTATTGATCAGCTGCCATTAATACTTGGGGCTCTTTCCATGCCTGTTGTTGGGCTTTTTGTTGCTCCTTCCCCCCTCTCTTGTGCGAGGCGAAGCTGTGAAATTCGCAAATTAAACAGGCGCTCTTCAGTCTCTCCTTTGTTTTGGGGAACAAAAAAAAAAACCCGAACAGAAAATAGAACTCCTTTGTTCGTGCAAATCTTGATCTGCTCTGCCTCACTGCTTCCCCCCTCTGCTCCCTACAGCAGCCCAAATTTGGGGTGGCTTTCAGAGCTGCTGCTGCAGTCCTTCCGTAGAATCATGGAGTGGTTCGGGTGGGAAGGGACCTTGAAGACCACCCAATTCCACTCCTTTCCACGGGCAGGGACAACTTCCACTAGGACAAGTTTCTCCAAGCGCTGTCTGACCTGGCCTTGGACACTCCCAGGGATGGGGAGGGAGGGAAGTGCCTTCCCAGAAGAGTGTGGTAGGGATTTCACAATGGGATTTCAGCACACCAGTCCTACAGATGGACTTGGAGAGGCCACGAGCGGGGAATTCTGGCTGTGTACAGCTCTTTCCTCTGTGAGAGGCCCTGGAGATAGCAGGGATGCACTCCCATCATCTTTTTCCTACTCAGGGGGATGTGCCAGGCCACAGAGTTATTTCTCAGAGCTGTGCAGATCCCTGCATCCCCTGCTGACCCCACCCCACCCATATCCAGGGCCTGGGCTGGGCACCAGCAGCTCCCAGTCTCATTGCTGGTTATGGGATTTGGCTGAAAACTGAATTTGAACTGTGTGGGACCTTCAAAGATCTCAGTCTCCATCTTTCCAGGCCTTCTACTTTTCTATTGATCCTTGATTCCTGTTGGAAAGCTCCCGGTTTTTAGTGATGTTCATTCCTAGTGAGGAGCACAGTGATGGAGTTGGGTCTTTCCCAGCCAAACTTCAGCCCAGCCAAGTTGGAGACACAAAAGTATTTTGTACATTTAAGCAACAGGGTTGTCCCAGAACTCCAGTGGAATTTCCTCTCCTGCTCCAGACCCTCGGCCATGTGGGGTGTGATGCTCCCCACACCCTGCTCTGCTAAGGCACAGCCCTTTCTCGCAGGAGCCAGGTCTCCTCTCCTCCCCCAGAAAGTTTTCCTGAGCCTCTTTGGGAAGCTGCTATTACTGGGCACCTGGACACCAAACCCTGACCTCCACAGGACCATTCAGAGCCTGTTGGACCTGCACAGCTGAGGGTGAGGTGCTGCCACTGGGGCAAGAAGGAAGAGGCAGCACCAAATTGAAACGCTCACTGCTGGATAAATACCAAAGGAATTGTGCTTGGCTGGACCTATTCTCCAACCAGCACCCCTGAGCAAAGCTCCAGCCCCACAACAACTGTGCATGGAGCTGGTTCTGGCTGCTCTGTGTCCAAACCACCAGCTCCTGTCACCTTCACCTGTTCCTTCTTCTGTTTGCCAAAAATCCCCTGCCCCAAGTCTGAAGGGCCCCGTGGAGGATTAGCCACATTTCTTATCTGAGCAGCTGTTCCCCAGCAGGTTCTGAAATAAATGACCAAGGATGACTTTGCAAATGAGCATCCAGAGGAGCTCCAGGCAGCTGCTGCTGCAGGAGGAAAACAAGGCTTCACTTCCCTGCACTCAGCTCCTAAAATGCTTTCTGTTCTTCCACGAGGATCAGCCACAAGCAGGACTGCAGTGGGACTTCCAGGGTGTCCTGGCTCCAGCTGCCCCAGGGCTCAGGGAAGCTCTGGGATGTAGTGGGACACACTCTGAATTATCCAAACATGGAATAAACCAGCTCAATTCACGCATTCTTATTTCAAAGCTGAAGTTCAAAGAATTGGGGAATGACAAATAGGAGAGCCCCACCTCAGTGACAGGAGGAGTGGGAGTTTCCTCCCCAAGGGACATGCAGCTCCAAGGTGATGGCTCCATTCTCATCAGGATAATTTGCCTCCCCCTTATTGGGAATCAAGAGTGTCACCTTTCCCACACCTAGGCCTTTTGGGGTGGGGAGGAAAATGTGCCAGTTCAAGCACCATGTCTGCACCTGGAAGAGCCACATTTGGGCCCAGAATTTTTACTCTTTGACCTTCCCAAGCACCAGCTTCCAGCTGTTACAATGGAATTTATGGAGCATCCCTGGTATGTTTCTCTGTTAAGGTCCCTGAAAGTGAAATCTCTCATTCCTCTGTCCCTTGCTGCTGTGTAGCCCTCAGAGAAGCTCCAGGGCTCCCTCAGGAACTTCTCTTTAGCTGTTCCTGTGGTGCCTAAATTCCCTTCCCCGAGGTGCAGTAGGAGCAGAGGCTTTATCAGGACACTGTCAGCTTTTCAACAGGATCCTGGAGCTGACAGAGAGCCTCAGCAATGTCAGAGGCCTTGATTCATTGTGCCTTTTCAGCTCTAATGAACCCATGGTCAGACTGAAAGAGGAGAAATTTAGGTGGGATATTGGGAAGAAATTCCTCCCTGCAAGGGTGCTGATGCCCTGCCCACAGAGAAGCTGTGGCTGTCCCTGAATTCCTGGAAGTGTTCCAGGCAAGGCTGGACACGGCTTGGGGCAAGCTGGGACAGTGGAAGGTGTCCCTGCCCATGGCAGGAGGTGGAATGAGAAGATCTTTAAGTTCCCTTCCAACCCAAAGCTTTCCATGATTCCATGGTCTTAATTGTGAACTGGCTGCAATCCTGAGGGTGCTGGAATTGGACTCCAGAGGCTTCCACCAGGAAGGAAACGTGTCTGACTTGGCAGCTGTCCCTTGGTTTGGCTGTCTGGCAGCACAGCAGTTCCTGAGGCTGGGAGGAAAGCTCTCAGTTATTATTCCTCAGGGATGTATAATGTCCCGTGGAATGTCCTGCATGGAATGTCTGCTCCTTTCCTTCACAATCACTGTTTGATGGGATATTTGTCCCAAGGGGTGCCTGGACATGGCTGGACTTACTTTATGCCCTGCTCTGGTTCTGATTCTCCAGGGACATTCCACCTGATGTATATCCATCCCCAAGTCCCCCTGGGACCTGCACGAAAGCCAGGAAATGTAATTTATTTTCTGCTGGGTTGTCACATTCCCCGCTTCCTATCAGCTGTCTTTCCCAGGGAATCCCAAAGCCCTCTCTGGTTGTGCTGAGCTGCAGCAGGAGCCCAGGGCACGGGTGTTGCTCTGATCCGAGGTGATTCAGACCCAAAGCAACCTGGATTTGCATTCCTGGCTGGGTCAGCTGTTAAACTAAGAAATGTTATTTCTGAGATGCTGAGCAATAAAAAACATGGAAATGAAACAGCGAGGTAATTCCTAAGGGAACCATGTCACAGGGAGAAAATCCTGGAGCATTACTTTTTGCACATTCCAAATCCATCTCTCTCTCTCCCCCCTCTCTTTCCTTCCTTTTTATTTTTTTTGGCAAGAAAACAGCTCATCAAGTGAAATCGAAGTCTAAAAATCTCTCTAAAATCCTTTATGCTGGGGAAAAGAATATTTCAATGAAAAACAAGTCTGCCAGAATTACATTCAATACTCCTAACAAAGTCAAAGGAGATATCACTGGGAAACAGTGTCCCTTGATGGAACATCATTAGAAGAGCTGGGAAAGAAGGGAATTCTCATGGGGAGGGTGAGGCAGAGGAGGACTGGAAACGTCCTGCTCTGTAAAGAGAAAAGAGAAAGATCAAAGGTTTTCCAAAGCCTCCCTGTGTGTGGAATACTGAAGGTGGCTGAGGGCGGTGGTTCACTTGTGGAAGGAGGGGATAGGGGTGGGTTTCCCATCCCACCCATGAACTATGGAGCTGTGAAACAGGACACACGCACATTTTTCCAGGTCCACAGGGAACCAAGCCACCAACCCACTCCCCACTCCAAGTGTCTGGCTCCTGAAGCTTTGGTCAGGACTAAGGAAAAATCTCCATGATGCTGCACCCTGAGTGTCTGAAGCCACTTCCCACATTTCTGCTCAGAGCAGGAAGCAAAGGGAAGAGGATTGAGCCTGGCAAAAGTTCTGAACCTGCTTAGAGGAGTCTCCACATGAGCTGTCCTGGTCACCCTCAGCATCTCCAGATACTCCCCGAATCAACAATGAGCAATTCAGGCTCACAGCCAAAACTCATCTCAGGTTTAAATGAAGGGTTTGTTGTTCTGGAGAACCAGGGAAATTGTCAGCACCATAGACACCTTCATTAAAATCCAAACCCTGAATTATTCAGCTTGAAACAGTGAGAGCTACAGCACAGGTGGAAGGGGTTTCTCCTCCCTTCTGCCCTTGGCAGACCCTGGGAGTTCCCTGTTTTTGAGCACTTTGTGTCCCTGGCACAACTGTGCAAGAGAAGACATAGAAGAACACAAATAAAAAGCATGGGGAGTGTTTTCCCAGCCTGCGTGGCTTCCCCAGTATTCCTCAGGAAAAGTGACTTCTGGAGCAGCGGGAACAATTTTTCACACTTGGAAAGTCAAGCTTTGTGAGAGCTCCCAGTTTTTAGTGGAAATGAATCGCCACGTGGTTCTGACCATCGGCACGAGTACTCCCACCCATGGAGAGTTTTTCAGGTGTTCTTTTTTTTGCCACATGAAGTTTCTCTCCAAGGATGGAATAGTTGAACAACAGTTTGACAAAAACCAACGTTGCACAAACAGCCACCACATAGAACGACAGGCTCATGGAATTGTTTGGAAAAGCCCTCTAAACTCACTGAGCCCAACCATTTCCTCAGCCAAGGCCACCACTGACCCATGTCCCCAAGTGCCCCATCCACAGGGCTTTGAAATCTCTCCAGGGATGGGGACTCCACCAGAGCCCTGAGCAGCTGTGCCAAGCATGGACAGCTCTTTCCATGGAGAAATTCCTCCGTTGTCCCACCTGAACCTCCCCTGGCACATCTTGAGGCCGTTCCCTCCCCTCCTGTCCCTGTTCCCTGTGAGCAGAGCCCGACCCCCCCGGCTGTCCCCTCCTGTCAGGGAGCTGTGCAGAGCCACAAGGTTCTCCCTGAGCCTCCTTTTCTCCAGGCTGAGCCCCTTCCCAGCTCCCTCAGCTGCTCCTGGTGCTCCAGCCCCTTCCCCAGCTCTGTTCCCTTCCCTGGACACAGCTCAGTCCTTCTTGTTGTTCAGGGCCTAGAACTGACCCCAGGATTTGAGGTGTAGCCTCAAAATAAGTCCAGACTTGCCAGATATCTAAGTTTCTGTATTCATTAACTTTCTGAAATAATTAGTATTAAATGTTCTTTTATTTTTTGTTTTTTGGCTGAAAGGGGACTGCAGATATTTTTCAGAGTTTAATAGTCATTACTTCCAATTCCTCTTTCCTCCTAGGGCCATATGCTCAGTTTGAAGCTGTGGGAATATCTTCACTAGTGCCAATGAAATATTTAGGACTGTCTAAGTAGATTCAGCATAATTTTTCCCTAAAATATGCCCCCAAACAGAAGAACAGATGGGTTTTGGTGCCGGTTGGGGCAGACCCCTGTCTCCACCAGCCTTTACTTCCTTGGGACATGCCCAAAACACAGCAGCAGCTCTTCCTCACAGGAGTTTTTCACTTCTGATTCCAAGTCTGGGGACCCTGAGCTCCCTTTCCGAGCGAGTTTTTGCCCAGCAGCCCTAGGACACGTTGTTTTCCCAAAGTACCCATGGAAAACATGGACTGTTTCCATGAGTACTGCCGGGCCCAGAGGAGTCTGCCTGATTTAGCCAGATATCCAGGCAGGGATAAACTGGGATATTCTCAGGAGCCACTGGCAGAGCATCTTCATCTCTACCTGATATTCTCCACAGCTCTTCCAGAAACAGAATTATCTTTGAGTTATAGAGCATGTGGCCACTTTCACTTCTCATGGAAAGTTCCCTGCCCACGGCAGGGGTTGGGAGCTGGATGATCTCCAGGGTCCAACCCAACCCAAACCATTCTGTGATTCCAGTGGGGCATGGCCCAGAAGACACCGAAATTACTCACTGAAGGAAGAGTCCAAAGGCTGCCACATGGACATGAACTGGCAAAGCAGTAGTGGGGCCACATTTCTTCAGGAACTGGATGCAAAAAAACCCTCACTGAGCTAAGGCTGTGGATTACAGCCCCTGCTGGGGATCCCTAAATCCCTGTCACAAGGTGTGCTCATCACCCATGTAAACATCCCATTCAGTATCTGCAGCCTGCCAAGATTTCAGCTTCAGCAAAATCTCCTGGCACAGATTTCCAGCAACTAATTATGTGGGGAGGAAAAAAAAAAAAAAAAAAAAAAAAGGAAAGTCTTCCCTTTCATTAATTTTCCATGTTCTTCCCTTGTTCTCAGCTGACGAGAACAGAAGTTCCCAATCTGCTCACTTTATTTCACAGGATATTTTACATCCCAGCCTGGCCACGTATGGCATCACCATCCTGCAGAGCCTGTTTCACACTGGCAGGGGAAAAGCTGCAGCGGGCTGGGAGCTGAAAATGATCTGGGAATATCATATAAATGTGGAAGCAAAGCAAATAACACCGGGCAGCACTGCTGATGGGCTTTGCCCCCCTCTGAATTCATGAATCCAGTGCCTCTGTTCCTCACTAAGCTGCCACAGAAAGCTGCTCTGCTTTCCAGGGAATTTGCTGGAAAACCAAAGACCACCTAGCTGGGAAGGACTATGGGCCTCTTGTCTGCCTTATTGTCCTCTCTGCCTGCAGGTGACCTCTGCAGAGGGGACTTCTCCTCAGGCTGCTTCTCTGCCCTCCACCTCCCTGGCTAGATCTGCCAAGTGTGTTTTACACATGCACTGGTGCAATTCCTGCCTCCATTTGTATTCCATCTGTCTCCAACAAATTCTGAGAGCCTTGCCTGGGCTGCCTCATTTGTATGCACTTAATCTGGCTTTATCCTGTTTTATGGAGCGTCTTCTTTAAATTGATTCAGGCAAAAGCATAGCAGGGGCTTTGCATAGATTTCGCATGCATGACATTTCTGCACAGTTGGGCCCATTATGCACCATCCTGAGCACATTCTGCCCGTAAAAACTCCATATTAAACCAGGGGAAAATGCAGCAAAATAAAGAGAGCCATGGGAGGAGTGGGGCGAGCAGAGCTGACCACTCCCTGCTTCTCCAGTGCAGTTATGGGAAGCAACTCCCAGCGTTCATCCCCTGAGTGTTCAGGGGCATCAACTTTATGCCCTTCTCTATCCAGAGATGTGGTTTACTCTGGTGTGCTTTGTGGAGCTGGCTCACACCCTGCCTGAATCCCAGATTCTCCTCATCTCCTCTGTGACTCCTGCAAGGGGCATGTCGGAGCTGGGCACAAGATCCAGGGAACTGGAGTGGGATGGCAACATGGTCAAAACATTCACACCTCATTCCATGGCACTGGGAGCACAAATTCCCCCCGCTGGTAATAAATCACATCACCAGAGGAAAAATAATATTGTAAGAGTTGGAGCAGGGAGTGACAGGACAAAGAAAACTCAAAATGACAGAGAGCAGGTTTGGGTGGATATTGGGAAGGAATCCCTACCTGTGAGGAAGGTGAGACCCTGTCACAGGCTGCCCACAGAAGCTGTGGCTGCCCCTGGATCCCTGGAAGTGTCCAAGGCCAGGTTGGACGGGGCTTGGAACAACCTGAGACTGTGGAAGGCAATGAGATGGGCTTTAAGGTCCCTTCCAACCCAAACCATTCTGTGATTCCACAATTCCATGAATTTAGTCTCTATCATTACAATCCAGCCCACCAAACTTGTGGAATTCCCATTTTCACCCTTCCCAGCGCACGCATGTGCTGCCCTTAGCCCTGAACTCCGAGCAGCTCCAGGTGAGCCCAGATGGATGCCAGGGGATCAGTATGGCCAGGCCACAGCCAAGGGTGTAACTCATGTAACTCACTGTTTCATTAGGGACAATTAATCCTTCTTTAAGGGCCTGCTAATGATTTGACAATATTATTGTTATGTTAAGGTTGGGGGAATTAGAGAAAGAGCACTTGTGTGAATATGTCAACACATTAAAAACGCAGCTCCATTTAGGCAGACACTCAGGTTAATGTGTTACATATTAAAAAGTCCAATTTCCTTTGCTGGCTGCAAATAACAACGGAGATTATTGACACTGAATGATTTGCAATGTTCTCGCTTGCTTTTCGCCTCTTGTGTTTGTGTGCTCTGCGTGATTTATAATGATTGGAACTCTGGCTCTATAAATTTTCCCTGTTAAGAAAATGTGGAGCTGGGTTTATAAGATACAAGAAGAAAGGGGAAAACAAAGCGTGCTGCCATGCACGGATATGGGAATGAGAACAGGATCTGTTCTTTTATAAACACCAATAAAACCATTCCCTTAATTAAATCAGCATCTTGTTCCTTTAGTAGGAGCCCAGTGGATCTACCGCAGGGGTTTCTGCACCTCTGGCTCTGCCTGGGGTGTCCCTAAGGAAGGTCCCAGAGGCCCCAGTGGGACACATCCTGGTGTGATGAATGAGCACAAAAGGACGTGTGCTGGGATCCTCAATAACCAGCCCTGCTGGGACACACAGCACCTTCACAAACCCCATAAATCCCCACCCTCTCTGCTCAGGAGGAGCAAAAAGCCCTGTCATTACTGTTCTTCCCTCTGCCAGACCACGGAAGGCAAATCCAACACTTTCACCAAGTGCAAATGGGAGAAAGGGAAAACCAGAGGATCTGGAGACCAAGCTGGGCACAGGTGGAAGGTTTTGCAAGCAGCTGATGACAGAGCAAGGTTTGTGTTGGTCAAAAGCATGCAAAAATCTTAAAATTGCCCTCCCAAATCCCCAGCCAGAGGAAAACCTGCCCTAGTTTTTCCCAGGATGCTGCAAGCACTGCCATGGATAACTAGGGACTGTTGGCCAGCCCTGATATCCCAATGCTGTGGCTTTGCCACTTGCTTCAGGCTGAAGCAGGGTGTCACAGGAGACTTCTCAGAGTCACCCTGAGGCATGAGCCTGTAAAGGTGTCAATAAGAGGTGAAAAATCTCGAAAAGCCATGGTTCTGAAAGGTATTTCTTCAGAATATGGAGGGCACGAGGGAGGGAGAGCTCCTCTTGCTGCCATCATGGCTTCCTGTGATAACATCACCATCTCGGGTGCACATTCTGGGTCTGAAAAGACAGATATTCGGATTTGAAGCTACTGCTCTTGCTGCTTGCATCAGGTAGATGTGGCAGTTTCATGGTTCAGTGTAGGGAATCCACCTGTTCCTGAGAGCAAAGCTGGGGAGCACTTTAGGTTCTGCCCTCATTAAATCAGTGCTGGGTAATTATTGAATCTCTCTAAGGACTCTCAAATATTGGAGGCTGGAGAGGCACTGTGGACATTTCTGGCTTCCAAACTGGGTAGCAGAGAGTGGTGACCTTCCCTGTGACACTGCTGCATTTCACCCCGTGTCCTTGCAGGACGGTCCTCCAGGAGATGTGGAGCAACTCCTGAATTTGGATGGTGTTTGAAGTGTGCTGATGAGAAAAAGGAGATATTTATGTGCCTGGCTGAGCTGTGACTCAGAGCCCCAAGAGCTGGGTGCACACTCCTGAGATGAATTGAATGCACAGTTCAAAATTGACTTTATAGACTCCTCATCAATAAATCCTCAAAGGGTCTGGTATCAGAATCCAAAGCAGCTCTGGAAATCATTAGATCTGCAGTCAGTAATTGATAACACGCATTTCAAACGTGAAAATGAATTAGCCTTTGGCGTAGGGGGGGTTCAGACTGTATCCAATTTTATTAGGCAAGAAATTCAAATGATCAACGAGTGGCCTTTATTGTTCTGCTCTGGAAATGGAACTCTTTGTTATCTCTTTGCCTTTTTTCCCTTGGCTACGAAGTTTCCAGAGCTCAGAAGAAATCTTGTGGTTTAGGAAGATGCCAACATCTGATTTCCCACCTCTCCAGAGCTCAGGATTTGGGATGAGTTTTGCTCTTGGGTACACACAGGGTGCTTCGTACCCATCATAAATAGTTCAGTTTCTCCTTGCCACAAAATGCCAAAAACTCCTTCCCAAGAAACTGCAAGAGTCCTGATCAGTGAGATGTGAGTGAAATCCCTCTGCCAGCCACATATACATCTTCTCTCACCAAATAAATGCTTACAGGCCATCTCCCTGCTCAGAAACTTCCAAACACTGCTCTCACTAACTTCGAAACACACGGAAAAAGCAAATTTTCAACCTCCTGTTGGAGCAGGGAGTGTGGCAGGAGCAGCTCCTCCACCCTGAGATGAGCTGCAGGATCCAGACTTGTTCTTCTCCCCCTCCATCCCACTCCCAGCAGGAGTCTGGCCATGCTTGAGCACATTTTAGTGAGCAGAGAATGTGGAACAGTTGGTGGTGGCACTGCTCACGCCAGTGGAAATATTTCATCTTGGGTTTCCACAGTGAAATAAAAGGAAAGACGCCCCCTCCTAGCATTGTTTTGGTTTATTTTAGCTGCACAACGAGGCTGGTTTGAAGGCAGGAAACCAAGTTGCCAATCTCAGTGTGTCACAAGGCAAAGTTTGCACAGTTTGGTCATGGTTTTCCTCTTCAGAGGAACAAGGTCAGGAAAACTACAAAATAGAAGGCTATCCAGTCAAAAGAATAAAGTAATAATTTTGGACCAATATTTAGAGGAATCGTTCACTGGTTCTGCTCCAGTTCCACCCACCAGCATGGAGATATTTTTTGCCTGTAAGACACAGCAATCCTTCAGATGTGTCCCTTTCCCAGAACGTGCTGCACTTCCCACCCCGTTCTCCTCCCTGGACCCACGGACCCAAACCTTTGCCTGCACTAAAATTATATTCCCATAGTGTGGCACGTTCTCCCTGTAATGTTTTCTTCTGTGGATTAGCCACCCTCACTTCCCTCATTTTTTCCTTCCTTAGTGTATTTTTTACCTTTCTGCCCCCCTTGGTTTCCTCCACCTACCTCCTTGGGAAATCTGGGGACCCCTGCCCAACCCAATTATTCTACAGGTTTGGCCTCCCTGTTTTACATCTCTGGAAGAATCCAGACTCTCTTCAGAGCCATGGGAAGTTGGTGATCAAGGGTTGTGCCTGATGGGTGACATTCCCCAGAGTTTTCCAGTTGCCACTGGCAGAAAGGAGCTCTTCCCTCTGTAAGATTTTGCCCTTATCCTGGCTAAATTCTGTTCTGTTTTTATTTTCAGACCTTTTCATTACATTATCAGCATTCCGCTGTGTTCAAAACCCATCCTCTTGTTCCTCTACAGTCTCACAGCAGAACAAACCACACAGTTTGGGAAGTCTCCACCCCACCCCCCAGAAGTGTTCTGCAGGAGCAGACCTGAGACCAGCTACTGCAAAACTTCATTTTTAAGTGTCTTGAGACGTTTTTTGGAGGTAAGAAAATGTTTCCTCTTCTTGGATATCTGACTGGCAGACAGATCTGATGGGACACATCAGTCTCACATCTGCTCTCCTCAAGGTGGTCACTCAGATTTTAGGGCTGCTGGAGGGAGAGACAGGCCCCCAGCTTGGTGACTCATAGAATCCTGGTGTAGATGACCTCCAAAAGTGTGAAAAACTGAGCACTGGGAGAACTTTTAATTTGCCCCAGGCTGGCGGCAGTCTGGAGGAAGAGACGGATGCTGTCCTGGCAGCTCCAAGCAACCCATTTCCTTCCTCATCCCTCTTTAATCAGATAAAAAACCTGTGCAGACTCCACAAGCATAAATCTGAAATTCGTCAAATTTATAGGAGCAATAAAGCAAAAAGCAAAAGAAAAACCCCACAGCTCCTCTTTTGTTTGCTCTGGGCAGTGTCCCAAACTCACCCCAAAGTGCAGGAGTGATCTTAGCTGGGCCATTAGAAGAATTGAATCCAGACCTCTCCAAAATATCTGAATATCGCAGAGAAACCCAGATGGTTCAAGAGAACTCAAGTCAGGCACTCCAAAGTGAGGAAGTCTGGGATTTAAGGTGCTGGAAAATGCTCTTGGAACAGGGATGGCAGGACCCAGTCAGAGACATGGCCTGGGTGCTTTTCTAGCACCGTGTTCTTCCAGGGAAATGAGGTTCTAATGGATTTCTTTAATGTGTCTGAGGCACGAGGGTGTTTTCCCCCTTCCCTTGCTCTGAGCTCCAGAGGGAAAGGCCTCCCCATTGGATCATGCCAGGACCCAGCTGTGTTGCTGCTCAGTAAAGCAAACTCCTCCTGGCTGAGCTTCAGGAGGGTGGGAGGTTGTTAGAAATTCTACTTGAAGAAGGTCCAGAAACATCAAAAGTCCTCAGTGGTTGCTCTGGCCCCCTGGGGTCATCCCGGTGTGCCAAAATCAATAGTGCCCTTCCATATTGATCCTGAAATTTGAGATTAAAGCCATTTTCTGCTGCCAGCTGCCTGCTGGAAAAACGAAGGAGGAATGAAAAGTTCTCACCAGAAGAAACAAAAGCAAAGCAAGAAGGAAAGGGATTGAGTTGTGTTCCTTTGTAAGGAATAATCAGCTTTAAGCAAGATGAGGTTTAGGTCTCAGCACACTGAGCACAACCAGGGCTGGTTCATTATCACCCAGCCAATGAGTTTGCAACAAAGGATTAACAACATCTTAAACAGATGCTTCCAATGAACTTCCCAAAATATATCGGGTGGTTTTTTTTATTTTTTTTTTTCCTCTAGCAGGGATTAGAAGGCTGGAGAATAATTAGTTCTGAAATATTTTGGCTGGATTACTGCACGCTGCTGTCGGAAGGGATGTAACTCTCTCTCACCAGTCTGCCTAATTCGTTCCATTTTGTATCTCAAATTCATTTATATTGTCTGTGGATTTGCTGAAGGTATAAATAGAACCAAATCCCAGTTTTCACTTGGAATTTTTCAGTGCACTTTTTTTTTGCTTGAGAACCATCTCAAAAAGCAAGTTTTCTTTTCTTTTTTTTTTTTTTTTGTAACATTGTAGAGACAGAGTTATACCTCAGATCTGTCCCCTGGTCTTGCATATGCAAGATCTTGGACAAATCAGGAGATCCATGGTGCTTTTGTTGATGAAACCCTCAGGAAACGAGACAATTTGAGACATGATGACTGATTTGGCATGAAGGTATCCTTGGATCCACTTTCTGGAATGGCTGAGCACCCCAACAGGATGATCAGGAAGTCCAGCATGAGGTGGCTCAGGGACAGACACCGCTTCCACAATTTGGGCACTCTTCTTTCCTTGGGGTGTGCAGTTCAGTGTAGGTCTGACCTGGGTGAGAGGCCATTCACTTCCAGGAGTGGTGGTTCAGCACATCGATATCTCATTTCTTCATGGGAACTGCCTGGGAATGCAGTCCCTTGTCCAGGGTGGACTTGCAGGAATTAGTCAGGAAGCATTGCAAAGTTTCAAGGCTCTGAAAACCGCTTTGCTGCTCCCAGGAAAATTAAATACCAGGGAAAACCCAGCCCTAAGTTATCAAATAAGTGGTTCCAAATGAATTATTGGCTCTTTCCTGTTGGATACTGGGTGTCAGCCAGGCCTGGAAGTGGACAGGGCTTGGGAAGATGGTAAATCCCATTTACAGTCACAGAGATGTTGTCTGGATGGAGAGGAGGGGGAATTCTCCTGCTGATTCCTCCAGTGACGTTCCCACCTTGCCTGGATCGAGGTGTCCATGTGGAGCACACACTGCAATGGCATTGCTTCCCATTGCCCACTGAAATTCCAGTTTCTCCTCCAGTCTAGAACAGCAAAAATCCCCTGGGCTGGCTGAAGACCTTTTTGGGAATGAGAGAGCCCCAGACTTATCCTTCAGGAGCAGGATAAGAGGACTAATATCACACTGCCATTTCCATCTGATCCACAATTCCTCTCCAAACTGAATGTCTTTAGTCCGCAGAGTGTTTTTTTTTTCCAAGGACAAAATTTTCCTTTGCCAGATGCCAGTAAAATGAGCTCTCCCCATACCCAATTCTCCCTGATCCCACCAGCCCCTGCATTTCACTTCACTCCAGCATCAGTTGTTCCTCTTGCTTCCAGAGAGAGTGTGAAGTATTTACAACAATCCCACCTTTATTTTCCAGGTCACCCTATCACTGGGATTTAGCAACCTCCAGGGAAGATGAAAGCAAAGGATCTTTATCACGGAGCCCAGAAGAATTTACAGTGCAAATAAACCAATTTGGAGGAGCAGGAGACGGGGCTTTGGAGGTCTGAGCTGTAACTTGTCTGCATTCTTCTGCCTCAGAATAAAATGGGATATTTATAGGAAGGAAAAATGTGTCCATTCAGGCTGACATTTGGAGGCAACCTTCTTGTTTCTACATATTCATGAAGCAAGGAGAGTGTGTGAGCATCTCTGCAGCCAGAACACTCATTCCCAGCATTTTCCACACCATTCTGCTTTGCATTGATTTCATTCTTTCTGGGTTTGGGGAGCTCCTCCTCATTACATGGGTTTGAGATGCAGGGATGTGTGATAGTGGTGATCTCTGGAGGGGGGAGCCCAGCCTGGGCTGTGCATCCTGGAGTTCTGGCTGGCAGCTCTGGCTGTGCCCTCCACATCTGGCACTGAGCACTGCCACGGGCTGTGCCCTGCACATCTGGCACTGAGCACCATGATGTGACCTCCACATCTGGCATCAAGTCTCCCCATGCCCTGTGCTCTCCACAGCTGGCACCAAACACTGCCACACACCCTTTCACATCTGGCTCTGAGCCCCAAAGTCAGTTTTGAACTGTGCCCTCAGAGTGACACCACAGGTTGTTTTTAACAACCTGCCCAGGAGCTGTCTGAACATGCACATCAAATCTGTAATGTACCCTCCCTTCCCTCCCAGGCCCGGCTGACAAATCAGAGGGGTTTGCGGGTGATAAACACACTGGGAAATTTGGGATTAAAGGAAATGGCAAGAGAAGGGAGGTGTAGGGCAGGAGTCCCTTCCTCTTTTGCCTTTTCCCTTTTCCTGGATTGCCCTTGCTCATCTCCACAGGTTGTTTTTTTCTGCTGTGCTTGGAAAGGGCTGTGGTTTCAGTTTTCCTGCCTGTCCCCTCTGTCCTGGGCAGGGTTTGTGCTCCTCTTCGTCATCCCTGATGCAGAACAGTCTCTGCCTTTCACTGCTTCAATTTTTACCCCCTTCTTCTACCCAGCATCCAACTCATGAGGAAATCCAACCACCCAGAGCCTTCAAAAACCCTCACAAGCACAAAATCTCTGCCCACCCATTGCCATTACCCGCAGGGTTTTATTCTATATTTTTCTCCGGCTCTGAGGCTGGTTTATATGTGCATATATTTGACCTCAGAGGGATTATTACAGCCACAAGAGTAAATAATGCAGTGCTGAATTATAAAAGTGAATACCTGAAGATGAAACCTGCCCTATCCCACTCACTGCTTCCTAATGGGAATGCTTGTGATTTATGACCTTCTGATAAAGGCATCCTGATGGAGAAAAGATGCATTTAGAGGCAGGCAGGAAAGGTGTCACCTAGTTTATGGGCTTTGAACTTTTATTTTGGGACCAGAAACACAGATCTAAAAGGCTATTTATCAGAGCCAGGGTAACATGAAGGTATTTGCTGATATTTTTAACATATTACTTTCAAATACTGCTGGAAAAGTTGAGTTTTCCAGCAAGAAATTTCTGTCCAGGTTGAAAATATGTTTTCTCTCCAAATACTGATATTTGTTCCCATTTATTTTGCCCCTGACAGTGAGGATTGCTGCAAAATGCAGGTTTTTTTGCTCTTAATGTATAAGACAATGTATCAATACTTTGGGAAGATGAAGATGTTGGAGCCTTTAGGCCTAGAAGTCATAAATGGAGAGTGTCTAGGGTGAGATAATTACAAAAGAGTTGCAATTATTGTTGAAAATCTGGGCTAATTTGCATGCAAGGCTGCCAGGTTCTGTTTCGAGAAGGTGAACGAGCTGGATTGACAAATTTGTTAAATCTGCTGGAGAAGCACAGTTTAAAATAATAACAATAATTAGCAGTAATATAATTGATCTATTTTGCTCTGTGCATGACAGGAATTCACTTCCAATTGAACCAGCAAATTAAAGCAACATTTAGCATACTAAACAATATTGCTGCTGAAAACCTCTATTTATATCTGCCAATAATTGTTATCTAACTCAGAGGGATGCAGCCGCTCTGCAGTCACCTTGTGATGCAGCAAACATGGGAATCGCTGGAGAACTGCTGGAATTTTCCAATAAAAGGGACCAAATCTAGAGCATCAAGTCAGGGCACTGCTCCTTGTGCTATCAATGAGCTGGTTTTTTTGTGTTAGGAGGGTAAATAAAATTCAGTTTGGTGGCCCAAGCTGTGTTCTCATGGATATGTTCTGGTTTGAAATTGAATACATTAAATCTTCAAGCGTGGAGAGAGGATGGACTGAAAAACCCACCCCAACAGTCAGTCTGTGGTGCCCCTCATGCCATCAACGAACTGGGATTTTGTGTCCTGGAAGTTCAGTGGATTTCAGTTTCATGTCCAGATGGATATCTTAGTGTTTCAAATCAAATAAATTAAATCTGCAAGTGTGGGGAGAGGATTGATGGAAAAAAAACTACCACAGCAGTCACACTGGGGGGGAAACTTTGGAAATGAAACTAGTGGAAATTGTAGCATGATCCTGGGAAAACAAAGGGGGCAAATCCTTTTTTATTCCTTCTGGAGATTTTTGGATGGAATCTGGAGGCTTTTCCATCTGACTGTATGAGGATGAATTTTTGCTGAAACCCCAGAGAAATCAAAGCTGGTTTTTGGACATTGTCAGGTCCAAGCCAGAATAGACAAAGCTCAAAGGAAAGCTCAGCAAAGCCTTGCCCAGGGCCAGTCTTGTGCTATCCCATGAGAGTCCTTCCACCCCAATCTCCAGTTTGGAGATTGACTCCAAACAAGTCTGGCTGGCTACCCAGTCCCTGGCTCTCCCAGTCTCTGGAAGCTGCTCCAGAGGGCAGGTGAAGGAGGTTGGCACATGGGCTGGTTGGAGAAGACAGAGCCTTTCCTTCATTCCTGCCTGAAGAAGAGGCTTTGAAGGGATTCCATTATCCCCCCATGGCCTGGAGGTCAGTGTGTCCAGCTGGAGCAAACCTGAGCTGTCAGCCCCAGTGTCCTGAGGAGAAGCTGCCCACAGGCCCCTGGTGATCCCCTGGTGACCCTTCACAAACTAGGTCATTAATTGTCTTAATATTAATTTCATTTTGTAATCAATCCTCTCCACAGCACTTGGCAGTTTTGTCCCTCCCCACTCCCTCCCTGGGCTCTGCCTCCCCTTGTCCCCATGATCAGGACAGGAGGTCAAGGTATACAGCACAAACTCTATCTGAGGGCTCAATGGTGAAGTAGGAACAGGTTGGATTTTTTAATTTTTTTTTTTCTAGCATCTGACCAGGAAAATATACCATCCTCAGTGTTCACCAAGGGCAGCTCCTCTCTGATATCCTGGGTTATGTGTTCCCATGTGCTCCCCCTTTCCAGGGGAAGAAACATCTCCTTCCTACCGCAGCAGTTCCAGGGAAGTTGTCAGGTGTGCTGTGGAGGAAGGCAGAGTGCTTCAGGGGAGAGGAGCAGCTCTGAGGTCGAGGTGGGGATGCACAGCCTGGGTGGGGACAGGAGATGGATCCTGCAGAGCTTGAAGCCACCAGGTGGAATTCACTGGGACACATCATTCACATCCTTAGGTATGGAGCTGCTGGAGAGAGTCCAGAGGAGGCACCAGGATGAGCAGAGGATGGAGCAGCTCTGCTGGGAGGAAAGGCTGGGAGAGCTGGGATTGTTCAGCCTGGAGAAGAGAAGCTTTAGGGTGACCTCACTGTGGCCTTCCAGTGCCTGAAGGAGCTGAAAGGAAACACGGAGAGAGACAGTTTCAAGGAGTTTGGCATGCCTGAACAAGGGGAATGGCTTCTCACTGCCACAGGGCAGGGACGGATGGGATACTGGGAAGGAATTGTTCCCTGTGAGGGAGGTGAGGCCCTGCCACTGGTTGCCCACAGAAGCTGTGGCTGCCCCTGGAACTGTTCCAGGCCAGGTTTGGACAGGGCTTGGAGAATCCTGACATAGTGGAAGGTGTCCCTGCCCATGGCAAGAGGCAGCATTGGATGGTACTTGAGGAGCTTCTCTCCTTTGGTACTTCCTGGAGTTGAGTCAATAAAGTTAATGGAGCTCAGAGAGGGAGTCATCCAACCAAAGGAGAGTTTTAATTCCTTTTCCCATTTTAAGAAATGATGAAAACTGTCATAGACTCTGCTCTCAGCAGGGGCTGTCTGAGTCCTGGTGGAAGATTTCCCTGGAGAGCTCACTTCCAGTCCAAGGAATCCCAGCCCCACAGGAGCACCAGCCCCAACAAGAAAATGGCTTCTCCCTCCTAGACGTGGTCCCTGATCTGTCTTGCCAAAGCTAATCCCACCATTTAGATTTAGATGGGATATTGTGAAGGAATTCCTTCTTCCCAGGGAGATGAGGCCCTGACAGGTTGCCCAGAGAAGTGTCCAAGGCCAGGTTGGATGGGGCTCGGAGGAACCTGAGACAGTGGAAGGTGTCCCTGCCCATGGCAGGGGCTAGCACTGGGTGGTTTTAAGGACCCTTCCAACCCAAACCCTTCCATGATTTCAAACAACTCCTGCACTCTGATTCAAGGTCTGTCCATAGGAGTCCTTCTACAGACATGGCTTGGGTGTGGATGACTCCTTCAAGACTCTGGCTAATTCCTCCTTCCCAGCATTGCATCCCACCCCCAAAGGGAAATACCAGGTTGAAGAGTCAGGACTGTGCCTGAAACTGAGCCTGAGAGGTCCTGACAGATCTCCATGGCACGTGTCAGACTCCACCTGGCTCCCTGCCTCATTTAATAAGTGACCTGCTCATCCAGGGACTGACATTCACGAACAAACTGCTTAATTTTACAGATTAATTAACACAGGGAAGAGGTCTGACCTTGCTGTGGAGGTAATAATGTTCCTTACTGCTCCGCAGGGTGATGGTTTAAATCTGCGACCCCAGAGCAGCTGGATCATTACTGCCTGTTGAATACAACACTAGAATCCTCTTTCCTGCCAGATACATGGGTGAGCCAAGCACTCAGAAAAGGAATTCTCTGGTTTATGCCATCAGGAGATCAGGAGATAAGGACAGAGCAGGAAGGGCATGAAGTGCATGCCTGTCTCCAGGAACATCAGCCAGCCACGTGCCAGGAATTTCGGGGAGGAGGCTCTGCTCTGTCAAAGGAGGAGTTGAAAGGAAAACAGAGGAAACTTTGCCTTTTGTTCTGGGGTGATCAGAGTGAAGCATCCGGGGAGGGAGGGGGGAGATGGTTCTGAACGTGAGGCTGCAGCAGGGCATGGGATGCACACTCCTGGGGTTTGGGACCACATCCGGAGCATCTGGATGGATTTACAGCCCGCTGAGCTCTCCTGGGGGCTTTGCTGTGCCCAGGGGCCTCGGGACCTTCTCCTGCAGCAGTTGGTGGTGGCAGGTTGGGTTTGGTGCTGGGCACAGGGCTGGTGGTGGCCGTGGCTCAGCGCTCACCAGTCACCACCCAGCCAATCCTTCAGATACCAATCCCAGGGAGATTTTCCTTCCCTCCAGGAGTGCTGTGGGTATAAAGGAGGGATGAGGTTAAAACCCCAGGCACCCTCAGCACGGGCTGCCTTTTTTTCCTCAGGAAATTAATTCAGTTGCTGAAATCACAATTCCATTTCCCACTTCAGTCTTTACTTGTCTTTCCGTAAGATCAAAAACAGTTTGGTGACAAACTCCTCTGATTCCTTCTCTTTTTTCTACATTTGAAGTCATTCACCTCTGCAAATTCCTGCTCTGATGCCCGTAACCATCCTTCACCTCATCCTGTACCCCTGCACAGAGTTCAGCAGCTCTGGCTCCTGCAGGACCCTGTCTTCCCAAGGATCACTCTCTGAGTCTTTTGGAATACACTGGATGCCTCTTCCTCCTTTTCATCATGATAAGAGATAATGGATGCATTTCCAATTTCCAATTTCCAATACCTTCTCCCCTAATCATCCCTGCAGACCTGCTCCGAGCTTCTTGTGGTAAATCCAGTGCCAGATCCGGGTGGAAACGTCTCAGGCGAATGTTGTGGAGTTTCTTCCCCCATAGGAAAATGTAGTCGGACTGAAATCAAAACATTTTGAAGGAAACGTGTTGATTTTGACTGGGAAGTATCAAAACAGATTGTTTCCACTTTC
This sequence comes from Cinclus cinclus, assembly GCF_963662255.1. Classification (NCBI taxonomy): domain Eukaryota; kingdom Metazoa; phylum Chordata; class Aves; order Passeriformes; family Cinclidae; genus Cinclus; species Cinclus cinclus. The sequence goes on from NC_085055.1 coordinate 20,855,262, forward strand.
TCGGTTTGTTTTGACAGCATCAAAATGTTTCATTTCCATGAGGTAAAAACATTTGAGGTTGTATTTGCTCTCAGTTTAGTTTTGACTTTCCCTTTCCCTGAAATCATTGCATTTTTCTCATGAGAAACTTGAATAGAAGCTTGTGGAAGTGTCGAAATCCCCAAATGGGAGCCCTTCATTATTCAAGGTGTTCCCAGGTCAGAGTGGGAGCTCTTCTCTCTCCTGGGCACCCCCTGGCCCATCACAGCCACCCAAACAGGGCAGAAATAAACCCAAACCCACCTCTGGAGCTGGGGCTGAGGAGAAGGAACCCCAGCCAGGTGCCTTTCCTCAGTTTATTTCCTCACAGCCCGATGTTTGCTGCCAACCCTTTGGGGTGCTGCTGGAATTCCCCACCCTGTGCTAAAAAAGCTTTATGGCAAGCCATGAAAGCCAAGCCACATCTTCATTTCTCACCTCCGCTCTTAACAGCTTTTGTTCCTGGAAGGAAGGAAGTGTTTTATGTCCTTCAGTGAGGCAGATCCATCAGCAGACTGAGAAAAACAATTAAAGCAAGGTAGCACACAGGAATTAACCTTTAGGGGATAGACCCAGCTCAATGACTCCTCCTCCTTGCCTATCTGCATCCCAAGATGCTGATTAATTTCTCCCTGCTGCTTATTACCATTCTCTAAAGACTGGAGAAAATTAGGAGGGAGCTTGAAAATCCCCAAGCTTCAAAAGGTTTGATTTCCTGGGCCCATTTTTTTTTTCTGCTTTCCCGCTGCCTGATTTCCCACAGAGCTTTTCCCGGGCATTTGGGGATGTATTCGCCTCTTGTGCATCATCTTGGCTTGGGAAAAAAATGGGTTTCTTTCCAAAGTGACTTTTTTTGTGCCTCTCAGCCATGCCTGAATGATGTGCATTGCTTTGGGGGGAGGAGGTGAGGGGTGAATGGCCTGTGAGCTTGACTTCCCCCTCTCCATGGGGATATTACTGAAGTGTCTCTTTCTCTTTTCTCCCTCTGAGTGTTTTAAAAGGTTTGATATTTTAGAGACGCCTTTCTTTCAGCAGCTGAGGTTAAAACTGGCTGAGACGAGAAAGGCATATCCCATGAGCTTTATTTCTGCAAAATCTGAAGAGTTACAGGAGTTTGAGTGGATGGGTGCTGAGCCCGGGGGGCTAGAGACCCAAAAGCAGATATCAACAGGTCCAAGGCCTGCAGAGAGCAGAAGGAAGGGATATGGACCTCAAAATAAGGCACAGAGTCTTTTGTCAAAGCACAAAGAGCACAAGTGCAGCTTCTTGAGAGCCAAAGCAAATCCCCTGTACCTGGAGTCCTGCCCAGGGTTAATTTAATGGGTCCAGCCCAATCCCTCATCCCACAGTGCTGAGGCCAAGGGGTCAGGTGGAGTGTGAGTGTTTGAGGAATACATTAGCAGTGGGATATGGGCCGGAGTCTCTTCAACAGGCAAAAGTCCCAGCAGAAAACTTCTCCCCACCACAATTAAAAGGAAGCTCGTGCACGGTTTTGGGGGGTGCAGATGCATCTGATCCTCTGCCCCCCACCACAGGACACGGCTTCTCCACCAGCCAACAGCCTTGGACAAATGACAGCATAAAACCACATCCCTGGGTTAAAAAGGAAAGAAAGGAAGAGTGAGAGGGCTGCAGCAGGAGGGAAAATAAACCCCCACTGAGCTGTTATTCCAGCCCTGATGGAAGCCCAAGATCACTCACAGGAGCCCTCAGAAGTTCATAAACACCTTTGCTTGTAGTTTCCACTTTGACTTTGTTCAGACTGGAGGGGACAAATGTGTTCCTGTCGCTGGCTGCTGATTCTGCTACTTCTCCAGAAAGGAATGGCTTCGCCTTTCTCCAGCGCGTGCCTCATAAAACAGGGATTAAGAGCATTTTTTTCAAACATCATTTTTGTAATAGCGCAGCCCCAAACCCCTTCAATCAGCAAACTTGAGCACGGCTTGACAGCCTAAACTGCCATTCCTTAACCCACAGGACAAGAAGTGCCATTTGCACATGGCTGAGTGGCCAGCAGCAGAGATTCATGTTGGCTGCTAATTGCCTTTGGCCCTGAGCCATGGCAAAAACACTCCAGTACCCAGGGCATTCCTCCTCCCAACCCCATCCTGGGTAAATGGCTCTGCCCGGACTTCAGTGACTCAGGAGTGTGTGGGGCCAGAATTCTTTCAGGAAGGTGGGCAAGGGAAGGACAGCTGGGGAAGAAAATTCTCCAGCAATGCCTCAGGAGCTCCTGGGCACAAAACTCCGGTTTAAACCTGCTGTGAATATCTCTGGATATTCCATTTTCCATGGAATAGAAAGAGCACATGGAAGAACTCCTCTGGCCTTCCAAATCCCCTAGTGGAAGGTGTCCATGACAGGGGTTGGAGTGAGTTGGGCTTTAAGGTCCCTTCCAACCCAAACCATTCTGTGATTCCATAATATTCCACCTAAAGCACGTGTCCCAGTGCTGTTGGAAGTGTGGAATCTGTCTGGGATGTCCACACAGGACTGGAAAACAACACAGAGGAACTGACGAGGTCCTATCAAGTGACTTTCAGCAGCCCTGAGGTGGATGCTCCTTCAAATGACCCTGGCCATCTCCATGGACAGCTGGAACCACTGACCCAAGGTCCTTTCCTGACTGCAGAATACCCCAGCTCAGCTCAAAGCTGGGCCAGGTTCCTGCTCTGCCTCATTCCCAACCTCTGATCCCTCAAAACAGTTGAAGGGATAACTCCACCAACCCTTGTCCACAGAGCACTGCAGAAAAAAAATGACCAGTTCTGGGATCTGGGCCAGAATCTGCAGCAAATAATATGAACAAGGCTTGTGAATGTTCAGATTTAGCAAAAAACCTGAGCAAGCCTCCTTGAAACGGGGCAGAGGTGGGACCTTAAGGGTCCTTCAGGGGAGAGAAAGTTGATGTTGGCAGTGGGGTGAAGGAGGTGGTTGTCCAGGGAACCCAGGTGAGAGAGCAGGGTGGGGCTGCAAGGACATAATGAAGTGCTTCACTAATGACTCTGACATCCTCAGTGGACAATCCTGATATTTTGTGCACTTTTAAAATTCCACCAATACCTTTCAAAAGTTATTTGTAGAAATAAAAATCTACAAATAACTTTTGGGGTACTTGGCATAAGTATTCCCAAAAAACCCCCTGGATTTCCAGGAGTCTGTACAACCTCCCCTAAAGTCATGTGGCAGAAGTTATTGATAAACTTCATTAAATCTTTGGATGGTTTATGTTGGAAAGGAACGTTAAGTATCATCCAGTCTGCTCCTCTTACTTGTTGGATTTGTTATTCCTGAGGAAAGAATGATGGATTTTGATTTCCTGTATCCTTCTGTTCTCATTGGTAATGTTTTGTAACAAAATACAACTGGCATGGATTTTCTTTTAATGGATTTAATTGAAATGATGGCAAATCATTCCAGCTGAAGTGTGGGATATGAAATAGGAGTCTACTCCCATATTTACACTCCTAACAACCCAAAATGTGGGGTTTCATGGCAACAAGGAGCTTTCATGGAAGCAGCCCAGCACTGCCTCCAAACACTGATTTCAGCTGATTATGTGCTCTGTACCTTCAGGCAGAACAGCACATGCAGGCCCTAAAGCAGGGGCAGTGAGGATTTGGCAAGTTTAGTTACACCCACAGACGATGCAACCAGCCAAGGATGCCACAATGACAATGCCAGACTTTCCAGCTGAGTGATGGGGAAAAATCCACGGCGAGAGCTGAAAGGTGCTTCCCTGGGGAGGACAAGTCAAGGTAAAGCTCCCTGTGCTGAGCAAGCAGAGCTGGAGCTGCTCCATCAACCCTGGGGACCAGGCTTGGGTCAGAATTCCAGAATTTTAAAATTTCCATCAGGAATTGTGGTGATAGGATAAGAGGGAATGGCTTCAAACTGAAAGAGAGCAGAGTGGGGTATAGGGGAAAAAGAAAATCTTTCTTGTGAGGGTACTGAGGCCCTGGCACAGGGTTCCCAGAGAATCTGTGACTGCACCTGCATCCCTGGAAGTGTCCAAGGCCAGGCTGGAGCAATGTGGGATAATGGAAGGTGTCCCTGGCCATGGCAGGGGATGCAACTGAACGATCTTTAAGGTACCTTGCAACCCAAAGCATTCTGTGATTCCATGATTCTCTGAAGCTCTGGAGATTTTCTGGGACATGGCGGGATAGCAGGAGCACTGTGTGGTGCTGCCAGGGTTTGCGATAACTCTTTTCCCAGAAATAACTGGAAATGCTGGGCATTCCCTGTGGATTTGGGAGCACCACCACCTCCCTGCCCTCTCCTCAATGCTCCTCAGAGTCCCTCACATCACAGTGCCCTGATCTGCTGCCTCCTCCAGCGTGTTTGACAATGAAATGTGAAGGAGGAGCTGCTCCAGGAAGAACACTCAGCTGGTTTGGGGCCAGATCAGCACTTTTTAATCTGTAGTAGGTGAAAGATGATCCTCTTACTGCCACCAGAAATTCCCTTGCACGTGGTCACTTCCAGCTCCCATCCTGCCCTCGTTCAGGGAGGTGATGCAGGAGGAGCAGGTGGCTCCTGCAGCCTGGAACCAGGCTGGGGCTTTCCTTACACTTCTGGGGGGAAAATGCAGTGGACAGAAAGAGGTGTGCAGTGGCATGGAGACCTCGGAGAGATGGGGGAACTAACGAGGAAAATTGTCAATCCCAGCTGAGAGAGGCTTCTCCACCTGGCAAAGGCTCCTACCAGGGACATGTAAGGAATAATGAATCTCTCAATTACCAGCGACAGCCTGAAAATATAACTTCTGTATCTGAGCAGGTCTCCCTCCTGCTATAATAACTGGGATGATATAAACAGAAGTTCAGAGTGATACCAGACTTAGAAATCAGTTAGTTCTGACTCCAAGTTAATGTTTTCCTTCATGCCTTTTACTAATTAGCATTAAATCAAAACAGTTTGTTCAAGTCTTTAATGTGTTTCCCCTTATTTTCAAATCAAGATTCATTTCTCTCTCTTCTGGATTAAAAGCTCTTTTCGGGAAAACATCTCCAAATGCTCCCTCCAAATTTGTCTGCTTTTGTTTTCTACCTGTTAGGAACAAAAGTGCTTTCTTAATAAGCATGAGAGATTTGTGCATCAGGAACAGAGATTTGATTTGTGAATACCTGCTTGGAAAACATCTTCCAAGGCATATCAGATGTGCCCAAATCAGGGATCAAATCTATTCAGATCAGCTATGAAAACTCTGTGTGCTGCTCCCAGCCCAGGATACCTGGATAAGGTGGGTAAGGAAAGGACCAGGTCTGTGGTGGTGACATTCCCTGACTCCTAAGGAATGTATTCCCTGAGAATTCACTCCTGGCTGTGAAATACAGCTATGGTTTCAGTCCTCTGCTCTCAGCTCCTCACAGCAGCTGGCAGGAAGAACAGGAGCAGGGAGAGGCTCCTACTCCATGGATTTACCTCCTCTACCACTGACAGTGATGGAGAAGGACTGAGCTCAGTCCTGGAGCATAAAAGCACTGACAAGTCAGAGCAGCCCCTCAGGTGTTTGCAGGTGCATCCACAAACTCTGGAGTCTTGGGGACATGGAACAAATACATTCATATTCCAGGGAAACCAAACAAATGGGAAAATCTCTGGCTTTTTCAGTGGAAACGGGAGTGAGTGTAGCTGGAGGTGGGAGCACAGCTGCTCTCCCCAGCAGAGGGATAATCATCCCTACTGCAGATTCCTGCTTTGCCATGCTCCTCTGTGGCTGTAGGCACACGAGGAGGAACTGGAGCAGCATTTTTATCCTAACAGAGTGGACTGCAGCTGATGCTTTCAGGGGCACCACGAGGCCCTTGCAGCATCACAGCCTGGTTTGGTCTTTCCCCCAAAGCTCCAGTGATCTGGAGCTGCTTTGGCTCAGTCTCCACAGGCTGGGAATGAAGTCACATTTAAATCTGCCTCAGGAGGGTACCTAGGAGAGTGGATTTCCTGCAGGAGATGAACTGGGATGTGTTCATAATGCAGCATGTGATCCCTCAGATTCCATCAGCCTGAAGAAGACAGCAAACATTTCCACTGCCAGCTGGCAGAGCATTCCCAGAGGGAAAGCAGTCTCTCTCCTAATCCTACCTGAAGCAGGAAGGCTGAGCTTAATCTGTGTGCACAGACACAACACTGGACTGGCTCAGACGAGGACAAGGACATTCAGACAATTTTGTGACAGAAAGGCAGATGCAAATCCCTGCCCATTCCTCTCCTAGGGCTGGAATCCCAAGTCCAAGCAGCCTGTGGGATCTGGATGTAGAGGACAAACCCAACCTGTCAGAGCCTTTCCTCCTTTGTTCCCCAACCCTTCAGCTGTGGCTACATTTCCTCCAGAGCTTGGCAAGGAGTCTTCTACACCCAGGCCTGGGTTATCATGGAAAGTGCTGCTGGTGGAAATCAGGCAGAGCTGTTCCAGCACAAGAAGAATGTTGCAAGGAGTGCAGTGCCATGGAGAGGTTTAAAACAACCTCCAGCCAGGGCTGCAAGAGCAGCTCCCACCTCTCTGGGGCTTTCAGGGTCCTCAGCTTCTCCTGTCCAACCAAGCATGGAGCCCATGTGCAGGATGATCCTCAGAGTTTATGAACGGGCAAGTCTGGGCAGAAGTTTTCCAGTGGTGTCAGAAGCCACGTTTGTGACTCCCTGCCAGCTTTCAAATCCTCATTCTGAATGCTGGAGGTCTGAGTTTCTCAAAGAAACCACTGTCAGGATTTGTTTAAAATGAATGAAACTCTATTTTTTTCCCCTAATCTTGTTTATATTGATCCCTCCTATGAAATCAAGGAACATGTAATCATCTTTTCTATATATCACAGGCTGCTAAAGGTCACCCAGATATCTACATCAAGCCAAAATATGAATGATGGTAAATATTTCCACCCTAAACACAGAATATATCTGTTATGGCCAAGGACAGAAGAGAGAAGGATGATATCAATGTATATTTTAATTAATGGCACAGAAGAGAAATACGTGAACAAGCACCCTGTGCCTGCCCAATTTAATGAATGCCAGTTTTCCCCCAGAGCTGAGTTGGGTTCCTTAAACTTCAGGTCATGGAGGGATTTTGCAGACCTGGATGATTTGGGAGCAGATTTGTTGTACCTGTTCCCTACTTCTTGTTGGCCTTGAAGCAGCAATGATCCAGACCTGACACAACACCCAGGAGATGCTCCCCAGCCCTGCCCAAGCACACCAAGGACTGCATGTGATTTTGGGAGGTGAGGAGTTGTGAGGAGGAGCTGGAGCACACCAAGAGTCAACCTTGATGTCTCCACTCCTTGACTTCCAGGTCTCAGGCTACAGATCCCAGCTCTGCCTGGGGGAAGGGGGTGGGGAATGGGCTGGTTCACTTTCAGGGTTGCCCACAGCCCTGTTTGCTTCTTACCCAGGATCTCCTTGGCAAAGTCTGCTGTGATTTACAGCCTTTGCTGCTGGAGTTGAATCCCTTTGTCCCCTGAGTCATAGTGGGAATCACTCAGAGCTGAAATGTGTCTGTCCTCCCCACCAGGCTTCACCTTCCAGTCTGGGCTTGAAGGGTTAAATTCCAGATGGTGACAGCTTCTAATCCAGGGAGCTCATGAAGGCTGAAGAAGCCTGGACAATTTATGATTTCATTCTAGAGAAGGATGAGATTCTGAGGCTGGCGAGGCTGACAGGTGAGGCCTCTTCTGCCTCCTGGATGTGATTCCAAAAGCAGGAGGGACCTCTCTGGCCATGAATGCTGGGCTCCACTTCTCCCAATCCTACCCAGATGTGATGGAATAGGGCCATTCACCAGATATGTTTTCAGTCTAAGTGCTGAACTATTCACTAAGGAAATTAGGAAGTACCAGTTTGGGCAGCCAGAGTTTCTGGACAGTCCTTGGAATGGCTTTTCCTTCCAGGTTGGAGCTAGGTCCATCTCCTTGGGACAGGGAAGGACCACTGATTCCTGCCAACCTTCAAAACTGCCTTGCAAGGAAGGATGAACCCTTGGATGGCTGAGGTAGATCAGGGTTGGGTTTTTTTTGTTTTTTTTTTCAGATCCTTTTCCCTTTGTTTGTAATGCCCACGGGCATTCCAGAGGCTGCAAGGCTGAGTATTAAATGAGAAAACACTTCCTGGAGAAAATGACCCATAGAACACCCCCAGAGCTCTGGGACACAACAGCAGAAGAGGAAAGATTACTAAACAGGAAAAAATTCCATCCAGGTACGGCTCCAGCTCTCAGCAGGTGGTGGGAATAAAAGACAATGAAGGCAGAGATAAATGTGGTGTCTCCTGATGGTGGGAGATGAAAGCACACTGGAGTCAGGCATTTGTGTCTGTCTGTTCTCCAGGAACTCTTGGAAAGAGGGTTCTGCCTGTGTTTTGTTGGAATAGAAGCCAGGCTGCATAAAAAAGATCATTAGGGGCTGTGTTGTTTTTATTATCTGTGATTTTTTTTGCCTTGTGCTAATGGATCCCAGACCATCCCAACCCAAGCCTAGCTGGGGGGAGAGCTGGAGGGATCCCTCCCTCTGCCAAGGCTGAGCTGCTGAGCATTTAATCACAACCAGGAGATGGGAACCGAGCCCAGAGCTTTTCAATGGCCACTTCCCAGGGAGAAAGGAGGATTTGAAAGCATCCCAAAGTGTCCAAAGGCAGCTTGGATCCTGCTGTTTCAAACAAGATTCAGAGGTGAGCATACCTGAACACACCTGTGAGATCATCGGGGCCTTTCCCATCCCATACCTGGAGTAAGGAGCAGGAAAACTGGAGCAGAGTTTTCTACAGCAACCTGAGCTACAAATCCACCAATATCCCTGGATAATCCTTTCTTCCTGTGAGAGAGCAAGAGGATCAGAAAGGACATGAGCAGAGACTGGTTTGGGCAAACAAGAGGAGATGGGTTTCATCCATTCCCTGGATGCTGTTTGTGCCAAAGGATATGGTGACTGCTGAGAGTCCACTTGGATCAGGGAGTCAAAATCCATAAATACAAAGAAACTAGGGCCTCCAGTTGTTCCACCTCTGGTTTAGTTTGGATATTAGGGTAAATTTCTTCACTAAAAGGGTGGTCAGACACTGGGACTGCTGCCCAAGGCCCTGGGGGAGTCATGTCCATGGAGGGATTTAAAAGACATGGATGTGGCACTTGGGGACATGGGTCAGTGGTGGCCTTGGAAGTGCTATGGGAATGGTTGGACTTGATCTTGGAGAGCTTTACCAACCTTAATGATTCCATGATTCTACACATAGGCAACAAAACCCTTGAGCTGGACTTTGTGGGGAATGTTACCTGGCTCTGAACTCAATCCACACTGGTACAGATCCTTCACCCAAACATCTCCAATCTGCCAAGGTCTAGAATGGTGATGGTGCTGGTACAGCCTTTCTCGCTCTCCCTGCTTGGTCCAGGTCCTCCCCAAATCCACTAAAACTCTCTTGGAGGCAGGTTGGATCCCTTACTTACCAATCTTTATCCTCACAGCTGGGAAAATCCTGCAGTCCAATGGATTGCACCTTGTCTAGTGAATGTAAACGGACGTAGCCCCTTCTTTTTAGTACACGGCCAGAACGTTTCTGCCAAGCAGAAATCCTTCCAGAATTCCTCACTGGGACCTGATGCCAACCAGTCAGGAAGACAAAACAAGTCTTGTCTCATGAATATGGAGCAGGGAGAAGTCTGGGAGGGAATGTGGGGAGCATCAGGGATTCATGGAACGAACGCTTCGAACGGCGCTCACGGCTCAGCACACCAGAACTGCAAATATCGATGATTCCGGCAGGCTGGGGGCAATTCTTGGGGAGAAATGGACACTTTGGAAAGGCAGATTCTCTGCAAGTGAGAACCGCTGTCTCAGAGCTCATTCTGAGCTTGGCACCAAAAAAGAGGGAAATGCCTGGGGCGTGCATCAGGATTCCTGAAATGTTCCATTTATCCCGTTTTGGGCTGGTGGCTGCTGGCCGTGTTTATGGGCAGTGCATTAACCCCTGGGTGAAACGATTGGCATCAGCAGCTTCCCAGTGCCCTTCCCACTCTGCTAAATCCAACAGCAGAGAATGGGATGTATCCAGCACATGGCTAATGTGGGATTGCAGCGGGAGCCCCGTTGGAAATGGAGAGAGCCCTGCAAGAGGCAGTGCGAATTCATTAGGAATCCGTGCGGCTGCAATCGAGAATATCTGAGCAGTGACCTTCATACAAAATGTATCATGCAACGCTCTCTATTAAAATAATCATAAACACAGTCAGCAGTAAACAAAACAATCCAAATGTGCCTGGAAAACAAATGCAGCCAGGGGATGGTAGATGGAGCAGGGATTAAATTTCCATTTAGGTATTACAGGCCATGAAGGGGGGTTTTCTTCGCCTTTTCTCTTTTCAAACTGTTTCCAAAATCAATAGCGGGGGGAGGGAAATGGGGTGATTGGGAACATGGGGAGTAATTGCTTCAGTTTGTCACATGTTGGAGCATCCATGAGGGGAGAAAGCTGCTGAAGCCAGCCCCAGTCAATACTTGTCCAGAGCACAGGGAGAATCCTGCAGTTCTGTGGGCTTTTGGATCCCATGCCTCCCCTCTGCCAACATCTGTCCTTCCCACCGGGATGAGAGCAATGGATTCAGGACCAAACCACCATGGTGCCAGATGACACAGGAACACACAGAGCATGGCAAAGCCAGACTGGGATTTGCAGGATGGCAAAACAGAGCTATAGAAAGACTTCCAGATGGAGGGATGAGGCTGTGCCATACTCTGAGCTCCTTCCAGGGGCTGTGGCGATGTTGAAGCTGAAGGAAAAGACTCCTTTTGTCTCTCTGAGATGCTACAAATGAAGTCCTGCTGTAGTTTTCAGTCCTGTGCTGGCAGGAAAGGTGATGCCCCAGAGGAGAAGCCAAGGTTCCTATCTGCATCAGGTAGAGAAACCAAAGGCCAGTGTCTGCTGGGAGCCCCAGGCTGGCGGCCACTCTCTGCTGGATACATCCAGCTGTCCCTAAAAATGGAGAGCTGGGAGTGTTTAGCAGGAGCAGGGGTGGTCATGGCTGCCCAGTGAGGATCAACATCACCAGAGGGTGATCAATGAGCTTGGGAGTCCTCATAGAATTCCAGGAGTGTTTGGGTGGGGAGGGACCTTAAAATCATCCAGTCCCACCCCCTGCCATGAGCAGGAACACCTTCCACCAGCCCAGGCTGCTCCAAGCCCTGTCCAGCCTGGCCTTGGATGCTTCCAGGGATCCGGGGGCAGCCACAGCTTCTCTGGGAAGCTGTGCCAGGGCCTCAGCACCCTCCCAGGGAGGAATTTCTTCCCAACATCCCATCTAACCCTGCCCTCTTGGCAGTGGGAAGCCATTCCCCCCGGTCCAGTCACTCCACCCCTTGGAAATTGTCTCTCTCCACGTTGCTTGTCAGCTCCTTCAGGTACTGGAAGGCAACAATGAGATCACCTGGAACTTTTCTTTTCCATGCTGAACAATCCTAGTTCTTCCAGCCTTTCTTCATTATCTTGCAAGAGTTTCCTTCCCTGTCAGTAATTCCCACGTGCTTTCACCAGTGCCCACCTTGCTTTGATGTACTTAGAAGCCATGCCAGCTTGGGGGTTTTCCCCATTTTCCTCAAATTTCTTCAAAATCCTCATTTTTTTCCTTGCAGACCTGTTGCAGTTTCTGCAGGAGCAGACTCGGAGTATCTCATCTGCTGCAGTCCCTGCTTTTCTCTTCCCTGCTCTCAGGCCCTGCCTTTGCTATTCCATTGGATGATATTCCCACTATCCTTTGCCAGGAGACCTGCAAAACCATGGGAAGGATCTCAGGAGTCACGATGGAGACAATTCCCACTGTGTGACTCCCCTCTCCTGCCCTCCTCCCACCACCCTGAGTGCCCCACCATTTTCATTCTTCATCCAGCTCTGTTCTGTTCCCGCAGCTCCGCTCTGCCTCCATCCCAATCCCTGGGAACACAATCATCTCCAGCCTGGGCCTTCCTGGATTGCCTGCAATCTTTAGCTACACAAGGGAAGAATAAGGAAGAGCAAAAGCTCCAGGGACAGCCTTTTGTTGGAGGTTTTAATTTATTTTGCCAGTTCCAGTGAAGTTTGAATTTCTCAATTCTCATTCTCTCCTGACATTTCCCAATTTTTGTGTCACATCTTTTTTGGATGATCAGCCTTTTTTCCATCCTTTCTTCTCCTTTTGGGAAGGCTCCCGTGCTAATATGTTTAGTCACCCTGCCATAGCTGGAATTTTTTGCAATATATTTTCCCTGTTACTTACCAGCCAACTTCCAGACTGCCTCCTTAACTTTCAGGCCCCCAAATTTTCCAGCAAGTTTCTATCAAATTTCCTGGATTTGCCTGTGTGATTTGAGAGAGATCCACACTTACTTTCTTCCCCTCTGCTTCCAAATGATTTTCTAAGTTTGTCACCAGAGTTATTTCCTGTGACCACCTCAGCAGCTGTAACAATTTCACCAAGTTTTAGGATTCTAAGATGATGATTATTCTGTTGGATTGGATCCCATGTGAAGAAACCTCATCCCTCCATGGTGTGACTGTTTTTCTGATCTCCCCTTTCCTTTTTGTCCCAGGAGATCCTGGGCTGCCCTTGATGTCTGGCTGCATTTCCAACACTCCCAACTTCTGTGGTTCAAACCAGTGTCCAACACATTCCCACTGGAAATCTCCCCCCTCCCTTCCCTTTTCTCTGTTCCTCACCTGCTGCCAATGTGTGCCCTCATAACTGATTAAAATGTTCATTGTATGATCTCATCTGGGGGTTTTTCCCTTCTTTTCCAGGGAATGAGGCAGGTTTGACATTTGCCTCCAGAGCCTTTCCAGTGCTCCCACATCACTGAAATCATTCACCCTAAAATGCATTTCTTTAAGTGAGCATTATCAACGAGCTGCCATCGATGCCTCCCTCCTGATTAGCACTAATGAATCTAATAGGCTGCTGTTATCCGTATCCTTGCACATCATATGGTTTATTGATGGACTTGGGTGCCTATTTGCTCTAATGAAAACTATGGAATTGCAGATCCATCATGCCTAAGTGGTGATGGAGCCCAGAGCCAGCTGTAATTGTTGATTCCTTTGCTGAGAAGGGGATTTGAGAAGCTCTAACTACAAAAAGCCATTGAGTTACTTTTTTTCCCCCCCCTCTTAATAAATAACCTGCTTTCCAGTAAAGGCAGAAAATTCACACTGATAAAGGAAAATACATTTTCATGTAGGTCATAATTAGTTCGTGGGACTTGTCTCCACAAAAAGTTGTTCAGCCCAAGAATGGGAGTGATGGAAAAAGCTCAGGGATTACATGGATAGCCAGAAGGCCACAGCTACAGCTCTGGCTGGAAAGGATTGAGAAGGGATACAGAGCTGCATATCCCAGGTTTGCTACGTTCTCCCACAGATCATGATGAGTCTTCAGGTGGGGCAGGAAAGATAGGAAGTCTTGTACCAATTTCTGAAGTATCTGGGGAGAAACAAGGTCACCAGCCTGCTGGGGATCTAACCCGCCAGTGCTCAGAGAGTCCCATTTCTGTCCTTTCATAGAGTCCCAGGAGGGATTTGGGTGGGAAGGGACCTTAAAACCATCCAGTACCATCCCCTACCATGGGCAGGGACAACTTGCACCATCCCAGGCTGCTCCAAGCCCTGTCCAGCCTGGCCTTGGACACTTCCAGGGATCCAGGGGCAGCCACAGCTTCTCTGGGCACCCTGTGCCAGGCCTAACCATCCTCACAGGGAACAATTCCTTCCCAGTATCCCATCTAACTCAACCCTGTGGCAGTAGGAAGCCATTTCCCCTTCTTAATTCTTATTTAAGCTGCCACATTCCCCTGTTTATAATGAAATAACTTACTTCAATTCCTCATACATTAAAATGAGTTGTTAATAATCCTTATCTATAATGTGAACTCAGCATTCAATATTAGAATAAATGCAATAAACAACTGGCACGCTTCAGAAAATTGAGCAGTTTCAGCTGAATATTTTTTAATCTAAAGAAAACCTTGGGGTCTTTGCAAAATCTGAACTTTTTCACATTTTCTGTAAAAATCAGAACCATTTCCCAGTTTTGTTTTTTTTCCCACAGAAATCTGGGTGCTGAGGATTTGAAAGAAGAGGGTGGTTGTAAAAGCTAAATCATATTGGACCAAAATGTGTTTCCAGGCAGGACAGGGGGGCTCAGGGGCCACTGTTGGTCACACTCATGATCAGCCCAGTTGTGTGGGATTCAGGTGATGCCTTGATCTGTGTCCAGCAGGAATTCCAAACCCACTCAGGCTATCCATGCACATTTCTGGCTGGGTGACCACCAACACCCAGTTTTGAAGATACTCATGACTCTGGGGACAGTTTTTTCCTGCAAAGCCAAAAACTCCCTGGACAAACCAACCCATGGCTGACAATCCAGAGGGAGACAGTGAACAGTCCGCAGGGACAAAGCCTTCATCCCACCTTCTCCTGGCTTTTCCTCAGATTTCTGGTATGACACAGGCTGTGCTTGGTCCTGTCCTGCCCTGGGGGACACACAGGGGACCTCCAGGTCAAGCCAGCTGTGCCACATCTGGAGGGTGTCACGGCTGCACGGAGTAACCCTGACATCTAGTGGCTTCCAGAGCCCGAGCCCTGGCCGTCCCCAGCCCTGGCTGTCCCCAACCCTGGCCATCCCCAGCTGGGCTGAGCAGGGATGAGCAGGAGGCACCCATGAGATGTCCAAAGATGCATCCATGGATGCAGCCAACAGCTTTTCCACAGGGCAGAACAAGATGTGGGCAACCCACTCCAAGGGACAATGTTAATAAAGTAACGTATGTCACTAAGGAATTTTTTTTTTTTTAACCAGGCTGTTGGGTTTTGGTAGCACCAAAGCTGAGCTTTTCCTGAGAACCTTGCCCAAGGGAAGCTTTTTCCGTGGTCTCCTTGGGAAAACAAAGTGTGGGACCATGGGTTTCACCAGGCAAAGACCTGTGCAACCTCCTGTGTGCTGGAAACACTCCAGGGATGCTCCAGGAACAGGCAGGAGGAGGTGCCAAAGACAGGGAGCTCTGGGATGGGCTGAGGTGGAGCACAGCCCTCCATGTGTGCTGTAACATCCCTGTGCTCACGGTGTTCACCCATAACCCCTCCTGGACATCTCAGGAATCCTGGATCGTGCCTCCTTCTCCTGCTTCAGCCAGTGGGAGAACAGGCTCCAGCCATGGGAAGGACAGACAAACTCCTGCCACTCAATCCCCTCCAGCTGTGCCTTTCACCAGCAGCTTTGGTACATCCAGACCTTGTGGGTGCAAGAAATGTTGTTTAGACAGACACCCCTGGCAGCATTTCTGTGGTGTTTGTGCTTCTGCTGTGCTGAGGGCAGTGGAGCCCACCAGAGGATGTGAAATCCTGGTGCTCTGCCACAGGGAAAAATTCCCCAAGCAATGACGCCTTGGGTTTTAGCTTTTATATTTTTCAGAATCTCTGCTGCTTAGTGTGTGACTCTGAAACTTCATGTTAGGTGTTAGTAATTTTCTTCTCAGGGTAGTTAGACAAAACAATCCCTTCCTAGCTAGAGAATCAAGGACAACCAATACCCAAAAAGCAGAAACAACAGCAAGGGAAAGGGGGCAAGCCAGGGGGCTGAGACTTCATAGCCTGGGGCTGTGGTTGGATAATGGACCCCAAGATGTAGGTGAACCAAAACTTATAAAAGTGTAAAAACTCATGCCCAGGATCCATCTTGGATTTGATTTGATTTGGGTGTAGCCCCAGCCCAGCTCTTGCCCTGCCCCAAGGTGCATCCTTCCAATAAATACCTGTTTTGTTCCTTTTGCTCTGTTCCAGGTCAGCCTTTCCAGGCATCAGGGAAAGCAAAGGGGAGTTTGCCTGTTTTCACAGAATCCCAGGATGGCCTGACTTGGAAGAGACCTTAAGACCATCTCATTCCACCTTCCACCAGCCCAGGATGCCCCAAGTGCATGTGGGGGACATGAGGAGGGGAATGAGGATTTACTCCAAGCACTGCCGAGAGATGCAGTGGCCAGGGCTGTTAAATCTCTGCCCTATACCTGCTGTCCTCTCCAGGGTCCCCAGAGAGGGTTCCCATAGAGAACTCCCACCTCCCCACTCCACACAAGCCTTTCCCCCTCCCTCTCCTCCTGCCATCCCTCTTCCCTGGACAGAAGATCCCATGATTTTCCATTCCCTTCCAGCTGTGTTTACAGCCACAGGATTCCTTCCTCCTCCTGAAAGTCACTCCCAGGGTGAAATTTGAGGTTGTAAATTATTAAAATGTTATCAAGAGTGTGGAGACTTGCCCATTTATTTTTTTTTTTTTGCTGGTGGTGAGGAAGCTGATGTATAATTCAATTTTCCCCCCACACTTTCTTCAGTAATACTTAAAAACTTTCCATGCACACACACACTCACAGAGGCAGATCCAAACCTTATTTCCATTTATTTCAAAGTCTCTTTGGGCCAGAGGCTTTATCTTCTCTCTTTCTGCTCAGTGCTGAGAAAAGCCTGGGTGTTGTCATTATATGAATAATATATAATAATAATAAATTCAGCATTCTTCCTTTCTGAATGTTTCTTCATAAGATATTATTTTAAATGCTTTTTCTGAGGGAGAAGAAGCAGGTGAGAGCACATCTATGCCACACAGTTATTACTATTCTCTAACAGACAGAGCAAAACCAGCTTCAATTTACAGTTTCTTGACAGGATCTCCTTAAATCAAAACACCACCCTGCTTATAATTTTCTAGATTTCAATTCCTGGGGCTGAAACTTCCTTGGCTGGTGTCTAACAGGGTTCAGCTTCCCTTAAAAAAGGAATGAAGCAAACTCTTTTTTTTTTTTTTGTTCCCAATCTCTTCTCTCTCATTTAAGCAATTTTAGAAATTTGAGGGATTTCTGTGCTTCCAGGAAAATAAAAGCCTTGGCTGTTTTACAGAGCAGCTGAGGTCAATGGTGGCCTCTTGGAAATACATCCAAATTTAGTCCCATCCATGAGCTCCTGAAAAATCCAGTTTGCACCATCCCTGTAGCTCTTTTTTGGTGACTGGAAGCTGAAACCTCCAAATCTGGGCTCTACCCAAAGGGGAAATGCTGTAAAAGAATGGGAAGGAGGAAAGAGGGCACAAGCACAAGGGCTGAGCTTTGGGAGAGGGCTGGAAAAGCTGCAGAGGTGGAGGTGGGATGAGGTTCAAAGCCTCATCCAGCCTGGCCTTGGGCATTTCCAGGGATCCAGGGGCACCCACAGCTTCTCTGGGCAACCTGTGCCAGGGCCACAGCACCCTCACAGGGAGGAATTCCCTCCCATTATCCCATCTAAACTTCCTCTCTTCCAGCTTAAAGCCATTCCCCCTTGTCTTGTCCCTCCATCCCTTGTCCCAAGTCCCTCTCCAGCTCTCCTGGAGCCCCTTTAGGCTCTGGAAGGGGCTCTGAGCTCTCCCTGGAGCCTTCGCTTCTCCAGGTGAACTCCCCCAGCTCTCCCAGCCTGGCTCCAGCCCTCAGAACATCTCTGTGACCTCCTCTGGACTCACTCCAGCAGCTCCAACATCCTTCTGGTGCAGCTCTGCAGGTGGGGCCCCACCTGAGCAGAGCAGAGGGGGAGAATCGCTTCCCTCAACCATTGTCACCTCTTTATAGTAACATATAAATAATGTATAAAATACATCATGTGTATAATGCGTGTACTACGTAATACCCAGCCTCCTTCAGCACGAGGTGACAGAAGCTTTTCTGAGGGGACTCTGCCCATTGCAGGAACTCTCTTCCTACACCCCCAAAATCCTTTTGGTCCTGGCAGGGAGTTTGATCTGGGAGATCAGAGGTGCAGTGATATCCCCCCTGATCCAGTGCTCCCCACAAAGCTGCTCTGATCCACTCTCTGCAGCTGAGGAAGGGGCATTTCTCACCCTTCTGCAGCTTTGCCTGTGCTCCAGGACCTGGAGCTGCACCTCTTCCAAAAGTTTTGGTGGCACACATTCCCAGAGCTGCCACTGGGCTGGTACATCTCGCTCCAGGAGCCCAAGCAGCATCCTGGAGGGAAGCTGGAGCATTAGCAGAAGCATTCCCATTGCACATCTGGCAGGGGAGCATCAAGGAGACCCTAATGTGTGAACACGACCCAGGAACACAGTTCAGAGTGAAATGTAGCCTGGTAAATGCTCTCTTGTTTGGGTTTAGGAGCTCAGAAACTGCCAGAGAGCTCCCAGCAGTCCTGGACTTTCCATCCACAGGCAGAACTGCAATGCCAGAGGCAGGAAAACCTCGGGAGAGGATGATAAATGGGGCTGTGAATAACAGGGAGTGAGCTGTACATAGATTTTTGAGCAAGGAGCACCCAGGGCAGAGCTGGTGAGGGACTGCTCTGAGCTCACCCTGACATTTGTGTCCTTTGTCCACATATCCAACAGAAGTCTGACTCTTCCTCCAGAGGGATCCTGCACCAGAATGGATGAGGAGAGGAAGTTGTCAGCTGTCTCCAGCACCACCATTACGGGAGGATTATTTTTGAAGGATTGTTTTCTCTCCTTCTAATGGAAACCAATCCATTGAGGTGCTTCTCACCTTGCTGAAATAACAAAGAGGCTTTTTATTGCATCCTCCAGCCCGGCTCTGCCTTCCCCACCTCTCCTTGATGAATCTTCCCATATATGATGGGAACTGCAGATACAGATCAGCAGCAGGCTGGGACTGCAAATCCATATTCCTAAAAAAGCATTTTTTGAACCCAAACAAGTTCCTCCTCCTTGAAACACACTGTTCTTCTCCCAGGTGGACTTGAAGGAGAAGGAGACAAATAGCATGGATCAGGGAAAGGTTTGGGTTGGAAGGAACCTTAAAAACCCTCGAGTTCCAACCCTTGCATTGATGCCAATCATTAATTTCATTAATTGCCTTCCTGTTTATGGAACACAAACTTGGATGCAGACTCAATCTAAGAATTTAATTACGAGCAGAAATTACTTTTCTCTGCTGAACTTGGAAATTTAAAGTCACCTTCCATGCAAAGGAAATAAATATCTTCCAACAACAACAAATTTTTGTGAGGTTTTAAAATTATTTGTCTTTTTTGCCACTCACTTGCTGCCTTTTTATTCAGTCTTGGAAGTGAGAAAAAAATAATTAACCAGAACAAGAGAGGCACCACAAGCACTGAAGTCGTTCAGCTTAGAGAAGAGAATGAGAAGTGATTTGATTGTGAGGGATCATGAACAGTAATAAGAATTTACAGTTATTTCCTAGAAGCAATGGGGATGGAGCATGGTCCTCTGTTAGAGCACAGCAAAGTTAATATTTTTAACTCAGAGCCTGGTGCTGGAATGGCAGAGGAAGAAGGAACTTGACTAAAACCCAGTGCAAGGTCTGCTGTGTCCTCTCAGCTCTGAATTGAGTCATTTCTCCTCGAGGTGCGAAGCTGCTGTGCCCAGGCTTGTCCTTCTGTTTGCTCTTAGGAAAAAAAAAAAAAAATGCTGATTTATGGCCGTGGACTCGCCTCGGAGTCATTTACCCTGATATCTGCTTCCCAGATAAGTGGATAAATGGGATAAATGGGAGTCGCTCCTTGCGTGCAGAGAGCCCTGTCAGTAAATATGCATTATTGCCGGGATTAGCCCGAGGAATCAGAGACATTGCTCATGCTCTGCTCGCTGCACACTTCCCCTAATTCACTGCTAAAAGCCCATCAGTTTAAATGAGCTGGTGATGCCCAGAAATCGATAGCTCCCGCTCGGGCTGTGCCGGGGGAACACCGGGATGTGCCGGGATTGGGGGATCCCCCCCCCCAGCCAGGCACACCAGGGGCTGCCCTAGGAAAGCTGGAGAGACCCTAAAACCAGTTCCTGGTCTAATTGCTACTTAGCTGACTTACGAGTTACTTTGTCTTGACCCCAAACTCTGACCCCAAATCACCGCCTGGCCCCTCTGCGCTTCTCCAGCTTCCCCTGCACTCTGTTCCTGCAGGGCAGGAGAGATTCCCCACTGTCCTGAGGCGTTCGGGGATGGGATTTGAGACCCCCCAAACCTCTGCCCGAGGGCAAATCCAGCATCCCCCAGTCCCCATGGCCGGGTATGGCCCCAAACCCACAGCAGCCGCACTGCTGCGGAGAGGGGCGGCTGCTGGGGGTGGCAGCCCCAAAATGCAGGTCTGGAGATGTCCCACTGATGTGGCAGGGGCTCCAGGGGCTCGGGCTGCCCCATCCCCACTCAGCAGGAGCACAACAGTGCCTCAGGCAGCCATCCCTGGGTGCAGCAGGATGGTTCTGCAGCCTGCCAGGCTCTGCTGAGCCCATCCCCACCTCCGGCTCAGCAGGAGCTGCTGGCCCAGCCTGGTGCACACTCTTCCGAGATCCGTGGTCCTTAATTGCCAGAACATCTGCCTCACGCCAGGAGCAGGAGGGGATGTGATTTATTCCACATTTGGGGACGTTTGGCTGCAGACGGGGAAGCTGCTGCTGCTCCAGGGCAGTGCAGATCCCTCTGTGCAGCTGCAGCAGCCTCAGCCCCGGCACCACAGCTCTCCTTTTCTCCAGGTGAGCCCACAAACAGGTCAGGGTTGTGTTTACTTGAGGCTTTGCTGTAGCTGCTCACCACCAAGATCTCCCGGGGAGGTGGTTCCTGTGTGCTGGAAACCACAGGGCTGCTCCTGGAATTGCAGCTTCGGCAGCACGAGGACAGGGAAGCTGCTCCCTGCTTGCAGAAGAGGCAAAAATTAATCTAATGTGCCTGCAGACCTAAGGAGAACCCATTTTTCCCCTCCATCCCAGTACCACATGCGTTTGCACAGACTGAATTCAATGTCCCTGCCTCTGTTGCCTTGACAAGGAACAGTTTGTCAAAGAAAAATGCAGCTTCGGAGACCCAGACCCAGCCACAAACTTCCCTTTGAATCCCAGCCTGTGCTGTGTGTTCTCCACTTGTAAAAGCCTGGTTTATTTGCCCACTTGAGCTCCTCAGTGTAAATATTTGCCCTTTCTGGTGGCACTCATTAAATCCTCAGGATTAGAGCTGGATGTGAGCAGAGGGGCTTTGCTGGGGTGTGGGGTTTGCCTGCCCAGCCCTTGGGTCAGGCCATGTTTGCTCAGCTGCTCAGCACATTTGGGGCCCCAGAGCCCCACTCAGGGACCCATTTCCTTGTTTATCCGATCGATTTGGGTCTGTGTGCTGAGAAATTCATACCCAAAATTTCCTCATACCAAGGTGGGTGTGAGCTGGGAGCACACATGAGCTGGCAGGGCTGGCTGCTCCTGGGCTTTCCAACCAAACTGCATCTCACAGGAGACTCAGGAGGCTTCCCTGAGGGAAAAACCTGGGATCAGTGAAAGAGGACATGTTCAAGGTCAGGTTGGACAGGGCTTAGAGCAACTTGGTCTAGTGGAAGGTGTCCTTGTCCATGGCAGGGCATTGGAATGAGATGAGTTTTGAGGTCCTTTACAGCACAAACCATTGTGTGACTATGAAATTAAACTCAGGATAAAACATTTTTATCTGTCAGCTGATTGAGGGGACTATTATGGGATCATATCCCAGAATGGTTTGGGTTGGAAGAGACATTAAAGCTCATCCCATTCCACCCCCTGCAGGCATACCTTGCATAGACCAAGCCCTGTTCAAACTGGCCTTGGACAATTCCTTTGCTCTGAACACTTTCTGCTTTCCCCCCTCCACTCCACATCCCTGTTTCTTCACTGAGGAACAACAAAATCTTTGCTGGGGTCAGCAGGAATAAGTTCAACACCACATCCCCCTTCCCAAAACCTGATGGTGACTCCAGGGTCAGCAGGATCCACCCAAGGGATCAGAGCAAGACTCAGCCAGTGTGTCATCTTTGCACAAAGTCATTAGAAACCCAGACACCTTCCAGCCCACAGAGGGTTGATTCTCACACCCAGATGAATTCCCAGCTAATTTTCCCACCTGGGCGATCAACTCACTCCAATGACTACAAGTGACCCACAGCAGAGCACTCCCAAAAGGGGCCTTGCTAAAACCAGATGTTTTAAAGGACCAGCCCGTCTTTAGAAAGGGGAAAATCCCTTTTCCTCAGCAAAGTTCTGAGGAAATGCAGGGTACAAAACCCAGTGATACAAGGCACTTTCTGACACCTCTGAGGTGCTGTCGGAACACTGTGTCCAAACCAGCCTGAGGAATGTGAGATGCTGGAGCTCACCAGAAAACATTAATTAATCCTTCTTTAATTCTGAAATTTGCCTAAAAAAAAAAAAAATAATAAGGCTATTTCTCCCTTCTGCAAGCACTGATTGCTTTCACTGATGTGAGGTGTTGCTTACAAGAATTTGCAGTACAGAAGCTCTGTCCAGAAGAGCCCTTGAGGCCAACAAAAACTTTGTTGAACCTCATCAAAAACAGAGCTCCAGACCAAGCTGAAATATTTGTACATCCCAGTAGAGTTCTGAGCACCCATGGACTGCTCCCTTCACAGCCTCCTTCTCATCTCTCTGCCAAACCATTTCCCAACAGGAGCTGTTGCAGAGGAGCCCCCATTTCCTGACTGCCTGCGGGTGCCTCTGCCCAAACCCATGGGACAAGTGAGTGTTTCCTACAGAAATACAGCTGGAAACATCTTGGATAATTCATCTGGTGATAGCAGTGCTGTTAAATGGGGAGAGAAGGTGCAGAAGTAGCCATGGAAGAGAGAAAAGCTCTTCTGGAGGGTTGGCTGCTACTGGTAGATGCCCTGGTGCCTCCTGCCCTTCTCCCAGGACACATCTGATGTTTTTCCTCTCTCCAGCATCATCAGGAGCCTGGATTTCCCTGTGTGCCACTCATTTGACATTCGGCTTTCCTCCCTTGCAGCCCCACATCACTGCTGTCCATCCCCACATCCCCACCGAATCCCAAACCCACCTTCTTGCCCTGGAAAGGAGCACAAATGCCCTGTGCCAGTCAGCCAGAGCAGTGCAGGGACACAGCAGAGTCCTGCCATCCCTCCTGCCTTATTTTCCATCGATTTTCCCAGGATTTGAGGACCCCTGCTCCCTGTTATTTATTGCTGTTACCTTGCCATCACTGCACACCCTCCTGTGCAGGGAAAACTGATTTTCTCTCTCTACCTCCTGCTCATCCCATGAAAGGAGAGGTGCTGCCCCTCCAAAAGAGAGGATCCTGGACCCCTCCTCAGCTTAAAGAAAGGTATTTCCCTTAAGATGAAATCATTCTCAAAGCCCTCTGCCCCTTTCCCAACATCCCAGCAGTGCCCACAGCCTCCAGCACTCCATTTTTATAGCAGCTGTCCCCAGTTAGGAGTTCAGAGGTTAATGAGCCTCATCATTAACCCCTCAGGGCTGCCACTGCCTGGGGTCCAGCTCCTTTGATCCCTTCAGGTTTAGCTTTCATATTTTCCATGTTCTGTACTGCATTAGCACATAACTCTGAACTCCATATAAAGTGTTACAAGTTCTCACACCTCAGTCACACAAAACAATCCTTTTCCAGTCCCACAGCCAAGGACACCGCTGCAGCTTCAGCCCCAAAAAGTGCAAACAGCAGAGAATTGAGGAAAGAATCTGGGAGGTTGGGACTGCAGAACCTGGAGCTGGAATTGGACAATGAACCCCAATATGGACATGGACAAAAACTTATAAAAGTGTGATTAGCAGGGCAGAGAATGCAGAGTATTTTCCTGGCCACCAGCTGTGGCCCTTTGGCTCCAGCCCTCCAAATGTTTGCTGGCCATGCATCCCCTCCCAGCTGGTGGCCACTTGTGCACAGGTGTCACCTTGAACTTCTGTTCTCACTGTAACTGATCCTGGTGGAGAAGAAAAAATCCCACCTTTGTTAGACTCGTTGGCAAAAAAAAAATCTCTGCAGAGACCCTTTGGAAACAGCCTCTTCCATGAAGGCTGAGCTCCAATCTGATATAAAACCCTTCATTCTCAATCCAAACCTCCCAGAGAAGCTATTTCACAGAGGGGTGTCCTGGCCAGCACCATGAAAATGCAATAACTCATCCCCCCAGTGGATGATGGCTTGGTTGTCCTCCATATCCTGAGATTTAAGGTTTGCTCCTGGCTCCAGCCAGGCTTTTCTGCTGGATCTAGGCCTTCTCTGAAGGGAAAGGTTAAATTTGGGTGCTCCTTGGGCCTTGGAGCAGGGAGGTCTCGTGTTGTGCCACACCAGAATATGAAACATCTCCGTGGAACAACTGACAGCATCAATTCTGAGCCTTGATTAGACTCAAAGAGACTGAAAACTCTTCAGGACAACCTCTCCACATGAATTCTTCTCTCAAAGCCCTGGAAACAGGCAGGAATGGGAACAGGAATCAGCAAAGACATTCCCAGAGGTGCACAAGCGTCCGAAGGCAGTCCGTGGAGTTTGTGTTCAGCTGTGACCTCCTGGAGCTGCTCTGCCTGAGGACATCACCTGAGGCTTTCCCATCAATCCTGCAGCTCCTGGATGATCTTTTCCAACTGCAGCTCTGCTTCCACTGCTCTAACCAGTCCCTGCCTGGACCTCTTTGTCTCTTTTTTGGTGGTTTTTCCACCACTTTTCAACACACATCACCTCCCTTGGGGTTGGTCTGCAGAGCTTCCCACCCTTGCTGCTGCTCTTGTGGGATGGGACGCCCATCCTTCCCCACATGTCTGGGGGGATAATCCTTTAAGTGACACGTGCTTGGGGGGATAATCCCTTAAGTGACCGTTTTGGGGATTGCATCCCAAAAAAGCCTCGTTTTTATTATGCAGGAGCACCAGAAGTGCTTCCAGAATTAGCAGCTCCTCCAGGTTGCCCTGTTCAGTTTGAGATGTGCCACTTCAGAGCCCTTCAAGGGCTTGATTTGGGAAGTAAATGGGATTCGGAGCAGGTGAAATGTTTGGTAATTACAAATTATTGGAACACTTCATGTTATGAAAGCCCTTCAAATAATTTTAAATTGCTTTGTACTAATTGTGATCAGTGCTCCATTCATTTCCAAAACCCTCTTCAAATGACAAGCCCTGGGATATTTTGGGAGCTGGAGCCCAGTGCTTGGTTAAAAAAAAAAAAAAATCACAAAAAATTTCCGTTTTGGAACGCTGCACTTCTGAAGGAGATGTGAAAAATGCATTCACCAGTTGCATATCACAGGTTCTTCTGTGCTGCTGGAGCAACATTCCGAGGCCAATGAGTACAGCTGATACCCTTGAGCAGAGGATATTCCCCAATCACACCACTTGGGAATCATTCAAATATGAAAGGGAGGATTAGAGAAGAAGACCAGACAAGCGTGTTCCTGGCAGGAAACACAAGCACTGCTGCAATGTGGGAGAGTGCAATGGGCACCATTCCTGGGTATCCTTCCTCTGGGACAGCCAGGAAAAGCTTTTCCATCCTCCAAGCCAGCTCCAGCCTGCAGGCACTGATTCATATTTCAATGCTTGTTAAAAAGCTGCCTATGGAACTGCCATGGGCTGCTGCAAATGCGGCCTTTGGTGGGACATGTTCCTAAAGCTTGATTGGAATATTTGGGATGGTTGGAAATGTAGGCACCTTGGAGATGTAAGGGTTGTAATGGGAGATTTCTCCTTGTCTTACAGGGTGATTAATCATCTTTTAGGGATGTTTTCTTCCCACAAAATCATCAGAATCATCCAGAATTATTCTTGGAGTCGACCGAGTACAGTGAGCTTGAGCTACATGACTGTGCAGGACCTAATTCTAGCTAGTCTAGAAGTTGACCAGAAAATCTGATTATTGTCCTCTTAAGATCATAAAACACATACCCCGACTGGACAAAAGTGTTATGAATCACTAAAAATAAAATTAAACCATCAAATCTGATGGCACAGAGTGCCCCGAGAAGCTGTGGCTGCCCCATGCCTGGAAGTGTCCAAGAACAGGTTGGGTGAAGCTTGCAGTGACCTGGGATAGTGGAAGTGTCCCTGCCCATGGCAGCAGAGGTGGGAGTAGATGTTCTTTAAGGCCCCTTCCCACCCAGATAATTCTGGAATGCCATTATTTTATTCATCTAGAGAAAGGGAAAACACACAGCTTAACTTTAGAGGTTGGATCATTTTTAAGGATGGCAACAGAGGGAAAACCTGAAAAATCCCAGTGCTTCTGGCTCCTCATCCTGCCTCCCCCATCCCACCTTCCTCCAGATGATATTTTTTTTTTTTTTCTGGGGGGGAGAACTCAGCATCCAATGGGTTGCTCCTGTCCTGACTCCCTCAGAAGGCCTTTGTTGGGGTGAGAAAACCTTTTTCCATGGCCACTGAAAACATTAATGGGAATTACAGTGTTAGGGCACTTCCCATCTCCCTGCACCTGGAGAAACCTCCTCTCCCTCCTGCTGCTGCTCCTCTTGATGCTCATGTGGCTCATTATCCTCTCCTTTCCCAGGAAAACGCTGAGGGCTTGAAGTGCAGACAAAGTCATCGGGCTCCTGAAGGTCTCCTTGGGGAGGCTCTGCTCTGGCTCCTGTCTGGGTCCTCCTTTTTTGAGTGAGGTTTTTGAGTTTGGCTCCTTTTCGAGTGAGGTTTTCCAGGCCAGAGCTGCTGAGACCATCCCATCCCAGATGGGTTTGTTATGTAGTGTCCTCACCAGCTTCTTTGTTTTTAAAGAGCTGGATGTTTGTCCCGTGGTGTGTGCCCAGAACCAGTCAAACACCGTGGAATGATTTGGGCTACAGGGACCTTAAAACTCATCCATTCCCACTCCCTGCCATGGGCAGGGACACCTTCCACTATCCCAGGCTGCTCCAAGCCCACTCCAACCCACCCTTGGACACTTCCAGAGGGGAGAAGATGGGTGAGCACAAAGTGGCTGTACTTCCAATGCCCTATCACCTCTAACTCCACCTTCCCATGTATCAATCCCATGTCTCCCAGTTCCATGGTTTGCAGCTCTGCTCTGGGAACAGAGATTTCCTGCTTATCACCATCTGGATGCCTTGGTCAGAAATCCAGCTCTGGGATGATTTTGGAGGGTGTGAGCAGCCAGCCCCAAACCTCGTCACCCTTGCCCTCCCTGGCAGCAGTGATGGGGGTCTTTCCCCTCCTCTACTCAGTTAGAAATTTTCACAAGACTTTCAGGGACTTCATTATCTCAGAAACCTCATCTGCACTCCCAAATGGTGTTTGGAAGAAGCCAGAATTTAGCAAGGGTTACAGGAGAGCTTGCCAACCTTGCTGCCTTAAGAAACCAGGCTGCAAACGTGGAGCAAAACCAGTACAAAATCAAAAAAAACCCCCGCTCATTTACTAATTACAATAACAATCAAACTCGGTCATTAAAAAAACAGTTAAAGCTGCAAACAAACAACTGCTTCCACAGTTATCCCTAACAGCCTTTACAAGGCCCAAGTTCTCCAAAGCCGTGAAAATGAATAGCTCAGGATATCATAAATTTTATACTGCTCCCAGAGCATTCCAGCATTCCAGCAAATGCATCTTTCATCCCCCTCAGCAGCCCTGGCTCCCATGCAGACTGCAGCCATTCTCTCAGTGTAATTTTATAACGCGCACAACTCAAAGCCTCTTTGTAAAAGAAACATAAAAATGATGCATGCGCATATTAAAGACTTGTATTTATCAGACTCCAATGTGAGTCCACGTCCGTGCTTAATGTGGCCATAAATCAGCAGCTCTCCCTGTTAAAGCAGAGATGAAACCCTGGCATCAGGAGAAGCTATTTATGAACCCTGGAACCGCTAATCCGAGCGGCGTTTGGAAAAATATTTGTTAAAAAGATTTCCGATCGGAGCGAATCACTGAGAGGATGCAGCATGTAAGGAGAATAAAAATAAAACCCCACCAATTAAAAAGAGCCAAGGACTTGTGGCTCCTGGTGGGTCAGGAGGGGGAAGCGTTTATTTCATATTTAATTAAAGCATTGCCGAGTCTGTCACACTCCTCAGGTGGATTTTTTGGGTCTTTGAGGAGTCTCCTTAAAGTCTGGACTACAAAAAACAAACTGTCAGAAGGGGAGTTAGAATGAGATAATCTTTAAGGTCTTCTCCAGCTCAAACATCTCTGTGATTCTGTTAAAATATCATCAAAACTGCTTTTCATAGAATCCCAGGATTGTTTGGGTGGGAAAGGACCTTAAAGCTCATCCAGTCCCACACCCTGCCATGGACAGGGACACATTCCACTAGCCCAGGTTGCTCCAGCCTGGCCTTGGACACTTCCAGGCATGGGGCAGCCACAGCTTCTCTGCCTACTGTGAGCCAGGGCATCCCCACCCTTTTTTTTGTGTTAAAAATTAGTATTTCTCATGTAAAATAAACCCACCAAAATAAACCACATGAACGTGCTGGGCCTGCTGCTTCTCCATGGGGCAAAGATGCAGCAGCTTGTCCACCTTGGGCTGCTTTTTGCTACCAAGAAGTCATCTCCTGCTCCTCACAGTGGCCAAGAAGTGAGTGAGAAGTGAGACCATGGGGAGAAGAAGAACCACATCTCCCTGGGGAAGAACCATGCCTCCCCTCGTCCCTGTCCCAGCTGCAGGCCCAGGTTTGGGCGATTTGGGGTGCACAATTACTCCCCCAGTCTGCCTCACTGCCTCTTGCTGCTCATCTATGTGGCCATGAGCTCGTCAGTATTGAAATTTGTTCATGCATAGCTCCAATGAACTCCTTATTCTGAGCCTGCAGTGCTCCAAATTCCGGCCCTGCTGAAATCGGTTCCAATGCCACGGCCCAGCCATGCAATTTCAGACAGAGATAAGATATAGATCTGCTGTACTCTGGTGATTCTCTCTCACAAGTGCACCTTGTCAGGCCATAATTTAATATTCTTTTACCATTCCTATAGGGGAGGTGGGGAAAGCCCTTTAATTTAAGAAAAAAAAAATCCCCTTTTGTTCACTAATGACACAAACAGTAAAATGTTCAGATTACATCAGGGAATGGAAAAGCCTCATGGAGAAAAGACACTGACAAAAGCTTCATTTTCAGGTAAAATTGCACGAAGCTTCAGGAACCGCATCCTCTTGGTGATGTGGTTTTTTTTTTCCTTTCCCCCTGCCTTTCATCCCCAAGCATCTCCGTGAATGTTAATCCATTTTACAATGGGACGTTTAAAAGGACTGCAGAGAAATCAGGTTTGATCCGCTCTGATGTCTTCCAGAAATCTCCAAGCAATTTGCAGCTGTGAATAACACACGGGAAGTGTGGGGAGAGCAGGGCTGGCCCCTCGGATTCTGACTCCAGCTGCTGCTCACATCCTGCAATAAAACCATTTCTGATCAGGATGCTTTGGGTAATGCAGGGATACGTTTTATTTTTCTTAAAACTGCTTGATGTTTTTTACACCTGCCCCGGTGACCACGGGAGGAAAAGGGAAGGGGGCAGGATGAAGGATGGTGTCCGTAACAGGGTGCAATGGTCTGGCGTTGAAGAAGTGCCAGGTCCAGTGTGTGAGGATGCCCTGCTTGAAGGACAGATTCTCCACATCTCCAGTGGCTTCAAAGCCAGAAATGGGATGTCCAGAAGGGGTGTGTGACTCTTCACTGCAGCCAGGAGAGAACCTGCACTGGGTTAAAAATGTGGAAAACAGAGAATCTTAGAATGCCGATAAAACCCCAGAATGGTTTGGGATTGGAATTGGACTTTATAGACCAAATGGTTGGAAGGAACCCTAAAGACCATTTAGTTCCATCCCCTGTCATGGGCAGGGACACTTTCCACTAGACCAGTTTGCTCCAAACCCAATCCAAGCTGGCCTTGGACACTTCCAGGGATGGGACATCCATGACCGCTCTTGGGCACGCTGATCCAGGGTCTTTTCAAACCAGCACATGAAGGAAACAGCCTCCACAGCCATGGGGATCCTCAGGGCACCAGCTGAAGTGGAGCATTCCCAGGTTTCAGGTGGGGAGGAGGAATATTTAGCAGTGGTCCTATCCCCCACCACCATGGGCAGCCTTTGGCACTGGAATTCCCACACTCGCTCCCCTCGTGCATTTGCAGAGGAGGGGATGTTGCAAACAGCAGCTGGATGAGCAGCCAGAGAAATTTAAAATTTGGGATAGTAGGTGTGGGGTCAGTGACAGAGCAGTCTCAGATCTGGAGAACAGCTCCCTGCCCTGGGAGTGCAGAGGGGATGGTGGGAAAATGCTCCGTGCCCAGCCCTCGACACCACTCTGGTTGCACCTCCCTGGCATTCCTTGTCTTGTAAAATCATTGTAAGATGTACAGTAAGTACTGTAAGTTATCCTATCCAAAGTTGTCCTTTGGCATCTGGCCATAAGGCAAACCACTGGATTTCACTTCTGATCTACAGCTTATCCAAGAGTTTTCTTCAGCCATGGGATGGCCACGGGAACACAGGGCAGAGGAGCAACATCCTGCTCGTGGAAGAAAAGTAGCCAGGAGCTGCTTGGACTCTTTCCAAGGCATCTGTGCAGGTTTGGACTGCATGGAATTTTGAATTCCTTCAATTGTCACGAGATTTCTTGCTCCTCATGTCGGACTCTTCTTACCAGGATCCCTCTGAGGATGTTTAGGACTGCAATAGAAGAACTACAGCAGGATGTGCTGAATTGAGTTTGGACTGGTAGAGAACTCCTTGACGGACACCACCATCACTCTCCCAATCCAGTGGGATCTCTGGTGGCCCAGGCTCAGCTGTCCTTTGGAGAATGATTCCCATTCCCACCCCCCAGGCAGCACCTTAGAGCCAGGAAGGGGCCAAAAGGGATAATATAACCAGGGAACAAACCCTCCTGAACCTCTGCTCCTTATTCCAGTTCAGTCTCTAATTAGGCTTTAAGAGACCAAAAGGACATTTCCCTGTCCAGCCTGGAGAGAGGAGCATCCCAGGTTATCCAAGCAGAATCCGCCTGCAAGGAAGGTCCCACTTGCCCCTGAGATGTGGCAGGATTGGCAGATCAGGGCTAAAAACAGCTTTTCTTCCCCATCTGGAGCTGGAAATTTAAACCTTATCAGCGCTGCTAAAGTTTTTAATGGATATCAATGGGGTAAAGTTCACAAACAAAGCGGGGATCGATGAGTGGAATAATACAGTATTGATCAGGGTGCCGGGAGCCGATGCACCCCGCAGTCAATAATGAGCACGGATCACATTCCTGCGGCACTCACTCACCGGAGCGCCTGGGAAGGGAGCGCATTCCAGAGCTCCGGGCTTGGCAAACCCCGCAGCAGGCACTGCCCGATGGGTTTGCTTCTGTGGCACCCCTCAGATGGGCTCTCCATTGCTCTCATCCCACTTTTAGCCCTTGTTAAGCCTGTTCGTGGCTGGAATTTCTCTCTGAAATGTTGTCAGGGAGAAGTGCTCCGTGCAGTTGCCTGGGTGTGGAGCATTTTCCTAACTGCAGCAGGAATCCCTTGGTGTGAGGGCTGTGTGTACGGCTTCCCAGCAGGATCACCTGAAGTTGGTCATACCAGACTGAAATACCGAGCTTTTTCTGTCAGGTTCCCTCTTCAGAGTTTGGTTTGGGGTACCAAAGAGAGTGGGGGCATCAGGACCAGCACTACTTTGTGATAATATTGATTTTCCCCGTAGGAACAGGGCACAAGGACAATGGGGTAAGAGCTGGGCTCAGCCAGGTTTAGGATGGAATGAGAAGGTTTCTAACCACACCTGAGGTGAACCCATCTGGAGAGTAAAACTCACTTTTGGTGTGGGTAGACCCTGCCCATGCTGGGATGCATCCCCCATGATCCAGCTGTGCTCTGGAGAGACAGAAGGGACCACATTCCCAGTGATCCCATGCCCTGCTGCATCCCACACCCCTAACTAAGCCAGTGCAGCAAGGCTGAGCTCAGCTCACAGACCCCCACCCCCCCACCCCAAAAGTGCACAATTCCCAGCACTCACGACTTGATGCCAGGGATTTTACACCTCATGGTCTGTGCGGAAGTGCTGGGGAGGGAGCCTGTCCCAGCTGCCATCACCCACCACTGCCTGCTCTCCAGAGAACTTGCTTTCCTATGGAAGTCAATGGAGCAATTCCAGTAGAGCAATTTGGCTTCCACACCTCAGAGAAGAAAGCTGCCCCCTCCACCCTGCCTGCTGCAGCCAGGGCTGTGCTATCCAATTGTTCTTTTTTTGAAGAGCATTTGCTGTTTCCAAAGGTTTGAGGGAGCAGGAGGTGCCTGCTCAGTTACTCACTCTGTTAGACACTGCTCTTAATGGATGGTATTGATTGGAAGAAACAAAGCAGCAGTTTTCTTTCTCTCTCTCTCCAGGGATTTCTGGGCTCAGATGAGAAGAGTTCACTGCCTTGTGCTCTAAACAACAAAAT
The DNA here is from genome assembly GCF_963662255.1 of Cinclus cinclus. NCBI lineage: Eukaryota > Metazoa > Chordata > Aves > Passeriformes > Cinclidae > Cinclus > Cinclus cinclus. The sequence continues at coordinate 20,887,448 of NC_085055.1, forward strand.
ACCACATTACAAGGTCCCCAGGAGTCTCTCAGGGCAGCACAGCAGCAAGAGAGAGAAATGTGCAAGGTGTTAATGGGATAACAAATTAATAGGGAATGGGATTAGGCAGGGACACAGGCTGCTCCCAGCACTCCCCACGTCTCTGGTGCCGAGCTTTAATCCGTTCTTGGCACGTGGGTCTGGTGACAGATGAACACAACAGGAACCCACCTGATTCCTGGGGCCACCGGGATCCCCAGTGGCAGCTCGGACAGCAACAACATCAGGAGCAGCCAAAAGACAATTTTAGGAGAAATCAGTGCCTGCAGTAGCCAGAAAGGCAGTGAGATTGTGTCCTGCAGCACTGGAGAACTGGGATGGAGCAGCCGGATTGGAAACAGTTTTAAAATTATTACCTGACTCTCTGTTGTCCCATGCAATTTTCCCATCCATCTGCCAGTCATTTGGGAAGGTCAAGGGCAAGGATGTGCAAGTTTGGGGACCTGAGGCTCACTGCTGCCTCTCTGCTTTGCTGCCACCCACAGACAGCTGGCCCTGGCCACCAAGGCTTCCTCCCCCAACCATCCCTGCCTGGACACTTGCCTGGATCAGCCATCACAGAGGTGACGTTTGAACCCAAAATCATTGTCAGTGCCACTTCCTTGCCAAGAAACCCTGAGTTTCATTTCCAGCTCCGGATCTTGGTTTGGCAAGGGCTCATTTTACCAAGAGAACAGCCCTCCCTCCCCTCCTCCCCCCCCCCATTGCCCTGAGACCTATGAGAATTCCTCTACCTCTCATAAAACATCAATCCCAGGCCTTTGGGATGAGTGAGAGAGCCCAATATCCCACCATCCACAGGGCTTCAGTCCCTGCTGGCATCAAGACAAAACCAAAAGGGCTTTTGCCAGTGGGAAGATGGATGTGCCAAAGTGGGGAATGTTTCAGTGCCTTTTCACCATGATGCTGATATTTGGTGAGCTGTGAGGTTCTGGGGGATAACTGCTCCCCACCCCAGCCCTTTGGCCATGCTGCTGCTGGGCTGGAGGCGAGATGCTCTGCAAACCTTCATCCAGCATTCCTGGACCATGCTCTGGCTCTCCCTGACATTGATAAGTTACTTGTTATCCCTGGGTTGTATCTTTTGAAGGGCCCCCGTCTTTCCTAGATCATGTTAACAAGACAGCCATGGAGAGCCGTGGCCCTGGGGGTCTTCATTACTTCTTCCCAGATTTATGTTCCCTGCCAGCTCCATGCAGAGCTTTGGGCATGGCTGCACAATGCCGGAGTCACCGGGACATTCCAGAGGTCAGGACCTTGATCCTTTAATTGATAAATGGCAGGGGAGTTCTGCAGTCATCCCAGGGCTCCAGCTGGGAAATGCTGACGTGGGGAAGGACACCTGCACACCCACATTCCAGATGTGCACAGAGACAGGAGGCACCATGGGATGGAGCCCCAAGGGGTTTACAGAGCCAGACTTTGGTCCATCAGGAGAACGTGTGGAAGGCGGAGACCAAACTGCTCAGACCCTCACTGCTCAGGGGTGTGAGATCAGCATGGCCCTCGGGTGGATCCCAGGAGGGAGCCCCATTTCCATGGATCCCTCAGAAAATGAGATCCTGGAAGTGCTTTACCACCACCCTGCCCTGGAGGTGAACATGAAGGGTGAGATCCACTCCCTGTGGATTACACTCAGTGTTCCCACAAGGAAACTGAGCTGGAGACCTGAGTGTGAGGTCCACCCACACCTGAATATAGAGTCCCCTCCCCAGCCAATCCACACCTGAGTGGGATCTCCCATCCACTGGATCCACACCTGAGCATGGGCTCCCACCCATCTGACCCGCACCTAAAAGCACTGATCTGCAGAACAGGCTGCAATCCCAGTTTTCCTTCCCTTCCCACTGTTTTGTTTTCCCCCCAGAACAGGCCATTTTTGCACTCTCACCTCACGCCATCCCCACACCTACCTGCAAGGATGCTGCATCCCATCCCCTGCCCTGCTCCACCTGACCCCATCTCCGTGGGGCACATCCAGCTCCATCCTGTTTTTCCCAGCTGCTGCTGACAGTGAATTTGCTCTCGGTTAGCAATGGAAACACCACCACCTTCAGGATTCCCCCCACACCTTCCCTCTTCTTCCAGGGAAGCTCCCACACCTCAAGCATACTCAGCACCAAGTCTAGGGATGAGCAGGTTACCCGGAAAAACACCCCCCCATCAAATACTCAGCTGGGAACTAAAATCCCAGCTGCATTCCAATTAATACATCTCCATTCACACCACTGGATCCACATTAATTTGGAGCAGCTGGGACCAGGCTTGTTCAAGACTCCTATAAAAAGAGCCTCTGCCTCCCAGCTCTTGCTCTCTTACAGCTCTAACCTATAATTTACTGAGTGAGAGATGACCTAAAGAAATTCCTGGGTAGCTGGAAAATGAGAGGCAGAAAGAAACCATTTTATTGTATAGGCTACCACTGGCAAAGCAGTGCTTGCGCAGGTGCTAAAAAAAGGGAAGGAATCTGGGAAGCCACAATAATAATGTATAAATCCCAGCATTCAGGAGGCATCATAATGGCTAATGATGGAAGGAAGAGGTGCAGTGGGTGGTACCACCCACATTTCCCTGAAACAGCATCCTTTGGCAATTCAGTAATTCAAAGTCCCCCTGAAGATTTATTAAAACTGACAAAGTTGTTCTGGGTTTGAGGAATGAGCTCGTTCAAGATTTTTTTTGGTGAAAAATTATAGAGAAGCATTAGTCCCCTCCATGGCTAAATCTGCTGCAGCACAGGTGAGTGAAATCCAGCAGCAGCTCTTTCCCTGTGGAGCGTCCTCAGAATGACAGGATCATCAAGGTTGGAAAACACCTCTGAGATCATCAAGTCCAACATTGCTTGCCTGATCACCTCTGCTTTCCTTTGGATTAGAACATCCCTGGGAACTGGAAATGGCCTGGGTGGGGTTTGTTGTCCCAGCAGAGTGACCCACTGGTGAATTCCTAAAGATTTCATGTGCCTTCCGTGCTTGAGGATGGAGCTGGAGTGATGCAGATGTGATGCAAAGGGCAAAAAAGCAGCCCAAGGCATTCCTTTGGCCCTCCCCAAGTCCTTGTTTAATATTGACAGGAGCACTTTGTGCTTATATAAGTTAGCTCCATGCCAAAGGAATCTGAACCAAGGTGTTATTACTTAACACAAACACCCTCCCTGCTGTTTCATGAGGTTTGAAAAGGTGATCAAGACGTATTAGGATTAAGGGCTCGTTTTAGCTGAATTGATCAGATGGCATTTAGGTTTAATTTCAGCTAAAAATACAGGCAAGGGATAAGCAGATTTTATTTCTATATAAAATCGTCTCCTCCTCTCCCTGTGCCATGCACACATGCAGACATGTTCGCACTTACCCTCAGCAGCTCTGCCTGCTTTGGGTGGATTGGGGCTTTTTGTGCACTAAGAAAGGTTCTTTGGGCTGTCCTGCAGGGAGGACGGCGCTGCCTTGATCCCATCCGATGGATTTAAACCTCTTCCCTTCCCATACCACCAAAGCTGATCGTCCAGAGCCACGTTCCTTGGACTGATTTAGCTTCCACCACAGTTGCAATCACAGATTTCTTGGAGTCGGCGCTGAAATGTGTCCGGGTGGTGAGAACCGGAGCTGGGAGATGAGGAGTGGGATGCTGTACCATGGACCAACATTGCCATCTCACGGTGCAGCGCCTTCCCTGCAGCCTCTGCAGGGATGCTCCCACTCCCAGCGCGCGGGAGATGCTGCAGGATATTCAGCGAAGCCTGGAAACTTCACTCGCAGCCTCGGAGATGGAGGGAATTACCCAGGATCGGCCTCAGGGCAGGCTCCCTGGACGCCCATCTTCATCCTCATCTTCCCCGCGATCCTGATTTCCCGTGGCGATCCCAATCCCACTGTGGTCTCCGTGCCAGCCCCGGCTCTCCACACTCCCAGGTTCTGTTAATTCTCATTTTCTCCAGCCTCACTAATAATTTCCCATGAGGCCCCATATCAAATGCTTTATTGAACTCCAGATAGATTAGATCTACCAAATTTCCCTTGTCTGGAAAACCAATTATCTTATCAAAGGAAGATGTCAGCACAGGCTGGCACAAACTGCCTTTGGTAAACCTAGGTTGCACTTTATCTCATTTTTCTCAGTGTCTTTAATTAATGTTTCCTTCAAAATTTGTCCTGCAGTCCCAAGTCTGACTACAAACGGGTTAACACATCCGGAGCTGGATGCTCCTACTTTATTCTCCTTATCTTCCTTACTTTCCCTATAATCCAGTTGTTTGTAGGGCCTCAATCCATCCTATTTGACCCACAAAGCTCATTAGAAAGCTCTGCTGTCCTCCCTGCACACCACGTGTCCCTTCTCCCTGAATTCCTGGACAAGCAGGAGATGGCCTGGCCCTGGTTAGGTCCTGGCAGTTCCCCTTTCTGCCTGCATTTACATATTTCCCTAAAGAAGCCTTCCAAGGCTCCTGACTTCCCCTCAAACTGAAGATGCACATTTCTGCTGCCCTGACACCTTTGTCCATCCCTGCCATCTCTCTAATCTGGAGATCATGGAATCCCAGGGTAGTTTGGCTTGGAAGGCACCAAGAAGTTCATCCAGTCCCACCCCCTGCCATGGCAGGGACAATTTTCACTGTCCCAGGTTGCTCCAAGCCCTGTACAACCTTGCCTTGGACACTTCCAGAGATCCAGGGGCAGCCACAGCTTCTCTGGGCAACCTGTGCCAGGGTCTCACCACCCTCATTTTAAATAATTCTTCATTTCTTCTTTAATATCCAGAGCCAGATTGTTGCTCATGGGAAGGTCTTCCCCCATCTCTGATCTCATGACACTCAGGAGCTAGTGAGGCCAAGTTTCCCAGGAATTTTAGCCACCAAAATAAAATTTTACTTTTTCTTTAACAGATAAAGACATGATGTGGACATTGAAATTAAGGCAGTATGGGAGTTGTTTGTCCACTTTGTTGTGACAGACCAAAGACATGCAGCTTAAATGTTTTCATGCTATTCCAGGGCCAAATCCTGAATTCTGGATATGTTGATATTATTCTAATGTGGCAGCAGAGCAAAATGCCATCCCACCAGGGCCAGAAATGGAAATGGTTCCTGCCATTTGGAGTAAATGTCCCCTCCAGCTAACGATAGATTCTTGCTCTCGTAGCCTGGGAAGCTGAAGATGCTCACAGAGATCCTCTTTGCTGTTCCTCATGCCTAAAAAGAATCCTTGGAAAAAGCAGCCTTCCCAGCAGTCTGCTAGTTGTGTTTTGGCAGATGCTCAACCAAATGTTACTTTTTGGCATGGTGGGATCCCATCTTTTTGGAACCCATCTTATTGGCCTCGTGTCAAAACGTGCTGACAGCTCGGCTGAGCCTCTTGGAAAAATCTTGGGTTGCTCCCAACTTGGATTTTACAACCCCACGGCAGCTCTTGGATCATGGGGAAAGGGAGGTCAGGATGGAGCCTGATGGAGTCAGGGAGGGGACTTAGGGGGACGGAGGGTGAAGAGGGATTCTCCTTCTACCACAAACCCTTCTGGGATGGCAGGGGATGCCAGGCCATACCTTGACTTCCCAGGCTCCAGTTTTCTGGAGGAAAGCCATCGATCCCAGCCCAACCCCTGCATCCACTTGTTATCCAGATTTAGCTTCCTGGTCACTTGTTTCATCTCCTCTGCTCTTTGCAGCATTTGATGGCCAAGAATCAAAGGAGCAGCAGGGAAGGGGCTCAGGAGCAGGGAAAGCTCCACTTCTAAGGCTCAGGAGCACACAGTGGCCATGGGGACAAGCTGGTGTGATAAGGGGCTTGGAGCAAACACTCGTGCTCCATCCCAGTCCTCATTCCCTGAGCTCTGCTTTCCTTCCCTTCCTCTGTACACAAGCAGAGCAAGCAGAGAGCAGGAGGCTCTGAGTGCAGGCAGAGCTCCAAAAACCAGGACAAACCTCACGAAAGCACGAGTCATGTGCCCCAAACTAAATTTGCCTGAAAAAAAAATACCCTGACAGTGTTTTACACCAACTTATAATGACTTTCTTTCTGTTATGATTGTTGCTGTTGTTCTGGTTAATACCTTCCTCACTTAAAAACCCCCAAACATGACCCCGTGGCAGCCACAACACAAATATCATTTGCTTGGATTATTCCTGAGGTGATTCCTGTGCTGGAGGCAGCAAGTGCTTACAATCACTCAGTACATAATGGAGAAATTCATTCCAATAATAACAATAATAACAGTATTTCTTGTTTTTGAAATATGACTCTGATGAATTCATGAATATAGAAAGCTCTTGTTGCTGGCTGCTGATGGAATGGAGCAGGACTTTCTGATGGAATTTTGCTGGAGATTTCTAATGCTGTTGCTCCAGATGTACATCCACCACCTCTCAGCATCTGATTCCTGGCCCCGTTGGGTGTTTGGAGCACAGGGAGGGCAGATCAGCCTGGGGCACCTCACCCTGCTCAGGGCACTGTGCTGACAGCATCCCCCAAAATCCCTGGCTGATTTGGGTGGGAAGACACTTTAAGCCCATCCAGTCCCATCCCCTGCCATGTCCAGGGACACCTTCCACTATCCCAGGTTGCTCCAAGCCCTGTCCAACCTGGCCTTGGACACTTCCAGGGGCAGCCACAGCTTTTCTGGGCAACCTGTGCTCACCGTGCTCACAGGGAGGAATTTCTTCTCAATATTTGGTATTTACTGTTATTTAAAAATGTTTGTTTTCTTATGAGAAACCCTTTTCTTATAGGCAAAACAACCAATAATTTTGAGCTTTTCACTCCCTGGTGCTTCTCTTTTCTAGGGGCTGGGAGTTCTGTGAGGTCCAGTAAAACCAGGCTTTGTTCTGGCTCACCCTGCCCACAAGCAGAAACCCTAAATATTTGTGGCGAGCTCAGCTTGGTGGGTTTCTTTGCCTTGCAGGGACTTCAGGATTGGCACAACCCAGATCTCAGGGGCTCAAATATAATCTGCAGCAGGTAAACTGGCAGTTTGCACTGGCCCTGCTCAGGGGAAACAGATCTGTTTCTAATGGGAGGAGAAAAAAAAAAGTGGCTTTGCCTTGTGAGGCTCCCCAGTGTAATGGTGTTGCACTCTGATTTAGCAGCACAAAAAGCCCTGATGCTGCAGAGGCAGATTTAGGAGCACCTCTGGCTAGCCCAATTCCCTTTGCTCTGGAAGTAGGGAGAGAACTGGAAGGGCAAAAGTGAGAAAATTCATGGGTTGAGATAATGACAGCTCAATAAGGGCACTAAAAGCTGTGTACAAGCAAATAAACACAAGGAACACATTCCCCACTCCCCGTGGGCAGGTGCTCAGCCTTTCCCAGGAAAGCCAGGCTCCATCACACAGGCAGGTGACTCAGGAAGGGAAATGCCACCACTCCAAGAATCCTTCTCTTCCTCCTCCTTCCCCCAGCTCTGTATGGCAAGCACAGCCCCATCCCAGCTCCTCTGAGAGAAATCAACTCTACCCCTTCCCAAACCAGCACAAATATATTGCTTTACAACTGGCTGTAATTTGGCACAGATCAGCTCCTTGCATTCCTTCCTCTGAGATTTTTCCCTCCGTGCATTCCTGGCCCTGCCTGCCTGTGAATTGACTGCCAAGCTCTCCTCTGGGAGATGTAACTCTGGGTCTGTTTAGATGAGCTTCTCTCCTTTTGTGTTCATCTGCATGTAAGCTCTAAGTGCTTTATTGTTTTCCAAGCACAGCTATTGATTTTTGGGAAAATAACTAAGAAAGCATTAATTTATAACTTCCCTGTTGCTCAAAAGGAGCAAATGACTTTTCTACCATATCAACATAACTCTAAAAAAAGACACAGACTTTCAATAAATACCAAAAAGATATAAATGCCAGGAGTAAAAAGCAGTGAGGAGGCTGTGTGGGGGGTGGTCCTCTATAACCAAGTTGGTCATGGAATTCCAGAATGATTTGAGTAGGAAGGAACCTCAAAGCCCATCCAGTTCCTTCCACTCCTGCCATGGACAGGGACAACTTCCACTATCCCAGGTTGCTCCAAGCCCCATCCAGTCTGGCCCTGGACACTTCCAGGGATCCAGGGGCAGCCACAGCTTCTCTGGGCACCCTGTGCCAGGGCCTCACCACTCTCACAGGGAAGAATTTCTTCCCAAAATCCCATCTAACCCTACCCCCTGGCAGTGGGAAGCCATTTCCCCTTGTCCTGTCACTCCAAACCTTTGCCCACAGTCTCTCTCCATGTTTCCTGTTGGCTCCTTCAGGCAGTGGAAGGCCACAAGAAGGCCACAATGAGGTCACCTGAAAACCTTCTTTTTGCCAGGCTGGACAATCCCAAATTGCCCAGCCTTTCCCCATAGGGGAGCTATTCCTGGAAGTCCATCAGGATGCTTATAGAGGGTGTGTAAGGAGAGGTTGAAGGAGATGCTCAGAACAGCAGAGAAAAAGGGAATCAGGTCACTGTCTCTCCCTATTTAAGAGTTTCTTGTTAAAGCTGACCCAGGCTAGTTTGGGTGATGCTGAGAGCACATACAGAAATATAATGTTACTATATAATGATATTATCATATGTATTATAATATTCATATATTTTGTGGTGAATGGCAATTTGTGCATGGGATTCTTGCCTTCAGGTCCTTACTCCTCTTTTGAATGGCACTTCTGCCCAATGCAGATAGTACAGATCCAGCCCAGTGGCTGGCTGGGCTCCTGGAGAACAGTGCCCAAGCAGCCACATCAATGCTCCCCTGCTCTGGGGGGAGAAGTTGTGGCTGCTCCTGGATCCCTGGAAGTGTCCAAGGCCAGCCTGGACAGGGCTTGGAGCAGCCTGGTCTAGTGGAAGGTGTCCCTGCACGTGGCAGGGAGTGGAATGGGATGGGTTTTATGATCCTCCCCACCCAAAGCATACCATGATCCTGTGATCTATGTCCCAGTGAAACCAACCTGAGCAAGCAGACCAGAGGCCAAGGGTGGTGAGACTTTCTCCATGACTCTGGGGATTGTCCTGTGGTGTTTGAGCCCCAGAGGTTGTTGTGTGTGTGTTGGTTGTGGAGAAGGGAAGGGAAGGCCTGACTTTTCCCCAGTCCCATCCCTGGGAGCTGGGGGCCTCCTTCTGCTTATGTGACACTGTGGGGTGATTTCGGCCTCCCCTGGCCATGCCACCTATCCCTTGGAGATGCAGGAGGTCCAGGCACAGGCTCTGCCTCCAGACTCCCATTTTTCTATGGAAAACAGGCTCCCATAGAGGGCAATGCAGAGCAGCAGTAGCAGCACTTTGGCTGCTCCCTGTGTTTAGTGTTAGTATGTGAGAAGCACCCAGCAGTCTCAGTCCAAGCCCCAGCTGTGGACCAGCTGTGGCAGGTGTGACTCTGCTTACTGTCTCATGAGCAGACTTTTGGGGACACAAACTCCCATCCCGGGCTGGCAGTGGCACCTGGAGCAGGGAATGGGCAGAGTCCTGGTGGGATGCTCAGCCTGCAGCATCCAGTGGGGTACAAAGAGATTGGCCTCAGTCCATATGGAATTAAGGGGCAGGATGAGGCTGCTCCAGGCTGTAAGTTTCTGCTGGAGTGAGCTCCATGGAAAAATCTCCTCCTAAATCTGTGCCAAGAGTCTCAGTAGGGCATTAGGGCAATGGGGAGAACTGGGGCAGGATGGGGACGTTTCCATGTTATGGATAAGATAAAAACTGGGGTGGAACTTTTAATAACTGCTATCTCTGTCCTGGTGTTTCTGCATCCTCCCAGTGCCCTGGGAAGGGAGGGAGGAATGGACCACCATGTAATCACGGACTCATTTGGGATGGAGGGGACCCCGAAGATCACCTATTTCCAATGGGCAGGGATGCCACGGATCTGCTGGATGGGTGGACGGATGTGTTCACCCGCAGAGGAGCTGCCAGCGCTTGAGCTGTGTGCTGTCCACCCCAATTCCTTGCAGGTCACCTGCAAACGATGGACCCGAGCGGTGTTTGCCGAAGGGGAGGATTCGTCACCGAGGGGTGTGCCGGGACACGTGGGCTCCTCACCCACGTCATTGCCCCAGGGATGTTTTTCAGAACTGGAACCCTCCTGGCATTTTTAGGCTCTTATCATCTGATAAGCCCTGGGTATCTCGCTGCCTTCCCGTGGGCGCTGTTTGCTCTGCCTGCGGCAGCATTAGCGGCTCTCGCATCCTCCGCCAGCCCTCCCAGCAGGAATCACGTACCCGGGGGCAGGATCTCTGCACCCTGCCGAGGGGTGAGGGGCTGCCCCCGAGCTGGCCCGGAGCTAATGGGAGCACCCTTGAATGTTCCTGGCTGATTTTGAAGAGGTGGCTGGATTTTTGGTGCCATCACAGGCTGCCGGAGGGATGCACCGAGCGCTTTTTTGGTGGTTTCTAAGCTCTGCTGGTGGAGAGAGGTGGGGGTTTGGGTGGAAAATGGGGGTGGGGGGGGTGGGGGGGTTGTCATGTTCGCATGAGTGCAACACGTGGTGATGCCAGCACTCATGCTGGCTGGACAAAGCTTCCAGCTCTCCTGGCATTTCTGGATTCACAGCTTGGCCAAAAGTAGGGAGAGAAAGGAAAATAAGAGAAGAGCTGCAAAGAACCTGATTGCTGTTGGTGCTGGAGCCGGGGTCACATCCCAGCTGGATGCTCTGGTGTCCTCACATGGGCTGAGCAGCTCTGCATCAGGGGGAAAGCACTGGGGAGTTTTCTTGGATGCCACAGCCCCACCTCTTGCAAATTCTGCTGGCCAAACACAGGATGGCCACTGGAGTTCACAGCCCTTAGGCTCCAGAGCCAGGAAAGCTCTGGGGGAATCTTTCCAGTCTGAGCTGGGTCACCCAGTCTTGCTCCTGTGCCCCTCAAGGCATCCTGCTGGGACCGAGCAGAGGCTCTGGGGGATCGGGGAACCTGTCAGGCCGTGCTTCAGGATGTGCGGCGTTATTCGGGAGGTGCCTGTGTAGAAAGCCCCGTCGTTGCCTTCCTTGGAAGTATCCAGAGCACTGATTCCACTCAGCAAAGTTCTTCCTTGCCCTGTAAGATCCTCCCTAAGTGCGGATCTAGACACAAGGAGAAAAGGCTGAATGTGCTACAAGCCACCCCCAAAAAGTGTCTTTTCCCAGTCCCGCCCATCCTTTGTGACGCTGGCAGAGCGGGGAGCTCACCTTTGGCCACCGGAGGGACCTCGCACTGCCCACCGCTGGGAGAGCACAGCCCCGGCCGAGCCTTATCTGGGCACCCCGGGAATGCAAACAGCAGAGCTGGAGCACAGCGAGCCATGAGCCCTGCCAGGGCAGGACACGGCGGGGAGGCAGCGCAGCTCCTCGGGCTCTCCATCGCCTGTTCATCCCTCCCAGCGGGGCTTCCCAGCAGCCTGCACACCTCACCTGCTCTTGGCAGCCCTCAGGTGAGCTTTGCTCTATCCCTAAACCTGTTGAGCTGGAGAATGGGGAGGCAGGTGTGGCGCAGCACGGTGAGAAGCCCCTTCATTTGCATCAGATCGGCTGCATTAATTAATCTGCCGTGAATTCGGTATATTCCTCTTGCAGGTTTTCCATTAGAAAGCGCTTTCCGAACGTGCCTGGTGTTAAATGTGACCAAGTCGGGGTTCAAGAGCGTGCCCGTGCATTAGCTTGATTGCAGTTGTAATTTCCTCGAGCAAATCCCATAGAGACTCAAAAATAAACCGGTGTGTGTTCATGACACCCTGTTTGTGTGGAAATCAGGGACTGGCCTGGGGTTATTCCCAGAAGGAGGGTGGGTGTATCCCAAAGGCAAATCCTGCCGGCTCTCAGAGGAAAGCGGCAGAGAGGGGACAGGAAAGAGGATGGAGGTCTCTGCTTTGAATCCCAGGGATTTCAGGGATTCCAGGAGCTGTGGGGATGCGAATTCAGTGGCAGTGGGGTTTGCCAGAGGACTGTGAGATGTGCAATATCTGCTTGTGGTGCTTGAACTGCAGTTTGTGATGCAGCTCTCGCTTTGGAGAGCCTAAAACTGAAATGAGCTTTGGGCTCAAGGGCTAGGTAAACTGCAAGATGCGGGTGCTGGGATAATTTATTTATCTGCTTATTTATTTATTTATTTATTTAAAAATCCTTTTTAGCAAACAAGGAGTTTTAGTCCTTGTTCAAGCTGAGCCCGAGTCCCTGCGGGGCTGGTGATGCCCTGTGGGCTGTCCTGGGGTGTGATATGCCCAAGGTGCAGGGCCAGGACCCAGCAGCATCATTGCCCCTCTTTGGTGGCACAATCCAACTGTATTGCCAGCACGTGTGTCTCACGGCCACCTTGAGGAATTATCACCGGCAGGAACCTCCCTTGTAGTCTCCCAGCCGTTCTCATCCTGCACTTGAAACACGGAAATTGCCCCAAGGAAAGAAATCTCTTTACAAGATGGGCCATCAAGGCAGCAGCCGCATCCCCGGAATTATCACACTCAGCAGGGTAATCTATTCAATGGCCGGGATTTATTTTTAACATTCAGCTCCGCAGTCCTTTTAACTCGAGCAGGGAAGGGAACATTTTGATAACAGCAGCCTCCAGGTCAAATGTGATGAGAATTCATAACTCGCTACACAGGGGTTTTGGAAAACCAACCAAGCAAAACAATTTCCCGGAATGAGCCGATGAAGATCTGTGTTTCTCTTCACAATGCCGTGCACAGAGCAGGGAGGTGTTGGAGTGGCTCCTCATTCTCTGCCCACAATTTGCAAATAAAATGCCTCCTGGACTGTTTTAAATTTGAAGGACTATTGCAAGCACGGCTTTGCTGGGCTGCTCATAAAGACCTGAGACATCGGATCTGTCGGCCATCAAAGGAGAAATATGAATCCAGTAATGGGAATGTCCTCATGGTCCCAACTCTAATCAAAGCAAAGCCGAGGGTTGCTGCTTCGGGAGAGTGGCATCGAGATTTAAAGAGCAACAGAGGGACTCCAGTCCCTGGTCAGCCCTGGAGCAGCAGCAGGAATGATTTACAGGGACATGGAGTGGCAGGACAGGGGAATGGCTTTAACTGCCACAGGTTAGATGGGATTTGGGGAAGGAATTCCTTCCTGTGAAGATGATGGGACCCTGGATCTCGGTGCCCAGAGAAGCTGTGTCTGCCCCAGGATCTCTGGAAGTGTTCCTGGCCAGCTTGGGTGCAGCTTGGAGCACCCTGGCTAGTGGAAGGTGTTCCTGTCTCAAGGGTACAGGAGCACCGTTGGGTGCCCCCCAGGACTGGGATGAACCGGGTCAGATTGGAAGGATCCCCCTGAGCTTTCTCGGCCCTGGTGTCTAAAGGGGTGTGAACTCCAGTGGGAGGGGATTGGAACAAAATGAGCTCTAATGTCCCTTCCAACCCAAACCACCCTGGGTTGGGAAAAAAAAACTATCTGGCCAAGCCAAGGCTGTGACAGAGCTGCCACTTTTTCTTTTTGCTTTCTTTTCAAATGGCCAGAGTAAATTAACTGCACCTATCTGACATCAAGAGGCAGGTGGGAAAGGTGGGAGGAAATTTGGAGACTGAGCACTGTGGTTTATTTTAATGTCAGTGCTGGTGTCTCCGGAGCCCTGTGGGGCTGGGCTGGGTTGGGCTGGACATGTGTGTTCCACCTGAGCCCCACGGGGCAGCACAGGCTGCCTTATCTGCAGCCTCGGGAGCACGGCCTTTCCAAACCACAGATATTTGCTCTCCATTCCCTGTCTTCCGCTCTAATTCCATATCTGCAGGGAGGCCCCAGCTGCTGCCACTCACAGCAGAGTGTAGAGTGCAGGGAGAACGAGAGAAACTGGGAATGGGATTGGAAAAGTTAGCATAGGATATGGAATCCCAGAATGGTTTGGGTTGGAGGGGAACTTGAAGCTCATCCAGTGCCACCCCTGCTACGGGCAGGGACACCTTCCAGTAGCCCAGGTTGCTCCAGCCTGGCCTTGAGCACTTCCAGGGATGGGGCAGCTACAGCTGCTCTGGACAACCTGTGCTGGGCCTAACCACCCTCACACCCAAGAATTTCTTCCCAAACTCTTGCGCTGTCATGGGATTCCAGGATGTGATGAGAAACCCTGGGCAGTTGGAATGGAAAACAACTAAATCTGTCATGCAGCACGGGAAGCAGCACTGATGGGAACAGTCACTGCTTTAATATTTAATTTGATGAGATCCAGCTCTGAGAAATGGACGGGGAGCAGCCACAGCTCCAAGTGCAAGCTCGGCTCTGGCAGGGAATTTCCATGGGGTTTGCTCTGCTCCAGACTTATCTGTATTCTGGAAAGGTGACATGGAATGAGGCTCATTAATTATCCCAGCACACAGAGCTGTGTTTCCTGCCATTCCTTTCAATCAATCAAGCTCTGGACACTTTCAGGGCCTCTTGGACATTGGGTTGTCATTGCAGGTGTGTCCCCTATGCAGGAGCCTGGTGCCTGATCCCTGCAGAGCCACTCAGGTGCAACCAGGTGGCATTTCAGGAGGGAATTCCCTTGTGTCACCAGACAGTGTGGTGCAGATCCCATTCCATGCTATCTCTTACCACCAGGAACTCCCCGTGGCTGTGTGGCCTCATGTCCTGGTGGGATTGGGAGGGCGGAGCTGTGCCAGGCACAGGATGGGTCTCACCAAACTTGTCCCTTCTTTGTCCTTTTAGGTGGATCCCATACCTTTCCTGGGACTGAGACTGAGCCAGCAGCAGAGCTGGTTTTCCCCCTTGCACTGTTCTCACACCTCCAGAAATCCCTTTGCATGCTCCAGACGGTTTGGGTGTCCTCACCAAGGAGTTGGGCTTTGCAGGAGTCCAGGAGTCACCGCCAGGGCAAGAAAAGGTGCTGGAAATGTAGATTTGTCAGGACTATAATCCGGGTAGGTCATATTTCCTTCCTTGTATGAAACCACTGCTTCTCTCTGGTCCATCACAAGACTCCATCCCTGCAGGACACAAATCCCTCACATCCCTCAGAAGGGACAGATTGGGGAAAAGCCTTTGGTATGCTGATGTTTTAGCTCTGAGTGACAAACCCTGAATTGTAAGCACAACCTTCCCCCTCACAGCCCCCTTGGGCACCTAATTCTACGGGCACATTTGGCTCCACAGATTCCCTGGGACAGGCACGTGTTGGAATGGCACTGCAGTGCTTGAGAACAGTTCCCCACACCAGCCTGCCCCAGGGATGGTCTTGGGGCTCCTTGCCTTGGTATGGTGACCCTTCTCGCCTGCTCTCCCTGGGTCCTTCCCTCTCTGCCAAGCCCACGCCTGCACCATGGGACACAGCTGCCCATCCCTTCTCCAAGACCTCTTCTGGTTCCCCCTACCTGGCTGGAGCCAAGCAGGTGGGACCCCAGGTCTTCATCCCAGGGGGAAGAGCCCTCTGTACACATAGAAGGATTGTCACCAGGCTTGTCTCCAAACTGCCTTCGCCTTCCACCATCCAAAGCCATTTCCCAGTCCTGCTAAGCAATAACTGGCTCCTCCTTTTGCTGTTCCTTGTCTCTCCTTAGCACCCATGTCGGAGGCACGCCCCCAAATGCTCCAGGAAAGAAAGAATGTTGAGGAAAATCCAGATATGCCTCTGTTTCTGCTTTGTCTCGGGCATTTTGTACGAGATCTCCCTCTTGTCCAGCTGTGTCTTCTCCTACTTGCCAATGGCCCAGCACTACCTGACACCTGAGCAGGTGCTGAACCTTGGCAAAAGCATCATTTTCCTGGAGACGACGGAGCGCCTGGAGCCGCCCCCGCTGGTGTCGTGCTCCGTGGAATCCGCTGCCCGGATTTATCAGGACAGGCCCATCATCCTCTTCATGAGGGGACTCACCAACGAGACAGCCTTGGACATGAACACCAGCTACGCAGCCTTCTCCCTCTTGTCTTCCATGAAGAATGTCTTCATTTTCCCTCTCCAAATGGAAACAGTCTTCCAGGAGACCCCTCTGCTCCAGTGGTACAACCAGGTGAGTATCAAAACAAGTGGAAAACAGGAAAAGAGTTGTAACTAGGGGTGGGAAAAGGCTTTAAAAGGAATGAGGAATGCAGGACCATGTGAAATTAGTGATTTTTATGGTTTTGGTTGGGAACAGATTCGTTTTGGCCGCGTTTTGCTGTGTGTTCATCTCTCTGTTTATGGCATACATGGTCGGCCTTATCTGGAGAATCGGATTTTTGGCAAAGGAAACATCAGTAAAAATAGATTGCAGACGTGTTTTGAGAAAACAGCCTTAATAATCTTCCCCAACAGAAGCTGGCTGAACAAAATGTGCTGCCTGAGCACTTGATAGAGCTGCCTTGCTCTGACAGAGCCTGCAGGAAATAAGAGATAGGAGGGAGATTTCAGGTTCTATAACAGCAACATGCAAAGCTAAGGTGGGATCTGGTGAGCTCCACCCTGGAAAAGGTTCCTGGCTAACTGCCCACAAATAGCTTTCGTCAAACTGCTTGGGAAGGGCAGGCAGATTTCCTCCAAACTCTTTCTTCTCCAGAGAAAAAGTGACTCCAAATGCTAACAAATGCTAACAAATGCCGATGAAAAGCCTTCAGCCTGGTTCAAAGAGCTGGGAGGGATCCGGGAGTGTGTTAAGTGGGTTGTGTCCCACTGCAATAGCAGTGAATGACTCATGGAGGCATTGGTTTAACACTGTAGGTGCCATCAAACCACCTGGGAAGTGTTCCTGCACTCCTAATGCTAACAAAGCCCTGCTCTGCTCCAGCTCCTTATCTTATCCCAGTAAAATTCAACGGCTGGAGGCAGCAAAAGCTGTCAGTGACATTTGCAGCCACGCAGGTGCAGGTTTATGGTGCCATTTGCAGCCCCGGTGATGGATTGGATCTGTTCCCTGCTGTCAGCATCACATCTCATCTTCCCCACTCCGCAGGTGGTCCCGGAGCAGGAGAAGAACTGGGTGCACGTCAGCTCGGACGCCAGCAGACTGGCGCTCATCTGGAAGTACGGGGGCATCTACATGGACACGGATGTCATCTCCATCCGGCCCATCCCCCAGGAGAGCTTCCTGGCGGCGCAGAAGTCGCGCTTCTCCAGCAACGGGATCTTCGGCTTCCCTGCCCGCCACAAGTTCATCTGGGACTGCATGGAGAACTTCGTTCTCAAGTACAACGGCAACATCTGGGGCAACCAGGGCCCCTTCTTGATGACAAGGATGCTCAAAACTCTCTGCAACCTCACAGATTTCCAGGGCACTGAGGACCACAGCTGCCAGAACATCTCCTTCCTCAACCCCCAGCGTTTCTACCCCATCCCATACCCAGCCTGGAGCCGGTACTACCAGGTTTGGGATAAAAGCCCCAGTTTCAATCACTCCTACGCGCTGCACCTGTGGAACTTCATGAACCGCAACCGCAAGGTCGTGGTGGCCGGCAGCAACACCCTGGCTGAGAAACTCTACAAAACCTACTGCCCCACCACCTACGAGGACCTGATCCAGAATGCCAAGTACAGGGATCTCCCAGGCCCCGAGGACATTGAGTGACATGGAGCAAGGAGGAGAGGGGTGATCCTTCTACCCAAACACAGTCCCCGCTCTGTCAGTATCCGCCTTTGTAGGAGAAATGAAGAACTTTCCATAACCACCATGTCTGTTCCCTTGGGATACCGAGAACGGTGGTGGGTCTCCATCAGATGTAGCCTCCAAGGACACCTTTGCTTCAGTTCTGTTTCCTGATAGGTGTTCGTGGACCAAGCCTTCCTAAATCCGACAGACCTTGAGCCTTTTCATGAGCTTCTCCAAGGGAAAAGTTCCTAAAGAGATGGATGGCCTCACAGGAGGAAAGTTGTCTCTGCTCCTCTTGGAACTACTGGCAGCTTCCCATGTCAGAAAAGTTGGAAGCACAACTGACTTTGGAATGGAGCCTCCTGGGCAAAAGAGGAGAAGCCTAAACCAGCATCTTCTCCTGGTGTTTTCCTCACATGGACTTTACACCCTACGTTTTTGAGAGGGACTTTAGTGCGAGTGAAAATAAAAGAGTTCCTAAACCATCACTCCTCTAAACTCACTTCTCCCTGAAAAATGAGTCACATTTTCCAAAGGTTCGTGCTCCCACACTTTTATTTTGGCTTTTGCCAGGAAAAAATGGCTCTACCCCATCCTCCCAGGTCAATCCCACCTGTAGAAATTGTGCCTGAAGGGGGTTGCTTAGACACCAAGGAAGGAGAGGGATGGCCCTCCAGATTCCCAAATCCCTCTTAAATAAATGGAATGAGGTGGTCACCCATGGCCAGCTGTGCAAAAATCCCATATAACCCCAAGAGTGAGCAATCCCCTTCCAGATACTCTCTTTCCCAGGATTATGCCAATCCACCCAATTCCTTAAAGAGAAGCCCAGCTTTCAGATTTCTCCTGAGTCTCTCTGAACAGCTGGTTTTAACTTGGGAGCAGAAAGGTGGGGATAAGTCTCCGTCATCCAGTGTTTGCCGTGTGCACAATGCTATCTCCTGCAAACACAGCAGCTGCTGAGCTGGCTGCAGCTCAGAATTTGGGGTTCACTGGGAGAAGGGAGCCCTCTGCACACAGGGTTTGTGTACTCTGTGTTTTGGCCAGGGGCTCCTTCTTGCCCTGTGCTCCTCCAAAGTCACTCTAGCGTAAGGCCAGCCAAGGGCTGGTGATTGTTGGAGCAGGAGCATGACACAAGGGAACACTTCTCTCCTCTCCTCTCCTCTCCTCTCCTCTCCTCTCCTCTCCTCTCCTCTCCTCTCCTCTCCTCTCCTCTCCTCTCCTCTCCTCTCCTCTCCTCTCCTCTCCTCTCCTCTCCTCTCCTCTCCTCTCCTCTCCTCTCCTCTCCTCTCCTCTCCTCTCCTCTCCTCTCCTCTCCTCTCCTCTCCCTGCCCTAGTGTGGCGCTCTCGTGGCTCAGCCCCAGCCAGGAGTTTCATGCTCTTGTGCCGTCCACTCCGGTTTAGCTTTGTTCCACTCTCTGTTAGAGCAGAATTTTCTTGCCCATGGATTTTCCTCCATGACTTTGACCTCCCAGCACTGAGGAGATTCAGGGGAGGTGTGTTACAGCCCAGGAAGTGTTCCCTGTTTCCCACATGGACAGCCCCAATTGCTCCCCACTCCTTTTGACCACCCGCACTCCTTGCTCTGCTCCCATCCTCATCTCTGCTCTCCAGTTTCTCTCTGTCACTGGAAACAAGTGAGGATTTGCCTTTTCTTCCCTATGACTTGACTCTCTGGGAGTGTCCATGAGGGGAGGGATGGGACTGGGGAACTTCACCACTCCAGCTCCCTTCACAAATGAGCTCAAAGAAGAGGCACTTCCAAGGCTCTGCTCTGTTATTTGGTGGCTCCATGAGTCCAATCCCATCCTATTCCTCTCTCCTGCCTGACAGGAGGGGAGGAATCCTGCCAGGAGAGGAAAAACCTTGCCAGGACATGGAGCAAAGCAGGGCACCAAGCACAGCCAATCTCACCATGGGAGGTATCTCTTGTGCTCACTCCTGTGAGTCCCAGGAGAAGCTGGGAAAGAGCAGGAGATGCTGGCTGCATTTGGGGAGGGTCAGGAGGAGGTGGGGAAGCTGCTGGAGCAGGTGCTGAGCAGAGTCTGGGTCTGCAGTACCTGCTGCACTGCCAGGAGCACCGGGCACCAGCCTGGCCACCCACACCCGGTGCCTGCAGGATGCCCACATCGATCTGGCTGCTCCCAGCAGCAGGGATGGAGCAGCACAGCTCTGGAGGGAAAAGGAGGAGAGCAGGAGGTGGAAGAAGCTGATTTTACCACAGCAACTCTTCCTGCAGCTGGTCCCAGAACTTGCTGCAAGGTGCGTGGTGGGAGGGTGTAAAACACCCCTGGGCACAGCGCTTGCTGCTGCATCCTGCCTGTGTATCCTACACCTTGGCCCCAGAAAACGTGCCAGCCAGCCCTGCTGCTTTCCCTGCTGCTGGTTTCTCACCTTCATGGAGATGGCAGATTCCCTGCCAGCCCCTGGGAAAATCAGTATTTTCAGGAGGTTCCAGCTGCAGGTGGTGAGAGCTGTGTGAGACACGGGGTCTGTGAAGGGATCTCATGTGATTCCTGTTCCCTGATGGACATATCACGCCATGGACAATTTAAGCATCCTCTAGATCAGTGAAAGGCTTCTGGATGCTCCTGGATTTGATGATTATTTTCTTTCCCCAGCTTTCCATCAGGAAGTCTTCTGGATGTGCCTCCCTTTGCCTGCTTCTGCCCCATCACCAAATCAACTCCCTCCTTGCTTCCTGGGGAGTAAATCCTCACATTCATTGCATTCAGCCCAGGCTTCCCTGGAGCACAGGACCCCCTTATAATCAGGACCTCACTGATGCTCTGGCCCCCCCATTTCACTGCTCCATTGGAAAAGCAGCATTTTTCCCTGAGCAGTGTCCCTGCTCCATCCTGGCCTCTGCCTTCCCCACTGGTTTCAGACAGAAGCAGCTCCTGACCCCTTTCCATCTCCACCCTCCCAACACATCCATGTCTTTGGAGGTCTCCCCTCTTGCTGTAAAGCACCAAAGCCCTGCCTGCCTTGCCAGAAATATGAGGAATGTCCCTTCCTGCAGATTCCAGTCTTTCTGCTGACTTTTCCCTCCTCTCCAGAACCACCTCTGCCACAAATCCTTCGTGACCAACTCCTCCCTTCCAGCCCACATACAGTGCCAGCACACAGAGGCCACTGAGCCGGGTGAGCTCTGAGACAATTCCTGCTCACACTTTCCCAAGCAGGTTGGGATGGAGATGCTCGAAGCCAGGTGGACCACAGGAGGCAATTTTTTAATCACTTCTTTCTTCCACATTTCTGGCTGAATTATTTCTGCCTGCTGCCTTTCCCTCAAGTGAAGGACATTCTCTCACAAGTGCAGCCAAATTTGAGACCTCAGATACATTTACAGCTCCTCAGTTTCCCCAAGGATCTTCTCCACACAAAGATTCCATGGGACTGTGGGGATGTTTAGGGGTTAGTTAGGCTGGGGAGTTTGGGACAAGGTTCTGTTAGAGTGGAAAAGGGTGTCACCTTCCCTGTGTCCCCTTTTTTTGGCAAGGAATTGAGACTCTGAAAACTGCAGCTGTGAGAGCCCTGGAGCCTCATCACAGCTTCCCCTGTGACCAGCACTTGAACTTGGCAGATAAAAAAGCTCCTTTTGCTCTTTGCTGGCAGGTTTCAACCACAGCAAATTCAACAGATTGTGCTTTGTTCCAGAGGCATTTTGCCTGCTGCACTTGGATCCAGTCAGGGCACTTGGGATGCTGGACAGGGCAAAGCCACACTGTTCTGTGAGCCACCAATCTCTTTAAATTTGCAATAAATAAATCAATAAAATAATCAGGGGCCACATGGCCGTGTTTGCTCTGGCTTTTCCTGCAGCTCAGCTACCTGCTTCTCCACCCTGAAACCCTACAGTGGCTTTGCTTGGTGCTTGAGTGAGGATTTCCCATCCCACCCAAAGCAAAATGCCAGTAATCCCAAAATCCCAGAAGGAGCTAGCAGATGGCACCACTGTTCATGGCTCCTCTGCTTCCATGAGTTTTCAGAGAGGCAGAAGAAGCAAATGAAGCAAAAGGAGGAGGAGGTGGCAAAGCTGGAGGTGAGGCTGTGAGAGACAGCTGGAATTGGAGAGGGAAGGGAAGGGAAGGGAAGGGAAGGGAAGGGAAGGGAAGGGAAGGGAAGGGAAGGGAAGGGAAGGGAAGGGAAGGGAAGGGAAGGGAAGGGAAGGGAAGGGAAGGGAAGGGAAGGGAAGGGAAGGGAAGGGAAGGGAAGGGAAGGGAAGGGAAGGGAAGGGAAGGGAAGGGAAGGGAAGGGAAGGGAAGGGAAGGGAGCAGGAGTGAGGGCACTGCTGCCTGCTTGGAAAAGATTTGGGGAGGAGTGATGGAACTCAGGATGGGTGTAAGGAGTGCCCTTGGTGCTCATGCCAGTGGCACCAGGGCAGACGCCCCAGCCCTGGTGCTTTTGCTTTGCAGCTGAAACATCTCCTGTCCCAGTTTTCCATTGCCTTTAGGAAACAGAGAGCTTGCCAGCAAGGGGAAGAGAGCAGGAGGGATTTGGAAAGGTGGCAAGAGGAGAGGATGAAGCTGTGTGAGGAGATGGGGGGGTGCAAGGCAGCTCTTCCTGATGGCATTCCACTGCTCTGGCAGGAGCAGCGCCATGGAGGGGGGAGCAGCACCCCACGGGCTCCCCAGGGCAGGACGGGATGTCCCAGCTGGCTGAGGCGCAGTGACAGGCTGACAGCCCAGAGGGACCCCCTTGCTGTGCTCCTGGGGCACACAGGTGTTCTGGGGTGCGAGGCTGGGCTCGGGCACACAGCTCTTCCCTCTTCACAGCCCAGAAAGTGCAGGAGCTGCAGGCAGAGAGTGGTGGGGTCCAGCCTGAGACCCCTGGGGGACAATGACAGCGAGGAGTCAGGGTGGTGGGTGCTAAGCCAAGGCCAGTGGGAGCAGAGGGGGGCACAGGTGAGCAGGGCAGTGCCCGTGTCCTCAGCCCTGCTGTGCCCTCCAGGACACGCCTGTGGATAGAGACGGACACGCATCCAGGCAGTTCTGGGAGCATCTGCTTTGTGGATGTCTGCTCTCAGCTCAGGACACCTCCCACTATCCCAAGTTGTTCAAGTCCCATCCGACCTGGCCTTGGACACTTCCAGGGATCCAGGAGGTCCCTGTTCCAGGGCCTCACAGGGAATAATTTCTTCCCAATATCCCATCTCAATCTACTCTCTGAGCATGGATGAGACTGTGCCCATGGCCACAAGAAACCTTCCAGGTTGGACAGGGCTTGGAACACCCTGGGATAGTGGGAGATGTCCCTGCCCATGGCAGGGGGTGGAATGGGGTGGGCTTTAAGGTCCCCTCCAAACCAGTATGGGATTCCATTATTAAATTACCAAGGGAAATAACACCAGAAATGACTGAAGTTGTGTCCCATCATGGCCAGTGAGAAGACCCAAAATTGCCACCAGCAGACTTTGTACCTGGTCCTCTACCCTTTGGAAGACATTCCAATGATAAATAAAAATCCAGAGAGCTTCCCTGGCTGGTGACGGGAAGAGGTGGCTGCAAACCCATTTTACCACATTCCCATCTTCTCATTCCTTTTTTCCCTCAGCTCCCATTCTTGGCAGCAGCCCAAGGCCACAAACACCTGGGAAAAGAAGACAAGTTAAATAATAATATTGAAAAAAAAAGAGAGTCCTTGGCTCATTAAGAGCATTTAAGCAGATGTTTAACTCTAAGCAGCCGTAAAATATTTGCTGAGCTTAGACTAAGCCTGATTTCAAGCCCCATTTCAAGCCCATCCTGTAATGTTTTACTCTATTTGGCACTCATTAAACAGGAAGTATCACATGAATATCATCAGCAGAGTCACCCACCTGGGCGTCATCCATCAGAGCAATGTTTTAAATTCCAGTTGAGAGCATCTTTTTCTTGTCATCAGATCTGAGCGACATGTGGGGTGTGACAGGATGGCATCTGATGGCCAGGTGATTGTGTGGTGGGAAGGAAAGGCCCTGAGCCAGTGCCTCTCAGGCATGGTCAGCTGAAGGGACACAGCTCTTGAGGAATCTCCATGCTCAATTCACTTTTTTCTGCTCTGGTTTTGAATGCATTTCATATTAATATTCTGCTGAGAAAGGAAAAATTGACAAAAATTACAAAAAAATGATCTGTGATGCCCAGTCTGTTTCTTTACACATCCAACTGCTCACAGGAATCAAAGCTGAAGGTAATGATGGCATTTTGAAGTGAATCAATTTGGATGTAGATGCATTTTTCATAACTTCCTTCCCTTCAGAACACAATCTCTTCTCTGTCTCCCTCTCTAACAGCCATGGAGTCCCTGCAGGGAGCTGCTTGTGCTTCCCCTCACATGAGCCATGGGCTGGACACTTCCAGTCCTTCCACATCAGCACAGCTCACAAACCAGAATTGTCTCTTGGCATCACAGCCAGATCCCAAAGGAATGAGATTTCCATGAGATTTCCACCATTTTTCACAGCAAAGGGGTGACCTTTCCCCCTTCAAACTCTGCTAATGGTTATCAGCATACTAACAAGGACCTCGAGCCTGCTGTGGATCCTGCATTGCACCCCAGGGCAAGGAAATGGGGGATTTCTGCTCCTTAATGCAGGCAGAAAATAAAACCAATCCTAAACCAGGGTTGGCTGAATAGCCAAGGTGGGCACTGCGACCCCTTTGGCATCCTCCAGCCAGTGGCCTCGAGGTCAGAGGTTGTTCTCCAAGGACTGGTGCCATCCCCAAAGGGACAGCTGTGTCCATGCTTTCCATATAGGAAAAGCAGGGGTTGATCAGGACTTGCTTCCATGCTGGAGCCTCAGCTCCTTTTTGACCCTTCCAGGCTTTTTCTCACTGCAGGGACCTGGGAGGTGACCAAAGTGATGCTGATGCAGTTCCATCAGGTGTTGCTGGAGCTGGGACCATCCCTGTCCCCAGAGCACCAGGATGAAGCCAGCATTGGGCTTATGGAATTGTGTGGGAATGGGGATGGGGGATGGGGATGGGGGATGGGGATGGGGATGGGGATGGGGGATGGGGATGGGGATGGGGATGGGGATGGGGATGGGGGATGGGGATGGGGATGGGGATGGGGGATGGGGATGGGGATGGGGATGGGGATGGGGATGGGGATGGGGATGGGGGATGGGGATGGGGGATGGGGATGGGGATGGGGATGGGGATGGGGATGGGGATGGGGATGGGGGATGGGGGATGGGGATGGGGGATGGGGATGGGGATGGGGATGGGGGATGGGGATGGGGGATGGGGATGGGGATGGGGATGGGGATGGGGGATGGGGGATGGGGATGGGGATGGGGATGGGGGATGGGGATGGGGATGGGGATGGGGATGGGGATGGGGATGGGGATGGGGATGGGCAGAGCTGGTGGGGTCACAGGGATGGTGAATTCCCTGGTCCCCTTGGCTGGGCAGCTCCATGAGCGGCACTACCCTGGGAAAGCTGCCCCAAGTGCTGGCTGGGATTTTGGGAAAGTTGTGAGCAGGAATTAATTGAATTAGGGGAGGAAGTTGCTGGTTTGTAGAGGGATGTAGGCTGTGAGAGCAAGGAGTTCCTTGCTCTGGGACTGCTGGGACACATCAAGGGGGAGAAGGGTCCCCCCAGCTCCTGCCCAGTCCTGGCTGATCTGGTACCAGCACCCACCTCAGGGAGGGGGCCACCCCCACAGGGGGGCTGCTAAAAACCCTGCAGAGAAACCCAAACCTCCAGGAGCAGTGCCACTCCATCCTGGAGAATGTGCTGGAGGAAAAGCTGGAGAGCCTGTGGGTCCTTCCAGTACCCCCAGCCCTGAGCCTCTCCAGGGACACAGTAACTGCCCCAAAGCGGGTTTTATTTATGGGGGGAGCGACCCAAACAGCGGTAAAAACCCACCCATCTGGAAAAATCCCCCTCTGAGAGCCAGATGGGATGGTGGAGGCAGAGCCACAGGGTCACACGGAATAAACTTCCCACCTCTGAGGCTCCTTTTTAGGATCTCTCCAGCAAATCCGCCTCTCCAGCAGCCTTTCCTGCGCTAAATTTCCCAGGGCTCCTTCTCCCTGAGGGAAGGAGGATTTGTGAGAGCCCGGCAGCCCCTGGCACGGGGATTTCAAGGGGACGTTCACCCTCTTCATGGCAAGCATGTGAAACATCTCTTCCTGCGAGCATTCCCGAGCTGCCGGCAATGCAACACCACCACCTAGCAGGGAGCAGAGCCGGTGCAGGCACACGGACAGCCAGGGATGCTCCATGCCCAGAGCAGGGCAGCAAGCCTGCTTCGGGAGCCAAAAGCACAGGGAAGAGATGATTTTTCCCGTGAATGTCTCGTGGAGGTGTTTTTGAGGAGCGTTCTTGGGTTTGTTTGGCTGCGTGGCATGTCCCCCTTTCTCCTGGCGCGTTATTTGGGATTGCTGGGGGGTGCGGGAGGCAGCAGAGGTGCCCAAAGCCAGACCCACCCCCCCCCCCCCCCCCCCCCTTCACCTGTCATATTTTACATCCCCAGGACATTCCTGGTCACAAAACCCCCCTCGAGCTGTAAATACCTCCCTAGAGAAAATGCTGCACACAGTCCACAGCCTGAAACTTCCCAAAATTGACTCTTCAGCAGTCATTCCCTAAAGCAAATATGGGCTGTATGTTTGGATGTGTAATAGCTGGGAAGTGACGGGTGTCAGGGACCTTTCCTGGGATTTGGACAGGGCTTGGAGCTCGAAGGATGCTCTGAGAGATGGGTGGTGCTGCTGAGGGTTTGTGCCTTTTCCTGGGGGATGACAATGCCAGGCTCACCTGCCTCTGGTTGGGAAAAGAATCTCCACTTGGACCTGCAAGAGACTCCAGGCTCTGGTGAGGCATCAGCAGCATCCTAAAAATGACAAATTCCCTGCTCTCCTCCACCTGAGGGGTGAGCTGGTCCAGCAGGGATGGGAAAAGCAGGCAGTGCAAGAGGTCCAGCAGAGCTTTTCCTCCACAGCTCTCCCTCATCCCAGGAGAGGGGACGTTGTGTCCTCTAAACACATGGACTGGGAGAGCTGTATCCACTGACCCAGTGGGCAGTGCCCCAGAAATGCACCCTGAAATGCCCCAGAAAAGGGCATTTGGGATGCTACAATCTCTGCAGTTGCTCTCTGCATATTGATCCCATGAGGGCTGACCTGCAGTATTCAGGAAAAAAAAAATAAAATAAATTTTAAAAAAATCACTGCCTTCTCCCAAAACCCAAGCAGGGTGAAATACAGTGCTGGCAGTGCTTGCAAATCACTTTTCCTACAAAACCCCATGTCATGTGGGCCCACAGGCCTAGCAGGACTTGGGGATTTCCTTACTCTCTCCCAGCTCAAATCCCAAAGCCCCCATGGAGGGACACCAGCTGCAGTAGAGCTGAATCCTTGCTGATCCCCAAAGCTGTTCCTTGGAGCAGAGGCTGCTCCACAGCCCCCCAGCACTCCCTGGAGCACCCTCCAGACTCCAGAGCCAGAAACCCCCACCAAGGACTTGTCCCATGATGGAATGAGTCCCATCAGATCCTCTTGGTCTCCAGGCAGTGCCCTGGCCCTGAGAATTCCAAGTGCTGCCCAAACACCTCTGGAAGTTCTCAAGTGGTGGGTGATGTGACACCCCAGAAGGGTTTGTTTGGAAAAGGATTTTCCAAATCCAAATGGGATTATCCGAATGGGATACCTCAAACAATAAACCAAAGCAACCTGAGGGCTTGTACCTCCTCTGTGGGACTGGGGACAAACATGGAATTTCCCACTGTGGTTTCACTCCTTATTGCCTTCCCAGAACCATGGGCAAAGGGGTGAAGAGATTGTCTTGGGGTTTGGAAACAAAAGTGATAAAGGTATAAAATAAAAACTTGGACCAACTGTACAGAAATGCAGAGAAGGAACAACTTAGGGTGGGAATGAGGTGGCAGCAGAGAAGAGGAGCTCAAGAGCAGGTGAGGAAGAGGAGTGAGTTGCTTGCTCCAGGAGCAAGAGGAGCAGGATTCAAGCTCAAGGGGAGGTTTTAAACTCAGGGATTGGTTTTAAGCTCAAGCAGAGCAGCACTGAGCACAGACAAGGCCCAAGGGGGAATTGCTGGATGTTCCAGCAGCCAGGTGTGTGCAGTCAGTGGATGTGATGGCCTTGTCCGTGGGCAATGTGGGACTGCACCACAGCCACATCCACACTGGCCCTGGATGCCAGGGCACAGAGATCACCCAGCAGGGGAAACTCTGCCCACTCTGTGAGCTCAGCAAGGCCCAAAACCAGCCAAGAAACTCCAGGTAGCCTGTGCAAATCCACAGAGGTGCTTTTGGACATAATTGACATTAAAATAATAAAAAGAAAAGTCATGTGCTACCTTCTCCCCAGGTCTTGCCCATCAGCAGGGCCACAGTGAAGAGTTTGGGCACAGAGAATTCAAACCTACAGCAGCAGATGTGGCCCTTGGCCCTTCATCCAGCTTTCCCTAATGTTTGACCATTCACACTTTTTTGGGGGGGAAAAAAAAATAATTTTTCATACAACTGGGAGCAAAACAGTAACTGCTAGAGAATCAGCTTGGGAAAAGCTCTCTGGAACAAATCCAGAGAAAATTGGAATGATGTAATGGTGAAATAATGGAATTAGTAAAAGAGTATTTAAAAGAACCTCAATTTATGGGGAGAGCTGGTATAATTACAGTGGTGGCAGTGTCAGAATTAAATGGCTTCTTACAAAGAAAAAAAAATTACAAAGATGTAACCAAAGGAAGGCCTGGCACAAACACTTGGAAGGTTTATTTTCTTTCCTTATTGCAATAAAAATGAAATTCCAGGCCTTCATCTCGCAAATTCAAAATAAAAATGAGGATCTGGGGACAATTTTCAAGCCATGGAAGTAAAGGAATGGTGTTTGAGCCTCTTGGCTCTCATTTCTGTAAATGCTTTTTAGTATCCCTCCTGTAGATCTGCCTCTCCAAAACTGGCAGCAGTGACCTGGAGTCCTTCCCTGGGGTTCAGGGACGCCGGGGAGGGGACACATGGTGGGGACAGGGAGGTGACAGCGCTCTGCCAACAGCCACTGGATGGTGCCACAGGACCAGGAACGAGCAGCAGCCTCTCTGCAGCCCCCCAGGGCTGCTCCTGGGCTCTCCTTTCAGGCAGACCCCAGTGCTGGGGATCCCCCAAGGTTTGGGACCTACCTGGTCAGCCACTGAGGAGGATAAATGACATTTCCTAGGTGTGGTTTCTCCTCTCCCTTCATCACACAGGTGAGCAATAACAGGGGCTGATATAGTGCCAGGAGCTGGGGAGCCTCAGCAGCTCTCCCTGGACATCTCCAGGGCATAGGCACGATCCCCTTCCCATGGGATGTGGCATCCCACAGGCTGGGGACAGCTCTCCACACTGGACACACTCGTCTATGGCTCCTTGAGTCTTTAGCATCTTTCCTTCTCTTCATTTTCTTCCTCCTCCTCTTTCCTCACTGTCCTCTCGGCCAAAGCTCCAGAAGGTGATGGGAAAAGCCTCATTTTCTGCTGCAGGGGGAACCTGGCCTGAACTCACTTGGACAGAGTACCCAGCCACAGCTGCTGTGTCCTCCCTCCTTTCCTTCTGGAATCAGTGGGAAATCCAGCTCCAAGGATGACTGTTTTCACTGTGGGCACAGCCACATCAGCTTGACCCCTTTTAGAGCTCATCTGTGTAAATTAACTTCATTCTCCTAATTCTGTCTGTAGTTTGGACATTTCTAGCAGTTCATTTATGAGCTTGGTCTCTGCAAAGTGTGAAATTTTTCAAGAGTTTGAAGAAGACATAACAGGAAAACTGGCACTCAATTCCTCTTCTCTTTTCCAGCCCATTCCACTTCTGGTTCAGACTCTTACCCCTCCCCATTTCCCACATTTCCAGATGTGTTTCTATATTAAGAAGCAGGACACACCCAAGTGGGGCTGATCAGAACAAGGGGAACGAACTAAATTCCTCTGAGAAAAAAAAAAATGTTTTCTGTACAACTGTTCACAAATAAGCAGAAAAATCTTTTTTACCTGTAAAAAGGTACAGGTGGCAGTGAGAATTTGTTCCATGGAGGGGGTTACAGGAAACCCAGGCTGGGCACTGCTATTATCACCATCCAACACCAAAGGGAAAACAAATTCCTGCCCCAAACAGCAGACAGGCAGGAGAAGGGCAGAAGTGGCAAACCTGGTGCCAAGGCAGGTACCTGCTCATCCAGCTGCCAACAAGGGAAAGAATCATTTTTCCTGCCTGAGGTGCTTTTGGTGAGCTTCAAACATGAAGTCCAAGCGGTGGTGGAAGAGTGAGGGAAAACTTATAAATTTGGGAAAGCCCAGAAATGGCTGAGAGCTTTGCGCCAAGAGAAAGGTGACACTCATACCCTGACCAGTGAGGGAGCTGAGATGTGGAAAAAGATGTTTGGCTCCACACTGGGCATCTTGAGCCAGCGTGTTCCATGGGAAGTTGGGATCAAATCCATGCTGTTGCTGTGCCCTTGCAGCCCAGGGCTTGCAGGAGGGGCAGGGTGGTGGTTCAGGCTCAGTCCACGGACTGGAACACACGTCCTTCTCCTTGCTGCTCAACCTCCAGAGGCTCTGTCACGAAGCCAAAAAATCCCAGGGTGGTTTGGGTTGGAAGAGACCTTAAAGCCCAGCCAGTCCCACCCCCAGGAACATTTTCCTCTAGATCAGGTTGCTCCAAGCCCTCTCCAACCTGGCTTAAAAGAACTCCCTGGGTTTTAAGCGATGGATGATGCAGTCCTTGCATCCTGCTGGGACTGGGAGGATCAGGGCATGTCCCACACCCCTGGTTTTCACTGGGCATGGTTTTCCCTCAGTCCTCACCTTTCTGCTCTGCCCTTGGTGTGTAACTCCATCCCTTCCAAACTGGTCTCCTTAAACTCCCACATGTTTGTATTTGCCTCCTCCTAATTTTTTAATTGTTTATCTCAGCACAGCACAGAGGGTTTTCCATGGTCTCCACCAACTGCTGGCACCTCATTTCTCCTGCCACAAGTGACTCTTTTGGCTTTATCCTCTCTAGAGTCTCCGGGAAAACTAAGACAAGCCCAGAGCCAGCAAGATAAAGACCTGGCCCATAAAATGAAGGAGAAATCACACAAATCAGTGGCTTTGTGGGTTTTGTTTTCCCCAATGACTTTTTTTTCATGGGCTCCTGTTACTGGTAGTACTTTTATAAATCATGAATATACAAGGGAATATCAGTAAATATTCAACCCACTGTACTAAAAAGCTCTGAATGCAGCACAGCTGTCCCAGAGAGGAAAAAAAAAAAGGAAAATAAAAATCCTATCAAATTTATTCAGCTGGAATATCTCACCCAGAGAGCTATTCTCCCATAATATTTGGGGCAAGCACAGTGCCATAAATCTTAGTGCCATTAATCCATAGACTCATTCATCTCTGTTCAACTCCATAAAAGCAATAACCTTGTCACTATAGGGAGGAAGATTGGGCTTTTAATTGCGTATAGATTTCAGGAGAGGTCTTATCTCCTCGTCCAATTTGTAGCTCCAGTTTGTCCCTTGGTCAAATTCCATGCAAATCCAGGGTGCTCTCACACACTCCAGATGTTGCAGGGGCTTGGGAAGAACCTGTTCTGAGCTGTCAGATAATGCACCCAGCCTTTGCATGCTCGGCTTTATTAGACAAGTCTAGATTTAATTAGCTCCTCTGAGCAGGAAATGCATTTTTCAGAGGATGATCAAATTTATGGAAACAAAACCCCAACAACTGTTCATAAGTTCCCTGACTCATCTCCCTTGGTTCTACAAGCGCTGCCAAATCCATCCCTTGTAGTTTATGGTCAATAAAGGCAAAAGAAAAGGTGGGAGAGGGTTCTCTTCCCTCCTTCCCCAGGAACAGCAGCTGGAAACACTGGATTTACTCACAGGCCCACATGTTCTGCAGTCTCTGGGATCTGTTTTTTTTCCAGGTTTTACTCAGCCAAGCGACTCCAGAGCCCCAAACCTCCTTGCTGCTGTGCAATTGGTCAAACCAGCAAGCCCAGTTCAGCCCAGCAAATGTGGAACTGCTCCTCCCAGCCCACAGCCAGGCAGGATGGATTTGGTCCAGTGCTGTGGGCTCCACACTTGCTGCTCTTCCAGCAGCTCCGGCCCCATGCAATGGATCTCAGACCCAAATTCACATCCTTGGGGGTGAAGTGGCTCCCTGCAATGCATGGCATGAGGCACAGAGGTTGTGACTGGGGTGGGTGGCCCCAGGATGGTCCCCAGGCAGCCCCTGGCCAAGTGTGCCACTTCCCTTGGCTCAGGGGTTTATGTCCTTCACATAACAGCACTGGGACATGAAGAGCTGTCACCAAGACACTGAGTCATCCTCAGGGTGCTTCTGGATCTCTAAGTCCAAAAGATAATTAGGGTATCACAGTCGCTATTTTTTTTAGCCTGCTGGGCTGCAGAGGAAAGTTTGGAAAAGGGAACTTAGGCCCCAGTAAAGACACAGAGATTTCCCAAGCAGATGATTTTGGCTTCAGAGATTAGAGGAGGCATCAGCTCAGCTGAAAAGGGGATTCTTGGATCTGTGTCCAAGACAAGAAATCACAGAATCATGGAATAGTTTGGGTTGGAAGGCACCTTAAAGCCCATCCAGTCCCACCCCCTGCCGTGGGCAGGGACACCTTCCACTGTCCCAGGCTGCTCCAAGCCCCATCCAAGCTGGTCTTGGAGGCTTCCAGGGATGGAGCAGCCACAGCTTTTCTGGGCAGCTGTGCCAGGGCCTCACCACCCTCATAGCCAAGAATTTCTTCTGTATATCCAACCTAAAACTCCCCCCTTTCAGTTTCCCCAGTCTCCTGTCACTCCAGTCCATTGCAAATAACCTTTCTCCATGATTTTTGTTGGCTCCTTCAAGTATTTGAAGGCAGTGACAGTGAGGTCACCCCTGGTCTCCTCTCCAGGCTGAACAATCCCATCTCTCCCAGCCTTTCCTCCCAGCAGAGCTGCTCCATCCTCTGCTCATCCTGGTGCCTCCTCTGGACTCTCTCCAGCAGCTCCAGGTCCAAACCCTGAGCTCTCTCTGCAGCAGGATCACAGTCCTGCGCCTGTGGCTGTGGATTCTCCCAGTGCTGCCATTCCCAACAATGATGTTCCCCGCCCTCCCTGGTGCCAAGCACGAGATGAAGTCCCTTAGGGCCACAAACACGGGAGCAGCTGTAACACCAAGTGTAGTTACACCACAACCAGGCTCATAAATAAATTATTCTCTGCTCCGGAATGGGATTTTTTTTTTTTTTCACTGGAGTTCACTGCATTAAAATACTTCATCCTGATAGTTTTCGGCCGAGGCAAGGAAATGAAAACTGATGCTGGAAGATTAGGAGCGCAGCGAGGGCAGAAATTCCCGGATACAGCTCTCTCTCAGCTCCCCATAAGGCTCCTGCCCCTAATCTTGTCATCTACACGCCTGCACACATCAAAGTGTGACCGAGAGATAGCTGGCTCGGGGACTCTGTCACAGCATTTGTGTAGCAGAAAAATAAAATGTAACTTTCAAAGCTGTTTCCTCAGGATTTTTTTTTTTTTAGTTCTAACTCAGTTGTAAACCTGCATTTCAAATTTCTCTGGGTGTTTTCCTGCCTTTTTCATTCCCCTGTGTACCTTTCCCTCAGCACCACTTATGTGTTTCGTATCTAAATTAAACATTCCTGGGCTTTTCAGCCCCTTTCCAGCAGAGGCTGAGAACATACCCACAATTTTTCTGCCCTCCTAAGAACAATGAAGTGTTTAGAAGTGTTTAATCTCTACCCTGAAACTTGCTGCGCTCTACTCCTCAGCAAGCTCAGGGTCCCACCAGGGATCTCTGACTTCATCACATCACTGATTTGGGGTCCCCCATTAATCATTAATTTGATTTTTCTGATATTTTCTCTCATCATGTGACTCATTATATCTTACCAAGGAAATAAAACACCCAGATCTTTTCTCTTTTCCCTCAACCACCCATCTGCATCCATAGTCCTCCCAAGAACATGTAGAACTGTAGAACATGAGCTGGGGGCTTTGGCTGAGCAGGAAGTTTTGAACTGATGATTTTGACAAGAAGAGAACAACTGGAAACTGTGAATCTGGTCTTTAAGACTTTAACCATATTTTTTTTTAATATTCATGTAAAAAAAAGAAAACAACAACCAACAAAACAAACGAGCAAAAAAATAATCCAGCAGAAAAAAAAAATAAAGAGGCAGAAAATCTAAGTTTATACTGAGAGATACAAACCATAGTAAAGAGTAGCAATGCTTTAAAAATAGAACAGGATCTACCCCTGCAAAATAAATTCTTCTCCATTAAGAACAAGTCCTTAAAACAAGTCTGAACGAAAGGGAGGGTCAGTACTGACATCCCACAGGGATTTATCCCAGGTGGGATTCCTGAGCTGCTGTTGGCTGGAAGCTCTTCCCACCCCTCTGGTTTCCTCCAACAACCTGCCAGGTGTTCCCTCCTCCTCTTGTTGACCTTCCCCAGGATCCCCTGGACCTGTGCTGGGGACTTGTCTCCGTGAGGTGGTGGAGAGCTGGTGGTTATGGAAACTGAGGTTCATGGAGCAGTGATGGACATGGGGAGGAGGGGGATGAAGTTTGTGCTCACTGGGAGCACAGCCTGCCCCCTCTAATCCTAGGAGTCACCAGAGATGCCAGCTCAGCTGGTGGTAGCTTGATTTCCCAAAGGTCCAGCTCTGCAGAAGTGTCCAGCTGTAGATTCTGATCCCTCCAAGATATCAAACACTCAGGGAACACCAGCATTTCACCAAAACAATTTTGCTTGATCTGAATTCCTTCAGAGAATTTGCAATCCGGAGGGGTGGTGCTCAAGCCCACTTCAAATGCCATTAAAATGGTTATTTTGGAGGACCTGGACCCCTTTTTTCTATTCATAGGCACTGTCTAGAGCTTTTTTAGGATGTGCTCTGGAGCCAGGTGGGTGGACCTGCTAGGAGCTCACACCTCTCTCTTCCCACAAAAGTTCTGACATGTGCCACTCTTCCCCCTGCAAATAAACTCCCTCTCTGATGGACTGGCTGGAGGAGGCAACGTTCCACTATGGAGTGGATTAATCTTCCCATCACTGCAGGGAAAATTACCACGGGGAAGTCCTGATGTAGGTGTGGAGTTACACATCTAATGCTCCCTGGGATTCCTGCTCCAAAGGTAACTCTAATTAATTCTAAATGAAAAATTCTCCTGGCTCCATTAAAGATGACATCTGCAGGAGCACCGGTGGCACACAGAGGTAGGGAGCTATTAGAGCAGGAATAACAATGGATTATGCACACTCCCTGGAGAGATCCAAAGAAATAAATACACTTTGCTATCACAGGCTCCAGCAAACGTCTCAGTAACAGAAATCAGATTAAATATCACAGCAGATCAGCGTTGGAGTACAGTCAGCAAAGCAAAGGTGGGACTGGATAGAGAAGTCACCAGGGAGGAAAATGGCCTGACCACAGGCTCTCTTTGCTTTGGGTACAGCCAAGGGGACACAACTGAATTTATTTCAAATACACAGAGATTATCAAAGGGGAATTTTCACTGTTTGAGCAATTAAGAAAGGGCACAAGGCACTGCTCCCAGATACCAGTTTATACAGAAAATAGGAGCAAAATGTTCTACTCTGAGAGCACCACAAGGTGTTACTTTGGTCACAGACCTCCTGGTGCTGTTAATGCTAACGGGCAGTAGAGTAAAACTGATGTTCACAACAAAGATGCAACCTCAGAGTGGAGAAAACCTGCTAGAAAACACAATCCTATTTGCAGACTGCTTGGTTTGCTGCACTTTTTGCTTGTGAAGTTAAAAATATCTGAGAGCACAGCTCAAGGCCAGAAAGCCTGCTAGACATAGTCGTATTTCGAAGGGTACGGACGTCTCCCATCCTCACTTCGAGGAGCTTCTTCATATCCCATGCCCTTCCTGGTCTTTGGGTCAGCTTCATACCCCGAGCCAGCCTTGTAGGGCCCTGTCCTGTAGGAGATGTTCCGGCCCGAGGCGTTGTAGGACACGGCTTTGTAGCTGGAAAGGAGACACAAGAGGAACATCAGCCTCTGGAGGGGCTGTGGCTGCCCACATTGCACCCTGTGCTCCTGGTGGGTTTCAGGGAACTCTGCACTCTGTCATCACTGGGGGGCACTCAGAGAGCTCAGCCCATCATCCATGGAAAACTGCAAGTCCCTTTTGGGGTCTTTCATAAACTTACACTTTCTTTCCCTTGAACAAAATTATTTGTGGAGTGATGGACCCGCTGCAATAACCGGCTATGTCAGAGTACAGATTCCTGGTGATGCTACACCACCCCTGGAAGTGTTCCAGACCAGGCTAGCTGGGGCTTGGAGCTACCTGGTCTATGGAAGGTGTCCCTGCACATGGCAGAGGTGGAATGGAATGAGCTTTAGATCCCTCCCAACCCAAACTGCTCTGGAATTCTACAATTCCATGTAAATCATGGCTCAGCTGATGCAGTCTACCCCTGCTAATGGTCTGCTGTTCAACCTGCAATTTGTGGTCCCGAATCTACCAGCACAGTGCAAAAGTCACATTTCAAAGTTGGTTCTCATGTCTTCTCTCTTCGTGTGCAAACCACAGGGTCAGGGAGGGCAAATGCTCCCTTGAGACCCACGGAGGGCAACTCACTAATCATGGACTTCAGGCAGTGGTGGCCTTGGCCGCGCTGAATTAATGGCTGGACTCTGATCTCAAAGCTCTTTTCCAGCCTAAAGGATTCTGTTTCCATCATCATGAGGACTATGATGACGGGGGTGTTATGCATCCACACACCCTGGGCCAGCTGGGGGACATCAGGACACCCCAGATTTCCTGCAATACCTTCCCATGTCCACCCAGCTCAGCTTACCGGGATTCTTCTGGGATGAGCCCTTTACAAGCAAGGCACATCATGATGCCTCCCACGAGGGCCAGGCCCCCCGCTACCCATCCGACAAAGAGGGCTGAGCCAAAGGTGTACCTGCAAAGCAGACGTGGCTGGTTAGGGTGCGACAGGTCCTGTCTGCTGCTGCCGACACACACTGAGCACTGGCATCCTCCCTCTGGCCCTACAGTTCTCCCCAGAAATCCCCAGAAGTCCCCAGAAGTTCCACCTGCAGTCTGAACCCCAATGGCCTCTCTATCTCACTCTTCAGCTGCCAGGACAGAGACATCCCAGCCTGTTTTTTTGCCTCCAGCCCAGACAAGAGGCTCTATCTCCTAAAAATAATCTTCCAAGTCCTGCAACTATCGCGACGTAGCCCCAGAGTTTGCCAATCCTTCAGCAACAGCCCTGAGGGAGATTTCCACCATGGAGCACGCAGAGCCAGCTGAGCACCCACCTGTTCTGGACGTTCTGCATTCCCTGGTACATGTTGGTGGTGGACATCCAGAAGTTTGTGACCAGCATGTTGGCAAACACGGACACGCCAGTGATGGCACACAGGCCTGAGACAGGACAGAAGGACAGCCTGAGAGCCACACAGTGCAAGAAGCCACCTCAGGGGGCTCAGGGAAGCATCTCACACCTCTGGAAAGGTGGGTGAGACACTGCTCTATGGCCTTCAGCACAAAGGGGGACCCACAATGTGTTACACTTTTCTTCCAGGTTTTCCTTGCATTTAAAATCAACCATCAGGAATTCAATGTCACACAACACTATCCCAAGTCAGACCAGCAGGAATCTTTCTCCTAGTGTGTTTTGTCACATAAATGAGTTTAACAAACAGATCGTTGTACAAAATACACAGTAGTTCATTTAAAACATTTGTTTTACAGTGAAAAACATGGACCAAAATTTCCCTGACATGATTTTTTTTTTGATGGGAAAACACTCTCTGTCACATGAAAGAGAAGATGTCTTTGGTTCACAGCCTGTTTATCACCAGACATGGAAGACCAGCCCTAGGAGGTGGGAACTTCTTCCATTCATCCAAAGAGGGAATGTCTGGGATGGCCATCCTGTTGGGTGTACACCACCCCTAACAGTCCTGGCAGAAAGGACAATTTTTGGTATTCCTCACCAGAGAAATTCACAGAACACTGGAACACGGAATCACAGACTGGTTTGGGTTGGAAGGGACCTTAAAGACCAAGGATAGATAGGAGATGGCGTGTCCAGAAGAGTTGAAATCCAGAACTTTTGGCAAAAAACCCTCACATGGCAGTTTTGTTTTTTTCTTCCTTTCACAGTGTCCAAAGCCAGGTTGGATGGGGCTTGAAGCCCTGGTCCAGTGGAAAGTGACCCTGCCCATGGCAGGGGATGGAACTGGATGATTTTTAAGGTCCTCCCAACCCAACCCATTCCGTGATTCCGTGATTCTAAAATGATGGGTGTAAAATACAAATTTAAAGCTGTGTGGCAGAAGGTGGTTTCCTCTTTCCAGCTTGTATTTACTGAAGTTTTATTGTATTTAAAATCCTCCAAATCCCAACAAAATTTAAGTGTCAGGATTTGGAGGATTTTAAATAAGGACATTCTGCTTCCCTTTGTCAGGATATAGATTTCATTTGTTTTTTATCTCAAAAATAATGTAGGAAGACCTGTAAGTGATGTATTTAGCATTTTCAGTTTTGAGGGAGCTGGGCACACCTGCAGCTTTGTAGCCTGGTATTTAAAACCTGCAAACTAGTCTACAGCAACACTTGGAATCTTCCTAAAACTATTATGGACAAAGCCTGAAACTGGGAAAAAATATTCTCTATAAATAAAGGCTATAATAATATATGGTAACAACATATATAAAACAAATCCAGAGATATACTTCCTTTTCCATCTGTGGGAAGTTTTTTCAGCCTTCCATGTGTTGCCCATACAAACGTCTGCTTTCCAGAGACTTTTTTGTTCTCTAATCAGAGTTAAAAACCGCTTAACCCAGGAAATCAGACTGGAGGACAATGCCAACAACTTCAGAAATGCACCAAGACTTGCCCAGTCCTCAATTCTAGGGAAATGCAAAGCCTTCCACGTGGAAGACAAAAGAGCTCCCACTTACCAGCAATGATGAACATGATGCCAGAGGTCAGGGTCATGTTGGCTTTGGCAGTGTCCTCCATGCTCCCAATCCGGATGCATTTCAGAGCAAAAATGCACACAAAGAGGCCAAGGATTCCCAGGACAATCCCCACGATCATGAGAGCCCTCACAGCCTGGAACATCGCTGCAAAACAAACAGCAAGAGCCTCGCTGAGTGGCTGAAATGGGATTTGTCAGAGTCTGGGGGATTTTCAAAGATTGCCTCTGTCTGAAAATAGAAATATTAAAGAAGAAAAGTTTGGAAAATGGGCACTGGATCTATTCTGTATTACCCAGCGCACCTCTGGAAGCGTGGCTGTTTGACTTAACTTCCCAAAGAGCTTGATGGTTTAGGCAACATTTTTTTAGAAATGTTCAATAGCAGCAGTCATGAAATTCATGGAGAAGAGTTAATGAGGAGCTGGGATAAACATGGATTGCTCCATAAGCACAGTTGAGAAAGGGCTCTTCTTTCCTCCACAGTCAGCTATGGAAGCAGACAGCTCCACCCACCTATCCAGGGAATTTCTAACTACTGCATGACTCAAAATGCACTTCTGTGTGTTCCTGCTTCCCAGTAAAGCACTTGGACAAGAGGAGAATCATCCTGACAAACTTTACACAGGGAGAAGGAGAGAGCATCAAACCTCTGGCAACCATTTCCCTCACCATATCCTTCTCAGGGCTATTTGGAACATCAGCCCTGGCTAAATCTGTCTATGTTCATGTATAAAACATCCAAATACCCCCATCCTGAATTTGTTCATGATTTGGGAATGCTGGTGGGTCATGCCCATGATGGGAGCTGAAGCCTGAAGGAGGCAAAATCCTTTCAGACTCCTCTTGGGTGGCGTAGAAAAGTAGTAGGTAAAGTAAGGGGAAACTTGCATCTTTAAAACTGGAGAAGTGGTGAGGGAAAGAGTACTTGAATACCAAGGTGATTCTCTAATATGGTGGCACCTATCCCATCTTTTTCCAGACCCTTCCCCTCCCCACTTGTGCAGGAGCCCCTGGCAGAGACGGGAAGGCGGCAGAGCCCTGGAGGGTGTGCTGGGAGGAATTTCAAGGGCTGTTGGGATTTGGCTGGGACACTTTGCAGCCTCTCCTTGCCCTGCCATGTGCTCCCACAGCCCTGGGTCTGGCTCTGGTGCTCCCCAAGCATGATCGCCCCTCTTCAGCGGGCTCATGATGGAGTGACACAGGTGGAAAACACATTCCACATCCCAAGGGACTTCTCTGTCACCCCTGTGCTAGGTGACCGCGGCGCCCAAGGGTGCAGGGAGCACAGAGCCCTTGCACAGGTTGGGAAAAGGGTTTGTAAACCCTTCCCAGGAGGGTGCTGGGTGCCTGCGTGGCTCTCCTGGCCTGTGGGGTGTCAGGAAGCAGAGCAGAACCGCGCTGGCACCGCGGAGCACACGGGAGCAGGCGGGCTGCCATTCCACAGGCCAGGAATACACCACCTTCTCCCATCCCATCCGGCAGTCCCACCGCCTCAGCTCTGCTCTTATGACTCAATTTGCCCTTATCAGCTGATAAGGAGTGCTAATGAGCCGGGGGTTTTCAATCTCCCATTCATCAGCCCCCAGGTAGGAGCTCATTAGTTATGATCCATCAGGGAACGGCGGATACGCCTTATCAGCCCTCAGAAGTTGTTCCGCAGCACCTGATGGGAAGTAGAAAGGGGAGGAAATTTCACTCTCCTTTTGTCTTTACAATCACCAAAGTTTCTCTGCAAATGTTTTTGATTCAGGGCAGGCAGGAGAGGCTGATAATCCAAGACTATGGATCATGATGGAAGCTCCTTGTCCCTGGCACAATGCTTCATTCCTGGGTGTTTCCTGCAGGCTCCTGGGGTGTTCCTGCATCACTGGGGCTTTTTCAACCTGTCAAGAAGTGACCCCAGAAAATGATCCCACCAAGGAGAGTTTGTTAGCTCTCAGGAGAGGTGTTCCCAGTGCCTTGGGTGCCCATAGAAGGACTCAACAGGCAGGGCCAAGCCAAGCAGCCAAGGATGCTCCACTTTTGCTGGAGCAATGTTGTGAATCTCCATTGAAAGGAGCTGTTGGAAAGGGGGATGAGAGGAGCACAGCAGGACATTATAGAAAAAAATGCCAAATAACCATCAGCAGCCATTCCTGCCTCCATGGGATCGAGTTATACACCATCTCCACTTAGAGATGGAAAGGAGAAGGAAATTCTCCCAGGCCTGTTGTGGCATGAAGACCTCTCCACTTGGCTCACGGGACTTGAAGTGGGAGCTGTTTGGAAAGGCAACACTGCAGTTTCAAGGGAGTTTTGGCATCCATTGAAAGTCCTCTAAAAAGAGCTGCCTTTCCAAAGGTGAATGACCTCTGCTTGAAGGAAGGAGTGGAAGGGCTTAGACAAACAAAATGGGAGACTGAGGAAAAGTGGTATCAGGAGCAGTAGGAAGCAAACGGCCCTGGAGTTCCAAATCTGCCTTTCACACACACCTTTTGTATGAGGGAGGATAGACTTGGCTTCCATACAAGGACTGGTGTTCCATAACAAGGGAATAGCAAAAGCACCAACAGAGATAGCTTCTCCACCAAAACAAATGCCAGTGATGTGAAACCTCAGCCTGCATCCCTGTTTTCCGGAGCTAAGGGAAACTGGAGAGTCATCTTCCTCCCCCATGTGAGTGGCAAGAAGTGAGCGAAGTGAAACAACTTCAAGTCATTTAAATTACCATCTCCTGCATTTCTGTTGCTAACACATAATAAAAAGGTGGAATCTGACTTTATTACCAGTAATGATTGATGGGATATAGAAATTTTAGGGAAATTAAGTTAATTTCAGCAGGAGTTTAAGTTAAGCAAATTCCAGCAGGGACATGTTTTTCTATATGATTGAAGGAATTAATCAATTAAACAGATTCATAAAGATAACCCTGACAAGGTATCTCTAACAACAGAAATCATCCATGAGTGCTTTGCACGTTTCTTCACTGCCATATTACTTAAAAATAACTGAAAAAGTAAAATCTTGATTGGGACAAATTGACATCAAAATGATGGCTCCCATTCCTTTATGGCTCATTTAAAACACAATCACCTGCCCACAGCACTATGAAGAGATATAGTGGTCAACATTTTGTGGAGATTGTTGGATAAATCTAATTTTTAGTCTTAAAACTAAAATAATCCCATGGGAGAAGTGACTCTAAATATCAGGTTTGCTCTTCCAAATGAGAAAGAATTCACGTGGCAATCCTGAAGCTGGGTACACAGAGACACATTTATTCCACGGCACCCCTCGGAGAGTCACGGGTCCTCAGCAAAGCTTGAGGGCATCCCTGATGATGGCATCCCTGAGAATACGGGGCTGGAACCCACACGACACTGGGATCAACAGTTGCAAAAGGCCTGTGCACAGCAGTGCTTGCTTCAACTCTTTTGTGATCATGCACCAAGAATGAGAATTGCTACCGGGGCCAGATTTACTGCTGGGCTGGGAGCACTGGAATGGCCTCACATGCAGTGGGGTGGGAAGAACAGCTCTTTTGGGAACATTAGCAAGCAAACAGGACAGCAATACACCTCTGCACTCTGCTTCTGGTTAGTTAGTAAGCACCAACACTGCCCAGGTGATGGGGAGTGACTGAGCACACCTTTCCCCTTCATGCCCTTCCTACCCACACCTCTCACTGGCAGATTTCTCCCATTCCAGTTCTGTCTTTGGAAAAACAGTACATTTCAATTATTTCCATTGTCCTGTAACACTACACAACTGCATACAGCCCTTTTTCCTTGTGTTTCCATTCCAAGGGTCAACACCTGGGGGGTTAAACATCCTCACTCTCCTCACCTCAGTGGAGCTGTGATGATTTATGCTAGCAGTGCTGCTGAACCCATGATGCTCACCCAGAGATCCCCCCCACACATGCTCCAAGTCGCAGCCCCCACTAATAAACCCCACCACAGAAGTTATTTTGGCAACAAATACTCTATTTTTATGCTCATAACGTAACACTGGAAATGTTATTCCTCACAAAGTGCTTTAAGATACCTTTTCCTCCTTTCAGATGAAAACAATGCAGAGCTCCAGGAGACACCTGGAGTGGTTTGGCCCCTACCTGGCAGCCCAAGGATAGTGAAATACGGCCGACACTCCGTGAAGCCGGAGCTCTGCCGCACGCAGCTCCTCCACAGCCCCTGGTACTGGAAGACGGCCGTGACCGGGTTGTCATACAGGTCCTGCGTGCTCCACGTGTCCATGGCTGTGGCCATGATGCTCCCCCCAACGCCCAGCGATGACACGAGGAACCCCATCACCTGGCAGATGGTGGTGGACATGGTGTGTCCCCGGAGAGCGGAGGTGGCACGGCCCGAGGGAGCCGCAGTCCTAATGGGGCACCGGAGTCCTCCTGCCTGAGCCACCAGCAGTGCAGCTGCTCTTATCAGATGCTTTCCATTGAGCGCTGTTTGCTCAAAGTGTTTTTGCAAGATAGTCCAGTTTCACTCTCGCTGCCGGGGAGGTTTGTGCCGGCAGGGCTGGAGATAGGAGCTTTTGTCCTTTAGAAGTGCTTGTCCTTCTTTTAAGCAGCCACGCTCTGCCGAGTGTTGGGCAACCCACTTGGGGCTCGGCCAGCCCCTGAAACCCTTTGCTGCCCACTGGGCTTCTCCTACCTGCTTGGCACAGGGCAAGGACCGTGTCCCTAGAGGAGTTCAGCACCTGGCCCAGGCCACCACCTCCCCATCCCTCTGCTGATGCCATCAGACAACCTGTCCCCCATGGAGGTGTCCACACCAGAGGCACAAGAGACAGGGCTCTGTCAGAGGATGTGGGGCCACCAGCCCAGCCCAGCGATGTGGCTGCCCTTTGCAGTGCCCTCACTGAATTTCCATTGGATGCTGACCATGGCACAATGCAGGGCACCAAGCCAAGAGCCCCAATCTGATCCAGCAGTGCTCCTCCAACCCTGTTCTCCACCTGCCAACATCCCCACTGCCATCACGACGACACACTGAAACCCGTGTGGAAGGGAGGACAACACAGGAAACACTGGGAAATGGCCTTTCTGAGGGGGTACTTGTCCTTATTGACCAGAGGGATGGTCCTGGGAAAGGGATGGAGAGTGTAAAAAGTGGGAAATTCATTATCCCAGTGGTGCTGGGCTTTATACTACTGGGAGAAGTATAAATCCACTGTGCCAATGGAGTCAATGAGGTACAAGGACCTGCCAGGCTTTACAATCATCCATTCTTATCCAGCATCCCTCTTCAACAGATTTACTTCAGTCCTGACCTAGAAACAAATTCCTACTTTAAACTGTCTGTACCACAGGCACCATCCACACCAGCACTTGGATGTGAAGCCATGTGAAAGACACCAGGAAGAGAGGAAAGGCTGATTTGTGTCCATGGATGAGTTACACTGGGGTTATTACACCCTGGATACTGTTCTTGCCTTCTGGAGAAAACCATCCAGGACATCCCTCAGCTTGTGGGGCTCTTCTGGGGCAGCCAGAGCACAATTCATGTCTCGTGGCAATCACAGCCCTCTCGGGTCAGGCACAAGATGTCTTTGCTTCCATCAGTTTTATTTAAATGTCATAATTTTCACTCACTTTGGGAAACCTATATCACAGGAAGGGGCAGTTCTGACCTACCAAAAATTGCCAGCAAAAAATAATAAAGTGAACTAAAACCACAGTAGGGAACCCTCAAGAAACAGAGGTGGTAAAGAGCTGCTCACCCTCTCTGAAGGACAGGGAATGTTGACTAAAATTTCTAATTTTGGATAATAATTTGTGATAGGTCAGGGCTGGAGAACCTGAGATAACATCTAGGGATGAGAAGGACCTGGCAGAAGGACAGAAGGACAAAGAGTGCTAAAAGATGATCAGTTCTCCATCCCATCCCTTGTGGTCCCACAGCCAGAACTGTGTCCCAGTCTAGAAAATCTGGTTTCATCCAAGCCCTGATGCTCTTCAGCAGCTCTCCAGGATGACTCCTTCCCACGCCCCAGGACTCGCCTTCTTGTTTCTGGCCATCCAGTGGTAAGAGACCACATGCCTTTTTCTGGGCTGAGCCTCGTCAGAACATGTCAGAGGCAGCAATATTCCTTTGAGATATAACCCCTATTCCCAAGTGTGTGCAACAGTGCACAGGGAAATAAACCCATAGACTGGTCATAGCTAAAAAGAACCCCTTGGGAGGAAAAGGGAAGGGAAGGGAAGGGAAGGGAAGGGAAGGGAAGGGAAGGG
The DNA here is from genome assembly GCF_963662255.1 of Cinclus cinclus. NCBI lineage: Eukaryota > Metazoa > Chordata > Aves > Passeriformes > Cinclidae > Cinclus > Cinclus cinclus. Next base: position 20,932,095 of record NC_085055.1, read on the forward strand.
AAGGGAAGGGAAGGGAAGGGAAGGGAAGGGAAGGGAAGGGAAGGGAAGGGAAGGGAAGGGAAGGGAAGGGAAGGGAAGGGAAGGGAAGGGAAGGGAAGGGAAGGGAAGGGAAGGGAAGGGAAGGGAAGGGAAGGGAAGGGAAGGGAAGGGAAGGGAAGGGAAGGGAAGGGAAGGGAAGGGAAGGGAAGGGAAGGGAAGGGAAGGGAAGGGAAGGGAAGGGAAGGGAAGAATGTATTTTTTTCAGTTTTTTTTTCCCCAAACACCTCTGCCACCTTTGAAATTATTGTTTTTTTCTGCTCCATGGAACATCTGGGTAGTTGCAGGAATACCAGCAGTGGTGGCCCTTCCATCCCTGTATCCACATTTCCTATGGAGGAAGGGGACACACCACTCCTTCCTCCAACCTGTCTGCTGGTTCTGGCCACGTGCAGCAGGAGCTGCCCTCAAACCAACAGGGACCTTTTCTTCTCCTTCTCTCCTTCTCTTTCTTCTCTTCTCCGAGCTCTGCTGATTCCCCCCCAGGACACCTATTGAAAAGAGGGCCATGGATGTGCCTATGTCTAGTCTGTCACCTCAATAACCTTTCCTTGGGAATGGAATTTTCTCCTGTGGATGGAGATACTGTTTCTTTCATGGCTCTTACTCAGGGACATCAAAACCCCAGAGCAATGGTGGAGCAGTCAAAAAGCATCATCAGAATCTCCAGGTGTGCAAGAAAGTCCAGGAAAACCAGTCTGGCTTTAATTTTCGGGACCAGATGGAACCATGTCTCTAAGAAGGAGAAACCAACACAAGGCTGGACATTCCCCACTGAAGTCTTGTGTGCTGTCCACAAAAATGGAGCTGAGCAAAAAATTCTGCTGATGATGGTCATGCTGCAGTCCTCAGTTGAGAGTTAAACACCCAGCCATGCTGGGTGCGCTCCACATGTTGTCATCTCTGAAGAATTATTGTGGTTTGGGGGGTTTCTGTTTGCTCATCCCTAAAAGTACTGGCTGAAGTGTCCTCCAGCCATCCCATTGCCATTTCTCCTGCTCTGACTAGAACCATACTTGGAAAGAGTGGGCACTCAAAGCTACCACACCTTCCTCAGTGAATGCTTGAAGCAGAGTTCTGGAGACAAAATCCAGACATGTTTCCTTCCCAACCTTTCCCCAGTACATTTTTTTTTTTGCCTTTCTTAAATATTCAGATTTTAAACTTATTTGTAATGGTTGTTTCTGAACTGTCCATGATATGGAAAAACACATTCATCCCATTTTCCCAGATAACAGAATTTCACCTGGGAATTTCACCTGAACTGTTGGCTCAGAGCACAACCCAAGAAGGGATTGGGTGAGAGGAAAGCCGTGGAGCAAGTCTGAGCATCTTCACCAAAGCCTGATGCGCATCTCCAGCCACCCCATGGAGATGACCCCAGCCAGGATTGGTTGAAGGATGGGAATCTCTCTCCAAGCAATCTGTGGATTGTCTCCAGTGGCTGAGTGTTTGGCTAAAGGGTTTCCAGATTCACGTGGAAATGCTGAGCTGTGTCTGAAGAAGGGGAAGGGCGAGGCTGCAGCTCACCAAGGAGCAGAGAACAGGGCACCCAGTGAGCACTGGGACAACTCCAGTGGTTTACCCAAATGAGGAAAAGAAGGGGGCTTTGTGACCACTCCCCTGTGCCCCTTAATTCCTGCTCATATTGCTTTATCTCCCCAGGCGTTGACTCTGTGTTATCTCAAAGCCTGTCGCTGGGCCCAGGCAGCTCCTGAATGTTATCACTGCCTCTCCCACAAAAATCACCTCCAGCTCATGTTTGCTCTCAAATTTGCAAACACAGCTCACACCCTTCCAGCTGCTCACACCAGCCCAACCTGCTCAGGCCCAGACTAAGTAATCCCACCCTTCTCTTCCTGCCCCTCCACTGTTGGGACCACCTCAGGGTCTGTGAGTGTGTGGTCCACAATACAAAGGGCTGAATGACCTTTCTGGAATTCAGTGAGGGAAGTGGGTCATGGAAGGACCCCATCCCAGCTCAGATCCACACCACTGGGGTAGCCCAGAGGGTGCCCTGAGGTCCCTCAGAGCAGAGCCGGGGTGCATGAAGCTGGGCTTGTCTACACGTCTATGAGCTGTAGCCCAGCCCCAAATCTCCACAGCCTTGCTCCTTCCCCTTCTGGCCCTCATTTCAGATCCCTTAGGATTTTTTGACCTTTTCTCTCATCCTTTCACGGTGTAAAGGCACAAAACAATAAGTGTGACACACGGACCCAGCTCCCTTCCACCTCCTCCCACCCTGAATGTCACTGGGGGTCCTGATACCTCTCTAAAGGTCTCCATTGACTCTTTTCCCATCCCCATGCTTCCATCAGCTCCACCTGTGAGTTCAAATCCATCAGAGCCTCACACATGTCCTGGTAGCATATATCCAGTCTTCAACCTACCTGGGCCACCTAAATCCTTCTGCACCCAAAATTTGATCTCAAAAGACTTTAAGCAGGTTACAGCAGTTGCCTGCACATTTTTCAAAATTTGGAGCTGACTTGGCTGGCTGAAAGGAATTCAAGCAGCAAACAGACCTTGAAAGAGACTTTGCCATGGCCATCACTGGTGGAGGATCATGACATGTCAACTAGCACTTCCCATCCTTACAAACTTTGGCCATGGAACAGTTACAGGGAGCAGAGATACTGTCACCTTGGCCAGTGACTGCCCTGTCTCCAAAATCAGGTTATTTGCTATGGTTATGCCACAAAATGATTGTGGGTTGTATGAAATGAAAGAAAACGTTGTCAGAGCATCAATAAAGAAGGGAAGAATCTGGTGAACTTAATGTCGATGTTTCCTAGGGAAAGGTCTATGCACTGCTGCTGTCCTGCACTAGCCAAACTGAAATTTGTGGAAAATTCAGGCAGTCATGGTTGCATTCTTTTCCCTCTGAGCATTCTAAGAACATGGGCATTTTTATCAATTGAACAAGTTGCTCTCAGACTGTCAAAGTTTGCCATTGGAAAAGCAAGAATATTTTCCTATTTGGAGCTGACAACCTTTTGGTCCACAGCAAAGAGGTATCTCAGCCTTTCTGAAGAGGTAAAAAGAGCTTTGGACCCAAGGGAGAAATGTCCTTGGGAAAATTGTAGAAGGTTCCCTGAACAGTTGTGGAAAAAAGACACCGATACAGAAACCAGGGAAATCACCGCCCATGCAATTGCAGTTTATCAAAGCTGGGAGAAACTGCAAAATTCTGCTTTGAGCAGAAATCACCTCATGATCTCCACACAAGGTGAAACCACCAGCCTTGCCCAGCTCAGCTTTTGCTATTTATCCCTTATTTGTATTTCCAGCTATGTCCTCCAAACCATCTCATGCTAAAGCAAGGAGCAAAAAACAACAGGAGAAAGCAAAATCAGAACAAATATGTCCAGTCCTCCAGTGCCCCATTTCACCAGAGAGTGACTGTTTATAGCTGAGCAGCCAGAGCCATAAACTGCCTGCGTAATTTCTCATTGCTATCTATTATCTTGATTTTTCCTCAATCTATTTGAAATTAAAATTCCCAACTAAATTGAAGATGGATGATGGGCAAGACAAGTTTAATCTTTGCTGTGGGAGCGAGGGATTGAGGTGAAAAAAATCCTTGGAACCCAAAACTTCCTCAATGTGCTCAGGTCACCTCGCTGCTTTGCCAGAGTCCTATTATTTTTATTCACTATGGCACTATTGTTCCCAATATAAATTGCCATTGTCAGGATAATAAATAGGGGTTGATAATGGAAATGCTGACAAACCATTAACTCTGGGGTAGTTTGTGAGGGGGGTTTCACGGAGATCAGGATGCTGCACGCTTAAAATAAACATGGGGATGATGCACTTAAATAGCACCTGAACAAATTAATAATAGGATTTTTAGCATCATTCCCTCCCCACCTCTGACTGGGGTACCACTTTTGCTGATGGTGGGTGGGAAGAAATGCCCATAGGAGCAGCTGGGTTCAGGAGACAGAGCCAATCCATAAAGCACAGCAGTAGGATATGAGGCTTTGCTCCAGCTTCTCCAGAGACTGGAAGTGTCAGGCAATCCATAATGGGATGAAAAACGGGAGCAGGGAGGGGGGTGACTGCAGAAGAACAAGCCTAGTTCATTAAAAAAAAAAAAACAACAAAAAAACCCGAAAAATTCCACCTTGTTTTTGTAGGGCAGTGCTGATAACACTGGTCACAAAAATTATCATTTGGGACAAAGCACATAAATATTCATATTCCCTCACACTGAGCCCACACCACTGAGGGTGAGGACAGCAACTCTGGGGACTCAGGCATCCACCACCTTTATTTTTTAAGGTTGTCCTTTATTCCTTGAGGTCTTTTATATCCCTTTTCACAGTAAACCTGATGAACACAAGTGGAAATTCCCCTCTAAGATGACGGCTTCATCAGAAACTCCAAAGTTTAGGATAAGATGCTCATTTCTGTCCATGGCTCTCGGAAGGATCCACAGAGCCTATGGGATGGAGCTGAGGAATCACGGAAACACAGAATCCCAGGATGGTTTGGGTCGGAAGGGACTTTAGGCACCATCTTGTTGCACCCCAAGGCTGCTCTTCAGCAGCCCCTCTAAATGCAGGGAAATCCTGCTAATGCAGGAAATCCATCCCCTTGACATTCCCATTTTCGAATATTAATGCCCACCTGACAGACACCAGTCTGAAGGTTTTGGAATTGCAAAAGAACCATCCCTAGTTTTCTGCTTTTTGCTGTAGGACTGAGGGCAGCAACAAAGGTGCTTTGAACGAACAACCCCTCCATATCCCAAATATTCTGATTTCTTCAAAGATCAGAGTACTTCCCAGAGCTGAAGACTGGAAAAGGCCAATTTTTTCTTTTGTAGAGTTACAGTTTTCGTCGTTTCAAGATTTTTGAGCAGAAGAACTGAGGAAGAACTGCAAGAACTGGAAGAACTGCAGTGTCTTGTGGGAGCACCTGTGTGGGTTTGGCTTTTATACCTCAATTTTCTCTTCGCATGGTAAATTTAATCTCTTTCTAAAATCATTAAGGTTGGAAAAGACCCAATAATCCACTGAGTATTACCAACCTGTCCTGCCCTTTGCTCCCTGAGTTTTCCCTTGGTGAAGCTGCTCAACTTTGCTGGCTGACAGAGCAGTGTGGGAATACCAGCCCTGCACAAACACCCTTCCTTGGATGTCATCCTTCATCTGGATGCCCAGGCAGGATCAGGCTCGTGTCCTTCTAGGAAAATGCATTTCTGTACCAGAGAGTCCAAGCAGGGGCATTCCAAGCCACAGCTCCAGCAGGAGGACAATGCTCAGGGACATCCATGGGGAAGCTGCACCACAGTCAATGCCAGAGACACCAGCTGGGGATGAGGATCCAGAGAGGAGCAACATGAAAACACAGCTCCGGGGTTGAAACACCTCTCCAGCTGGTGTCTGAGGCCACAGCCACGCTGGGTTATACTGGTTTGATTTGTGCCTTCTCTTGAATAAGCAATTTTTGTGCACAATGCCCCTTTCTGTCTGTTTTGGAAATGCTGTTTTGCAGAAGTTCTGCAGTGATTTCTTGATATAATTGGCTTCTTTTCTGGCTGTATCAAAGCACAGAGGCCAGATGGGTATAAGAGCCTAAGTGCCTTTTTTTCTCAGTGTATTAAGGCAAGAAGAAACCCCAGATAATCCTTTTGTAACCTAATTGTTTGCACCCTGAGATACTCTGGACACAGCCAGGACAGGAATGATTCCCGTGGCAGAAGAAACTGGAACCAAAGGAGAATTAGGGAAAAATCCAGCCTGGTGGTGTTAGCCCAAATAGAAATACAGTGAGCTGAACTGTGACATATCCTCTTAGGAAAGGATCTTCTCCAGTGACAAGACTATTAGTAGCTTCTGGTGCCATGCAGAGCCTCACAGCTGGGGCAGGAATCTGAGCCAGAGCCACCCATGGCACAGGGGATGAATCTCCCCATGGAGCAGCCTGGGCAACACCTCAGGATGCATAATTAGCTGTAACAAGTTTTGCTGAACATCAGCTTGGCCATGGGAGGGATTTTACCTTGATGTATCTCCAAAGATCTGTTCTCCAAACAGGGTGACCACCTGAGGTCCTTTTTTGCTGAAATTTGGGTTACCCAAAAAAAAAAAAAATCCCACACTGCTCACACAGAGATTGCGTCCTGACCCTGCCAGCTCTCCCCTGGCGCCATCAGGCCCTACCTGGCAGCCCCAGGATGGTGAAGTAAGCGCGGCATTCGGTGAAGCCGGAGCTCTCCCGGACACAGGTGCGCCAGAGGCCCTGGTAGTTGAAGACGGCCGTCACCGGGTTGTTGTACAGGTCCTGGGTGCTCCACTGGTCCATGCACGTGGAGGCAATGATGCCTCCGATGCCCAGGGCGGACACCACGAAGCCCATGGACTGGCAGATTGTCACCGACATGGTGGCGGGCGCGCGGCAGCCACGTCCCGGGCGCGCACAAGCCTCCGCAAGCCGGCTCTGGGGCAGGCAGCCAGGACACCGGGGACTTTTAGCTGGAGGCGCTGCCTACGTCAGGCCAGCAGTCAAGGGAGCTCTGGGTGCACCACGCAAACCTCCCCCTGCCTTTATCTGTTTCGGTGAGATAATTTCCTCGCTCGGTACCAAGAGCCGTTTGTTCCACCTCGCTCTCTGTTTACCTTCTCCCTCCAGGCAGAGGTGCAGCCAGCACAGCCAGATGGGACCAGCGGGTCCCTCTGGAGAGCTCCCACAGAAATGCCAGGGCTCTTTGGGACAACAAACACAGAGGGGCTTCAGTCTGATGGAACATAAAAATTATGGAGAGCTTAATCCTTTCCTGGCAAGGATGATTGGATATTAGGAGAAGTTCCTTCAGTTCCTTCATGGGATGGATGTTCAAGCATTGGAGCAGGCTGCTCAGGGAAGTGTGGAGTCCCCATCCCTGGTAGGAGTTCACAGATGTGGGAATGTGGCACTTGAGGACATGACTGACCTGGGAGTGCTGAGGGAACAATTGGACTTGACAATCTTAGAGGACATTTCCAACCTAAATGATTCCATGATTTATTAGCATGGCTCCATCTGGCTCAACCAAAGCATTTCATCCTAGGTTAATGTATAAAAAAAGGAGTCTTACAGCAATGGGTGTTTGGGCAGACCTCGGGAAGGTTGGGCTGGGACCCTACAGGAAAGGAAGCACTTTCTGGAGAGTGAAAGGTGTGAACCTGCAGTTTGTTATGGGAGGACCAAGGGGAAAACACAGACAAAACTTCATATCCTCATTTATAATTGTTTCATACCCCTCATCCAAATGGGAATTTGGACTTGTTTCTATGGACAAAGGAAGATAGCAGGGCAGACCTGCTGAAAGACCAAAGCACCCTAAGAGACCTGGCCTTATTGCAGAAAATGCTTTTGTGGGATAATGCCTTGTCTGCCCATTCTGCTCCATCCATCACTACTTTCTTCCTAGCCCAGTTTTCCACAAGTACCAACCTGTTTGTGGTTGGAGACGAGCAGGGAATGTGCGGGAGAAGAGGAGATGAGGAGCCCTGTTCCAGCAGTGCCAGACACACAGAACATATGGAGGGGTCAGGAAGGGACCTTCAGGAGAAGTGGAGCTCAGTAGGGTGACATTTAGGTGGTGGAAGTGGAAGGTGGGGAGGAAGCATGAAGGAGTGGACCTCCATCACCTGGCTGAAGTTATCTTCGCTCAAGGACCCTGCAGTCTCTCCCAGATGCTTGGCCTCAATGCCTCGAGGATTTCCCTTTAAAGCTGCCTCTGAGGAAGTTCCAGCCTGTTGTGGGAGCAAAATCTCCCAGAGATTATTTTGGTCCTGCACTTTATGGAGAGAACAACCAAACAAGGGAGCGTGGGAAGTCGCCCAGTCTGTTCCCATGTCCAAAGCACAGCAGGTCTGCTCATGAAGCTCCAAGGGAGATGTCGCTCTCACTTAAGATTCAAAACCCCAATTATCAGTTCCAAAAATGTTGTGTCTAGTACCGATGTTTGCTACACATCATTCATGAAATCAATGCCCAAGATTAAACATCAGCCAAGGAAAAGGCAACTCCAAACAGTCCTCAGGTTTAAATGGAACACTACCCCATTTTTCCCTTTTTTTCCCCAAAAGAACAGGATTGGTGATTCATGTGCTTTTACAACCAACTGTCTCTCCCAGACATTTTTGGGCCCAGTGACACCCAGTCCTGGTGCCACACCTCGTCCGCTCCATGTTGGAGCTGTTAATTACTTTCAGTATCGGTCAACAGAACTTAATCACGGAAAGCTCTCCCAGTATCACATAACTAAATATAGAGCCTGAGTCCAGAGCACAAACATACTCCCTGTGTTTGTCACCACTGCGATCACCTGGAGACGGAAAAGACTCATGGCAGCCAACAATTGTGTTCAATACATTAACTCAAAGGGTAAATTCACCTTGCATTGGAAGGTCTGGGAAAAGCATCTCCCCTTGGTACACGTCGGTCCCTGGGTGGGGAGGACAAGATACCTGCAAAGGGACAGATTTTGTCCAAATTATGACCCGTTTATTTCAAAATGTGCCAATGTACAGCGGCCAGAAGAGTAGGGTCTTAGTGTGTGAGCAGCAGTGTTCCCAACCAAAAATACCCTAACCTTAACAAAATGGCTAGTTTTCTCCTCTGGGAGGAGCTCACAGTGAAAATAGTTAAGGACTGAACTCCTTCAACCACCTAAACTTGATGTGATCCATCCCAGTTATCTCACATGACTGTGGTACAGCAAAGACAAAGCCTTCCCTGGGTGTTTTTCCAAGAAATGTCACCGAAAGCTGCTCCGAGTCCCTCCAGCTGTGCCTACTGCCCATCGCCGATACTGTGACTTCTTAAGTGGGAAATTGCACCTGTAAAAAAGTAGAGATCATGCCGTTCTGTGGGATTTAAGTGTTTTAGCCTCACTTTAGCCTTGCTGCTGCCTGTGGGAAGGGGATCCCTTCCTGGTGTTGCCTGGAGCCATCGGCCCCTTCCCACCGGCAGGGTCCAACACATCTCCTCACCACCTTCACAGCCCTACCGAACCTCCTGCTTCCAGCACAGCGGAGAAGATTTCTCTTGTATATGGGATTTGTCCCTGCCAAAGAGGACGCCTGGACCACCTAATTATTTTATTCATAAGCCGGCCGTGCTTTCAAAGACATCTGGGTGACCTATCTAAAGCTAAGTGAATGCCTCAGCCCGGAGGAGCCCCGCTCCTCCTGATCCCTCCCGGGAGCCGGGGTTGGGTGGTGGAGGAGCTGCCGGGGGAGCTGTGCGGAGCCGGACAATGAGGAACACATTGACAAAGTGTTCACATTATTGGCTGATGGGTCTGCATCAGTCACTCATTCACAAGCACAAGGTCTAAATTGCAGAACCAATTAACGGCACTAATAGCCCTTGCCTGAATTAATCTTTGAGACAAAAGAGGAGAGAAGTGGAAGAGCTATTAGCAAATCAAGCTGTACCATCCCTGCTTTATTGCAGGAATCTAAGTGTCTGTATTTGGCTATTATGAACTGACTGCAATTACAGCCCTCATTTAAAATGATTAAGTGGTTATAATTATTTTTCAATTAAAACTTAGATCTTCCATTTATACAACATTGCAGGCTTCAATTAAAGTGCTTTTTTTTTTCTTTTTTTTTTTCTTTTTTTTTTTTTTTTTTTGTAAGGAAAAAAGTACCACTGTGCCAAAAGACTCTTGCATCTCTTCCGGCCACTGGAAAGCCAAGTAACATGGTAATAACTCCTTTGTTTGCATCCTTCCTTCCTCCTTCCCGGCCTCCTGAACTCCTGCATGACCAAGGAGATAAACTGCCAGGCACACCACCTGCCAAAGGTCAGGAAAAACAAGCTTGGAAAACTCTACAAGTTTCAAGTAACCCTGAAACGAGGCAAACCCACCTGGAACGGTGGCTTAACCACTCTCAGACAATGTTCTGAGATGAACACTGTCAGGGCTAAGAGGTGCTGTAGGAGTTATTTATAAAAGGTTTATGGGGGCTGGAGGGTTCTGGGTTTGTCTGGGGCTTTGGAAAAAGCAAAACCCCTGGAAAAGAGCACTAGAAGGAGTGTGGCAGCAGATGAGCTCAGAAGTTTCTGCCAAGCCTGGTTTTAAACACCTGAGGAGAAAAAAGCCAAGATCTTAATAGGAAATTAAGCCCAGTGAAAATTTTCTCTAGTTTTCATTTCAAAATGGAATTTCCATTTCTTACTGTGCTTACAGGAACAGGAAGAGGTTTGAAAGGGAGAGGAGAGGAGAGGAGAGGAGAGGAGAGGAGAGGAGAGGAGAGGAGAGGAGAGGAGAGGAGAGGAGAGGAGAGGAGAGGAGAGGAGAGGAGAGGAGAGGAGAGGAGAGGAGAGGAGAGGAGAGGAGAGGAGAGGAGAGGAGAGGAGAGGAGAGGAGAGGAGAGGAGAGGAGAGGAGAGGAGAGGAGAGGAGAGGAGAGGAGAGGAGAGGAGAGGAGGAAATTCAGAAAAAATGTGACGGTCCAGCTGAAATGTGATTTTCTTTTTTTAGCAACATGCCACCTAAAATTATCTATTACTTTCATTAACTACCTGAGGTTGAAGAGCTCCAATAGTGCTACTTGGCCATGGCTGCTGTCACCAAGTTTGACTTGACAGTGTCAGTCGTGAGGTGAGAAAGGCAGCTGCCACAAAAGAGCCAGACCACACCAAAAAAGTCACTCCTTCCAATGTGATGTGACCTCCAACACGGAATGGCACAGCCAGCTTTGTCCCAGAAATGCTGGGCACACCAGGAAATTCAGAGAGAGAGGATGTTTTGCAATTCTTTGGGAGGGCTGGGTGGAGGGGGTGACTCAGAGGACAGGGTCAGACAGGCAAGCAGCAGTGCCAACCTGCTTGTCCCAACACATCACAACAACACCCACAGCTTCCTGCTCTCAGGGTCTTCAAGGAGCTACCAGCAGCACTTTCCCTACACAAGCTCATGAACTCCACTACGACAGCTCTTTGGACAAGTCCAAGCACGAGCAGCTTCTCGGGAGAAGTGAACTTCACACAATCTCTCTACTTCTTCTCCCTCGCCTATCCCCAGGAGGAGCTGGGGGCAGTGTGTGGGCAGGAGGAGCTTTTGTCAACCATAAGGAGCTCAGCAGAATCATGAATCACTGGTTGTTTCCCTGGTTTGCTTTAAGGAGCAGCCACATCAGAGGTGTTGCTGGAAGATTTAGGGAAAGCCCTTTTTCTATCCAACCTCAACTCAACTCTGCAGCCTTTTGTGTTTCTGACAGAGACTTAAAACTGCCCTCACTGAAGGGTGCCCAGCTCAGGTGCATTCACCAGAGGGTTCCAGGGGCTGCAGGACCCAGAGCCGGCACCTGGACACATGGACACGCTGAGACGGGAAGGCTTTGGCCAGTGTGTCTTCTCTGGATCATGAAATCACAGCATGGTTTAGGTTGGAAGAAACCCATCCAGTCCCATCCCTGCCATGTCCAGGGACACCCTCCACTAGCCCAGGTTGCTCCAAGCCCCTCCAACCTGGTCCTGGACGCTTCCAGGGATGAGGCAGCCACAGCTTCTCTGAGCGACCTGTTCCAAGGTCTGTTGGTGTTTGGGAGCAGGAGATTTGGGAATAAATCAAGTCACTGGAGGAACTATGAACAAAATATGCAAGGAAGAACAAGGACCGGGCTGCAGATCCAGGACCTTGTGTCACTGACTCCACTGCAAGGTAAACACCTGTGCAATTAACTGCAATTAAATACATCCCTGAGCAGCAGATCTCCTGGAGCAGCGCTTTCCAAGGAAGAATTCAAGTACAGCCCAAACTCATGTGTGTATTTAGCTTTAACTTCATGGCTTTGAGTGACAAGACTGGTGTGATCCCAGCAGTGCTGGTATCCTCGATGGAGCATGGGGGGATAGTCCCAGGGATGAGCTCCTACAACCACACGGGGCCTTTCCATAACCTCCTCATCCAGAAATGGATGCTCCTGCTGCCAGCCAGACTCCTTTCCTTTCTTTCCCAGGTTTGGGAGGACAGAAATAATTTACTGATCACTTTATGTCATTTCCCCTCCCGCATTTGTATACAAATGCCACTTTTGTTGTCGTCCTGGGTGACACAGGAGTTATCCCTTCATCCCTGGAAGTGTTCCAGGCCAGGTTGGACAGGGCTTGGAGGAACCTGGTCTAGTGCAAGGTTTCTAGTGCAGGTGGTGAAGAACAAAAGGCTGTTTAAGGTCCCTTCTAGCCCAAATAATTTGATGATTCTATAATTTCACTCCATAAATCATATTTACTAATCTTGCATTTGTTACACAATTTCAATCCCGTCCAGTCTATAATGGTCTATTATTATTTTTATTATTATTATTCCTCACTGCAAGCCATCTTGTGCTGGTAAACCACTGAGGGTGAATATTTAATTACTTAAAAGCCAAGAAAAGCAGAGACTGAGGTTCAAAGTCAAGTGAAACTACAGAATCTTCTTGTGAGATACTCAGACTCCACTGACTTGAGTGAAGAAGGAATTGCCTGGAAAAGTCCCATTTTACACACAAAAGGACTTCATAGGTGGAGTCACACTGCTCCTCAAACATCCCAAGGCATTCTGATGTACTCAATCCTGCCATCTTCATTGATTTTCATACTGGAAACAAGCCATGGGAGAGTTTTCTGTTTGTGAGAGGTAGACAGGAAGAGCTAAATAAAATAAACAAATAAATACATATGATATCAATTAATGTATATAAGTCTTATGTGCAATGGTCACCTGCCAAATCAGATCAACGCAGTTTTGGGTGACAGAGCACTGATGTTTTTCAGCTTCTGTGCATTGAAGAAATCACAAATGGTTTTTTCAGTCCCAGGCTTTGGAAGTTGATGCTGGAAAGCTCTGGAAGCACAGAGGCTGCAGGGAGTCCAGAGCTGGAGTGTTCTGGTTGCCACATCAGGGCAGGAACAGAGCTAAGAATGACCTGAGGTCAGGCATGAGGTTGCCATTCACTGATTTCCAGGATACAAAATGCTTTCCCCCACTGATCACAGGAGACACAACTCTGTATCATGCTCATCCACATGTCCTGGTGCTCTATTTCTCCAGGATTTCCCAAATTTTCAACCTCTTGACCACCAGCAAAAAACCTCCACTTGACCCCCACCAGCCATCTCTGAGCTCAGATCCATCTGAGCCATCCCAGGACCAAATCCTAATTTTCAACTTTCTTGGAAAACCTTCTCTACTCCCAAATCTCCCTTGGCAGCATGGAATCCCACCAAAGCAAGAAGTCTGAAGAGATTCCCTGGGAGGTGATTCCCAGAGGGAAATGAGTGAACACAGTGACATCCCAGCTCCTCTCACCCATTTGCAAGATCCCAGCATGGATCAGCGTTCCTGCTCAGCCAAGAGCTCCCCAGAGGAGCAGGAATAACACCTGGAATTCCACCCCTGGAATGCCACAGCCATGAGGCGACCTACTGGGATGCCATCACATGCCAATCCCATCATTCTCACACACAGAAACCCATCTAAACCTGCTCCAGCAGCAGCAGATCTCTGTGGGGGGAGACAGGAGGGTGATTTTTAGCATCCAAAGCCCAAACAGATGGCAAATTCCTGTGTCAGGCTTTGTGGCCAGAATCAAAAGGCTCAGGCACATCTGTCACAAGCAGCATTCCCAGCCTTTCCTCTCCAAGCCTTTGTTTCCTTCTCATTGCTTTGACACCAACAGATTCCCCCTGGAAATTCAGGAATTGTGTTTGCACATAATACAGCCCTCAGCTTTCCCAGGACCTAAAGCCTGGCACTGAAGTGAACAATTGTGTGTCTCCAATTGGTTTGGAAGGACAAAATTTACCCTGGCAAGACTCCCCTGCATTGAGGGACAGAAAGAGAGCATGGGCACTGCTCTAAATCATCCTATTATTATTATTATTATTATTATTATTATTATTATTATTATTATTATTATTATTATTTCTTGTGTTTCCTTCTTACTCCCAAGAAAACCTGTATTGCTGAAGACTTCCCAAGGTGCCTTTAAGTCAGTTTTACAGGGCTCTGCATAGAGGGAAAAACAAACAAGGAGAGGTTTTCGTGACTCTGATTTTAGGATGAATAAAAGAGGGAAGATGCAGCATGTGAAGAATGAGGGTGGATGTCCCTGCAAGGCTCCAGCAAAGTCCACAAGGGACAAGGGGCCAGCAATCAACTCTTCCACCATCCCCTGGCTGAGCCAGGGTTTATTTTCCCTCTCTAGGTCAACAGGCCAGGAATTCCAAAGCCATGGTCATGCTTGTTCTGCAAGAGAAGAGAAACTCCTCACCAGAAAGAGAAGAGGTCCCCAGCCTATCAGGGGCTGTGCCTGCAGATCCTTTGTACTGCATATTTGCATTTTTAAATCATCTGTAGTGAGACTCTTTTTTTTTTTTTTAACTAAAAACACACATCGATGTTCCCTGGAGGCTGAAATTAAAAAAATTCACAAAGGAAAGTGTAGTTTCACTGCAAAAAAATCCATTTTCCCCTTGTTTTTGTCATGTCTAGATCCTTTGCTGCTGACTGTTGCTCCTTCATATAAAGCAGTTTTTTAGGGGGTTGGTGTTTGTTTTGTTGTTGTTGTTGTTGTTGTTGTTGTTGGTTTTTTTGGTTTGTTTTTTTTTTTTGTTTTTGTTTTTGTTTTTTAAATAAAATGTTCAATTTTCTGTTTATAAAATTCCACAACTCAGTTTTGGTTTTTTTTGTTTGTTTTGGTTTTGGTTTTTTTGTGGTAAATTTTTCTGGAAAGTCAGCCAAAGTGGGGCTGGCACAAATTCCAGAGAGGAGATGTGTCTGTGAAATCTGTTTAATGCAAAGGCTGCCTGAACCCCCATTACAGAGCCTTAGGCTGTTTAATACACACCCGTGGTGATTTTCCCGAGGGAAAAAAAAAATTAAAAAAATAATTAAAAAAAAAAAGACAGGAATGTCAGTCAAATTATTTAATTTGTATTGGACAAACTTCCCTCCACAGGTGGGAATTTCAAGATTTGTACAGCCTGTTCTCCTCCTAAGTACTTTCTCCCATGTTCTCCTCTTCACTGGACAAACCAAGGTAAAACTCCAGAATGCCCCCTGGGTTTTCCTGTTCTTTTCTCCCTATTTTCCTCTTTTTCTTCTACCTTATTTTTTTCAAGTGGTGGAACTGCTAAAAACCTCCACATCCAAAGTAACGACAAAGTTTCTCCTGCAGGGATCCCTTTGACAAAAAAAAAAAAAAAAAAAAAAAGCTCTGTCAATATTGTCATATCCAGAATATTTCCAGGGTTCTGTGCTTGCAAAGCAACCCACAAATATTTGAGGAATTAATTTCCCCCTGGGGCCAGGCTGAAGGAGGAGATTCTGAAGACCCCGAGGATGGGATGTGACCAGAGCCTCTCACTTTGTCACTCTGGGAGCAGCCTGACCCTGCGTGGGATGTCTGGCACGCGTTGGCTTTAAATTGATCCCAATAAAAGAGATCTCTGTGCCGTGACCTGAATACACAAAGATTTTAAATTATTTTGTCTTGTTGGGAATTGCATAATCCGTGGAGGTTTCATGATCTGCAGGAGTGATGGGAACACACCAAGCCAAGGTAGAAAAACAAAAAAAACCAAACAACTTTTTATGGTGGAGAAGAGGGCTCAGATTAACCCCGCAGATCCAAACTCAGGGGAAATTTCCCCAACAAAAGATTTTAGCAAAACCATCAGCTTGGCAGGGTGGAAGCAGCAGGGGTTTGAGTGCAGGTGACAGGGAGGTGCCCAGCCCTAAGGCAGGCCAGGGGACAAGAGGGACAGGTGGGTCACCTGTGGGTGCCTTCCCTCTCAGGACATCCCATCGCTCTGCGATCTCTCCCCACCTTCCTCAATCCTAAAACCTCTCGGCCAAAAACAAGGGAGGCGGTGGCCACAGGATGGCAGCAGAAACTCAGCGATGCGGCACCAGCCTGAATTCTCACCCTGCCTCTATTCTGGGCCGCACAAATGGAATCATTTTATTGTCTGGGGGAAATTTCTGCCGTTTTCCAGCCAGAAAACCCTGCTTTGGCGTTGGGAGAAGATGGCACCGAGATAAGGTGCCCACACACACCTGGGGGCACAGCAGAGGGCTGGGGTTAATTGGTGGGAGAACTCTGCTGAGACACCGCGCAGCCTCCGAACGCCGATTAACAAATAAATGTATTTCTGAAAACGCTGTTAGTCCACCTTCCTCCTCATCATCACTGCCCCCTTCCCCCAAACTCTGCTTAGCCAAGCTTTACATACTTTGGCTTTCCAGCCCATTTCAGGTGCCTTGTTGCTCTTCTCCCTCTTCCCTCCTTTTTATTGACTTGTCAGGCTGAGCTGTCGCCAGTGGCCGTGGGCTGGGCAGCCCTGAACGCACAGCCAGGCACTGGGAAAGGAAAACACCCTCCAGCCGTGGCAGGGACCAGCTCTGGGCCACCCCATCCATGTCTGATCTGCATTTTCCGTGTGCTTCACCGCACAGGAGTGGTTGGGGCTGTGAGAGGAGTGCAGGGATTTCACAGACTTCAAATCGCTGCTGCTGCCTCTGCCCTGCCTCTCTGCCTGTTCTCTCTGTAACAGCAATTCAGTTTTGCCTTTAAAAGGCAAATATTGGGGGTTTATGCAGGCAAATAAGGTTGGTAACCTAGCACTGTAGCTGTTATATGTTTGTTGTTGTTTTTTTTTTTTCTTTTAATTTCCATGTTTTGGAGACCTTGATCAACTGCTAGTGTTTGGAAAAAGAATAAGATATAAGTTATGCATGCAGATATCCCATGATCATGGAATCATGGAATGGTTTGGTTGGGAAAGGACCTTAAAGCCCATCCATTCCCACCCCTGCCATGGGCAGGAGCACTTTCCACTATCCCAGGTTGCTCCAAGCAACCTGGCCTTGGACACTTCCAGGGATCCAGGGGCAGCCACAGATTCCCTGGGCAACCTGTGCCAGGGGCTCACCACCCTCACAGAGGAGAATTTCCTTATGTCAGATCTCACCCTATTCTCTGCTTAAAGCCATGGTCAGTCTCTAAACTACTATACAGGCAGAGATGCGGTTTATTTGATTTTTTTAAAAACAAATTTAACTCCTTTGCACCACTGCCAAAAACAAGCCATGCACTTTTCCTGAAGCCAGGTTTGGAATTTTTAGTTACAGACTTTCACCAGCCCCACTGGATCCAGAAGGAGACAGCTCCCTGAATCCAGTCCTGCCCTTCTCCATGACATCCTCTCTTAAATCAACCACTTCCCTCTGGCTCTGAGTATCCAGGTCTCCAGGTCCCACTCCTAGGGAACAGCAGAACTGCACAGGAAGCACAGGAATGGCAAAAGAGACTGGTGCAAAGATGCCATTCCCATTTCTCCCAGAGGCTCTGGGTTTTCCTGTCAAATTCTGGCCATCCAGACTTTACATCCAGAGCTGAAAAGATTCCCAGCCTAGTTTTTTCCTTCCCATTTCAGTGCCTGCAGGTGCAGAGGCTGGGAAGGAGACAATATTCAGGATTAAATAAGCTACTGGGGCATTTTCCCCCCCTCAGCAGAGGAGTGCTGCTTCATCCTCTCCTGGGTGAATTTTTCCCCTTTGAACTGTTTTTCTCACCTCCTTTTCCTGCTCGAGTCCTTGACTCACAGGGAGAATTTCATTTCAACAATTTGCTGCAGGTTTTGTAAGGAGACCAAGGGAACACTCGGACCAGGAAAACCAAAGCAGGGGGAAGCAGACCACGGATTTCTCCAGGCTGTGTGACAACATCATGCCCTGGCAACACCTGGGTGACCCCACTGTCCCAAACCTCAGGGCTGGGAACCACAAATGAGGCTGGAAAATGAGAATACTGCAGCAAGAGCTTCTGGTTGGTCAGGTAGGGTAGCAGGAAAAAAGTCCATTTCCATTCTAACCACTCCAAACCATCCCACCCAGTGGGGTTGAGTAGAGCTGGAGGAGTGCTGGGAAAAGTTACTGGGATGCAGCAGCATTGCTGAACCCCTTGGAGAGAACAAATGCCTCAATATTTGAGAACTGGGCGAAAGAATGGAATCCTGGCAGCTCCACTGAATCCAGCCCCTTGCCCATGGAGGTCACTGGAGGTGCCCCTGCCCAGTCCCACTATTGACACCAAATGTCATTGCTCGTGTCAGAGCTGTCCCCACACCCCTGGGAGCTGCTGGGTTTCCCACATCCCCCTTAAGAAAGCCCATCACACGTAGTCTAAGCCCATTTCTGTCCACCAGGAGTCCATATCTGCCGTTAACCAACATTATCATCAGCAGAAAGACCTACAGAAGAAAGGATGTAGAGCCTCAGTGAGCCATGTCCCTGAAAAGAGCTGTCCTGGGGTGATCCCTTTGATTTGGCCCTGAGAAATCCCTTCAAAAGCTGCACTAAATTGCTGGCTCATAGGAAAATAGAAGTAATTTCATCCAGGCTTTGGGAGAGATACATCCCCCCTTCGATACAGCATCTAGCAAGGCCACAACTTAATTGTTGTTTTGTAGATGAATGTGATATCTTCCCAATATTTTTGCCAGTGGTGGGTACTTTGAGCTTCTTTTACTTGCAGGATACAAAACCAAGCAACATCATATCACTACCCAGTTACCAAGGTAACTGGAGAGAAAGATAGAAGCGTCTGGGGTTGCACACTTTGTGATCTCCCTTCATTAGCTCATTTCTTGACATCAGCTGCTTTCCCAGCTCCATTTCTCTCTCTTCCTGCAAACCACACATGAACTGTGAATCCAAGTCTCTTTCTGAGGAAGGTGATAGTGCCAAGAGGCAGAAAAACTGTTCATGGGCTATTTGCCACTGGCTCTTCATTCTAGAGGACATTTGTACACCTTGAAAGGGGGGTGGTTGTGTCACAAAGAAGGAACTGGCAGTGTCACTCTGCCTCAGTGGCCCCAAGTGTTGGGTTTCATACTCAAAAGACCTCCAGAAGTCAAGCCATGATGTCCACCCTTCCCTCACACCTGGCATTAATTCACTCTTGGGCTCATGGAAATGGTCCAGCTAGCAGCTGGGATTAACTCCTCCAGGAGCACAGTGTCACTGTCACTGCACTGGAAAAAGTGAGGTGCTAATACCAGTGCCGAAGGAAAATCCAGCAGGGAATAGACCTGATAAAGGTACAGTGACACCAACTGCTCCCTTAAAGCAGTGTTCAAAAAGCACCAGGTGATTAAAATGCAACATAAATAAAACACATTCAGGAGCACACAGAGGGAGGCTCAAATGCTTCTCACAATTTGGGAACCAGGTTCCTCAGGGAGTTTTCTAACTCATCTGATGGCAAGTGTCAAGATAAGCCGGTAAGTTCCCAGGAAGGAATTCCTTGCCTTGAGGATGGTGAAGCCCTGGCACAGGGTGCCCACAGAAGCTGTGGCTGCCCCATCCCTGGAAGTGTCCAAGGCCAGCTTGGATGAGGCTTGGAGAAGCCTGGGACAGTGGAAGGTGAACCCTGCCCATGGCAGGGGCTGGGACTGGATGGGCTTTAAGGTCTCTTCTAACTCAAACCATTCTGGAGTTCTGTGACCATCCTGGTTATGGAGGGCCACCCTCCACACACCCTCTCTGGTTTTCCATGCTGGTCCCTGTCATTAACTCCTGGCATTTATAACTTGAATCACAGCTGGGTCGATGTCACCAAGGCTGTGCATGCACAGAGCTCAAGGAGCAGTGTGTCACACCAGTACTTGGTCAAACGTGTCTCAGGAAGTACCAAAACCTTGGGAAGTACCAAGACCTTCCTTGTCTCAGGAAGTACCAAAACCCCCCCAAAAACTACAGGGGAGGCCATCAGGGAATGGGGGACACTGGAGAGCAGCCAGAGGGGGATCCTCGCCTGGGGGCTCCCACCTGAGCACTTGAGGATGGAAGAACAACTCCAGCCTTTGTCACCTGCTGGAGGGCAGAGATCCTGGGGCTTAATTCCTTATCCTGATCCATGCAAGTCCCACTCAGCATCCTGGATGCACAGTCTGGCTGGGGTTGGTGTCCCAGGCCAGGCAGTGCTCCCAAAGGGACATTATTCACACCGAGTCGTGCTCGCCATGGGCTGCAGGAGCTGCTGAGCCAAAGATTTCCTTTCCTGGCTCCACACCCCACCAGGTACACACTAAATACAATATTCATACTGAAAACTGCCAGCTAGAGACAAACCAAGCTCAAACTGTCTCTGCCTTCCCTGTTTTGCTCTCTCCAATCCCAAAGACACTGATAAATGTGGGAAATTTGAGGCACGGATCTTGGGTGCCTAACACAACCACTCTTGCACACAACCCCGGGACAGGAGGAAGGACTTCTTTCCTGTGCAGTGACCAAGCACTGAACAGATCCCAAAGAGGGTGTGGAGACTCCTCACTGAAGATATTCCAGACCTGTCTGGACACAGTTTGTCCCCTGTGGTCTGGAATGGCCCTGCTGGAGCAGGGAGCTGGCACCAGGTGACCACTGTGATCCCTTCCAGCCCAGCCCATTGTGGGATTCTGTGAATATTTCTGGAATAAGGGGTGAGGTTTTCCCCAGTACCATCTCCTGGGGGTGACAGCAAAGTGCTCACTGATCTCTGGTGGCTTCAGGGTTTGGTTGAGTGCTCATTTTTTTGGCAGTGTTGGTCTGGGTTGGGGACAGGAAACAGGAGCCAGCTCCATGCCTGTGACACTGCTGTGCCTAAAAGACAAGCTCAGGGGACAAATCAGGTAGTATAGGGACCATCTGTCCTGCTCCCTCTAGGAGACACCTGAGGCATGCTGGGTGTGCTGTGGGGAAGGCTGTGGAAAAGCTGGGAATGGGATAGTTCTGTCCCCCCCCTTGTTAATACCAAAAAATGTGTGTCATTGCTGAGCTCATACCCTGTGTTTCAGAGCACACCAGCCTATCCCACTGCCCACTGGGGAGAAGATGCTTTCTGGCTTTCTGCTTTCCAACTTCTTTCTTTTCATAATGCTGTTTTCCTCCCAAGCCGTGCATTCCTCCTTTTCCCTCTTTCCCTTTGAGGATGAAAACAAGGACAGGTCACTTGCCTTTTTGTACGAGGGTCTCTCTGGACATCTCTGAGAGGGGGAGAGGGAGCAAAGGAAACGAACCACACAAAACAAAGTGAGGGAACATTTTTAATTGGAAGTGTTTTGTTTTCACCAGGATTTTAACTTTGGAGAGAGCCTCACAAATACTCTCTCAGGGTCCTCTGCTGAAGGGCTTTATTCTGCCGCAGGCGCCTTTCATGGTGCAGCACAATAGCTTTTGTTTCAGAAGTGTGGGGCAATGAGGACCTTGAATGCCAGAGGTCTGTATTATATCCATAACTGTAGATTTGGATGGTGGAACGGAGGTTGGGGGGAAGGTGAGAATGAAAAATTTCTCCATTGTGTAGATGGAGTCCTTCCAGCAAACACTGGCACAATAGGAAGCGCATTCTTAAGAGCTGAAGCAGACTGTGGATAAAGACTCCCTCATTTTGTACATAATGGTCCCTGTGCTTTAACCTTGTACAGCTGCTATGACACCTGCTTTTCAAAGCCTTTGTGGCAGAACAAGCAAAGCTTTGTCTGCCATACACATTCTGTGCCACACATGTTAACATTTCTCTTTTTGTATTTACTTTTGTTTCCCCCACCTTCTCTCTCCCTCTTTTTTCCCTTCTTCTTCTTCTTTTTTTTATTTTTTTTTTAAACACAACAGTTATGAATGAATGGCTGAAAAGTAATTTCAGCCTTGATTCCGGCATCGTGTCCAGTCTGGAAGTCTGCAGATACTGTAATGCAGAATAAAGGGCAGATATTAGACTGGGGAGTACTGTGTTCCCTTTCTAGCAAAGCCTCAAGCCTTTGTGTCTCCTTCCTCCCTTTCCCCCCCGTTTCCCTCCCTTGCCATCTCTCTGGCTCTGGTTTGAAAGGACAGGCAGAGCCCATCACAGCTCACGTCCCCTCCAGCAGGAAGAGCTGCAGGACTCAGTGGCTCTGGCTCACTCACCCCTGGGACTCAATGGGACTTGTCTGGGATGGAGGAGGGAAGTCCAGGTCACCAGTCTCATGAGGAGACAGAAAAGGTTTGCAGCACCAGAGCCCTCGAGTGGCTTTTCTTGGGCAGGGATTGAACCCCGAGCTAAACAAGCCTGCAGCACATGGCATCTCTGGGATCTTCCCCTCCCTGTGCCACCTGCAGCAGGAGACGGACAAGGACATTGTGTTCTTCTGGATCACGTCAGAGTTCCCCCATTGCTGGGATTCCTGGGCTGGGAAGGTGCTGGCTCCAGGGGGCAATGGGAATAAGAAAAGCTGCTCCTGATCTGTCGAGGGATAATGGAATGATGACTCTGATCCATGGAGCAGCTAAAATCCAGATCCTGAGATCTGATAATGAGTCATGTAATGACAAGGGAATTAATGGATGGCGCCACTCCACAGAATTATCTGGAGTAGGGTGGTCTTCCAGTGCCTCATCCTGCAGGTCATGGGTCATCTCCATGAGGATCTGACCAGCCTTGTCTCCTGGAAGGTGTCCTTGTCCATGGCAGAACTCTGGAATGAGATGACCTTGATGGTCCCTTCCAACCCAAACAATTCTGGGATTATTTGATCTCTGTAGGAAAGAGGTTCTGCTCCATTTCCCTCCACAAGCAGAATTGGGACTGACAGGGGCCACCAGTGTGGGCCTGCTGCTCCTCTGAGCAGCCCAGCTCCAGCTCTGGCAGGGAATCCAAGCTGGGATGAGCTGGGATGGTGCTGGTAACTTGATTCTCTCATGAACCCAGCAGGAACCAGAGCAGGAGCAGATGGCCGGAGGGGAAAATGAGTGATCCAAAGCTGGTTATTCCAATCAGGATGCATTGCCTCTGGGCAGGACAAGTTAGCAGGTCCGAAGAGCAGCAAAACCCTTAATAACCACCCCCATTCAAATTACTGGGCTTTATTATTCCATTTGTTTTGTGGTTTGGGAGGTTTCCTTTGGTTTGTGGCTGCAAACCCAGCTCTGTTCAAAGGCATATTTTTAGGGAAACAGGGAAACATCTCCTCATTTAACCTCCCTTCTCAGAACATGTGGAAGGGGTGGGGAGGATCCCCAGTGATCCAGACTCTCCACCAGATCCAGCCCTGTTCCAGCACTGGTATCCTTGTGGCACAAGAAGAGACATCAATGGCAGTGAGAAGCCTGGGGCAGGAGAGGTTCCCAGCTCCCAGACACTACACTTAGATTTTCCTTTTTTTTCAAAGGCAAAAAGAGGCCAAAATCTGAAATGAAAGGCAGAAGCCTGGCTTCTGATATCCCTGTTTGAGTCTCAATTTTTCATGAGAATAACCCAGACATTTATTTCATGCTTACTTTCATTTCTAATTATTAGTGGGAAGTGCCAACCACATTCACTTGATCTTTAGCATGTTCAGACTTGTTGGGCAAGAGAAAAATCCATGGATGTATCCAGAGAACATCCATTGCCTGCAGAGTGTGAGCAGCTGGCAGGACAGCAGGCAAAAAACAGCTGGAACAGGGATGAACACTGAGCTTCAAATCTTGGATGCTGGGAGAGATCCATGGGCACAAACCCTGCCTTAGGATTGTGTTCAGCAGAGCTGCTGCCCAAACTGGGAGACTCAAACAGCACTCTGCTGAGGTCCATGTTCTTCCTGAAACATCCCATCCTTCCATGACCTGAATCCAGGCATTACTGCTGTTTTATGTTTCTTTCTCATTAAACTGCTTTGGTGTGAAGCTTGGACATGGGAACCTTCCAAGTCCAGACACTGGGAGCTGAATGTGAAATAGCTGAATGAGAATGAGGAGAGATTAGAACTGCTAAAAAACAGATCTCAAGGTTTTCCCACCACTCTCAGGAATCCTTAGCAAAGGATGCACTGGACTGTTCTTCACAAGGGTTTGTGGGAAGGGAGGTGTGAATCTCAGCCTATCCTCAGAAGTAGGAATTCTTCTTCATTTAAAAAAAGGGGGGAAAGAGCCAGAGTGGGTGCAGCTCACCCATTCAATATTCAGCTCTCCTCCATGTCAGGCCCCCACGATCAGTTCACGCTTCCACCTCTCAGCTGTTAATGGAGCAGGAGACAATTCCAGCACGGAGCCATCCGGAGCATAATCCTGCCATTTGAAAGCACATAAAGGCACTTCATAGCAGCAAGTGTCAATAGCCACTCCCCTATTGATATAACATCCCTTCCCTCCTCCATAAACTCTGGCTGGCAAAGAAAATAAACAAGGGTTAGATGAAATCTAACCCCAGCATAGCTATAAAAGATGCTTCATAAAAAATAATAAAATAAGCCAACCCACAAAAAAGTGATGTTTAATCTGCTAATTCATGCTCCTTGTTTAGGGAGAGTGTGCAGGGAGCAACTCGGATTTGGGAGAGGGGGAAAACACAGCTCAGATCCTCCACCACCAAAGCTGCTGGGAGACCTGGCAGACACCAGATAAAAGATTTAGTGGGAAGGGGAAGAGGCTGAAGCCGAAGGAGCCCTTAATCCCCAGTCTCACTGCAGAACACTGGACATCCCTGCATCCCGTGCAATGTTTGCATCCCACAGCAGCAGGGCATGGATCAGCAATGTGCTGCCAGAGAAATTTGGAAGGGGACCAAAACCCAACTTGCTGCAGACACACAGCTCACACTGGGGCTTGCTGCAGCCCCAGCTGGGACCCCAGAGATGCCCCACTAGATCTGCCTCTCCCATCCCACCTCCCTGCCTGCAGATAATGGCAGTGAAGAACAGAGAACTTAAGCACCTCAATCAAGAAACCCAGACAGCAAAATCTCTCTTTTGGCAGCTGAGGTTCTGATAGCCTAGAAATCCTTGCAAAAGTACAAGGCTGCCCCATCCCTGGCAGTGTCCAAGGCCAGGCTGGATGGAGCTTGGAGCAGCCTGGGCTAGTGGAAGGTGTTCCTGCCCATGGCAGGGGGTGGAACTGGATGGGATTAAAGGTCCCTTCCCACCCAAACCATTCCATGATTCTGGGATTCTATGCAAGGGCTGGCCAGTCAGGATCCTCATGTTCTGCAAGGTGCAGAGTCCACGGGGAGCACCTGGGGCAGTTCCTTCCTAGGAGTGACCCAGGAGAGGGTCTGACCTGCTGAGAGGAGAAGGGCAGGACACCCCTTCCCTGATTCCACCCGAGTGGGTTTATCCCCCACAGTGCCCCAGTGTTCCAGGTAAACTGTTCCCAGCAGCATCTCTGAGATGTGAACACCAGCCTAGGAATCCTTAGGGATTCTAGGGAAACTGGGATCCTTAGGGCTTTTCAGATTTAACCTCTCCCTATCACTACGTGCTCCTCAGGAAAGCATGGACCTGGAATGTTTTTGAGATTCCCAAGCTTTCCCTGCTGCCACACAACTCCCTGCACTGGCTGCAGGAGTTCTCTTGGATATCAGCCATCCCACTCCACCTGGGAGAGGTTTGGTCCTCACACAGAGCTCATCAAACCTATCCTGAGACCCACATCAGGCAGGGGCACACGGAGCATCACCAAACTTGTGCCATTTTCTGGATTTGGGAGAAGAGTCCAGGCTCTGGAAAATTACAGATCTTTCCAAGAGTCCTTGCAGAAGTTTAATCTCCTTCTTGCCTGTCATCCTGGGCTGCTGGAAGTTTTTCAGAAGGCCTTTCTCTTTGTTTCTAGGAGCTGGGGTTTTTTGGAGGCTCCTGATGTCCTGTATGGGTAATAGAGCATCCCGGGGAAAAAAAAAAAAAAAGAAAAAAAAAAGAAAAAAAAAGTAAATTACTGCAGAACTGGGAAAAGGCACCTTGGATGTCCTGCTGGAGCTCAAGGATGTGCTTAAATTGCATGGAAGCAACCCAGAGATGTGAGGAGGGGCCCGCAGAGGCCAGAGAGGGGGTGAGGCAGTGGTGACTTGGCCATGTTCAGTTTTTCCATGGGTCAAATGAAAGATGATTTGCAAAAAAGGAGTCCCTGATTGGTTAATGAACATCTCTCAATTTACAGCAGCAGAATGCTGGGTGCCATCAAATGCAAGCCCAAGTTAAAGCTATGACTGCTTTAATAATCAATGACTGCAGAGTATTTAAAAAAACAGCGAAGCTTTCAGGGGCTTAAGACTTATTGCTTGCATTTTCTCAGCTTTCTTAAAGAAAAAAGGGGTGTTGTAGAAAATGGTCAAATTTATCATTTATAGCAAAATATTAATGTAGCAGCAGGAGACTTGATGTGGCCATCTATCTCCAAGCATTCAGACTTCAAAGGAAGCATAAACACGAAATTAATGGTTTGTCTAGTGTAAAGGAAAAATAAATGCAAATGTAGCCTCATTAATACCAAGTGGGTGACTTCTTGGTTTATGGGGTTTGGATTGATTTTGTCAAAGGCCAATAGATTTATTAAAAATGTCTTTTAAATTTAGCATCCCTATACCCATTAGTTGAAAGAAATAAAATTCTCTGCAATCGCCACCACCTCTCCTCCTCCTCTCCCCCCCTCCCTGGATGTTGTTTTACCTAAATAAAGTTCCTGCATTAGGACTCACTTTGCCCTGAAATATGTCTCTTGTAGGAGCTGCTATAAACGTCAGCATTTTCCCCAGCATTGGTTTATGGGCAGAGTGAATTTTAATGGCATCGTAATCTCGCTGCAATCAATTGTGCTCCATGGGAGGGGAAACCTCGGGGAGTGGCCATTAACCACAGCTCTGCATCACTCCAGGCCGCTGGAGCTTCCAAAGGGATTTTTTCCCCTGTTTTTTTTGGGTTTTTTGTTGTTGTTGTTGTTGTTGTTGTTGTTTTGTTGGGGTTTTTTTTAATACCTGCTCGCCAAATGTTTGTTCTGGGCTGTTTCATCCCCTTTCCCATGGCTCCAAGTGGGCTGAGAGGATGCTCACTCCTCGGGATGAGGTTCTGGCTGGGACATCTCACATCCATCCCTGACCTACCAGAACAGGATGGGATGTTTTCTGGGTGTCCCAGGGATAACAACACCCCTTGAGTGACAGAGTGACTGAGCTGGTTTAACCCCCCCAACGAGCCCTGTCCCAACACATTCCATCAGCTGCACCAAGGCACATCCCCAAAAAACAGAGGTTGGTGCACAGCATGGAGGTTCCTTTAAGAAAATACAAGAATACAAACTCATAGTCCCACATCACATATTTTTGGGTGGCTGCAGGGCTCAAAATCACAATGCATTCCTCCAAAAATCATTTGGAAGTTGTCTTGAGCCACAGTTCTCTGGTTTAAGTTGATTTGTTCAGGCCATTTTAAGGAAAGGACTTGCAAAGGTGTTGCTGCATTCCCACATCTGTATGGAAAAATGGGACAGTGTCATGGGAGAGAAAGAAAAGGAAAGCAACAAGATTTGGGCTCCAAGGATGTGATGGATTGAGTAAAGATGAGATGAGGAAAATGGGTGAGAACAAATCTAGACTGGGAGGGAAGAGGTCTAAACTCAGAAAAGGCCTGGAAATGGGAAGTTTGAAATTCCTGTGAACAGAGGGGATGAAATACAGTGGGGAATTCTAGAATGGGTGAGGCTGGAAGGGACCACAGCGGGTCCATCTACCCCAGCAGGGCCATCCCAGAGCCATGGCACAGATTGTGTCCAGACAGCTCTGGAATACTCCCAGGGAGGGAGGCTCCACAGCCTCTCTGGGATCTGCTCAGGAAAGTTCTGCCTCATGTCCAGGTGGAACTTCCCGGGCTCAGTCCCTGCCCATTGCTCTGGTGCCATTGCTGGGTCCTGCTCGGAGCCCTCCCTGCAGACAGGGACAGAAAGGGACACTCAAGGACAGACAGGGACACCCAGGACTGAGTGCCCCTCTCAGCTGGGGCTCCTCTCGAGGCTGAACAGCCCCAGCTCCCTCAGCCTTTCCTGCACACAGAGATGCTCCTTCAGCATCTCCACAGCCTCCTCTGGTCCCACTCCTTGGAATCATCACACCCACCACACAGAAAAACACAATGTGATTTATATTGCCCTGAGAAAAATAACAATTAAGGCACTGGATTACCCAGGAATTGAAGTTTTGCAGCCACCTCCACACTTAAGGATTGCCAAGGGATGCACCACCTCCAACCCAGCACAAGATGCCACTTGGGCTCAGTGCTTTACTCTGGAATTCTTGGCAACTCCAGATTTTCAAATTTTCTCTCCATAAGGAAAAAAGCACGGGATGTAAATAGATATTGGGCTCTAAAGGTCTGTATTACAAGAAGCAATAGTATATTTGGAATATAGGTGGAGACCCTTTGAATTCAATTCATAGTGCAGGATGAATTCACACAGAATCATCCACTCAGACAGACACAGGAGATGTGGATGTTGGACAATAATGAGATAATTTCCCATAAAAGCTATCCAAAAAGAGAAAAAAAATCTGTATGTAAATGTATTTATTACAGGAAATAATGAAAATCTACAAGCTGAAGCTTTGTTAAAACCAGAAATATTTTCAGTGCAGTTGTCCCTGAGTACCCACAGCCTATCTGGCAAAGGCCTCCGTGCCTCTGCCTTTCCTTGCCTGGTGTGTGAATTCCTAATAAAAGTGACCCCATCTGCTGTCACTATCCATGCATAAATCTCAGGGCTGACAGCGATTAGCACAAGACAAACGGTCAAAAAAATGTAACACTCTCCTTGACCTAGAAATCATCAATTCAGGAAAGCCTCTGCAAACAGCCTGGAACCTGTCAGCAGGGCTGGGAGGGGAACAAGTCTCCCAGCTCATTTAAATCTTGTGGATGCAAAATGTTTGTCCTACATGGGCGAGTTGAGATCAAACCCAAGTAAGGGCAGAAAACTCAGCACAAACCACACACAGGTGCTTTGTTTCCTCCAAGCAGAAACAAAATATTTACAGGAAAAGAAACCCGATTAGGTTCTCATTTGCATCCACATCCAAATGCAAACTCGGCTTCAAGGGAATGTTTAAAACTGGAAATGCCATTGCAGCCTGTGCAGAACAATTCCAAAGCCACCAACACAGGCCAGAGCTGACCCTTACATGGAAATCTTCCTGGCGGGGTGTCTCTGAACACACAGCAGAGCTCGGGAAGGAGCTGGACCCACTGGGAAAATGCTGCTTCTTGTGCTTGTGGTGCTTGTCCCCTCATGGCAGAGGGGAGGGATGCCGGCTGAGCCCACACAGCTGGAAATGGGTGTCTCCAGTCCTCCCTCAGACTTGGAATGCCAAGATTTTGGCATGGCCAGAGCACAGTTCCCAAAATATGCAGAGACCCTTCTGCCTGAGTGCCTTCAGCTTGGATTTGTAGCTTGGTGTGGCAAACAGGAGACAGAGACTGTGGAGGAACAGGGAATGTGGAGAGGGCAGGGATTTAAAAAAACACAGTAAAACACAACAACTACAACAACAAGAACAACAAGAAGAAGAAAAAGAAAAGAAAATGGTTAAATAAGAACTAGGGTAAATCCTCCTCCCGCTTCCCCAGATTTGTACTGTCCCTCATAGGGACAGTGGGAGAATTTGGGTGTCTGATAGAGGAAGAACTCAATTGCAAGGAAAGTCTGAGTGCACAAGGAGTGCCAAACCCCCTAGGGGTAACCCAGCAAATTAGGAGGGCTGTGTGGTAATGAAGAATTAGGTGGAACTATCAATCCCTCATCCCGTGTTGGCTGTTTCCTAGGAAGTGTGCCTGGCAGGAGCAGTGCCCATGACTCCACGGAACCAGCCAGTCCCAAACATTCCACACCACTGGCACCCAACTCACACCTCCCACTTCAGCAAAAACACCACATTCCAGGAGTTCAGGGCACAGCTCGCCCTGCACAGAGCCAAGCACTGGGAGCAGGGAGAGATGCGTGGTGTGGGCATTTCAAACCTTTCAGGGATGGGGTCAGGAAAGCCACCACCTCCTCCTGCTGGAGCACAGGGTCAGCTCATTCCTCCTGATACAAACTGGGAGCCTGGCTCCATTAGGATTCTCCAGCCTTGCTGACAGAACAGCCAGTCCCTGAAGGCAGCACCAAGACATCAGCCAAGACTTCCCTTGTCCCCAGTTTGGGATGGACTCAACCCTCTGGAGCCACAGCAGGTCCAGACCTGGAGACAACAGCACAGCTCAGCTGAGCCTGCTGGGCTGCCTCACCGCATGTGCCTTTCCAGCTCCTCTGGAGCCATGATCAGCCCTTGGAGCAGGCACTGAGCACTGGGAAACTCCCAAACTGGTGTCCTTCATGAGAGCTTGGTCTGGCTGCAGAAAGAGCCAGTCAATACCTCAGGCTGCTGCTTCTCCTCCCTCCCCCAGTGCTCCAGGGCCATTTCCTGCTGCCCACACTTCTGTTTTCCCCTTTCTCATTCCTCCTTTCTGATAGAGCTCAGAAGAAGTGATGAATTCCTGCAGTGAGTGCGTTCCTGCTAAACCTGCAGCACCTCTAACACTGGCTTGCAAAGTGAGAGAGAGACCTCTTGGTGGCCATGCAGTTGGACAGCCCTTTGAGACTTGTCTACACTGCCACTGCCATGGTCCTCACTGGGCAGCTGGGAATGAATCCACAGCACCAGGGCAGAGCTGCTCTGTGCTGAGAGAGATCTGTTTATGCAGCAGTCATTGCACAGGGAAGACCACCATATAAGAAAAACAGGATTATGGGGGATGTTTCTCTTCCAGCCTTCAAATATCGGGAAAAACAAAGATGAGCCACGCTTAGGGAAATTTTTCAGAATATCCCTCCTTGCCCTTTTCATATTTTAAAGGTCCTGGAGTGCCAGGACAAGGTGGAGTGCCTTCCTTCTGCCAGAGAGCAGGCTTGGACGGGATGTTATGAAGAAATTTCTCTCTGTGAGGGTGCTGAGGCCCTGGCACAGGTTGCCCAGAGAAGCTGTGGCTGGCCCTGGATCCCTGGCAGTGTCCAAGGCCAGGCTGGACAGGGCTTGGAGCAACCTGGGATAGTGGAAGATGTCCCTGCCCCTGACAAAGGGTGGGACTGGATGGGCTTTAATGTCCCTTCCATCCCAAACCATTCTGGACCCCAATCACATCTTTGACTCAGGGCACAGCCAGTTACCATCTTCCCCCAGTGAGCTCCTGTGATCCAATGGGAAAGGAGCTTCAGTGGGATGGACCTTGTTGGGATGCTCCCTGACAGATCTGCGTGATCTCATCTCTCTGCTTCCAACCAGGATACACTGGAGCTTGCACTGGTTTCCCTCTGCCTCCTCCAGGCCCATTCAGACCCCATGGAAAGGAATATTCTTGCCTGGGTGTGCTGCCTCTGCTGGTATCTTCCCGAAGGATTCAAATGTTATTCACCTTGCTTTGCTGTGTTCGTACTGCTCCTGGTGGAGTCTCACAAGGATTGAGTCTGTCTCCCCTCCCTTCGAGAAGAGCAAAATGGTGGTTCTTATCCAACAGCAAGTCCAAAATCCATCCCACAGACTCAGAAGAGGCTGGGTGTTCCATCAGCCATAGTTGGTTAATTGACGCCTGGTAGCTTGAACGATTCCCTACGAAGCCCCAATACATAAATGAACATTTCCTCCCTTCCGTGGCATCCACCAGGCCAGGTCTGGCGCTGTTCCTGCCCTGCACACACGCGTTCCCCATGTCCCTGGCCAGGCAGTGCAGACTTTCTCAAATTGTCCAAAGGGTCCCTGCACTCCTCCCGCACCGGCAGCTCAGGAAACCAGGTCTTCCTCCTGCATGTACCAACATGAGCCTGAGATAATAAACGAGGCCTAGAAGAAGAGAGAAATCATCAGGGCTGTTAATTTGACACCAACTCTTTTGATCTCCTCTTCAGATCATAAGGGAAGGGTAAGTGTGCTTCCTTTTAATCTTCACTCCCGCACTTTAAAGGCCTCAATAATGTTCCCACCAACCAGATCATTTTCATTTGCAACTCTAATTAATCTGTGAATAAATATGCTTCGGAGAGGTGGATTGATTTAAATGAGGGCTGTCTTTTCACCTTTAATCTATAATGCTGCATTTCTCTCTCTTGAGAAAATAGCTCCTAGCTTGCACTCTCTGCTTTTCTCCCCAAGTTCATGCAAGGCTCTTTCTCCTCTTTTTTATTATTATAAAATAATGGCTTCAGCAGGTGAATAAAAGGTTAGGCAAGTTTGACAAAAATGGGAAGCTATTCACCCTTGCTACCTTTAATCTACTGCATTCTCCTCCTAATGAGTGTAAATTACCCAAGCCATTTCACAGAGCCTTTCTCTGGCATAATACCTCCGGCAGCCCATTCTCACAAGGGCGGGTTTGTATTATTAGTATCAGTATTATCTTTAATCTTTTGTGGTGTGAAGAATGAGGACAACACACGGATCCACACCAGGCAGTGGCAGCCAGGCCCAGGGTAACTGGGCTGTGTGAAGGAATGGTTCCTCCAGCAGGAAGATCCGGCATCCTCAGAGGATGAAAACCCTCAAAAAAATGTCCAGCCTTGGCTGAAGTTTTCACTGAGAGTCTTTAGTGTCTTCAGCCCCAAAACCCATCCAGCTCCACAGAGAAATCTCCACAGCAGGACAATTCCCATCTCTGATGTGAACAGTCCTCAGAGGCTCCCACTTTGGAAAGGTGATGGATCTGGGAGGTGGTGGAGCTGTCTCACTCATAGGGATGTTGGGAGTGACCCTTGGTAGAATCGAAGAAGCATCCTGGAATCATTTAGGCTGGAAAACACCTCCAAGAACATTGAGTCCAACCAGGCCCATCCCTAAACCCTTTCCCCAAGCACCACATTTTTTTTTTTTTAACACTTCCAGGTACAAACTCACAAGCTCTGAGGACAGAAAGGATGAAGAAGAAATCTAATGTAAAACATCCCCCACAGCCCCTGGAAGACCCCAAATGAAGGGGATGTCTCTGGAGGAAATTTTTCAATGTCTATCTCAAATTGCCCAGTTACTGAGAAGAAACCAAACGAGGGTCACATGCCAAGGGGAACCTGAGAGGGAGTCCCACATCTTCACTGGTGATCTGGAGAAGGCATTTCAGACATTTCTCCTGGAGGTACTCAAGCCAAATCAGAAGAAGACATGAAGGGACTACATGCAAAGGGACTGAAGCAAAAGGGATTTGAGCAGGAAAAGCGCAAGGTTAGGATCAAATATCCTCCTCCCCAGAGAGAAGAGCAGCCTGGGAAGCCACACAGAGGGCAGGGACTTTGCCTGCAGGTGAGCACTGTGTTGAGCTGCACTCGCAGTGAAATAAGGAAACAAGCAGACAATCCAGAAGAAATCGAGGAGGAGACAATCCTCAAGTGGCCCAGATGACTGGAGGAATTGCCTAAGAGGCCATAGCATGAAGAAGGATGAGAGCACTTGCTGCTTCACAGTGATGGGCACAGCTGTAGGGATTACTGGGAACAAACTGGGAGCATTACCACCTTTCCATGGAAATCCCTACACCCACTGGCCCTGCCAGATCCATGAAGCCCAGTGATCAGCATCAAGCCACATCCCTCACTGGCAAGAATTGATGCCACCCCTCGGAATCCACGGGCATCACCATCCCCTGCCAGCTGGGATGCAGGACAAGGAGGGCTGGATGCAGCTGGGGAGCAGAAGCAACTTGGGAAACTCCCCTCTCCCAAACTTTCCCAGTGCTCTGCAAAAGAAATGGAGTTTCCATTTGCTCCAGGATAATAAAACATTAAAAAGTCCTCCTGGAGCAGCAGGAAAATCTTGGCTTTGCTTCAAGCAGTAGCTGGGCCATTGAGGAGCCCAGGCATTTGTTGAAGCCTCCATCATTCCTCTCATCTCCTCTGGTTCAGGTCCCCATTACTTTGGTTATATTATATGTCTTGCTTTTATTCTTTACATTTGCCACTTGTGATTATTATTCTGCAGCCTAAGAATGCCTGATATTCAGAGGCCCTTTGTTTCATTCTCATTATGCACACATATATGTTCAAGGTCGCCAGTTAGTCTATTATTCAAGTGGGCACTTTTTTTTTTCTTTTTTTTTCCTATTTCATCCCCCCCTCTCCCCGAAGAGGCTCGGTTCAAGGTCTCGCATTCTCTGCTTTCTCCCTTAAGTTTTACCATTTCTCTTCCTTAGAAAAACATTTTCCCTTGTCTCGCATTCTCCAGTAGCTCCCATTCTATTCAATCCCTGTTAATATATATATCCAAAAGCAGCCTGGGGCAGACCCCACGTTGGCTGCTGCTGTTTTAAAAGAATCAAAGCAATCTCTTTATTTCCTTCCACCCGCCAACAATTTCTTGAGTCGCAAACTTCAGTACAAAGCATTCTTGGAAGTGCCCAGAATATTTCCAGAGCATTTGCAGCAGTCCTGACAAAATCTCAGGCTGCTCCATGGGGATTTGGGTGATAACCACAATGGAACACTCATTCCTGCCACCAGACAGGAATTTTGGCTGCACTGCTGCTGTCTTGCTTGCAACAAAAGGTGAACCAGCAAGGGATCAGCCAGAAGGCTCATGTTTAATTTTGTATGAACAAGGAAAACATTATTTTTGACCTCCACAAACCTATTTTTGTGACAGTCCCCTCAGCAAATCTCCCTGTACTATCAGTCATCTCTCATTATCCAGGTATATTTATGTATGCGCAGGAAAAAAAAAAAAAACTATGGAAATGCTTTCTCAGTCCTCCAAGGAGGAGCCTCACAGCACCCACTCCTGTGAGTAAGGTGCAGCTGTGATTCCACAGTGTTGCACTTTGGAACAACCATAAAAATGAGGAAATTCAGGCTGTTCAACTTGGGATGGGACTCACAGAGTGCAGGAAACTGCACTTTTATGTGCAGGATAGAGCTCTTGCCCCAGGGAGAGGAGCCAGTTTGGGAAGGAGGTGCCTTCCCCAGGATGGGCACTGCAGCTGCTGTGCCATGGCACAGCCTGGCTGGGAATCACAGACACATCCAAAGAAAAGCTGTCAGGAAATAAGGGTGTGGGCAAAGAGTTAATGGGAGCCAGTCGCACCTCTGTCAGTAAACATGGAATGGTTTGGGCTGACTGGGACCTTAAAGTCCATCCAGTCCCACCTCCTGCCATGGGCAGGGACATCTTCCACTATCCCAGGTTGCTCCAAGCCCTGTCCAACCTGATCTTGGACACTTCCAGGGATCCAGGGGCAGCCACAGCTTCTGTGGGCACCCTGTGCCAGGGCCTGTCCACCTACACAGAGAAGGATTTCTCACCAATATCCCATCTAATTAACATCCCTCTAACAGCAGGAAGGCATTCCCCTTGTCCTGGCACCCCAGGTCCTTGGAAATTCTCTCTCCATGTTTCCTGTTGGCTCCTTCAGGCACTGGAAGGCCACAAGTAGGTTATCTGGAGCTTCTCTTCTCCAGGCTGAACAATCCCAGCTCTCCCAGCCTTTCCTCCCAGCAGAGCTGCTCCATCCTCTGCTCATCCTGGTGCCTCCTCTGGACTCTCTCCAGCAGCTCCAGGCCCTTCCTGTGCTGGGCCCCAGGGCTGGGGCAGCTCTGCAGGTGGGGTCTCACCTGAGTGGGGCAGAGGGGCAGAATCCCAATCCCTCTCCTGCGCCCACACTGGGGGATCAGCCCAGGATTTGGGTGGGGGCATGAGGAAGATCCCAGACCATGGGGAAGATGTGCAGAGGACACCGTGTATTTGTAAAGGTTTTTACACCATTTCCTTTCCTCGGGCTCAGCCCCACAGAACAGCTGTGTCACCTTTGTAGCACATAACCCAGAGAACCAAGTCTCGCTGTCCATGGGATCACCAGGAGGACTTTCAGAACACTGGGGACTTTACTGAAGTAATGATAGCAGGAGATGAAGTTTCTTGGCAGGTGGCTCCATGTGACACGAGGACCAGGCCGAGACAAGGAATGTTCTGCCATCTTTTATGGCAGAATATTTTTTTTTTGTTTAGGAGCAGAAAGAATTCATCTCCCATCCTCTACACCACAACATTCCTCAAGGCCCTCATGCCCCAGGTTACCCTCACCACTTGTATTATTTATAATCTTCTCTGCCCCCTCTTTCTCTTCTTTTTCTGCTTTATTTTCTTCTTTAATATATTTTATTTTTTTTTGTTTGCCAGGCTCAGTGGCAGCACAAGGACATGGGGAAAGACATTCTTTCAATTCTTTGGGCATTGTGGCTCCTGAAATGGGAAACAAGACAAAGCCAGATAAAAAAAGCTTATTATGGGCAGCCTAGTTGGAAGAAAATGAATCACCCAAACAGATAGGTTTCAATGATCTCAGGCGAACTCCACTCTTTATTCCACACACCCGCGTCTAATTGTTCCAGAAAATGTTCATCTGCTTCATAATGACAGCAATAATGGAAATGTGAATTTCCTTATGTGAAATAAGGAAAAAAGTTTATTCAAGGGTCTGCTTCGGAAAGTACAGCCATAATGCACTTTCTTCTGGGGATTTAATAGAATTTTCTCTCAGAGAAATTAAATGGATAACAAGTAATTTTTTTTTAATTTGAAGACTCTGTGAGCCAGAAGAGTTTCCTGCCATGAGAGAGGGCTCACAGGGTAAAGGGATGGGGCAGTCTCCTGGTATTGGAGAAGGGACAGGATGGGAAAACTCAATGGCAGCATTTGCCCTGCTGGCAACTTGTCAGGGCTCCTCCTGCTCTGCCCAGCTTCTGGGGGGAGATGGAAACAACTGCCCCAGTTTGAATTCAGGACCTGAAAGTCAGACCACAACTCTAAATCCCTCCCCAAGGTCCAACTGGGCTGCAGTGCTCTCCTCGTTTGGTGAAGGGTGGTATAAGCAGGGCACCTTCATGTGATTTCCCTGGGCAGGAAGAGCAGAAAGAATTCAGGCTGGGGGAAATTCATGGCAGACTGCAGCAGACACCTGAGTCAGGATAAACCCAGGAGCAACAGAAGAACCCCAAGTGCTTGCAAAGGAGCTCACTGAGCTTCCTGGAAGGACCTCAAGACCTCGTGTGAGATGGGAACAGCTGCAATTTCCCTTGGAAGCTGTGGAGACAGAGGGAGGTAGTGCCAGAGTGTACGGATTTGAGTTCACACTCTGGTGAAAATCTCTTCTTGGGCCTGCAAGTCCATCTGATGTTCTTCAGGTGCAGAAGGCAAAGCAGGATCCTCCTGGCACTGCAGCTCACCCAGAGTCATGGATTCCAGGAATGGTTGTGGTTGGAAGAGACTTCAAAGCCCATCCAGTGCCACCCCCTGCCATTGTAGGGACACCTTCCACCATCCCAGGCTGCTCCAAGCCTCATCCAACCTGGTCCTGGACACTTCCTGGGATGGGGCAGCCACAGCTTCTGTGGGGACCCTGTGCCAGGGCCTCACCTCCCTCTCTGTAAAAAAATTCTTCCTTATATTGAGTCTAAACCTCCCCTCTTTTAGTTCCAAACCATCACTTCTCATCATCCCAGGGCTCAGCTGTAGGTGAAGTCTATCAGCTCCAAGACATAATGCAAAGTGTCCATCTAACTTAAAATCCAGACTCTCTCAACTCTGCCTCTAGTCCCTGTCTAAGGGTGAAAATAAAGATTTAGGCTACGCTGGGCACACAGGAATGTTTCCAGTGGCGGGGCAGCAAGGGGGTTAAACAAGACATGGAGGAAACCCTTGCTTAAACTGAAGATGTGAAGTTGTTCCGTGTGGGAAACGTGGCAAAATACCCAGCACGTCCCTGTGTTCCTGTCTGTCAAACAGAACCGTGCTGCAGCTTTCCAAGGAGAACATTTTGACATGAGCTCAGGCAGGAGGCAGGGTTGGAAGGCAGGATGGCTCCCATTCCTTATCCTTGAGCTGCGGGGAAGCAAAGGCTCCATTCAATTCCGCAGGATCCTGAAGGACGTGACCAACTTTGAAAGCCATGAGTCATCCGATGGGAGCCAGGCAGGAGGAGAACTCCTGCAATTCAAGCTGGAATTGCGCTCAAGTGCTTCAAGAGCTGAGGCCTGAGAAAACAGGCTGGCAGGTGCAATTTTCCCCCTGGAGAAATTATAAACATCCTCTTGTTGATTTATTTTAAGGGGAAGAAAGATTTCTACTCCATAAGGTTTTTTTTTTTCTCTAAAGGACTCCCTGGGCTAGTCTTTGTCTTGATGTGAGGAGCAGTCAAGAAGGAAGACAGAAGATCTGCAGCAATAAGAATTTGCAGAATTTAGGGGATTCTGAAAGAGAGCAAGGAGACAAAAAAATACATCCCATGGGTGCCTTCCAGCTTGGCAGCATAAGTTGGCTTGAGGAGGTGAGCCAGGTGCACCCCTGGACTCCCCAAAAGCCATTTCCTGAGCAAACCTCCCCAAACTCTGTTCCAGCTTAATCAGGCATCCGGGTGACTCACAACGATGAGCCCAGTTCCTGATGGCAGGAGGCTGCTTCTGGCTGGAAAAGCACTTGGGAAGGACCAGGAGGAAGTGTCACACCTCTCATTTTCTTCACATCAGGGTTTTGTCAGCCAGCACCTCTCTGTTCACTGCTCCTGCATGCAGGACTTTTGAGGGAGACACCATGAAGTTCCTTGGGAAAGCTTCAGCTGGGAAACTGGTTAAAAAGTATCTGATGTCTATGTTTAAAGTTGTTTGGCTTCAAGTTTTGTAAGAACAGCAACCTGGGTTTTCCCAGGGAATTAACTGCGCAACTCCCAGTGGCATTTCAAAGAGCAGCCCAGGAAATAAGCTCCTGATTTCCAGCATCATTTACGGGCAAACAAAAAGCATTTTTCCCCCACCCATAATTCAGATTCATCCCAAAAAGATGTCTGTTGTCTGAATAGAGACTCAGTTTTAATTGGAACCCAGTTTTCCTTGGAGCAGGTGTCCCTGGAAGCATCCAGGACTAACCTGGAAGATCTCATCAGCAAAACAGTTATCTGAGGCCAGTCACTTTGCACAGCAGCTCCAAGTGCTGATGAGCCTTTTTTGCCAGTGGAAATTTAAGTTTGAACAAGGTTTAACTCCCTTTATCATTTTAGCTACATGGAAAAACAAGGAGGAAGCACTTTCACAGCCACATTCCAGCTCAGCTCTGCCCCTGAAACCACCTGCATAGGGATGGGTGCCCTGCTGAGGTCTTTGAGCCTTAGGTAGGTGAAAGGGAGGAATTCCCATGTCACAGGTCCTGTGCAAACCCTCAGCTCTTGGGAAAGCTACAAATACTCAAAAGGCACTAAAGATGTCCATGTCATACTAGCACTTCAGTAATCCTGGGATAATTAACTCATAGAGTGAGCTGTGTCACTGTCAAGAAGAGCTTGAAATTGCCCCCAGGATCTCAAGGGGCTGAGGGCTCCATGTAAAGTGGAAGAACAAGTCTAGAATTTGGGGCTGGGAAGAGCTTTTTGTAATCTAAAATCTCTTGGTGAAGAAATCACCGAGTGCATCCCAGCATGAAATCACTGTCTGAGGACCAGGAAGGAGATGCACTTTGACATGGAAGTCACTTGAGTGAAGAAAAGAGCAAAAAAAAACAAATATCCACCTGCCTTCATCATTAGGGCACCAGACTCTCAGAGCCTGTAGCCGACCCTACTCAGTGTAGAACACCTTTTCTCTCCCTTCCCACTTAAAATAGCACCCCAGACCCTCAGGGATATGAAATAGGGACACAAAGTATAAAGAAGCATCTCCCCTCAGGACAAAGAGCAGAGACCACCTCCCTCCAGGAGAGATCCACCCAGCACTAAGAGCATTCACAGCCTTCCAGAGACCCTTTTCTAAGTCCATCAGGCCCTTGGTGAACTCCTCCACCTGTGCCAAGTAGCAGCACCTTGCATCCTCCACCACATCCTTGGCCCAGTCCACATCACATTCCTTTAAAGAGAGTCTACAAAAAAGCTGGTGAGGAACTTTGGGCAAGGGTGGCAGGACAAGGGTTTCACACTGCCAGGCAGGTTTAGATGGGATATTGGGAAGAAATTCTTCCCTCTGATGCCCTGCCACAGGGTGTGCAGAGAAGCTGTGGCTGGCCCTGGATCCCTAGCAGTGTCCAAGGCCAGGTTGGACAGGGCTTGGAGCACACTGGGATAGTGGAAGATGTCCCTGCCCCATGGTAGGGGATGGAACGGGCTGAGATTTAAGGTCCCTTCAAACCCAGAGAATTTCATGATTCAATGCTTCACTGTAATGCAAAGCTTTGCTTCCTCCTAAGATAAAAAAATAGGTGTTTTCCAAAGGGTTTTGGTGTGCAGGATTGGTGAGTGAAGGACTCAGACTTCCCTTCCAAGCCTGCTCCTCTTCCTGCTAACGAATGGTGTTTCATCAAATCCCTTGCTGAACTGGGACTGGGGTCTGACCTCTTTAGACCATCCACAAGATTTGGTTTCTTTAGGCACCTTTGACATCCTCCTGATGGCTCCTGATGGCTGCATGGATCCCACACTGCCCCAGGTCCCAGAGCTTCCCTGTGCCCACAGCCAGCACAGCCACTCCACACCCACCTCCCACGGGGCTCTGGAAACCCTTTCCAGGTGCAGCCCTGACTCTTTTTGTTTTTTCCCCACCTGGATTCACCCGAGCCAGGTGCAGGCGCTCGGGGTTGGTTTTCCTTGGAGGTGAGTCCCATTGTTCCTTCCCTTCCTTGCACGGCCGGGCCGAACGCATGGAAGGTCAGTGAGAAATGAAGCTGCTTTTATCTGCCATCTCCCACCAGCCCTAAGCTGGGTCCCCTTTTTCACACTGAGGCCTAGCCAAGCATGAAGGAAAATAATTTTACCCAATCTCTCTGCTCTAACGCGCACCAGCCCCCCGCCCTCCTCTTTTCCACAACTCCCCACCAATCTAAAAGGGAAAGAATTAGAAAAAAAAAAAAAAAAAAAAAAAAAGCCCTTTCCACAATGAAAGCACAGCCAGATAGAAATCTTGGTGAGGCACCACTCTAAATGTGACTGCAGCTTTCAGCCTGTCCTCACTCAAATATCTCCGGCCCCAGTATTTATTCTCCTGCTATAAAAATAATAATAATAAAAAAAATAATAAATAGTAACCTGGTGATTACTCGTGTTCCACATAATTGCAACAGGCAGAGGAGAGAGGAGTGATTAATTTGCCTTGTGAATTATGCATTATTTCCCTGGCTCCTTCCTCCCCCCCAGCCCAGCTCCCAGCACACTTCTCCAGAGCTTTATTATGTATATTTGTGGGATATTGTCACCTGTCCTGGCTCTGCTGGGGAGCTGCTGTGGGTGGGTATCAGTGGAAGCCTGGTGTTTAATCCGCTATGAGCACTCCGCGTTTGTTTTCCGCGGACACCAGAGGGGCAGGAGGAGCAAACCCACCATGGCAAGGCTGAGAGCTGGCCCGTGTAATTCCCAGCACCAGCTGCAGGATTTAGGGAGCCACAAAAAAACTTGCACAAACGAGACAAAGGCACCCCAGGCACAACAAGCAGGCTGGTCCTTGGGCTTGGAAATCCCGAGTGGAAGAGTTCCTTCAGCTCAGCCAAACATCCAATGGGCGCTCACGTTTCCTTGTGGGAGCATCCCTGTGCTCCAGTTCACCATCCACAGGCCTGATGCCCTGGGCAGCAGTGTTTTCCTCAAATCAGGGCATAAACAACCCCACAGTGTTCAAAAAATAAGCAGATGTGACATCATCATTAAGTGGGCGTAATGGTACTTGGTCAAAGGTGATGATCCAGAGGAGTTTTTCAGCCTTAATGGTTCTCTGATGGTGTTTGGGTGTTCTTTGTGTCCCAGTAGATACAGTTCAGACTGGTGAAACTCACACCCCTGCCCGGGTGTGCCTTTTTTGGTTGGTGATGGAGGACATGGAGCTCTTGCAGCAAGTCCAGAGAAGAGGAGGATTGTTGAGGGGACTGGAGCACCTCACCTATGGAGACAGGCTGGGAGAGTTGGGGCTGCTCAGCCTGGGAAGAGAAGGCTGTGTGGAGACCTCTCAGCACCTTCCAGAGTCTGAAAAGACTACTGGGAAGCCAGAGAGAGACTTTTCATCAGAAACTGGAGTGACAGGACAAGGAGGGAATGGGGTCCAGCTGAAAGATTTAGGTGACATACATGGAAGAAATTCCTCTCTGTGAGGGTGCTGAGGTCCTGGCACAGGTTGTCCAGAGAAGTTGTGGCTGCCCCTGGATCCCTGGAAGTGTCCAAGGCCAGGCTGGGTGAATCTTGGAGCAACCTGGGATAGTGGGAGGTGTCCCTGCCCATGGCAGGGCAGGAACTGGATGGGCACTAAGGTGCCTCTCAACCCAAACCATTCTGTGATTCCACGATTCTGTGCTCCAGACCTGCACAGAAGGAGTCTGGAGAATGAGCACCAACCCCCTGGAGATGCACAAGGACACCTGACACCAACACCCTGCCTGTCAGTTGTTGTCCCACCAATGATCTTCCATCCAGGAGAATCTTAATCCACTCTGTGTCCCTCACCCGAGACCCTGAGTCAGCACAGTACTTAAACATGTCCTTCCTTC
This sequence comes from Cinclus cinclus, assembly GCF_963662255.1. Classification (NCBI taxonomy): domain Eukaryota; kingdom Metazoa; phylum Chordata; class Aves; order Passeriformes; family Cinclidae; genus Cinclus; species Cinclus cinclus. The sequence continues at coordinate 20,974,393 of NC_085055.1, forward strand.
CCAGCTCCTGCAGAGCTGCTCCCAGGCCCCAGAGTGAAGGTGGGTTTTCATGACTCCATGATTCCATGACCCACGTAGTCACAACAAGTGTTTAGATCCCTTCCTGGGGCCCCTCGATCAGCAGAAACACAGCCCATATGACAGCACCAGCTCTTCAATCTACTGGGACACCATCTCCTGCCCCCTGACTGCTGGGGTTCCCAGGAAAGGAGGATTCAGCCTCCAGGGAGGCATTCAACAGGAAAAGCTGATGTCCCCCCGGTTTTGATCCCCCCAGAGTTACCTGCAGAATTATGTGACAGAGATCTGCTGGAGCAAAATCCATCCCCCCTTCAATAATCCTGCGGCTACAGGTCCCAGCAGCCTCTCCTAATGGTGCTTAGGGGACTATGGTGCTTCCCGGACATCTCCTTGTTCCTTCCAAGTAGAGGCTGGAGGCACAAGGCATGGAAAGCACAAATGAACCCTTCTCTAGATCTTCCTAAGAAGATTTGAGGAGAGATGGCCTAGTAAGGAGAGGCTGGATACAAATTTTCAGGATCTAAAAGCTGATTAAAAGATCAGATTAGGTCAACTTTTCCAAAAAGCTGCTTTTGAAAAGCCCTCTGGTTCCCTCTTCTCCTTCCTCACCATCCAAAATCCCTCTCTGCCTTCCTGAAGGTGAAAGGAGCTGAGCCACGGAGGGCTGCCAGCGAGGGAGCTCCCCGTGCTGGGCTGCTGGGTGGATTTGTTCTCGCTGTTTTGTGCCTGGGTGGATTTGTTCCTGCTGTTTTGTGCAGCCCAGACTGCGGGCATTGAGTGTCCCGTGCCCTGGGGACAGCGCTGTCCTTGCTCTGCCATCAGGTGCACACAAAGCCAGGAGCCTCTGCAGGAGGAGAGCTCTGCAGAGCTGAAAGGCGATTAGCATATTCCAGGGGGAACTTTTTTGCTCAAAATGAGAATAAACAGAACTGAAGGATTACAAAACCAAACATGGAACATTACATGGAGCAATAATTGCCTCCTATTATTTCCCTGCACTCACCAAAACAGCTATTTAGACAAACAAAAGAGCAAAGAAAGGCAGAGACCAGTGCTGAAAGTTGTTTTATCTCTACTAATCCCCACTGCTTTGATAAGTCTGTAATAGGATCATTTGGCATCTCCAAAGTGCAGCGTCTCAGGAAATTTCTCTGTGTAGGCAGGTTGTGCTCAGGTGTCTGTTCCCAGCTCCCAGCCATGGGGTGATCACCGAGTCTGTCAGGTTCTGGGTGCACTGTGGAGGGGAAAAAAATCCCCCTCTGTTTTTATGCATGGCTACGGGGAACTTCATGCACCTTCTTTAGCTGCGACTGCCTCCAAATATTATTTTATTATTGTTTTTTTTAGTCTTGTTTTCATATTTCATGACCAGACTGCATGGGCCAGTGGTGAATTCCCCACTCCTGGGGAATGCTTGGGCTCAATGGGTCTATTCCAACCTTAACAATTCCATGATTCTGTCGCTATCAGTTTCGTTAATATGGAAGGTCTTTGCTCGAGTTTGGGTGCGTTTGCCCATATTTAAAGTATCCCATCCCACAGATGCTGTCAGTCTTTGGGTTGCCACAGAAGTTGGGATCAAGGAGTGTGCCAGGCACCAGGGCTATGCTGCTCCACCCCAGCTGCTGGAAATAGCAAATATCAAATACCAACGTTTGTCCTGACTCCACAGCAAGCTTTTCTCCACTGTTTGCTATTTTTAGTCCTCACAGTGTCCTTTGCCTCTCCACATTACGTTATTTTGCACCTAAGACATTCACACACTCCATTTTTTTATATGCTCCAGGAGGTGTGAATTCTGTGCTGGCTCCCAGCCATGCTCTTTCCCATCTCCTCCCAGCAAGGACCACGTTGCCATCACTGGTGGAAATGTCCCCATGTCCCACCAGCTCCCAAGCCACATGGCACAAGTAAGAACATTTAATTTGCATCCAAAGCAGGTTTTTTTTCCAAAGACGGAGCACAGCAGAGACCCAAAGGGGTCTGTAGCAGCCTCCCAGTCAAAGCTGTGGTCTAAACTGTTGAGGACATCAAGTGCATGGTCTTGGTTTTATTTACATGACTGAGCCAAGAAGAGAAATTCCTCAAGGCCAATCCATGTCATTTGTGTTCAGCTTCATCCCCAAATTAATTTTGCTAATATGCTATGCTAGAAATTTGCCTTTGCCTGGAATTTATCCCCAGTCCCCCATTTTCTTCTTTGTTGCTTAATATTTCTATGTGGAAGAAAAACATGTTTCCACCAGGAGGGTAGAGATGGATACCTGGAGTTGATCTGGTGGAACATGGGGGGTTCAGGCACTTTTTTAATGTTGGATTTAAGATCAATTTTAGCCATTCTTTGCCATATCAAAGTTTATGAGCTGTGCACAGAAACTTAATTGCATCAGATTTTTCTGTCAGGAGCTATGCTTTTCTGTCAGATTTTATCTCACAACAAAGAATGGTTCATGCACTGCTGCTGGCACATAAGAATTCATGAGCAGCTGCTGGGGGATAACATTTTCTCCATCAGCTGCTGAACTTTTTACCTGTGCAGAGCAGTGTTACCATTGTGCTAGCACAAGAGTAGGAGAGAAAACACCTGGAGACAACCCCAAAAGGACACTGCTGCACAGAATTAAGATCATACCATAACCATGTCTTAGCCAATTCCCACAAGAAAAAAAAAAAAAGAAAAAAGAGGCGAAAATAAACTCCTCGGGTTTATATATCACTGATGCTGCTGTGCAGAGGTGGTGCCATCACACAGTTGTTATCCCTTACACAGAGAAAAAAAACCTCCTTATTATGTCCCTTGCCCTTGGACACAAGCAGCTGCTATACTAAACCTTCAATATATGCAGGAGAGGGGGAATAAAGCAAATATTCCATGTGGAAAGTTCTCAGTGATGGGAAAATATCAATGTGGAAGTCCTGAATTGGGATGGGTTTGACAGCAAAACAGAGATGAACACGTGCCATGCACACAGACAGGAGAGTTGTATTTATTGGGAAAGAATTCTCCCTGATCATTGTGGGGTTTCCTTGGCAGTGGGAAGGGAGAAATTCCCTTCCCTGAGACAGGAAGGGGATCTGCCCCTGGAGGGAATATTGTCAAGAATCAGGGCAGGCTGCCCAGGGCAGAGGTGGAGTCCCCATCTCTGGAGGGATTTAGAGCAGGGGGATGTGGCACTTGGGGACATGGGTTACTGCTGGCTTGGAACTGCTGGGACTCAGGGATCTTAAAGGTCTTTTCCAACCTAAGCAATTTCAGGATTCCACAAGAATTCTGTGGGTGTTGCTCTCACCCCAGAGCAAAATGAGCTCTGCCCTCACACCAAGCCCTGCACAACACATAATGCAAATGTCAGCTCCTGCCCCAAAGACCTTCCAGTCTCATCTCCCAGGGTTGGAGAGGAGCAATTCCAGGTCGGGTTTGTATTTCCAGGGAGCACCAGGGCTCTTCCCAAGAGCAGATTCCCCATGGGTGTCTCGGGAGATGTGCACTGGTGACTGTTCCTATTCACAGCAATAATAAGAACTGAAACGAAATATCAGCGCCCCATCTCATTCAGCATATCTTGATCTCAAATCTGGGTTTTGTAAAGAATATTGAGAGTATGATACCGCCCCCTCAGTAACCTGCTCTGCTTTATTACACAATTCACAAAAGTTTTCCACTCTTTATTGAATTGGTCACTCAGTCATACCAAACATGGCAGAAAAAGAACAGGAAATAAAAATGAACCAATAAATAAAAGCAGGGTTTCCAAAGCTCTTCTTACAGAAAGGAAAGGTGGGGAGTTCTTCAGAGTTTATCCAGGAGAAAACCACCTTGCTTAGAATAAAATTGTGCAGTGGAACAGAAAATAAGATGTTACTGCAAATGAAATGTATTCTTTAGTGGCAAAAATTAAAGATGTCCTAGGAGATAGGCTTGGGCTGCATCCATCTCCCCAGCTCTTCCCTGGGAATGATGACAGGATAGAAATGCATGGCCAGCCCAAGCCACCCATCGAGGGGCTGGGCAGGGCCACCTGGTCCCCTTGCCACTCGCCCATCCCTGCTCACCCCAGAGCTTTTTAGTATGTTGGGAAAGTGAAGATGTTTAGTTTGCCGTGACATCTTATTTTCTGTTCTGCTGCACAGTGTTATTTTAACCAGAGCAGCCTGCTCCCAGATAAACCCAGAGGAACAGAATGCCTCTGGAAAATCCTGCACTCAAATGCGTGGGAGTGCTGGAGGGCTGGGGCCTGCTGTGGATCCCAGTGGTGCTGTCCTGCTTAGCTCTCCATGGAAAAGGATCTATCTGTGCCTAATATGCAGCTTGCAGGGGCATGAAAAGGAGGATCCTTCCCTGCTGCACGTGCTTGGGGAGGAATACTCATCTCTTAATTAAACCCAGCCTGGAAGACTCCATACTCTCTGGAAGGAGTTGAGTGTGGGCTCCATGGGGTCTTTGTCTCATTGGGACAACAGTGTATATTCCTCTACTCCAAATCCACATGGATTGGGAAAGTGCTCTTCAATCACCAATCAACACTTTGCCTCTGAATGCAGCACCCTAAAGTGTCCAAAGACCAGCTCTGGCAGGCAATGCAAGAAGACTTTTTTCCTCTCCAGACCCTGATCCTTGGTGGGATATTTCAAGTATACAATAATTAGTGGTCAGGACACGGCCATAAATTTGTGCTCACCTTTGGGTTCTTGGTGTGCATGGGAGTGTGGGATCATCTCCCAGATCCTGCTCCATTCTTGGCCTCAGGAGCTCCCTGTGCAAAGGATTTCCTTGCTGCAACACCCACTGTGTGAAAACTGCTGTCTTTGATTATCTGAAATGCTCAGATTTCATTGATTGTCCAGCGGTTCTTGCATTAGTTCTTCCATGGGGTTTCTCCTGATTGACTGTTCATCATGGGCAGCTTTTGTGGGGTGGTGGGACAGCTGTCCACTGCATTTGGAGTAAAGAGAAAGCTCAACATGTCATTTCACAAAAGTATCTAGACCTCCTTCACACCAGGAATTAAATGGGTGTGAATAAGCACCACTGTAATTAGCATCTCCAGTTTCATAATTAGGAAATGTTCAGCCTTTAGGCCACCACTGGATCAGTCTTGGAGCAGAAATCAGCGTCCCTCTCTCAGCTTCATCTACCTGAGTGGTCAGGTTTGGCCAAACGGGCACAAGAAGCTTCCTTGGGTCCTCCTCCCTGGCCAGCTCTGGTTCTTGGAGTAGGGAGCACCAGAGATCTGGAGAAGTCCGTGGTCCACCTTCTCCAGTGCCCAGCAAAGGTTCAGGTGTTCCTGAAGGTGGTTTTCCAAGTTGTCATGTGGCATCTAAGGATCACTCCAGCCCACAGGCCGTATTTCAATTCAATTACAGCCTGCATCAGGAGCATTTCACTGCATTTCACTACTGCCAGGTAGATTCAAATTTTGGTTCTTTGCCCAGGAAAATGCAATTCTAATATCCTGATAATATTGCACAGTTTACAACAGGGTCCCCCATGTTCCTTTAAACAAACGAGGACAGAGATAGACAGATCTCGAAACACAAACAAATAACTTGGGATTGGGATGATGGGATTTGTTACCAGCCCCAAATGAAGGTCTGTAGCCTTTGGACTTTGTACATCTTTCCAGCAGCTGCTTTGTTGCATCAGTGGAAGATTCCATCACCTGTAGATTAAAAGCTTTGTTGAAGCAAATAATGTTCACCCAAGCACCAGATTCTTGTCTGGAACAATGCCAGAACCCCTCCAATAGTCCCCTCCAGGCACACTTTGAAGTCCTGAAGTCCTCAAAGCCCCTGAACCAGATGGAAAAGTCTTCATTGAGCAGTCTTCCTTAGCTAACATAACCTAAGCTGGATGCAGCATAACCTCCATGGCAGCTGACTCCCAGGATCTCCACTCCTTTTTTTTTTTTTTAACTGGGGTTTTCTTCAGCCAGCTCCAAATTGGAAACATTTTGTATTTATAGGAAAGGATTCCTGCTTACCCCACAGTTTGGGTGCAACTTTCCCATTAGCACAAACAGAATTTTCCTCCCTGTTGTTGGTAATTTAAGTTTCACTTGGTCCTCGCTCAGTGTTTGTAATGTAAATGGGAAAGTTTTCATTCAGAAAGACCAAAAGGAAGCATTTACTCTTCCCAGGTGTTTCCTCCCAGACTTTTTTTGAAATACCAGTGAAAGTTTACAAGTATTTCTGGTCAACCAAATTACTCAGAAGTGCTGTCTCCTTTTACCACCTGTAGCCATCCAACCACATCATCTGCACTTCTTCCTTGAGCATCAGGGCCTCACCACAGGATGGTTTGTCCTCTCCAAAAAATAGGGCTTGGGAGTGTGGAGCTGAAGCTCTTCAGTGGAGTGCGGAAAAGCCCAGACAGCCATTGCCAGCCAAACTTACTTTGCAACAGCAGCAGGTAAAGAAATGTGTCCTTCCATGGTGTAATTCATGGAAACACCAGACTCTGCTTCTCTTCTCATCAGCCAGCCCACAGAGGTTATAAATCCACTCCCAGTTTTGTGATCAGCACCATCTCATCGTTGAAAATGAGGTGGATGTGTCCCCTGGCCTTGAAGTCACCTCTTGTTGGGCAGGCAGTGCAGAAATGCACTATGGCCCACACAAAGGTGATTGGGTTATTTGGGAACAGAAGAAAACTCCCAGCAAGATGATTTTTGTGTGGCCTGGTCAGCTGTGGCAGGAGAGGATGTGGTGCTGTGGCTTCATATGGGATATCCTGAGTTACCAGGGTGTATTTCAGCACAGCACTGAGCAGCAGCAGCAGGAAATCCAGCTGCTGCCTGTGTGCCCACACATCTGCTTGATAATCCTGATGGGTTTCAGGAGATTCCAGCTTTCCCCTCTCGTCCCAGGAGCTGTGGGATGCCATGGGAATTGAGGGCAGCATGTCCCACCGGCTCCGTTCCTCTTGGGACTTCTGGACCCCTCTTTGTTCACCTCTGTGCCCTGTTGCAGGAGGAAGTTCAGCCCTTTCAGAACAACTTCTGGACAGCATTTATGTTTTCCCAAAGGCAAACACTGCTGGAGACAGTTACCACGTGGCGAATCTTTGTGAGTGTCCCTCAAAAGCTACAATTAATATTAATGGCAAATCAAACACCATCCATGAGAGTCACTCTGGTGTGACAGCCTCAATTTCCAGCCCATGGCACCTTCCCATTCAGCACCTTAATACGGAGCTGACCTTTCCAACAGCTCCAGGAACGAGATCAGCCCAACAGGATGAATAATGGAAGAACTGTGGGTAACGCAGTTGTCTGCAGTGATCACCAGGGAAGGTGTGGCTGTGAGTGGCTGAGGTCACACCCACCTGGCTGTGTCCCTTCAGCTCCCCATGACCCCCAGGGTGGCCCAGGGTGAGGCCAAAGCCCTTCCTGGATCCAATTCCCCTCCGAGTCTCAACTCAGCCACAGGTCCTGGCAGCTCAGAGCAGCACAGGGAACTTGTCCTGAGTCCCAGGGACAAAAACATTGCATAGCAAGGCCATGAGGAGGTCGCTGGGGCTTCTCCGGCAGTCCGGTCAGAATTATCCAACAGAAGTAAGGCAGAGTCTCCAGATGCCAAGAAAAAACACATATTTTGGGGAAAGGAGCCTGCAAGCCTCCCTCACAAACTGCTCTGATGGAAGGATGTGCTTTCCATGGCAATATTTGCTGAGGACACAGCCCTGGAGCCTTCCCTCCCAGGCTGGTGGAGCACTGGCCACACCATGCTGCCTCCTGCCTTCTTTTGTTGCCTGGTCTCACTGCAAAAACAAAAGTTTCTTCCTCCATATCCTTGGGGGACCCTATTTCATGGAATGCCAAGCGATGAGGCTACCCTAAACCCCACAGTGTGAGCTGGAGAGCACAGGGCAGAGTTTGCTCAAAGGACTGAGTGTCCTTATTATTAATAAGGCAAGAGATCTACTCAGCCTCTCTAAACATGGAGGCATTTATGGGAGTGGGACGAAAGGGAGGCAGAGGTCCTAGTATTTATCCCCTGGTACAGAAAGCTTGGTGAAGGTGAGAACTAGAGAGGTGGAGGACTCAAACTCCAAAATTGTAATGATTCGTCATCCATCCTGCCCACACCAACCACATCAACTTTCTCCTCAAGCTGTCTGCCAGGGAAGAGGAAGCTCTTCATTATCCTCCATGCTCTCTTCCCCACACCCCCTGCACAAGAAGAAAGGGAGGAGAGAGAATGCTTGAAAAGCCACCAGCAAAAAAAAAATAATAATAATAACATGGAGCTGCCTCCAAAGAGCTGCTTTCCTTGTGTGGCAGGCGCCTCCTGGATTAACCTTTTGTATATGCAGAAATGGGGAATGAATAATTGAGCAGCGCAGACATCGCAGCACTCCCGTCCCACACATGGCTCCATGGCTGCCTCACAAAACCCTCTCCAACAGCACCTTTTAATTGAGATGGATACAGGGGGAGGCAAAGACAGTGAGCATTGCTCATCTCAGGTCTGCAAATGTAAATCTGTCATCAAAATCATCCGCAGCAACAAACCCATGGTGTATCCAGTGGGTCTCACAAATACACACGGATGGTGCTGCAGGAGGGGGAGGCATCCTCCCTGAGCTCACCAGCACAATCCTGGAAGGAGTTGGATATTTCCTTCCAAACAGATCCTGGCAGTTGGATTCCTTCACACAGATCCAAGCGCAGGATGAGCTCTGAGCAGCCCGCGTTATGGAAGGTGTCCTTGCACATGGCAGGGATGAGCTGGATGAGCTTTAAGGCCCTTCCAGACCAGGCCATTTTATGATTCTGTGATTCCATGTTGATCTCAGTCCTTTCTTTCCCCTGGCTAAGACACACCATCAAGGAATATTGCCTTAGCCCCTGGCAAAATGTCATCCCCTTGTCCACGCTGACGTGATTGCAATGGAAGACCTGGGAGAGCAAAAAGACAACCCTGGAAGAGGACAGCCCAGAAGGGGCAAAGTGAGGGAAGTCTGGAGACTCTGGAGACACCGGAGAAGGAGAAACCATTCTCTGGAACTCCTGTTCCACTGGAATTACCTCATATATTGTGGCATAAGTCACCCCATGCCACCAGGATCAGCCTTTGGGCTGACAAATTGGATGGGGATGATTTTCACCTTCCTTGCTCTCCTGAAGAGGCGGAAGGAGTCATGAATAGAGTGTCCCTCTGGTGGCCCCACACTGCCCCTGTGGCTCTGTACTGGGCACTGACACAGCAGTGTCAGGTCTGTCCATGCCAAGCCATCACAATTTTAGAGTCCCAAGGCTCTGGCACAGGAGTGTGAGGTTTGGTTGCCTTCCTCATCCCAGCAATTGCAGAGGCCGTGCCTGAGCAAAGCCAGCACAAGTGCTCAGGAGGAAGTGTCAAGGCTGTCTTTAGGAAGCATGACAAATCTGTTTGTTGGAGTTCAGGTCATCACTTCGCAGATGACTGTGGATGAAGGCCAAAGAGATCTTGCGCTATCCCTTTCTCCAGAGTTTCTCCTTCAGGCAGCCTCGGGTGTGTGCCTGTGGGACTGGGAGCTGCACACTTGAGCTTGGATCCCCCTCCACCACAGCAGCTTTGCCCTGTAACCCTTCAGGCCCTGGTGGTCTGGGCTTCCCTGAGGGTGCACAGGAGATCCAGCTGCAGGCAGATGCTCTGCCCTGGCCCCTACAGGACAAGCAGTGCCATTCCCACAGTTTCAGAAAGGTCCTTTCCCAGTGCAATCGTGTGTGATCCCCTCTTGATTGAGCTGCACACACACGTGAGGGCTGACACGTGCTGCTTCCTGCCCCTAGGGACTTGGAAGCTCCTGGCACGTTTTTAATTGCTGTGGGGACACCTCTGTGACAGCATCTTTGACCCTGTGAGACCTTTAACCCTGTGGCACCCTGGTTTGTTTTGTGTTTTTTTTCACCTTAACAGAGCTCCTTTGGAGATGGCAGCTAGGAATGATCCCACAGCTCCCTGGCTTCTCCTCTCTGCTCCATTCCTCACCTGCCCCTTCAGAAGTACCCCTGAAGTCCATCTATGTGTGCAAGCCTGGTGCTCATGTACACAGCCCTCCCAAATCCTCTGGTAGGCATTTGGAGGGCCATGGATGTAGGATGTAAGGGCTGCTGTGATGAATTCCTGAGCAGCTGCCTCCTCATGCCCAGCTGGGGGATGTGCAAATGGTAGCTCTGGAAGGAGCATGAACATGAAATAAGCTGGTTTTGATAAAAGCCAAAGTGTTTTTCTTCTTCTTCTTCTTCTTCTTCTTCTTCTTCTTCTTCTTCTTCTTCTTCTTCTTCTGCTTCTTCCTTCTCCTCCTCCTCCTCCTGTCTATGAATACTTGGCCCAGACAGGTAAATTGGCAGGCATTTATCTTCATAATTCTTTATTTTTATCTCTATTATTAGCACAGACATAGACAACAGGAAAGGAAGAGATAGCACATAAACACCGAATTTCTGGCAAAGGATTTTTTTCTGGTGCACCAAATTCATGGACTTGCTTTCCACCTCTGCAAATCAGAGCCAAAATCCTGGTATGAGCCACAGCTAAACCAGGCGAGGCAGATTTTGTTTGACTCTCCAGGTATCTGCTGAGGTTTCCCTGGGTCAGTTTAGGATGCTGCAAACAAGCAATTCAATCAATTTACTCTGAAGGAGTATTTGCCCTCCATGAGGAGGGTTAATGCCAACCAGGGAGGAAGGCAAAGAGTTTTGATTCCACCTCTGCCTTCCCAAGGATGGCATTACCTGGGAGAAAGCATGAGCTGATTTCTAAGGTGTTCACAGCCCACAAAAAGAGGCTGCAACCTGAAGTTGTGGCAGCTGCAGCAAGGGTGGTGTAACTGCACATCTGGGGGCTGTGGCTGTAGTCTCTGCTCCCTTTCTCCTGCCCCAGAACATGGGACTGGTCCTTCCTCTGTCCCCTCCCCTCCGAGCACAGTTTTAGGTCAGGCTGTCAGAGTGCCAGGACCACTCAGACCTCCCCATCCTAAAGAGGCCCTGTGCAATTCCACTACCCCCTGCAATGTCAAACTGCAGCTTGCTCTCATCCATCCTTTTCCTCCTAGGACTGCCCAGCCCCTCCCTCCCCAGCACCACTGCAGCAAGCTTCCTAAGGTGAATTAACCACATTAAATTTGTCTGTGTTATCTGCACTACCCTGGTGTCGGTTCAGGCGAGGATGATGGATATGGTCCTAACCCGACAGAAATTAGGGAAGTTCACACTGTGTTTTAATAGCAAATGCAGTGATTTGACAGTGAATAATGGAGCTGGTCAGGTTCTATTAGTGGCAGATTAGACCATAATTCAATCTCAAACCTTGCTGTTTTAAGCCTTTCTCACAGACTGTATTAAACCTGACCCAGGTCTGAAGAGGCAGAATGGAGATGCTCCGTACATGGGGACGAATTACACCCCACAGGGACCAGGGGGCAAAGCTGCAGCCACATCCCAGGGGACCACAGTGGCAGCTCAGCCTGGGACTTCCAATTCCAGGGCTCAAACTCACTCATTTGAGGTACAGAGGCTGGAAAAATCCTTCAAGGGGGCATCAGGACATGAGGCTGCGCCCGCTGGAGAGGGGCACAGCCCCACACAGTTGGCATTTCATGCTGGAAGAACTGAGAATACAGCACAGAGGAGGGGCACAAAGGGCTGGAGGGGAAGGATCCAGAGGTCCATCCCAGGAAGGGTACCAAGAGAGGGATGGAGATAATGGAAAGAACAGTGTGCCTTGGTGGTGGGTACTGAGTGCTAGCACCTCTGTGAATATTGGTGCTTCACGTGCCTGCCTGCAGGGAGAATGCAGGACACAAGGAAGTTCCCTGGGGGCATGGAGAGACAGAAAACCAGGATTTTTTCAGCAGTGGCAAGTCAGGGAAATGTTTCGTGGCATAGCTGAGCACTGCAACACCTGGCTGCCATCAGTGGTTCTGGTGTAATTTCCCTGTGGATGGCTTCCTGCAGCTCTTCCTGACCTCATTCCTACAAGCTCTGGCCATAGAGTGTTCCCAGCATCTTTTCAAGCTCCAATCCTGCATTTCAGGCCTGTTTTCAGAGTTTCCTCACCCACGGGCCTGCCCTGCCTGGGTTCTATTTGCTGAACGAGAGCGTGATTTGGTACCTGACACAGGGATGTGTTTTCTGATTGAGAGGAGAATGCTGAATTACTTTAGCAATCATTTATTGAGTACCTAAGATACAGAAAACCTAGCAGAGATAACAACGTCCTGCAGATTAAATCCTCCATTAGAGAGGCCTCACTCAGTAGTTATGCTTGTAAACATTTTCCCATCAGTTTTCCCTCAGCCTCCATCCCCCCACGCTGCAAGCTGAGACCAGGCAAGAATTTTGAGCATCTTCTCATTACAAAACACCAGAGAGCCCAAAAAGCCACGAAATCACTGTCCTGCCTCTCATCAGGCAGAAACCTCCCTGTCAGCAGCCTCTCCCAACACCCCTGCAGGGCTTTGGCTGACTCTGGTGCTGCAGCAACTTTTGGTCCCAGGATGTCCAGGCTGCTGGAATTTGGTGGCAGGCACAGGATCAGGACTGTCACTTCAGAGGGACACAGCCACAGACACCCTGAGGTGACATTTTGCTTCACTACTGCTCTTGTGACATCCAGAATCTCCCATGTCCTCTCTGACCCCCTCTCCAGGAGCTCACAGGAGCTTTCCCTGGGCCAGCTTTTGAAATTCATTTCCTCTGAACTTCAAACTGGAACCGCTGCAGCAGAGGTTTTCTCTCTGGAGACAGAAAAGCACAGGCATTGTAAAGCAGCAGCACAGACAGACATAGAACATCAGTCAACAGGGTTTATTTACACTGAACCAGAATTCCTGCTCTTTTAGCTCATTGGCAACTTTGGGGTTTATATCTTGCAGCTTCTGAGTGCAGAAGACAATTTCCACCCAGACAAGGCAACCTCAGGCTACCAACACCCAGCAGCTGCTGGCCTTGGGAGAAAGGGTGAAGTCCATCTGTCATGGGCCACCTCTTCTGGTTTGTGAGAGAGCCAGGACCCCAAGGGAAGCCCCTGGGAGACACAGGCTCTGACAGGAGTCAGCAGCAGAGCTTCCAGCACCTCTGGATAAATGATCCATGGATCTGGAAGGGCTGCTGAAACCCATCAGGGAAATAGAGCAGCCCTGTCTAGGTGGAAGGAGCTGCAGCCCCTCACCGCAGTAGAAGAAGTAAAAGAAGTGGAGAAGGGAAAAGGTCAAGGGTTGGACAAGCTTCCGAGAGAACTCATGGAGGTGCTGTCAGTCTCCCCAGAGACAACAGGGGTGGTCAAAATCCCTCCGGGAGGTTTTTCCTACATCTTATCTACCTCTGCCTTTTGGGCTGCAAGGGCTGGGGTTGCTTTGCTGTTTCCCAGCCAGGAATTGTACATCTCTCCCTGTGGAAATGCAGAGGCCAGGGATCCTGCTCCAGGACACAGAAACCCCTCTCCACCTCTGGCCCTCCAGGCAGCCCTGGGAAGCCTTTTTGCTCCTCTGTGCAAGGGCAGCAGCACTTCACAGAGCACTTTGACACGAGCTGGTGACAAGTGTGGTGCAAGGGCTGGCTCTGGTGACTGATCTGGGAAAGGTTCCCTTGAGGTGCCCACACTGCAGCTCATCAGCTGCTGCCTCCTAATTGGAGCTCTCCAGGACACTCCTCAGCACAGCAGGCACTGCAATTACTCACCTCCTACAGACAGCAGAGCTAATGAGGCTGGGTCAGAGCCCTCACACTGCTCATGGAACTGGGGCTTCCTCACCTGTGCTTCCTACAGAGCCACAGTCATTGGGTTTATTTTAGGACCACATTATGGCTCCTACAATACTGAAGGAAATCTTCCTTAGACAGCCTTCCTGGAGCAGTGGGAATGAATCCTTCACCTCACACAGAGCACCACAGGCTCTGCAGGCTTTTCCTTTTTCACAGGTGCTGCCAGTGGCCTCTGAGAGTAGGAGATGCAGCAGTTCAAGAGGACACTCAGACCAGATTCCCCCCGAAGCTGTCACAGAAACCTTCAGCTGAACCTTCCTTCCCCTCTGGAGTTGTGTGCTGGGACAGCCAAAAGCAGTAGGAACCAGATCAGTCTGGGGAGGCAGATTTTGTGCTGTTTTCTTGACTCTTACCAGCATCACGAGCCCTGGACAACACCTACATTTGTGTCTGTGAACCCACAGAGTCTCAGGATGGCTGGGGAGATTAAAGGTCGGTCTGTTCCATCCCCTGCCACGGGCAGAGACACCTTCCATTACAACAGGCTGCTCCAAGCCCCATCCAACACTTTCAGGGATGAAGCAGACACAGCTGCTCTGGCCAGCCTGTGCCAGAGCCAGAAGTGTGGGTGCCCTAAGCAACCACTGCCTCCAGCAGTGACCAGGAGCCACCTCCAGACCAGCCACCCCCAGGGACTCCCTGCATGTGTCCTGCTGGACTTTGCCACGTGGGAACCTCATGATGGTCCCCAACACTGCCCATCACTCCCTGAATGCCTTTCCAAAGCTCTCTTACCCTCCAGATGCAGGGGTGAGGTCCCTGGGCCTGTTGGGGATGACAACACTTGTCCTGTCCAGGTGGTTCCCATATGGCATGTGCCAAATTGCCTAAATCATGTAACAACCATGCCTGTCAATAATGGTGTGGTGAGGTGGGAGCTGGAATTCCATCCCTCCAGACATCCATCCCATAAGGGAGAGAAAGGGACGTGCTCTCTGTAATGCTGTGCCTTAAAGAACATTAATACTGTTAAACCCTGCTTTAGAACAGCACCTAAACATTTCTGTCATGGTCTCTGTACGACTCTGGAGTCCAAATGGGAGCTCTGGGAGACTGCAAAGGTGGGAGATGGGACAAAAAAATAGCAATTCCATGTCTTATGGACAAAAACCAGCAATTCCATGTCTTACGCTGCCCTGTCACTGGTATAAAGCAGCTTACACAAAGCAAAAGGCCAGAGCACAGCAATAAGGAACCAACTCCCCGGCAGCTCCCAAGACATCCAACCGAACACCTCCCATGCTTCCCCTGAGCCAGAAGCTCCCTGAGGACACAAATCCACCTGAGGCCTGACCATTCCCAAAGGCAGCACGAGGAGGCTGTTTGCATCATGCTTCCATGGCTCTTTTAGGGACTCTCCAGCTCCGTCATCCCCTGATGCCTCAAGGACCTGGGAAAACGTGGAAGAGATGAAAAATATGTTCTTAACACCAGCCATAAACATGTCCACAAGGTCAGTATGGAGGCAGTCAGTGATGATGCCAGGGTAAAACTCGGTATTTGCAGTGGCAGCAGCAGGGAGGGCACGTGGCAGGAATTTTTTGGCAGCCCTGATCAGAAACCATAACATCCTCAGCAGGAGTGCTGTAATTTCTGCTGCTATTTCCCAGCACTGCAGCAGATACAGAGCTGCTACGGCCTAACGTGTGTCAGTGGTCAACTTTATAGCCAGGAAAATTGGGGTAGGGAATCCAAACTTCCTGCTGCTGCCACCTCTGGAGCTTGTGTAAGTCTACTGGGAAGACAGAGGAACGTAGGGACTGGTAGGACACCATGCAGTAGGTTGGGGTTTGGAGGAATAGGGCTGGAAAATAACCTTTGGAATGCAAACCTTGCCTTCTGCAGAACCGTGTCCTCACAGCTCTTCCTGGATTAACTTTTAGTTTCAGCTTTTAATTGATCCAGCAGACATTGCAGGGTGGGGTTTTTGGTGCTTCTTCCCCCTTAAACCTGCAGTCTCCCTAAGGGAGTGCAGCTGGCAGCCCCAACACACCTCTATAAAGAATGGCAGGTGCTGCTTTTTCAAAACAATGGAAATTCTAAAAATCTCCATTAAAATCTTCACATTTTCTAAAGTGTTCACATTTTCTCTATGAGATGTTTTCAGTCACAAGCAATTGTGAGCAAAGAACAAATGAAGTCAAGGAAGGTCTGGTGGGCTGGGGAAGAGGGAGATCTCCTGAGCTCCATGCGGCCACTCAGAGTTCCGTGGGGAACATTAAACAAGCTGAAACCTCCTAAAGAGTGAGCCAGGGTTTTACCACAGTAAGTGACACCTGGAAATACTCCTGGAAGGACATGGACAATGTCAGGCTCCATCATTGTGGCCAAATACACTGATTTGACAAAGGTGGAGCTTCCTCTCATTTCTGCTCTATGGGGGAAAAGGGTCATCTCTGGAAATGCTCACCCTGAGGGAGCCAGACCTTAAAAACAAGGATAAGTAAAAGGTTCAATGTCATCACATAAAAGCACTGGGAAACACACATTCCTCACCAAACTAACACTGCAGGAGGAAGTCACAATGCAGAGCAGACTTGGGAACACTTCCCAGGAATCTCTGTGCAACACAACCCTTCAATCCACAAAATGGGAAACAATGATACCACTCCCACAGCTACAGGACACAAATAGTGCAAAGGGAATAATTATAAATTTGGAGAAAATCAGGCATTCGGTGTCCAGAGCCAGTCCCATGTATTGGCAAAGTCCATAAATCCCCAAAAGACTGAAGGTGTGACAATATCAAAAGGTTGCTGAGAAATCACCCGTTCCTCTGCTTCAAGGTTCATACTCAAGAGATTGCTTTCCCTGCCTGCAGAGACAATATTTCATGGACTGGGAATACCTGAAGTCAGTCCTCCTGGGATGTGCAGCGAGAAAAAAAGAATCATGTTCAGTGCACTGAAGCATTTCACAACAGAGCTTCAGAGAAAGTCAATTCCAACAATTTTAGTCAAGGCCAGGAGAATTTGAGGTGCACGTGGGTGGTCCAGACCAGCTGTGCCATGCCCAGAGATCACATGTATTGGAGTTAATGACTCCAAAAACATCACTAAAGCAAATTAAAGGCCATACAGCAAATAAAAGGTTTTGAAGAGCATTCTGATTTTAAACTGAATATCTGCAGGTTGAGGGCAATGACAGCAACCCCCACTCTCACTACAGACACAAAAAGTTAAATTTGTGGGATGATACTAAAATCATTTGTGTGTTGCACTGATCATTCAGAAGCAGAAACCATCACTTTGACTGCCAAATGTCTCCTGGGAAGATCGGACTTCCCTACCAAAACACTCCCTCCATCAAACATCAGAGACAAACCACAAGCACTGAGTCTGTTCAGTCTGGAGAGAGCGTGTGGAGACCTCAGAGAATCTGAGAGAGATCTTCCAGAATCTGAAGGGGCTACAAGGAAGCTGGAGAGGGATTCTTCATCAGGAACTGGAGTCACAGGGCAAGCAGGGATGGATCAAACTGAAGGAGGGGAATTTTGGATGAGAGAGACACAAAAAATGTTCCCTGTGAGGGGGCTGAGGCCATGGCACAGTTGCTCAGAGCAGCCGTGGCTGCCCCATCCCTGGAAATGTTCCAGGCCAGGTTGGAGAGGACTTGGAGCATCCTGGGATAGCAGAAGGTGTCCCTGCCCTTGGCAGGGGGTGGAACTGGATGTACTTTGATTTCCCTCCCAACCCAAACCATTCTGTGATCCACTCATTCTGTTATTTGAGCCATCCACCCGCATGATCACAAATGAAAGTAAGTCTCCTGAGCCCTTCACCCTTTTTTCACCTTCTGAGGAGCTCTGCCCCCTGCCTGGGTGAAAACCATCTCCAGGGAATAGTTCCCCAACACCAGCCAGGAACCTGGGTGTGGTCAGAAAGGGAGGATCTGCAGCACCAAACCCGAAGCCTCAAAGAGCAGCACAATTTTGCTCTTTACTGGTGCAGCTCCAGGAGGATCCAGACAAACCACGGGCAAGCCCAGAGTAATTTTATCCTGATATGCCTGTCTAAACCACAGATAGCTCTTCAAGAGGGTTCTCCCTCACTTGTTAATTTAACGCTTGATATATAGGAAAAATTAGAATTAAAATGTGCCTGGCTGTTTCCTTCATTCCTGATTCCATTTAGAAATATCTCACATCTTGCCACAAAAATGAGCTAAACTGCTCGGAGACGTTTTAGAGCCTGCATTTTATTTTTAGACAAGTCTGTGTGATTTAAGATCCTACGCTCCAATGAAGTTTGCACAGATCTGATCACCAGATCCAGCCCTGGCGTGCGAGGAGAGACAGATCTCTGCTGTTTGGATCAAGGAGTGGAAGGGAGGTTAATGACCATCTCACTCCACCCCCTGCCATGGATAGGGACACCTTCCACTATCCCAGTTCGCTCCAAGCCCTGGCCAACCTGCCCTTGGACATTTCCAGGGATCCAGGGGGAGCCACAGCTTCTCTGGGCAAGCTCTTGAAAGACCACAAGGACGTGGACCTGTGAAAGACAAGCACCCAGGTACAGCTGAATCCCAGAGGACAAAGAGCTGCATCCAGGTTTAACAGGTGACTTCCACAAGAGTTTAGGCAAGGTAAGCTGCACCCAAAGCGTGCTGCTCCTCCTGCCATGGGGACAGCAGGGAAAGGAAACCAAATCCTTGCCTTTCTCCCACTTCTCCAAGGCTCTCCAAGCAGCAGCTGCATGCACGTGATGCCTGAAGAGGCAAAGGCAGCTCTGATTCCACTGCACGCTTCTGCAAGAGGAGAAGGCAAGGAGTACACTGGACCCTCATTAATCCCAGGAGATGGAGACCACGGGACCACAGGAGCTAGTGGGAGCTCCCACGTCTGCGCCTCATCGGTGACGCGCGGGAGCCTGGATCCTTCAGAGACACTTCTGGGATTTCTTATTAAAAACTGAATTCTTGGGCTGGGCACAAAACAAAAGCAACACGAGGCTTAAAGCATTATGCAAGAGCACCAGAAGTGGCCACGGGTCAACACTGTGCCACCAGAGAAGTGAATTCCAGGATGCTTACGTTCCTCTCCACTGCTTTGTTTCCCCCTGGCCCACAAAACGAACGGAGATGTTTCAGCTTGGAGAGCCCAGAGAGGAACGGTGGATGAGGAACAAAATCCATCCCTTTTGAAATCCACGGAGTTAAGCATTTGTGAGAAAATGTGTTCTCTGCACTCATCAGGAGAGGAAAGAAATCAGGAAGAAGGGAAGAAAAAGAGGGAAAGAGACAATGAGAAAGTTCTGGTTTTAATCCCAATGAGCCAAGTGCAGAGGATGGAGCCTAAACTGATTTTCTGACCCAAACACAGGGTAGAGGTGAGGTTTGGCTGCTTTTCCAGGAAAGCTTTGCAAAAATCTGTCACCCAATGACTCCAAATAAGGCACGGAGATCACAGGAAAGGCAATATCCTGGGAGATGTGTGGAAGGACAATGATCAGGGAACAGTTTGTTGTCAAAAGCTTGCATTTCAAAAAGGAAGGACTGGTGATAAATCTAGGTTGGGAACACACAAAAAAAAGAAGTGTTGGGGCAGATATGTAAAAACATCTGGGTCAACCAGGTGATTAATTGTTCAATTGATCAAGTGCTTGATCAATAAAAGAGAGAGGACTGTGCCAAGGACTGGAGCGAGGAAGGTGGCAAAAGGAAGGGACAAAGGCTGGGAGAAATCCCTTCGAGGAATGGCCAAATCACCTACAATGCCTCTTCTCCAATAAACTGCAACACGTTTAAATCTTGCAGCACTCCCTAATTATTCTGGACATGAGCCCGTAGTGCTGCTTGGGCAGTATGAACTTGTCTATGAAATGTCCATCTTTAGAAGCACAGAAAGTTTTCTGTATTTATGAGGCAGACACCCATTTATTTGGGCTAGCGTGTGCCCTGAACAGGAGGAGAGCTGCTACAGCTACGTGAATTTATTGATGGTAATTTTGGTCTGACCAAGTGTTTCCTTCCCTGGAAAGGTAAATGATCTATGGATGCCATCCAAGCACCTTGGGAGCTGGGAAAGATGGCACATTAATATCCAAGAAATGAGGATCAGGTCTAGGTTTTGGTGCTGCTGCAGGGAACTGGAGACTGCCCAGGTTGCCACAGCAGGGATGGAGTTGGCTGGAAAGACCTGCATCCTGAGATATGGGGAAGGGGGAGGAGGTTTTCCACAAGGAATCTAAGTTGGTGACAGAACCAGCACAAAGTGATCATCACGAGGGTGAGCAATTAATGATCAATCCAAAGTCTGCACTTTTTTCCTTCCTCGAGCACAAAATGAGGCCAGGTAGTTAAATCCCTGCATAGAACCGAATTCAATTTATCAGAAACTCAACACCCGAGCAGAAATCCCCCTGTTTGCCTGGCTCCAAGTCCAAACTACAAAAAGCAGGTGCTCAAAGCACCAGTATTTGCCCAAGGGATGCTGGCAGGGTACCCTGAGTGTGTATCCATGAGGGAATGCATTCCAGGGGCTGGTGACTGACTCTGCCTCAGCTCCCACTCCGGTCTCTCCCAGGGGACCTGGGGAACTGGGGTTTCTCTGGCCCTGTTGCCATTCATCCCACACAAGGGAGCCTCCCACCTCACACCAGACACCACGGCCAGACCAGACTCCCAGACACCAAGCTCCAAAGGAAAGCAAGACAGTTTGCAATAAAAAAGTCACAATATTTGTAAATGCATCTGCCCCTCATGCACAGCACCAGTTAATCAATGAGTCAGGGAATCACAGAATAGCTGGGGTTGGAAGGGACCCTAAAGGTCATCTCATTCCAATCCCCTGCCATGGGCAGGGACACACCCCAGTTGAAAAAATTAAACTCTCAAAAGGATCTGACGCTTCAGGAGTTAAAGACAACAAAAAGTCCAACCTGCCCATGGCCAGCAGAGCATTTCCAAAAAGCTCCTCTTGCAAAATTACCACGACTCCAACTTCCTCAGCTTTCTTACAATTCAAACTGGACAGGTTCAAGGAGAATTGGAAGTTTCTCATCCAGGGTGTCACTCATTCTTTTTTTATTTCTTCCCCTGCTCTGTCACAGTATCCAAGAGGTTTTCCTGGTGGGGATGTAGAAAGTGTGTTATCGTTCCTGGGTGGAGAGGGGAAGCAAACAGGAACCTGTGTTACACTCCAAGGCAGGGCTGATTAATTTGCAGTTAACATCCACTCTCTTCATTATCCCTTCATCGGAGCCTGACAAATGTGCAAACAACAATGAAAAATAGAAATTAATAGGAGTATTAGCACTGCATACAACCTGCTATAGATTTAATCCCCACTACAGAGCATATGGATGTCTTTCTTTGTAACGACCTCATACCCACCCTCCTGTCCTTGGGCATAAATCTATTTAAATTTAAAGAGATCTATTTATATACACACGTGTGCGTGCGTGTCCCCGTGTCTATCCATATGCATGGGTACACGTGGAGGGGAAGGTTTGCTCATCACTTATCAGTTGAAGCTGGGAAAAGCATTTGGGCTGAACTAAAGCACCTGGGCAATTTAACCTTCTGTTCCCAATGTCTCAGCAAGGGAAGGGACCTGTGGGGCCCTGCTCCCACTGGGATCCCCACTGGAGGAGGAGGATGGACACAGGCTGGGAACAGAGAGGAACACCCCGATGCCACTAAGCACCTACCCATCATCCTGTCCCCAAGAGAGAAGGCGTCAGGGCACTTCTTCTCCTCATTATTCTAATTTGCACCTCCTGTCCATGGTTTTTGAAGCTCATCTGCTCGCTCAGAAGGGGCTTTTCACCAGGACATCAGGAGAGCTCACAGAGGAGCTGCGTTTTGGGTGGGAAGAGGACGTTGTCCCATTTTTTTCTGTAGGCATCTCCTCCAGCCCTGCTGCTATTTGAAGAGGAATGCGTGGGCAGGGAGGCCAAGAGGTGATTAAAAAATTATATTAAAGCATGTTTGTGCCAAACCTCTGTAGTCCCTCGAGTCAGGCAATGTCACCGCAACGGAGCAAAAATCCACAGTGGGGAGTAGCCTGGCTGTTTGTATATCCTCCAGGAAAACCTGAGGATCTAGAAGGAAACAGAGAATTTCAATCATTGCTACTTTTCTCACTGAAATCCCCTTGAAAGGAATGCTATTGAAAGAGCTCCTCATCTACCCTTCAAGGTGACCTGCAAATGAGGAAAAATGGGTTTGTGGCCTTATTTTTGGCTGAGTTACGAAGGCCTGGAAAGTTGGCAGGGATTTGAAACAACACTGGGATTTAATTTTCTTGCTCTCTGTTTTTCTATTTGTTTCTGGTTTTCTTTTTGTTTTGTTTTTTTTTTCTGATAGAAATGTAGTTCTTGTTTTTCCTGGCATTTGGTGGGCAAAGAGAGAACCTGTGAAATCCAGGGGACTGACACTGCTACATCTGAAGGAAGGACACACAGCTCCTGGTTTGCCTCCAGAGGAGGAGAGGGAATACTTTTGGCTGCAGGAGGGTTGTTTCTAGGTAGGAGAGAAAGCATTTGTTTGGCTTCTGTTGGTCTCTATTTAACTCCCTGTTCTAAGGAAATCTTGGGTGAAAGTAATGCTCTGATAAAGATCTAATTCCCTTTCTTCTTTCAGTGCCTGCTGGGGGAATTCCCATGTAAGTAGGGCTGGAAGGAATAGGAAGAGAGGGGAAAAACCCTTGTCTATGTCAGGAAAAAAACTGACTCACACTAATAGCTCACAGGGAAGGAAGGAGGCAAACATTAAAATGCCTACACGGAAATTTGGAGAAATTAGAAGCAATTAAATACTCTAAATCAGAGGGCTCTGACCTTGCTAAGGAAGAAAACCTGGATGTGGCAGCCAAAAGACAAATCGGGAAAAGTAAATCTTGGGCAAACAGCAGCAGTGCCACGTTCCAGGAGAGGGGACAACGGCCAGAGCACAGCAAAGACCTCTTGTTGCCTTCCAACTCTTTATCCCTACACACAGCACTTCAACACAACAGCCTGGTCTGCACATCCCTGGGAATGGAGATTCCTGTTTTTCCAGAGGCTTTGTGGAGTTAGAGACATCAGACACCAAACCTGCCACCAACCCAGAAATTTGCACTGGGATAGTCTAAAGGACTGTCCACAGCTGTAAGACAAAGTAAAAATATCTGATTTAACTGAATTTTATTTTATTTTGAATTTTTAATTATTGCTCTTGTGAGGAAGTGTCCGTCATCCCTTACTCCAGAAACCCTCACTTATTTCCATGCTAATTCGACACCATTTTTCACAAATTTAAAATTTTCCTGCTCAAAACCAGGAGGCAGGTTCTGGCTTGGAGCCCCAGAAAAGCAGTGACAGCGAAAGGCAGGACCTGGCTGCCCCCAGGGTCTCCTACCAGGGTTTCTGCTCCACCAGGTGGTCTCAGTTCCTCAAGCTTTGCCCTCTCCGTGCAAAACTGCAAATGTGAGGATGCCAAATAACCATGGGAAGAGCTCTTGGGAATGGAGGCTGAGGAAAAAAGGTTGAGGGGGCACCAGGCAGAGCCCACTGGTGCCCATTTATCCCCTGGACACACAGAGCACAGTGTGGCTCTGCCCATTTCACACAGATATCACTTGGGAAAGGCAAAATGGAATTATTTACTCACCAAGCCTGGCACCAACGCCACACAGGAATTCTCTGGGGACAGTGGAGGAGTCAGGAGACAGCGCTAAGGAAAGAGCTGGGGAGCAGCTGAACCCCATTCCCAGTGGACCAGGAGCTGGGGTGTCATCCAGAATGAGAAAAAAAACAAATTAAGCAGCACTCTGAAAATTGTTCAAACGGGTCATTAGACACAAGGGCAGGACGCCAGCCCAGACAGGATGGGACCACATTGGAATTCCAGCAGGAATGAGTCCCTGGCAGGCCAATTGAGCAGGGAGTCAGGCTGGGCCTCCTCAAGCACCTTCTCTGTTGAGAGCCACAACAGCAGCAAGATCCTCCAAAAAGTGCAAGTCCCAAACCAAAAGTCAAGCCACTATTAAAGGAAAGACATTTACAAGATCTAAAACTCTGCTCTGCAGAGGTATTAAGATGTTGGAACTAAACCTGCCTTATTCCCGCAAGTGGCTGCATTTTAAGGAAACCTTTTAAAAGGATTATCTTCAGGAACTCTCTTTCACCAGCCTTCCCTTTAAGAGTCCTTCATGGTGATAGCACTATTAATTATGCTATGTGATATGATTATGTATTTGCTCAGGTCCGGGTTGGAAACACGAGGCAGGGAACATCTGCAGGTGTCACTTCCAGCACAGAGCCTGGGAACTCCAGCCTTTGATGCAGAGCACGGCCGTGCGGGCTCTGCACACACAGGGCAGGCCCCCACGAGGTGCTGGGCTCTGCAGTGCCACCAGCCTGCTTGAGCTGGGGGGGATTGCCTGGTGCCTTTATTTGCACTGGGAAGTTTTGGGAAAGGCTGGGGAGGAACCCCCGAGCACCGGCTTGGAGCTCTCTAACAGCCACCGCTAGGAAAATTCCGTGAGGATCTATATCCGTATCTGGCTGGTGATAAAGACATGTATTTTTATCTGTATATATATAGAGGCATTTCCAAATCTGTCTGTCTCTCTATTTACCTGCTTTTAACAAGAAAAAAAAGCAACTCCTTACACAGCTCTTGCCGCTGCATTTAAAGCAGAAAAAGAAGTTTATTCCGCATCCCTTCCACTCCCGGCCTCGGCGAAGGCGTCTGGGGAATGACAAACGGTTTGGCAGCCTCTGCTCATCCTCCCTGGAGCCATTCCTGCGAGGAAGGGCCGTCACACCGAGAGCACAGGGAAAAGGAAGTCACCCCTGTCCCCACGGGAAGAGTTCGCCCAGGTGGGGTTGGTTTGGTACTTGGAGGTGCCGGGGGAGAGGTTGAGGTTTGCTCTCCTGCAAGGGAATTTGGATCTCAGCTCCAGACACCATCCAAAATGCAAACAAATCCAGCTGTGGTGGCCCTCAGATTTGGGAGGTCAGAGGCCGCCGGGCTGAGCCGTGCCGTGCTCTTTGTGCGTGGCCGAGCTTGCTCCAGAGAGCACCCAAAATATTGCCAGCCCTCCCAAAGGACACGTGCTGGCAGTTTAGGGAAAGATTTTCTATTTCACCCCAGATGTTCTGCTCCAATTCAGAACCTCTGCATGTGCTAAGGGGTCACATACATCGTGCATATCTGCAGCATGCACAGGCTGGGTGCGTGGTAATAACTGAGGCCGTGGATATATGAATGCTGTAAATAGCTGCACAATAAGTGTATGTTTCCTTCCAGAGGCAGAGAATGAACTGTTGGTATCACACAAGCACAGGGAAGCAGCACATACATGTTGAGCACGCGAACCCCGCTCTCTGAATATTATGTACATACATATAGACACATTATAACACCTATGTTGCATATATTATTTATAGATAGACACAGACTTTTTTTTTCCCAACTAAATCGTTCTCTTTTTCACGTTGCTAATTTCCTCAAAGTCTGGAACATAAAAGAGGAGCAGGGGAGAGGAGGAGAAGGGAAACTTCACTTTACCTACTCCAGCTGAATCCCACATAATTTCTTTTTTATAAGGAAACTTCATTGTATATTCCAGAAAAGTATATTGGTGGGGTAGGTTTACCAGAGGCAGAGAGAATGTGCAGGGAGTGAGAAAGTGAATTGATGGATGGATGGTTAAATGAATATAAATGAACTGATACCTTTACAGGAAAATAACATTTCTTTTTTTTTTTTTTTTATTCTATAGATCAGTGGGTTTTGTATCAGTAATTCTTTCATATCAGCAAAGAGGAAATAAACTCCCATGTAAATCATTTTCCCCCCATCTGGAAGCATATTAAAAGCATGCCCTTTTTTTTTTTTTTTCTTTTAAGCAGAGCCCTTTTTTTCCCCCCCTATTTGCTTATCGGTTCATCCACCATTACATTTTAAATGAAATTGCAAGACCCCCCTCTCCTTCTCTCCCCCCCCCCCACCCCGCCCCCGCCTCCCAAATTCCGGGCTGATGTCGGAAAGAGGGAATCAGCCTCTCCCTTGCTTTAGAATAACTGACCTAGATTCAATTACAGATAGACCCGGCGGAGAGGACGGCACCTCGCTGCCTTCTCAGGGGTCTTTTTAAAAAAAAATAAAAAATAAAAAAATAAAGAAAAAAGGCAGAAAATAGGAAAATAAAACACACACACACACAAATAAAACAAAATAAAATAAAATAAAGGGGGGGAACAGACAAACAGACGCTTTCTCCCAAGCGCTGCGGGAGCCCGAGCATCCCTCGCCCCGCCGGAGCCCAGCAGCGCCCGCACCGACGGCGCGACCCCGCCGCTGTCCCACCGGCACGGACGGGGGATGCTCGCCCTCCCCGGGCGCGGTTTTTGGGGGCCGCCTGAGGAAGGACAGCTTTTGGGAGGACAGCGGGGGATCCTGGCTGTCCTTGCCGGGTGGGAGCGAGGGGCCAGTCGGAGCAGCGCGGAGCAGCGAGGCGCTCCCTCCTTCCCTCCCTCCCTCCCTCCCTCCTTCCCTCCCTCCTTCCCTCCCTTCCCCCGGGACCGGGCCGGTATCGGGGGGTCCCGTGCCGCCCCCCACTCCCGGGGGGCTGCGACCGCACGGGGAGGGAGGGAGGAGAAGGGGGGGGCTCGGGGTCCGCAAGGATTGTTTCATTTCAAAGTGGGACCGGGGCCGCTCCAGGACGCGCCGCTCGCAAATATAATCTTCATATTCAGCTCAATGGAGTCTCCTTATAATTTACAGCGGAGAGATAAGGCTGGAGGATGCAATGAAAAAAAAAATCTGAAGTCATCCTCTCCCCCCCTGTACTGCGCTGCACCTTGGGCAGCGGAGCAGAATCCAGAATCTCAACTTCTCCCGACATATGTTTCCAGCAGATAAGTAAACAATCTGGACGTGAAATGAAAATTTTAATTAATGCAGTAATGCTATTACACCTCAAGTGTGCAAATCCCATTGCCTTGCACTGTGACAATGGGTGGGGAGGAGGAAAGAAAGCAGACAGACAACAAACCACAAGCAAATTCTAATCTGGGTTTTGCTTTTCACTCGGCTCCAATTGTTTTCATAGTTTGTTTCCTTTGAATTAATCTCATCCTTATATTTCAATAATTACCAGCTACTCATCTCTTCCCCTCTTTCTCTCAGCCACTCAAAGAGCCGGCTCCCGCTCCCTCGCTCTCCTCTTTTACATTGGGATCAACCTGGATTTAATTTCGGGGCTTTTAGGCGTACACATGTTGCCTTGTTGCAGCGTGGACCTGCACAGACCCTGCACGTTATTTCTTGTTTAGCTTTCCGAACGAGGAGCGTTCAGGAATAATGAAGTATTTTGCCCTAATAAAAAGAGAAGGGGGGGGGGAAGAGAGAGAGAGAAAGGAATAATAATAATAATAAAAATAATAAAAAAATAATAATAAAGACTGCGTTGTCCCTTTGATGTCGGTATAAAACACCCCAACTGGAATAGAGGCGTGTAAAGGGAGAAAAGAGAGACGAAGAGGTAAAATTATGGACAGAAAGAGAGGGGAAAAAAACTAATAAAAAGGGTAAATTACAGACACATCAAAAGCCCCGAGGCTTCCTCGCTGCGGAGCGCGGCGCAGCGCGGGGAGCTCAGCCCGCGTCCCCCGGCGGCACCGGGATCCTGCAGCCCCCCGAGGGGACGGGGACCCGCCGGGGCTGGGCTGCCTTTACCTCAGGATTTCACATTACAAGCATTTTAGATGGGGTTGTGGTGGTTTTTTTTAGGAGAGGCCGTGAGGATGCTGCGGCCGGGGGACCCTGGTGGAGCGCCCTGCCCGCAGGAGCCGGACCTGGCAGCACCTCCAGGGTCCCCGGCCCGGCCGGTCGGGGCCGCTGCGAGAGGAGGAGGAGGAGGAGGAGGAGGAGGAGGAGAAGGAGGAGGACGTGTTTCTGATCACCGCTCACTTTTAAACACTACAAATCAAGGAATGTAGCCAGGAGGTCGGGCCTGGAATAAAACCGTAAAATCAGAATTGCAATCTTTTTGATGTTTCAAAGTCTCTTTGAATGCCTTTGATACACTCAATAGCAAATTTACTGGGCTATTATCACTAATAAGCAGAAATAAGTAATATCTCTCAGAGACTTCTATGGGCTTAATGCGTCCTTTAAAATAAAGTTTTTTAACATCACTTAATTCCCCTTCTGTCTTTGTCTCTCCTGCAGCAGAGCTCCCTGGCAATCGCACAGGTACCTGGGCGACAGCGAGGGCTCTCGGGTCCCCTCGGCCACCCGAGATCGTTTCTCCCCCTCTCTTATTTGTTGTTTTGTTTAAAGCAAGACCAGAGTGGATGATTTTAAGTGTCTGGGTGGTCCAGCGGAAGGAGAGGAGAGGAGAGGAGAGGAGAGGAGAGGAGAGGAGAGGAGAGGAGAGGAGAGGAGAGGAGAGGAGAGGAGAGGAGAGGAGAGGAGAGGAGAGGAGAGGAGAGGAGAGGAGAGGAGAGGAGAGGAGAGGAGAGGAGAGGAGAGGAGAGGAGAGGAGAGGAGAGGAGAGGAGAGGAGAGGAGAGGAGAATAGTAAAAAAGAGAGAGAAGGGAATAGAAGGGAATAGAAGGGAAAAAGAAGAAAAGAAAAGAAAAGAAAAGAAAAGAAAAGAAAAGAAAAGAAAAGAAAAGAAAAGAAAAGAAAAGAAAAGAAAAGAAAAGAAAAGAAAAGAAAAGAAAAGAAAAGAAAAGAAAAGAAAAGAAAAGAAAAGAAAAGAAAAGAAAAGAAAAGAAAAGAAAAGAAAAGAAAAGAAAAGAAAAGAGCTGCGGAGCGGGCCGGCGGCAGCAGGGAGGCGGGCCCGAGGCCGCCCCGCTCGGCTCCGCGCTGCCTGTGCGGGGTTCCGCGGGTGCGGCCGAGTCTCCGCGGCGGAGCCCAGCCCGGGACAGCGCCCGGCCGCGCACCCAAGGCGTGGTGCGCATAACCCCGCGGCCTTTGTTTAATGATTTTATTGTAAGAAGGAGACAGTTGTGGGGAAACAGGTTTGACAAGGAGCTGCATTTCCCCCTCGAGGGAATAGCTTTTTTTCACCTCTCTCTCTCTCTCTCTCTCTCTGTCTCTCTCTCTCCCCCTCTTTCTTTCTGTTTTTGCTTTCCCATTGACATCAAAGTCAGTAATCGGTTCATTGCAGTGTCAAGATCATTATTTAATTTATTTATCTCCACGAGTTAAACAGCTACACACCTGCAACCGGGCGGGAGGGTTGGAGGGATAACACGGCGCAGGGAACGGGAACGAAACACGGCGAGAAGAGGCTGTGGAGGGGCGAGCGGGGTGGGAGTGGGACGGCGAGGAAAAGAGAGTGAGAAGCAGGAAGGGAGGGAAGAGTAAAGAGAGAGGCAAGTAGGAAAAGAGAAAGAGAGAGGGAGAAAGAGAAGGAGAACGGAAGGAGAGAATGGGAAAATGTGAGAGGGAGAGAGAAGGGGATAGAATTAATAAATAAAGATAAGAAGGTAAAAAGGAAAGCAGGAAGGAAGGAAGGAAGGGAAGGGGGGGGGGGGGAAGGTATGAAAAGGGAAAGAAAAGGGAAAAGAAGAAAGAAGAGAGAGAAAGAAAGAAGGCAAGTAGGAAGGCAAGATCTCCGCCAAAGTTTCCAGCCCTGTCACTCCGCGCCCAGCACCTCGCCCCGCTGTTTCCCCGAGGCCCCGGCCCCCACCGAGCCCGTTCTCCCCCGCAGCCGCCGGAGGAGGCCCCGAGGGTGTCTGGGCTCAGGGGTGCGGGAGGACTCAAAGCTCAGCCGCGGTGGGGAGCGGGGCACGGGCGCGGGGTCCCCGCTTTTCCCCAAGGCCGGCGTGGGCCGGGGCCGGAGCTCCCCCCGCCCGGCTCTGCCTCCGACCATCGTCAGACTAATGCGGGCGGATGTCGGAGGACACTGAGCTATCGGTGTTATCAGCCGGGCTGACAGCGCCTGTCAGCTGGGGTTACATCAGCGCCCGCCGCCGCCGCGCCGCCCCACGCCGGCCGCCTCCAGCCCCGCGTGTCCCAGCGGATCGTCCCGCGGCTCCCAGGCCCTCCCCAAGCCAGCTCCTTTAATTGTCCTCATTTGTAAGAGCCGTTTTGTCATGCTAAACAAGGCTGGAGCAGCCATTCTAACCTCTCCTTTCAGCCCTTTTCTCCTCTCCGCTTTTGTTTACCTTCGCCTGATCTCCCATTTATTTATCTGTCTATTCTTCCCCCGCTTACCCTCCCATTCAAGCCCCATGTATGTTAATTGTGTTACGCCGTTTAATTCCAACATCGGTCTCCAAAGAGCACTTAATGAGCAAAGCACATCCAAACACTCAGCGCTCCGGCTATTCAGCTCCTCCAGACGGATCCTCTGCCTCTTCCTCCTTCCCCTTCTCTCTGCCCACCCCCTCCCATCCCCGACTCCCTAAAAACCCCCAAACACCGCCAACTGATCCGCACAAGATGTCGATTCCAGCACCTCCGACGCTCCCCTCCCCGCTCCAGATATTTCCTCGCACCGCTAAAACTTCCACGCCGCAACTTGGGAAAAGCCGCTTCCCCGACGGGACGGGGGGCGGAGCGGGGTGGGGAACGACCAGCTCCCCGCATCCCCCCGGCTTCGTTCCCCTTCATCCTGTCTTTCCACAAGTTTTTTTTTTTGTTGTTTGTTTTTTTTTTTTTGTTTTTTTTCCTCCCTCAGCCGCGTTTCCCCGACGGGCTCCGAGCGGAGCCCGGCACGGCACGGCGCGGTTCCAGAGTGTCCCGGCCCGCGGGGCTCGGGGTCGGCACGGGGAGAGCCGGGGGCTGCGGGCGGGGGTCGCTCCCGGTCCCCGGTGTGGGACGCGGGGCTGCGTCCCCGCACTCACACCACGCACTTGCCTCGTTTGATGACAGATTGTCTTTATTCAAAACGTCTTTGTTCAACAAATGAAAAGGTTTAACGAGGTAAAATCCTGCCGGATACATCTTAGTTTCTGTTTCTTCTTGCCCGAGACATTGTGAAACATATTTAAATTGCCATCGGTTTTTATTCGGTTTTTCGTTATTATTATTATTAGTAATAGTAATATTTTTTTTTTTACAATTCTACTGCCTGACTTCATACCTGACGCTCTGTCTAAAGTAAACTTAGATCTAGTCTCACTGGATCACACAAATTTAAGGACTATCTGTTTTAAATTAAGCAAACACTATCATATGTTTTAAATATAAATGTTTCTCCCCGTCTTTTTTTTTCTTTTTTTTTTCCTTTTTTAACTTTGAAGAGCCTTTTTTTCTGACATGAAAAGCAATTTTACCTAGTAGTACGTGGTGGCAAAATATATATATATTTATATATATATAACACAGCTGATCTCGTTTTTCAATGTGCAAAAGGAAAACAACGAGGAAAAAAAAAATAAAATCAGAGTAAGACCGGGACTTCCCAAAGTCAAGTCCAAGTGACATGAGACCCTGGAGAACTCATAGACATTAAGAGAATAAATAAAAATCGAAACCGCCTCTCTCTTTTTTTTTTTTTTTTTTGTCTTTTTCTCTTTTTCTCCCCGCTTTGTCCCGAAAGGGCAGTTGAAGGTCCGCTTTTCTTTTCTGTTTTTAAACACATTTACAACTCTTACAAGTGCCGGGCTCCTATCTGCCCCCGCGATTGCAGATCCCTCCCGAGCCTGGGGCCAGCTCTCGTGGCGAGCTTTAGGCGAGAGCATCTCCGAGGCAGCGTCCGCGTCTGTCCCGGCCCGGCGGCGGGCGGCAGAGTCCTGGTTCGGGTGGCCTTTTGCTCCTGCAGGTTTTATGTACATGCACACACGGAGGAATCCCAGTTCCAGCTGCCGGCCGGGTTTGGGGACACACGCGCACACACACACACGCCTGTGGGGGTGTGGGTGGGTGGGTGGGTGGGTGTTACATGGCAGTCGCGTGTGCTGAAGAATAGGGGTCTATCCCAGTCTTGGTCATGCCTGGGAATAATATGTAGGCAACTGGAGGTTGCAAACTGGAAGCCGACCAAGCGGTACAGTTACATGGCACGACATAGCCCGGGTTAGTTGGCGAGGGGTGAGTGTGGGTGTGTTGGCTGGGGCAGCTCAAGCTGCCGAACGCCCCGTTCTGGTATCCCAAGGTGGAGGCGTAGGGCAGGGTGCTGGTGGCTAAGGTGTGAGGAACCTCAGTCATCTTCTGAATGGCGCTGGAGCTGAACTGGCTGGGGTCAAGTAAGGAGTAAGGTGCTGAGGTGGGAGGCAGGAAAGCCCTGGCCTTCTCCGGGGAGCTCAGCAGCGAGTCAGTGGCCCCCACGGGAAGCCCGGCGGCCTTTAAGGGATCTGTTTCCCCGAGGTAAGGCAAAGGGAAGACATACCTGTCCTTTTTCAGCAGGTTCTTGGGCTTGCGCCGGGGTCGGTACTTGTAGTCGGGATGCTCCTTCATGTGCTGCGCCCGCAGCCGCTTGGCCTCGTCGATGTACGGGCGCTTCTCCGCCTCGGAGAGCAACTTCCATTCCGCGCCCAGCCGCTTGCTAATCTCCGAGTTGTGCATTTTGGGGTTCTCCTGGGCCATCTTGCGCCGTTGGCCGCGGGACCACACCATGAAGGCGTTCATGGGGCGCTTGATGTGGTCGCTGGGCTTGGACATGCTTCGGCCGGGCGGGCGGGCGGGCGGCTCTGCGGGGCGCGGCGGCTCGGGACGCCGGACGGCGGCGGCAGGACGAGGAGGAGGAGGAGGAGGAAGAGGATGAACGGCGGCAGAAGGCCGGAGGAGCCGGAGGAACGGCAGGAGAGGGCTCAGCTGATCATCACAGGTCCTCCGCCAAGGCCGTCCCCGGCGGGAGCCGTGCCGGGGAGGGGCGCGCAGCAGCGCGGAGCGGCGCGGAGCGGAGCGGAGCCCGCGGGGCCCGGCGGGCACTAGGCGGGCTGGGAGCCGCCGGGCGCAGCACCGGGCCGGCGGTGGGGACGCGGGGCGGTGCGGGGCAGTTCAAAGGCGCGGGGCTGCGGCGGGCAGGCTGACATAGCGGCAGGGCGGTCACAGCGCGGCCGGGCGCCCAATCAGCGCGGAGGGGGCCCGCTTAAAAAGAGAGGGAGAGAGGAAGAGGAGGGGAGGGGACAGCGGAGGGAGGAGGAAGGAAGGAGGGGACAGGAGGACCCACCAATTCCCCCCTAATTCCCCCCCCCCCCCCCCCCCCCCCGCGCCTTCCCAACGCGCGGATTAAAAGGAAGGCTTTTGTGAGTTGCTACGCTAATAGCAGCTGTAGAGGAAGGGGGAAGGAGAAGGGGGTCGTCTCCGTCGTCCTCATCCTCCTCTATCTCCGGGGTGTGCGGAGCGGGGCCGGTCCCGGCGCCCTCCAGGCTCCGCGTCCGTCGGGGCTGCGAGCGCTGCGCTCCGCCGTGCGCCCACCGCTGCTCGCTTCCCCCCGCTGCCCCCGCGCTCCCGGCCGCTCTCCCGCTTCCCCAGCCCCCGCCTTCTCCGCTCCGCAGCCCCGCTTAACCCCGGGAGCCGGCCCGCGTCCCGGCTTGCTTTGAATAATTGCCTGCCTCCCGCGAAACGCCCGTGGGGAAAATATTTATTAAATGGAAACAATTGTCCCGGCTCCCGGGGGGGACCGCGTTTGTTCCGGGCTTATTGGTTTTTAGCACCTGCTTTGGTTAACAAACCTGCTCTGAAAAGGCCCCCCCCCGGGCCTCCCCCTACCCCCGCCTGCCCGCGTCCGACAGTGACCTGGGAGAAAAACGAGATGTCCGGGGGGGCTCCCGGGACGGGCGGGGGGCGCCCGGCCCGGCCCCTCTGGGGTCCCCCCGCGCCTCTCCGCCCGAAACTTCGCCTCCTGCCCGAGGGGAGCCGCCACCGCCGCGGGCCGCTCCGTGCCAGGCCGCCTCTCCTGGGGCTCTCTCGGCTCTAACCCCCCCCCCCATCCTCCAAATAATATTAATAATAATAGCAGAATAAACCACCTTGGCCCTTATTTCCTCCTTCGTAATAAATTACTTTCATTTCCCGGCAGAGCCCTGTGCGTGCGGGGAGGAGGAAGAGGAAGATGAGGAGGAGGAGGAGGAAGAAGAAGAAAGGGGCCAAGGATGAGGAGTCCGCTCACCTGGACGGGGCCGGCAGCTCCTGAGGCTTTGGCTCTGCCGCCGCCGGCTCCGTCCCAGAGGCTTTTTTCGTTGCGCCCAGAAATGCACCGCGAATTTCCCAGCCCGCGCCAGGATCGCCTTGCCCAGAGCGGGGGCGGCGGGCGGGATCCTCCCGCCACGACGCCGCATCTTCCTCGGCGAAATTTGCCCCCATCCCAGGGTGGCATCCCCAGAGCTCCTCCCCACCCCCAGCAGCCGCTGAAACGGGACCCGCAAACAAACAAACAAAAAAAAAAAAGGTGGGTGCGGGCTGCCCCTTCCCGCAGTTTTCCCCCCAGGGTCGCCTGCGACGTGCCCCGTTCTCGGGGACCTCCGTGCCACGCGTGGTGCAGGTGTCCCGGCGGGATGCTCGCCACGAGCCGGGGACGGGATATCCGAGCGCTGGTGGCCCCGATAGGCACCCGCGGGCTTGGCCGTGGCTGTGGTAGGGTGACCCGCGTGGAAACTTCTATTTTACCCCACTTTTTCCGTGGAAACAGCGCTATGGGCCGCCCCAGCTGCCGGCGCGCTGCCCCTCGGAGCTGCCGCGCTCACCATCCGCGGGGGAAAGCGCCTGGAGCCGCTGCCCCTCGCCCCTCTCAGCACCGTGTACTCTCCCCTCCGACGGCTAAAATACAAAACTCCCTTCGCTTTTATTGTTTCTTTTCAAATTCTTCGAAGGAGGGAGAGAAATTGTACCGCTCGTCATCCCTCGGCAAGATTAAACGAGAGGAGCCGGGCGTCGCTCTCAAAAATCCGGGTAGCAAATCGTTCGGGAGGGAGCGATGGCTCGCAGGCTCTGCCTGCTCCCGAAAAGTCTTTCCGATCAGTTAATGTAGCTTCGCAATATTAATGATAAAAAATCGGCAGCCCGGCTTTCATTGGCTGCTGCCTCGCCGTGCTGCAGCACACACGCTCCATCAGCTCGGGGCATTTCGGGCTCCGGTTTGTTCATTTACATCCCATAAATGCCCCCGCTAAAAAAAAAAAAAAATAGTATATAGGATAGGAAAGATTTCCTTCGAGATTCCAACGCTTCCATCCTTAAACACTTCCATTTTCCCCCTAAAACCTTTGTCCTGGAAGGGCATCTGTTGCAGTTGTACAGCCCCCGGGGTTGGATTTTATAAACTTCGTACCCTTTTTGGGGTTTGGGGTATTTTTCTTGGGGAGGCCCGCAATTTGCCTGGCGGTGACTGAAATCCATTTCTCCTAACCAGCTTGTTTAGACACCAAAACTAATGGTGCGATTATTATTCCTGAATGATATCATGGTAATGCAGGGAGATAAGAATGGCCTGATAGGAAAACATTAAAATTATATTCTTGGAGATAGTTCACTTGGAGTAACTTTAAATTAGATGAGATCATGTAGCCCGAGATCCCGTATCAGCACAAATAGAGCTGTATTTCTGCCTTCAGCCTCCTCCTCCTCGCAGGAATCACGGTCGGGCTTGCAACTGCCAAAAGTGAGAGGTGAAGAGCACCTAGAATTTGAAAATACTCTCGATCCAAACTTTATTTAGGAAATAATGGATCTTTAAATAACTTTACTTTTTTTAATGCTTCAGGCACTGAGAAAGGGAGGGGATTTTTAATTGATTTTTTTTAATTGAAGGAAGCACGTTTTGGAGAGACTTCCAGGTTTCAGGGGCTTTTCAGAGGCACTGAGAATGCAGGTCCTGCTTGCTGTTCTGTGGGACCTGGTGAGGTTCCCACCACCAAGAACGCTTTTTCCAAATACCCAGAATTAGCTCAGTGCACAGAATCCCACCAGGCATTGCCAGGGGTGATTACATTCCTGCTTTTCCCTCATATCTGGTTATTTTACATGCAAGTGCACACATACATTTTGTTATGCGTGTGCCACATATTAAAAAAAAAAAGACCCTTTTAATCACATGCTATCAAATAATATTTTCTGGGAGAGATATATGGAAAATATATGCACAGAGCAGCTCATCCAGGCAGCAGCACTGATGGGTTCACAGATACTGTGCAGAATACACTGGGTACTTAACTTAGGTTATTCTTTTTGCATCTTTACAGTGTTTCTTGCTCAGTTTCATCCCCCCAACCCTGAGAAAGGAATTTGTTCAACTCCGGCTATAAACAGTTACGGGGATCCAGCCTCCTGCATGGGGAAATTTAATGGAGCAGGTCACTGCCCTGTACATCGCAGGCAGAAGAGGGGAGCAGTGATGGATGGGGCAGATTGGATCATCCCACGAGCTGCTTGCTCACGCTGGCCAACAAGAGATACTCCCTGGGAAGGCACCACCTTCCACAGGAGAGAGCTGGAGAATAACTTGCTTCAAAACTAAAGATTCCCCCTGGATTAGGACCTGGTGTATGCCCCGAGGCAGAAGTTTATAGCCCTTTCCAAACTAGATTTTTGTTCTGCACATTTTATGCGTGTGTGATACAACCTGATCCCATCCCATCCCTTCCTTTAGCACACTGCGCTGTGCATTTAGCTCTCATTCCTCACAGGTGATCTGTTCATTGCTCTTTTGCAGCACCATTTATAGTTGTGGCTCGCTGTTAATGAGGAAGGTGATGGATGTTGGCGGAGGTTTCCCTCCTGGCTCAGGCTCCCTGCAGGTGACAATCCTGTGGTGTGGCCAGTCACCCTGGGGAGCCACCAGTGCTGTGAAACCTGTGCCCTGCCTCCTCTGTGGGCAGGTCCGGTGCTCTCCACTGGGGTGGAGGCCCTGATCAGTTAGCTAATGCAGAGTCTGACAGTAAAAATATGTCTTGGATTATACCAGCCTTCCCAGAGCATCAAATTCAGCATCATTATGGAATTACTGAATCATAGAATGGTTTGTGCTGGAAGGGACCTTTAAAGGTCGTTGAGTCCAAGCATTTTGCAATGGGCAGGGACACTTTCCACTAGAGCAGGTTGCAGAGCCCCATCCAGCACGAATGTTTTCGGGAATGGTGTGTCCTCCACCCTTCTGGGTAACTTGTGCCAGGGCCTCACCACCCTCCTTGTGAAAATCTTCTTGCCTGTGTCTCTCTCACACCTCCAGGTCTCTGTGTGTCACTGTGTGCCACTCTGTGTGGAAGTGCTGCAGTGAGCATTGGGAGTGCAGCCAGGCCAGCAGCCTCCTGGGGTGACACTGCTGTCATTGTGACATTGTGTGGCAGAGAGCACCAAAACTGCCCCCATGGAATCAGGCAGCATCTTGGACTCCATGGAATCCATAGAGTCTCTGGGTACCATCCTACTGAAGACTCCTGAGGCAGTGCCACCTCTGTGCCACCTTCTAAGGCCTTCCCTTAACAATGAGTAGCTGGAGAGGTGTTCATCCTTCCCAGGGTGAGAAATGCCTGGTGGAAGCATCATGGGTGCATCAGCCCACCTGCCCAGGAGAGGGTTCCCCTGGGATTTTGCTTTCCCTGCAGCAGTGGCAGCAGCCAGAGGCAGACCTGATGAGTCTCTCCAGTAAATAAGTGCATTCACTGTGGCCATGGATGTAAACCCGAGGGCTTGACACAGCACTGACTTCCCAGATATTGTATGGCCAGGGAGCCTCAGTCATTGTCAGGAGCATGAAGGGAAGGATAAAGGACCTGAGCTCAGGAGTGCAGAGCAGGCTTGTAAGGAGAGGCAGTATCTTTTATTAGACAAACTGATACAGTCAGAGGGAAAAAAAAAAAAAACCCAGACAGGTTTGCAGGCACACGAGCACTGAAATAGAAGCAACAACTTTCAAGAAAAGTGCCAAGGCTGAACTGTTTATCTCCCGCAGTCCCCTGCCCCCGCTCCCGGGGAGGCTGACGGCTTCATCTTCCCCGGGCTGGGATGGAGCTCTGGAGTGGGATTGCTCCCTGTGATCCAGCCATCCTCCCCAGGCTGGGATGGAGCTCTGGAGTGGGACTGCTCCCTGTGATCCAGCCATCCTCCCCGGGCTGGGATGGAGCTCTGGAATGGAATTGCTCCCATCAGTGCATCAGGTGTGGAGAAACACAGGTTCAAAGCTGGAAGGTAAACCTGTGGTAAAAAAGGCAAGTGATCTGCAGGGTTTGGTATTTCAGGTGAGCTCTGGGGCAGTTTTTTTCTGGATGGCTGACACAAAAGAAGCCTGTGGAGAGAACGTGGTGCTCAGACAGACACGAGCTACTATGTGTTCTGTGAATTGGGGGTACACCTAAAATATTGCCTTTTTGTGTTTCTAACACAGTCAGATAACATGAGCAGTGGAGATCTGTCCACAGTGTGAATGCACAGAGGAAAATACTCATTCTTGTGATATGTGTACTCTCAACACCACTTCAAGGGTTCAGGGTTCCTGGAAATCTGTGTCTTATCCCCAGGTAGCACATTTTGCATTTGGATATCTGAATGAGACCAGTGATGTTTAAAAGCATCCACTACCGATGTCCTTGAGGGTCATGGTGCTGGAGCTTCAGAACCATCTGTTGTTTTTGTGAAGTGTGGTAAAATTTGGGTCCACTCCATGTATTTTGGATCTGTCAGCATCACACACAAGGTAGAGGAGGAGGATTTTTCTGTCCAAACTGCCCTGTTTGGTCAGCGTGTCTCCTTTTGTGAACATCTGCCCCCTCAAACACAGCCAGGCCCTCAGCACAGTCAAGATTCCCACTTAAATGAACTAAACCATACAAGAGCCATGAAGATTCTTCCCTGTTCTTCTCACATACCCTGTTATGGAAGAAACACAAAGCCTGTGAGAGGGTAGCACCTGACACCCATCAAAGATAAAACAGCCAATTTATCTTACTGGAAGGTCTCCAGATGTCTCCTCACTACTCTTACAACTCAGTGTTCTCAGGGTGAAATTCCAGGGGTGGGTTGGGGTATTTTAAGCACTGAAGACTGTTTCCTCCCCATGACACATTCCTAGGGTAATGGGAATCCTGGGAATTCCCAGGACCACCAGTGGCTGCCTGTCATAGTCCTGAAGAAGTCATTTATCATGTGGTCCAAAATGATCTGGAAAACCTCCAGTGTTGTTAGGATTGAAGCACGTTGTTTAGGTCCTGCACTGCTGGAGAAGAACCACAGTTGTAAGAGGTGCTCAAGCAAGAAAGAGACTCTCCAGCAAGCAAAAGATGCTCCATGCTGTCCTCTACTCCGTGGCAGTAAGAGACAAGCAGAACGACAGATGTTCTCCTTCCTCAAGCCTGATACCCTCCAAAGTCTGTGCAGAGCACATCGAACATTCCGATGCCATTCCGATGCTGACCCGAGACCGTGTGGCAAGCACAGCTTTGGGTTGGACAGGTGAAACCAGGTCTGAGCAGCCACTCAGTGCTGCTGTTCAGTGAAAACTCAGCCCTGCTACTGACCTCACTGAGTGAGCCAGCTCTGGGAAAACCACAGGGCATGTATCCACCCAAGCGGTCTTGAAAAGGCAACAGCTTCCATCCAAACGCTGCTTTACAGGAGCCCAGATGCCTCTGAGATGTCTTTTGTTTCTTGCCAGATGTTTGTGGTGGCATCTTGGAGCAAAGCTCCTCCCTGGCTCATCCCCAGCCTGGGAACTGCCCTCAGAGGCTCAGCAGAACAGAGCACCTTGAGCAGGGAAGGTGTCCACACGCTGCACGTAGACTTGGTGCAGAGGTCATGTTTGCTCTGAGGTCTCAGCTGGGAGTCAAACGCCCTGGCAGAAAACATGGTCTGGTGGGGAGTCAGCAATGGGTCCCCAGCACCGAGGGGAAGAACCCCCAGTGTCCTCTCCAGTCCTGCAGAAGCCATTCCTCAGAGGAAGCAGCAGGGCTGTGGTCTCCAGCCATGCAAAGGTCCCCAGCCCCCTCCTAGGGCATGGGAGTGACCTTCTTTCCAGCAACGCTGGGAAACAGCATCTGGAGAATTAAGAGAAGGGGAAACCTCGTGCCGGACTCCAAAAAATGAGTCACCCAGAGGGATGGAGGCAGCAAACTTTAGGATGAAGTAGTCCCAAATCCTCCGAGCCATTTGGAGATAACCTTTGATGAGTGTTGCAACCTGGCTGAGATCAACCAGCCCTGCTGAGGACTGACGTGAGGGCTGGAAGCAGAGCTGCCTCGGCTTGGAGCTTCCAAAGGAATTCCTGGTTTGTGCTGGACATGCCCTCTCCTGCCCTCCCCAGCCTGGTCCTGCTCATTCCACCGCAGCATCCCTGACTCAGGGCCCTTCTTCCCTGGCAAACAGATCCCTCCCTCCACAGGAAACTTCGGGGGAAGTCTCAGGAACTAACTTTGGGGGATGGTACAGATTGTATGATCATGGCTTGAGGAAATTATTATATTTTTAATTGAATTTTGTGTGCTATGCACAGATACTACAGTAGTGGGCCCTTTATCAATTGTTAACACGAATACTAATGAATACTAATGCTAATCATTTGTTTCTGGAAACAAATACAAAGATATTTGAGGCGGGGGGGGGGAGGGAAAAAAACTCTCTCCGACTTTTCACACCAAAAATAATGACATCCATTTCAGGCCGCTGGTGGCAGAAGACAAAAACCCCACACTTACAATACGATGACGCTGAACGTGAGACACTCGCATTAACGACTCCGGCAAGGCAGAGCCGGCCTCCGAAAATGACTCAAGCAACAACTCCAACAACCTTGGCCCAAAACTGCATCGGGCGCTCCCGAGGAGCCACTCGTCCGGAGTCCTGCGGGGACCGGGGTGGGGACGGGGCCGGGAGGGCTGAGTGCCTCCGGAGCCATGAGCCGCTCCGCTCTGCATCCCTCACGCTGGCTTACAAGTCGCCCTTCTCCCTCCAGCAGCTGCCGGTGCTTTACGAGGTTTGCAGATGAAAGGCAGCGCGATTCCCACCCAGCCAGCCCAAACGGGAAGGCTCGCTCAGTAACCCTTTCCTAACCCTGGAGCCAGGGATTCTGCGGGGAGCAATTTAGCCGGCAGGAGATTCCGGGAAGGGCAATTAATGAAAGGCTTGGATGAAGCTTGTCTTGTATCTCGTTCCAAACAGGGCCGTAGAGGTTCGCACTGGGGCGGGGGAGGCAAACGCTAAAGGCAGGGCCTGCTCTGGAGCACACCCAGTGTGCAGCACCTGCAAATTTCTCCCCCGGGATAAATAACTGAGGTATCTCCGTCACTCGGGGCTGTTCAAATTATTCATAGCAAATAAATTACCAGGTGTATTTAGTCTGTTGTCGTTCCCCCCTCCTTTTCCTACCTGCTCATGAATCACTTGGAAATAGATTCTGATTTCTGCAAGTGTGTCCATTAGTCATGATAAGGAGCCGTGGCACCGAGCAGGCAAAGGCGGGTGGCCAATGGGCTGTGGGCAAAAGCTCATTATTGGCCTTGATCTACATCTCAGTGGTGATTCAGGTCCTGCTTCCGAGACCGATTGGTGTTTTCCCCCTTCCTTTTTAACGAGCAATGAGTGCAAGAGGAAGGACCGCAGAGATGCTCAGCACGGACCTGCTCCGGCCGGCAGGAATCCTCTGCTTCTCCTGCAAATTGTGCTGCTCCAACACAGACCGTGACCCCTGGGGGTCGGTGGCCCTCGCCAATGCCGCTCTGACCCACGGGCGTGTCGGTATCCACCTACGCATCCCACATCTGAGCTCTCATGGTGCCCGACCAGTGCTGCCCGTGCATCTCCAGGACTCAGCACACCTGCGAGATGCCCTCCAGCGCCGGCCAGAACACTCCTGGGAAGATGCACGAAGAGCGTTTCGTGCCCTCGTGTCCCAGGGCCGGCCTCAGCCCAGGCCGTGCCCACGGGAAGCAGAGGGTCGGCCCCATCTCCTCTGCTCGAGCCCTTCACCCCGCAGGCAATTCCCGCCCCGACACACGCAACGAGGCTGCCCTGATGTAGCTCCAGTGTTCCGCTGGCCACGGATGGAGGGAGGACTCGTTCTGGCCGGAATACAAATCGCACACCCGACTCGGGCAGCCCGGAGAGGTGAGGGGATGCAGGTGGGAGGAGAGGAGGAGGAGCTGCGGCCGCCCTTCCTCTGCGGCACGTGGCGCTCAGGTTCCAGGGAAAGGGAGACGTGTCTGATTACTGTGCAAACAATGGGGAGCAGCGCTGTTTAAACACATCCAATTACCGCTGTTATTCAGTGGGCAGAGGCCGACGTGAGAATGCAAACACGGGGAGAGCAGAGAGGTCTCTGCCGGGGAAAGCTGTAGGAGCCTTGTAACTCTCCCCTCTGAAAAGGGATTTAATCAGCAGCTGCTCATTGGCAGGGCAAGGAGGAAGAATGAGCGCTTTGTGCAGAGCACTGACTTTTCCCACTCCCTGGGGCACGCAGATAACTCCCCTGATCCCCTCCCTCCCCTGGGAAGCGCTCCGTGATGGCACAGATCGGGCTTCTCCGTCTAACACCGCCCGGGGCATAAGCCCGAAAGAAACATCTTCATTTCCCTCTACTGCTCCGACTCTGTTGCGATCCAGAGGTTTGTGACGAGCAAGAGATGCCTCGGGCACACCAGAGGTGCTGGGGGTGGAGGACTCTCCACTATCCTACCCAGACCCTGCCACCCTCTCCCCTCCCAGCCGCTGCTGGGTTTGGTTCGGGAGTTTGGTCTCCGAGGCTCCTGCCCAGGAGGAGACATCGAGGTTTTTGGACCACAGGAGTTGCCGGTGGGCCAGTTTTAACAGGATCAAGAGAACTTAGGATCAGTCAGCTCAGTGCCTCCCTTCGGGCTGCAGTGACACGAGCAGACGTGTAGCCAGTCTCTCACGGCCTCATTCTGCCTCTATCATCCATTTCTCCAGCCACTGGCGTCCCTAAATCCCAGCGGAGCAGTTTCCAAGAGACGAGCCCCACCTCAGCCCAAAGGACTCCATCTGACCCCTTGGCACGGGGAAGGCTCGCTGCACACGAGCAAACCTGTCCCACGTGCTCCCCAGTCGGAAGAATTTCCCCGATTTTATAGGATTAACGCTCTCACCAGAATCACAGGTGATTATTGCTCCCTTCGGTGCTTTCATATGGCTTGGAATAACGCCCCAGGGATCCATAACAATTAACCGACTTCAGCATCTCACGCTGCCGTCAGTCAGAGACACAGGAGGAGAGAGCCTCCAAAATGAACCAAAGCAGAGGGAATAAGTAGTTTAGTCCTTTTCTTTGCTGTTATTCCCGTGTTAACACCGGAGTTTTCCCCCGGTGGGATGGCAACAACTTCCCCTTGAGCAGAAATTCACTGACACAAAGTGAAGATTGCACTTTTATCTCTGTGCACGCGCTGCTCTTCGATGACACGTCCCCAAAACTAACTCCAAAGAACAAGGGAAGAGGATTTTCCTTCTTGGGTGGCTTCTTCTGGTTTTGGGAGCATCCGAGCACGGTTCCCCTCAAGGCTGAAGGTGTGCTGAGTCCCGAGGGAAGGCAGCTGGGCTGTGCCAAGGCTTCTGCCCATCCCATCGCTGCCCTGACACGTGCGGGGAGCGCGGTTTTCTTCCCTTTACGGAGAGAATTCTTTTCCAGTTAATCAATCCTGGTCGTGTATTTAATTGCTGCCCAAGGACTGACTCTGAGTCACGCCATGCTTTAGTCGTTACCTGTCAGGTGTGTAGTGCTGCCGGGGTCACAGGGGTTCGCTCCCGGTCCTCAGCAGGATCTCGGGACAGAACAGTCCAGGGATAAAGTGGGATGGGAATGCAGCCCCCTGGCACATCCCCAGGTGAGAACTGCACCTGCCTGGCAGCAAAAAGACTGCTTAAATGTCATCTGCTCCAGGTGATCTTAAGCGCCTTCCAACCCAAAACATTCCACGAATCTATGAAAATGGATTGCAAAAATCCTGCCCGTTTCCATTTTTCTGTTGCAGTTGCAAAATATTTGTGTTTTGAGTCCCATTCCCTTGGAAGGGTTTTTTTATTCTAATTCTAATACGGGAATTTTTTCAAGGATGCAAATGCATTTTCTGTTTCCCTTGCAAACCAGGAATGCTTCTCTGGGGGAATTATTCCATTAAAAAAAAAAAAAAAAGGGAGTTGAAACAGCTGCAAACTCCAATTAGGGTGAAATCAGGGCATATCATGGGGATGGAAGCGTTTATCTACTTTAAGGTGCTTTTTTGGGGAAATAAAAGCCTTAAAACACTGAGGCCACAACATTTTAGCATCACAGCTCAAAAAAGGCAGAAGCAACGGGGGCCTGCAGAAGGTCATGTCCGATGTCTGGTGTGACAAGGCAGCAACTTCCCCATTCACCAGTGTGGGGCTGGTGGCACAAACCACCTTTGTAAAACGCTCCCACTTCCACCAGAGTCTGGGAAAGGCGTGGATGGCACGGGCAGGTCCTGGCTGCTTCGAAATAGCTCAGTGCCACTGAAGTGAAAGGAGCAGCTCCAGACAGCAGCAGCCACGGCTGGAGCTGCCAATCCAAACCGCCCGGGACAGGGAAAGAGCACAGCAACTCCACAGCCTCGAGGGGAGGATCCATGTGTCAGGCCACGGTGAGGTGCCAGAAACATCTTAGGATGTGCTGACAGATGAGCAGGGTTTAAAAGTGTGCAAGAATAAACCTGAGGGATGTGGTGGAAACTCAGCTGTGTGAGGGCCTGAAGAGAGGGTGTATTCGTGTAGGTGCAGGTATCAGGGAATCAGAGAATCATGGAATGGTTTGGGTAGGAAGGGAGCCGAAAGCTCGTCTGGTTCCAATCTCATGGGCAGGGACACTTTCTGCTCGCCCAGGTTGCTCCAAGCCCTGGCCCTCCTCGCCTTGAACACTTCCAGGGATGTGGCATCCCATCCA
The DNA here is from genome assembly GCF_963662255.1 of Cinclus cinclus. Taxonomy (NCBI): domain Eukaryota; kingdom Metazoa; phylum Chordata; class Aves; order Passeriformes; family Cinclidae; genus Cinclus; species Cinclus cinclus. The sequence continues at coordinate 21,018,895 of NC_085055.1, forward strand.
CAACTTCATCCCCTTGCAACCCCGATCCCCACACCCCAGGGCTGGGGCTGTCCATGGCCGAGCTCCTGCACTCATGTGGAGTGGCAGAGCTGTGTCACCGTCTCAGGTGCCACAGGTCCTCCCTGAACCCCTGACACAGCCCCCAAACCCTGCAGCGAGGCCTCTGGAGAGCAGGGGGCGGCTCTGGGAAGCTCTGCCTGAGGATCTGGCTGCTCAGCCGCTGTTTCCCTCAGAGGGAACAGGGCAGCTCAGTCTTCTCGCCGTGCTTTGAAATCTCCCCGGAGAGTTCCCAGCGGGAGGAGAGGGGCTGCGATCCCCTTTCCCCTCCTTCTTCCACATGAGCAGGGCTCACCCCGTTCCTGCCTGCCCGCTGGACCAGGAGAGGCTGCAGCGGGCTGGGCTGGGCATCCTTTCTTTGAAGCGGAGCGAAATCTTAAAGCTTTCATTCGGAGAGCGCAAATCACTGCTAAAAGCTCTCCCCTCTCTGACCCCCATCTAGGAAACTCTAATCCAGCCTCACCGGCTTCACCGGATTCCTTTTGTTTTTTGGTTGTTTCTGTTTTTCTTCCCAGTGTTGACCTTTGTGTTCAAGCATAGCTGAATCCAGCTGGAAACAAACCCTGTAAACAAGAGGTTCATGATTTTTTTTTTTTTTTACACTGCTTCCCCTATATCTGCACGGTGAAGACACTCTCCAAAGCCCCCGGTGCTGGTTTGGATTAGCTAAAACAGGTTTTTGTCGAGCATTACGGAGGTCACTTTGGAGCTCGGAATGAGGATGAGGATGATGATGATGATGATCGGGGTGCTGTGATAATCAGGGTGCTCGTTAGGCTCTGCTAATGAAAGGGAGTGGGTGGATCGCTCCCGTTGTCGCGCAACCCTGAATCTATCCAAACCTGGAGTGCGTGGAGATCAGGGGCCATGGGACCACCACAACCGGTGGCTACGGGACACGTCTGTGACCACCAGGACAAGGCGACAGCTTTGAGACCATCGCAGTGACGGAGGAGGGGAGCATAAGGGGCAGAAAACTAGACATTTTCCTTTGCCTTACAAACAGATCCAGGAATTCCTGAGTTTTCCACGACTGCTGGGCTTTCCTCCAGGGCGGGTGGAGCTGCCAAATCGCGGCTTTCCCGGTGCTAATCTGGGGAGCCGGGCGATTAGCGCGGAGTTGCCCCGGGGCCCGGGGGAGCGCAGGACGCATCGCTGCACTCGCCGCTCCTGCATCCCCTGGTGCTCAGCGCGTTATCTGTGCAGCCTTGTCGGGAGCCACAGCCCTTGGAGACTGAGCTGCAGCCGGGCTGGGAGAACGCGGCCGGGAGAGCTGGGGTTCTGCACCAGTCACTGCTGGTATCACCACCTGTGTTTTCCTAGGAGAAAGCACCAGGCTGGGACCCCCGGTCTGCCCAATATTTCCTGTTTGTGTCTGCAGGGTGATAAATCCCGATAAATCTGCCTCAATTTAAGGCAAAATGAGATTTCAATTGCCTTCCTTGCATCCTCCCCACTCACCCAAGAGACCCAAACTTAAACCCGCTGGTGCAGACCCCTCTGCAGACCCCACAAGCTTGTGTTGGGCGCCTACAACCAAAAGACACACTCATGTTGTGCATTAAGGCTACATTCGAAGGATTCTGTCCGTGCTGTGATGCCTCTGGTGACTTCTCCGAGGGTCTTCTGTTCTGGAGTGTTCTCAGAGTTTCTCCTTCCCTGCTCCTCTTGCTCCAGCCCCAGGTGCTGCTGGCCCTGAGCCTCCTCCAGCTCCAGGCACAGTGAGGTGACACCTTTGTTGCTCCTTACGCTGAGCCTTGCCTTTAAATCTGACATCAAGGTGGCTACTCGGATTAGCTGTCTCTTCCTGCTTCAGTTTGTACCTCTGCTCCAAGCTTCTGGATCACATCTCCTTCTTCGCTGCCTCCTAAAAACAGAACAGCAGTGTTTGTCAAATGTTTCACGCAGCTGGAGGCCTGACTCGAAGCTGTTCCTCCTAACACCCCTAATAGGTGTTAACTCCTCTGAGCCCTCGTGGGACAGCAGCACACACGGACGAGTCCAAGGCAGCACAAACTGGGAGCTCCTGGTGCAGCAGGAGACGATGACAGGGGCACCCGGAGCAGAGGACAAAGCATTACTCCTCTTCCCCAGGGATGTCTTTTCCGTGGGGAGTGTCCTTGGTGGGGAACAGGCAGGACCTTGCCCTGTGTTCTGACTCAGCCCTTCAGGAGCCGGTCTGGAAAAAGTAGGACTTCCCTCATACTAAAATCAAAGTCACCCTATGTCTTGAGTCCTCTCCTTGCTGATTTCCAGCTGGGTGCCATGGCTGATCTCCTGCTGCACTTGCCTGTTTTCCTTGTCCTTTCTAGAGAGTCTTTAATACTCTGGATTGTTCATGCTCTGTTTTATCTTCTTATTTGTTTTCCTCTAATGCTAACCTTCTTTCATCTCCCTAAGATTTTCTCCCCTCTTCCTGCTTTCCCTGACCAACTGTCCTTTTAGCTTTTTATTTTTACTTCGAAGTACCCTTTTGCTGGTTTGGTGCTGTACCAAATCACTGTACGGCTTCCTGCTTGTCTGAAGGGCTGCACGACGTGTGAGCCCGGATGGCTCTGCCCCACTCTCTCCCTGGGGGCATCACTCCCTTCCCTGGGGAGCAACTCAGTCCCACTCTGGGATCATCACTCACCAACCAGGGAGTACCACTCCCATTCCATAGAGCATCACTTCCACCCCGGAAAAGTCACTCCAGTCGTCAGGGTGCATCACACCCTTCCCTGGGTGGCATCACTCCCTTCCTCGGGGTGCATCGTTCCCACACTGAGAGCATCATTCCCTTCCCTGGGAGCATCACTCCCGCTCTGGGAGAATTGCTGAGGCGAATCACCCTCTCCCCTGTGTCCATCTCTCGCTTCCCTGTGTCCATCACCCCCTGACCTGTACCCATTGCCCCCTTCCCTGTGTCCATCTCTCCCCGTGTCCATCTCTCCCGTGTCCATCTCTCCCCTGTGTCTTTCTCTCCCCGTGTCCATCTCTCCCCCGTGTCCATCTCTTCCCCGTGTCCATCTCTCCCCCGTGTCCATCTATCCCCTCCCCCGTGTCCTTCTCTCCCCCGTGTCCGTCTCTCCCCCGTGTCCATCTCTCCCCCGTGTCCATCTATCCCCTCCCCCGTGTCCTTCTCTCCCCCGTGTCCGTCTCTCCCCCGTGTCCATCTGTCCCCTCCCCCGTGTCCATCTATCCCCTCCCCCGTGTCCTTCTCTCCCCCGTGTCCATCTCTCCCCCGTGTCCATCTATCCCCTCCCCCGTGTCCGTCTCTCCCCCGTGTCCATCTGTCCCCTCCCCCGTGTCCATCTCTCCCCCGTGTCCATCTATCCCCTCCCCCGTGTCCGTCTCTCCCCCGTGTCCATCTCTCCCCCGTGTCCATCTATCCCCTCCCCCGTGTCCTTCTCTCCCCCGTGTCCGTCTCTCCCCCGTGTCCATCTGTCCCCTCCCCCGTGTCCATCTCTCCCCAGTGTCCATCTGTCCCCTCCCCCGTGTCCGTCTCTCCCCCGTGTCCGTCTCTCCCCCGTGTCCATCTGTCCCCTCGGGGTCCCCGGCTCCCCCCGGACGGCAGCACCGCAGGCTGTGCCCAGTAGAGAGCGCTGTCGGCGCAGCCCAAGGTCTCGTTATTGCTGCTTCTCTACAGCGACTTCACTGCTTTAACTTTTTTTTTTTTTTCTTGTTTAGGCTTCCATTTGCTCCTCCCCTCGTGAACGACCATTCCCCCCCCCCCCCCCCCCCTTTTTTTTCCCCGCTAAATATTTTTTCCCATTTTCTCCTGAAGTCCTTCCGTGTCAGCATGGTGCTGGTGGCCTCCTGGGACAGCAGGCTGGGAGGGTTGGCGGGATGCTGTCCCTTGTCCCAGCTCTGCACTCGTTGCAGCACAGTGTGCTGGACTCCCATGGACACTCCCACCCAGAAGGACCTTCCTGGCTGCTCTGGTTTTCCCAGAAAACTCCCAGATCCAGCTGCACAAAGCTGTTGGGGGGTCCTTGTTACCCCCCTCCCCGTTCTCTTTCCCCCTTCCTGCCTCCCTTCCAAAGAAGGCAGGAGCTCAACACACACCTGCTATTAAAATAACTATTTTTCCCAGGAGAAGCTCTGCAGCAAATTCCCGCTGCACACATCCACAGGCAGCCAAAGGCCTTCCCTGTCCATTGAGGCATCGCTTCTCCTGCTGCTGGGGGAATGGGAGCAGGCCTGGAATGCAGCTGCAGAGTAAAAAACTGCAAGAAGCCTAAAAATAGCGCCGTGCGTCTGATGTGCGTCAGCTCAGCTGAATTTCCAAGTGCGGTTGTGCTCCGGGAAGAGACACCCTCTCTGCTTGTTTGTTTATCCCTGCCTTGGGATGCTCCTTGCTCCTGATCCCTCTGCAATTCCTGCCCTTCGGCAAGGGGGGTGACACCTTCCCTGGCACCTGCTCGGCACACTCCCTGGGGGGATGTGGGAGCTGCTTCTGCTTTCCCCAGACATTACATTTCTTTGGTAAACTTTCTTTTGCCAAGACATTTTTTTAATGCTTCTGTTGTGTTTCCCCCCTCCTTTTTCTGTATTTTTCGTTAATGAAGGGATTTTTTTGGAAGCCTCTGCAGCCCCTGGAGTGAGCTGCATGAGGGACCTGACCATGCACAACATCTCATGGACCAAAAGTGATGTTTTAGAAGTATTTTTCTCATTAAGGCTTCTCAGAGGAGTTTAAGGATGGTGAAATGAAGCTGGGTGGTGGAAGATGAGCTTGCCATTAGCTACGATGACCCTCTTTTGACCTCTTACACTCTTTATTGTGCTGCTGCTCACTCAGATCCCTACAAACCCTGCTAGGATCAAGGGCATGTTTATGTCTGAATGAGGCTGAAAGCAGCATGAGATTTTCCAAAGTGCCTAAGTCACCGTGGACTTCTGTAACTGCCAAGAGGTGCCACTTATTTCTTCCAGAAATCCTGAGTATCCCTGAAAACTCACCCTGGCAAGCTCTGAGTCCTCTCCTCCTCATCAGCACTGTGGATTTTCGGGATGTCTCTCATTCCAAGGGGAAATCAGATGTGGCTCATAGCCACTCTTTTGTCATCGGAAAATATTACTGTTGGAGTATGGAACAGAGATCAGAGTTTTTAAGGGCTCTTGTGACACGTTTTTCAGGTGGGTCCTGCCCTTGGCCCTTCCCAGGCCATGAGGTGAGGTTTTGGTGGCACTCAGGCTGCTCTGGGCTGGCTTTGCCAGGTGCAACAGCAGCTCATCCTCTCCCAGCCCCTTGTGTTGTCCCCACTGGGATCCCCCAGGACTGCTCAGGGGACAAATTCCCCAGGCTCTGCTGTAGCTGGAACACCTGGGAGCCTCCAGCTGCTGCTCCCTTATCCCTGGTACCCCCTGGATCTTCCATGCAAGGCAAATCCATCCCTCGTGGTCTTATCTAGAAAGAGCCAAGCGCAGCCCCTCTGCGAGAGCATCTCTGGGATTTCTGCCAGGTCCTGCCTCTCCTGCCCCTGGTGCCAAACCCAGGGCCGGTCCTATGGCAGGGGCACTTGGGAATGGATGGGGGAACTTTGCACATCCCTCCTTCTCCCTCCCATCCACAGCCCCGTGGTGTTGGAAGGGGAGGAGAGGCCCTCGTGTGTCCACACGCAGCCCCTGTTCTGCAGCAGGACTGAGGGCAGGAAGCCAAAATCAAATCTTCCTTTTTTTTTTCTCCTTTTTTTCCCTTTTTTTTTTTTCCCAGAGTGTATCACTGGCTATTGTCCTTATCAAACAAAGCCCTTTCATCAGAGGTTCTTTAACACACTTTATTTCTCTTTTATTTTGCTTTGAAATAAGCCGGGCAACAATTAATTTCAGAGAGAGAGAGAGAGAAAGAGAATTCAACAAGGATCTATTACTACTCTCGGCTTCTATTGCTGTAATGAAAATCTATTTCCTTTCCCTTTTGTGTCCCATATAATTTAATGCCCATTTTATTAATGGTCTGAAATAATTACGGAACCTTTTGTGATTCTCAAGTATGTTTCATTTAATTGTGCAATAAACGCCTAATCTCTTCCTCCATCTGAAGCTATTATGGCATTAAAATTAACAATTATGCAGCAATGCGCCCGGGTCCATAGAAATCACTCCAGATAACTAGACATATATAAATCATTCATGAGAACAATTTCTGAAAAGAGACGAAGGGAGAGAAGGAAAAAAAAAATTGTGTTGAGAATGACATTGGGAAGCCAAGGGCCTGGTCTCTAAGAAGATAGCAACACCTTAAAAAAAATCTTTTTTCTTCCTTTTTTCCCCCTTTTTATGTTATTATTATTTTACTAATTGTGTTCAGTGGCACAGCTACCCCCCCTCCATTAGCCTGACAGATATTTTCAGAATTAATTAACTGTTAGCTCAGAGGATAAATTGTTCATTATCAATCTTTCCCCCCTTCTTTCTTTCTTTCTTTCCCTTTATAGTTTTTTTTTTTTCTCCTTTTTTCCCCCCTTCTCTTTCAGGCCAGCAATTACACTCTCCGCCTTTCACTGGCAGGTCCTGTTCTGTAGGAGGTAATCCAAATGGGGAAAGTGCTTTTTCTTTCAACCCTATTCACTGGTGCTCTTCTCCCTTTTGTGGGATTTAATAACCACGGCTGATAGGCGCGCCGTGGACAGAGAGGTTAAGTTTGTTGTCTCAGCACTTTGTCGACAGAGGATGGCTCCAGCATCCTGCTGCCTCTCCAGCCCTGGCATCCCCTCCTCTCTCCGCACTGCTCCTTAATTGCTGCTCTTTAATTGGCGTTGGAGCCCTGCTCTGCAAGGGCTTGGCCACCCAAGCAATGAGGTCTGGGGTGGCTCCAGCGAGGAGAGGGTGGGGACAGAGCCCTGGCGTGTGCACCTTGAGCACAGGATCCTATATAGGATGGCTAAGGTTGGAAAAGCCCTTCAAGATCACTGGGTCTGACGGTTCTCCCGGTGCTGCCAAGGCCACCGCTAACCCACATCCCCAAGTGCCACATCCTTTTAAATCCCTTTCAAATCACATGCCTTTAAATCCCTCCAGGGCTAATGATTCCACCACTGTCCTGGGCAGTCTGTTCCAACTTCTGACCACTCTTCCAGTGAAGAAGTTTTCCCTAATATCCAATCTAAAGCTCCTCTGGTGCAAGCTGGGGCTGCATCCTCTTGTCCTATCAACAGCATCTCAAGAGGACAGCCATCCCCTACGAGCTGCAGGTCCCTGCCACCATTTCTCAAATCCTTGTCGCAGCACTGCAAATATCAGCTCCTGATACCACAGCATCCTTCATCAGTCCTACCTGAACTGGGACATCCAGGTGGTCACTCCTGCCCTGCCGATGGAGCCATCATACCTGCATTTCTAAAGACCAGAGGGGAGAAAATCGTACCTTTAATATTTGGGTTGGTAGATGACTGACTTTGGAATGTACATTATTGGAAGCAGAGAAGAGATGTTGAGTCTAGTGCTCCTGATCCATCCCTGGAAGTGTTCCAGGACAGGTTGGATGGGGCACGGACCACCCTGGTCTATGGAGGATATCCCTGCCCATGGCAGAGAGTGGAATGTGATGAGCTTTAAGGTCCCTCCCACCCCAAACCACTTTATGCCACTGTGTTGACCCAGGAAAGCAGCAGCTGCCTTCATCCCTCCTGCTGGCATCCTCTCCCGGGTCTGAAAAGCCCACTGTTGGTCATCCTTCATATTTATAAGTTTTTTTGTACCACTTTTATTCATCCTCCCCCCACAACCTGAACTAAACTTCCTCCTGAGAGGCAACTCCAATCTCTGCTGTCTGTGACCAGGGACAGGAGGACCCCAAGGAAAGGCTGGAGCTGTGTCAGGGGAGAGTCAGGTTGGAGATCAGGGAAAAGTTCCTTCCCCGGAGGGTGCTGGGCACTGAACAGGCTCCCAGGAAATGGGCACAGCCCCAAGGCTGCCAGAGCTCCAGGAGTGTTTGGACAACACTCTCAGGGATTGCTGGGGTGTCTGTGCAGGGCCAGGAGCTGGACTCTGATCCTTGTGTGTTTCTTCCAACTATATCTATTTTGTTTTGTCTCTTAATGCATTGTCTGTTGTGGAAATATAACCACTGGAGTGTTGAAAATGTTGGATGCTGCCCTGTGCCTCAGGAAACACAGATCAAGAACACGACTTCAGAATGGCACACACATGGTTAAAGCTCATATCCAGGTACAGGTCTGACCAACGACTTCAATTAATCACTTTGAATAATAGCAGCACATTAGATATGAGAGAGACCACTGAGAAGAAAATCTACAATCAGTGGGATCAGGAGGGAAACAGACTCTATCAAGCACTACAATGAGCACGGTTCAAGAGATGATTCGTAAAATTAAAATCCCAAATTCACCCAGTGACCTGCCTTCTTTCAGGCCAATAGAGGGAGTCACACTTCATTTTTGATATCTTTTCTATCTAAAAGATCATTTTTCTGATCAGGTCAAAAAGCCCAACCCTACTGGCAGATGATGACTGGGCAGCATTGTGAATTTAGTAATGTTTAGAAATCATCTTTGGCTCTGTAATGAATAGAGGAGGGGAAAACTCTTCTGTACCACGAACCTGAGCACTGGAGTCTCCAAAATCAGCCATTTTCCTGCTAGGTCCATTGCTGCATGAGCATGGCAGGGTCCACCCTTGTACAGCCATCCCAGCAGGTCACAGGTTTTGGAATGGATTCTCTCCATTTTTTGGCTCTCGCTGAAAGCTTCTCTTGAGTGCTGTCATCCTCAGGGTGACAAATTCCCAGGTCAGTGCACCTCGAAGTTGACACCAAGAGCTGCCCCACAAAACACCTTTGTGGACTCCCCCAGTGATTGGCCACTGCTCCCAGAACAGATCCTTGTGCTCCTGGAATTTGCTGCTAAGAGGAGCTGTCTCCAGGTGGGTGCTTCCCACCTCTCTGAGCAGCATCACAGGAGCAGCCTGCAGTGGATTCCATTGGTGTTGGACTCGGCGACCACTGGGCATTCCTTCCAGCTCAGGACATTCCATGATTCCATGGCTCTTCGGTGACAGGTTCCTGCAGTGCTGGCCATTATCTGGCAGACTGCAGTGCCAGGATTTGGGCAGTGCCCCAGGCACAGCTGGCAAAGACTGAGTGCCAGGGCAGTCTCCCAGCTTACACCTTTTCCTCCTGCCTTGGCATCAGGTGTGTTCATGTAAGTGCAGGAGAGAGAGATTAAAATGTGTCCTTTCAATAAAGACGTTATTTCCACCTCATTTAGATTTTCCTGTTCTTAATGTACTTCATCGTTCCAGTTCATTTTATCCAAGTGTTTTAAAAAGCTCTCCTATTTCTCCCTGGTGAGGATGATTAAGATAGAACAGGAATAATCTGCATGTTTCCAAACTTTGCTGCCTGTCTGGAATTAAATCACAGCTGCAATGAGGAGAGGGAAGAGAGGAGCAGGGAGCTGAGTGCTCAGAGCCAGGAAAGAACAAAAAAATCATGTCGAAAATGCCACAGGCAACAATTTCAGTGCACAGCCCATACTTGGTCTTCAGGAGGTGACCACAGTCCAAATTGACTGTGGCAATTTGACTGACACAGCTGGCAGTCTGTGCTGTGCCCTCACCTGAAATGCTGTTTACTCCCTGGAAATGATCTTGATGGCTCAAAAATCAAGTCCCTATCCATGCTGGAAATACCAGTGAAGAGCAGAACCCAGTCCTGTGACAGAAAGAAGATTCCTTGTCAACCCTCCCACTGTCTTCAGGAAAGGCCCCCCCCCCCCCTCATTTTTGCTCCATGAATTGTTTTATCCAACATTAGGACAGTGCTGAGGAGGTCCATGGAGCAGGTGTGCGGAGCAGGAAGAACCATGTCACTGGTGGAGGGGACCCCCTTCTCCTGCTGGATCACACAGACATTGGGTGATTCACGCCTGAGATGGAAAAGAGGAGAGATCCACCCAGCCCCCAGGACCTGCCAGCTCTGAGGATGGTGTCCAAGAAGCTCAGAAATGGAGAGTGGAGCCTCTGGCTCATCCTGCCATTGGATGGCAGCTCCAGCTTGGATTTATGACAGGGTGAGGAGCAGCTGTTTTGCTTAGAACCTGTTGCCCCCAGCACTCCATCCCCCGGTTTTGAACAGACTCCATGAAGTGCTACAGCATGGGGCTCATTAAGCAGAGCTCCTGGCTAGATCCTAAAATGTCCCTGGCTTTTCACAGACCATTTTTACCTGAAAATTCAAAGCTGCAGGAAATACATTTCCTTGCTTGGCTTAAACAATAAGAAACCGTGGTTGCCCCATTCCCAGAAGTGTCCAAGGCCAGAATGGACAGGGCTTGGTGCAGCCTGGGCTAGAGGAAGGTGTCTCTGCCCACGGGAAGAATGAGATGAGCTTTAAGGTGCCTTCCAACCCAAACCACTCCATGATTCTGTTCTATGATTCTAACACTGCTGGAGCTGAGGAAGCACACCCTGCAGCAGTGCAGTGCAGTGCCTTGATGGTGCTCAATGCTGTAATGGTTAAAGCCATCCAATTTTCCTCTTGGACAATTCATCCTCCTCAGGTGGAGGAAAGAGATGTCCCCTGTTCCTCAGCACCTCCTGTGGAGCACATGTGCTGTCTGCAGCCAGTCAGAGCATTGCCTTACCAAAGCCCATTTTATTTAATGACTGTTTTCATATCACTGCCTGGTATTTATTTACTTCCCAGAGCATGCTGGAGGTCGTAATGAAAAACGACCCAGCCTCAGCACAGAGACTGCCCCATACTTAAGACGATTAAGATAAAGTCCCACGTAAGTGGCCCTAATAAAAGGAATTTATCACGAGACACGGAGAGGAAGGTCTCTTTATTCACGAGGTGAATAGCACTAAGGGTTGTCAGTGCAGATTCTCAGTTCAGGAAATTATCATTCATTCTCCAAATTACTGACTGCACAAAAATTACTAAATGGTGCGTTATCACTGCCTCTCAGCACAAGGATGTCTTTGTCGTACGTTTGATTACAAATGGCTGGCCCTGTGATTATCGTCAATAAATCACAGGTAAGCAGAGCACATGCCATGGGGAGGCTTGGCTGAGAGGCTTCTGGAGCTGCCGTGAAAAGAAAGACAAAAGCCCCCTCCAGTGAGGAGCTCTGGTCTTTCGGGCTGGTAATAACTCACTCCTCGTGTTGTTTATGCACAAGGACAGCCGTGGCCTCGCATGGTCACAGCGAGAATTCAGAGACATGGAAAATGCATTTCCTTACATCTCCATAAATCCATGCAAGGCAGAGATACCTGGGTGTCTTTTATATTTTTTTATTTTTCTTTTTTTTTTTCTTTCTGCACCCTGCCAAGAGCATCGGAGACACAGCAGGTACTAAATGGCAGACTAGGATAATGAATGAGGAGAAGGTAAGTGATACTTCTGCAGCTCTGCAGCAACTTTGTTAAACGTGGTGCCTCAATAACTCAAAAGTATGAGACAAACCAGGACATTTTGGGGGGTCAAACCCACCTGTGAGGAGCCTGTGAGCTCTTCCTCCTCCCCAGATCTTTCAGCAATTCTTGTCTGGATTTAGGACAGATCTGTTGACTTTTTCTAAAGACAGTGTGAGTTTTGTGTAGTGGAAATATATCCCTGTATCCACAGAGCCATCAGTGATAGGAAGAAGAGTGAAACCCTACAAGAGAGAAGGATTTGACCTGCATCCTGCTATCCCAGTATGCTTTAGGGGAGCTACAACGAAGCATCACAACTCCGAGTAAAAGATCAGTTTATTTTTATCCTGTTGGGACCACAGGAAGATCTTAGTCAGCTTAGTGATACCCTGCAAAGAGCAGCTTGCATTTATTCAAGAAGAAAATAATGGACATGATTGTGAGATCTTTCCACGTATCCTCAAATAAATTTGGACAGTGGGTAGAACTTATTTTCCCAGGTAGCACAGGACAGCTTTTATAATTGGGCTCACTGGTCCTGCCCTAGTATTGTTACCTGTAAGTGAAGAAAACCCTGAACTCCTCCGTGGTTAAGGACAAAATCCTTAGCTCACCTCCTATATCAGGAGAGATTCTTGAACTTGGAAGACTTGATTCAACCACGCAACTCAAACCTGACCTGTATCAAAGCTCATCCTTGCTCCACACTTGACTCACTTCTCTGTGAAGTTGCCTCCTACAGCTCCAGTGAGGGGAAAAAAATCCACAAAGGTGGGCAGAAGCTTTTCCAGGAAGGCTGTGTCAGAGTAGGAAGGACTATATGAGGAGCCAAGGCAATCCTGAAACTACTGGTGATTTATCATGCATCTGTTTTTGGAGGCAGATATACATTCTGGTGGAGTGTTTGCTGTCCAATGAAATAAACCCAGTTTCAACTATGAAACCTCTAAAGAATTCCCCAGCAGCACGATGCTACCTACTTTTCCCCCTCACCAGTGTCTCCTGTCCTTTCTTTGGGCGGTAAGAAAAGCAAGGGGTGTTTGCAAAGCCTCTCACAGAGCTCAGGCTTGGGTGCAGTGACACGTGGGCAGAGATTTAGATCTCTATCACAGCTTGTGGCTCCAGCGATTACACTGCATTAAGGCTCTGCCGGTGTTGACAAACACTGCTCCAATTAGGAATTAGCTTGGCATGGCATCTGATAGCTCTGCTCACTGCTGACCTCCTAAATGGACAGCCCTGCCCTGCCCTGCCCCACTCTCCTTCGGCAGCTGGCTAGAAACAAACCCCAGACCTCTTTCCACCACTTCTTCACCTCTTTCCCCCCCTTAATTGATGCATATCCATGGACAACCCTGAATATTGGCTGAATATTAATGGTGGTTATTGTGCTCCAAAATTTCCTCCCTTCCACATCCTGTCCAGCAGCACCCAGTGCCACAGGTGATGATCCAACCTTCAGTATTCACAGAATCCCAGAATTTTGGGGGTTGGAAGGGGCTTTAAAGACCATCTCACTCTGACCCCTCCACCCTGGGCAGGGACACCTTCCACCAGAGCAGGTTGCTTGTATTGTTGCAGTCTTGTTCATCAAACAGCAAAGGAAGTGTCTTTATTTTTGGGTGTCAGTGTCTGTCTAAAGCTCCAGACCTCCAAGACCTTCCAAATCCATCTTGGGCATCATGGGATATTAATACAAAAAACACACAGTTGTGACCAGGGCAACTGGAACAAGGGGAGCAGGAAGTGTCACGTCCAAACTTCCCAAGGGGACATGAGGAAGGTGAGACACATCAACAGTCATGGCAAATTTGGGTCAGAGAAGGGGGGTGAAGTGGAGGCTTCTTTGAGGCTTCCTGCAGTTGGAGTGAGGGACCCCAGCCAGAGGAGAACAAACAGGAGTGAAATAAAATTTACTATGGATAGAAGTGGATTTTTTAAAGGAACAGAAATGGAGACAGGACAGAGGCTGGGCAGGGCTCCAGCAAGGCCATTTGGGGACTATTAAGGTGGTCTGTGCAGAAATTGATGGGGCACTTCCTCAGGTGTGGGGGAGTCTGGAGAGTTGGAATGCCTGTTCTGGGTGAAGTTGAGCACAGAGGAATTACAGGACAGGGACTGTCTTCCACTCTGCTTTTGGCCATGACTCGTACATAAAGTCCCCCCATGAAGGATCTCACCACTGCCCTTGGCCGTGTAACACAGACCAGGGTGCTGGGGATCTGCTCTTCCCTTCCTTGGTGTTCCAGACAAATTGATCAGAGCTGCCATCCGAGTGATCCCAGATCACACACAGCTTCCAGGGGTCTCTGTACTGACATGGGATTCCCGCCAAGCATCCCCAATAAACCACCAGTGTTTTATTTTGTGTTTTTTCAAGATCCTTGTCTGCCATAACTTTCTCACTTCAGCCTCCTCTTGCAATGTGCACATCTTGTCCAAAAGAAATTACAAGAAAAAGGCAACCAGGAATTATTCAAAGATTTATCCAGTCTTGATCTGGGCACACAGGGATTCATCCCTGTGTAATTCACGTGACATAGATAACAAATTTAGGCAGATTAATTCTGTTTCCAGGCTAATTTTCCTGACCAATACCACGAGAGAAGCTTTTGCTATTAGAAAAACCATCATCTTTAATTTTTCCCGAAAATGGTATCAAGAGCAGTATCTCAGAGTGCCCAGGGCACAGTGATTCCCAGTTCCCACAGATAGATTGTGGGAGTGTGTGGACCACCCATCAGAGCCTTTCCAAGCCCTCTTTTGGAGAAAGAGATGCCAGGGAGAAAACATCTGCTGTGTCTTGATGTGAGATGGGTGAGATGTGCCCGCACAAGGTGCTCCCACCTTTGGTGGCCACGCTGGTCCTGGCTGCTTTTGGAGTCACGCCGTACTTGACACCAGTGTTACATCAATAAGGTCCTGCCCCAACATCCCTGACCGGCAATGGGATTGCACAGATGCTGATGGATGACAGCCACAAACCAGGCATTCCGTGTGCACCTCCCTCTCCTCCTCAGCAGAGCAGGAGGGGTTCGTGCTCATTTCTTGCTCCAGCTCACGTGTTTCCATTAGAGTGGGGAGGGCTGGGGGGGGGGGGCTGTTGTGGTTCCCTTCTCCGCAGCACTGGAAATTGATAAGGTTCATATGCATACAAAAGGCTGAATGGAGAGGCAGGAGGGTGAGCGGGGTCGTACACCCAGATGGATTTTTTAATTCCGGGGGAAAATAACACCACGCTCTCAAGTGATAACTGAGCCTTTCTTCCCAACTCGGACCAAAATATGATTTTTCATCTGCGCATTGGAGGAGAGGAAAATTATACAGAATTTCATTCTGCAGAATAATAAAGCTTCATGCTGAATAAAGCTCCCATAAGCCAGTGTAATTACTGAAGGGCAGGAAATACACTTTCAGTTTATATCTAATCACAATGCCATATTGTGTGCTGTGAAAAGGACTTCTGGAGGCCGGAGTGTTGCTGGAATGTGAGCAGACCCTGAAGACTTTCTTCTTGGCAGGACTTTTTCGGCTGGGGGAAAAAAAAAAGACAAGTGGCTGGAGTCACTGAAGAGGACACAAAAACACTGCTTGAGAAGGATTCTGAAGGCTTTTTTGGGGCGATTCAGACTCAACCCTGGCAGCTCTTTGACCTCAATTTGGGACTTGGATGCTGTGGCATCCAAAGGAGCACTTGGGTGGTTTGGGGTTGGATGCTGCTCCATCCCGACGGATCATGGACCGTGAGCCATGGTTTGTCCATACAAGTAATAGCATTAGGAAACAGAAAGTGTGGGGCCACTGCAATCTGGGATTTCTTCCTTCCTCTTTTGTCCTTGTGGTGGATCACAGGTACAAAATGCTCTGTGCAGATCACCAGAAGCTACAACACCCTCAAGCTAGTCAAGGTTGAGACAGGGCTGCTCAGGTGAAAGTGCTGCTCAACACATTTGAGAAACTGGTTAAAACCTGGGACTGGTGGAAGCAGAGTGGGAGATGCCAAGAGAGGTTTGGGACAGGCTTGGGAGAAACCGGGAGGTTTGTGTTCATTGAGGGGAAAAGCAGAGAAAAGGGCAGCAGGGGGAAAGATTTCTTTGTGCAGTGAGAGAGTTTTTTGCACAAAGGGTGACAAAACCCCCTTAGCGCAGCTTGAAACATTGCTCCTGTGTCAGTAAATACAGAGCATAAACCTGCTCTCAGCATGTGTTTTATTCCAAGGTCTTTACACTAAATCCCCCATGGCACCTTGTGAGGCAGATGCAGAGGGTGAGAATTTCATGGCATGGGAGGTCCCCAAAGACTGAAACACCTACCTGGGCTGGGGGAAAGATGGCAACCTGTGACAGGGATGTGAAAAAAATCATCCATACTCCCTCAACCTCAAGTCTTAACCTCACTGGGAAGAGGGAAGAAAGCAAAGCAACTACGAAAATACCCTCCCAGGTACCACCTCCAGCTCTTCTGTTCTGTGTTCAGATTAATTTGTTTGAAGTTGGTGAACACAGAGGGGAGAGGGCAAAGCTGGTAGAGGGAAAGCAGCTTTCCTGTCTGGAGAGGCCAGCTCCCACCACGAAAACTGGAAAACTCTGATGTGAAGTTGTCCATCTTCCTGCTGCTGAGAAAAGCTCCATGGCTTAGGAGGGGTTTCTGGTAGCCCTCTCTCAATAGGTTCAGCCTTGTATCCCTGTTTCAGAGGTTGCTGCTGGCTCCATGCCACCTCCCACAAGATTATTACAGGTGACTCAGGCGGTGGCCAGGGCTCCCAGCTGGAATGCTGCACATGGAGCTGCATCTCCCTCATCAGACACAGGCGATATATTTGCAATTTCAAAATACGCCTCTTCGTGTTCTTTTCATTTGTTCTGCACTGACAGTGTCTTTTGGCCTTTCCTTTTGCCTCCAAAAGGAAGAATTCACGTCTTTTCTCCAATAGTTCCACCAAGAGCTGTCAAGATCCTTCCCTAACACCTCTTTGTTCCCCTGCCCATTCTTTCCTATGGATAGGACAGCTTTTTCCATGCAGAGAGCTCCCCAGGTGAAATCTTTCCCATGACACCACTGCAGTGCCACTGGTCTGAACTGGGAATGCTTCACCTGGAGGATGCTGAGACTCCTGCTTTTCCATAGAGCAACTCCCTGGTGGCTCATAGCTATTCTCTGGTTAACTAATACACTCACATCTCTCTGCTCCTCTCTCGTTTCCAACTGATGAGCTCCCAGTTTAGAGCAGAATTTCTTGTTAATCCCCAAGTGCATGACCTTGCATTTAGTAGTCTTAAATTTCATCCCATTTCCTTTACTCTCGTCTCCAAGATTATGCAGTTCTCCATGTATGGTATTGTGATCCTCCTTTACTTTGCTGACGGCTCCTAAATTTATGAGGACTAGAAAATTGACAGGAAACTTAAGGCCAGGCCTGGCTGCCAGCTCACCTTGGATGGGAAGGGCGGATGGGGGTGAAATCCCACAGCTTCACGGGACTGCCAATGGATTCACAAGTTCAGGAACAACAAGGAAAGTGGGAAGGGATGCCTGGCCCTGCAGTCGTGCACTTCATACAAAAACCCCCCAGCACAGGTCAGACAGGGAAAAAGCTTCTCTGAGCAGTCAGACCTCTTTGTTTTCTCTCCCACTGGGAGATGGTTGGGTTGGTTGCTGGGTGATCCAACACCAGTGTCCTGGTGATGTGTATGGGAGCTGGGATGGGAGGCTGGCAGAGTGCTGGGGTGGCTGGGCAGCACCTGAACGTGGCAGATGGAATAGGAGAAGCATGCAGTAATTCCCCATCCATAGTTTTCCATGGTGCAGTGGAATAACTCCTGCCAAAGTGCTGGATCCCCTGCTTGGGACGAGGCTGTGCTGCCTGGACTGCTACAGCTTCACCAAGTTCCCAGTGCCAGGGGTCCCTCATCTGCCAAAAGGATGGTTTGATATTTAATGCACTGCTTTATAAATCCACCCAGAATGTTCTGCATGCCCTAACTCACATCTGAAGTTAAAAGAAGGGAGTCAGGGCTAAAATCCAGGACGGTGCTGGAGATGCTGGTAGGACCTCAACTGTCTGGGCTTGTCTCTACCCCAGCTCCCACCTGCCCACCTGCCTAAAGCTGGGCTTTGTTCCCTTCCCTGTGTTCACTCCCAGGAGAGGTGCACCACCACCACAGCCACACACACATTTCTGGACAAATGACAACTGTGTGGGACACTTCTCTCCAAACTCCTCAGCAACAGGAGACCTTCTGGCCCAGGGACTCCTGCAGCTGCACACCCTCAGAGACCCCATTTGCCTCTGGAAAATCCCCTGTCTGCACGGAGTTAGCTTCTAACCTCTCTCCATTTCAGCCGGCAGTGCAACTGGTTTGCACTAAGCATCCAGCCGAGGGGATTCAGCCCTCCCAATCAGCACAACTAAAGCATGAAATGAGGACACAGCCCCGAGAGCGTGAGCAGGGGGGACTGTGCCGCCTCTCCCGCATCACCGAAAAAAAAAAAATTAAAAAAAAAAACCAGGGAAGAAAGCAGAGCCTTTGCATTATTCTGTGCTCCGTCCGGAGAGCAAATGCTCTATTTTTACACACCTTCCCATCTCCCCTGAGCCCCATCCCCTCCTCCTTTGCCGTGCAGGCAAAGTTCTTGAATCAGCAGATTCTGAGCTTGGGAGCGGTAAAGAGCTATTGAGGGACGGACTCTGATAGCATTACAACCATCCATGGAGCCATTTTCTGTGGCGAATCGCTGAGTTCTACCTGGTTATCTCCTGCCTTGCACATCACTTCCGAATGACATGCTCTCAGTCTGGGCAAAAAATGAGAGTTTTTTTTTTAAGAGCTGGGATTTCAATAATATGTGACGAAAGGATGAGATTACTTTCTGAGGTGGGAGAAGGCGAGAGAGGGGGAGAGAGGGAGAAGAGATGAAGAGCAAGTTCTTGGTCCTTTATGGAGTTTCACAGCAAGGCTACTCTCTTGGTGGTAAAGACAGCCCAGTCGCTCTTCTTTGGATGGTTTCTTACCCTTTTCCCAGGTGAGGGGGCTGGGAGAAGCCCAGGTTGTCCAATAGGTCAAGAGGTGTTCGTGCAGTGCATTAATGAAGGGATTGTCTGGCTGCAAAGGGCACTGGAAGCTGAAGCTGCACTGAAGAGTGGCTGAGCTGCAATTTCAAAAGCAGGTTTCAACTTGAAGAAATCGCAACACATCCACGTCTCACATGGTGGCTTGATTTCCAGTTTTTGGCCCAAATTAGCCAAAAGCCAGTTGGAAATGGAGGTGGGGAGTGTGAACACACACAGAGGGGTGGATGTGTGGGCTGTGTGTGCTGGTGGTGGAGCCCAGGGTGCAGCAAGGACACACTTTCCTGGTGTCAGACACTCCCCTGTTCAGCAGAGTGGGACTCATTCCACAGAGATAATCCTTTTCCTGCCTTCAGATAATTTCTGTGCCTATGTTCTCCAGGCCGGGTTCTTATCTGCTTCCCTTCCCATCGGTGCTGGGTGCATCACTGTGTTTATCTTTCCAGCACCCCTCCAAGGCCAGCAGAGCTCTCATCCCCCGGGTTCCAGGGAGAAACTGGGAGGGATGGGATGGGATGGGATGGGATGGGATGGGATGGGATGGGATGGGATGGGATGGGATGGGCAAGTTGCAGGGATTCATTGGTCACACACAAAATTGGCTGTACATTAAAAATTACGCCAAGGCACAGACTTATGTCTCAAACCTTTGTTTCATCAGTCAGGTGGGGGAGAAAAACAAACTCCAACTCCATAAAAAAGGCTAAAGGCAAGCTGTATAGGTTTGTCACGTCTCCAGATGCTATTCTGCTCCCTGGGGAAGTCTGTTCAGACCAAGTAAGACCTGTGGCAACGTGGGGGAGCTGCAGGCAAGACCAGAAATGCATCTGCAGGTATAGGAGCCATGCCTTCACTGGAGCTGTTGTTCAGCACTTGAGTAGGATTTAGGGTCTTTTACAGAGATTGGTTATTTGTGAGGCACATGTGAGAGGGAGATGCAATTCCTGCCCAGTATAGATTGGAGAAACCCATTTCCCTGCCTGGGAGTTCTGGTGACCAAGACCAAGCCTTCATGGTGATGTCCACAAGCAGAAGGTGAGGAGGTCACCAGGGCTGCAGGAACTTCATGCAGCTGTGGCAACGTGGAAAGTACCAACACCAGCACTAACCAGCATTATGTGCATGGGTAAAGCCCAACACATTTCTCATTTCCCTGTCTGAGTAGAAAAGTACAAGGCTGTGATTCATCCCTAAAGACCCCAGGTTCCTCCCCAGACATGTCTTCAAGGGAAAACTGCGGAGTCTCAGTCTTGTCATGGTGCTGCTCACCTGTGGTGCCCACCTGGACGTGCTCTTTGCTCTCCCATTGGTTTTCCAGCCTCAGTGGGCAGGGAGAGCAAACAGTGCAGGGAGCTGTTCCCTGTGAATGCTCCCTGTCCCTGATGGGATCATCTGCTGTCACCGCCAGCCGCAGGTTGTCTGTGTCAAGGAACAATCTGACAAAGTGCACCAGGTGAAATTTTGCTGGCTTCTGTCTTTAGATAAGGGCGCTATCACTGACTCAACATATTTTATGTATAACACACCCGATGCAAAAAGCATTCAAGCATCAGGCTTGTTTAAATGTATTTGATGGTATCTTGAAAAACCAGTTAACACTTCCCAGCTGGCTGCGGGGTGCTCTGTGCAGAGAATCGCTCTGAGAGAGGCCATCGAGCCTCGTCCCTGTGCTCCGAGCTGCCTGTGGCCAGGGAACAGGGCAGGAGGAGCACAGGCTGCCCCAAATGGTCCTGCTGGAGGAGCTCAGCTCTCCCTGGAGCAAGAAGAGCTCGGCAGGAGCTCAGGGTGAAAGCTGCTCTCACCCCGCAGCGGTGAGAGCACAAACACTCAGCCAGGATTTATCGGTCACCTCCAGATTTATCCAAAAGTCTTCCAGGAGCCTGAGGCCAGTGCGTCTCTTTGCCAACACCAGCAGCACGGGTGTTGTCCCAAGATTTGTTTTCACCATCACACCCTTCTGCTTTCAGTGGAGAATAACCCTGAGCAGGGCATTTCCATGTTGTGTGGGGACCTTGCCTGTGTTTGACCTCATTTCCCCCTGCCTGGCGAGAAAGCGATAATTCAGATGAACCCTTTCTAGTTCAACGCCATCACTTTTTCAGAGGGTTTTGTTGGTTTGGGGTATTTTTGGACCAGATTTACAAGAATGCATGAGAAGCCCATAGAGGCAGATTTCTCCCATGGCTTTCTTTCTATTTACAAGATAGTTCTTTATCTTGGATTTGTGATCCTTGATCCAAGCTCTGGTGCCAGCTCTAATGAAAGAGACCCTTGTGGTGTGTAAAGAAAAGAGAACACACTTTTGTCTTTGAACTGCAGAGACTTTCTGGATTAGGGTGGGCACATGTGGGGAGAAGTGATGAATTAAAAGACCAATTTTTCTGCTATTTCTCATCGGATCTATCTCTGCTCATCAAACAGATGAGGTGGAGCTGGCAGAGAAAACCAGGGGATTTTGCTGCTACTTCCTACTCTTGCAGAGGTTCACAGTTTGGTATTAATTACAAGGCTGGGCAATGACTAAATTACTTTGATGGTCATTTCCTTGGAACATCATCAATGTTTCCCAGTGATAAGGGAAAATCTGTGAAAACAGGAATTCTGCTCCATGTGAGGAGGCGAAATCCCAATAACAGAAAACCTATTACTTTGTCTGTTTATTTCTGATGTCCAGCTAAATCTGCTGGAATATTTAGGACTATCAGTACTCTGTCCTAGGAATTTGGACTACATGGAGGGACAAGTTGATGGGTACAAGGATGCACAGCTGCAACACAGGTTCAGCTCCATGCCTTTGTACAAGGCGAGAAGCAGTGAAAAATTTCCCCTTTTCCCACTTTTGTCACTGGAATCCTTTGGGAGGCAGAGCTTGCTGGGGTTTGAGGATTCCTGAGGCCAAAGTACCCATTAAGCAAGTCCATCTCTTCTCCCCTGCTCAGTGATGGAGAAAAGCAAATTTCTTACCTCTTCCAGAGGATTCCACTGGGAGAGGGTGATTCCTCAGTTTTGTGTTGTTGTACTGGGGACCGAAAAGCTCCAGGTCAGGAGAGCTTCTGTCTCCCACCTGTGGAGAAATCCTTCTGTCCCCCCTTCAGGCTGCTGCTAAGTGTGCTGGGAACTGAAGCAAAGCGCTTTGCTTATCCTGGCCCCTTGTTTTTCCATCAGCAAAATGAGACTTCCAATCTGGGAAAAAAAAAACAAAACAAAAAACAGGTCGCTTGAAAAAAAGCTGCCTACAAAAAAAAAATCCCAGTTATTTTTCTAAATTAGAGATTAACAAATGAATTATTATTCCCTGTAGGTACCAAGGGGCAACGCTTTGCTGGCATTCAGGATTTGGTAGGAAAATTCCAACAATGCCATATTTTTGGGGTTTATTTTTCTGTTTAAAAGTGGTGCTTTCCTACAGCTCCTGGGTTGGGGTGCAGGAAGAGGAAGAAGAGGAGGAAGAGGAGGAGGAGAGGAAGACTGAGTGTGCACAGAGTGGCTGGGGCTGGTGCCAAAGGATTCTTTTGTGAAGATCAGCAGTTCCCGGCGCTTTTATCCCAGGCAAAGATTACATTTAACTCCCAGGGGTCTTTGCTTCCTCAGATCCTTTTCAGACTGAGTCACTGTAGCACTGCAGATAGTTTTGGGTGTCCTTTCATTTTTTTTTTGACAGTATTAAATACATACCCCAGTGAGCCATAAATCAGTGGTTTATCAGAGAATAAATCGTATCTGTAATAAGGGACCACTTCTTTTTAATTGGACAGTGCATTAAATGAAACAGATATACTTCCTCAAAGAATGCAGAAATGTGTCAGCCAGCCTTCTTTAATGAATTTTAATTTTAAACCACCTTTTCTTTGAGAGAAGCTATTTTCCCTCGCCCCCCTCCAGTAAAATTATATTCTAACTGGAGGATTTGCCAAGTTTTATGGGTTATTGTACTCACACCACTTTATCTTTCATTCCTGTGGTATTGTAGGTTCCTTTCCTGCAGGTTAATGTTGGTTTTTGTGGAGAGGAATGTCGTAGTAAATGGATATTTGTTTGTGTGGGAGGTATCCATGTGTTCGCTGGGGGGCAACGGGTTGGTTTTATTTGTAAGATTAATGCCAGGAAAGAAAGAGCATCTTTTACACCCTCCTGAATCCTGGGGAAATCTCAGCACTGGCTTAAATAATTTTGGTAATGAGCAGTTACCACAAGAAGAGAATTCCCTGGGGAACGGACAAGGACCCATTTTATTTTGGAAGCAAGTATGGACCACTGGTCAGGAAGGGAAACAATGCGATGTTTCCAAGGCTCAGAGGCATGGCATAAGTGTCACAACTTTGTGAAACAGAGATCAGCACCCCTCCTGTGAGGAAAGGCTGGGAGAGTTGGGATTGTTCAGTCTGGAGAAGTTCCAGGGTGTCCTAATTGTGGTTTCCAGCAACTGAAGGAAGCCTGCAGGAAAAGATGGAGAGAGTTTATTTCCAAGGGTTTGGAGTGACAACACCAGGAGAATGGCCTTAAGATGAAGAAGGATAGATTTAGATGGGATATTGGGAAGAAATTGCTCCCTGTGAGGAAGGTGAGGCTCTGGCACAAGCTTCCCAGAGAAGCTGTGGCTGTCCCTGAATCCCTGGAAGTGTCCAAGGCCAGGTTGGATGGGGTTTGGAGCAACCTGGGATAGTAGAAGGTGTCCCTGGCCATGGCAGGGGGTGGGACTGGGTGGGCTTTAAGGTCCCTCTCAACCCAAACCATCCTGGGATTCTCTGCCCTCACTTGTTCCCACTCATCCAGATCACAACCTCTTTAGGGCAGCAACAATGGGAATTCTTGCCCTTTAGGAAAATCCTGACATTTTTGACATTTTCAGTTCAGAAGAGCTTTGTCACAGACCAGGATGAGGTGAACAAGTCTGTCCTGAAGGGCTGTACTTTGCAGGTGGCTTTCATGTCACCTGAGGTCACATCTGAATGATCCCATGGGAGCATCTGCAGGTGGTGAAGGAGGATGGGACCTTGTGGAAGTGATGGGTCCTGGCTCAGGAGCATCCAAGGGCTGCTGTCCGTGGGGCTGGGGCTGTGGGAGCTCCTCCCATGCTGCCCTGATGCAGGCAGGGATCAACGCTGGGGCACTCTTGGGGATTGCAGCTCTGATGAGGAGCTTGATGGACAGGGAAGAAGAGGATCAAAAATTACAAATCCCAGGCCTTTCCTGAGGCAGGTAAGACAAAGCGAGATCTTCTATTCACGAGAAAAAAATGAAACAAAAACAACAACAACAACAACAACAACAACAAATCACCCCCCCCCCCCCCCCCCCCCAGAAAAATCTCATCAAGTTTTTCAGTAATCAAATAAAAAGCAGCCCTGATGTCCACCCTGGAAGTCCACCCCATCCCTCCCATGGTGAAGGCCATCCAGGAGCCAGCCCAGCCACTTCCCTGTCACCTCCCCTCTCTCTCAGAAATCCCATTTTGTGAGGACAGACCAAATTTCTAGGCCTGTTTTTCTGCTGGGTAATGGGGATTCCTTTCTGGTCCTTTTGGCTGCCCACCCTCAGCCCCACCAGTCCCACACAACACCCCAGCCCTGCTGCTCCTCTCTCTCCTAAGACAGACAGGCTCTACAATAATTTCTTTCTCAACATTCTGGTAGTAAAATCTTTATGAATTTGAATCTCTCCTTATTATTTCCAGCCCTGTGCTTATATTTCCTACCCACAGCTCAGGTGTGATTCTCCCTCCCTGGGTGCCCAGCTGGGTCACAGTCAGTAATAGCTGGTTATTAGCTCTGGGCAGAGCCTGCACTTTTGCCAGGCACAGGAAGATATCACAGGCAAGAATAGAACATTATTTCCAACCGCTTATCCTTGGTGGCTTTGGAGAAGGTATCATCTTATTTTTTGTTTTGCTGGTTGAATTTCTAAGAAACCGAAGGTTTCAAAAACACTGAAAACTCTTTATCCTTATCTTAATTCATGTTTTCTCTGGTACAACTGTTCCTTGGTGTTATCATTTGTGTTGGAATGCTTGAAAACCATGGCTCTTTCTTTCTCTCATTTGTTTTCTGTTAAATTCTGGAGCAGTTGAATGAAGACACATCAGCTGTGTGCATTTCTTACACCAGTTATTCACTGTTCAGCAATTTAAAAGGTAAAATGACACTGCATGGTCATCATCACATGTAGTGCATTAAGCCTTGGAGCTTAATATCACATTTAATGAATGTGGGGTTTTTTCTGTATAATGAGATTGAGAAATCTAGAAGGCTGATTTTTTTAAACAAAACAATTCCAAAATTTAAAATTAAAAAATATTCAAATCCACAATACAGTGTTTGGGGGAAATGCTTTGTTTAAGTGCCTGTCAGTTAACCAGGCCGCTCGGCTGAAATTAAAAATTTGCAATGTATTTTCTGCAAGGGAGACTCTTCCAAATCATCCCACATCCCACAGCTGCTGTGCGTTGTCACCCCTGGCATCCTCTTGCTTTCCCCAAAACGTGCCTCTGGAGCAAGCAGGGAAGAAGGAGAAGACTCTCCACGGCTGAGATTTGTGTGGCATCACAGGCAGAGAGAAGCAAAGCTCAAAAATCAAGGCTGCCCCTGCCAGGCTGAGCGTGGATTTCGGGTGTGTCTGAGCCCCTGCACACACACCTGACTGCCACAGGAAAACCCTGGCCTGGGAAAATTTGGGTGCTGTCTTCACAGCAGCCTGATGCAAATAAAACAAGGCCAGAGGCGTAGGGAAGGAGTGCTGTGCCATCTAGTGAGTGCTGCTGCCCGGATCAAACATTTATTTATTGCTCGCCTGGAGGCACTGTGGCCAGCTCGGGGTGCCTCCAGCTCTACTTCACGGCTAAGTAATTTCTTGGGGCTGAGAGCACCCTAACCAGGCAGAAAGCCAGGTTTAAATCCCGAGGTCTGGCTCAGGAGGAGCTGGGCAAAGCTGGTGACAGAAGAGGTTTTGCTCCCCCATCCTCAGCAAGCAGCAGGACGCAGCAGCAACAGAGAAATTAAGGCAAAAAAAAAAAAAAAAAACAAAACAAAAAAAACAAACCAGAATATTTGGTTTCTTCTGTCTCCGTCACGGAATGACCCACCAGGAATTTCCTCCTCCTGCAGGTCACGCTCAGCCTTGTCCTGATCTAACCCCAGCATCATCACCAGGCCCTACAGGGAAGCTTCTCATGGGAGCAAGACCCCCGGGTGCAGGGATGAGCTGGATCCTTGGGGTGCACCCAATCCCCCCAGGATGCTGAGCCTGCTCTTGTGTGGGTGCAGAGAGGGGTGGGAGGGCAGCCCAAAGCCCCTGGGGCTGGTTTTGGGGGTTGGCACAGGGAGGGCGACCACCTCCAGTGCCAGGCAGGGAGGGAAAGTTGGGAGGTGGGAGCCCACCCTGGCACGTGGCCAGGAATGGCCTTCTGGTGTGATGTGCTCTTGGATTTTATTTAAATCAGTAAGACGAGAGGACAGTTCAGAGCACTGGATTAATTCCACTTTCTCCCTCTCGCTCTCTCTTTTTTTATTAGGAAAATAAAAGAGACTTTGAAATATTAAGAGAGAGTGGGATTAGAGCCCTCTCCTGCTACCCCAGTCTTTCCTCCCCTATTAATTTCCACTTGATTAGAATTCTTTTTGAAGTATTTAAATATGGACAATAGGAAAAAGGGAGGGTGAAGTTATTGAATATCAGTTAAACTGTATTAATATAAGCTCAGTTCCAGCTTTTATATAGATACTTCATATATATGTATAGTTTCCACTAGGAATAAAGTAGATCTATCCCTCCTCCCCTACCTAAAGTAATTATGATTTTAAAAAAACTATAATGAAACTCTTAAACTTTAATAGCCCATTTATAAATCCCCAGCTTAAATTTTAAATGCTTTAAAAAAAGTTTTAGAACTGTAGAAATTTGATTTCCCCCCTTTTTTTTTTCCTTTTTTTTTTTTTTTTTTTTTTACATAAGAGACACTTTTATACCATGAAACTTTTGAAGCCTCGCAGCCATTCTCAAGCAGTCGGTCCTGGCTTTGGTGGAAATTGGGATGCTGAGGGCTGAGAAAGGAGGATGGAGGGGTTTTGGGGCTCAGAGGTTCTGCTCCACCCCTGTGCCAGGGTGGGAAGCCCAGCAGGGGCTGGAGAACAGCTGGGAAACCACTCCCCTCCAGGATGGACAACACCCAAATTGTTCTCCATTATCCTGGTGGGATCCAGCAGCGCTGAGCTTTCATTTCCTAGCGCAGAGGAAATCCAGCATGCTGATGGACGAGGAGGGGTCTCTGTGATAGCTGGTGCTGGGTGGTCATGTCATGGTCATCTTGTTCCTCCTGACTCAGCACCTGCCAAGCCAAGCTGCACTTTGGGGGGTTTATTCATAAATCAGCACTTTTATAAACCAGATTTCAGTATCTCCATCCAGATTCATAAATCCTCTCAGCTAACCTAAGAACTGAGCTTTGATTTACAAACCATGACTTTACACATCAGATTTAACTCCCTGACTGACTTCTGAAACAGGTGATTGGCTTAGAAGTCAGGCGATAGATTTACAAATCCTAAAACAGATTTACAAATCCTAAAACATAATCAAAAGTCATGCCAGTAAGATCTAAGAAAACAAAAAAAAAAAGGAAGAAAAAGAAATGGTGTTTGTTTAGAGATCTTTTCTTTGCATGGGGGATCCAAGGGGCTGATTTACAGCCCAGGACGCTGTGGTCCTGTTGCTGTTCTGATCAGCTGCACAGATCCAGCTCTTCCTTTGGGATACAAAGCTGATCTATCTGTGATTGTTTGTTTTTTCTAGTCCTGGCTGAGCCTAACTTTAAATGGTAGGATGCAACGGGGATGGCATGAGTCCCACCAGGATCAACAACCCCTAAGCCCAAGAGAATCTGGAATCAGGGAACAGCAGAATGGTTTGGATTGGAAGGGACCTTAGAGATCATCCAGCCCCTGCCATGGACAGGGACACCTTCCACTATCTCAGGTTGCTCCAAGCCCTGTCCAACCTGGCCTTGGACACTGCCAGGGATCCAGGGACAGCCACAGCTTCTCTGTGCCAGGGCCTCACCTCCCTCACAGGAAAGGATTTCTTCCAAATATCCCAGCCTAAATCTACTCTACTCCATATTAAAGTCATTCTCCCTCATCCTGTTACTCTGGACCCTTGTCCCCAGTCCCTCTCCAGCTCTCCTGGAGCCCCTTTAGGCCCTGGAAGGGGCTCTGAGCTCTCCCTGGAGCCTTCTCTTCTCCAGGTGAACACCCCCAGCTCTCCCAGCCTGGCTCCAGAGCAGAGGAGTCCAGCCCTCGGAGCATCTCTGTGACCTCCTCTGGACTCTCTCCAGCAGCTCCATGTCCTTATGCTCTTGGGCCCCAGGGCTGGGGCAGCTCTGCAGGTGGGGTCTCACCTGAGCAGGGCAGAGGGGCAGAATCCCAATCCCTTTCCTGATGCTCATGCTGGGGATCAGCCCAGGGCACAGCCCTGGAGTTTAGGATTGCATTGCTCAGACCTGCCGAGCTCCTTACCCACCACAAACTCCTCTCACCCACCAGTTCAGATGACCAGAGGTTGACCACTGGTGCTCTCCACAAAAACACCACACCGGGAGAGGGACAGGGTTAATGTCACCGCAGAGGAAATCTCTTTAAACTTGAGGTGTTTTAACCAGAGGCAGGCAGTGACCCAAGGAGGGGATACTTTCAGGAACATGTGTTCCCAACTCATGGAACATCCCCAGAAGTGCTGTGAATCACATCCTTCCTCTCCACGCCGCAGTGCTCCTCTATCCCATCTCCTGGGACAGGCTTAGCACCAAAATAATCACAACTCGTGGCCTTGTGCTCTTGGAAATGCATTGGAAAGCGTCCAACTGCCAGATTTGAGTTGTGCTTCCATCGTGGCTTGGGGGTGGGGGAAGAAAAGGAATTTTCTATCTGCCAGTGGATAATTTGTTGGACGGCACTTTCAAAGCTCCATGGGGCTCCTCTGAGGTGCTGGACCTCTGCAGGTCCCCACCCAACAAATAAACTCTCTGTCGTTTAGGAGACAAAAATTTTGTTAATGGTGTAAACGTCCATCTTTCTTTTTGGAGCTGTTTTGGAGAGATGGAAACGTTTTGAAGAAACTAACTAAATAATAATAATAAAAAAAGTTTTCCACAACTTTCAATGTTAAAATGCGCAAAAGCACCTTCAGAATTCAACGATTTCCCTTTTTTTTCTCCCCCCTTAGGTTTTCCAGATATACATCATAAAGCAACAACTGTCACTAATTCATTTTCCCCTTTGCAATCACCTTTAAAGGAAAAAGCAGAGAAAGTTTCCTACCAGGTGTAAACATGAGGAATAAAAGGCCAGATAACAATGAAGATTTCATGGAAACTCACAGATATGAGCAACCAAGTGTAAGGTCTGCAATTAAATGATGGGCAGCAATTTCCAGCTGACATTTTGTAAACAGGGAGCTGAGAAATGCAGCGGGAGAGTCAATTTTGGGTCAGGAACATGAGAATCTAGAGGTCAGTGGAGGAGGCACACATCACCAGGATGATGGGTCTTGTTTATTAGAAGGAAACAATCAATTCAGGTAATAACAGGCCACCCCCAGCTTCCAATCTCCTGAGGCAGGTCCTCACTTAAGAGAGATTTTCACATCTTTTCCCATTTTTTGTGCTGTCTGGGCTATGAGCTGGGGTTATCTACAAACGCTGCTGAGTCTTAGGCTGCAAAGCAGTGCCAAGATCCTCCTCACCTGCTTTTTGAACTGGGCTTTGCATCTTTTCCTTCCCTTCCCAGCATAAAATTAAAAATGGCTTCTTTCCTAATTAAACCCCGCTTGGACTCGTGGTTCCCAGGACTAAACCTTGCCTAGATTTGAGGAAGAAGGGTCAGTCCCTGGGAGCCTGTCTCTTCCTCACACCGAGATGCCCAAGAAATGCCATTTCCATTTCACTTTTCTCCCCCAGAGACAACTCCTGTCTTCTATGATTCCACTTTCCCCACCCACCTCTTCCACCACGTGCCCCCAGGAGCTGTTAATAATAATATTGCAAACCCTGTAATAAATACTGTGATCGTTGCCTAACAGGCAGCCTAAAAAGGCTGGGGATAAATAAATAATAATAATAATAATAATAAAAAGAAAAATAATTTTCCCATTTATCTGCGAGCTCGGGAGAGGGAGAGAGAAAAGAGTTTGCTATTAAAGATCCCGCATAGCCACAGGCAAATTTTAGCATCATCTCCTTGCAGAGCCCGGCTTTTTTTTTTTTTTTTTTTAAAGCAGAGATTACTCTGGCGGTTCAAGGTGCTATCGAGTTCGAACCAGGGACAATTACAAGGCTCCAGTTGGAGCGTCTGAGACGATGCTTACGTCTGATAAGGTTGAAGGGGAATAATGGAAGGAGGGAAGTGATAATGCACTGCTGAATGGGTGGGTTGAGGTATCATTGCCGGAGAGCCTGGAGACAGAAGCTGCTGCTGATGCTGAGGATGTGGTTTTTCCCCTTTCTCCTCCCCCCACCATTTTGTTTCTATTTTTTCCCTTCATAAGAAGAAAATATCTCTGAACATGCACTTCAGAAGGATTTCTTTCCCTCCTAGCTCCAAGCAGCACTGGTGGCACCACTCACCAGCTGGTTTCGTGCCATCAGAGCCATCAGAGCCTGCGTGTCCTGCCTCCCTCAACACTCCTTCAAATGGCTCACAGATCATTTTTAATGTTTCCTGCCCATCCCTGGGGGCCGGGCTGGACTCTGGAGATGCTCTCCGAGCACCCCAGGAATGCCCAACTCAACACCCCACACCTCAGAGGGGGATTTCAGCCAGCAGGTGAGACAGAGGAGCAATCCCTGCTTCCAGGAGCACTGGTCCTCCAAGGCTTTTTAGGGGCTGGGATCCTAAAGACAGGACATACTTCCCTGGGAGCAGATGGGGAAATCTGCCTTGCTCTTCTCCATCAGTAAGGGATGAACCCCCTCACATCCCAAAAAATGTTCTGAGCCCTTCCTGAACCCTCCATTCCACTCTTTTCCTGCCATGTCCTCACCAGCTTGTGGGCCATGATTTGGTCTCCATAAAACTGGAGCACAGAGAGCATTGATGAAGCTTTTATTAAATTTTTCTCTGCTGAGATGTTTTTTTTCTCCTGGGCCAGATTCCAGCTGATAATGAATTTGGTATATTTAAAGATCCAATAAACAAAGAAAGTCTCTTGTTTTTTCCCTTTGATTATGAGACTCTTCTCTTTGGCAGATCCTTTTATGTCTGTTATTCCCTTTTGAAAGTACAAAATTAGATCAGGATTTCACTTTTCTTCTTATATCAAGGCAGGACAGAGTTGCTTCTATGTTTTCCTCTACTACTGAAGGCCAGCTGATTTTTCAAGTACCATGAAAAATCCCCCTTTGAGAAAGAGGGATTTTGGATAAGAAATCATATTAAATATTTCCTACATTGGGGGTCTGAGCCCCCTTTTGGTGGCCACCAATATGGAGGTGCTTGTGTAAAGAGAAGGCAGAAAATGATGTATTTTTGCTTGGCCCGGGAGAAGATGCTGGCAGCTTCCTGGGAATCAGGCAAATCCTGGCCAGTGGGGTAGAAGATTTCCAGACAGTATCTGAGGGAGGCTTTGGGGGAGTGACTCACTCATCTGCAGCTGCATCTTGACCAAAAACTTGCAGAGGTGATGCCAGACACATGTCAACCTCCTGGACCAAGTCATTTGCTTTAAAGCAAGCCCAGCACCACTTTTGGGTGGGATTTATCTCCTCTGCTTTGCACAGTGACAGTGTCAATAGCTGAAATGGGGGGCTCCAAACTCATGTTCCATCCTGGGAGATGAATGTTCCTTCATGGAGTTCAATTCATCCAACCATCTTGGGATGGGATGGAATCTGGAGACTCCAGAGCGAGCCTTAACAGAGAGTTCTGGTGTAAACAAGGGAAACCTGTTCACCTGTGAAGGCAGTGAGGGTTAGATGGGATATTGGGAGGGAATTCCTGGCTGTGAGGGTGCTGAGGCCCTGGGGCAGATTGCCCAGAGAAGCTGTGGCTGTCTCTGGATCCCTGGAAGTGTCCAAGTCCAGGCTGGATGGGGTGTGGAGCAGCCTGGGATGGTGGGAGGAGTCCCTGCCCATGGCAGGGGTGGAATGAAATAAGCTGAAAGATTCCTTCCAACCCAAACCATTCCACGATTCCATGACCGTGGGCTTCCCAATGGGATGGTTCCGAGGGTTAAAGGACCAGGGATACCTGTGATACCAAAGCTCTCACCAGGGTGTCATTGCAGGGAAGGAGGTGCCAGAGACAGCTCAAACCAAGAGGGAAAGTGCAGGCTCCTGCACGCAGGGCCACCACCCCCCAGATTCCTGCGTGGTTCCCTTTGCCGTGTTTCAGTGGAATGTGGGGCACAGCAGGAGCTGTGCCTTGGAGCTGGGTTTGGAAGCAGGGCTGGGAGGGAGCTCGAGAAGGAGACGTGGAATGCGCCCAGGGAAGACCAGGCACTCGTGGAATGTCTTTCCCCAGGCCACATTGCTGTGGTATGTACAATTCCACTTCTTAATTAAAACAAAAAGAAGGAAAAGCAGGAAGAATGGGTGTCACCTGCAGTGGCTGAGTATATTTGGTGTTTCCTTCCTTGCTACTTCAATTGACTTTCCCTCCATCCCACCTTGAGCCTCTGAGGGAGCTGAGGGCACAGAACTGAAGGACTGAGAGAATCCTCCTGGCCTTCTCCAGCTTCCCACACCCTCCTGCTCTTCTCCAGTGTGTGGCTTTCCAGGGATACCAGCAGTAGGAAGGAACAGGTAATAGATGGGGAAAGCCTTTCTGCTCCCTGCCACAGGAACGGGCTAAAATAAAGGAGCTGCTATGTGATGCCAGGAGAGAGGAGATGATATCTGCCCAGGTTATACCCTGGATACTAAATCCAAATGCATTTCAACTAAGATCAGTTGCTTTTTAGAAAGAAAAAAAAAAAAGGGGGGTGAGGGAAAAAAGTTGATTTTCTTTGCAGCTCTTGGAAGTGAATCTATTTGGTGTCAGGCTGAAAGAAGACAGCGTGTAAGTAACTGAGAAAGTGTTTACTCAGTGAATTAGTTCAGCTTTCATTGTGCACAGAGGATTATGGCCTCAGCAGTGGATGAGCTCCATTTCAGGCTGGAGTAGCTCACTTAGCTACCTCCAGGGCAGGACTAATTATCATAGGACTTAGGCCATTAAAGGGCTTTAACTACCAGTGCTCTCTCCCAGGTCTGGATTAACTCTTTGCCTGGAGCAAACCACCCTGATAACCATTCAGCCTAATGGTCTGCTTTGATTTCTCTGCCCCCTCTGCCCACCCCTTTCGCCTTTAAACTTTATATTATTGTCAGATCTGGAACAATAGCTGGGAATATTAAAACCATTGCTGCAAAATGGCAAAGGGGGCTTTGTTGCAGGTTCCCCCCCCCCCCCCCCCCCCCTTTTTGCTTTACCATTGCCAAGGCAATTTTAGGAAATACTATCTTGCACGGCAGAGAGCCCTTACCTGACTCAGGTGGATTAAGAGGGGCTGCTCAAAAGGCAGGACCCCCAAGGGAAAACCCTGAAATGCCCACAGAGCCCAGCTCTGTCTTACTCTGTTGTCTCTATGCTAATAATTGTGACGGAAGGCACTCTGCATAGAAATAGCAAAATACTATTGTGCCCCCAGGCACGAAATAGCCACGATGAGAGCAGAGTTATTACCCTGCTTCACAGAAGAAGAGCTGAGGTGCAGGAGGTTGAAATGTTTTGCCCAAGGTAACAGACAGAGAATGACAGCAACTATTCCTTATCATTAAAAATATATTTGAAGAATTATCTCGCGATCCCTCTTTAACATCAGCATTCCCAGCTTTTCTGGCAGAGTAGCAGCACATCTGGGTGGTTCCCAGGCTGGAAGGTGTGACTGAAGGAGATTCAACACAAGACTACAAAATCAGATGCACCTCTTCCAGTAAAAACCCTCAGGAGAGCATCAAAGGAATAGAAAGGAAACTAAAAGAAGTGGTTCTTCACAAAAAATAGCTGCTTCTTCCCACCACGGAGCTGGGCAGGACCCTGGTTGTGCTGAAGATTTGTGGGTTCAGAGCTGTGGAAGAAAAATCCCTTTTTAAAGCTTGTACAGAAGTGCAGACCGGGTGGAAATCTGGTCTGCTGCTGTGCTCACACCCACAGCCATGAGGAGGCAGAGGGCCTTCGCTTCCATGTCCCCTGGCACAGCCCTCAAGCCATGGGAGACAGGAATTCTTGGCACCATTTGATGGTGGAAATGCTGGCAGCTGAAACACCTCTTCAGCTGAAGAGGCATTGAAATGTTGAAATACCTCTTCATCCCAAGAGAAGCATCCTTAAGAGAGTCCTTCCTCTGCACTTTTCAGTTTTTTATTCCATGAAATACCATTTAATGCCAACCACTGAGCTGAGTATGGCCAACACAGCGACCATTTACGCACTCTGGTGGTCTTATGTGAATAACTCAGGTGCTCTGGAAAGACCATTTGTCCAGTCAAAACCCATAAAATGCATGAAAGCACAGATTAAAAGCCAAAACATAAATTGGCCATCCTCCATGTGCTTCTGTCCTTCACAAGTACATAAATGAGATATTTGAGCAAAACAATACATCAAAATCTATCTGATCTTTGTGGCATTTCTCTTCCTGTTGTTACCAAATTATCAGCTCAGAAACATAAAATCATGAAATTATTTGGGTTGGAAAAGACCTTAAAGATCATCCAGTTGCACCTCCCTGCCATGGCAGGGACACCTTCCACTGTCCCGGGTTGCTCCAAGCCCCATCCGATCTGCCCAGGTGTCACACATGCTCTGATGCCACCAGAGGATGGTCTTACACGGGTGGCAGATGCTCAGCTTCACACGTTCACAACTTTCTGCATCTCATGGATCTTCTGTGAGTGTCAGGATGAGCACAGGCTCCAAAAGCCAGGACAGGTGTGATGCAAAACCCAGACTGGGATGGTCGGGTCAGGATCAGGGAGCTCTGCAGAGATCAAGGCAACTCTGATTGTCTGAACAAAGCCTGCAGCCAGGTCTTCCTGAAGGCCTTGAACCTGTGACTGCCCAGGGACCATCCCTGGCACACAGAGCCTGGCCCCTCCACAGGGCTCCCCAAAACCTTCTCCTTGCTGGAATTCCAGGAGCACACGGCATTTGAAAGCAGTGCCTGCTCAGCAAGGGGTGTTTCTCCCTCCTCTGACGCTTCTCCCCATGGCTTTGTTCACACCCATTCTTGGCTGACTCAGTTCTGCATTCAATTGCCCAACTGACAGCTTTCACAGCGTTCCTCAGAGCTCTCAAGCCTCTTGCAGATGGTCAAAACATGCCAAAATTGTGTTCTGCTTCTTCGTCTATATGGAAATTGTCTCATTTCTGCTTCCCTCTGATCTCTTACTCTGAGGATAATGGGGTTTAGTACTTTCCCTTCTTGCCCCTGCTGCAGGTGTGAACTGGAATAGAAGACAAACTGCTTACTGGAGTGCAAGTTATTTGTTGTTTGCAGATGAACAGAGCTGCCTTTCATTTCCTGTGATTCCTGGTATTAAATTCCTTTTCCTCGTCATTTACCCGTTGCTTGACATCTTCTGCTTTCAACTCATTCATTCCCCATCACATCCATGAGCCTGCACAGTGAAGCCCATCAAGAAAAACACAACTGAGGCCACTCACTAAGGAAAAAGAGAGGCAGGTAATTGTGGAACAGCAAGCAGAGACCTTTGAAGAAAAGGCGATTCCTCAGAGGAAAATTAGACCAGCTGAGTGTTTCCTCTCTCATTACCAAGGGTGCTTCAAGCCTGGCTGAAACCTCTGCTTATGGAATCTACCAAGAAAGCCCCCAAAAAATAAAAACTAGGACTGGAATCATGTAGGAACAAGGAAATCTGCTTGAGAGAGCTGAGCAATGTTCACTTGCTGAGGCAGCAGCTCCTCTTGCTCTGTGTTCACTCTGCACCACAGGACCCTGACCTGCTGTGTAGCA
The DNA here is from genome assembly GCF_963662255.1 of Cinclus cinclus. Lineage (NCBI taxonomy): Eukaryota > Metazoa > Chordata > Aves > Passeriformes > Cinclidae > Cinclus > Cinclus cinclus. Next base: position 21,054,389 of record NC_085055.1, read on the forward strand.
GACAGGGATAACCACAGTGAGACAAGCACCCCAGAGCTGGGGCCAGGCAATGAAAACATCTTCTGGTGCCTCCTTCTCACATTTATCAAATACAGGTTTGCCACCTTCCAGTGAAACTGCAATTAACTTGTAAATGTATGCTACACAATTAATTTCCCACCAGCTGCTGCTCTGCAGCTGAGAGAAAATCAGTCAGGGAGACACCCACAGGAGCTCTGGGGTGGCCCTTTCCACAAGTTCTGCCCCAACACAAAAGGAAAAAAAAAACTAAAAAAAAAAATTGGACTAATAAGGCCAACCCACCTTACACAAAACGAGTCCAAGGACTGGAGGGACTGCAGTCCCATTGGAGATGCTCCATCCCAAACAGAGGAACAGCAATTGAACTCTACAGCCAGCTCAGCTGCTCTGCAGCTCTGGGTTGGAACTAAAACTGTGTGTGAAAACTCAGGTGTGTGTCCGTATTGGGAGGAGGTGCTCCTCATTTTTGGGAGAGAACTAGCCTCCCACAGTCAGGTGCACTTGGCTCCCAGCACAAGCTGCTTCTAGGTCTCTTGTCCCACATTTGGAGAGCAGACATGCAGGGATGCCTGATGAGGTTCCCACTCACCCTAAAGACACAGGAAAGTTGTCTAGAACGCAGCAATAAAAGGAGCACGAGACAGTTTGAGCCTCATTCCACATAGTCTGTGGATTGGGACAGATTTACCTTTCTTCTCCCATGGTATTTGTCACCTTCCAGCAGGATGCCCCGTCCTTTTGCTGCCATCCAGGTGTGTCCTGCCATCCAAGCCAGGATGTGGCTGTAGCTACAGGCAACAGCTGCCTGCAGTGCCCTGCTCTGAACCACCGTGACATCCCAGTCACACTTCAGATTTTACTCCCCTGCTGCCTTCCCCTCCTGGTAACCACCAGGACATGAGTTGTTCCCATCTCTCCAGCAGGACTTTTATCTTGCACTCAAAAACCTTGCTAATTTAAGTGCTCTTGCATGGCCACTTTGGGATCTGCCTCAATGGCATCAATTAAATCCCTAACACATTCCAGGGCTGCAGTGAAAAGCCTGTATGAGGTGGATGACAGCTCTGAGTGAGTGGGACCACAAGGTTTTTGGGGGTTTATATATTCTCCTCTGTGGTAGGAGATAACAAGTTTGCCACCACAAAATTGTGAACAGGAGCAGCTCTTGATGGCGAGGGAGAGAAGTTCAGGCTGCAGATGCAGAAGCCTTTAGTCATGGTGGAAAGGAGCTGAATGCATCAACTGCTCGGGGATGGGTTTTCTGAAGGCTCTACAGAAGACAGAGAAAATTCACTTGAAATAGAGCAACACTGGCTGGGGACAGAAAACAGCTGCTCTGGAGAAAGGAAATCACCCATTCCCCACACGCACAATGGCACGTTGGGGACAGCAGTTAATCTTGGAGCAGAGCATGGAACTTGGCACTGGAAGGAGATAACAAAGACCAGGGGCTCTTGTGTTCTGGGTCAGCTGCTGGGCCCAGCTTTGCATCTTCTGGGCAGACACAACAGGCCCTGCCACACAATGTCAGTGTGCCTGCCAGAGATAAGCTCCAGCATGAAAAGCAGCTGGCTGAAGCTCAAGCCAGGCAAGATGGAAGTGATGCTTCTAGGAAAAAAAAAAAAAAAAAAAAAAAAGAGTGATTCAGGCATTTCCTAAGAAATGCTGAAGCTCTTGTTCCCCTTGCACAGGGAGGACACCAGTGGACTGAGACTGCACTTGCTCCTTAAGGCTCATCTTGTGGTAGTCACAAGCATCTCTGGAAACCTGGGACCCTGTCCTGCTTTTCTCTCTCTTTCTGTGAACCCTGGCAAGGCACAGGACTTCATCAAAGCAGGTTTGAATGTCTCTGCTCCAAGATGTGGCTGGCACCACCAGATCGAGGTGAGTTACAATAAACAGAGGATGCCCATGAATTGGAGCATTCCTTACCCAGCCAGGAACTGGCTTTGGGACACAGAATTTTCTGTACGTCTGGAAGGGCCAAGGAGACTGGAGTGTGATGGGTGGAATAGCAGGAATATTAGAAATTCACTGGAGGAGATGTTCCCTTTGTTTTGATCCAAGAGCTGTTAAGTTCTCATCAGCATTATCAACAGGGAAAGATGTTATATCCTGACATTAAAGGACTAATGAATTGTGTTTTCCTCTGGGGTTTAAACTCCTCCACCCCTTCCACAATAATCACAGGTCCCAAAATAACTTCACACTCTATTCCCCAGTTTTCTTCTTCCTGCTTTTCAAGCTCCCTTTGGAAGCCAAGTAAAAGCAGAGACGCACAAGCTGATTACCAAATAATATACTTGCCATGGTGAGAGATAGCTGGAGAAATAGTGGAGAAGTCACCTCTTAACTTTAAATGTAAGAGTTAATTCAGTTGACCTGCCCCCACTGATTAAAGCAGTTTCCAGAAAGTAAAAGGCAAGAGGATGCCCAATCCCTGGAAGTGTCCAAGACCAGGTAGGATGGGGCTTGGAGCAACCTGGGATAGTGAAAGTTGCCCCTGTCCATGGCAGAGGGAGGAACTGGATGGGCTTTAAGGTCCCTTCCAACCCAAACTACCTGGGATTCCATGATTCTATGAAGAAAGTCTCATTGGCTGCTGCAAAAACACCTAAGTGCCCCCAAGGACACTTTTCCTCCTAATGCCCAGTGACAGGACAATTTTTGTGCCCTGGAGCAGGAAGGTTTCTGTCTCTTCCACAGTGCTGTACATTTTGTTTAAAATTCAGAGCATTGAAACTTCAAGAGCAGCATCTGCATTCCCTTCCTGTGGATACCTCAGCAGCTGGGATCTGCTGACCTGGGTGCTTTGGCAGCTACATTTTACACAGGAATTACACCAGGGTGGAAGATCTGATGGAGAGGCAGCTGAGTGCTTGTGCCTCCTTCCAACAGGAGCAGGGAGGGGAAGAATGTTGAGTGACCAGGTTGTCCCTCCCCTAGGACACACACCATGTTCACACAAGGAAGCCCTTGGACCTTGGTGTGCTCGTAGGGTTCTCAACACCAGACCAGGGTGTTGAGGAGCTGCTCTGAGCCCGCTCACCGTGCTCACTGTATAAGCTTTAATGTAGTACCTGCTCTACTGCAATGTGTTGGGCTGTTTGATGGTTGCACTTGTTGACCTTGGAGATCTCTTCCTACCTTAATGATTCCATGGTTCTATAATTCTATGAGGAGGCGTCTGCCAGGCTCAGAGGTTGTCCCAACCAGTCGTGGTGGCACCAGAGAAAAGCAGTTTCAGCTCCTTCTCTGAGGGAAGACGGGCAGTTGGATGTCCCTCCTTCCCTGGTTGGATGTCCCTCCTTCCCTGGTTGGATGTCCCTCCTTCCCTGGTTGGATGTGTGCCATGCTGCAAGGAGGGCACCAGCAAGTGCCTGTGGGGGGGAACCTGTGTCCTGAAGAGACAATTTCTGCTCTGTGGCTTGATCCACACCCATGGAAAGTCCTTCTAGTCCTTGGGAATTCCTGCATATTTCTTTCCAAGACCTGCAGAGCTGCCCCAGCCATGGGTCCCAGCACAGGAAGGACCTGGAGCTGCTGGAGAGAGTCCAGAGGAGGCACCAGGATGAGCAGAGGATGGAGCAGCTCTGCTGGGAGGAAAGGCTGAGTTGGGAGAGGAGAAGGCTTCTGATTGACATAATTGTGGCCTTCCAGTGTCTGAAGGAGCCAGCAAAAAAGATGGAGAGAGACTATTTCCAAGTGATGGAGAGATACTATTTCCTGGAGTGCCAGGCCAAGGGGCAATGGTTTCCCACGGCAAGGGGGCAGGGTTAGATGGGATATTGGTGAGAAATCCCTCCTTGTGAGACCCTGGCACACATGGCTGCCCCATCCTTGCAAGTGTCCAAGGCCAGGTTGGACAGGGTTTGTAACAACCTGGGATAGTGGAAGGTGTCCCTGCCCATGGCAGAGGTGGGACTGGGTTATCTTCAATGTCCCTTCCAACCCAAACCCTTCCATGATTCCATGATTCTATCAACCAAAAATGTTCCCAGAGCCTTCTCCTGCCCATCCTCTGTCGCTGCTCCTGGCTGTGGTCAGTAGCTGGTGAATCTGGGACACGTTTCCAAATTTGGGCTGCCAAGTTCTCTGCCTGTTGAAGTTTGATCTCTAACTTCCAGGAACCTCTCCCTCCTCCTCTGCTGTGCACGCTCCACTCCTTGGAAGCGCACAAAGAAAATTGAAGCATTTTACAGAAGAAGAAATGTGTCTCATGGATATGTATAAAATTGGCCAAGTCTTTGCAGGGAAACTGTGTTTCCTCCTCTTTGGACTTGCTCCTTCCTCCTCTTAACACGTGGAACAAATGTCTCTTTGGAGCGTGATGGGGTAACTTGGAGAGGTCGGCAGAATTGCTACACACGGACTCTGGGCTGGTTTTATTTTTCTATTGAACCTCGATGGAAACGCATGCACAGCAAGTCAGGGCCTGTCCCTTTTCCTTTCTCCTTTCTCTCTCCCTCTCTCTCTCTTTTTTTTTTTTTTTTTTATTTCTTCCAGGAGTGCTGATGATAAGAAAAGCAATGTCTAAATCTTCTTAATGGTGTTTATGCAAGCAGTTTTGCTTAGCTGCAGTCCCTGCCACCCCCTCCCCCGTCCACCCTCCCCTCCCATCTCCCTGCTAATATCGCTGCTTCATTCCTTTCCCTGTTGGCTATTACTATGGACTACAGCGAATCTAAAACTAAATAATCCCCTTAGTGTCAAGTTTTCTGGGCTGAGCAAATAAATCTAACCAAATGCATTATCTAGGTAGAGGAGGCTGTTGTAAGGGGGAAAAAAGATAAAGGCTATTTTACTTTAAGGCAAAGAGTAAAACCATCATTTTTCATTCACATTGTACTTTTAAAGTTTTTTTTTAATTTATTTTAACTTTCCTGTTCAATCCTTTTCTTTTTCCATTGTAATTTAAAAAAAAATAAAGAAATGCAGCAAAGCCTCTGATTTTGAGCATTAAATAGAGGGAGAAAGACCTCAGATAAGGTGCCATTCAAATCCCCCTCTCAGACGGGTAATTCTGATCAGGCAGTAAAGTGGTCTAAAGAAATAAACCCTTCCCCACTTCTCCTTCCCCGGGGAGGGGGGATGAGGACATTAGAAAACTCATTTACAGGAGGAAGAGCACATGTCCCAGGATGAGGCACCAAGGTCTGGATTCAGCCCAGGACAGGACTGGATGTGTCTCTGTGTAGTGGCTCAGAAGCCAAATTTTGGGGATGTTTCAGCCTGCGATTGCAAGTAGGGCTAACCCAAACCTGGGGAAAAAATGCCTCAGACCTGGAGAACTGTGCACTTTAACTCCCGTTTTCATCTGACAGGTCTTTGAAAACACAAGCAAAGCCCTGCTGCTGTTATCCAGTTCCTCTCTAGCAGAAATCCAGGCCCACAGAGCTCTGCTGGATTTGTGGCAGCCCAAAATGTGGCTGACATTGTCCCCATCTCCACACTTGAACAAGGTTTGGGCAGCTCTGCCTTGCTCACCAGCCTTCCCTCTTCCCTGATCCTACGCTCCATGGGGTCTGAGGAACACATGGACCCAGCAATCCCACAAGAGCAGCCTTGGGAGTTGTGCACATGCATAAACATCATAAATGACCCAATGCCTGCATCATTTACCTGAATTCATTCTCTTCATACTGGTTTCTTTCAAACGCACACCACATTAAGAAGATGCCTGGTGTGGCTTTTGGAAAAGCAGAGCCCGACTCACACATTTCTTTAAAATAAAGGCATTTTAGCCAACATTAACCACTGACAAACACATCACTCCTAATGCCCTCCCTTCCTGCTTTTGCCCCCATCTTTCCACACTGAGCATGACAAACGCAGCCCCATCCCAGCTACTCTGAAGGAATTTAACTCTGCCCCAGCCCAAACCAGCAGAACAAAATAAAACCCCAATGGGTTGTTGGGTTTGGGCCCATGGGATAAGGGAAGATCAGAAAGATCTCAAACTCTTGGAGCTGGATGGACAAACAGTGTGAGGTGCTCCTTCCTTCACACATCTCACCCAGCCAAATTCTGCTCTTGCCCCAGTTCAAAGGTTTTTTTCCCATTTGAACATCAGTTTGAGAATAATTAAGTCAACAACATTTTCTCTGCATTTGCTTTAATCCCTTTGTATATGTTTTGGGTTCCCCATCTCTACAGCCAGCTTGCCAGGGAGATCTGCTCCTAAGATCCATTAATCTTTAAATTTCTTCTGTTCTACACAGGCAGATATTCCTATTTGAAACTGATTCATTGCTTCTTTCTTTTTCCTTTTTATTTTTATTAAAAAATTCTTATCATTTTTAGACCCCACCATGTTAGAGCTAAAACCACAGGAAGAAAAATAAATTTGTTCTAGAAGTTGTTTTTATAAATCTTCTCAAAGGAAATAAAATCCCAGGCTCACATTGGAAAAAAAAAAATGTCAAAGACCGCTCCATTGTATTTTGGGATCGGGATCTGCAATAGACATCACCAGTAATGATGAACCAGCTCTTGACCTGCTCCTGGTCTGCACAGCAAGGACACCAGGTGAGGACCAGGCTCAACCAATTTCCAACACAATAGCACAAGTATCCTGCTCATTTTAATCTAATATTCTTTGAAACATCTGCACAAAAATACCTGCCTGGCTAAGGATGAACTCCAAAAGCCGAGGAAAAACCGCAGTCCTTGATAAACAAGGTGAAGGAAATTCTGTGAGAAGGTCACGCTGGAGTGATGAAGAGCAGCCCCTGGAGAAGGACTTGGGCTGCAGGTGGTGAGGGCTGGCCATGCCCCATCCCAGGACCCCCCTATGCTGGGCTGATCCTCCAGCCTGGGCAGCAGGAGAGGGATTGGGATTCTGCCCCTCTGCCCCACTCAGGTGAGACCCCACCTGCAGAGCTGCCCCAGCCCTGGGGCCCAGCACAGGAAGGAGCTGGAGCTGCTGGAGAGAGTCCAGAGGAGGCACCAGGATGAGCAGAGGATGGAGCAGCTCTGCTGGGAGGAAAGGCTGGGAGAGCTGGGATTGTTCAGCCTGGAGAAGAGAATTGATTGATCTAATTGTGGCTTTCCAGTGCCTGAAGGAGTCTAGAGGAAACAGGGAGAGAGAGGGCCTGGAGTGCCAGAACAAGGGGGAATGGCTTCCCACTGTCAGAGGGCAGGGTTAGATGGGATATTGGGAAGGAATTCCTCCCTGTGAGAGAGGTGAGTCCCTGACACAGGGTGCCCAGAGAAGCTGTGGCTGCCCCTGGATCCCTGGAAGTGTCCAAGGCCAGGTTGGACAGGGCTTGGAGCAACCTGGGCTAGTGGAAGGTGTCCCTGAACATGGCAGAGGTGGGACTGGATGATTTTAATGTAGCTTTTGACCCACACCATTCCATGATTCTCTGATTTCCCATGTGCCCTAAAGTACTCTGCATTTCTTTCCATGGTCTTAAGGCATCACCCAGCACTTCTGTTTCCTGGAAAAACACCAAATGCAATTCAAGTCATAAACCTGATGTTCCTTAGGACCCCAGTCTGGGACTTGGAGTCAATCCTGATGCTTCCCTGTCTTTCCTGATGCTCTGTCACTCACTACCTCTGCCTTTTTCTGGTTTATATAAGGCTGAATCACTGTCGTCCACCAGGATTCTCTGCCAGATGACTGGTCCTGGGATGGTTCCAGGGGCATGGAGCCAGGATGGATTGAGCCTGTCATACAATGTATGGGATTTCTGGGCTCAAGCCTGGAGGGTTTGGGAGGCAGAGTAGGACCAGGAGCCAAGCAGAGACAAGACAGCTTCTGGGACATGAGACAGCAAGAGCAGGAAGCAGAATTTGCTGGGGTTATTTCTGTACAGTGGGTTTGGTTAAACCAGACCCAGATGCCTTCTAGCATGGCCTCTTCACCAAACAAAGCCTCGAGGCTACCACTGGAAAAAAAAGATCTGCCCTTCATCAGGTGAACACCCTGCTGTGCTTTCACTTCTGCTTAGCAATGCACGGCTGGATCTGGAACAACTTTGGAAGTGCCACTGTCTGTTTGTTCTTATATTTGGAGAGGTTGTTCCCACACAAAAGAGCAGAAGGCATTTGTCCAGATCCCTCTGGTTATGAGTACCAGGAATCTTTCTTCTCCTGGAGATCAGACATGCACATTATGAGACAAATACAGGACCACTCAGATGGAGGATCACAGGATCACAGAAAATCCTGAGCTGGATGGACCCCAAGGATCATCCAGTCCAACCCCTGGCCCTGCACAGACACCCCAACAATCCCACCCTGTGCATCCCTGGCAGTGTTGTCCAAATGCTCCTGGAGCTCTGGCAGCCTTGGGGCTGTGCCCATTCCCTGGGGAATGTTCAGTGCCCAGCACCCTCTGGGGGAAGAACCTTTTCATGATATCCAGCCTAAACTCCCCTGGCACAGCTCCAGCCATTCCCTGGGGTCCTGTCCCTGGTCATGGAGAGAAGAGGTCCCCAGGATGCTGGGATGTTCCTGACAGTCACTGGATCACGTGTCTAAGCACAGGGTCAGCCAGTGACCTGCAGACCAAACATTTGTGAGCTCTTAATGACACAGTCAGTAAACTGCAGCTTCAGTGCTGGTGTCAGGTTTACACTGTGACTTATTATCTCTTGGTGACTCGAGGGTCAAGAAGGTGAAGTATCTTGCCCTCTTCTTCATCAAGTGAATATTCCCTTACTTCCAAGCCTTTGCCACAGTGTCCTTACTCTTTTAGGAGCCTGGTGAATTTATTCTCACTGTGTCTGACCTTTTCCTTGATGCCATGTGCAGACAGTGGCCATCCTGTCTTATTTTCCTTGTTATCTCCCAGTTTATCATTTTATGTCAATTTATGTGCCAATGCCTCAAGCAGCTTCACCTCTTTGGGTGTGTTGTGGTGTTTTTCTGCTGGGCATAGAGAGTTGCACACAAAGCTGTGTTGCTTTTAGGCAAATCTTTTCCCTGGTACCTGCCACTCCTGGCATCCAGCTTTGCCCATCGCTCCACAGGTTGGGAATGCTGAGACATGGCACTCTCTGGGATTCTTCTTAGGCAGAAGCAAGGAGAGTTTACAGCCTGCTCAACCCATGGAGGAGAGCAGGCAAACTGCTCCCAGCCTTTCTTTGCAGTCCAGGTGTGTCCCTCTCCCGTGGCTTTTGTGAGCAAGCTGTAACTGGAAAAGATTTCCATCGCTTCACCAGATCCCTGGCTCTGCCAAAACCAGCTGCATCTGCTCCCATAATCGTTCCCAACCACACCATTTACCCACAGGTCTATTTTGTCTATTGCCATGGGTTTCCAACATGGGTTTTGTACTGGTGACAGATGACAAATGTGAGAAAAGTCTGCTAAAAATAAACGGGATCATCTTCAACCTTACTGCCAGCTTTCTGTCACTGTAGCATTCCAGGGCTGGGAGTGTGCGATGGCTTTGACCTTGATTATATTGATGATAATCCATCTGCAAAAGCACTCTAAGTGTGCATTATATATATACATATATATATATGTGTGTGCGTGTATATATGTGTGAAAGAGCCTGGTCTCATTTTACTTGGTCCTTGTGACACAGGAATGTGGGGTTGAAAGGGACCCTTTCCATCCACTAAGTTGATATCGCTTCATTATATCCCTTTTATAATCTCTATTTCCATAGTGTTTTATTTTTCCTTCCGTAGGTTTCCATCCTTTCTGGGAGGCTTTTCCAGGGGATCTTCTCATGGTCACTGATTTCCTGCCTCGATTTACTCCTGGCTGTTTTATCTCATTTGCTCGGTTGCCAGCTCTGCCCTTTGCTGGGAGCACCCCCTTCCTCTCCCTCACTTCTAATCCCCCAATAGATTTCCTGAATATTTCCTTAGTTTCCCTTTTATGGGAGAAACCAAGCCAAGCTCTTTCTGCCTCATGTGCAGGATGTTTCCTTTAGCCAGCCATGGTTCCTGAGGAGCCCATCTTTCTCCAAGGGGTGACTGGGAGAGCTGGGAGTTTCTCCAGTTCTGGAATCAGCAGTACAGAGCACAGACATATCAACACTTCCTCTCTCCACTGCAAACACCTTTCCCCAGACATCCCACCACCCTTGCCTTTCCCTCCTTCCCTGGCCACAAGCCAGGAAAACACCTGTGACCCAGGCCTGAGTGTCCTGCATATCCTATATCCTTGGACATCCTCCATCTTTTTCCCTCAGGTCTGGAGCAGCACGTCCTGGTTCTGGCCCTTGCTCAGCTGTAATCTCGGCTCTCAGTGCTCCATCCTTTTGACTGATCCTGCATCCTAGAAGTTCCCTGTGCCACGTCTGCTCACACTATTTCCTGCCTGTCCCAAGACAAACTCAGCTATAGTCCTGTCTCTGCTATGCTGGAACTTCTCCTGGCTCATGTGAACCTTAGAGAGATTGTTCCCCACCTCACTACAGCTGGATGAAGAAATGAATAATTATGGGTTCTAGAATTCCTCACACAGCCTCTGGCATATCTCCTGGGACTCCAAGGTGACACCCCACATGCACTGCACAGCTGTCTTTTGTCCCCAGATAAACCTGTTGTGTTTTTCCTTCCTTATTTCCTTATTTCACAATTTCTCAGCACAGATGCTTCGGGTTGCTGAGTGCTGCAGGGTGAGCTCCAGGAGAAAACCTCTGCAGAGAGAAGAGCCACTAAATGACTTGGTCACAGCACTGGGATCTCCAGATTCCCCTCAGAATGGAAAACCCTTAATAACATGTCTGTCCTCTTCCATGTGGTGTGCAGGAGATGCCAATGCCCAGCTTATTGGCATGCCTGGGTGGCTGGACAAGGACTGTAGATTCAGCAGTGCCACTTCCACAATAATCCAGCTGGTTGAGATGACCTCCAGCCATTGTCACATCAAGACATGTGGGCCATTAGTTGGAGACACCTGAGAAGGTCTCTGGACATCCTGAAAAGAAAAGGGATGTGCTGCCACCAGGACTGGTGATGCCTCTCTCTGCTGAGCCAGGGGACTGCCCACCAATCTCTGGGAAGCCCCCAGCCCTTATTCAGGAATTGTATCTGTTTGGCATGGATGGTTTGTGTCCTAGGGAGGGATCTGCTTTTGGGGACAGCCTTACCTTTCTCACAAAACACTCTCTCAGTGGTCAGAGGCTCCAGGTGCTCCAGACACAGCAACCAAGCAATGGCTGCCAACATTGTTTGGGGCCCATCCACTGTCTGGAAGGGCAGTGCTTCCCAGGGAGACACACACAGGGAAAGAAAGTCTCTGAGTTATTTTGTAAACACATTGAAACACTTTTAAAATAAAATTGCAGTTGTAAAAAACGCAGATTCCACTGAACTCATTCCTCCCACTTGCAACTGTTATCCCGGGGTAGCCCCAAAGCTTTGGAAAAGGCACACGACACATCTTCATTAAGATAAAGCTGCCACGAGGCCAAGGGGGAATAGCCAGAATTACAATTCACTCCAAATGCTCTATGCTACACAGGGAGGAGTTTTGGCCAGAGATGCTGAAAGACGTGAGCGATGGAGGACACGGATTCACTCCAGAATCCAGAACTCCTCCTCCTCCTCCAAACAAACAAAAGCAAAGTTTTGAAGTCAATCACTGAAGGATTCAGGCTCATCTGAGACAGATCAAAGCTTTTCGTTTCCACTGTGACATCACTCAGTGGTGTTATCTACATGGGGATTCTTAAAACACGGAAAAGTAAGGGGGTTTGGGACATAAAGTGGAAGGGTTTCCTTCTTCAAATGAACAAGCAGGACCTTATGGGATTGTCATAACTTCATTTTTCCTTCTGTATTTCCCTCTCCTACTTTAATTTTTGATGAAGTTAGTGTGACTTTCAAAGCCTGTGAGTACTGGATTCAACAGGATTGTCGGTTTAAAAATTCCATGTAAGTAAATTGATAGTATAGTTATTATATATATGGCATAGAACATAAAAATACATTAATTTATATAATACAAAGAGTTCCATATTTGGTATGGAACATACATCAAATATATTCCATCCCATAGAATATAGACAACAGAGAAGTTTGATTCAACAGTTCTGCAGACCCTTTCCCAGAATATATGGGGGAAAAAAGCTCACAAATAATTCAAAAAGCACTTGCACATAAGATTCCTTTGTTTTTTCAAGGAACTCCTTGCTGTTAGACACAACTTAAGCCAAGGTTTTACTGGAATTCAAACAAAAAAGTAGTCTGTGCTATAGGGAAAAAACTATTGCAATAATGATTTAAGGAAAGCCATGGGAATGATGATGGGATCATGGAACATCCCGAGCTGGAAGGGACACACAAGGATTGAACTCCAGCTCCTGGCCCTGCACATACACCCCAGCAATTTCATCCTAACCCTGGGAGCGTTATCCAAACACTCCTGGAGTTTTGGCAGCTGTGGGACCGTGCCCATTCTCTGGGGAGCCTGTTCACTGTCCCAGCACCTCCAGAGGGAAGAACCTTTTCCTGATTTCCAACCTAACTCCCTCCCAACACGGCTTGGTAACCCAGATGCTGCTCATTCCCTGCCCAGAACATCTCATCTGGGGGATCTGAGGGCTCTGCCCCACAGCACTGCACAGCCCTCATTCATCCCAGCAGCCACAGACTCTCCCTAATCATATTCCTGAATGTCACGTCAATAGAGGGAATGTTTGCAGTCAAGTCTGCCCTTTAAGGCGCTCACTTCCAGCCAGGCATCCAGAAAGGACTCTTCCCCAAAGACTGCACAAGATCTCAGCTGGAGTTTCAACGAATGAGTGGAAAAAGTGGGGAACAGGGTGCTGGAAGAAAAAAGAAAAAAGCAGAGGTGTTTTTAAGATGCTGATTTAGAGTGCTATTAAAAATGCTGCCCACATAGCCTTTTAACCCTCCAAGATATCAGATAAGTTTCTCTTTCCTGCGGGGAGATGAAGTGGCTGTCATTATCTGGAAGGGCTGTATCATATCGGAATCTGCCGGCGCAGGTCAGCGAGTCCGGGCTGTTCTGGGCCCGGCTCTGGCACTGAATTACATTTCCTGGGCACAAAGGCTGCAGAATGGGTGGGTGCTTTGTCATTTAAACTGCATAAAGAGGCAGAAATTGATTTTTATTGTGGATCTTCATATCTAATAAAGCTCTGAGGGGCTCTTTTCTTCTCCGATTGAATGGCCATTGAATGCTTTCAATCTAGTTCTGTGTTTCATGCCTAAACTGAATAGTGGCAGGAGGAAAATAGATGGGGGGAAGAGAGGCCAAGTCACTTTCCAGATTGAAAAGGATACAGAAGGGAAATAAATAAAAAAATAAAGTAAAATAAAGTAAAAATGAATCAGAAAAAAAAAAAAAAAGAAAGCCATTTAAGCAGAAAGGGGAACTTTCTTGGTGCTGAGGAAAAAATTGCATTGTGCCATGGGCATATGCAGGAGCGTCTGCGGGCACAGGGACAGTGTGGGATGACATGGGACTCCATGGAATGCTGCTGAGGGACCCTGATCTTGCCTGCACCTCTGTTCAGTGCTTTGGGACTGGAAATTTCCATCTCCCTGGCCAAAACAGGTTAATAGTGCTCATCCCAGAGCTGGCTTGAGTGTGTTACCCACTGTAACTGAATGGCTTCCTCTGCTATAAAACAGGAATGACTCCGTTTATGTTGACATTAATTAGAGGAGAGATTGGTTTAGAATACAGTGTTTTTTAATGTAATTAGTACCTAGTTCATCACATCCTCCTCAAATCAACAAAGAGACAATAATACATAATGGCTTTTCAGTTCCTCTTTGATATGTATTGCTCATTTAGTCCTGGTCCCCTTGGGGAGCTCCATCAAAATTAACAAGGCCAGTAGCATTAACATTAATTGGTCGGGCTGATGGCCTGATCTAAGGTCCTAAGGACTCCTCCTATAGCATTGCAGACTGGTCAGACACTCCTGGGAACTCTGCCTAATTGAATGTTGAGTCTCTTGATCGTTAGACCCAGGAGACAAAGTCATTGCCAGTTCAGAGGCTCAGCCTTTGAAGCAGCAAGACTTGGGATGAATGAAATGCTCCCCAACAGCCTGGGCAGGACCTGGAAGGGGGTGTCCTGAGGCAGCCAATTCCATCGGGGTGCCCTCCTGCCCAAGTCACCAAACACCAGAGCTGTTCTGCACTCCGGCATCTTCAAGTTCTTTAACTTGTCATCTCACAGATGTCGAGATCCTAGGAGTGCATTTCTTCTGTGGCAATTCTTCTGTTTTCAGTCCTCGTGTGAGATTTGACTCATGTCCATGAACCTCCACAGCCAAGACTGGGATTCCCCTCCCACAGATGCTGGAGCAGGAGATCTGATTGGCTCCCCACCAAAAAGCACAAGGCATCTTCCATGCTGAAAATACTTGGATTTGGTTTTCTTGCAGTTACCCCCTGCTGTAGGTGTCTGTCTTCTCAACTGCAACAAAATTGAGGTCATAAGAACTCCAAACTCTTGATGAATCCTGGACCTGAGCAAACAAAGACTCTCACATGTGCCTGAAAAGCTGGCCCTTGAGTTTGAACCATGAAGGCATTGAGTATCATTTGTCAGGACAAGAGGAAACAGCCTCAAGCTGTGCCAGGAGAGGTTCAGGTTGGGCATCAGGAAGAAATTCTTCATGGTAAGGGTAGTCAGGCAATTGAAACAGGCCCAGGGAGGTGGTGGAGTCCCCATCCCCTGAAGTGTTCAAGAAACAATGGGACGTGGTACTCAGTGCTCTGGTCTGGGTGACAAGATGGGGATCAGGCACAGGTTGGATTCTGTGATCTGGGAGATCTTTTCCAACTTCAGTGACTCAGTGGTTCCATGATCCCTGTGTTTCCTTGCATTTAAGGGCATTAAAACCTCACTGAGTGCCTCTTGAAACATCTGGTGCCTCCTCAGAGCCACTGGTTACGTGGCTGGGAGGGCAGAGGGCTTCCTGGAGCTCTTGGGAGCTCAGATTTTCTTTTTCCTAGCTCTGTCTCACATCTACCCCCAACTGTTTTATTCTTAGGACATAATAAGGAAGAGAAGCTGAAGATTCCAGCTGAATTTTTCCTCTGCTATCCTGGAGAAGAAGAGAAGACAGCCTTAGACGTTAAACAAAGCAAACCTTCCCCTGGTTGCATGACTCCTTCTCTGCACCCTTCCTTCAGGAAAGAGTTTTTCCTCAGGCTGCTATAAAATGGGAATAACTCAGTTTATGTTGGCAATAATTAGAGGAGAGAATTTTGGGTTTAGAATAGTGATGTTTAATGTCATTTGGCTTTTCACCTGCCTGTTTCATCACCCATAGAAACTTCCTCCAAATAGCTTTGCCCCAGGCAGTCAAAGGAATGCCAAAAGTAGGATGGCTCCAACTTTAAATTCCCTTGGAAAATCTGACCAAGCCTTTCAGAGTAACAGAAGGAAATCTGTGGAAGTGACCTTCTCCCATCCCATAGCAGAGAGCTCAGCAAGAACCACTGGGAAAGGACCAGCCCTTTCTAGCCCTGAGAATTCATTTTTTTGCAAATTGGGCCCCAAGTAGAGAATCTTCATGAAAAAAATACATAAAATAAAAACCCAAACTACAAAAATTGCACATGGTTTTTGCAAATCCTGGTTTCCTTTGCCAAGAGCTCAGCGCAATCTCAAAATGCGTTGGTGATCCAGAAAACCAAGGAAATGCCAGGCTGTATTAAAAAAGAGGGAATAATACTGAAAACGCTGTAATGGAATAATGGAATTACAGAACTGTATGATACACATTCACTCAGAATAATGTTCCCTGTTTCGACCTCCCTGCCTTGGAATGCAGACACGGGAAAGGTCTAGGGGAGGGCAAAGGAAATGATTAAGGGCATGGAAAGACGTCCATGCAAAGAGAGATTAGAAAGATCATGGCCACATAATTTAGAGCCGACATGAATAAGAGAAGCCATGATAGAGATATAGAAAATAATTTGCCTTTTTTTCTGGTTTGCAGAGCTTTTGTGAACTCAGCCTGCACTGGTTTTCCTTCAGATTCACACAGGAATCGGATGTGCTTGGCAAACGGGAAAACAAGCATCATCAAACTGGAGCACGCATTCCAAGAGCCTAGAGTGGGAAATCTTATTTGAGATTCCAAATGAGTCTCTTAAGGAAATATTGTCCTTCTGGTACTGGATGGAATGACCTTAGGATAAAGGGGAAATCTCTCGGGAACAGGATCACAGAATCCTTAAAGTGGGAAAAGACCTCCAAGACCATCAAGTCCAACCCTCAGCTGAATCCCACCATTAAACCCTATTATGAAGTGCCACGCCTACTCATTTCTTGAACAGTTCTGGGGATGGTGACTCCACCATTTCCCTGGGGACTCAGTTCTATCAAGGTGGGGTCGGACTCTGCTCCCAGGGAACAAGGGACAGGACAAAGGGAAACAGCCTCAAGCTGTGCCAGGGGAGGTTGAGGTTGGATATTAAGAAAACTTTCTTCCCCAAAAGTGCTTTCCAGCCCCAGTCCAGCTTCCCAGGGCAGGGGTGTAGTCCCCATCCTTGGAGGGATTCAAAAGCCATGTGGATGTGGCACCTGGGGACCAGGGTTGGTCCTGGGCTTGGCAGTGCTGTGAGAATGGATTGACTCAATGATCTTTGAGAGCTTTTCCAAGCTAAACACCCCTGTGATTTTGTGAAATTGTCTCTCAGCAGAGTGAGAGGGTTTTGTGTAAATGCTGTTTCAAGCAAGGTGTTTCAAAGAGAATGTGAATTTTGGAGAGGTACAAAGGGGCTCATACTCCTGAACACTTGTCCATTTCTTCCAGCTGTTGGTCTAAAAAAGGTTATTGAGGTCTCTCTATACAAAGTCTCTCTTCTCAAGAGGAAGCACTTCTGACACTCACGATACTGTCCAAACTGCAAACCTTTCATACTGTAGTCTTGGACAAAGACTTCCATCCATGGGCGAGAAGGGAAAGGGGAATAAAACCCCAACCCAGCATGTAACAAAAGCACGAAGAATGCAGACAACAAAGGTGCATGGAAGAATGGTCCATTAAATTAAATGGTGAGACTGCAGATGGACTGAGACACACAAATACCTCATTTAACCTCAAGGCACAATGAGTCACAGGGGACAGAAATGAAAGCAGAGATCAGCTAGGTGCCAAGTGGATTGTTCTCAAGTTCCCTGAGGAGGAGAGAGCTCTACAGCACTTGACAGAATGGTTTCTATCCACTTCAGGTCCTGCCAAGGTCCAGAATTAAAAAGTTGAGGACTTTCTGACCTTTCTGAATAGTTGATGGGTATATGCAGGTCCGAACACAGGGTACAGTTTCTCAAGGCATCTTATTCCCATGTAGCAAAAATTTCAGATTTTGACATCACTAATTAATGGAATTAGTGAAAGGCCTTGGAATTATGGAGGCAGCTGTACAGACCTGTGTGGTATCTAGCAATGTCCTCTGGGATCCCCAGGGGAATTTTGCAGCAAAGCCGGGGGCAGAAGGATCTCAGCCAGGCCCTGTGGACAAGCTGGAGCACACATGGTCTTTTAGGATTGGTAGGTATTTCCTTTCCAATTCAAGCTCCAAGCAGTTTAGGAAACCGTGAATGTCACAGCAGGCTCACCACTGAAATACAGGCCTTCCTCAACAACTTAAAGAAAAGCACATCAGTTTGAATGGACTCTCCCCTAAAGGAGGAGCAAACTTGCTGAAATAGCAGCTGGAACAGGGTAAAGACATAATTGAAGTGAGGTGGTGCCCAAAGTGGCAAGCCAGCTGGCTAGAAGTTTATAAACTGAGTGGGAAAGGGGGCTGCTGGGTATTACTGAGCTTTGCACTGTACATCATTCCCCTTTAAACCATTCCTGCTGGGCTGTAAAATGTGTCCAGTCTGAAAAACAAAAATGGCAGGGAAGAAACAGACAGAACCCAAGATGAAACAGATCTTCCCTTGAACACCAATGTTAACTACAGGTTAGGAGACCTTTAAAAGTCTTCACTTGGAGGATAAAAGTCCTCTTTATTTTTGTTATCCACCACTGTCAGCTGGCTGCGCCCAGAGCTGAGGATAAGGAAGGGCAGATGCTGCTCTCCTGGGGTTTTTCACCTCTGACCTGACAGTAAGTGTGCCTGATCCAAGGGGAGGGTCAACGATTGGGAAGTTTCCAAAGTGCCGCTCCGCAGGCGAGGGCTGGTGGCAACAAGAGCTCCAGGTGAAGTGGTCAAAGCCAGGCTGAAATGAGAGCCACTGATGGTTAACACTGTAAATTCCAACCTGAGACACCAGAGGAGTCTGTCAGGCAATTTTTCTTGGTTTTCTCTGGAGCACCCTCCCTTTGCAGTGCCTATTTGGGTGTCACTTGTGCTGGGTGTGTCTGGCCTGTCAGAGAGATTGATTCATGGCAGTTAGTTTTGCCAAGGAAAACTAAACGGCACCCTCTCGCAGATTCCTGGAATCATTGAGACTGGAAAAATGTCCATCAAATCCAACCTATGCCTGATCCCTACCTTGTCACCAGCCCAGAGCACTGAGTGACACGTCCAGGTATTCCTTGGACACTTGCAGGGATCCCTCCCTCCTCTGATCCCTCTCCTGCCCTGCTGCTCCTGCTCCATGAGAGAGCAGGCCTATGCAACCCTATATAATAGGATAACCAGCACATTTTTGTGATTAACTCAAGTGGATGCAAGCCTCCCCCAAAATTACCCAGGGCAAAATTGCTTTCTCCATGTCTCACCTTTCTACCTTTCTCCTCCCTCATGGCATGGTCATATTTGAACAAATTAGTAATTTTAGTTCATTTTTGAACCATTGCAAGAGGCAGGTTTTGGAGATGGATGGCCTTCCACTCCAGCTGTTGGGACAAATCCTCAATTTCTGATTTTAGATCAGAAAAGGACCTTACCTGAAATCCATCTTCACAGAGCAGGGTCTTTCCATGCTTTGAGGGGGTACCACTGGGGAGGGTTAATGCTGCAGTTCTCCATCTGCCACACCTCCACAGGAGGTCCTGCTCTGTTCATATGGCACTCACTTGTTTCAATTGTGCTTGTGTACTTGTTTGGGGGTTAATGGTTTGGATTTGTGTTTGGATCACCCTGGATCTGAGCAGCCCTTGGTGATAGAATTTGGCTCCCGAGGTCAGCAGAGCTGTGGCTAGTGTGCTGCATTGTCTGGGTGGGGTTTCCTGTGCCATGAGCTCCAGCTGGTGCAGTGGTTTCTGGGTTTTTCCAGCAGGATTCCCACTCACCCTGCTCTGTTGGAGTGCGTGCTGCTGCAGAAACTGTCCCTCATCTCTATTAAAAAATATTCAAAATGATGCGGGGAGTAGAAGTTTGAGTTAATTACAAATTATTCTCGATTTCACTAGCATTTTATTAACAAATCCACATTAATCCAGTATTAAAGCAGGGTGGGATTATAGGATTTCTCTCATCTGAAGCTTGGAGCAAGGGAAGTCTATAATAAACCTACCTATTCATTTGACACAAAGCTGTTCTATCAAATCTACCCCAACATGGGGCCCCCCTTCCCTGCTACATCCATATGCAATCCTATACAATAGGAACAGTATATTTCTATGATTAACCAGAATGGATACAAACCCAAGATGGGGGGAAATTGCCTTCCCAGCACCACTGCCCTTAAAGAAGTTTTTCTGGCTTCCCTAGCTGTGCAGGTGACCTACTGGGAGCACCTTCCATCCACTGGAGTCCTCCCAGCTCCACGTTTGAGTCCATCTCCACCACAGAACTATCCCCAAAGCTGTTTAAATGGCCATATTAATTTAACAGCAAGATGAGCTCATGGGAAAGGATGCTTCCTCTGCAAATCGAGGCTTACACCATGAGGCAGGACACACCAGAGGAAGGAGCAGATCTGAGCTGGAAGAAATAAGATGGAAAAGCAGAACTGTTTCATCTTGATCCTGCCACGGTCCTGAAAATTGTCTTGAAAGTTTTCCCAGGGAGAAGCTAGCAAAGGACTGAAATAGTTTGCTTTAAGATATAATCCTTTTAATAAAATGTGAGGGTCAGAATTTCACGTTGGAACTGAACATTTTGCTAAATAGGGCATGATGAGTTTGCTGTTCTGCTCCAGGACTGGGCGCTCGTGCTCGTGTGGCGTGGGGGATAATAATTGCATGAAATCACCATCTCTGCCAGGGCTGGGGCAGGTTGAGCACTCCAAAGTGTAACAGCTCCTGAGCTCAAAGGATTCCTCTTCATTTCACAGACCTCACTAACATAAACTTCTGCCTTGACAACAAAAAAAAATTCCAGAGAAAATGAAGAAAAAGTTCAGCTTTTGCAGATCTTCATTGTCTCGCTCATCAGGGGCACCATGGAGATCTGAACACTGAAATCATTTCATTTTATCCCTACAAAACTATTCACTTTCATACAGGTTTCTCATGCAATAAAAAGGGGATTTGCTCATGGATAATTCTGCTGATTCCAAAAGCTGCATTTCTGTCTCAGAAATCGGCATTTTCAGCCAAATCTCATTGCTTTCCTCTTGATTTAGATGTGACACAGGCTTGGAGTTGGGCAGAAATGGGACTGTCTGTGACATGTTGTTGATGGGGCTTGGGAGTGGCTGTCCTCCAGAGCCATGTTGGGTTTTTTAGCATCTCTTTATGTTACCTGCTGTCCAGGCCTGTTTTCCCAGGAATATTTTTGAGATTAATAAACAAGGGAATACATATTAGAGAAGAGAGGTGAAGCCAATTTCCACCTATTAGAGAGTCAAGGGCAGTATTTTATTTTTTGGCAGAATTATTTTATTTGACCCTGTATCTGGACCCGGAGCACTCTTTTTTAGGGTAGAGATGGTTTCACCATTTTCCATTTTAGTTTTTCATTTTCCCCAGTGGGGAGCTGAAGACCCCACTGGGATCAGGAGATTTTGTGGCCCCCCTGCACCTCCCCAGCCTTTGCATTTGGGAGATGAGTCCTTGTGTGTGAGTCTGAACATCCCAGAGATTTTTGGGTAGATCACCCAGCTGGGGTAAGGCTCTGTCCACCTCCACTGATAACAAACCTGCTGTTGGTCTCCAGGTCTCTCCTTTGAGCCAGGCAAGAGCATAGGGAAATGCTGCCCCAAGATGTCAGCCTTGATTCTGACTGTGGATGATCTCAGAGGGCTTTTCCAACCTAAATCTTTCTCTGAGTCCTTGGAGCTCAGAGCCTGGACAAGCAGCAATTCCAAGTTTTTGCAGCTCCTTGCACAGCCAAGGGAGAAGCACGGAGAGGTGAGCAGCTGTGGGAGTCACACCAGAATGCCAGGGTAGGAACTGAACCCCTGATGGGTTTTATGCAGAGTGGAACACGGATCCATGGATGTCTCATTCCCACCACGCCTGTCTGGCTTCACTCCATCCATGCTTTAAAGCAGGTCCAGCCTGGGTTTCTTCTCCCCAGCTGGAATGTCACAAACACTGTCACTTGATCTGGGGACCACTCGGTGACACTTCCTGGGTGGCACAGTGTGGTTCCTGTAGCAAGGCATCGATGACAATGCTGTCAAACAGAATTTTAATTCCTGCCTTTTTCCAGGTTGCACTGGAAAAACCATCACCTTCAGAGTGCTGCTGGGGGCGGCTTCAAGGGCTGGGTGGAGCTTTCTTTGGAAGGGAATTTATTGTCCCTCTGCTCAGTGCCAGGTCTCTGCCACCTTCCCTGCAGATAATTTGGAGTACAAACAGCCCTATTGTGCCTGTCACTTCAGGAGCCCCTGATAAACAAGGCTCAGGAGGGGAGCTGACGTGAAAATATGAGATTCCTCCTGCCCACAGCCAGTGCCAAGATCTCAGACAAAATGCGCCATCTGCATCAGGTCCTATTAAATAAATTATTGCCCTGCAATTTTAAAAGAAAATAAGAAAGTAGTAAAAAACAGAATGAGTCCAAGGAAGTTCTTTTGCAAATTTGTCACGATTTGCAAGAAAAATGATGCAATTGAAGGAGTTCCAGGACAACAAATGAGCCCAAGGCCGAGACATCCATTAACGGGACCATTTGTATCAAGAAGTTTCTTCTCTCCCACCTCATCTCAAGCTCCTTTTTTTTTTTTTCTTTCTTTTTTTTTTTTTTTATGGGTTGAGATATGGATGCAGATGATCACTGAATGATCTCCTGGCTGTCCTGAACCCTGATCTCAAAGCCAGGGGGAGGCAGTGGTACCTAAGGGATATACTGAGGATATTTACCTCTGGTACTGAACCAGGAGGAGCTGTTGGCTGCCTGGGAAGCAGAGAGCCCCCACAGAGAGACTTGGGCAAGCGAGGCAGCTGGGCAGTCACCAACTGAATTAACCTGAACAGAGACAAGTGCTGGATTCTGCTGCTGGGACTAAACTACCCTGGAAATACAGAGTGGAGAAAGAGGGACTGGAGAGCAGCTGTGGGAAGGGACCTGAGGGTCCTGGTCCATGGCCAATTGGATCTCATTTGGGAGCGTCCTGGAACCAGGAGGGACATCCCCGTCCTGGGGGCTATCAGGAATTGCCAGCCAGGCCAGGGAGGGGATTATCCCTCTCTGCTCTGCTCTGGGGTGGCCTCACCTTGAGTGCTGGGGCAGGTTTGGGTGCCACAATATCAGAAGGACCTGAAGTTACTGCAGAGCATCCAAAGGAGGGGTATGAAGATGGTAGAGCATCTCCAGGGGCAGCCATATGAGGAGTGGATGAGCCCATTTGGCTTGTTCAGCTGGAGAAGAGGAAATAGAGGTCAGACCTCACCCTGATCTGCAGCTCCTCCCGAGGGCAGCTCCAATCTCTGCTCTCTGGGACCAGGGGCGTGTCCCAAGGAAACAGCTGGAGCTGTGTCATGTTTGGATTTTGGGGAAAGGTTCTTCCCCCAGAGGGTGCTGGGGCACTGCCCAAGCTCCCCAGGGAATGGGCACAGCCCCAAGGCTGCCAGAGCTCCAGGAACATTTGGACAATGCTGCCAGGAATGCACGGGGTGGGATTGTTGGGGTGTCTATGCAGAAGCTGGACTGGACGATCCTCGTGGACCTCTTCCAGCTCAGGATATTCCATGACTCTAACAGAAGCAGCATCCAGGGGACCTGCAGCCTGTTTGCTGTTGCTTGGAGGCACGGGAGGGAAGGACAGACCTCGCTGTCATCCTGGACAAGTGATATTGAGGACAGCACAAGACCTGTTCCTGGGAAAGCAGAGGCATCTCCCATGGGAGATCCTACAGGAATTGGAGTGTTCTGGAGCATGGTGCCCGTGGGAATTGCCAGGCTGTCTCTGCTTGTTCCTTGTTGGCAATACCAATCCTTCATCCCCCAGCCTGAAGGATCCTCCTGAGCTCCCTCAGCACAGCCAGACCCAGCCATTAAACACATCCCAACAAGTCTCAGTACAAGGCTTTCGAAAAGCTGGGCTCAAAATAACTCCACTCTAATGTGAGCAGCAGACAAAGGCAGAGAAAAGCAGAGGAGCAGGCACCCTTCAAGCTAAAGCATGTTATTAAGGAATTTTCCTTTTTTGAAGTTTGTTGATTTTATTTTTATCATATTTTAGCACAAACCCTTTTCATGTTATAAATTAAGTAACTACTGCAGAAGGGTTATGTTGTGGGGTGCTTTTTTTTTTAAGATGAATTTCCTATAGAGAGATTTTTAAAGTTTCCAGTACAAAAAAAAAAAGAAAAAGAAAAAAAGAAAGAAAAAAAGAAACAGAACTAAAAAAGTGGAAAGCTGTGTTGAATTATGTGATACATTGAAATTAAAATGAAATTCCAAATTATCTTGCAGTCAGGGGCTGATGTGGACTGAGTGATAATAAATAAAGGTTAAAAGGACATTGGCAAGTCTTTTTTCATGGCTTTCAATTTTTCCCCTCCCTGTTGTTTGTAAAAACCTCTTAGAAGATTAAAAATAATATTTCTTCCTCTATTGATTTTTTTTTCTTTTTCCACATTTGAAAACAGCATTTATTTACTTTCTGTGTTTCTAATGGAGCTGGGATTAATGTGGCTTTATTTGGTCTCTGCTTGGCTTGTGCTTTCAGTTTGTGCAGGGACTCGGTGTGGCCCAGGGAAGGATGATCCCCAGCAGGATTGCAGGAACCCAGCACCAAATTCCACAGCATATTCCCAGCCAAGGGTCAAGGGCATCAGAAAATCTTTTGACCTTGGTGCAGCCACACAAAAAACTGATCTCATCTCACTTTGATGCCCTCTATCACTATGTCTTATGTTCTGCCTGGTCCAAAGGCTCCATCCCATCATGTCCCAACTTCTGGAGGGGAAGAAGAGATCATAAAATCATGGAAACCCAGGATAGTTTGGGTTGGGAGGAATCTTAAAGCCCATCCTGTTCTACTCCATTCCATGGCCAGGGACAACTTCTACTATTCCAGCTTGCTTCAAGCCCTGTCCAGCCTGGCTTTGGACACTTGCAGGGATCCAGGGAGAGCCACAGCTTCTCTGGGCACCCTGTGCCAGGCCTTACCACCCTCACAGGGAACAATTTCTAAATATTTGGTGGGATCATTTATGGTGAGTAAAACTTTACATGCTTCCTCCCTCAGGTTTCCTTCTCCTCTCTTTTGACCCCAGAAAAAAATGGACCAAATCACTCTTACTCCTTCACTCCGTTACACTGCCTACCAACATTTTTTTGATAGGAAGGTGTTGTTGTTTTTTATTTTTATGTAAGAAAGCTATTTCCTTCAGCAAATACCAGTTTTTATCCATAAAAATGCATTTCTGTAATGGGATATGTTTTTGTTTTGGAGCTGTCTCACATGAGGCCATGAGGGTGTGGAACCTCAGGAGAATATCTGCCCGTCTTTCCTGCTGGATCCACCACCATGCTGTGGAGGACAGGTTGTAGCTAGGTAGGAGTCAGGCTCTCCTTCCAGAGAACAGGAACAGAATGAAAGGAAACAGCCTCAAGATGTGCCAGGAGAGGCTCAGGTTGGACATCAGGAGGAATTTCTTCACTGTAAGGGTGGTCAGGACTTGGAAAGGACTGCCCAGGGAGTTTTGGAGTCCTGATCCCTGCAGGTGTCCAAGGAAAGCCTGGACGTGGCACTCAGTCCTCTGGGATGGTGACAAGGCAACGACTGAACAAAAAAAGTTGAACTCAATAATCTTGGAGGTCTTTTACAACCTCAGTGATTCTGGGATTCTGTGAGGGAAAAAAAAAAAAAGAAAAAGAAAAAAAAATAAAAGTTGTGTTGCCTGCTCTGCACCTGGGGAATTTCCTGCCAGGGGAAAAGATACAGCAACCACCATTACTTTTTAGGGATGTGTTAAATCTAAACTGCTCTTAAGGACAATCCATCCTAAAATCCAAGATGTGAAGAGGGAAAGTGGCATCCCTAGCAAGAAATTGAGCTGTCTGTGACCCCTTTGCAGCACTGGTCTATTGCTATTTCCTGGGACAAGGCTGATCCCATTCCCACAGCAGGGAGCTAAGTAACATCCCAAAAGCTGGGACAGCTCCTGGCATCCATTCCAGCATGATATGAGCCAGGTGGGGGAGAGGCTGCATGAACTTCCTCATCTTTTCCTCATCAACCTAAACGCTCTACGAGGAGGAGACTGGTGTTCCACTGATTTTTGAGGGGGTTATTTGTGCATCCACTTCCAAGAAGAAATCCCAAATTTGGATAATCCATCTGCCTTTAGAGGATTGTAGGTGACAGCAGGTGGCTTTGGCTTCACATTTTCAGCTCCGTGGTCTCCATAATGGGCAGTTTTGTCTTGAACATCATTGGGTGTGGTGGGTGGAGCTCTGGGGCTCAAAGGTGCTGGCATATCCAAGCAAGGTCACTCCAGCTTGGAACACCCAATATTTTAGGCAGAGACAGTCTGGGATGTGGATAAGGTACAGCAGGAGGATGTTGGGAATGCAGACAGCACACAGGAGGTGGTGCCAGCAAAGCTCTGCCAGCAGAAACCAGGCTGGCAAACCCTGTGGGGAACCTGCAAACCATCCCTCCTCCGTGGTCATCCACACACAGGGATGTGTTTCCTTACATTCCCTTATCCGTGCATTCCTTACACAGCCCACTCCCATGCTGGGAAAGCCCCTCCTAGAGAAGGAAAGGCATTTCTTTTTGGGTGTCCCATCATGTCCCCAGTGCAACTAAAGCTCTGAAAGCCTCTGCTCTTTGTCCAGCTCTAAGCTCTTTAGAAGGCGGAGAGCCTGACAAGATATATTGGTGTAGGGTCCATCACAGCAGGAATTTACAGTCAAAAAAAAAGAAAAACTCAGTAGGAGAACAACACCAATAGATGTTGCTGAGATTTAATTCCTTGGGATGATAGCTTGGTGTTTAAGGGTCCTTAGTGTGCCAAGAAAAGGGTGCTGAGAGCAAAGGCGTTCATTTTTCAGTGTATATTAAGACTTCTAAAACCTTTGCTGTAAGCCAGTATTTCCAAGTAGCAGATGACTTTTCTAAAATCAAAACCAAGAGGGGAAAGGCAGAGGAGCAGCCCCTCCCTGGCTCCCCTCTATTTCCCTTATCCAGCAGAGAAAAGGAATGTCCATGAGCACTGGGATATGATCAGCTCCACGGAGCCTGCTCTAAATCCCCGCAGGAGATGCACGTGAAATATGCAGGATCCATCTGCAGAAGGGTGTTTTGGGGGGCTCAGGGAATGAAAAAGGGAATGAAATGAAACCCTCCCAGTTTCCAAGTCTGCACTGGGAGCCCAGCAACAAGTCCAAAGGCTGCTTGCCTTGGAAGCAGGAAGTTTCACCAGAGCAGACTTTCTTATCGCTCTGCCTACAACGGGGCTGATACTTTATTAGCATCTTCCCCGGTAATCCCAGCAAAACTGAGGGGGGAAAAAAAAGTGTCAGATCAAAAGGGGGAGTCTGAAAGCGGGCGGCTAAGCAGGTTGCTGGGATGCTAATGATTGCTTCCTTCATTCTCTGAGTGTCACGCACAACATCCCTAAGCCCGGCGCGGCGCGTAAGCCACACAAATAGCCATATTTGTTAACATTCATGTGACTCTTTCGTCTGAGCTGTATTTCCTTGAGTACACCACAATGAAGAGTTTCTTTTAATAGGGATCAACCAGGAAAAACAACTGTGAGGGACTTTTCTCTCCCTCTCCCTCCCTCCCTCCTTCTCTCTCACTCCCTCTCTCACTCTCTCTAAACCTTTTACACTGCGGTTGAACAAGCCTCTGGATAAAGACTTTATCCAAAAACCCCCTCTTTAAAGTTATTTCAAATTTCTCTGCAAGGCTTTCAGAAATCTGTTTGTTTGAGGGCAGAATTAGATGTGACCGGCGTTTTATTGTGACATAAAACCATATTTCTTCCCTGGAAGATTAAAAAATAAAATCGGTTAATAAGAAAAGCTGTCAGCAACAGAAAATGGCTGACATAATCCGTTTATCCTCCGAGCAATAAAGATATTGGTCCTTGGGAGTCTATCCTCTCTCTCATGTTATTTCGCCCAAAACATTATCTTCCCAGCATTCTGATGGATTAAGAAGTCATATGGGAGATAGCAGGGAAATGACAGATACAAAAAAAAATAATATCCTTTCATTTCCCCTCCTCCCTGCACACTCTCTCTCTCTTTCTCTCTCCCATTTTCTCCCCGGCCCCTCCTTTCCCTGCCTCCCTCTGTCTCTTTTTCTCTGTCCCCTTGGAAAAGTGCTCCATCTCTTTATTCCCAGCATCCCAGAGCTCTGCCGAAGTCCCAAGCCGCTAACCCCAGAGTGACGGGGAGAAGCGACTCAGAACTTCTTGGTCCCTCTCACGCACGTGGAAGCACTGCTTGGCACCATTCCAAATCCAAATAAATTGGGAATTTTTAGGGATTGTTGTCCCAGCTCTCTGTCCCCACACTGAAACACTCTGAGTGACTTGCTGGAGGAAGAGAGATTAAATCCACCCCTGGGTTTGGGTGTACTGGAGCTGGGGCTTTCTCCTGGGGTTTTTTGGTGCTGAAATCCATGGATGAAAGAGGGCTCTGGTCTTTGGAATCCTCTTCTGCACCCACAAATCTCTTCTTGATGTCCCCTTGCAGAGAAGTGCAGCCACTACAGGAGGTCATCTCCACTCATGTGGGATCAGTTCTGGTGGCCTCATTGTCTTGGGGACTCTGGTGGCCCTGGGGCTCCTTGAGAGAGGAGCCAGCCCAAGACTGAGGTCCCAAGGCTGTGAGACACACTGTTGTGACCCTGATCCTGTGTCCAGTGGCTTTCTGTTCCACGTGAGTAGTCCTGGTATTCCCCCTTCCCTGAGGAAATCTGAGAGCTCCCTCTGCCACCAGCTCCCGCCCTGCCGTGGCTCAATCTGACCAGGATTTGCTGCAACATGACAACAAATTCCTGGGAAGGCTTTGGAGGTGGAGGATTCAGGACTGAGAGGCACATGAGGTACCATTTAATCCCTTCCCCCTGCCCAAGGTGTGATCACACAGGTATAAAGCAGCCCTGACAGATGCTCACCCATCCTCTTCCTGAAAACATCCCACACTGGCCACTCTGCCACCTCCCAAGGAAATTTATTCCAGTGTTTCTCTATCTTTAGCACCAGCGTTTTTTTCTGAGCATGTGATTTAAATCTTCTATGCTGCATTCCCAGAATGGTTTGGGTTGGAAGGGGCCTTAAAGCTGATCTCGTTCCACCCCCAGTCATGGGTAGGGGCACCTTCCACTAGACCAGGTTTCTTCAAACTCCATCCAACATACTTTTTTTTTTTTTTTCTTAACAAAACAAAACAAAAAATCCCAACAAAAACCTACTTGCACTGGCAACCTTCATGGAAATTTTCCTCTCTGATGTATTCCATGTTTCATCTCTTTTTACATCTTATGGGCATTTAAATTAATTTCTTCACTTTTGCAGAATCAGCTTTGCTTTGCTATTTCACCTGATTGAATGAATTATAAAGGATGTGGTGTCAACTTTTTCCTCACTGTTCACCCCACATCCATGTCGGGTTGTTTTCCCATGCATGTTCCCCCAGATCTGTCCACATGTGTCACAGGCAGGAATGTTTTCATTTTGAGAACCATGTTACAAAATCAAAAATACGTAAACATAACCATGATAAAACACATTATTTAGAGACCATAAAATCACAGAATCGTGGAATGATTTGGGGTGGGAGGGACCTTAAAACTCATTCAGTGCCACTCTCTGCCACTCCAGCCTTCCACCATCCCAGGTTGCTCCAAGCTCTGTCCAACCTGGCCTTTGGCACTTTCAATTTGAGCTTTCCTTGAAAGTGACAATTCAATCAGTTTTAATGCCATTAAAATTGCAAAATGCTGCATGGAGAGATGGGTACAGTAGTCCCATAACACTCTGGGCCTCAGGAAAAAAACATAAAAATTTCTTCCTTCTGCCAGCATTTGTTTCCCATTGTGAAAGAACCTATGCAGATTAAAAAAAAAAATAATCACAGATTGATGACAGTTTTACCAGGTTGAAAATGGTTTCAAGATTTCCAACTGTTTTTTGGAGTGCAACAGTAAGAGAAAAATAATTATGTACTGAAAAACTTGTCGGGACACTATAATTATAGTGGAAAACAAAAATCATATCAAAATGAGGTTTTAAACTGTCCTTTTCCTTCCACATTTTAGTCTCCACTACTTTGCACCAAAAAGTATAGATTTTTAAAAGTTTTATCAACTTTTAATGATTCTTAAAAGTCCTTAAATCCCTTTTCTCTTCCTTTATTAATGAATGCCAACATCCCCTTGTTGATACTTGCGAAGTGATGAAGGAGTCTTCATATCCATCTAGATATGTTGGAAAGCTCAGCCTGGCACCAAAAATATCAACACCAGTTTGGAAATGCCCCATTGAAATTCCCTCCCAAAAGAAAACCTTTTCCACCCAAGAACTCAAACCTTGCTGAATGGACAGGTCTTACCCCTTCAAAGGGGGTAGAAGACCCAGAATTCTGGTGGCAACCATAACATCTTCCCACATTTCTCCTCACAAGTTCATCCATCTTTCTGGTGAACTTTGAAGAAGATGCATTTCGTGGTTTTATGCATGTATTTATCTGAGATTTATATGTGGAAAATAATAAAGCCCCAGTATGAATATGAGAGGCTGATTTTTCCAGAACTGGCTGAAGAATTGCTTCATTAGGCCACCCCAAAATCTGACCAGATTGCACCATTATAATGCACTGAAAATCCCAGTTTATTTCCAGTAAAGATTCTTTTTTAATGGAAAGCTTTAAGCTGAAAGTTTTGTTCATCCTTAACTCCACCCACCACTTTTGTGCCTGCCCAGGCATGAGCAGAGGTTCAAAAACATTTTTATTTCCACGATGGGGCCAAGAAGATCCTGGAGATCCTGTCCCAAAAACTGACAGGCAATTCAAGGGATTTCCAGGGGTGAAGAAGGGCCAGGTGGAAATACATAAATACATGGGAAAAGCAGAACCAGGGAGTAATCTGCCTATCAGCAGCAGCTCAGGTGGCTCTCAGGGGAGGAGGTGGTACTGATCACAAACAAACACAGGCCATGGGCAGGGAGGAGGAGGGAGAGAGGAGTATATTTACTTCCAGCTGAGCAAATTTGTCAACTGCCTGTAAAACACACAATTATCATGGAATTACATGTATTACATTCCGTGTTTATCTTGATTCTTATTTAATATAGAGATACTCTCTGGGGCTGGACTCGAGAAAACCAAGGAGGAAATGCAAGAAGCAAACCCGGAATTCAGTGGCAGCTTAATAGAGGAAATACTAAAGCAAGCAAGTGGGGGGGTCTGAACTAAAAACAAGGCCATGATTTAAGGAAAGGAGGTGAATCAATATCACTAACCTGGGCAAACCCTCCCACAGAAGATGTTTGTCAAGCCAGTGTGTACTTTTGATTAAATAATTGTGCCCCCTCTAACTTTCCTGCACAGATTGTGGTTGCCAAACCTCTAGTGAGTTTTGTTTATACCATTTTTGGTTTCATATGAAAATTTCCCCTCGACCACTCATTCCTATGGTAACCTTGGGCAGGATATCTGCCCACATCTTTATTCCCCCCCTGTGAAATATGGGGAACACTCCTAAAATATCCATAGAACTGCTGCTGGGGATGGTGTGAGTGCTCTGGAAAAACAGAGGTGAGAGGGAGGAGGAGGAAATGCTCCATGAAGGATGAATGGCTGGTGGGTGAAGGGATGAGTTCCCATGGAGGCACCTCCTGGAAGGGAAGTCCAGCTGGATGATGCTTCTGCATCCAAGCATTCACAACATCTCATCATGATTCATTGACTTTGAGGGGGCTTTCCAGTTTTGCAACCTTGTTTGTGTCACTACCAAGACCAGGGAATGCTCTTCCAGTGGGAAGTGACTCTTCCTTGCTGTGTGCATGAAGGCTGTCATCCTGGTGATTCCTGAAATTGTGGGGCAGCCACTAGACTGGAAACACATTTCTTTTGTGACCTGGAGAGAGAAGTTTTTGTCTTAAACTTTCTCCCACCAGTTTAAGAGGCAAGACCTTGTCCAGATATGACCCTGTCTATGACTGGAAAACATGGAAACTATGGTGAGAGTTGGTGGCATATCATCTCCCTTTGGCACAACCAGAGAAGCCAACACCACTGAGACAGCAGGATTTGGTGTGAGACCACCCTCTGTGTCCATGGGTTTCTGGAGCACTGCTCTGAGACACCACTCAGGGTGATCTTTTCTCTCTAATATTTCTCATTTTTCCATGGTGGCACTTCAAGGGCTCCTCCAGATGAGGTTAGACAAGGTCAGGTCTACATCTTAAAATCACCCTCTCCTGAGGCACCAAGGAATTTGGGCAGTCCAAAAGCCTTGAACTGGCATCAACCTCCAGTATTTGCACCTCTGCTGATGTGTAAGAGCACCCTAGGAGTGCTGCCGGCTTGGCACGGGCACAGGAGACAGCAAGGAGGACGGAGAGGAGGAGACACACACACACACACACACACACGCTCACAGGGATAAAAAAAGGATAACTGGATCCATGAAAATAAGCCAAGCACTGCCATCGTCGGTCTAAATGCAGATAAGTATTGTACTGAAAACAAAGATTACTTGTACTTTGTAGATAGAGACGTGTTTTGTTACAGGATGCTTTGTATGGAATTGGGTCACAGCAGAATATGAGCCAACTCCCCCCCGCCCGCCTCCTCCCAACCTCCCTCTCCGCCTGCCTATCCTTTGAATCTGGAGCCAAATCTCAAGGGTAATGGAGAAGAAATTGCTACAGTTTCGCCGTTTTTTTCCCTTGGCTGGGATTTGCTTTTCATTTGTGGGGCAATACTCGCGCCTCTCTGCCATTCATCTATTAATTAATATCATTGATTAGGAGCTGCTGCTGCTCAGCCTTGTGTCTGCAAACCTCTGGAGGGAGTGGGGGAGGTGAGGTGCATCCAAAGGATCCCAATCTCAAGTGCCAAGGGAAGCACCAAAGCTTTGCTACCCTGCCCTGGCCTCACAGCCCCTCATCATGGCTTTGTGTGCTGTCACATCCTCTTTGGCCATCACCTCGGCATTCGGCCACCTGCTTCTCTTTCCCCAAAGCAAAGCAGCTCCTGATGGCCTTCAGGAGCTCTCCTGTGCCAGGAAAGAGTTTGCACCCACATTGTTTATGGGTACTACAGCCTGCCCTTTGTGGTTATTCCAGTCCATGACTTGGGCACCTTCTACTGAAATTTGTCAGCAAACCAAAGTTAACGCCCAAGACCTTGGCCAGCCTAAACCTTTCTAAATCCCAGGCTTCTCCATTCTTATCCAAGACATGACAACCGAGATCAAGTGTCTCCAGAATCTTTCAATCTGTGCCTGCATGCTTCCCCTGGATTGTCTTCCTTGGTTCTGGATGCTGGCACTCCTGGGTGAGTGTATGACTTGTCATGAATGCCACAGAAGAAAGGACATCCAAATTCCAGCCATGCTTACATGTAGGGGGTTGACCAAAAAGAGAGTTTTCTGATTCCTTGGAAACGCTGATTTCTTCTCCTTTCTCCTGACAAAACAAAAACTGCCCTTGGGACTCTTTCTAAGGAACCAAAGCACCATGTCCACAAATGTTTGTAACACAGCTGGAGACATGGATTACTTTTTTCTCCAGCTATGGAGGTAAAAATTCCTTTTTTCTTTTCATTTTTCATTACTTTTTCTTTCTTTTTCTTTTTTTTCTATATTTTAGTTTTACTTTATTCCTTTTCTGTTGTTGTTGTTTTTCCCTTTTATTCTAGTTATTTTTTTTCTTTTTCTTTTTTCTATTTTCCTTCTGTTTTTTTTTTTAACATGCAGAGTACCGAGGAGCATCACAGCCAGCAATGGGGCTTTGAGAAATGGGCCAAAAAAGGCCCATCTCTGAAATTTGTGACCTCTGAGCTCTGACATAGCACCTAAGACTGGACCTACCAGCCTTCAATCAAAATTTCAATCAAGATTCCCAGAAAATGTGAAACACCTTGTTTGTACAAAAGACAGGGAAGAATTTTGAGTTAGTGCGCTCTGGATGTCAATTGGAATGTGCAATATTGACTCTTGGTGTGATTGCTGCTCACTCTTTATTTTACCCATAAGAAGTCAAGCTTCCAGTGGCACAAGCTGGAAATTTGAGTGGATTTACATTTCCTTGCACTGTTAGCAGTGTCAGACCTACAATTGTTTTCAGGCATATGCCACCTGAACCACTCTGTGCCATATGGCATCTCCAAACCCTCTCTGATGTGTGGGACTTCCTCTCATGGAAGTTGCTCCCAGCAACCAACAGCCTGGGAACTGCAGGGTTTCAGAACCTTCCCTTTCCCACACCATGAACGAGGCACGATGGCTGGGACACCTCAAAACATGCCCAGTGTAGTCCAAGATGTCAAGGCCATGAGCTGCTGGACTTAAAATCTGCCTGGAGGTGTTCAAGGCCAGGTTGGATAAGACCATGAGCAACCTGGTTTAGTGGGGGATGTCCCTGTCCATGGCAGGAATTGGGACTGGGTGGTCTTCAAAGTTCCTTCCAACCCTTATATGATTCCATGATTTTTGCCAGCTAAAATAATGCATAGGCTGGGTTGGACCCTCTTAATCTCTCCAGGAAGTCCAGATGCCATTTCTTCAAAGAGGTCATTGCTTCCAGCTCTGAGTTTGGGGGGGTTCAAATTGGTTGAACGCCTGAGAGTTACTCAGATAAGGAGGTTTTTTTCTCCCAGTGCTGAGTCAGGTGTCACTTCCCTCCTGTCTCTGCACTTCACTCAGGGCCTGACCCAGCCCCATTAGAGCTGATGAATCCCCAGCGAGCACAGACGTCATGGCGTGGTGCAGCATAAAGTTTTTATGGGTGCATGTTGGGAATGAGGCGCATAACTCAGCGCTGCGGTGCCACTTGTGAGTAATGCGCCCATTCCACACTCGGCGGATAAAACCTTTATGACCCTCCACAGCTCCGGGTATTGCATCTAATATATGCACCACTGTAATGACGAGCACTGAAAACCTGCTTTTTTAACCTGTTTTCTTCCCCCCCTTCACCTCCCTTTCTCCTTCCCACCCTTAAATACCCCTCCGCGGCTGCTTCCTGGCGCTCCGCTTCTGCTTTGTCAACTACCTGGGGAACCCACTCCATTGATATTCTGGACAAGGTTTTGATTTGGGGAAAAAAAAAAATAAAAAAAACAACCCACACCACAGAGTGAGCGGCATAATTTAAAAATCAAAGAAATTCATTTCAGTAGTAAAAGGTTAACAGCCTTTAGGAGGAACACTTTTTAATCACCCACGTCTAGACTCTATCACTCGAATCACCGGCAGCGGGAGTGAAATATGGCTAAGCCCCCGTCACCAAACAGCACCTAAAGACTGTTGTATTTAATCATGTCTGTGCACTAGTTATGGATTTTCATTATGATTCCCGATGCTGTTGCGCTGTGTAAAATATTAATATCCATAGTAATGATGCATGAAGCTTGGAGTGTAATTTCTTCACTCTCCTTGTCTGATATTAAATTGTTACCACTTTATCATTTGTGTAGAACTGCACGTTTCAATTAATCTTTCCGTATCAGCAGCCCTGATTAATATAGATCATGATTCATAAGCTTATCGTCACTATAGTTTTAACAGATCATTTATAAAGATCTTAAATTTCAGGGCCTGGGAGGCGCAGCCACTCCGTCCAAGGCTGTTCTCACTTCTTGCTCCAGCAGGTTTCTCCATTCACACAACTAATTCCAGGAAGGAAAATTAGCCAGATAAAAATGCCTTCTTGATTTTTCTTTTTTTTTTTTTAACTTTCTTCAGACTCACCTGTAAACTTCTTCCATGTTCACCTCAAAAAGCAGGAGCTGTATGAGTACAGCTGCTCATCAGCTTTGGTTTTCCTTGCTTCTTCCCCTCCATGGGAGCTGCCCTGGTTCCTCACATGCGTTCTCATGGAATCACAGCATTGTTTGAGTCAGAAGATTCCCTAAAGATCATCCAGTTTCACTTCCTGCCATGGGCAGGGACATCTTTCACTATCCCAGGTTGCTCCAAGCCCCATCCAGCCTGGCCTTGAACACTTCCAGGGGTGGGGCAGCTCCTTGATAATTGCCAGTATTTTTCATGTCCATACGATGGTTAATTTTTGGTGTTACAAAGCCGTGCTGGAAGAGACCCGTGGGCTGAAAAATCACTGGGATTATGCACTTTCTGCTAGTCAGAAAGACTTTTTTCCACTTCACCCCTTCCCAAAACCTTTGCAAAATCATGGAGGGTTAATCTCTACATGTGCACGAAGAAGTGACCTCCTGCCAGATCCAGCCCTCCTTGTCCACATTATCCCAGATGCACAGCAGTCTGCCATTGCCCCAGCTGCAGCACAACGAGTGGCCAGGGCTCCTACAAGGCGATTTTCTTGGTGTTGGGAAGCGATTCCCACCCCCTGAGCTCCCCACAGAGAGGTCTGGCATTACCCAGTGCAGAAACACGGGGGCTCCTCAGGCAGGATGCTCTCCAGCAGCGCGTGGAACAGATGTTTGCCTTGAAAATTAATGGCAGAAAGTGGGAAGGGCTGCTCAGCTGGGGATGAAGAGACAGCATCAGGCGTTTTCAGGACACTCTGATAATCGTGGTAATGAAGAACAGCGACCGATTAGTCATTTTTTAGTGGATAGAGTTGGAAAAGACGCATTAGATAGTTTTAAAAATCCATCAAAGGTCCCTGTCTAGCTTTCTGTGTATTCTCCAGGGCTTTGTCAAGTGATCTTAAGTGTCTCAAATAATGGCGAGACTCATGAGACTATTTAAAATCCTAATAGATGATTTTTTTCCCCCCCTACTTACATATTTTCTTTGCTGACAGTCCCAGAATTCCTCATTACAACCCTCAGTTGTGATTTGCAATAGGATGTGGGGTTAACAAGGAGGAACAGCTCTGGAAATCCCACCGAGAGCCAGGTGTGAGACAGAGCAATCAGACACCGAGCTTGGTAGGGGCAGGGGCATGGAAAAGCTGGGAATTAACAAATCCCTGCCATTTTCTCCCTCACCTCTGTGCCCGTGGTACCGCTGAGTGTAGGTGAAGCACAACTCCAAGGAGCCCCTCCTCGTTGGAGTAGGATATGGTGGGCTCCTCTCCTATCTGCTTCTCACCCCTGTGCCAAAACTGGTGTGATGATGGCAAGGCTACGGTGTTTTATTAACCTCCTGCACAACCCGACTAACCCAGGGGAAGGGGAAAAACCCTGGGAAGTATACATCCCTATCTGAAATCTATACAGCAAGACAGATCTGGCTGGAGCAGTCTTTAGGGCATATATACATTACGAGGCTACAGTGAAATATGGCCCGGAATTTGTCTCCCAAGATGAGATAATGTAGCTGCGTTAACAGCTGCAACTGTCACTTCCAAGTGAAGTAGTGGGTATTGTGTGGAGTACATTTGCAGGGCAATTTTCCAGTTGGAATAAAAGGCTTTCCGAGGTGAATTTTGCTTGGGTTTTATCCATCTATCTGAGGTTATTTTTATATATATATTATACAAATATTGACTGGATCTGAGGGCAATAGAGGTAAATTATTGCACTAGGAAAGAAAATAGTTCCCAAGTCTCTCTATATAAATTTTGGCCTCAGCTAAAAGCTCAGGGCAATATATGCCATTTTTCCCCTCAGGGCACAAAATTTTACTGCTCTTGCTTCTTAGCTATTTTATTATCCCTTTGTATGTTTGTATAGAGGAAAGAGATAGGGGAGTGCTGGGCTTGGGGGTTGCTGCACAAAGCAATCAGCTCTGGAAGAGTTTTGCCTGAAACGTGAATTTGCATTGCCGGGATCTGTGTTTTAAAGGCACTGTGTAAAATACAGATAAATACCCTTCCCCCTGACTTTTTCCCCCTCTAAAAATAAATACAATATAATAAATTCTCACCATTATTCACAAGGAGAGTTCCAACAGAGATCAGGGCTCTGCTGTACCAAGCTCTCTGAAATATATTTTAGGTAGCTTAGGTACCAGGCAATTTATGCATGGACAGAAAAGCTGTGCTGGTTTAAGGAGATCCAGACTTTCAGTGGCAGCAATGCCACATCCGCCCATTTGCACACCCACCACACTGGGAATGTGACATCCATGTGGATGGACGGTGCTGAACCCCTTTAGACACCCAGCGAGGGCAAACTAAAAGTGTCCTTTCCAAATTTGCCCTGAAAACTTGGGTGCCGCTTTTCGGATGAGAAGTGCCAGCAGAGAGCCTGGGGGAGTGAGTGAAGGATGATGGCCAGGGAAGGGATTTATGTCAGGGGCATTGGGGCAGGAACAGGACAATGTCCAGCTCTGGTCCAGCTTCACTGAGCAGCTGCTGAAGACACAGAGGCATCAGGATGGCCCAAGGGAGATGGGGAGATGCTGGGAGACATCAGTCTGTCAGAAACGAAAGCAAGACTTCAGCTCTTGGGGGCATCTTCCTGTTGAAGAACAGGGAAAAGCTGGTGAATGGAGACTAAACCTAAGTTTGTCATTACATTAATTTTTCCCTGCAGTTGGGCTGAGCCACAGGATGGGATTTGGCTCCTTCACTTTTGGCAGGTCAACTGTGCTCCTCGGCAGCAGGTGCTGGACAAACCAGCAGTGGGAGCAAAAACAAAGGGTGGTTCCTCTAAGCACTCATTGGTCGTGTTTGGGCTGTGTCTTCCCCATGGACTTGTTCAAGACCCATCCAGCTCTTCCCACATCTGTTTTGGCCTTAGGGCAGGCATTGGTCTTGAGGACCCAACCCTCATACATGGCAAACTCATTTTCCATCCAAGCCATCCTGCAGAGCTGACCCAGGCGGAGATCCAGCCACCCAAACCTTGTCCCCAGAGAGATGGCAGTGAGGCCACTGTGGTCCCCAGTGCTGAGCAGTAAGAGAGTATTGAGAGAGGAAACAAATCGCTGGTGGCACCTATAGCCACCTGCAGAAATTAGAGAGTCTGACTATAAGGTCACAATAAATCAGTGCACTGACAAGGAGATCTACCCTTTGTCCAGGGTACAAGATTTATCTCTGACCCCAAGCAGGGGCATTTCTTCCTTGATTTGTTAAATGCTGAGGAGAAAATGGAGCTAGATCGAAGCCTGATGAGAACCTGATTGCAAACATTCCATCCCCGCACCCGCTCTTCCCCCTTGGCAGACACGACACGCTCTTTCCCAGGATTCTGTATTGTATTTGAAGAGAGCCTCTATTTTTTCTCTCCATGATGGACCAGATTTTGCAGACGTTGATTTTGTGGTTTGTTTTCCTGATGACATTTTATTCAGATGGCTCTCTCTCTCACAGTGCCCGTGGGATGGCACAGGACAGGATGGGTGTTTGCCAGAGGGAAACGCAACACATCCCGGTGCTGGGGAAGGGGAGAGACCACGCTGGGGTGCAGGAGGGATCCACACACCAGAAGGAAGAGAGTTTTCTGAACATGTGTTTAGTTTCCAGGGTTTCTTTAAAAAAAGTCTTTCAAACCCACAGTTAAATACAACATGATCAGGGGAGAATTAATTTTGCACAAGCGAAGGATTTCACCTGAAGGAGGCACAGACCATCCCAGATTCCATGCATGGCTGGACAGGGTTGAGATGAACAAATGGCCTTGGGTAAGACCTGCAACCAGTAGAGAGGAAATGTGCAGGAACATTGGCAGCACCTGACCTCTGCCTGGTCCAGGTCCAGCCACAATGTCTGGGCTGTGTCCTGTGCCACCTCCACGCTGCTGGACCAGTCAGATCCAGAAGAACACTACCTTCTCCCCAAAATGGCAAACAGGATTTCCTCCCTCGCCCCCTCAGACAATACCTGCAGATGTTCGAGGTCCACTTGTAAAGGGTTTTACACAGAATTTATAGTAGCCTGATCTAATTTAACAAAACCACCCCCCTGCTGCCATCCCACCCACTCTGCACCTTGCAACACAGGCACTGGCAGCAGCAGTGGGAAAAACAGGGAACAATCAATTCATTTTGCCATTGCTTTGCAAGCCTTATACGACCAAAGCTCTTAGTTTTCCATGTTTTTCGTCTCTTACCACTAAATTATTCCTTAATGGACTATTGTCGCAATTTGAGGAACTTTTGACATATTATAAATGCAAACGTGCCTGTAAATCTCACTGTAAAAACTCAGCAGGAGAAGCCTGAATAATCATAAACAGTAAATATTTTGCCGTGGCAATGGTTCATAGGGGAAAAATTAGCATTTTGCTTCAGTTTGGCCCAAATGTGTTTTGATTTCCTTGGAGGTTGTTGAGGGATTTTTTTTGGTGCAGTCTCTTGCAATATAAATAATAATGCAGCCAGATGCTTGGTACATAAACACATGGCTGATGAGCAAAGGGATGTGAAGGATAATGTTCATCATCTTTAAAACATTAAGAAACAGGGCTACTGCTTTTAAATTGTAAAAATTTCACAGCATAAACCAAATGTTAATATCCAGGCGGGATCACAGTGGTGATTGGAATGATGGTGCAGTCTGGGGGAGGTTGACCACAATCCTGCCCTTTCTGCACAGAAGTTTCAAAACTTTGTAGATGTCACCAATTTTGGAGAAGAGAGCTGGAATATGGTGGTGGATTAAGCCATGAAGCAGGACCAGAGCTGTCTAAAGTCACCTCCCCACATTTGGTTCCTTCCTGCTCCATCTGGAGTCATTTGGAGCAGGAGGTTCAGTCCCTCCTGAATGGGACCACATCTCTGCTGGGTATCCAGTGACTAGAGAGTCCAGAGATTCCTCTGGAAAACAGGCTTCTCTTTTCACTTTCTATGGTCGTGGGAACCACATCTGAATAACAACTTACCTCTGAGTTATGAAAAGGAATAGATCCTTTAATAATCGAGTGATTATTAAATGTTAAATATTTATCACTTCTCTGCGCACGTGACTCTAAATTCCAGAGATTTAGCAGCACCAGCAGCAGTTTGGGTTGATTCCCATTGTCCCATTCAGCTTCATATCCTCCCAGATTCCAGCAGACTACAAGGGTGATAGCAGGATGGAATCAATACCTCCTTTGTAGAAAAGTCTATAGCCATGTACGAAGAGAATTCCCAGCACCCTTTGCTCCAGAAAAATCTGCATAGAGTTTCCCATTTCTGTTCCATTGGTGCCACCTATTGGTAAGTGCACATGTCATTCCATGGAAACTCATTTTCCTGGAGGAGCTGTGACAGAGACATGTGCCTCTCACCAAAGGTGGCCAGATGTGGTAATGACATAGGCACCATCTGGCGCAGGTAGAGACCAAACTCCTTTGGTCCCATCCCCACTGACCATTTTCCACCAAGTTCAGTTCCCTTGAACCTTTACTCAAACCTCTTGGTGCAGCTGAGTTGAGTAGAAAATTCAGCAGGCTGGATTCTGCTTGGCCTGGACACCACTTTTGTCCTCTGGAAAAGACCAGTGGCTCGTCTGTCCCACAAGCAGGATGTGGTGTCCCTTGGAGTCTGCCCAATCCTAGGGGGATCTGACCTTCACAAAACCTCTCCTTGGTTCCAGATTTTTCTGACCCAGTGATTTAGCCACCAAAGCCTCAGTGTGACGTTCTTAATGCCGGGTATCCATCCACAGGGCAAGTTCCCAGGTGGAGTTTGCTAATATTACTTCCAGGAAATGGGAAAAATCCTTCTCTA
This sequence comes from Cinclus cinclus, assembly GCF_963662255.1. NCBI lineage: Eukaryota > Metazoa > Chordata > Aves > Passeriformes > Cinclidae > Cinclus > Cinclus cinclus. The sequence goes on from NC_085055.1 coordinate 21,095,396, forward strand.
TGTGATTTATTTTGATGTTCCTGTTGAATAGTTAACCCTTATCAAGAATATTCTCTTTCTCCATTGACCAGGTCTTCTTTTGGAAGACTTCCCAGACAAAATGGAGGAAGGGAAAGAAAAGGAAAAATCCCTCATTTATGAAGATTAATAGTTATTGCAGATTACTTTATCTCCCTGCAGAGCATCTCCCAGGAAATCCATTAGGCAACTTTGGGAAAGAGAATGAAGCTCAGCTGGAGTGTCACCAAACTTTGCCAGGCAGGAGACCTGTCCACAGGCACACTGAGCTTCTCTGCTCAGTTCAGACCCGGAAAAGATTAAAAGTCAGATTCCAGCAGGATACCCAGGGACATCGGCAATCCCTCAGTCAGGTCCTTATGCCAGATCCTCCTCCAGTTTAAGCAAAACATTTGTTTCCTCAGCTCTTTCCTCCTTGCTGATGCTGTTGCCAGATTTTTAGGAAGTGGAGACGAAGATCAGAGGGAGAATTTGTGGCCTGGATAACCTCGGGAGAGTCCCAGAGTCCTGCACCCAGTGATCCTATAGGATCCGCAGGCACAGAGGGAATTCCCTTGTGCAATCCAGGGGCATCACCCTGATCCCACCTTGGCTTCCAAGGAGCAGCACATGACCCCAGATTGCCCCAAATTCGTGGATGAATCAGAATGAGTCCTGCTGAGAACACACTTTATCCATGTTCCCATCTGAGGAGTCATTCCTAGCAATGCCTTCTCCCCCATCATTTTCCATGAAGGCTGGAGCCAGCCCAGAAAGGTGCTGTTCAGCATCCTGATCACCTCCACCCCACCATTTCCAGAATTCCCCAGCTCTCCCAGAGCCCCCTGTCTCTGATCCCAACCCAGCCCTTCCCGTCCCTTATACTTTCATTTCTGTTTCTTTACATCTTTATTAAACTGTATAGCCACTTTGATAGGAAAATTGAAAAGAAAAAGATATGAGGAACAACAAAAAAAGCCATAATTATGAAGATTCAATTTAATTTTAAAGGTTGTGGAAGGAGGAAAAAAAAAAAAAGAAGCAGGAGAAGAAGAAACCAAATTAATTTAGCAGGAAAGCATTGCATGAAATATTGTTGGAGTTTAATAACCATGCAAAGACAGATGATATGTGTGGAAAAATTAGTTGTAGGACCTCATAATAGTCTATTAATATTTTCTACAGGCACAGAAACCCTTTGCTGAATGATTGTAACAAAGTAATCTTTTTTTTTTTTTAAGACATTAAAAAATATCTTCAAAAGGAGAAGACGGCAGCAATGTACAGATTGTAAGGAACGGAGACCCCGGCGGGGTGGGAGAGATCCCAGGAGAGATCCAGCACCAGCTGCTCTGCTCTGCCACCACCGAGGGTCTCCTAGCTGTCCCAAATGGTGGGACAAGACCCCCTGCAAGGTGTCTCTCCCCAGTTTCCCACTGGTGGGACCACCCACCCAAATACCTAAATGCCAAAGGCCGGGCAGCGGGAGGGGCCAAGCGCAGCGGGAGCCGATGGGTCGGGGTGAAGAGAGATCCACAGAGGGGCCCACGGCCATTCCCACACACAAACTGCACTGCTCCCTTCCCTTCCATTCCTGGGAGAGGTTGGACACAGCTCTGTTCCCCTCCATCCTTGGCTGTGACCTCACAGCTCTGTTTTCTGCAGATCCCCCAGAACCTCCCTGACCTCCACAGCCGGGTCTGTGTCACCAGAATGGGACAGCAATGGGCAGGGGCACCCCAAACGACAGCAGCAGCCCTTCCCACAGCCTCAGCACACCAAGGGTGATCATCAAGTTCTTCTGGAGCCTGGAACAGCCTTGGATTTGGTCCAGTGCAAAGAAGGATGCTTGGAACTCGCCATCTTCTGTCCAACAGGCACAGGACAAAGACCTGCCCACCACAGCACAGTGGGGGAAACCTGAGGATGCTCAGCCAAGGCATCGGTGCTGCTCAAAGCCTGGGACAGCTGGAAGGAGCCTGGATTTTGGGAAGATAAAGGGAATGGGTCAGGCCACAGAAGAGTTGCGCCCATATTCGGCAGCATTTGGCCGCTCCAGAAAAAACATTGAGAATATTTTTTTATCTGGGGGGCTGTGTCTGTGAAGGAAAGGGTGGAGTTACCAATTCTGAGACACAAAACCTGGATGTGCACACGTGTCTCTAAAACCAGCACTGACCCACTCGAATAAAGCAGCACCAGGACTGCACCAAGACAAAGGATGTAATGGAGAGAGGGAGGGGAGGTCTCCGTCGGCGGACGTTTTAACTTGGTCTCTGGAAAGGATGTATTTGCTTGGTCCTAAATGGGATTTGCTTTAGCTCCAGACAAAACCCTTAGGATCCTGTAAACTCAACTAGGTCACTCCTGCAAGGAAAAAAATAAAATGAAAGAAAGAAAGGAAAGGAAATTAGAGGCTGAAATTAAAAAAAAAATATATTAAAAGGATGAAATGAAGGGAAATGAAATAAAATATAAAAATAAAATAAATTAAACCCAGGACAAAACCAAACTGAAATTCCTCATTCAGATTCCCCTTTCTCCTATTTTAATCTGTATAGTACCATCCAGTTCCAGCCTCCCCCTTCCCCTTTTTTTAAATACAGTCTAATCCTGAGTGTGAACTGATGTAGTTTGTGTGTTAGGGGGAAAAAAAATCTCTCTCTCTTTCTGCCTTTTTTTTCCCTTCTTCTTTCCTTGGCCCAGTTCATTATTTTTCTTTCTTGTCACTCAGTGTGATAGGTTGAACAGAAGTGCACAGATGAGCACTGAAAACGGTGTCACAAGGCCTTAATCTAGTCTTTAATGCCTGACTTCAGAGATGTCATTTATCTTCTAACTGCAGCAGGCTTCCACCAACTTTATCTCTAATAATATATTGATGGATTAAAAGGGTCGGGCAGGAGACCGGGCTGGAAAAATTGCTTATTGACATCAAAATACAGTGCCCTCAACCTGATAAACATGGAGGGGCTCGTGTATCTCCCAGAATAGTTGGCGTTGCTATAATTTTTTTTTCCAGCGTGTTTCTCCCAGGTTCATGGGGTGGTCCAGTAAAATAAACAAACGGAACAAATAAATGGGAAATATGGTTTGTGCGTTGAGGCAGCTGAGTGGGAGCCCAGGCATTGCTGGAATAGTTTCTTAATGACAGCACTAGGCAGGGCTTTTTATCACAGAGCACGTTTGGAGGCGACCTGACAGGGAAAGGCTGCCATTGTTTCACAGGGTCGGGGGATTTAGGATGTGTGGGATGAGAGATTGTGGCACCCCGGAATAGCATTTTGGGAGGCTGCTCTTTCCCCTGTGGTGTGAAAGTCAGGAGCTGTCTGGCAATCCTTATGGCTGAAATTCATCCCTTGCTGCATGGATCTTGAGCAAGGAGAATTAAACGGGGGAGAAGAAGGGAATGGCACACAGAGCATCAGCAGGAATGCTGCCCCGACCTCCTGTCTCTGACAGATGGGCACCCAGAGGGGAAGTGAGGGGTGGTTAAACCTTCCTTTGGGGATGATGCAGCTTCTTGCAGATACAGCTGGAGGAAACATCCCCCTTGCTCCTCAGCCACCACAGGCAGTTGGAGGGGATGCTCATTTCTGATTTATCATCGGTCCTTTCTGATTTCCATTGCTCCTCCTGGCCTTGGGAGTGCTCTCTCAAGGCTCTCCAGCACAAAAATTGGGCCGTGGCCAAAAAGCTTCCCAGCACCACACCTGAGGCTCAGCATCACACAGCTTCCATAAAAGACAGCACCACCACGCTCCAGTTGCTTTTACTAATCCTATGGGACTACTGGCAGGAAAACCCTTTTGTTTATCTCCTGTCAAGGAAGGTTGTTGCAAATAGAGATGACTAAAAAGCATGGATGTTCATCCTGAAAGATGTTCCAACAGTTTACGTCCAGTTTATGGTAAGACCAGGCTGAATGACAAAATCCTGAAGCCTTTCCTTGGAAGGTGAAGTTGGAAAAAACATCCTAAGCAGGATATTGCACTTTGGAATGATGTCCTGGATCAACTCATGCTTTACCTTCATCAGGAACTGGAAGGATAGGAAAAGTGCTAATGGGTCCAGTGAGATATTTAAGTCAGATATATAAAAGAAATCCTTCCCTGGGAGGGTGCTGAGACCCTGGCACAGGCTGCCCAGAGAAGCTGTGGCTGCCCCTGGATCCCTGGAAGTGTCCAAGGCCAGGCTGGACAGAGCTCAGAGCAACCTGGGATAGTGGAAAGTGTCCCTGCCCATGGCAGGGGGTGGAATGAGATGGGCTTTACAGTCCCTTCAAACCCACACCATTCCATGATTCCATGATTCGATGACCTACAGCTGCCCTCCATCCCAACCCATCTGGTCTTCAGCAGGGATGACTCAAAAATCCCACCCATTGTACACTAGGATGGACATACTCCACTAAACTACTGTAGAAGCTTCCTGGGAAGCCCATGAGACACTCAGACAGATACAGAGATAAACACTGTCACCAGAGAAAGCATTTCATTTCATTTCCCTGGAAAGAAATTCCATGAAAATCAATCTTCCCACAGAAAATGTTGATTTTTGGCAAAAAGCCTTTTTGTGATCGGGAACTGCTTCAATCCAAAAGCATCTGAGCATCTGTGGTTGCAAGAAGGGTCACATTTCACTGGGATGGACTTCATGTGAAGGCAAGTTTGAGGGAAGTGCTGACCACCACCATTCCCATTCAGGAGCCCTAGCAACCATAGAATCAGGAAATTATTTGGGCTGGAAGGAACCTTAAAGTTCATCCAGTCCCACCTCCTGCCATGGGCAGGGACACCTTCCACTGTCCCAGGCCGCTCCAGGCCACGTCCGGCATGGCCTTGGACACTCCCAGGGATGGGGAGTCTGCAACCTCCCCCTCTCCCTATGGGGAGGAATATAATTGTAAAATAAATAAACAGAGATGGAGAAAGTGGAAAAATCAGCCTGGTGGCCCCAGATTAATCAACCAAGCCACGACTCTGGCTAGGAATATCACCCCAGGAGTGACCAGCTGATCATCCCGTGGTCTGGAGTCCCAGTTCCTCAGATGGGAATGACTGGCAGGCACTTGCAGACAGCAGAACACATGCCTTACATTATAAGATTGTCTTTCCGAAATTTACCCTCTGAAACGCTGCATTTATCAGCTGAATTTATCAGCTGAAATGCCTCAGACTTCTGGGAATGCTGCCTCTGGCCGACCACTTGATGGGAAGAACATCTCCGATTTTTTTAGGCATGTGGAATTAAAGCAGCTCAGTCTCTTTCCCCTACACCTGCCAGTCACTCCTAGTTGCATTTTATCTGAGCACCATTTTCTAATTTCACCATTATCATGATGCATTTCTGTAGGAGGTGGCTAAATGACAAACCACAAGGATTGGTACATTTGGAATATAAATTGAATAAATTACTATAGTTAAAAATAGCCATTTAATACCCATATTCTCTTAAGAAAAAAAGAAAAATAAACTGATTATTTTGTAAGCACCGATCTTCACAGGTTTCTCCATTTTCAGACTCCCTGGCAAGCGGAGGAAAAAAAAACAAATAATGTTGTTTTCTTCCTCAGACATGGAATTCTCAGAAGCTTTTTGCAGGACTTTGTTTCATTCTCTCTAAATTCCCTGGAAGGTTCCACAGTGACATGACCAGTGCAGAGTTTGGCCAACACTGCTTGGTTTTATCATTCTGCTGCTCTCTGAGACATTTCACACATCAACTTTTTCCTTTATTCCCTTTGATTGCCCCATCCCTTCCTGAATTTCCAGCTAATCTCTTGTCACTGCTTATTCGAAGGGAGGAGAGGTAGCATTTTTCATCCCAAAGCCACATGTTATGGCATTTGCCAGGCTGTGAGGTACCTTGAGCTCCATCCTGCAGCCAGCTCCAGCCCTTCCCTGAATTCTGCTGGGGCTTTGCAGCACTGGGGTTTTCTCCTCAAGGTTCAACTATTTTCCACTGTTAAACATTAACATATTTTACATGGGAGTGATTTCACTGCCAAGTGGAATAATAAACTCAGTGGATAGGTTTATTTCCCAGGGTTGGTCATTGAAAATAAAAAACATCCATATCACGCTTGGCCATCCTTACCTGTTTCCCTGTTACTCTCCAGAAGCAATAGCCCAGGATTTAGCCCAAAGGCATGGGCGTGCCCAGCTATTTGTGATACCACATCCTGGCCCTTCCAAGGCACCTTCTCCCTCAAACTGCTTTGCCCCTGAAGAATCACCCAGTCAAAACCCTCATTATTTTATAACTCCTCTGCCCCTCTTGTCTTCTCACCTTGTTTAATACTTCTGGAGCAAAAGGAGTTCAGTAGCTCTACCATTTTAGCAACACCATTGATTTTGTCTCCCTCTTCATTTATTAATGGAACTACTTTCTCTCTAGTATTCCCTTTTCCCTGATATAATTGTAAAAGCTCTTTTTATTCCCCTTAAGCCTTTCTGCTCTCTGAGCTGGCCTTATCTTTTCCCTGCAAGCCTTAACTGACTGTATATTCTTGTTTAGTTCTCTTCCCTTTCTCCTGTTTGCACTATAGGTTCTTTCTTTACCGTCCTATCTTTCCCTGGTGCTTTGTTATGCCACATTGGATGCTACTTGTCCTTCCATTTATTTCCACAGCAACTGTGGCGTGTCTCACTCTATGGGACTATTCCGGAATTTCTGGCCTTTTGTCACCCCTCTGGATTTAACTCCCTGGTGCTCCTGGTTCACACCTGGCCACGGAGGCACCAGGTCAGGCTGGAGAGGGAAATCCCATACTTTGTCACCCCAAGGTCACAGATAAATGTCCCCATCTAGGAGGGGGGGACGAAAAAAATCTCTCCCAAACCACAAATCATTTTCAGAGCCAACTCTTATTTACAAACCCAAGGTCATGGGTTTTACAAGAAGCAAGAGAGGAAGTTCATAGTGAGGCTTTAATTATTAGAACAACCATCATCTGGAGCAATCCAAAAATCTGGATGGATTTTTCCAGGGTCTCTGTGAAAATTCTGAATGGCATTTTGCATTATTTGCTTTACTTTTTGATTTATTTGTTCATATTGCTTTGCAATACCAGTGGGTGAGACCAAAGCACTCAGGAGCCACCGTGGTCCTCCAGGTCTCCTGCTTTTTGTGAGTGGAATATCTTCATTCCAAATAGGTAACAGTTTAAAAAGAAGAGAAATCGCTGTATTCTTTTTAATGAATCATCATTTCATCTGGGAGAATCAAAGCGCTGCATTTTTAAAAATAAGCAAACACTCCAATTCCATTAGATTCAGAACACCCTAAAATGAAGCCCGTTCCTGAAATTCTAACAAATTTACACAATTATTTTGCTATGTTTGACGCTACATTTTTCCATACATTATTTTTTTTAGCAGCAAGTCCCCAGAATAGGTGTGGGAAATATCATAAGAGCAGAAAACAATGCCTCTGAGGAAAGATTGAAGAAGTTTGGGTTGCTCAGCTGGAGGAGGGGTGGAACGTTGCTCTAATCTCCAGGTTCAGAGGAGGCTTATGGAAAGAGGAAGGGATAGCTTTTCTTCCTGGTAGGTAAGATAAGTAGTGAGCTTAAACCACAGCAGGAGAGGCTGAGGCTGGGGCTGAGGGGCTGGGGCTGCTGAAGTGCAGGGCCAGGCTCTGGGGGAGCAGGCTGTGCCTGCATTGACAGAGGGGTCTTCTCACCCACCTGGATCCAGCTGGTGCTGCTGCAAAGGTCATCCCAAGGTCCCTTCCACCTCCCTTTCCCTAGGATTTCACTGACCTTGCTGTCCCAGCAACCCCTAGTCTGCCAGTTAAATGGGTTTTGGATGCTGCAGTGCTTCTCTTGCACTGTGGGGTTTGGTGGGTCCAGGGAGGAACATCTCAGAAGATTTGCTTGGTCTCCAAGTCTCCCCCAAGCAGAGCTGATGTGCCAGGCACTGTCCCGGTGGGAAGAAGTGCTGAGGAGTGAGTTTCTATAAAAACACTATCAAGAACATGAAAGACCCAGGCACTGAATGCCAGCAGGATCCATGAAGCCAAAAGCTGCCAGGAGCTGTGCTCCAGCAAACCCTCCCCAGGAGAGCCCTGAGCCCTGGCACGGGCAGACAAGGAAAGGTGGGATCCTTCAGGGAGTTTGGCTCTGGTCCCTTCTCCAAGTCTCCCTGTGGTGCACAGGAGTTATGGCATCACTAATTACAGGAAATTAAAGAGAAAGTGATAGAAAGAGATTCCTGAGCTGAAAGAGTCCTGGGAAAGACTGTGGATGTTCTGCAATGCCACCACTGCAATTAGACCCACAGAAAGTGGAACTGCAATGGAAAAGCTTCTCCTAGGAGGCAGGGAAAGGCTAATTATAGCCTATTTCTTTGGAATATATTTTTGAGGCATTGCATATTTGTAAGATTACCAGAAAAGAAATGTAACGCAGTCTAGGCTAGAGTGACAGCAATGGGAGGCTGTGGCAGAATAGAACTTGTCCTCAGCCCATAGCAAATGTCCCAGGCCAGGGGACATTTCCATCCAGGAAAGTCTGCTGCTAGGAAGAGCTGAGCAGGTCCAAATGCCACCAGTTCTGGAACAGGTATCCATACAGTCACATTGGTTGCTTAAGGACATAAAAATGTAGGATTATGACCGTGCTGGTTGCAACATCCAACAAAGCCAACCACACTGGATGCACAAAAAAAAATCTGGTAATTGTAACTTATCTAACAACTCTTTCATTAGTCCAAGCACATCCTTGAAACAGTTCTTTCCAGCATTTTGGAAACATTCTTCCAACAAGATATATTGGGAAGAAATTCTTCCCTGTGAGGAGACACGTTGCCCAGAGCAGCCGTGGCTGCCTCATCCCTGGAAGTGCTCATGGCAAGGTTGGACAGGATTTGGAGCAACCTGGGATAGTGGAGGGTGTCCCTGCCCACAGCAGAAGATGATCTGTAAGGTCCTTTCCAAACCAGGCAATTCCACGATTCTATGATTTACCACCAAAATTCTCAAAATATAGTACTGTGCTTTCAGCTTCCACAGCTGAGCATCTCCTCTCCTGGCTCTTCCATGGCATCCAAGAACACAGGATTAATGTATTTCCATGCTTTTGACCACTACATCAAATAACCCCTTCCCTCCCCCATCCCTCTGCACAGTGACTGGGAGATTTGCCTTACTGGTTTTGCCAGGAGCCATCCCCCAAAGCCTCAACACTTTAAGGTTTGGAGCACACCAACCCACCAGCCCCAGCATTCCCGTGGTGTAATCGTGGCAAGTCTTTAAGCATTTTAAAGAGGGGGGTGGTGGAGAAAGGAGGTCCGTGTTTGCAGAAAAAAAGGGAACAATAATTCCTTCGGCAGTTTGATGTTAAAAAAAACTAGACGCTTGTAAGCTGCTCTGAAGCTTGAATGTCAGAAGTAGACCCCGGGGACGTGGATTAGAGGGCACAATGAAGGTGAGGCTGTGAAATGAGCATCACGGATCTTTGGGCGATTGTTAATAAGAACACAGAAATGCAAATCTCCGAGAGCTGGTGAGCTACCAGCCTGTGTGCCTACAAATCCACATGTGGCTCCAAGCAAATTATGGGAGAGGCACACCAGGATGGGAAAAGGCACGTGGCTGGTGAGGTTTGTTCCAGAACAGAGGTCTCATCTCCAGCTGGTGGACAGCAAGAGGTCCCACATCGGAGCAAGCCCAGGGTCTCTTCAGGTACAAAGATAAAGGGAAGTGACCCGATCTAAGTTTGTCTGGGTCCATGAATATCCTCTTTGGAAGCACTTGGCCATCATTCGGCTGAGAGAGTCACATCCCTTGCATGTGACAACAAGCAGTTTGCAGGTAATTTAATTAATCCTTACTGTAACTACAAGTAACAGATTTGTTTGTCTCCTTCCTCTGCTTTTTTACTTGGTTTTACATGGGAATCCATCCCAAATTCTTTATGGAGCTGAGCTGCTGCTAGAGGAGAAAGCCAATCTGGAAGTCGCACACAGGTTCCTCCCGCAGCGAGGGTTTTCTTCTTGCTGACCGTGATTTGTGTTGCTCTGTTGTTTTGGGTTTCCAGGCTGAAAAACGAGCTCTAATTCCATCCTGCTCCAAGCTCTGTGCTGCGTCAGAGGACAATGAGTCACTGCAGATTTCCCTTGCACAAGCATAAGCTCTCATGAAAGTGGTTCCTCAGCTCCACTCGATGAGACAGACCAACGCTTCCGTGACAAGATCTGAGTCCTCTCCTGAATGGCACAGCCTTTGGATTGCTGGGGATTCAGTGGGGAAAGGGTCTCTCCCCAGCTCTGGACTCTGCTCAGAACAACCCTGGGATGGAATCTGCAGACACCTTTCCAACCAGCACTTGGTCCTTACACAAGTTTTTCTGCTTCTGCTCAGATGCTGCCATTGGACCTTGAATGCAAGTCAAAGAGCAGAATCACTAGATATTGAATACCTGATACCCTCTAGCATCCTGGGAATGACAGGGAATACCATCCCACTCCTCTAAAACTCTGGCTTTTAAGCTGCTCCAGATTTGGCCCAACCTGAGCTGGCCCTTGAGAAATGCTCTAAGCAAAGACAGCTGGGCCAAGGCGGGGATTCACAACAGACTGAGGGTAGAACCTAACCTTTGGTGGGTGCACCTCCAATCCATATCCCTCCCAGAACCCCCAGCTAGCAGCAAGAAGAAAATGTGCCACACCAGAGTTAGCACTGGGAGGGTTTCACGTTGTGCCTCCAGGCAGAGGAGACAGCACAGCCTTCCATGGGCTCATCCCTCCTTCTTTCTCTTTGGAATCCTTTATTTTTCCCCCCTTTCTCATTCTGTCTTTGCTTGAATTTCAAGGTTAAAAAAAGTCAGGATACAATAGTAAATATGTAAGATTAGCTCCTAAAATATGTTAGCAAGTGAAAGCTAAAGAAAGCCAAATGAATTTAAAAAAGGCTTTCTTGAAGCTTAGAACAGAGACAGTTCTTTTGATCCTTTATCACACCATAACAAAAAAAGCACCACGCAAGATCCATATATATAATATACATATAATATATATATTTATACCCCATGTGCTGGGCTGTGAGTGTGTGTGTGTGTGTGTGTGTGTGTGTGTGTGTGTGTGTGTGTGTGTGTATTTTAATTCACATAGGCTTTCCTTTCTTTAAAATGCTGCAAGAAGCTTTTTTTCTGCAGATTTCTTTTTCTTTCTTTTTTTTGATATTTCAAAGCTGGCAGTTCAGTAAATGGCTGGAACTGCCACATCTCTGTTCTTGCTAAAGAAATCAATGCTAATCCTATTACTGGCAGTTATCACCTATCCCAGAAACCGCGGCTAAAAGAAAAAAAAAACACTGAGATGTCAAAGTAGGAAAAAAGCATGGGGGAAGGGGAGAAAGCGCCCTTCATTCACTTTCAAACAGTGATTGTTTTCTTATTTTTGATCATTTTTTCCTGTTAAGAGAGAAACTAAACCACAAAAAAAAAACAGAAAAGAAAAAAAAAAGCTGGGGGAGGGATGGAAAAAAATAAAGAACAAATCCATGCTCAAATAACATTAAGGGCCTGATTTAAACCCATGCACCCACACGGAAACCCAGGCATGGCTCAGAGCAGCCTCGCAGCACTGTGCTGAGGTGGGGACAGGGGTCCTGGGGTCCCACTCCCCTGACCCTCTGCCTTTTCAGCCCTACAGCATCTGCCTGCAGATCCCAAAAGATTGTTTGGGGCCACGCATCAACACAAGGGGGTAGGAGGGGGTGCCAGCCCCTTTCTGGGTGTGCTCCAGATGTGAGGACCCTCCCAGAGCATCCAGGGAGGCAGGAGTTTCTGGGTGCTGACTGGTTTCTGTGCTGGCTCCGTCTGCTGCAGCCAGCTGGGATGTGAACTCAGATGTCCTGTGCCCCCCTAATGTCATTTGGGGATCTGTCCCTCATATCTGCAGTCCCAGGGCTGAGGATCTCAAGGGCTCAGGTAGGTCAGTGCAGGTCATCCTTCTTGCTTCACCATCCACGTGGGATCCTGGATCCCCCAAAATATTTTAACGTGCTTCCATCTTTTCTTCCCTTCCCATGTACTCCTACAGAGAGCCACAGAATGGTGAGTGATGAAAGGGACCTTAAAGCACATCTCACTCCACCCCCAGGTTGCTCCAAGCCCTGTCCAGCCTGGCCTTGAACACTTCCAGGGATCCAGGGACAGCCACAGCTTCTGTGGGCATCCTGTGCCAGGGCCTCATCTCCCTCACAGGGAAGGAATTCTCCCTAAAATCCAGTCCAATCCTACTGTCCGTCAGTCTGAAGCCATCCCCCTTGTCCTGTCACTCCAGTTCCTGATGAACCTCATCCTCATCACTCCTTGAGTACCCTTAGGGTACAGCTTACCTGCGATTTCAAGGTCCCAGTTGTGGTTGTGAACAGAGGATGATGAAAAGATGGAGCTCCTGAGGTCACCTCCCTCCACGAAGGTCCTGTCCTGCCTGTCCTGCGTGGCCCACTTCATTCCTCAGGAGTCTGGGGGGATCAGGCATCCCAGCTGAGTCTGTGTTAGTGTGAAATGAAAGAGCAGCAGCAGTCTGGAACATGTGCTTTGGGAAGAGGCACTCAGCTCTTCTCCCTCAGACCACAGCATCCTGTTCCCTGCCAGAAGTGACATGTTGGTCCTCAGTCATACCGAGGACAGGGCAGCACCACCTGGTACCAAGCAACAGAGTGGAGACAAACCAAAACAACAGCCAAGAAAGAAATAAATCACAGCTCAGATCAAGGGCTTGGACATCAGAAGCTTTGTCCATGCACCTACAAATCAACATTTTCCTGGCACCATGGGAAGTATTTCCATAGCTCATCGCTCCCACCAGCCACACCGCCATGGCCATCCCTGCCAAACTCTGGCTTTTATCCAAAATCCCAGTTTATCCTGGGCATTGGTTCACTGGCCAACAAGCCACTGGCAATACCACGAGCACACTGGGGATGTTTTTCTCCATTTTGAAACTCTAAGGCAGAGTCAGAACCAGTTTAGGCCTCTGAGAATATCTGGAACCTGTGCAAAATGAGTTTGAAAAGTCTCAGCAAAGGAGGGGCAAGCCTCTAAGGGCTGTGACAAGAAAGGGGCAAAAACCATACATTTAATTTTGGATGTTGCTTGGAACCAGCAAAGCTGAACAAAAAAAAGGAAAAGCACCAGAGAGGAGGGAGGTGTTTGACTCAGGTGGTTGGCAGGTCCTGGGCAGGCTTGTTCTCATCCCCCTGCCCAGGAGGCACCGCCACAGCCACCTCTGATGGTCCAACCAGGACCATCCAACCAGAATCTCCAGCTTCTCCAACTGCAAACCCTACCCACTGCAAGGATACTGTTTGCTTATGGTGGGAGTGCTAAAGGGAATTGGGATTGCAATTTGGTATTGCTGGCCAACCCCAAAATAAATTAGTCCTAACTTGACTCAAGCCCATCACTTTGCTTCCAGTTTGCTGCAAGATGCCTTCATGGGTTTAGTGGTTTAGTGCAGCTGAAGTCATTATTAACAAAGAAGATTCTTTGACATGAGTGGGGAGAAGATGTTGCCGGTAAGTCAAACTATTATTAAAATAATTTAGAAGTATCAAACTATTTTTGTGGGCATTTTTTATACACCTGAATACAGTGCTGAAACCAAATCTAGAGTGATGGAAAACTGAGCCCCAAGTGGGAACAGACCCAGGGTCTCCATTGTGTTCCCTGAGCCCTGAGAATCAGAAGATTCACTAAGGAATGGGAAAGAAGAATTTTCTTCTGTGCTGGTGGACACAGTGGGGTAAACCCTGTCTGGACCCCTCTCCTGGGCTTGGCCACCAGCAGGAGGGCAGTGGAGAATCAAAGAATCATGGAATAGTTTGGCTTGGAAGGGATCTTAAAGATTATCTTGTTTCACTCTTCCACTAGCCCAGGCTGCTCCATGCACCATCCAACCCAGAGCACTGCCAGGGATGGGGCAGCCTCAGGTGCTCTGGACAAGCTGTGCCAGAGGACCTGGGGGTCACCATGGGTGGCTCAAGTTACAGGGCATTAATCCCACCCATAAGACTTCCCTTCTTAAAAGAACTTTAAAAATAATAATTATTTAGGTTTTTCTAAGTTTTTTTTTTGTCTAGTTTTCCAACTTTAAAATAAATTCCAGCTGAAGAGCTGACTTGGAATATTGAAGGGAACAACCTACAGCACCAGAAAAGGAGTGCCTACATAATTAGAAGCATAACTCACTATTTATAAGGCATCACTTCTCTCCCAGTATCAATATTTGGCAATTCCCTTCAGAACTATGGGGGCTTTATCCATTTTTGTAGCTCAATCAATAAGAAGATGGCTCTGTGCAAGCACTGAATGTGAAAGGCATAAAGAACCTCCTAATTAGGCTGCTAACGAGGGACAGAAAATGAAGCAGTGTGCCCCTGCAGGCCACTTGCCATGTACCACTGTCCCGTGGGGCAGGGCCAGGTTGTGACTGGGGGCTCGAGGAGGGCTCTCATTTCCCTGGGAATGGGATGGATGCAATGGGATGGGTACAGAGCCTTCAGCAAAGGGGTTTGGAGAGAAATGTGGATGGTCTTAAACAAGAATTGCCCTTTTTCTGGGGCTACTTTGAGCTGCAAACAATCCTCTTGATATGTTGCAAATTCATGCAGAATTTTTGCTTGACAGAGGAACCTGGGGAGTTACCTGTAGGGCATTTGCTTCCAAACACATTCCCAGTTGATCCTGTGTCCTAGCAGTGAGCAATTGCAAGTGACAGAAGTCGGTGGTGCTCCAGGGATGGGTGGTCGTGTCCCCCACAGCATCACCCCATGGAAGTGGGGAAGTGATTAACACAATCTCACCACGCCAACAGGCCTCCTATGGGAAAACCAGACCCTGATTCCCAGGATTTTCCACCCTAGAGGGCTGGAAGGCTGAGCAGGGACTTGAAGGCAGCTCACTGGATGGATGGATGGATGGATGGATGGATGGATGGATGGATGGATGGAAGTCCTCCAGGGATGTGGGAATCATTGCTGGGAGAACAAAAGCCATCTTGGGAAAACCAACATCTCTCAACAAAAGGGAAAAATCTTTCCCCACAGCTTCCCAGCAACCCACAGCATGAACCCAACAGCCTGGTCCCAGAGCCCGGCTGGGATGCACTCAGCACGGTCACCTGGATCCTGTGTCCTTCCCAGCACCTCTCCCTGGCTGGTTTCCTGCGTTTCCCACTCCAACACCACCCCCGGTTCCTCCCTTGCCCGTCCGGCCAATGAATCCAACCCGGGAGGAGCAGCTCCTGCTCTCCAGAGCAGCACATTCCCCAGTCCCGCTCCCTGCCCACCCCCTTCTTTCCCTTCCAGCCAGACTTCTGTCGAGTTGCTAATGTCTGCTGATTAAACAAGCCTTGAATTTGAATAGGGAGCAATAAAGAGAGAGCGAGAGAGAGGTACACGGCCATCCGCGCACGGAGCGGGCGCCCCGCGGGCAGCAATCAACGGGAGCAGGAGATGCTCCAGCCGAGCTGCCGGCTCCCAGGATTTCGGGAGGGAGGGTCATAGGGTGGTTTGGGGGGGGGGGGGGTTATTAATCGAACGCAATGCTCAGAAACCTGAGAAAGTCTTGTTCTCCGTGCCTGGAGGTGTCTCATGGGGGGCAGCCCCCCAGCCCAGCTCCGGGTGATGCTGTGCTGGCTCCACCTTCAAGGAGCAGCTCCTCTCTGCAAAAAAAATGGGATCTCTGATATGTCCTGTGCACGGTGAAACAGGGTGGCGTGGGGCTGAAGGATTTCCACAATACAGAAGGGAATCGTGGAGTCGTGGAATTACAGAGCCACAAGATGGTTTGGGTTTGGAAGGGACATTAAAGCTCATCTCATTCCAACCCCCAACATGCAAACCGAGCAGGGATCGGTGGCAGGGAAAAATGGAGGGGTGCACATCTTCCCAAATCATCCTCAGCTCCCTAACTGTGCCTACAAATACAGCAGGGAGGGGGAAACAGCTGATGCCAGACCCAGGAGGGAATTTTTGGGGATGCTCCCGGGCACCTCCTCCCTTCCGAGCCGAGTGCAGCCCAGCCCGGTGCTGCTCAGAGCTGGCAGCCTGCAGCCACACAGGGAACTTCTTCCCTCCCACCCCAGACAGTTTTCCCGAGAAAACTGCCATTTCTGTGAGATCTGGAGATGTTTTCCCTGCCAGCAACAACGACAGGCTGCTAAATGGTGTCAGCGACTCGCTGTCTGAGTCCCGGTTAAAATAAACCATCATCTTCACACCAGTGGCGTTTCACATCATCAGCACCAGGCTGGCTCCACTCAGGAATAGACATCCCTTTAATTATATAAATCAAAATAAATAAAATATCACGCCCTCGGGCCCACTGCAGAGCGTTGTGGCTGATAGGAAAGCTCTGGGAGGCAGAGTGGGTTTGGGAAGAGGCAGCTCCTTGTGCTGCACAGCTGAGGGGAGGAAGGAAAAGCTGAAATGATCAAACCCACGTCTGGAAGCTGCTGAGAGAGCCCATAGCTGGGAAATAAATTGTCTCAGATTAAAAAAAAAAAAAAATCACAAGCAAATAGTTGGGAAATCACAGACTGCCCTGAGTTGCAAGGAACCCCAAAGGATCAGCAAGTCCTATTCCTGTCCCTGCACCCCAAGGATCCCACTGTGTTCCAAGGCAGGAATGACTGGAAAACACCTGACAGCTGCTGCAAGGGAGGGAGACAGCCCAAATATCCACACTCCTGCCTGGGGCTGGCAGGAAAAACTGTTTACCTGGAAATTAAAGCAAAAAATAAATCATTACATCTCTTTTATAAATCTCTTTAACTGCTCATTTCTTTCCTGCAGCCACGTCCTCAGGGCTAGGTTTACACTTTCTTTACCTTTCACTTTTTGGGAAGTTAAAGCTGGATCTCCCCATTCACTTCATTTTACAACTAATCCATCCAAGCCACAAGGAAAATGGTTCTTGCACTGCTCACCCCAGTGGCCAGCTGGAAAGGAGAGCTGCTAGGCCAGACTTGCACTGAAAGTCTGCTTATGTGGCTGCTTTTAGTTTCTTGCTATCACTGGCAAAAGTTAATTTATTCAAACAAAAATCTCCCAGTCTAGGAGAAGGAGAGGAAGAGGTTAGGACTGTACAAGCTTTGGTTTCTTTTCTTGACCTCACAGACCTCCTCTTTAACAGCCAATAAAACCACGACTGATTGGGAAAAGAATTTTTAAAACCGGACTCTAATTATTTTTTGTCGTTTTATAGAACTCAAGTGAGACACAAGAGGGATTAACCTTTTCAGAACTACCTTGGGGAAATAGTTTGCCTTTTTTGAAGGCAGAGAGCAGCTCAGCAAAGCCACCAGTTAGTTCTTGATCTACTTAAGATCTGGAGCAAAGACAGGAGGTACAACCAGAGGATATTGATGAGATCAGCTGCAAACGCTTGGCCCAAAGGGGAGGGGGTCACTGGGGCAGAAAGGTGGAGGGAGGGACCAGCTCTTCAGGTGGTCATGGTGGTTTTTGTCAGGCTCTGACACCTCTGGGGCTACAAGCAGGGATCACTGGTGCATAATTACCTTATCTCTGATCTTAATTTCAAATATTTCTCCATGAAATGTTGTCTGTTTCCATTCCCAGTCCTAAAAATTTCATATCAGCAAATGGCATAATGTTATATTTATATTAATTGGATATTCTAGGTTTACTGCTCGCTCCATTGGCAGGGGGGAGGGTTAGAAAGCACACAATATACAATCTAAAATATAAAATCCATGTTTGTGCACAGTGTATAATTTAATGCATGAGATACAGAAGATCTTCCAGCAGAGAGTGTTTTAAACAACAGCATTTTAGCCTCTAAAGCACAGCAGTGAGGGAAACATTTTCCATGCTCAGTTTCTCTGCTATTGGAACATTTGTTTTTTATTCTGAATATTTCAGCACATCTATTTACCTGGCACTATATTTAGTACCACAGTACCAAGATGGCATATATAAAGATTCAATTGCAATTCCCATCTGATGTCCCTTCCCTCTCCTTTTTACCCCCTTTTTTATGTCCGCACTCTGAATTCAGCACAAAGTTGGTGTGTTTAATTTAAAAAGAAGTAAAACGCGCCAGGAGACGCCTCAGACCACTGCAAATCACCTACTTTATAGAGGCAGTAAAATTGTGTATCGGATTAAAAGTGATGCTGATCTGAAATTTATGATAACTTTTAATGGCATTATAATTTTTTTTCCCTGTGCGTTCCATCACCGGATCGTTTGGATGCACAGTGCAGCAAGATGAAATTTGTAAGGGAGGAACATTACATAGGCAAGCTCCGAGTGGGGGGAAGGCTCTGGAATAATGCAGGAGGATGCTCCATGGGGTTGGATGTGGGAGGATGGACAAAGGTGGGGTGTGCTCCGAGCCAGGGAGGGAAGCGTCACCCTAAAGCTGAAGGTTATTTGGGAGGACACAGGGACAAACCCATCCTGCAGCTCGCAAAGGTCTGGTGTTGGTTTTGTCTGTGCCTGTGTGAATCAAGGCTCGTTTCCCTCTGCCAGGCAAGGACCACTCCAGAGAGCTCAGCCTTCCGAGGTGGATCTGCCCTGAGAGCCGCAGGGATCCTGCTTTTGGCACAGCTCCACCCTTCTGGCTCTGCTTAGGACAGGCCTATGAGGACACCTCCAGCCAGCACCAACAGCTTTGGCGGAGAAACATCCCCCTGAGCCTCCTTTTCTCCAGCTGAGCCCCTTCCCCAGCTCCTTCCGCTGCTCCAGCCCCTTCCCCAGCTCCGTTCCCTTCTCTGGACACGCTCCTGGAGCCACACACTGAAGGATGAGGGAAACCTCAGATCATGATATTGTTGTTACCTCAGCACCTCCTACTTGCCCAGCCAAGGAAATAGAGCACTACAGCTGTGTAATTAAACACTCTGTCACAATCCTACACACAAGAAACTACAACCAATCCCAAAATCCGTCCTTCCCGGACCTCAGCTTTGCAAAGCAGCATTGTCCAACAGAAACATAGAGAGTTTCATATTAGTCTTCTGAAATGAGCATAAATTACTAAAGTATTGAACCCGTGCATGTAAAGAGTGAATTCATTTATTAACAGCCACAGGAAACTGAATCCCACTATTTTGATCTAAAAAATACTTGTGCCAGAGCAAACCCACCCAGAGCTTGGAATTCTTCACAAGTATCTCTGCACTCAAGGAACCAAAAACACTGTGAGGGCTTGAGGAAGCTGGGAAAAGCTGCTGGGAAAGCCAGCAGATGCTGGAGGACAGATTGTTCCCAGCAGACACCTGGCAGGAGGGAGAGGAGCTCACTGGGGTGAATCTGTGTCATCCCAGAGGTAAAAGAACAGGAACTACAGCTCCCACAAATAAGGGAAAATTGCACTGATACAAGGTGTATGAACGCAGGTGTCAGCTCAAAATCCCCTTAGGAACAGCATGGGAAGAAACCTGAATTATTTTTCCACTGGCCACTTTGCTCTGTAGAACATAAAGGAGAAAACACAGTGGGTTTTCCATGCCACATGCCCCAGGACACACTGGATTCTGTCGCAGGGCACTGCCACACCTTCCAGTGTGTTAATAGAGATGGGGATCTGTGAGCAAACACAAGGACAGGTGACACAGCAGCTCTGTTGGAGAGGCTTTACTGCCTTCATTTGCAGTGGGGTTCTTTTGCAAGATGAATTTGCAAAAAATAGGGAATTGCATTGTCCACTTGGGGTCTGAGCTGGTGTGTCCCGCACTGAAGGGATTTTGGGGGCCACTCAGCCTCAATCTCATGGATACCTGCTTAAATTACCAGCCATGTGAAATTTTGGATTTTGCAGTCCGAAACTGTGACGGCACCCCAGTTTTCCACTGGCACCTTTGATGTTGTGTTGGGAAACTTCCATTCTCCCCCTCCTCTTTCTCTGCCTCATTTTTATCCTCTCCTCCTCCAAATTCCATGATCCTACTCCACAATAAAACACGACTGCTGTAAGTGATTGTTTTGCTGTATTATGTGAAGTCAAAAACCTTTTGAATCGTATTTTGCAGTGAACCTGCCTTTGAATCCCCACGTTTTATCATTCCACAGCAACACATATAATTTCAAACAAACAAGCGAACAAACCCGATGAAAATGGCCTGAATCTCTTATCAGTCAGTTTTACACTGGCGTAACTCCATAAACTTCAGTGGAATTAATCTTGATTTACACTGTTGGGAGAGCAGGAACAGGCACTGTAAATAGCTGTATACCAGTGCACGACACTTAAAAGCAGGCACACCAGAAATGCCTGGCAGGAGATGAGGATGAAGGCGTAAAAAAAGCTTTCCCAGTGGTGCTAATCCATGGGCACAAGGATAAACCCCAAGGACAACGATGGAGAGGTTGTGCCAGGCAGGGAGCACAGTCCATGATGTGGAGAGACCCATTAATCACACCGGTGGTGGCACCAGGCTGTGCCAAGTGGGCACACTCTGGGGACATTGAGGGGGGACAGACCGTGGGTTTCACTCAGAGGAGGGGGTGGCTGGAGGGTGTGAGAAGGACCCCAGGGCTGAGTGTGCTCTGTGGTCGTGGCTGGAGGGGATTCTGCTGTGGATGTGGTGATGTGGCACCAGCAGATCCCTGCACTTCACGCTGAAGGCACAGGGAATGGGGCATCTCAAGCTGATTTGTAAGCTCCAGCACTCCCAGAGAGGTGTGGGCTTCTACAGTTGCCAGTTCCTCTCAAAAAACCTCTTGGGGAACAGCACCAGGGGACACTTCAAAAAATGTCCCTCAAGAGCTCAAGGCATGAGGTCAGGTTTGTTACCAGCTGTTGCTCCCTCCAGAGAGAGGACATGAATGCCCAAAGCCAGGGATCAATCCCTCTGGGAGCAGCATCATCCTCTGCCAGAGCTCCTGACCAGTAACAGCAGGTGGCTGCCAGGGCATTCCCTGCAGGAATAATCTTTAGCAGATACATTTAAATTAAACTTTTGAAACCTAAATGGACTCTGTCCCTTCTCTGCTAATTGCCAGGGCAGAAGTTTGGGTGTGAGGCATTTGCCAAGTCACTCCTGTCACCTGTGCTGGATACAAGGGATGGGCTTTGCTATTCCAGCTATTTTCAAACTCCTCTACTCCAAACCATGGCAGAACATGGATAACAAGATACCATTTTATTTTTCTCAGGGATACAATTATTAATTTTCACTGAGGTTGCACTGGTTAGAACTTCAGGAGAGGACAGAGGAGCACACAAAAAGGAAAAGGTGGGATCTGCCACAAAACAGACAATGTGCATCCCAATGCCCTTCCCAAACACTGCAATCCCTGTGCTCCAGACACCTCTCTTGGAAAACAGCCCAGCAAAGAGGACAACGTGGAGGGACACCTGGGCTGGGCTGGATCCTCAGCCTCATGCCGGGTCCATGAGTGAGGAACCACGGGAGAGCTGGCACCAGGGACAGGTTGGTCATGGAGGACCCAGGCTGGCTGGATGCAATCTGAGCCTGGAGCTGGTCATGGAGCATTGTGGTGCTCCCAGGGGAGTCTGTGAGGGGCTGTGCCAGGCAGCCAAGGGTCTGAAGGCGCCAAAAAATGTTCTTTTACTGATCCAAGGGTTTGTGTCTCTTGGGTCAGTGATACACGGTAGAGTAAATGAGAAGGAGTGGGATCTTGCAGCACAGGGGACACCTGCTCCTTGTTACTTTTCCTTCAACTCATTGTAATGTCAGCAGGTCTCTGCATCATCCTCCCATCCTAACCTACAAAACCTTTTGCACTGCGTGTTTTCCAAATTAAGCACCGAAAGGTTAACTCTCCTGATTAAAGTTTCCAGTGCTGCCACTGCAGCCCGGGCGGAGAAGCCTCAGGTTCCCGTATCCCTCCTGGGATGCACTGCAGCCTGCCAGCTTGGCAGCCATCTCCTGCCAACCCCAGGAAGATCAGAGGTGGTTACGTGGCAGCCCAGACTTTACCCAATTGCTCTTATCAATCTTCATAACAAAGAGAAAACAACTAGACCATCTCTTGTGGGAAATAAATTGAGTCTTCCTCTGTATTAGCCCTATTGACGAGGCCCTGCTGAAGAGCTCCAGAAACAATTAAAACAAGTGCTGTAGATCCAGGCGTACCTGGATAACGCTCCTGTTCTCCCCTCCTCCCTGGGTCCCTATCACCCCCTGGAATCAACACAAGGTGCATTAGAGATGATGCTTCATAAAGAAAATCTGCTCTTCAGGCTGAGACAGACTTGATCCAACTGCACTTCAATTAGCAGAGTCCCAGGGACTCCTGGCCAAGCTGCGGCCGCAGAGATTAAGACAGAAGGATGCCTTGGAGTTGGGAAAGAGGATCCAGGGTGGAGCTTGCTCTATTTTCACATCCTCCACTTCCCATTTGGTCCACTTCCCAGCTGCCCTGCCAAGACCACTGGGCCCAGACTGCTTGGAAGGCCCAGGTAATGTATTTCCAGATCTGTCAGAGCAGACACCACATCTTCAATCGAGGAGATCCGAGGCTCAACCTTATTTAAATGTTCTCTCAAAAAAGGTCAAAACTTATCTGACTGCTGAGCCCTCCCCCCCCCCAGTCTTGCACCTGGAAAGGAAACATTTTGATGTTAATTAATTCTTTCAGATGAAACCAGCAAAAATGTCAATGTAACAAATTAGACCCACATTGATTATTGGCTTTAAAAAAAAAGAGTTAATGGTTGTGGTCCGGAAAAGGGGGTTAGGCAGGTCTTTAAAGTGATGCACACATGCAATACTTTATGTTCATACAGGCTCTGGATTTGGTGTTTTAATTGGAAAAATGGGAATTCTTTATGTCTCTTATTCGCTGCTCCTCTTTGCTCCTCATATTCCCTCCTGCTCAGGAGGACAGTCCAGGCAGCTGTAAGGTAACACCAACACTCTGTAAGCAAAGCTCTGCAGAAGCCATTTGTTCCCTGCCATGTCCATAGGAAAAGGGCCACTGACCACCATCGTTTTTGGGAAGCACCCAGGGGCCAAGGAGCTGCAATTCATGGAGCACAAAATACTGCCTGTGGAGCAGCTGCCATGCCACTCTTGGAGGAGGAGGTTTCACTCAGCTACAACCTGACCCAGGAGTAATTGAGTGTTACCAGAGATTACCAGAAGAAATTGATGGTCCAACATTATGGAGTTAAAGGTCCTGCAGAGACACAGGTATGAGGAATTGACCAACAGGAGATGCCCCATCCCCGTAAATGTGCAAGGCCAGGTTGGATAAGATTTGGAGCAACCTGGGATAGTGGAAGTTGTTAACTGGAGTGGAACTGGGTGAGATTTAAGATCCCTTCCAGCCCAAACCATCCTGGGACTACATGACCTGCCAGCAGTAGAGATATATTGAAATTATATAATGCAATTCCAGGCTGAAGTTCCTGTGCCAGCACCAAACTGAGTGAAGAGGATCACCTTTTCCCCTCTCTTCCCTGGCTTGTCTCATGCACAAAACACCACCAGTCAGGAGCGTGTGGCAGCAGGAGAGGAGCAGCAAAAACTGAGGGTTTACATTTAGTGCAGGGTGCTGGGGAAGGGACTGAGGCAGGATCCAAAAGGCAATTTCAGCAGCACACAATGAAGGACCATCCAAGGCAACAGCAGTGACATCTGGGGAGTCTGTAAAACCACGGTGTGGTCATTGTGAGGAGCTGGCTGAAATTGCACATATTTTAATCAAAAATCCAGACTGTAGATTAAACTTCAGAAAAAAAATCACACGGCAGTATTTAATTAATGAAGGCTTTAAGTGACCTAGAAGAAAATACTCCAGCGATAACTCCTCGGCTGGCTTAAGTCAGTTTGCACTGATGATACATATTATATATCCTGTCCACTGAAATAATCACCATTAATTCCCTGCCTGGAAAAGTCGCTTTGCCCTGGTAAAGGATGTTTAGAACAGCTCTGGAAATGAAGACTGTGTTGAAGAGTCATGCAGTGATAGTTTGATTGCAGCCTGGGGCTCACTAAGGCCATGCAGAAGGGTTGTGACCCCAAACCAGCCGTGTGCCAAGCCCAGTGCCCCATACAATAAACCACACTGTGAATTCAGAAAATACATCCTCATCCCAAAGCCTGCATTTTCACCTGACTTTTAATAAGCTAAAGCATTTGCTTCCTTTGTCAGCAATGGGAGAAAATGACAAAAATTCCTCCCCTCCATTTCAGACCCCTCTGAAAAGGAGCATGACTACAGGCGAGTTTAACTGCAGCAGGAATGTCCTAGGGTAACAAGGATGTGATGAAACACACGCTTTACAACTGTGTTTAAAAAGGGGGGGAAAAAAAAGGAAAGAAAAGCTACATTCAATGGCAGAAAAAATTGATTTAACCACATAAAATATTACAAGCAAAAATCAGAGGTTAGAAGTAGAGTTGAAATGCAAACCATTACCTCCATTATCCAAAACAGGCTGTTTATTTACAGCTCAGAACTGTAGAAATGACTTGGCTTAATCGTAATTAAAACCTTTTGGTATCTTTAGAGCAGCAGAAGTGTTGCACGCGAAGGTAGCAGGGCCGTGAGGAGGAGGAGATGCTCGGGCTCACAACAAGGACATCTCGGGCTGCAAGGAGAACAAAACAAAAGCCTGACGAACACGATATTAGGCTGAGAACAATTTCAACTGTGGCAAGACAAGAGGCTCTGTAATTCAATTTGCAAAAGGCCATACAGCAAAACTGGAGCTAAACTACTTGTAACATCCATTAACTGAGAGAGGCATTCCAAGGCAGGAAGGATCATCTGCTGGGAGAGGCACTAAAGGCTCCCCAGCTCCCTGCCATTCCCATCTCCAGCCAGGAATCCCACAGCTCCCAGTATGTCCTTGGGACTGTGAATGGGAGGAAGGTTGGGCCTTTTCCCAGGCTTTTCTGTGTTGTGTTGACTCCCATCCACGAGGATGACAATGCACACCCGATGTCCTCTGCTGCGATGGGATGGAGAAGGACATGGAGCTGTTGGAGTGACTCCGGAGCAGGGCACAGAGGTGCTCCAAGGGCTGAGCCCATCTGCTCTGGCAACAGGCTGAGAAAGCTGAGGGTGCTCAGCCTGGAGAAGAGAAGGCTCCAGGGGTAACTCTGAGAATCTTACAGTGCTTAAAGGGCCTCAAAGAGAGCTGGAGAGGGACTTCGGATAAGGGATGGAGGGACAGGTCAAGGGGGAATGGCTTCCCACTGCCAGAGGGCAGGGGTAGAAGGGTTATTGGGAAGAAATCCTTCCTTGTGAGGGTGGTGAGACCCTGGCACAGAGAAACTGTGGCTGCCCCCAGATCCCTGGAAGTGTCCAAGGCCAGGTTGGATGGGGCTTGGAGCAACCTGGGATATTGGAAAGTGTCCCTGCCCATGGCAGGGGGTGGAATGAGATGGGCATTAAGGTCCCTTGCAATATAAATCATGATATTATGTAACTGATGATGATATGATATGATATGATATGATATGATATGATATGATATGATATGATATGATAGATATGATATGATGGATAGGCTATTACGAAAGTGTAAAAGTGTATTTGTAGAAGTGTTACAAATCTTTGTACAGGAATGTAAAAAACCTTTGTTAAGCTGCCCCTGCGATCCCCAGCCCTACCACCAAGGCATCAATGGGAGCAGAACCTGCAAACACTTCTGAACCTGACCCCATTTCTGAAAGAAACTCTTCAGGAAACCACAGTGCTGAGAGACTGCTGAAGGCAGCCCTCAGCAGGATCAGAAATCCTTCATGGAAGGGTCATGGAATCTAAAAATAGATCACACGTCTCCAAACATGGTGAACTGAGCTCTCACAGGTTGGAGAAACAGGATCTCTCACACCAGGGACTCCACAGCCCAGATGATCTCCCTGGGGCACTGGACACAGAGGACATCCCATCCCCAGGCTCTGTGGTGGTGCCCTTCGGCAGTGTTTCTGGGGCCATGGAGATCTTTCAGCACCCAATGTCCCCTCCCTGGTATCTCCCACAGTGAAAAGTTGCCACCTGCAACCTCACCCTGAACAGCAAAATAGTGCCAGAAAGAGGTGAAAATGGCAAGGAATGGGTGGTGGAGGCAGATTCCAGGACTGGGCGCTCCCTTTGTGCACTATGGTCGAGCCCCAGATCCAGGCCATGGGATTTCCTCACCTGCACCAGGGGACCAGAATCCACTCAGGAAATAGTGGGAAGGAAACATGGATGTCTCTCAAGAAACTTCCTGTTTAAAAAGGCAAAGGAAATTGAGCAACTACAAGGATTTAGCAGCATTCAGAACATTTTGGCTGAGGTGCTTCACTCTGAGTTGGAAAAGTGTCTTACCTGTCCCAAGCATCATTTTATTCTCTGGTGTGCAAATCCTTCCACCAGGGCACATGCAGGGGAGGTGGAAGGTGCCCAGCACAGTTTGCAGTGGTATAATCTACTCCAAGGAGATCCTCTCCACCTTGTCCTCCAGTACCTGGTCCCTCTATCCTGGTCTGGATGGCAGAACATAAATACACCAGTTGGATGTGCACATTAAACCAAGACTAAAGCTTCAGCTGGGGCTGTATCCAATTCTTTGGCACATCAAGGATGGGAAAGGAGGCACGGATGGCTTGTTCACTAACCCACGCTCTCCCTGCCAGAGAGCTGTGCCAGAAGTTATCAAGAAAGCTGCAAAATGAAAGCATGATATGCTGTGTTAATTATGTGTGCTTGGATATTTTTGTTTTCACAAATGTTTTGCCTTTTAGTAAATATTCTTTAGCATCTCTGTTGTCCCATTGCAGAGCAGTCAGCTGTGAAAATGATCTCCTCATCCTGGTTAACTCTGTCAGTGCCACACATAGGACATTCCCTGTCTAGCTAGGCCAGCTTGAAAGAGCTCATGGGGTTGGAGGGACCAAGGACACGCTCTGGCAGAGGTGTGGGAGGAAGTTTAGTGGCACCTGTGAGCAGTCTGTGTCTTTTACATGCTGGTAATTCAAGCATCACAGTAGTCCAGTAGTTTCTCAAAGATTTTCCCCACCTGAAGCAAAGAAACAAGTTGGTCTGGACCCCTCCAAAAGCGAGACATTTTGGATGTGCCTCTCACACCCATGGTTGCCCCTTACACCAGTCACACCACGTCTGTAAGGAGCCTGGAAAACTCCTTCCCCTTCGTGTTAATTGTACCCTCTTTGAATAAATGCACAAAGCCTTTGACTGGAGGTGTGTAAATATTTACAGGGCGTGCCCAAGGAGGGTCAGAAACCAATACATCACCTGAGGGAAGAATACAAGCTCAGCGACCGTGAAGCCCTGAGCAATTACAGTTAAGTAACTGCAATACCAGCACATATTTAAGTACTTATGCAAGGAAAAGGGGCTGATGACCTCGATTATATTTGCATTGTGTTTCCTGTTGTTAGCACTTCCTTGGCAGAATTACTGCAATACATCTTGGACTCCAATTTCATCTGCCAGCTCCACGAGACTGCAACCAGCCTTTGGAGAGGTCCAAAAATGCTTAGGAGTCAGGCTGTATTTCTTCTTGTACAGCTCCTCTGTCTCGGCAGCTGCTCATGTCTCCAAACCGCCTTGTCAAGGAGAGCAGCAGGAGAAAATTTGCCCCAAAGCTCCTCTGAAATTCAGGAACCAACCTCAGCAAACAGGCAATGAAACCTTTACCTGGCTGGATCATGACTTCCCAGATGAAATGCTCCATGGAATGCGACATTTCAGAATAGGTTGCTTGATGTTATTTAAGAAAAAAAGCAGCTTTATAACTTTTTGTCTCAAGTAAAACCACAAAAATTTCATAGCTCTAGCCTGGGGGAAGGAACCTTTTGCAGAGAATTATAAATCTATTTGCAGATGATTTCTCACCTGAAGACTCCATGTAGGTAGACACCCCCCAAAAAAATAAAATGTTGTAAGGTGAAAGACCAAGGAGCTGTTAAATGCCATAATCAGGGTGTTTGTTTTCTCAAGCCTGGAGAGAAGGACAGAGATTCAAAAACCCCTAGATGGTGACATTTAGGGACATGATTAGCAGTGGCCTCGGCAATGCTGGAGGGACTCAATGACCTTAGGGGGCTTTTCCAACCTATATGATCCCATGACCTGGTGACATCCTATTTCCACGGTATTCTCCCTCTTCACTCAGCACTTGGGATGCCAGGGTTGGGAACAACAAGGTGGTTTCAGCTGGTGTGTTCATCCTCTTTGCCGCTCATTCCCAATGTAGAAATTCCTCCACTTCAGCCTGGAGATTATTCCTCATGGATTTGAGTTGGCCACACAGAGCGGGGCATCCCACCAGCCCCTCTGTAGGATTCTCCCGTTCCTTGTCACTGAGATAAGGCTTCACCTGCTGTACTTTGAAAGAAAAGCTGAAAGAACCCAACTTCTCTGATTGTGGCACCCATTTGGAGAGGTGCGTCCTGTCCATCCACAGCTTCCCACAGATGGGAAAAAACACAGATCTTCCCATCTGTAACTCTGCTCCACAGGTCGCTTCCCAGTGCTCCTCCTTTCCCAGTGTGGGAACAGCCACTTGGAGCACTCTATCCTGAAACGTGCATCCATCCTCAGGGGAAATCAACATTCCCAATTTTCTCATTTATACAAAACCTTCTTCTCCTGCCAGCCCTACCAGAGCAGCGCACGGGGCCGTCTCTCAGGGGGCCAGGTGCAGTATGGAAATCTCCAGATGCTGGGGGATACAAACAGCTGGACCTGCCCAGAGCAACACCAGTGTCCAAGACCAGTGTCACTGCACCACCACCGATGCCAGGAGGAGATGCAGAAAATCCCAGGACAGGCTGCAGTGGAACAACCCCCTGTAAGTCCTGGAACGTGGTGGCTCCTATCTTCACTGACAGCTTTTTTCCTGGGTAGTATAACAGCAGAACTTGGCTGCAGCAATGTCTCGGGGCAATGAATGCCCGAGGCTATGGATGAATTGCTCACAAAAGTGTCTTTTTATCACTTTTCAGTTCTGTTGCCTTTCAAGTTTATTCAGTCTCCCTTTGAATGAGACACTGTTGTAATTGTCTAAAAAATAAATTTGACTGCCTGCTTGACCTCCTTTATACCGTTTATTGCAGTCATTTAATTTTCTAGTTATTCTTTCCTGGGAAAAAAACAGACAATATTGTCACTCCAGCACACTTGGAAGCCTTTGTATCATATCTAAGCTTTTTTGTTGTTTGCTTGTTTAATTTTGGATGTGGCACAACCAGAACTTCTCACCAGCTTCAAGGTGGGAGCCTAGACTTGGCCATAGAAATATCAGCTTGGGCACCAATTATTTGTTTAAGCAGGTCATTGTTTGTTGCTCCTTTTTATCATTGCTAAAGGAACAGTGCATAAAGCAAAGAGCAAATAGCATGGCCTGGATTGGAAGGGACCATAAAAATCCAACCAGATTCCCACCCCCTGCCAGGGGCAGGGACACCTTCCACTGTCCCAGGTTGCTTCAAGCCCTGTCCAGCCTGGCTTTGGACACTTCCAGGGATCCAGGGGCAGCCACAGCTTCTCTGGGCAACCTGTGCCAGGGCCTCACCTTCCTCAGAGGGAAAAATTTCTTCCCAATATGCCATTTAAACCTACTCTCTTTCAATTTAAAGCCATTCGCCCTTGTTCTCTCAATCCACATCTTGTCCAAGGGTCCCTCTCCAGCTCTCCTGGAGCCCCTTTAGGCTCTGCAAGGGGCTCTGAGCTCTCCCTGGACCCTTCTCTTCTCCAGGTGAACACCCCCAGCTCTCCCAGCCTGGCTCCAGAGCAGAGGAGTCCAGCCCTTGGAGCAGCTCCATGGTCTGCTCTGGCTTCACTCCAGCAGGTTGCTGCCCTTCCCATGCTGAGGATCCCAGGGCTGGAGGCAGCTGTGCCCATCCTGCCATACAAACATCCCTGTGTCCCTGCTGCTGGGCTTTGCCATGTTCCCTCCAGCTGCTCCCACAAGGACCCACCGTGGCTGGTGCTCCACTAGTTTTCCCAATCCCAGCTGTGCTCCCAGAGCTGTGGTTTCCCGAGTCACTCACAGGCTGGTTCCAGACCTGGCCCCATTCCACTGCTCTCCAATTTTCCACCCAGACACGATTCTCCCTGGCCTTGGAAGGGCTGGTGATGAATGGTATGAAATAGCACTGAATATCCACACTTCTGCAGGGGGGAAATGGGATGGGATGCAGTCCAGGACCTGCCAGAGTGCTTCCCCAATTATTGGAAGGGGTCGCTGTTCAATGACAGGCACAAAGCCCGTCCTCTACGCTGGATGCATTTTCCCTGCAGCGCCGGGAGCCTTTGCCAGCCTGAGAAATGAGAGACTGGGGCTCAAAAGAAATAATCTTTTAAAACATAAACGGCCAAGCTGATTTGCTTCCAAATATGTAACAGCAACAACAACAAAAAAAAATTGCTGTTGGGCAGGGCCCTCGTTTGCCAAGTTTCAACAGAGCAAAATTTTACAGCGAAGTTATAAACACTTGAAATACCATTGTTGGTTTATAATGGAAAACCTGGCAGGCTCATAGTTGAGAGAGCTCTTCCAAGGAATGCTTACCATGATGCTAACTCCACATACGGGATAAGCTCAAGAGCCACGTGATAAATGTTGGGTTCACACGATAAAGCACACAAAACCATCCTTATCCACTTGCTCCATGATTTTCCCAGATCTAGAACAATTCCAGAGTTTCCTCCAGGAGTTCACTCCCCTCAGCCAGTCACCTCACCTCAACTTGACAAAATCACTTCTGTTAATTCCCAAGGCTGTGAAATTCCTTTCTCTACTGAACCACATGTAGAGGAGTAACAAGAGCTCAGAGCCTTTAAAGTAACTCTGATAAATAGAAAAAAAAAAAAAGCTTTGATTATGGGCAATACCCAAAGGAAGGGAAATTTAATGTAGTGTTGATGAACGGGTACATAAAATCCTAATATTAGTGATAACAGAGGGACATTTCCATGTGTTTTACTATGGCTTCTCCTTAGAAGTGCTGGAGATGCAGATGGGCTGAACCACTGGAAAGCACAAATTTGGGTTAAACAACCATTCCAGAAAACATCACTGTTTTCTGAAAAATTCCACTCTGGGGATTTCACTTAGGGACTCCAGAATAAAGCCAAGCCCATTCTCTTCAGCAAATTTTGGCCAGACCAAGCAGATCCAATGGGGTGTGGGGTGCAGAATGAGAGATCTGGAGATGCCTGCATGAAATAGCTGCAGCTCCCTCTGACATCACTCCTCTGCTGTGGTTTACTTGTCCCTCCTTCAAGCTTTGCAGTGGGGTTAGGAACAGGGTTTGTGCTCCATGGGTTGCATCCCATCCCGTCCCGTCCCTTCCCATCCCGTCCCGTCCCGTCCCATCCCATCCCATCCCGTCCCGTCCCGTCCCGTCCCGTCCCGTCCCGTCCCGTCCCTTCCCATCCCGTCCCGTCCCGTCCCGTCCCGTCCCTTCCCATCCCGTCCCATCCCGTCCCGTCCCTTCCCATCCCGTCCCATCCCGTCCCATCCCATCCCATCCCGTCCCATCCCGTCCCATCCCATCCCATCCCATCCCATCCCATCCCATCCCATCCCATCCCATCCCATCCCATATTGCCCCTGCAGACACCTGGTTATCCACTGCTATCCCATTCCTTACCAGCCCATAAAAACAAGGCAGAAATATTGCCTGGGTAGGAATAACAAATCCTTTGTAACAGAGAGCCAGGCTTGTGCGAGGCTTGGATGGAGACCCCAGTTCCATGCCAGGGTGAGGCAGAACTCCAAATGTGACCCCCAAGCACAATGAAGCTGAGGAGGAAGAGCCACCAGCCCTTTTCTTCCCCCCAGGGCCTGAGCCTGGCCAGGCTGCCCCATGTCCATGTTCCAAAGATGTTCCTGGGGTGCAGCCTCCGACAGCATCATTCTGGAAGTTCCTTGGAAGCCAAGGAGGCTGTTGCAAGCTTCGTGCTTCGTTTGCATTCATTTCTTTCCCAAACTCTCATTACCCGAAAGAGAAAGAGAGAGTGAGTGCATTCAAGTGGAAATGGTTGGAGTGCACTTAGAGGAATTTAGCCAAAAGGAAAAGGATAGATGATGGTGGCTTTTTAAATTTTTTTTTATTCTCTCCAAAAAAAAAAAAAAAAAAATCCTCCAGAACTTAAAACTGTTTTAATCAGCTGAAAAACATACGTGGGCTTTACAGCTCTGAGACAGCTTGCACAGGCTCTGATAAATGCCTATCGCTCATTTGCATACGCTAACAGCTACACTTTAATCAGCCTCCTAATCCCTGATGATATTAATGAATTTTTTTTATGCACTCTCTCTCTCTCCTCCCCCACCCCCCCGCGTATTTTTTTTTTTTTTTTTTAGTATCATGTTTGCTAATTCAAAACCGATCAGCGGCTTCTGTGTGCCTTTTTTTATGCAGGAAATAATGGGTGAGCTTGGTACTCCTGTTATCCTGCTCTCACAAATAATTAAGACTACAAAGGGTACAAATCAGTCTGAATGCACGGCACAAAGGCTCAAGCTATGCAAAGGTCTTTTTCTCTCTCTCTCTCTTTCTCTCTTTTCATTTATTCTCTTCTTCTGACAAGAGGTGGCTTAGAAAGATACTTAGCAAAGCAATGAACTGGTCACTCCCCAAAAAGCAAGAATTTCCCAGCCATTTTAAATGCTCAGGATACACAGAGGGACTTTTTTTAAAAGTATTGTTTGCTCCATTATTTGGTGCATCCTAATTTTGGGGGAGGAGGTTGCCTGCTGGAGAAATATTCTTCAAACTGGTTTACCTTTGTTTTGGTGGCTCTGCTTTTCTCCTTGGGAGTGATACAGATTTTGAGGGAGGCAGACTTGAGAAAGACTTTCTCGCAGATGTGGTCACAGGGAAGAGAAGCAACAGAACAAACAGATCCATGTGGTGTGAAGAGCTGTCCAAAGGCAGGAGAATTAATCCAGCTCCAGAGGCTCCAGGTGTGCTCTGGTGTCAGCCCAACTCTGAGACCTCAGGTGAACTGCCAGCCCTTCAGGAAAATTCCTCCTGCCCTGTCCAAGGTCAAATCATAGATCCGGTCCTGCATCCCTTCTCTTCCCCTGTCCCCCCTCAGGAGCAGCCATGGGAATTCAAGGTGGAGGTTGTGTCACTGTCACCTCTACAGCTCTGGGGTGCATGGCTTCCCAGAAGCCCTCCCTTTGGAGCACCTTCTCACCTCAAAACTAAATCAGGTACAAAACCTCTCCTTCTGAATCCCTGTGCATTTTGCTGGGAGCCTGGAACAGGAGGCTCCACAGACCAACAAAATGCTACAGACTGGGGCTGATTGGAGCAGAAATGGATTGATGGACACACAGAGGCCAGCCTGGTGGAGCAACCAAGGAAGGCTGACAAATATCCAGCTCTGTAGCAGTGGGTCTCAATGCACTGAGACAAAGAGGGACCCAACCCATGCCATCAGCCATAACAGTGACAAGTACCACTGTAGTTCCATAAGAATTATGCACCATAACACAGGATCACAGTTTGGAAAAGCCCTCCAAGACCATCAGGTCCAACCTGTGAACAATCCCCACCTTGTCACCCAGCCCAGAGCACTGAGTGCCCCATACTTCCAGGGATGAGGACTCCACCACCCCATGGGCAGCCCCCTCCATGGCTGACCACCCTTTCCAGGAAGAAATTCCCCCTGATATCCAGCCTGAAGATCCCCTGAGGTGATTTCCTTGAGGCCATTTCCTCTCATCCTGTCATCCTGTCCCTGTTCCCAACCCCCCTGGCTGTCCCCTCCTGTCAGGGAGAGCCAGAAGGTTCCTCCTGAGCCTCCTTTTCTCCAAATCAACCCCATGGAGTCACACAGACACCAAAAGGCAAAACAGCTGAACCTGAGCGGGTGACAAAACAGGATGCACTGGGTGCATACAGAAACCAATCAACATATCCGACAGAAAATATTCACACATTAGAACAAGCAAAATAAGGATTTGAACAAATTAAAAAAACCCATAACAAAACATCTGAAGGAAGCCTGCAGGCATGTCTGATGTGTGCAAGTCTAGACTTCCAAACTCCAGAGGATTTTTGCATTAGGAAGCTGGGTAAGGCTGATGGAAAAGATTCCTACTTCTGCTCAGTAATTCTTTTAGGAGATGCAAGCAAACATCTCTGTAGGGTAATCTCAACACTAACATATCGTGCCCAGATCTCAGAGGATTACCATGAGTCTGAAGCAGCAGCACATCCTAAACCTTATGTTTAGGATAACCACGAGCACTGAGAACACAGAAATGTTTATGTTCTTTAGCACAGCTTTGCAGTTAGCCAAGTGAGGACAGCTGGGATTATGTAATCTCTGGCTAGGAAGTTTTTTGGGAATGCATGAGAGCACAGGCACTGTTCTTCCTGCTAATAATACTTCAAGGACAGAGGAATACTCCCTTACCAAGACTCTTTGTGCAAGATTTGCTGCAGCCTTTTCCAGGAAGAAATTCCTCCGTTGTCCCACCTGAACCTCCCCTGGCACATCTTGAGGCCGTTCCCTCCCCTCCTGTCCCTGTTCCCTGCGAGCAGAGCCCGACCCCCCCGGCTGTCCCCTCCTGTCAGGGAGCTGTGCAGAGCCACAAGGTTCTCCCTGAGCCTCCTTTTCTCCAGGCTGAGCCCCTTCCCAGCTCCCTCAGCTGCTCCTGGTGCTCCAGACCCTTCCCCAGCTCTGTTCCCTTCCCTGGACACGCTCCAGCCCCTGAATGTCTCCTTTTCTGTGAGAGCCCAGAGCTGTCCCCAGGACTGGAGGTGTCTCCCAGGTCCCAGCACAGAGGGACAGTCCCTGCCCTGGGCCTGCTGGACACGCCATGGCTGGGACAGCCCGGGGGCCATTGGCTTCTTGCCCACCTGGGCACACCTGGGCTCATGTCCAGCTGCTGTCACCAGCACCTCCATGTCCCTCTCCACTGGGCCACTTGGATCTCACAGACAGCACAGAACAACTCCAAGATAACTGCCAATAGAATAAGGTTTGGTGTAAAGTATCAGTACTGGAACATTCTGAGGTTACCTGGGAGTATAAGACCCAAAGTGATGCAAGGTCACTTTGGCTCTGGCCCTCTGGCAAGATGACAATCTGGCTAAAACCCACCAAAAGCTCAGCTTGCACTTGGAATCCTGGCAATTGTTTTAGGTCACGAGTATTTTCATGAATATATTTATGGGAAGAATTCAATCAAGATTGAAAGAGACCATAAAGCACCAAGAGCCACAGAGAAAAATCCATTGTACAATGAGCCACCTGGACTTCAGAAAAAAAATGTAATGAAATTGCAAAAGTACTCATTAAATGTGAAATACAGGCCCAGTAAGGAGCTTAGCAGATATGCTTTCAAGAACACCTATAAATAATGAAAGCAATGAACTGCAGGAAGAGGAGTTTGAAGTAAATATGAGTCAAGTACTACCCATGTCTGAAATGAAATTTGACAAGTTCAAACAAGTAACACAAAATGACCCAAGTTGACAACAGTTTGGGGAAAGTAATTCTACATGGATGACCAAAGGAAATATCAAGCCAGTGCTGAGCATAAAAACTTATTGGGATTAGAGCTCTGAAACCGCTGCCATTGCTGGGGTTGTGCACAAAGGACACCCTGTCTTAACACAGGGTCTGCACGAGGGCACAAACATTGAGTTGGTTTCAGGGACAGAAACCTGTGGGATGCCATGGAAAGAACAGAGTTCTGATGGTCCCATGTCTGAATGTCACCAGCAAAGGGGAATCTGGTGTCCTCAAAGCCACACAAGCCAGGGGGATGTAAAAGAGTCTGATACGACCTAAGGGTGGGATTAAGGTGGATCCACTTTTGGTCTACACCTCCGTCATGGTAAAGACGAAGTCTCAGCCAAGGTACTC